>NC_053431.1:116440611-117785501 GCF_007990345.1 Gossypium hirsutum
TCTTCGATGTCTATTGAAGAGACCTTCCGAGGATCTTTTACGAAACTCTCCAGTTCCCTCATCAACTCTTTGCTTTTCTTTCTAAGCTCTTCGGCTTTACAAGCTCGTTCAACAAGTACCACGAACTCTCGTATTTCAAGAACGCCAACGAACATTTTTATATCTTCATTCAGCCCATCCTCGAAGCGTTTACACATAATAGCTTCGGACGAAACACATTCCCGAGCGTATTTGCTAAGTCTAACAAATTTTCGCTCGTAATCAGTAACCGACATGGAGCCTTGCTTAAGCTCAAGAAATTCCTTCCGTTTTTGATCAACAAATCTCTGATTGATATACTTTTTCCGAAACTCAGTTTGGAAAAACTCCCAAGTTACTTGCTCTCGGGGCACAATAGAAGTCAGAGTACTCCACCAATAGTAGGCAGAATCACGTAGCAAGGAGATAGCACACTTTAGGCATTCATCGGGTGTACAAGATAGCTCATCGAGTACCCGGATAGTGTTGTCCAGCCAAAATTCAGCTTGCTCGGCATCATCGCTATCCATAGCCTTAAATTCAGTAGCCCCATGTTTTCGGATTCTGTCAACTGGGGGCTTATTTGACCTTATTTGGTCCGTTACCGGTGGTATTGTAGGTGCGGGGGTAGTATTTGTCGGGAATGGAGGTTGTGGAACAGCCATATTAGTTCGAATGTATTGGTTGAACCAATCATTCATCACGCTATAGAATGCTTGTCTAGCTTCATCATTCGGATTACTAGCATTAGGTTGAGAGTCTGGCGGCACTGTCCCTTGTGCGGGAGCAGGCGCTACACTCTCAAGATCATCAGCTACCTCTCGGTCACGATCGGGATCCATTACTATAAACACATTTACAATTGTCAGAAATCACCACACTATCAAGTAATCACATAAAATGGCATGTATAGCTAGACCCAACACATTACGGTAGTCCTAGAATCGACTAAACCATAGCTCTGATACCAATTTAATGTAACACCCCGAACCCGAGACCGACACCGGAGTCGGACACGAGACGTTAACAAACTTTGAAAAATTTTTCCAGACACTGCCCAGTCTTAGTACTAGTCGCTTCAAAAATCATATCTTGAGTTTCACAACTCGAAAATCAGTTTTGTGATTTTTCCCTGAAACTAGACTCATGTCCCCACCTATTTATTTTTTTCTAGAATTTTTGGTCGGGCCAATTAGTACAGTTTATTAGTCAAAGTCTCCCATGTTACAGGGGTCGACTATACTGACCTTTTCCCATTACGACTTGGATATCTCTCTGCACAGAGCTTCAATACTGATACCGTTTGTTTCTATGGAAACTAGACTCAGAGAGGAATCCATACATATATGGTATGACCCCTAATTATCTCTGGTCAATTTATAGTGAATTTCCAAAGTCGGAACAGGGAATCCAGAAACTGTTCTGGCCCTGTTCCACAAGAACCCGAATATCTCTTACTGTACTGTTCATATGATTGTTTCGTTACTTTCATATGAAAGTAGATTCATCAAGGTTCTATTGCATAATTTATTCACTATTTAATTCCACTCCTACGAATTCTTGTGATTTTTCCAATCCACACCACTGCTGCTGTCAGCCTCTGTTTTCAAAGTAAACCTTACCTATTTTCGGGGTTTCATGGACCAACTAGGGCCTTGTCATACATATGCCCACATATGATCATACTTAGCCATTCCAATGGCTGATCATTTGCTCAACACTTCCATTCCAACTATAGTTACATCATGAAACCATCTATACATTCATAAACACGAATGGTCTAATGCCATACTCCACTTCTACAAGCCATTTTCGCATGGCTGTACACTTATACATTTCATAAAGTACTCGAAAAACAACAATGGGTAGTCCTATACATGCCATATCAAAATTCAACCAAAATAGTACCCAAAAGAGCCTTTGATAGTGTGGGCGACTTCGACTTCAAGATCCCGAGTCCGATAGCTGGAGAACCAAAAATCTATAAAACAGAGGAGCAGTGTAACGAGTAAGCAATTTATGCTTAGTAAGTTTTGAGCAAGGAATTCCAGCATAAACAAAGAATAACACACATTTAGCTAAACGGAATATTTCATAATACGCAATTTACCGATATCAAACTTGCTTCACAACATTAACAACCCTTATGTACATACACAATAGACTAACTTAGCCGAAGGCCGGTAGCTCGTTTATCAACTGAGCGAACATTTATTTGTAAGGGCTCGATTAAATTCAACACATACGTAACATATCCCCATATTGGGATGTTTTTCGAGTATTCGCTGGAATTTTACAGCAAGCTCATTCATTACCAAATCACATACCTTCGGGATTTAACCGGATATAGCTCCTCGTTCAAATGCCTTCGGGACATAGCCCGGTTTTAGTAACTCACACAATGCCTTCGGGACATAACCCGGATTTAATAACTCGCACGAATGCCTTCGGGACTTAACCCGGATTTAGTATCTCGCACAAAGGCTTTCGGGGCTTAACCCGGAATTTGTATCTCGCACAAATGCCTTCGGATCTTAGTCCGGATATATTCACTTAGCACAAAGCCTTCGGGACTTAGCCCGGACAGCATTCAATTAATCATGCACATCTAACAATAATTCATGGCACATTCATATTTCATTTTCATTTGCGAAACTCAAACACAAGGCACATATCGTCCTTGCACATTCGGCTCAATAGCCACACATAGAGCATGATTTAATCACATCGTAATTTAAGCTCTCTTACTCAAGAACTTACCTCGGGTGTTGTCGAACGATTCCGCTAGCTATTCAACCACTTTTTCCTTCCCTTTATCGGATTTATTTCCCCTTTGCTCTTGAGCTTAATTAAACAAATAAATTCATTTCATCATTTAGGCATCAAAAAGATGAACACAAGGCACTTAGCCCATATTTATACATTAGACATTAAAGTCTCATACATGCAAAAATCATGCATCAACACAACATATTAGCTAATTTCTTTCCCCTTGGCCGAATATGCATGTCTATTTTTGGGGTCGATTTCAACACTTAATACACACATATACACACTAGTAAAGCATCCTCCCCCTTTTCATCAATTTAACACATGCATTGCTCATTAACATGCAAAGTTACATTCGGCCTTAGCACACATCTTGCTAGCCGATTCTTCTCCATTTAGCAACCAATGCACATATGTGCTCACACAAAAATGCTAAAAAGGAGGTTCAAAAATCATCAAGCCATCATCACATGCATCATTAACAAGCTTCATTTTTTTGCATGCAATGGCATTAACACAACCTCCACCTAGGCCGAATCTTAACTCATCCTCATGCCTCATCACCACAACATCAAACACCAACCAAGAATGATGCATCCATGGTCAAGTGCCAATTCCATCACATAGCAAGATTTAGACCATGGGCTAGGTAGAACTCAAGCTAACAACTAAAACATGCATGCATCTCATGGAACATCATCAAACATACCTTAGCCTAGCTACATGCATGGCCGAATCTCTTCACCTTTCTTCTTCTTTCCTCCTTAAAATTTTTGGCCAAGGATGAACCAAAGGATGAGAAAATTTTTTCTTTGTTTTTCTTTCTAATTTAGGCTAAATGAAGGTGAGAAAAGGATGAACAAAGATCTTCTCCTCTCTTTTCTTTAGCTCACGGCAATGGGGGGGGAAAGAATCAACTACACACTTTTTTTTTTGTATTCATCATACTCATTTTCATTATTTAATTTCCATGCCTATTATTTTATTTTTTTCCACCCATGATGCACCAACAAAACATGTCTATGACATGTCTTGGCCATCAAACTTGGTCTACCATGCTTGTCATGGCCGGCCACTACTAGTAGGGGGGAATTTGACATGCAAGTCCCCCCTTTGTCCACATGCACTAATAGGTCCTCACACATTGACCTATCACATTTTAAAATTTTCTCACATAAGTCCTATTGACTAAATTCACATGAAATCAACCAAATTGAAGCTTGAAATTTTCACACATTCATAATTACATATTCTAGACAATAAGTATCACATTCAAACATTTCGGTGACTCGGTTTAGCGGTCCCGAAACCACTTTCCGACTAGGGTCAACTTTGGGCTGTCACAAAATAGATATATGAGTCTGATTTAGGAAAAATTTACGAATCTTGATTTCAAGTTTATTAACTCGAGATATGATTTTTCTTGTAACTGTGACGCGGGTAGCTAGAAAGCTGTGAATGTAGAAACAAATGATTTGAAGTTCTTAATTTGATAAATTATGTTCGGTAACCCCTCAAGCTCGACTCCGGCGACGGTTTCGGGCGTGGGGGCGTTACATTTGGTGGTATCAGATCAGGTTTAGTCGGTTCTCGGACTACGTGTTGTATGTACAGATTTTGTTATACATGCCATATGTATGAATTGTGATAGTGTGACGACTTCTGACCTTTTTAAATGATTTTTATATAGTAAATGGATCTCGATCTAGCTGTGGCAGATGAAGTAGAGAGTAATGCGCCAGCGCCAGAGAGTAATGCGCCAGCGCCAGCTGAAGGGGCAGCGCCGACTGAAAACCCGCCCTCTACTGTTGTCAGGGGGGAGGAGAAAGGGATCGGGAAGCCTTTCTCCAAATAATGAGTGCATGGTACACTGAGTTCGTTCGTACGAACCCAAATGTACGACCTCCCTCACCTCCCCCAATTCCTCAACCTCTGCCTCCGATGCCTCAGGGAGTGGATATGATAAAATTTCACAGAACCCCCGTTGACAGAATTCGTAAACAAGGGGCTGAAGAATTTTGAGCAAATATTGATGATGATGCAGAGAAAGCAGAGTTCTGGCTTGAAAATTCTATCCAGGTATTTGATGCATTATCTTGTACACCTGAAGAATGTTTGAAATGTGTTACATCTTTGTTGAGAGATTCAGCCTATAATTGGTGGAAGACTTTGATTTCGGTGGTACCGAAAGAGAGGGTAACCTTGGAATTCTTTCAAGAAGAGTTTCGGAAGAAATATATTAGTGAAAGATTTATTGATCAGAAATGTAAAGAGTTTCTTGAGCTGAAGCAAGGTAATATGATAGTCTCAGAGTATGAAAGAGAGTTTGTTCGATTGAGTAAGTATGCCAGGGAATATGTTCCTACAGAAGCTAAGATGTGCCGACGATTTGAAGACGGGCTTAACGAAGACATTAAGGTATTTGTTGGGATCCTTGAACTAAAAGAAATGGTGGTACTTGTCGATCAAGCTTGCAAGGCTGAAGAATTACTGAAGGAAGAGAAAAAGGTAGAATCTAAAACACGAAATTGGAAGAAAAGACCAATGAGTAATGCACCCTCACAACAAACCGGAAAGTCAAGAAATATGAATCCTCGTTCCCAAGTTTCAGCTGGGCAATCATATGGAAATTTTAAGAAGCGAAATGTGGGTCCTAAATCTCAGACTACTTCTGCGGCTAGTGTGGGAAATACGAGATTTGTTAAACCCGAGTGCCAGTGGTGTGGTAGAAATCATTTTGGTCCGTGCAGAGCAAATGAATGTTTTCGATGTGGTTCTCCGAATCATTTTATTAGAGACTGCCCAGAGAGAGCTGAGAAAGAAAAATTTCAGAATGTAAAATTTAGTGGTGCAGACTCGAGGGGAAGGTATCCGAGAAAAGCTGGAAGTGAAACAAGCAGTAAGAATGTAGCCAGAGATGCAGCAGTTAGATCTGAAGGAAGAGCTCCGGCTAGAACTTATGCTATTAAAGCGCGTGAAGATGCTTCCTCACTCGATGTGATTATCGGTACATTTTCTCTTTATGATACTAATGTTATTGCTTTGATTGATCCCGGTTCTACTCATTCATATGTATGCATGAAACTGGTGTCTAGTATGAATATACCTGTTGAGAACACAGAATTTATGATTAGAGTGTCGAATCCACTAGGCAAATGTGTGATAGTTGATAAAGTATGCAAGAAATGCCCTTTAATGATTCGGGGTCATTACTTTCCGGGCGACTTGATGTTGTTGCCGTTTGATGAATTTGATGTTATTTTGGGTATGGATTGGTTGACATTGCATGATGCTATAGTAAATTGCAAAGAAATGGTTATAGAATTAAAATGTGAAAGTGGTGAAATCTTGCGGGTTGAACCAGACAAATCAGAGGCAATATTTAGTATGATTTCTTCGATGTCGGCTCAGAGATATTTGAAAAAGGGTTATGAAGCTTATTTGGCATATGTAATTAATACAAAAGAAGTTGAAAAGAAAGTTGAATCAGTGCCGGTTGTGTGTGAATTTGCGGATGTATTTCCAGAAGAATTGTCGGGTTTACCTCCAGTCAAGGAAGTAGAATTTGGTATAGATTTGATACCGGGAACAGCTCCGATCTCGATTGCTCCATATAGAATGGCACCAACAGTTGAAAGAATTAAAGTCGCAGTTGCAAGAGTTGACTGATAAAGGTTTTGTGAGACCAAGTTTTTCACCTTGGGGTGCTCCCGTGTTATTTGTGAAAAAGAAGGATGGTTCTATGAGATTATGTGTTGATTATCGGCAGTTAAACAAGGTGACAATCAAAAACAAGTACCCATTGCTGAGAATTGAAGATTTGTTTGATCAACTAAAATGAGCGACATGGTTTTCAAAGATTGACTTGAGATCTGGGTATTATCAGCTGCGAGTGAAAGAGTCAGATGTGCCTAAAACTGTTTTTAGAACAAGGTACGGTCATTATGAATTTTTAGTTATGCCATTCGGGTTGACAAATGCTCCTGCTATGTTTATGGACTTAATGAATCGCATATTTCGGCCATACCTGGACAAATTTGTTGTGGTGTTTATAGATGATATTTTAATTTATTCAAAGGATGAGATAGAGCATGCTGAGCATTTGAGGATAGTTTTGCAAACTTTGAGAGATAAGCAGCTGTATGCTAAGTTTAGTAAAAGTGAATTTTGGCTCTGGGAAGTTGGATTTTTGGGTCATATTGTTTCAGGTGATGGTATACGGGTTGATCCTAGTAAAATTTCAGCTATTGTTGATTGGAAACCACCGAAAAATGTAACTGAAGTTAGGAGTTTCTTGGGGCTAGCTGGGTATTATCGGCGGTTTGTAAATGGATTTTCTATAATTGCGGCTCCTATAACTAGACTACTCCGAAAGGATGTTAAATTTGAATGGACGGAAGAATGTCAACAGAGTTTCAAAGAATTGAAAAAGTTATTAATTGAAGCACCAGTGTTGATACAACCCGAATCAGGTAAAGAATTTGTGGTGTATAGTGATGCTTCTCTAAATGGTTTGGGGTGTGTACTCATGCAAGAAGGAAAAGTGGTGGCTTATGCTTCGAGGCAGTTAAAACCTCATGAGAGGAATTATCCTACTCACGATTTGGAATTGGCTGCAGTGGTGTTTGCTTTGAAGATTTGGCGACATTATTTGTATGGTGAAAAGTGCCGAGTATATACCGATCACAAAAGTCTTAAATACTTGATGTCACAAAAAGACTTGAATTTGAGACAGCGAAGATGGTTAGAGTTATTGAAAGATTACGAGCTTGTTATTGATTATCATCCGGGAAAAGCGAATGTGGTTGCCGATGCTTTAAGCAGAAAGTTGTTGTTTGCTTTGAGAGTTATGAACACTCAGTTGAAAATGTCAGATGACGGTTCGATTCTAGAAGAGTTAAGAGCAAGACCGATGTTTTTACAAGAGATTTTTGAAGCTCAGAAAATGATCAAGATTTGCTAGCCAAGAGAAAACAGTGTGAAGCTGATACGGGATCAGATTTCAGAATCGATTCTGATGGTTGTTTGATGTTTAAAAATCGGATTTGTGTACCAAAAAATGATGAGTTGATTCAAAAGATTTTGCATGAAGCACATAATGGTTTTTTGGCGGTTCATCCAGGCAGTACGAAGATGTATAATGACTTAAAGAAAATGTACTGGTGGAGTGGAATGAAAAGAGATATTTTCGAGTTTGTATCAAAGTGCTTAGTTTGACAACAAGTGAAAGTTGAACACCAAGTACCTTCGGGATTACTTCAGCCTATTATGTTTCCTGAATGGAAATGGGATCGGATTACTATGGATTTTATATCAGGGTTGCCGTTAACTCCAGGGAAGAAAAATGCCATCTGGGCAATAGTTGACAGACTGACTAAATCAGCTCATTTTATTCCGGTACATACAGATTATTCTCTTAATAAGTTGGCTGAATTGTATATCCGAGAGATTGTTAGACTTCATGGGATACCTTTGTCAATCATTTCGGATAGAGATCCGAGGTTTACCTCACGGTTTTGGCAAAAGTTGCAAGAGGCATTTGGTACAAAGTTAAATTTCAGCACTGCCTTTCATCCATAAACTGATGGACAATTAGAGAGAGTAATTCAGATTCTTGAAGACATGCTCAGATGTTGCGTATTGGAATTTCAAGATAGTTGGGAAAGGTACTTACCATTGGTAGAATTTGCTTATAATAATAGTTATCAGACGAGTTTGAAGATGGCACCTTATGAAGCATTATATGGTCGTAAATGTCGGACGCCATTGTATTGGACTGAACTCAAGGAAAATCAGATTTATGGAGTTGATTTAATAAAAGAAACCGAAGAAAAGGTGAAAGTGATTTGAGATTGTTTGAAAGCTGCTTCAGATAGACAGAAATCTTATACGGATTTGAAACGAAAAGAAATGGAGTTTCAAGTTGGTGATAAGGTATTTTTCAAAGTGTCTCCATGGAAGAAAGTCCTTAGATTTGGACGAAAGGGCAAGTTAAGTCCGCGTTTTATTAGACCGTATGAAATAATTGAAAAAGTTGGACCGGTAGCATATCGGCTAGCGCTACCACCTGAATTAGAGAAGATTCATGATGTGTTTCACGTATCTATGTTACGTCGGTATCGTTCAGATCCTTCACATATAATTTCACCGACAGAAGTTGAACTACGACCGGATATGACTTATGAAGAAGAACCGATTAAGATTTTAGCTCGAGAAGTCAAACAACTAAGAAATAAAAGTGTTGCACTTATGAAAGTGTTGTGGCAAAAGCATGGGGTAGAAGAGACTACATGGGAACCTGAAGAAACTATGAAAAACCAATACCCACACCTGTTTACCGGTAAGATTTTCGAGGACGAAAATCCTTAAAAGGGGGGAGAGTTGTAATATCCTGAATTAGGGCTTAATCGGAATAGTGGTTTTGTGACCACAAATTCGAGATAGAAATAATTATTTTATAATTATTTTGATGAATATGATATGATTTCATGATTGTGTGAAAATTTCGTGATGAAATTCTATGCCTAAAGTGCTTAAATTGAAAGTAGGGACTAAAACGAATAAGTTGTAAAATTTGCATTCTAGAAGTTTTTAGTATGAAATTGCATTGAAATATTAATTAGGAGGTCTTAAATAAAAATTTGACCAATTTCTAAGTCTATGGACAAAAATTGGACATGGATGGAATTTTTGGAAAGTTTAGTCGTAAGGGCATTTTGGTCATTTAGTTATTAAAATGAATTAAAAACAAAATTAAAAGCCAATTTTTGTCCATCTTCTTCATTAGGCCAAAATTTCAAGGGTTCTCCATAGTTAGGGTTTGTTTCAAGCTTCCAAGCTCCATAGTAAGTGATTCCAAGCCCCGTTTTTAATGTTCTTTACGTTTTTGGAATCCCGGTAGCTCGATTAAGCTTATATTAGCAATAATTCAACCTAGGTTTTATATTTGGAAAAATACTCATAGGTGAAATTTGTGTATTTTGATGTTTTATGATAGAATATGGGGTTTTAAATTATGTTAGACAACTTGTGCTACTCGGTTTTAAGTGAAAACGAGTAAAAGGGCTTAATCGGCAAAAATACCTAATAGTCACAAGTATATGTTAGAGTAAGAATTTGATGTTTCCATAGAAGGGAAAAATGATCAGCATGTTATAAAACATAAGAATAAGGAATAAAGTTTAATTCCCGAGCCTAGGGGCAAAAGTGTAATTATGCAAAAGTTTAGGGGCAAAAGTGTAATTTTTCCAAAGTTCGTATTAAATGCTGTTTTGATGAATGTATGTATTAAATAAGATTAATTTGGCATTATAGATAAAGAGAAACGAGATTCAAGTCGCGATCGAGGAAAAGAACAGATTGTGGACTAAATTGCAAAATCTTTATATTTTGGTACCAAGGTAAGTTCATGTGTAAATAATGTAGCATAATTGTTATTTTTAACTTATTTATGTTAATTATATAATATACTGATTTTATTATGAAATATATGCTTTGTGGTTATTTTCGAATAAAATGCAAATTATGTGTATTAATTGTTAAATATAAAGTACTACCGAGTATTGGTTTTGGTATTTTACGGAAGGTGGCAAGGATATGTGTTCGAGGAAAATCCCGTTTGAACCTTAAGAATAGATTAGGATACAAGTGACATGTCACTAGGATGGTTGAGCATCCGAACTCGTTGAGTTGAGTCCGAGTTCACTTATGGATGCGAATGTCCGAACTCGTTGAGTTGAGTCCGAGTTCGTGAAATGTAACTAGGCATCCGAACTCGTTGAGTTGAGTCCGAGTTCACTTATGGATGCGAACGCCCGAGCTCGTTGAGTTGAGTCCGAGTTCACTTAGGGGCGGGTTACATGATTTCTTGATTACATATGAGGCACTTATGTGCAAATTATCTGTGTATCCGAGTTGTATTCCGATGTGTTCAACGGGTGAAATTTCTAGTGAAATGGAAGAACACTTAAGATGCAAGCGACATTTTGGTAAGTGTTGTGAAATGGACACTTTGGACAGGTATGTTCTTAACCCTCAGGGTGAAAATAGATACAACAACGATAAGGTGGTAAGATGATGAATGATGTTTAGAAATGTGATATATGTTTTGGTGATACCATGCTAAAGTTGTTTGGTATAATTGTATTGTTATGTTACTTGTTATTTACATATGAACTTACTAAGCATTTATGCTTACTCCCTCCTCTTTATTTACTGTAGTTTTGAACAAGCCAGCTCGGGAATCGGGACGGGTCGAAGGTTCGATCCCACTATCCAAAGGACTTTCATCTAGGTAAATGGCTTGTAAAACTTAAGTATGGCATGTATAGCAATATACTTATTTTGTGTAAATAATTTTATGATATGACCATGATTGGTTGAGAAAATGTTTGATATTGATAAGTCATGGTGATGGTTAAATTTAGATCATGTTTGATATCATGGAAGTTTAATAGGTTATCTAGTTCATAACAACTCATGAAAAGATGAAATTTGCCTTAAAACAGAATATTGCTGCAGCAATAACATGAATTTTAAAAATCACTAAAAATAGTATAAATGGAATTAAATGATGAGGAAGTTGTGAAATTGAAGCTTAATGAGTCTATTTTCATATGATAAAAAAAACAGGCATATAAATTATACTTTATGAGATATTTGAAACCTTGTGAAACAGGGCCAGAGTGATTTCTGGATCCTCTGTTCTGACTTTACAAATTCATAATAAATTGTAAAAAAATAATTAGAAGTCATTCTTTATATGTACAGATTCCTTATTGAGTCTAGTTTTAAGAGAAAGAAACCTCGTAGTCATTGAAATTTTTTATAGAGAGATATCTGATTCGTAATACACAGATGTCAGAGCAGTCTAACCCTGAAACAGGGGAGACTTTAACTAATAAACTGTACTAATTGGCCCAACCAAAAATTCTAGAAAAATATTAGTAAATATATATATGAGTCTAGATTTAGGGAAAATTTACGGATCTTGATTTAAAGTTTCATAACTCGAGATATGATTTTTCTTGTAACTGTGACGCGGGTAGCTAGAAAGCTGTGAATGTAGAAACAAATGATTTGAAGTTCTTAATTTGATAAATTATGTTCGGTAACCCCTCAAGCTCGAATCCGGCGACGGTTTCGGGCGTGGGGGCGTTACATCTTTCAACTATGGTCTTATTCTTTTCATGTCACGTTGCCATGGTATCTTTCAACCATGGTCTTACACATTTCATATCATGTTGCCATGGTATCTTTCAACCATGGTCTTACACATTTCATTTCAGAAAACACACTCCCGCGAACCTCATACTTATAGTGGGATTACCAGTCCAGGCTAAATCCCCTGTAATATAAACTCATAGAGTATTGTCGGGATTACCAGTCCAGACTAAATTCAGACCCTTATTCGGATTACCCGTCAGGGCTAAATCCATTTTCCACATATTAGCCAGGAGGGCTATATGAGAATAGGATCACCCATCCGGGCTAGATCCTTTTTACCGTCAATTCCTTTTCAGAGATCCATCGAATTTTCCTTTCATTCAACTGGGATTTCTTCCCATTTTTATCAAATATATCAATGTTTCATCAATTTCATACAATGAACATTCAAATCATATTTACATCAATAACATACATTCAAGCATTTAAGAATATAATTCAAGTTACACAAACTTACCTGGCGAAATTGCAGAAATATCAAGATTTAGGGGCATTTTGGTAATTTATCATTTTTCCCCGATTTTCACCCAATCTTAATCTAAATTAATAATTTCATTCAATTTACTAATTTAATCAATAAAACAATTCATTTCCTTCATTTTGGTCATTTTTTACATTTTTACAAAATTTCTCCTACAGTTTTTCTTTTATTCAATTTAGTCCTTGAGTCTAAAACATACAAATTATCCATTTTGAATGTAAACTTGTTAAAGGTGGCAACAAACAGCAGTATGTATGTTACCCGAATGAAATACTTCTCTCAATTTTTCATCCCTTTTGCTTCTGTTCGTTTGGTTGCAACTCTCAAGTCCTTGAATTTCAAACTTTCTTCATACTTCAAACTTCATCCAGAATTATTACTTTGTTGCTGTAGCTTCAACAAGAGCTTCATATTTCATCCGGATAACTTGGTTCTATTTTTCTTCCTGCGTGAAAAACCCAACAAAACCTTTACTAGCTGAAAATTCATATAGTTATTTTTCCTACTCCTCCTCTCCATTCCACATCCTTAATTTATATAACGTGCTACAAGTAACATTATTAATAATTTCATTATTTACTTATATGTAGATTCAAAACTGTTCATTTGCGTCATAGTCACTAAATTATTTATATCTTCAGCTACAGAACTCAAAATTAAGATCCTCTAATTTTCCATGAAACTAAACTCACATATCTTCTTATCATAAAATTTTCAGAATTTTTTATTTAGCCAATAAGTACAATTTATTCTTTAAAGTCACCCCTGTTCTGCTGTCTGATAGTTCTGACCCTTCTTCACTAAAAATTAATTATCTCATCGTACAGGATTCAAATGATGTTCCTGTTTATTTCTCTTGAAAATATACTAATTCAGAATTCTAAGAATATAAATTTAATTCCATAATTATTTTTATCCAGTGTTTTATGATTTTTCAAAGTCAAAACAGGGGAACCCAAAATCATTCTGACATTGTCTAACTAAATTTGTTATATCTCACAATTTACAATTTCATTGCTTACATTGTTTCTTCCATGAAAAATTAGACTTAATAAAATTTAACTCCATATTTTATTCAACTTCTAATTCAATTTACACAATTTTTTGTGATTTTTCAAATTTAGACCACTGCTGCTACCAAAAATTGTTTTTAGTGCAAAATATTAATTATCATGTTTATAACACTCTTATTTTCTTTTTCTACACTATTTCCCTTCACTTTCTCTTATATTCTCTTCACTGATATATCAAGAACATAGGACCATATGTAAGGAAACTCTACATTAATATCAATCACATGCTTTTTCAATAATATCAAACTTAAAAATATATTGAAATGACGATGTTCTTACCTTATTCTATTGATTTCAATCTTCATCTTGATTTTCTCTCTCCTTCAACTTCCATTTCTTGAATCCAACTTGATATTCTAACTTCTCATTGTCTCTTTAACATTTTTCTCTCTTGGTAGCTATGGAAATTCTTTTGATTTTTGGGTGAAAATGGTAAATTTTTGGTAGAAGGACCAAATTATAAAGAAATGAAACTTCATTTCTTCTTCTTCCTCTCACATTGGTTTTGCATGGGAAAGATGGATGAGAATTCCTCACCTTTCTTTCTTTATATAATAAAATAATAATAATAAATTATCTTATTAAAATATTAATAAAATAATATTTATCTAATTAAATAATTATAAAACATCAAAATATCTCTAGCATCATTATTGCCTTCTAGAATTCTCTCTCTTCCAATTGACCATTTTTTCCTTTGTGATCTTTTAAAATTTCATTCTTGAGTCATCACTTAATTTGGTAAAATTACAATTTAGTCCCTCATAATTCTTCACCTATTCAATATGGTCCTAATTCATCAATTTTTCTTGGTTTCTAGATCATTCCACCCTTAAAATATTTTTACTATTATTTCTTCCAATTTTTCATATTTACACTTTAATCCCTCAAATTTTGAGTATTTACTCTTGGGCCACAAAACTTTTTTCACTTTTACAATTTAGCCCTTTCTTGAATCAAGATATCATAATTTACTTCTCAATGTTGTCATAACTCAAAATTTTCCTTTTTGTCACTTTATTTTCTTATTTTACTATATCAAAGATTATTTACTATAGAAATTTTTGGGGTATTACAATAGAAATTCAGGGACTAATCTGTTAATTTCTCTTTTCCACGTTTATCTTCGGGTTCTTGATCTATAATATAAAATTTTCGTTCATCAGCATCAAATTCAATTCTAATTCACTTAAAAATTTATGCCCTTCAATTTTTGAAATTACACATTTACCCGAACTTTTATATTTTCTTTTTATAATTTAGTCATTGATCAATTAACCCATCAATTGAGTTAATTTTTATTAATTAACAATTTATTCCATCATTATAAGCTACTTTACAGCCTTTGATTCATATAAATTCAATAAAAAACCCTAATTATTTTATTCTTCACAATTTAGTCTTAAAAATCAATTTCTATTGAAATCACTCAATAAAATCATCACACAACAAAATTAGAGCTTCAATTACATGTTAATTCATCATAAATATACAGCACCCATTAATGGTAACTTTCAAAATTACCCATGAAATCAAAAACAAATGAAACATATAGTTGGACTTAGTTGTGAAAGTCTCAAAAACACATAACAAAATTAGAGCTTCAATTCCATTTTAATTCATCATAAATATACAGCACTCATTAATGGTAACTTTCAAAATTACACATGAAATCAAAAACAAATGAAACATATAGTTGGACTTAGTTGTAAAAGTCTCAAAAACATAAAAATTCCAAGAAAAGAGAAATAATTAAATTCACATGGATTAAAAATATAAAAAACCAACTCTAAGGGCTCTTCTATGGCTGTTTTTGGCTGAAGATTGATGAAGAAATGTTTAGAAAGTCAATTTGGTCTTTGTTTTATTTGGTTAATTTACAAAATTTCTAATTTGGCCCTTATTTCATCCAATTTCTTGATTTTTTTCCTGCTTGTTCCGTCTATGCCTTCAAATATGGGTTTAATTGCCTTTTTGGTCCTCTCTTATTTAGCACTTGTGCTATTTAATCATTTTAGTAAATTTTACACATTTTTCGATTTAGTCTTTTTTAATTAATTAACTATCAAAACGTTAAAATTTCCTAACGAAACTTTTATACTAACCCAATGATACTCCGTAAATATTTATAAAAGTATTTACGATTTGGTTTATAAAATCAAGGTCTCGATACCTTATTTTCGAGACTAATTAACCTAATAATTATTTCTAAGGCACAAATCACTATTTCATAGCTTTCCTAAATTCACGGTTGGCTCATAAACACTAAATAATAAAATTTTTAAACTCACTTATCGAATTTTAGTGATCTTGAATCACTGTTTCTGACACTAGTGAAAATTGGGCTATTACATCCTGAGCATCGACTTCAACATCCAATCAAAATCTCATACTCAACAATGTTTGTATAAATTCCTTTTATTGGTTACAAGGCATGCACCTAAGTTGAGTCAATTTTGATATATAACCATATATACATATACATAAGCATTTTTGGGCTTTAAAGGTTTTTGTTTGAATATGGTAAATTGATTATAAATCGTAAATGGTTTTAAATCTAGTCAAATTGGTGTGATATGTCATAGTGCTAATGATCTTGGAATAGTAAGAAATATATATATGATTCTGTATGAAATGCAATCGATACTTAGCTTATAGTTTAGCTTATAGTTGATAAGGTATTAACTTAGTTTTGGATGAGAAATTGGTGTGTATAAACTAATGATAATTGTTGAATATATTGGCTGAACATAATAAGTATGTGTTTAGAATTGATTTAGAAAATTTCAAGTTGTTTAATATATTAACTCATTGATTGTCTATGTTTAAACTGATGATAAGTGGTACTGTAAGAACATTTACATTGTGAGAAAGACAATTTACTTTAGTAGATAATCTAAACGAGTCCATAATCCCTTAAAATAATTAAACTGAACATTTGATTCAAATACTTAGAAGGATTATACCGTAAGATAATCTAAATGTTTACATAGATGTATTCATTTAAAGAATGATATATTGGAATTGACCTAAGACAAATTAATTATAAATTCATTTGTGAATTAATTTACTTGTGACATACATGTTGTGATTTACCTAAATCTTGAGTTAATTACTGACCATGTGTATGTAATTCATGTGCTTTGATATAAGTTGAGGCTTATGATCTAAAGATGATCGAGCCCACTAATCGGTATGTTGGGTACATAACTTGTGTGTGACATGACTTTACTCGAAACAATGAAATTCATAGCTTGATTAAAGAGTTAATGATATCCTTTTATTGGTATTATGTGATAAATATAAAACGTAACAATGGGTAGTTTATTTCGAACGAGTACAATTAGTTGTTGACAATGATCATATTAATCATTAAGAAGACGCGATAGTGACAATGAGATAAAACATGATTGTATTGAGTGAACAAATTTAACTTAAAGGAATCAAAGATATCATATAAAGATAACACACACATGACGAGGTCATTGGAAAAGTAGCTGAATGAATTATTTTCGTAGAATATACAATAAGAAGTTTTTAATTATTATACTTCTTGTAGACTAACTCTATGATTAAATAAATTGCGAATTGTTGGAACGATACTTTTGAATATAATTACAATTACTTGAGCTTAATTTTATATGTTTGATTGGTCTCTTTACTAGCTCAACAAAAGCTCGATCGGATTGCATTTTAATCAGAAAAAAATTATGACTTTGAAAATAATTTAATTGAGTTAATTTATTCGATGAGGAATTAAATTAAGTAGTCGTAAGAATTGTTCTACTAGAAAAAATTTCTTAAAAAAATAATTTTGAAAAATCTAAGTGATTTTTAGGAAAATTAATTTTGATCTAGGAAAATTAATTTTGATCAAGTAAAATTAAATTAATTAAAATAAATATGATATTTTTTAAAATTAATTTTCAAGTCTGTCGATTAGCACAATAGGAAATTGAACTTGAAAATTGAACAGAAGATAAAAAATTGGACTCGAGAACCCAAAACCGATACCGAGTTCCAAAACTGATCGAATCGAGCACGGTATGTGAAACCAGGTCGACGGTTCAACCAATGGCAAGACCGAATTGGTTGAGCTGTCATTGACCCAGACTGAACCGACAACAGCCGAACTAGCTCAAGATGACATGAAAGTTCACGCCAGCACCACCAGACATGACGGTGCCGACGACTTTGACAACAACATTCCGATGGCTGGCAGGTGGTCCTTCAATGGTTGAGCAATAGAGGAATCACACTCCTACTAGGACTCTATCGAATAATTTGATTTCACATTAACTATTCCAAAAATAATATTATCTTAATAATTTTAATAATTTTTTTATTTACAACCTAACCCCAAAATTTAGAGAAATGATGAAATTACCTAGTTAATAGTTTTATGAAAAAAAATTCGATTCAAAGTGAGCCCACACTTGCTAGATGTGAGTTTGAGGTTAGTGAATAATTCTAATCGATTAAAGCGTCTATCCTAGACGAATCGAAAAGATACAATCCTAATTAAATGTTTATTATAATTTTGGAAAAAAAATTTAGAACTCTACTTTTTTTCTCAAATTTATTTTTCATTGCGTTTTTCAAATTCCTAGATTTATTTGATAATGAGTTGTGTGAAAACAGTATTGCATTCGGTCATTTTTAATGTAGTTTAGGGGGAGGAATTTCGACCCCATACCTCTTCCTAGTTTGTGCAAAAGGCTTATCTAGCTTACTCAAGATAGCTAAAAGAGATAGGGTCATTATAGGAGCACGTGTAGGAGGGAGTAAATTATCACTAACCCATTTGTTTTTTTTTTGTTGCAAACAATAGTATATCTTATTTGGAGAGGCTACCATAGAAAGCGCTAATAACATAAAAGCTATTGTGATGGATTATGAGGGATGTCGAGCCAATTAGTGAATTTTGACAAATCCCTTATTTATTTCAACAACAATGTACTCAATGAAGCAAAGGAACAAATTGGGAATGTTTTAGGAGTGCAAATTTCAAGCAAACCAGAGAATTACCTTAGGATGCCAACAATGGTTGGGCGACAAAAAAGAAGACGATTTTGCAAATTTTGAAGACGGGAAGGTTCATTTACAATATTGAGAATTGGAGCGCTCGACAATTATCATTGGTAGGAAATGAGGTATTCATTAAATCAATAGTACAAGCTATACCCATTTATGCTATGTAATGCTTCCTTTTACATATTATATTATGTCGTGATCTTGAAAGTATAATGTTAGAATTAAATGACTCGAATCTTTATTTAAATAAAATACAGTGATAAAATAAAATAAAAGTAAAATCTATATAGAACTACACTTCTTTTATTTTATTTTAGAATAAGGTTTTTTAAACCTTCTTAAACTCTATCTATTTTATATTGATTAAAATAAGGTGTTTCAGTCTTACTAGAATATGGTTTTACAAGCCTATAAATAGACATAGTCTATTCTTCTTGTAATTATTCGAATACGACATAGTGAATTTTCTTCTCCTCTACCCGTGATTTTTTCCCGAAAAAGTTTCCACGTAAAAATTTGTGTATTTTTTATTTTATTTTATTTTATTTTATTTTATTTTCACAAATTGGTATCAGAGCTTTTGGGTTGTTCATCCCGATCACGGTAATGACGTCTTTGAAGTATGAAATTCCGCTGTTGGATCGCAACACCAGATTTGCATTGTGGCAGATTAAGATGCAAGCAGTTCTTGCACAGATGGATCTGGAGGATGCCTTGCTAGGGATAGATAAGATGCTTTCGATATTAAGAAATGAAGAGAAGAAGCGTAAGGATCGAAAGGCGTTAACACAATTACATCTGCATTTATCCAACGAAATTTTGCAGGATGTGATGAAAGAGAAGATCGGCGCTGCATTGTGGAAGAGGCTAGAACAAATATGCATGTCGAAAACTCTAACAAGCAAGTTGCATATGAAGTAGCGTCTTTATGCTCATCGTTTGAAGGAAGGTGCGTCTGTACATGAACACTTAATAGTGTTTAAAGAAATTCTCTCAAACTTGGAGGCCATGGAGGTTCAGTATGATAAGGAAGATCTAGGGTTGGTTCTACTTTGTTCGTTGCCCTCGTCTTATTCAACCTTTAGAAACACGTTTTTATATAGCCGCGAGTCTCTCACAGTTGATGAGGTTTATGATTCTTTGACCTCGTATAATAAAATGAAGCATCTTGTGGTTAAACCCGACTCTCAGAGAGAGGGTCTCATTATTCGTGGAAGACAAGATCGGAATACTGATAATGATCGTGGAAGGACACAGGAACGGAATTCTAGCGGTAAATCTAAAGGTAGATCAAAATCTTCAAATAAAGGTAAAACTTGTAACTTCTGCAAGAAAAAAGGGCACATTAAATCTGAGTGCTATAAGCTACAGAAAAAGATTAAAAGGGAGGCTGCGAATCAAAAGGGAAAACAACCAAAAAATTCCAGTGAAGCTGATGTTGTAGAAGACTACAGCAATGGTGAACTTCTAGTCGCTTCAGTCAACAATTCTAAAGTGAGCGAGGAGTGGATACTTGATTCAGGCTGCACCTTCCACATGAGTCTCAATCGGGATTGGTTTACAACTTACGAAACAGTGTCTGAAGGTGTTATTTTGATGGGAAATAATGCTTCGCGTAAAATCGCAGGTGTTGGAACAATTAAAATTAAGATGTTTGATGGAGTTGTCAAAACACTTAGTGACGTACGACATGTTCCAGAATGGAAAAGAAATTTAATTTCGTTAAGTACTCTTGATTCAAAAGGGTACAGATACACAGCTGAAAGTGGGGTTTTAAAGATTTCCAAAGGTTCCCTTATTGTGATGAAAGGGTAGAGAAAGACTGCCAAGTTATATGTTTTGCAGGGTTCTACTGTTACTGGTGATGCAGCTGTCGCTTCCTCTTCCTTTTCAGATGATGATATTACTAAACTTTGGCATATGTTCCTAGGGCATATGAGTGAGAATGGCATGGTAGAATTGAGCAAAAGAGGACTTCTTGATGGGCAAGGAATTTGCAAACTGAATTTCTGTGAGCATTGTGTTTTTGGGAAGCAAATGAGAGTTCGATTCACCAGAGGAATCCATAACATAAAGGGAACGTTAGAGTATTTTCATTCTGATCTGTGGGGGCCATCTAGAGTGCCTTCGAGAGGTGGAGCTAATTATATGCTAACTTTTATTGATGATTTTTCCAAAAAAGTTTGGGCGTTCTTCTTGAAGTAGAAAAGTGATGTGTTTTCCGCATTTAAGTCTTGGAAAATTATGATTGAAAAATAAATGGAAAAACAAATAAAATACCTCCGCACAGACAATGGCTTAGAGTTCTGTTCTAATGAGTTTAATAGATTGTGCAAGTAAGAAGGGATCGTAAGACACTTGACAGTTCGCCATACTCCACAGCAAAATGGCATTGCAGAACGAATGAACAGAACGATCATAGAGAAGGTTCAATGTATGTTGTCAAATACCAACTTACCAAATTCGTTTTGGGCCAAAGCAGCCTCTACTGCATGTTTTTTGATCAACCGATCCCCATCCGTTGCCATTGAAAAAAAGACTCCATAAGAGGTATGGTCTGGTAATCCTGCTAGTTATTCTGATTTAAAGATCTTTGGGTGCCCCGTGTATGCTTATGTTGATAATGAAAAATTGGAACCAAGATCCATTAAATGTGTTTTTCTTAATTATAAAGCTGGTGTAAAAGGGTATAAGTTATGGTGTCCTGAAAATAGAAAAGTTGTGATCAGTAGAGATGTTATTTTTTATAAAATTGCTATGCTACCTAACTTATCTCTTAAAGACTCTTCCAATAAAGAAAATCAAAAGCAGGTGGAGCATCAAATTAATACATAGTTAACTCCTCAAGCCAGTATAAAAATTGAGAATAGAGGCTTTTTCACCGCAATATTCTATCGCCAAAAACAAAACTAGAAAAGAAATTAAACCTCTAAAGAAGTATGCCGAGGCTGATCTAGTTGCTTATGCTTTAAATGTAGCTGAAGATATAGATGCGAATCAAGAGCCATCTAATTATTCTGAGGCAGTTAGCTATGAAAACTCAGAAAAATGGATGTTTGCTATGCAAGAGGAGATAGAATCACTCCACAAAAACAGAACATGGGATCTTGTGAAACTTCCTAAAAGTAAAAAGGCCATTCGTTGTAAATGAGTGTTTAAAAAGAAAGAAGGGACTTCAGGAGTTGAAGAACCCAGATATAAAGTAAGGCTTGTTGCAAGGGGTTACAGCCAAATCCCAGGAGTGAACTTCATAGATGTGTTCTACCCAGTTGTGAAGCATGGTTCGATTCGAGCTTTTCTTGGTATTGTGGTCATGCATGATGTGGAGCTTAAGTAGTTAGATATGAAAATTGCATTTTTACATGGAGAACTTAAAGAGGATATTTACGTATAACAACCAGAGGGTTTTACAGTCTCAGAAAAATAGGACTATGTTTAATTGTTGAAAAAGTCCCTTTACAGTTTGAAACAGTCAACAAGGCAGTGGTATAAGAGGTTTGATTCATTTATGACTTCTCATGATTTCAAAAGAAGTAATTTTGATAGTTGTGTTTACTTTAAGAAAAACAGTGATGGTTCTTTTGAATATCTACTTCTTTATGTTGATGACATGTTGATAGCAACAAAAGATAAAAGGAGAGATAAGAAAGGTCAAAGCCCAACTAAGTGAAGAATTTGTGATGAAAGATCTAAGACCAGCAAAGAAGATACTTGGTATGGAGATTCTCAGAGATAGAAAAATAAGTAAATTGCACCTAAGTCAGAAGGTGTACATTGAGAAAGTTATTTGTAGGTTCAATATGCAGAGTGCTAAGCCTGTTAGTACTCCTTTAGCAGCCCATTTCAGACTTTCATCAACTTTGTCATCACAATCAGATGATGAGATTGAGTACATGTCACATATTTCATACTCTAGTGCAGTGGGATCTCTCATGTATGCTATGGTTTGTTCACGTCCAGATTTATCATATGCAGTCAGTATAGTTACCAGATATATGGTGAATCCCGGTAAAGAACACTGGAAAACAGTTCAGTGAATTTTAAGATACTTATGAGGTACTACTGATGTTTGCTTACAGTTTGGAAGAACTGGAGATGGAGTCATTGGGTATGTTGATGTTGATTTTACTGGAAACCTTGATAGAAAAAGATCTCTTACAGGTTATGTCTTTACAATCGAAGGTTGTGCAATCAGTTGGAAAGTCACTTCGCAAACTACAGTCGCTTTGTCTACCACTAAAGCTGAGTACATGGCGATTACTGAGGCTTGTAAAGAAGCTATCTGGTTAAAGGGACTCTTTAGTGAACTCAATGAAGATCTTCAAATCAGTACAGTATTTTGTGACAGTCAGAATGCAACCCTCCTTACAAAAGATCAAATGTTTCATGAGAGAACAAAACACATTGATATTCGGTATCATTTTGTTCGTGATATTATTGCTCGCGGTGATATTGTTGTAAGCAAAATTAGTACTCATGAAAATCCTGCAGATATAATGAGTAAGTCACTTCCAATAACCAAGTTTGAGCATTGCTTAAACTTGGTTAGTGTCCATTATTGAAGTTAAGCCCTTAAGGGGTTTTATGGATGAGGTGGAGAACTTGTTCGTTAAGAGTTCGCGATGAAGAACTTGTTCATTGAGAATTCGTGTCAAGATGGAGATTGTTAGAATTAAATGACCCGAATCCTTATTTAATTAAAATACAGTGGTAAAATAAAATAAAAGTAAAATCCATATAGAACTACACTTCTTTTATTTTATTTTAGAATAAAGTTGTTTAGACCTTATTAAACTCCATCTATTTTATATTGATTAGAATAAGGTGTTTCAATCTTACTAGAATATGGCTTTACAAGCCTATAAATAGACATAGTCTATCCCTCTTGTAATTATTCGAATTCGACATAGTGAATTTTTTTCTCCTCTGCCCGTGACTTTTTCCCGAAAGAATTTCCAAGTAAAAATGCGTGTGTTTTTTATTTTATTTTATATTTTCACATATAATAAGTAGATATTGGTGGCGTAATTATAAATTGAAAAAATGTATACAATGGGGTCAATGGAGGTTGTTGTGCGAGGCCAAACCGGATGGAGAACTAGGATTTAGGGATTTAGCAAAATTTAATGTAGCCCTTCTAACGAAACAGGGCTGGCGATTGTTATCATAGCCAAATTGCTTATTTGCACGAGTTATGAAAGCCAAATACTATCCAAATGGCGATTTACGAGCTCAAGATTAAGTTCTTATCCTTCCTATACCTGGCGTAATATATGGAGTGCTGGTGGATTAGTGGAAGTGGACAGTGGAACGGCGATTAACATTTGGAACGTTTTTTGGCTTTCGAGACATGGACGAGGAAGAGTGTCGGTTCAGAATATCGATATAAACTACACAATTGTTGCCGATCTAATAAATCAAGATACTGCTACCTGGAAAACAAAAGCCTTAAGAACATTATTTGACTAAGAACAAGCAAGGGCGAATCGTGACTATTCCGCTGCCTAGCATTGACCAAACAGATGAAATTGTATGGCGAGAAGATAGCACAGGAGTCTATTCGGTTAAAAGTATTTACAAAAGGCTCCTAACAGGTGAATCAGACATTTTGGGTGAGGAATCAATGAGTTCAGATCAGACATTACATACTTTTTACAAAAGATTATAGGCTCTAAACATTGCAAGTAAAATAAAGATTACAGGCTGGAAAATTGTTGCGGTGAGTCACTGTCCTGTTTGTCGGGCTGCGTGGAGTAGTGGCCCATGTGTTCTATGACTGTCCATTCACTCGACAAATCCTTCAGGGGGTGGAAATAGATTTCTCCGCCAATAACGAAGAGCATAGTTGGAAACTATGGTTAGCAACCGAATTTGTTAATAACAGTCAAATAAAAAACAGATGGATGGCTATTACTTTTGGGGGCATTTGGTACAACAGAAACAAAAGCTATCAGGACGGAGCAGGTTAAAATATCTATGGACTAATAACATTCATCAAGGCATATTAAGAAAGGGAAGCCAACAGTGGAAGACAAATCTTATTATATATGGGGCTTAATCAAAGAAATAAAGGTGAGAGCCCGACGATTTCAATATAGTAGTTTCGGATTCATGCCTAGAACCGCAAATAGCGCAAACCATGTTCTAGCAGAGGAAGGGAGGCGCTATGTCTCCTTTGTGTACTGGATAGAAGAAGAGCCGGCGAGGGTGGATGAAGAGGCATGCCGAGATCGAAGCGGGTTGCAGAGAAGGGAATAAAGGGTGGATTTCTGAGCCGGAGGATAAGCCATTTAGGGACTCCGGCGACCTCAGAATTAAATGGGCACTCTCACACCTACACAGACCATATACCTATCACCGGATGATGGAGGAAACGAACCAGTTTTGATGCAGTTTTGCTTTTCGTTTTGCTTGGAAGGATAAGGCACCGTTTAAGGATCCAATAGGGGTGCAGCAGCCGAATAGTCTTGTACTTATGATTTCCTTTCATTAATTAAGTTCAGTATTAAAAATAAATAAATAATATCATTGTTTTATTGTGAAATGAAAATTGAATTTGTTTTTTTTTTCATTAAATAAGGTCATCAGTATGCTTTTAAAAAATAAATAATATCATTGTTTTTATTGTGAAATGACAATTGAATTTGTCTAATAAAGCAGGCGCACAAGATTGACTGCCAATTTTATGAACGCAATGCCGTGTGAAATATTTCCACACACCATAATGAAATTCCTTCGCATACCACAAATAACTTGATATTAAATGTTGTGTGCATCAACATTTTATAATTTTCAAAATTAATGAAGGCCACACCTTAGTTTTCAAGGAAAAATCTTACAAATATTACAACCAAATTTAAAAAAAAAAAACTTGATTTTCCACCCCCTTCATATACAGAATGTATGAAAGCTACAATTCATTTTGTTAGACCCGCTTTAAAACTCCGATAACTAGTGTATATATATAATCACATTGAAGTTCAAAAAATTAACATATAAAACTCTGACAATTCTATAATTATGATAAGATACTTCATTTCACCCCAAACATATATAATAATCGACGGCCAAAAAAAAAAGTGTACTAATCCGTGAAAAAGAGAGCCAAAATCAGGTATTAAAGTTGAGTCCCCCATGCAGAGGAAGCCAATCGTGGACGCCTACACACGTGATTCCCACACGATAAAAAGACAGAAACAGAGTATACATCACTCGAGTCAGCGCTCCAAACTTTGCTGGCAGCCAATGGGACCACTCATCTCTCTGTCTTAGCCCCATTGTCCCATTTATTTACCCTCACATGCAAGACTGATCGGGTGCATGGGAGCGACCCAGTTGGTGGATTCCATTTAGTTATTATTGCTGGTAGTTAAGGGCTTGCGATATGGGAGACGGGGGAATTTAATAGCCTCTTAAATGTCACTACTTGTTCACACATAATGTATTCAATTTTGTTTGAGGTTGATGACAGGAGATGTGGCAATCAATTATTAATTTTCGATTTCCATTTTTGATTCAATCAATTCGTCAAATTCAATTTAAAAGTTTTAATTGTTGTTGATTTTACTCACCATTACTTTCCCATAAACAAATAAAAAGCTCATTTTGTTATTTAAGGTTTTGCTATGTGATATTGTGAAGCGATTAGTACATCATCCTTTGATAAAAATATCATAGATATCTTGTATCAGAAATTAGATTAAATTTTATTTTTTTGTTAAAAAATAAATAAATTAATTTATTTACATTAGATTAAAGAGGAAACTGACTTTTTTGTGAGATACACTTAGCACGCTAAGTATCACTGTCTGATTATTCTATCAACTATATTAACTTTTAACAATATAAAAAGACAAACTTTTTTAATAAAAAAGATAAATTTACTCATTAATCTAACATAAAATAATTAATTTTTTAATTTTTTAAGTATAAAAAATAAAATACAATCCGACTTTTAGTAAAAAAATTCTCTGCAATACTTTTACTTATTATTATTATTTAAAAAACGGGCCAAATTAATGATATCAATCAATTAATCAGTGGGTGCCTAATAACATGCCAAAAGTGCCACTGCTATATATTGCAAAAACAAAAGAAGCCCAGTATTATAATTGAACCAGTTTGCATTAAATTTTCAAACTGAACACCCAAGATTAGTAGTTTTACATTAATTGATTCTGGTAGAACTCTTTTATCTCAAAACCCAACTAGTATAAAGTGTTTAACCACCGTCGTGCCAACTCTTCTTGTTCGATACCTGTTAAACCCTTTCTTTTTTTATTGTGGTCTTTCTATTTCTACAATGACGGCCTAAATTGGAATAGGTTCAACCAAGCAGGTAATGAATGCTGGTTGAGTTGTGTAATGGTCAATAAAACTAATGATGTGGAAAATTTCCTTTTTAACTAAATGTCACGTAGCACCGCTCCCCACGAAACCCTCTTTCTAACTATTTTTTTTATTTCTTTTGCTTTTACCTATTCGCCATTGGCTATTTCTCGGCGTGCTCAATGGGGCAAATCTCGGTGCATGGATGACAATCGACAACCTTATTTGTTGAGAGAGATTTAGTGGCTAACTAATATGCGGCATGCTATTCTAATTAGGCCTTAACCTAGTAACCTTTTTGTGTACGTTATGTTATATATGGGCAATGGTCCAAAGACGGGAGAGGGTTTCAACCCACTCAAGGACGAGACACTTAAATTGTTCTGGTGGGTGGTTGTACATTTACATATGATTGAGGTAGTTTTTGCTTTGTGAACCAAAATTTTAATGTAGTCACTCACATAACATTAATCCTTGACAAAGTATGAGAGATTAAATTTTTCTTAGAGAATAATACCTTCAATTGTTAGAGAATCGAGCTAACTGGCTAATAGATAACACTTCAAATTTTTCTTTGGATGGAGTTGACCCCTCCCCAACAATGATAATAAAATTAAACTTTTTTTTATTATTCCTTTGTTAATCTTAGGGTAGAAAAAATAGAATTATCCACATTTCTTAAATCAAATGGGAAAAAAATTAATATTGTTTAAATAAGATATTGGATTTGCAATTGTAGGTGGAGAAAATATCATTATGAGGTCTTTTCTCTCGTTTAGATATCCGGTTCAATTATACTTCGAATTTTGATCGAGTATAATATTAGCATGATATGATTTAAAATTTGTTAATTTTCATATCTTAAAAAAAATCTAAATATTATTTAAAATAATTTAAAAAACCGGATCCAATACCAGTTGTACACGTGAAAATATAGATAATGCAATAATGATGATATTAGGTTTAATTAAAACAACCTTGTTTTCATCAAAATGTGGGTTTTGGTAAATAAATGTCTCATTTTAACCTTTTTTTTTTTGTCCCTAAATAAATGATAGTGAAAGTGATAGAATATCTAACATTGGCAGGGAGAGTCGTCTCATCTTTATAAAAGATGGTTTAATTTGATGAGCCTTTTATCTAACACCTTTAAATTTAGTGAGCTATAGTAAAGGCAGTCTATTAAATTTGGGGATGTTATTTTCATGATTTGAATGAAAGTGGTCATGACGTGGCTCAAGGACCAAAGGGCACAAAAACCTAACACAAACAATGTACTGTCCATATCGTTTGACCGCGCATGGTAACATTACACCTCTGATTCACAACATGATTACAACACGACGATAAATCAACCCCTCTTCCCACACTGCCAAGAAAACGATAAATCACCCCTAAATCTATTCAATTATATTAAATTAAAGCTCATTGTTCTTTCTTTCTTTTTCTTTTTTTAATTTATAATAAAAAATAAATTATCATCAACCTCAAAATCATATAACCCCACGTCTTTGGATTTCTTTTTCTCATACTCGTGTATATATATATATCAGTAAAAACCAAACAAAAAAACCGACCCAACTATGAGATAACAACGAAGAAAATGAAAAACATGGTTCCTTCATCTTCTCCTTGTTCTTCCAAGTCCCTTCCTCCTACTCCTCCTCCACCTTACCAATCCCCTCTTTTCACTCCTGTAAGTTCCTTTACTGTTTGTTTCCCGAGAATTTATAAATGGGTACTTCTTTTTTTATTTTTTCTTCCTGTAAGTTTCATTCTTTGGCTTTCTCTTTGTTGTTGTTGTTGTTGTACAGATTCAAGAATGTGAAAGGGAAGAACAAGAAGATGGTACACCAAGTGTGACGACGGACAAAGGGCTGACGCCGAAGCACCTCCCAACACCCCTCCATGACAAAACCACTAGAAAACCCAACGCTAGGAAACGTTCGGAATCTGGTGGTGGTGATGGAGATGGCTCGGTTTCTTGCAACAAGTGCAGGCCAAATTCTAGGGAAAAGATCTCCGTGGTTCCTTTGGACAACAACAATGGAGTTAACAAGCATTCCTTTTCCATGCCAAGTCCAAATGGGATTTTCAAGTCCATTTTCCATTCTTTAACAAGGAAGAGTCCTAAATCAACTGATATGTCTACAGACAGAGAAGAACAATGGAAAATTGCTGCTGCTGAACTCTCACACAAGCTTATTCAAGCTACGAGGAAGAGAGATGAAGCATTAATGGAAGCTTCGAGGTTAAAATATTCCATGGCTGAACTTGAGAAGAAGCTTAACAAGCTTGAAGTATATTGCCACAATTTGAAGTCTGGTCTAGATGAATGTAACAGCAACTCTCCTTATAGAATGGGTCAAACTCATAATATTCATCAAGTGAAGAAACAAGATGGGGTCATTGGAGCTAATGAGAAAGTGGTTCAGCAATTCTTGGCTTCTGTATCTGAATCCAGGTCTTCAATCAGGCTTTTAAGTAGATCACTCACCATGCAATTAAGGCACATGGGTAGCAAAGTTTATGAGAGAATATCTGTGCTTTTACAGCCTTATGATATGAAGATTTCTCACTCGAAAAACCCCAAAAGCCTTCTCCTTTACCTCGAAGCTTTGTTGAACAAAGCTTTCTTTGAAGATTTTGAATCAACCGGGTTTCAAAAGAACGCGGTGAACCAAATATTGAACCCCATTGATCGTTGTGAAGCTAATTACAAGTCATTCAATGAATTACAAGGTCTAACATGGGAGGAAGTTCTGAATAAGGGAACAAGGCATTTCAGTCAGGAGTTCAGCCAGTTTTGTGACAGGAAAATGAATGAAATTGTGGCTATGTTGGGTTGGAACCGAGCTTGGCCTGAACCATTGCTACAAGCCTTTTTCGGTGCCTCAAAGAGTATGTGGTTGGTTCACCTTTTGGCCAACTCGGTGCATCCTGGTTTACCAATCTTCAGGGTGGATAAAGGGGTAAGGTTTGATTCAGTATACATGGAGGACATGGATGGAGAAAGAGCCAAGAAATTGGTTCCAAGCATGGTACGGGTCATGATCACACCAGGGTTCTATGTCTATGGCAATGTAGTCAAGTGCAAAGTCATTTGCCGGTACTCCAACAATGTGGATAGTAGTTTAACTGATAAGGGTTTAACCTCATCATCTCCTTAGTGTTTAAATTTAAGTAGGTATTGATTAGAACTCAAAAGTGAAATCCCTTTGATTACTTTTGCACTTTGTAATATTTTGGTGCTAGTTTATATGTGCAAATTGGGTATTTATCAAGACTTATCTTTTTGGTTTTTTGGGGTAGCGATGATGTATATTTTTCCCCACATAAATAAAAAAGGGGGGTTGTCTTGGATTAAAGTAAAGATTTGGCATTTTCTTGTTTATCATTGTCTTTATTTAATTTAATTTTTTTTTGCCAATCTGGAAATGTGGATAAACTTATCACATGTAGATTGGATGCTTACCTTGTGAAGGATTTTTGGATCTTCTAGTGTTTATTGGGTTATTATATGAGCAATTTGGTTGCCAAATTCCCTTCTCCCCATGCACTAGTGTTGGTTACAACTTAATTTAAACCCGAATTAAACTTAATTTTTTCAGTATATTAATTTAAGAGTTAGATTATCATTAAGTTTGAATTTGATAATTTTTTCATATTAGAGTTTAAATTTTTTTGTTTGAATTAAGTTTTAAATTTGATTATTATTCTTATATTAAGGTTTGGACTATGCAATTGTTTCCCGCTTGAATTTTTTTTTAAATTACTCCCTGACTTTGGTAATTATTACAACATTAGAGCAAATAATTGTTTCTATGTTAAGATTTGTACTTTAGAATTTTCAAGGGCCAAGTTGGATAAAAAAAAGTTTTAAGTTTTAATGTGTGAATAATTACCAAATTATAGGCATAAATTAAAAAATAATAATTGAGACATAAAAAAATTATCAAATTTAAACCAAAAAATATTTAACTTTTAATTTAAGATTCTGTTTAACATATTTCTAATCCCAAAAAGGTTCAAAGAAATAAAAAGAAGTTTTTTAGCAGTAACTACATAAGGTGAAGGTATCTTTATTTCGTGTGGGAAAATAATGTATGAGGAAAGGACAAAGATTGTGTGTAGGAATGAAAATGAAGTTTGCAGGGCAGAAGTGTAGAGACCATGAGTTTTGATTATTCGCTACTTCAGACATGTTTTGTTGTTTTACTCTCTGGCTTTGAGCCTGCTGCGACTTTGGGTCTGTCCATTGCAGTTTTAATTTATATATCTCAATTCGGGTGGACTAGAGGTGTGCATAGGTCGGGCTACCTAGTCCAGTCCGAAGATTCGTCCCAAAAATAAGAGGGTTCGGGTAAAAATATAAACTCAAAATATGAGTTTGGGCAAAAAACACGCCCAAATTATATACTAAATATATATTTTTATTTTTAATCATATTTAAATTTTATTTTTAATTTTAATATACCCACTTTTTATTATATTTTCAATTTGTGTATTATTTTGAGAATTGTTTTAGTCTCATTTTTTATTTGTTTCTTGTTTTAATATTTATTTTTATGTTTTTAAATGTATTTGATTTATTACATTTTAAAATTTTTTTATATAATGAAATAAGCTAAAAATTTTAATATGGGCCAGGCCGAGTTGGGCCCGGGCTTAGACAAATTTTTAAGCCCATATTTCGGGCCGGGCTAGGCACGGGCCTAGAAAACGAGCTTAAAATTTTGTCTGGGCCCAGCCCAAACCTGGCTTGGCCCATGCACACATCTAGGATGGACCTCTACCATCTTTACACCTTATTTCTATAAATAAATAAATAAAAAAAGCAATAGCAAATGATTTATGTTAAAATCAAAATTTTTAAAACTATGGATTAGAATTTTAGTTTCACAATTTACACGGTTTTTAGCAAATTTTTTTGTTTTAAATTTGTTTAAATCAATCTAACTCTCGAAAAGTAAAAATTCTCCCAAAGCAATTATAATCAATTCACATTTTAAAAATTTTGCAACTTTACTAATAAAAATAAACAATTATGCATACAACATGTAATACAATCATTCTCGGGCTTTACACGAGCTTATTGAAGCTCTAAAGGTAAATCAAAATCGAAAAAGGACCAAAATGAAATGTTTCAAAATTCAGAGTGGACGTCATGACATGAGGGAATTCCTCGTCGCGACGTGACTTAATGTCTTGGTCTCGTCAAGACGATAAGGTACCTTGTCGCACCGTAACCTAGAATTCAAGCTCGTCCCGGCAACAAACATACGACGTCACAACGTGATATCCTCGTTGCAACGGCTTTCAGACGAAGTCACAACGTCACTAACTGTTTTTGCAATTTCACATTCTCAAAACCTGCAATTTCAAAGGCATAACCATACGGACCTATTCCAATCTCATTTTAGACCAAATGAACAACAACCAAACAATTTTAACATAACCTAAGCACATTCATATCACATTCAAAACTTCAATTTTCTATAAAACCAACATCAACAAGGGTGAAGCCAGAACAATTTTTTAGGGGGGCCGAATAAAATTTTAACTTTTTATAGTCTATATCTTTATAATTTTCAAAGGATTAAATCAAATTTTTATAATTTTAGGGGAGCCAAAGTGCAATTTTACCTTTACTATTTAACACCCCTAACCCGTATCCGTCACCGAAATAGGGTTACGAGGCATTACCGGACTTATACACTAGCATTTGTACAAAACCGAATCATAAATTTTCATTCCAAATCAAAACTTTTCAAATTTCACCATAAAGACCTGATATGGGCCTACGGGGCCCAATACATACTTTAAAAGTGATTTGGAACTAAACCGATAACTTTGGAAAACTTTAAAAAAAAATTATTGAAGTTAGGGGCACATGCCCGTGTGGCCAGCCCGTGAGCTATTCTGACTTGCAATTTCTTAAGCATCAAAGGGGCACACGGCCTGGGCACATGCCCATGTGGCTAGGTCGTGTGGTAAACTGATTTTTCACCATTTTTAAGTCATTTTTACACGATTTTAACACACGACCATGCTTGAAACCCATGTCCTTCACACGACCAAGACACACGGCCGTGTCTTTTTGTAACATCCCAAAATAAGGCCTAATCGGAATAGTAGTTTTGGGACCAAAAATCCGACATCAAATATTTATTTTGTGATTATTATGAGGTTTAAAGTATGAGAATATGCATGTGTTAAAATTTCATAAAGAAATTCTTTGAGTAAGGTGTCCAATTGGAAATTAGAGACTAAATTGAATAAATTGCAAAACTTAGATTCTAGAAGCAATTTGTATGAAATTTATTTAGATTATAAATTAGAAGGCCTTGGAGAGAAATTTGCTCAATTTCTAAGTTTTTGGACAAAAATGGGCTTGCATGGATGAAATTTTAAAGAAATCATTCAGCATTTTAATAAAATAAAATGGGAAAAATGAACCAAAAATCAGCCATCTTCCTCCTTGTACCAGAAAAAATTCTCAAGCCCTCCATAGCTAGGGTTTTCAAGCTTTTCAAGCTCAATAGTAAGTACTCCCAAGTCCCGTTTTTAATGTTCTTTGTATTTTTTAGATCCAGTAGCTTGCTCTCTCCATTTCTACCCATATTTCATGCTAGGGTTTATGTTTAAAAATTTACCCATGCATGAATTACTTGTATTTTGATGGTTTATGGAGGAATATGAAAGTTGGATGTGTGTTAAACATCTTTTCCTAGGTGATTTTCATGAAAAACCCCTAAAGGGACCCTTTTACAAAAGTTGTTAAATGTGTGGTAGAAATGTGAAAATAATGGAAAATGTGGGCTGCCATAAGAGGAAAAAAATGTTCGGCTAGGCTTGGGTAAGATAGAAATTTCATGTGTTTCATTATACGAGCCTAAAGACTAAATCGTAAAAACGTGAAAGGTTAGGGGCACAACGGTCATGTAGACCGGGGTGGAATTTAGACTTGAAAAGTATAATGTAGAGTATTAATGACTTAATTCTGTTGTTATAGACCCCGAGGAAAATATTCCAGAGGTCGATAATGAAAACGAAAGGTTTTAGAATAACCGAAACACGACATCGAAATGAATACCAGGTAAGTTTGGATAACTTAAAGTAAACTCCTAATATGCCTAATTATATGATTTGTGAATGAATGATGTTTGCATTTATTGATGATATAAAAATTTCATGAAATGGTCTTTGATAATGATATGTTGAAAAATGTCTCGGTTGAGGTTTAAAAGGGGAATTCGATGGATAAACCATGATTTACAAGCGAATTGAGATCCTGCTGTGTTGCAGAAAGGATTTAGCCCGGACGGGTAATCCATTGGTCTCAATTATAAAAAGGATCAAGCTCAGACAGGTGTTCCTTTGGATGATTGAGCCTCCTGAAGAATACATTTACATTATGGATTTAGCCCAGACGGGTGATCCATTTAGGGTCTAAATTTAGCCTGGACTGGTAATTTAGATCCGAGCTCAATAAAGGTGTTTGTTGTTATAAGGGAATTTAGCCTGGACTAGCAATCCCAACATCACCTTATGAGTTTTGTAAATGGGGGATTTAGCCTGGACTGGTAATCCCGCCATAAAATGTGAGGTTCACGGGAGTGCACACTTGAAATGATTATCCTTATGAATTGATGGTTAATGGATATTCCATCGAGATTTCCTAGAAACTCAGCGGGATTAACATGAGAAGGATGTATATCAATGAAATAATGGATGATGAGTTCATCTAGGATAAATTACATAGTGCTTTGTTATGTGACTAACTCATTGATTGAGTGCATATGATAGAGAACCATTTCATACTTGTTGGTTTCATTATCTATTATGGATGTATGCTAAATACTTGGTAAGTTTACTTTCCGGTTATTCAAGCTTACTAAGCGTGTAAATGCTTACCCCTCTCATTTCCCCTGTTTTATAGAGCTCAAGGACTTGTAAGGATTGGAAGACAGTACACTATCAACTAGACCAGCTTTGGTATAAAGACCTTTCTATTTTGTTCAATGGCATGTATAAAACTCTTGAGTATTTTGTTATATGTGTCAATTGATTTGCCAAATAAAGGCATGTAAAGATGTATTTATCTTTTTTTGTATATGGCCATAGGAATTAGCTTATTTTGAAGTAGGCTATGACCTACAAAATTTCCATGCATGTTTATACTCATATATGATGGTTTGTTTCCAATTGGCAATGAGTCACAAGAACAGGCCAATCTTTAACGTGTTAAAGTGACATGGAAACCCATAAATACAAGATGGGAAATAGCCTAGCCTGTGTGAAACCAATTATATGAGGTTTGTATGCAATAAGTTTTACCAAGAACATTTATAAGAATATAATCATGTTTTGCTTTGCATTTGATAGTCATTAAGTATAAGTGTTGAAAAGGGTGACCAAAGGCTTGGAAAATAGCCTATTAGGGTCTACACGGTTGGGCACACGAGCATGTGTCTAGGCCGTGTGTGATACACGGGCCACTCCCATGGGTGTGTGGTATGGCTTTGCATCCCCTGCACCTAAAAGTTTAAGTCAGTGTTGTACACGGGCAGGCCACACGGGCGTGTGTCTTGGTCATGTGCCCCTAATTGTATGATAAGGTTAAAGTCAGTGTTGCACACGGGCTGAGGGCATGGGAGTGTCCCAAGCCATGCAGGCGTGTGTGATCACACGACCCCACCCACACGGGCGTGTGACACTTCAAAGTAAAGGAAATTTTCCAAGGTACCCAAAGTTTCTCGAATGTCCCCAGTTTTGTCCCGAACTGCCCTTTTTAGGCCTGTTTAAGGGATGAGACGTACATGTTTGAAAAGTTTTAAATTTGAGTGAAACTCGGTGACTTGATTTAATATGTTTGTGAATGTGAAACCTCGGTAATGCCTTGAACCCTATCCCGGCGTCGGATAAGGATGAGGGGTGTTACACTTTTGCCCGTGTAGTATCCTGACTTCACATTTAAGGATGCAGGATACACACGGTCATATCACACGCCCGTAGGCTTACTGTGTGTCACACACGGTCTAATCACACGCCCGTATGCCAGGCCGTGTAGACTTAAAATGAGCCTTTTGTTTCAAGTTTTACAACCCTGCATAACTTAAGCTTCAAGCTAATAATTTCCTCAACTTTTAACTCAATCAAAATTCGATTAAACACACTTAATACATGTCCAATTAAACAATAAATCATCGAACCAACGTACCCACATTGGTACCCTAATTCATATCGAAATTACACTACTTTATCATACTGATCAAATTCATGTAAATTTAACTTCCAAAATATGTATATTTCGTACCATGCTTCAACATCTTTCATGTTCATTCACTATCATTTACAAAATAACATCTTAACAACTTAGGTACATGCCATTTTACCTAAAGAAAGTATTTCACCACTTTGAGTCCGAGATTGGCTTGGATGCTGAGTCCCTAGCTGTTACGTGATATTCACGATAGGTTTTAAATATTTATAATTAATCGTTCTTGAAACTAACTATTATCACGATGAAGGCAAGTGTACCTATCGAACAGTAGTATAGCTTTAGCAAAACTGGATTGTCGAACCCAAAGGAACCAAGAGTACTAGTAATTACTTTCTTTTTATTATCTAACCTAAAAATTAAGAGATTTGTTTATCTAAATTAATTAACTAAACTAAAAGTGCACAGAGAGAAATTGGGGAAAAGCTTTTGGGAAAATTCGATTGACTAAGACAATACCCAACGAAAAATCCGCCTAGACTTCACTTGTTATTTGACTCTGAATCAGACGATTTATTTATTTGACTTGATCCGTAGAAATCCTAAGTTATACTATTATCTCTCTCGAGACTACTAATGTCTAACCCTAGGTTGATTAATTGAAATCTCTTTCTAATTAACACCTAGTGTTGCATTAACTCGATCTATGGATTCCCTTATTAGGTTTCACCCTAATCCGGAAAAATCTTATCACCCTATCTCTAGTCGTGCAATCAACTCCGCTTAATTATGACAAATTTACTCTTAGATAGGGTTTATTCCTCCTCTAAATAAGAGCATTGTAACACCCTTAACCCGTAACCGACATCAAATTAGGGTTACGAGACATTACCAGACAAACAGAACATTTCAAACCAATTTAGAATCACAGATATCATATAACATCATTTCATAAGCAATCATCTCTTAAGATGGTCTACGAGACCTAAAATGTACTTTTAAGAGACAGTCTGGACTAAACCAAACACATTCATAAAGTTCAGAAATTTTTAAAAAAATCAATTCTATAGATGTCACACGCCCGTGTGACCAGGCCGTGTGCCCCACACGAGCATCAGACACGCCCATGTGAACCAGCCGTGCCAAAATAGAGCTTATATACTAACTTATTCTCACGGCCAACAGACACGCCCGTGTACCATGGCTGTGTGATTCTTAGCTAGCTACTGACTTAAGCCCATAGCCAACAAACACGCCCATGTGCTATAGCCATGTGACATAATGCAGGCTTGGTTTAAGCCAATTTGCCACCCCTTTATTGGTCATTCCTACAAGCAAATTATACAACATTCATAAAAATTATTCAGCCAATTTCATGCTTAAAACATGCTTCATTATGACAAAAACATATTAGCTCATAAAACACTACAACCATACATCATTCGACACCATCAACCAAATACCAAAACTATATACAACATTTCATTTCCTAGCCAACTCCCATGGCATAATATATACACATCAAAACTTATATACATAGACCTTCTAGCCTATATATGCCATACTTTAAAATATTTACACTTTCAAAAGTAACAAAATAAGATCGATAGTGTGGTGACGATCCTCGACTATCCCCGAGCCTTCAATAGTTACGATAACTGTAAAACAGACAGTAAACACACAGAGTAAGCTACATAGAGCATAGTAAGCCAAATACAATTGGTCTAACTACTAAAGCATATAAATACAATTCAACTATATAGATTCATAACCATTTCATAGAATAATTCATAAACTTAACCATGCTTCTTTGTTTGCATATATGTCATGCTTCATTTCCATACATATTTCACAGAGACAGAGTTTTTCATGTTCATAAATTTAGTACGATACAAACGTAGCTGCATAGGTTATACATTTCATATACTCAAACTCAGATTTCGTACGCTATCATCAGACAGGTCAGAAACGATATAGATGCTCATAAACAAGTACAATGCCGACGTCCCGGATGTGGTCTTACATGTAATTCAATGTCGATGCCTCAGTCCCAGACAGGGTCTTACATGAAATCAGATACGATGCCGATGTCCCAAACATGGTCTTATACGTAAATATCAATCGAGGCCTGTGTCCCAGACACGGTCTTACACGAAAACAGATACGATACCGATGTCCCAGACATGGTTTTATACGTAAACCTCAATCGAGGCCTGTGTCCCAGACACGGTCTTACACGATGTCTCAGACAGATGTCAACTTTTCCTAGAAACATACAAAGCTTTTCAGATATTAACATATTATCATACTTTACTCCAAAGATATTCATCAGGCACTCAAGGCCATCCAATACAGATTACAGTTTATATGTGCAGTATTTATTTCAATTAACATGTAATTGTAATTTGACTTACCTCAGACGGATTTTGGATAAAACGAGTCGACTATTCAACTATTTTGGACTTCCCCCAATCTAAGTCTGATTTTCTTTGTTCTTGATCTAATACAATACAAATTTAACCATTCAATCATTCATTTCATTCAATATAATCCATATACACATATTTAGGGCACTTTGTATTTTAGCCCTTACATTTTCACACTTTGACAATTTAGTCCATTTTTCATAAATTCGCAAATATGCAAAATTTCTTTGTAACAAGGGCTAGCTGAATTTTCATGGCTTCTATATAAGCCCATACAACATGTTTAATTCACAATTTAGTCCTTCAAAACCTCATTTTCAAAATTTAACCCAAATAGCTCAATTTCATCAAAAACTCAAAGACAAAACTTATGAACCATCTACCAAGCCTTCATAATTCATTTAAAAACATCACAAAACTCATGATATCAACAATGACATTTCATGAAATCTTTAACAGAAATAGAAATTCAGACATGGGCTTTGAAGAACACGAAGTAACGATCACAGAAAAGTAGAAATTATCAAAAACTGAATTAAAACCGTACCTTAATCAAGAAATCAAAGTGCCGAAACCTAAAATGGCTTTCTCCATTTTCTTTTTCTTTTTATTTTTCTTTGATTTTCAGCTATATGCATGATAATATGACCAATTTCATGCTTTCATTTTATTATAATATACATTAATATGCATTTTCCAATTTTGCCCTTTAATTAACAAATAAAAATTCCATCCACTAGTGTCCATACTTGTCCATGCATTAGTACAATGGTCCAATTGACATGCAAGAACCTTTATTTTAAAAGCCAAGCCAAATTGGTGCTTTAGCATCTAGCACTCAGCTTTTACACTTTACGTGATTTAATCTTTTTTCATAATTAAGCACAGAAACAGACAAATTAAACCACAGAAATTTCACAGATGTAAATTCACATATCAAGACACAGAAAATAATATTAAAATATTTTTTAACTCAGATTTGTGGTCCCAAAACCACTATTCTGACTAGGGTCAAAATCGGACTGTTACAAGCATTAACTCGAATCAATATCCTGGAATATTAAAACAAGAATTAAGAACACATAATTAAGAACAAGTCAAATATTTATCATACAATTCAGATAATAATAACAAGATCCGTCTTAGGTTTCATTCCCTTTAGGTATTTAGGGGGTTTAGTTCATAATTATTGAAGAAAACATCTTAGAAGAATAATGAATACAAAACATAAAGAAAACCCAAAACCCCTGAATGGAAATTGAAGGGAGATCCTCAGTCTTGATCATGAATCCAGCTTCTGAGATGGACCAATCAACTTCCCTTGAGTAATTCCTTGCCTCTTACTCTGCATCCCCTCTTCTAAGTGCCTCCTCAGGTGTTTAAATAGGCTTTTGAATGCCTAAGAGCCCTCAAAATTGTCCTTTTCCGAATAGGGTTATACTTAGGCTCGGTAGGGACACGCCCGTGTACGATTACTCCAACCCGTGGTCAAGGCTGTTGAATAGGCACGGACGTGTAGTCTACCCGTGTAAGTCGTGCTTCGATCCTGCCAAAGAGACATGGTCGTGTGACACCCCCGTATGAGGAAGTCCAGGCCGTGTTGATTTCCCATGTGGGTCTATTTTCTCCGTTTTCGGCCCGTTTCTTACTCTTTTTACTCTCCTATACTCACTTAAGTATAAAACATGAAATTAAAGGATTAAGAGCATCGAATTCACCAAATCTAAGGAGAAACCATCCATAATTGTACTAAGCATGGGATAAAAATATGTATAAATTACGATTTATCACTAGTTTTCTTTCGTACCTAGTCCTACGCACGGAAAACAAATCGTACGCTAAGTATGCACTCAGTGGTATTTCTATAAACTAACACTTAAACAAATATTAGCATCAAAATGCATTTAAGTTACTAATTCAAATCTATTGGCACTAGTTATATTTAAAGTTCTTTTTCAATGAAACGTTCAGTTCAATGATATCAGTCTGAAACAGTTGATTTTCAGTATAGTGGCACAATCATTCAATAGTTCAGTACATTAAATTACCTCTATTTAGATAACTCAGACCTGGATGGATACATGGATCCAACCCACACACTAGAATAGTATACAGTGTTTCATCTGCCGAAGCCGGAATATACCGTAATAGTAACAATAATAGTAACAGTAGCGGTACACAGAGTACCTCATCAGAACGAATCCGGAATAGAAACAGTCGTAGACACTTATAGTGCCTCATCGACACAAAGTTGGAATATCCCTGAACACTTCTAATCCTATGGCATGCCAACTATATCCGACTAGCCTGACACTGTTAATAGGGTTTTCGCTTTCAAATTTCCGTATAACAGTTAATACATTTCAAATTTAACAATACTTACCTTTAATTTACTTACCATACATAATAAAGAAATACATACAACATTTAACTTAAAAACTCAGTTTATAAAAATACAAACTGTAATTCTCGAGTTACTTTTCATCCACTCTCTCTTTTCCTTTCTTTGTTGACGTTTCCGGTACTACGTTAGCAATTAAGCTTCAAACCTTAAAACCCTATTTTTCCTTTTCTTTTTCTTTCATTCTTTCTTTCCCCCACTTTTTTTTCTTTCCCTGTTCTATTTTCTTTACTTTATTTCTTTATTTGTTTTTATTTTATTTTATACTTCATTATATTATTATATTATATTTAGTAGTAGTTATTATTTACTTATATAATAAGTAAATACATATAAGTATTTACAAATGTGCAAACATGTGTATTACACATGTACCATATTTTTACCATACACTTGTTTCTTTTTGGTTTATTTACTAATTTAGTCCTTTGACTTTTTTTTATTCTACAATTCAATCTTTACCCTATATTCAATCTAGTCCTTCCACTAAATTAGCCTTAATTTAAGCTAATTCACTTAACTAAAAATCTAATTAAAATCACTACTAACTTCATAAATATTTCTAATAAATATTTACGAATTCATTTTACGGAAATAATGACCCGAAAATTCAATTTTTTTGATACCCGTAAATTTTGGGTCATTACATTTCTCCCCCTTAATAAATTTCGTCCTCGAAATTTACCTGAAAAAAGATAGGGGTACTGTGATCTCATTGCATTCTCTGGTTCCCACGTTGCTTTTTTAATATTATGACTTCTCCACAACACTTTTAATAAGGGAATTTGTTTATTACGTAATTTCTTTATCTCACATGCCAGTATTTTAATCGGTTCTTCTTCATACTATAAATAAGGTCGAATCTCTATATCTTCAGGTTAAATCACATGAGAAGGATCAAATCTATATCTTCTTAACATAGAAACATGGAAAACATCATGAATCTTCTGTAATTCAGGAGGCAGAGCTAAACAGTATCCTACCGGTCCAATTCTTTCTATAATCTCATAGGGTCCAATGTATCGTGGACTCAATTTACCCTTCCGACCAAATCTCAAGATTTTCTTCTTATGAGAGACTTTAAGAAATACTTTGTCTCCAACTGAGTACTCTATGTTTCGTCGTTTCAGATCTGCATATGATTTCTGCCTGTCAAAAGCTGCCTTTAATCTTCCTCGAGTCTTTTTAACTATACTTTCTATTTCTTGAATTAACTCTGGACCAACCATTTTCCTTTTGTCGTAATCATTTTTTTTGAAAAAATGGGAATCGACTTAGATTTTTGGAAATGAAAACGAATAGAGGAGTCGCCACCAATCTTTTTTGATGAGGTGTGATCATATCACCTTAAATTAATTATTTTAATAAAAGTTAAGATTTACTAAAACGATAATTTTTGGTCTACAAAAATCAGAAAATGAGTTCGGGAGTCGGTTACGCACAAGGAAGGATTAGCACCCTCGATACGCCCAAAATTGGTACCTAGTTGATTAATTAGTGTCTTAGTGTCGAAAATTTGAAAACTTGAAAGAATTTAAAATACGATCCCTCTTTGTAAAGAAAATGCTCAAATGTTAAAGACCTTATCGTCTCACAATATAAAATGTCACATCTAGTAAGTTAGGACACGACATCTTGAATTTTCGAGAGCGAGCTTGCCTTTTATATAAAAATTCGTGTATTTCAAAAGGTTATTCAGTGAGTTAAGGTGAACGAGGAAAATCGAAACCCAGTAAGTTAGGGCACGTTTCCTCGAATTTCCGAACACCGAATATTACCTTTACTTGCAAAAATCTTATTTCGAGGTAACAAAATGCCATACCCGATAAGTTAGGGCACAACACCTCGTATCTCCGCGAATAAGCATTTTTCAAAACTCATGTCGGATTTAAAAGAGTATTCCGTTATTTAGGTTAAAGGAGAAAAATCGAAACCCAGTAAGTTAGGGCACGATTGTCTCAAATTACCAAATACGGAATATTACTTTTATGAAAGAATTATTTTTGGGTTGGATATAATGATAATAATAATATTAAAGTAAAGTAAATAATAATACTATATATAAATATATATATATATATGTATATAATAGAAATACAAACTACTATATAATAATAAATATAGAAATACAAAAAGCAAATATAATAAAAGTATTAAATTAAAGTAATAAAAAACAATACTATATATAAATATATATACATAAAAATATACACTAATATATAATAATAATAGTAATAGCAAAAATAATGAAAATATGAGTAATATTAATAATATATTAGAATACAAATGTAAAGTAATAACAATAGGGGTGATAATAATAATACAAACAATAATATATATATATAATAATAGTAGTCAGAAATAAAAAATAATAGAAGTAACAATAATGATAGTAAAAATATAAATAAATATGGAGAGGGTATATATAATATAATAATAATATAAATAATAATATATGCATGAGAAATAATAATAATAATATAAATAATAGTAAAAATAAAAAAATAAAAAAAATAAAGCAAAGCTCTCAACTCTCTCCCTCTTTCCCCATTCCGGCCATGGTCCGGTCAGTACCCAGGCGCCGAACCGGCGCCGTCCGCCCTCTTTGCCGCCGTCGCCGGCCACCGTGCGCGGTGGCCAAAATTTAAAAAAGGTATTATTTTTTGTTTTATTTTTTATTTTTATATCTAAATATATGTATACTATTTTTGAAAGAAAAGAAAAAAAGAAAAATATTTATATGTACAAAAAAAAGTGAAAAGAAAAAGGAAAAAAGAAATAAAAACCTTAACGCATTTGAATCTTTTCTTCTTCAATAAAAAGGTAAAAATATTATTTTTTATTACTTTAATTTAATATTTTTATTATATTTGCTTTTTGTATTTCTATATTTATTATTATTATATAGTAGTGTGTATTTCTATTATATACATATATATTTTTATATATAGTATTATTATTTACTTTACTTTAATATTATTCTTATTATCATTATATCCAACCCAATAATAATTCTTTCATAAAAGTAATATTCCGTATTTGGTAATTCGAGACAATCGTGCCCTAACCTACTGGGTTTCGATTTTTCTCTCTTAACCTAAATAACGGAATACTCTTTTAAATCGCGACATGAGTTTTGAAAAATGCTTATTCTCGGAGATACGAGGTGTTGTGCCCTAACTTACCGGGTATGGTATTTTGTTACGTCGAAATAAGATTTTTGCAAGTAAAGGCAATATTCGGTGTTCGGGAATTCGAGGAAACGTGCCCTAAAAATTAGTATACATATATATATACATAAAAATATACACTAATATATAATAATAATAGTAATAGCAAAAATAATGAAAATATGAGTAATATTAATAATATATTAGAATACAAAAGTAAAGTAATAACAATAGGGGTGATAATAATAATAATAATAATACAAACAATAATATATATAATAATAGTAGTCAGAAATAAAAAATAATAGAAGTAACAATAATGATAGTAATAATATAAATAAATATGGAGAGGGCATATATAATATAATAATATAAATAATAATATATACATGAGAAATAATAATAATATAAATAATAGTAAAAATAATAAAACAAAAAAATAAAACAAAGCTCTCAACTCTCTTTCTCTTTCTTTTCTAAATCCCGTCATTGGTCCGGTTTTGCTTCAGTCACGGACCCCCACGGGCCGCCATCGGCGCCACCGTACACGGCAGCCGGACCTCAAAAAAAACCTTTTTCGGTAATGAAAATATGGGTAAGCTTCTTACTTTTATTTTTACTTTCGTATAAAAAAACAAAATAAAATTGAAAGGAAAACAATAAACAAACAAAGAACTTAAGATGAGAATAGACAAAAGAAACCTCTTTTGCTTTGATTTTTGATTAATCTTTAAAAACTAGCCTTTCCCAAAAAACAAAAACAACCCCTTCTAACATAGTCTTGAATGGCTTTTATAGCCAAATTTTACAACTAATTTTTTTGTAGGCAAGTGGAGTGGTTGGGATGGTTTAGTGGAGTGGTTTAGTAGGGTGGTTGGGGTGGTTTAGTAGGGTGGTTGGAGTAGTTTAGTAGAGTGGTTTAATGGGGTGGTTGGAGTGAAGATATTTGGATTTTTTTATTTTTTTATTTCCTAAATGGGCCATTAGGGTTTAGGTGATTGGGCTTCGGAGGTTGTTGGGTTTTGGGCTGTTGGGTTTTTAGATGTTGGGCTTTTTAGCCCGGGCAAAATTTGGGCTGTACAGCTGCCCCTCTTTGCTTGTTGTCGTGTAACGAGAACAGAGCAAAGACTATAAAAGGACCAATTTTGCCCGGGCTCGCCGAGTCTTGAGTTATTAATCCTTGATCTTCTTTAAATGGCCTCTTGACGGCTTCAATCTGCTTCACTACAACTCAGGAAGGTGATATTTGCTATCTTTGATCTGCTCCCTGTCTAATACAGAGACGCCAAATATGTCATCTTTGATCTGCTCTCTGTTAATACAGAGACGCCAAATCCGTTATCTTCGATCTGTTCCCTATAAGCACAGGGATGCCAAATCTACTATTTTCAACTTGTTCCCTATAAACACAGGGATGCCATGCTGAAATCTTCGATCTGCTTCACTGTAAGCATAGGAATGTCAGATCTGCTATCTTCGATCTGTTTCACTGTAAGCACAGGAATGTCAGATCTGTTATCTTCGATCTGTTCCCTATAAGCACAGGGATGCCAAATCTGCTATTTTCAACTTGTTCCCTATAAGCACAGGGATGCCATGCTGAAATCTTCGATCTGCTTCACTGTAAGCACAGGAATGTCAAATCTGTTATCTTCGATCTGTTTCCTATAAGCACAGGGATGCCAAATCTGCTGTTTTCAACTTGTTCCCTATAAGCATAGGGATGCCATGCTGAAATCTTCGATCTGCTTCACTGTAAGCACAGGAATGTCAGATCTGCTATCTTCGATCTGTTCCCTATAAGCACAGAGATGTCAAATCTGCTATTTTCAACTTGTTCCCTATAAGCACAGGGATGCCATGTTGAAATCTTCGATCTGCTTCACTGTAAGCACAGGAATGTCAGATATGCTATCTTCAATCTGTTCCCTATAAACACAGGGATGCCAAATCTACGATCTTCAACTTGTTCCTTATAAGCACAGGGATACCATGCTGAAATCTTCGATCTGCTTCACTGTAAGCACAGGAATGTCAGATCTGCTATCTTCGATCTGTTCCCTATAAGCACAGGGATGCCAAATCTGCTGTTTTCAACTTGTTCCCTATAAGCATAGGGATGCCATGCTGAAATATTCGATCTGCTTCACTGTAAGCACAGGAATGTCAGATCTGCTATCTTCGATCTGTTCCCTATAAGCACAGGGATGCCAAATCTGCTATCTTCAACTTGTTCCCTATAAGCACAGGGATGCCATGCTGAAATCTTTGATCTGCTTCACTGTAAGCACAGGAATGTCAGATCTGCTATCTTCGATTTGTTCCCTATAAGCACAGGGATGCCAAATCTGCTGTTTTCAACTTGTTCCCTATAAGCATAGGGATGCCATGCTGAAATCTTCGATCTGCTTCACTGTAAGCACAGGAATGTCAGATCTGCTATCTTCGATCTGTTCCCTATAAGCATAGGGATGCCAAATCTGCTATTTTTAACTTGTTCCCTATAAGCACAGGGATGCCATGCTGAAATCTTCGATTTGCTTCACTGTAAGCACAAGAATGTCAGATCTGCTATCTTCGATCTGTTCCCTATAAGCACGGGGATGTCAAATCTGCTGTTTTCAACTTGTTCCCTATAAGCACAGGGATGCCAAATCTGCTGTTTTCAACTTATTCCCTATAAGCACAGGGATGCCATGCTGAAATCTTCGATCTGCTTCACTGTAAGCACAGGAATGTCAGATCTATTATCTTCGATCTATTCCCTATAAGCACAGGGATGCCAAATCTGCTATTTTCAACTTGTTCCCTATAAGCACAGGGATACCATACTGAAATCTTCGATCTGCTTCACTGTAAGCACAAGAATGTCAGATCCACTATCTTTGATCTGTTCCCTATAAAAACAGGGATGCCAAATCTACAATCTTCGATCTGCTCTCCGCCGCTATAGAGACGCCAAATTATCTTAGATTTGCTTCAACGTAAACACGTGAAAGCGAAATCAGCTATGTCTTCGATTTGCTCCTTGTAAGCACAAGGATGGCAAACCATCTTGGATCTGCTTCAGTATAAACATTTGAAGGTTGGATCTGCTATGTGTCTACCCTCCATCGAAGTGGAGATGCCAGACTTCAATTTGTTCTCTGACAATACAGAGATGCCAAATCATCTTAGATTTGCTTTAACGTAAGCACGTGAAAGCCAAATCAGCTATGTCTTCGATTTGCTCCTTGTAAGCACAATGATGCCAAACCATCTTGGATCTACTTCAGTATAAACATCTGAAGGTTGGATCTGCTATGTGTCTGCCTTCCGTCGAAGTGGAGATGCTAGACTTTGATTTGTTCTCTGACAATACAGAGATGCCAAATCATCTTAGATTTGCTTCAACGTAAACACGTGAAAGCCAAATCAGCTATGTCTTCGATCTGCTCTCCACCTGATACAGAGATGCCAAATGATCTTGGATATCTTCAGCTTGTTGCCCCACTGCTTAGGGGGTTAAGACTTGTGAAGTCACCGATTCTACTGCACTATCCTCTGACGAACATGATCTGTAAAATCAGTTTCATGTATCCATGCTTATGCCAAATAATTCGGATGCTATGATTGAAATGAATCAAATGCTCCTAACTAAATGTGATACTTTATGTCAAATAATTAGGATGTTATGAACTGAATCAAATGCTCCTAACTAGATGTGTTATTGTAGAAATGTCATGAGCCTTTTTTAAAAAGGCTTAAGGTATCATCGTTCGTTGTTCATTAGGACATTATCGTTGACATATTACGCTGGCATCTTGTTCGGCTGGTATTCTTGATAGAAAAGTCAAAGAAACAATCACATTTTGCTCAGCAAGCTTGCCCCGCTGTAATTTCAAAGTCCCTTTCACTGTACCTTTTGGGACATAAAGTTTGTGCCTCCTACTGCAATTTCAGAGGAATAACATTTGGTTTCTTCCATCCATTTCGCTGCAACTCAAAGGCATAGGATTTGTATCTTTTTCAATCAGTTCGATCTGTTACACTATTCCCTAGGTGTAATGACCAGATGTATATGAATGCAGAGTATCATTTTCTTTTCTCGAGAATGACCCCCTTTTACACTTAGGTCGACATTGCTCGTCATTTGTCGAGGTTGTATCACCGACGAAATGTCTTGTCTTTTGGTTCAACCAATAAAGAGTCCAAAGAGATAATATTTCCAACCCTTAGCTTGGTGAGTTCTAAACAATAGTCCTGTTTCAGGTTCTTGTATTATTTAGAAACTTTCAGAGTAATATGTAAAACTTCTTTTGTGAAAGTGTTATTAGTCCATTAATCGTTATTTCAATGCAAAATGCTTGAAAAAGATGAAAACAATGAACAATAAGGAAATTGATTAGGAGTATAACTCGAAATGGATAAATTAATCAAAGATTGCAAATGCAATAAGAAGGAAATTAACTCAAAACGAATGATTTAATCAAAGATAGCAATGTAATAAAAAGAAAATTTATTTGGACATATCTAGATAACAATTTCAAAATGGGCAAAATGAAAGCTAGATGCCCCAGATATCGCAGCCTGAGCTTCTCTGTACCAACTTCTTGAGGACCTTTCTGAGCTCAATATGTGTTTGGGGGTCCGGAGTACTTTGTAGATGCCCCAAGATGTAGCATACTTCTTCATTGTTAATTCAGGCATAGCAACACTAATGTATGCCCCACTTTGATCCAAATTTGAGCTGCCCTTTTCGGGTTTTCAACTCGAAACCCTTTTAGTCTCAAGGCTCCATTTGCGGGGTTTCACCCTGGCTTCTCTTTTTTTTCCTCTTTTTTTTAGAATTTTTTGTTTTTTGTTTTATTTTTTTGTGTGTTTTTTTAGGGCTCTCTTTGCGAGTTTTCACCTTGGTTTCTCCCTTTTTAGGTAGAATACACTCCTTGACTGGATTTGAATTCACTGACTTGGGCAAATCTTTGCAATCCATTTCGATTAATATCAATGCCTCTCCAGAACAGGCCTTCTTTACTACATAAGGTCTTTTTCAGTTTGGCATCCACTTTTCTCTGAAGTCCTTTTGTATAGGAAGGATATTCTTGACTATCAAGTTCCCCTCGCGGAATTCTCTAGGATAAACCTCTTTATAGTAAGTTCGCATCAATCATTTCTGGTGTATTAGACCTCGATAGATAGCTTTGGACCCTCTTTCTTCAAATTCAATTGATCTTATCAAGATTGGATCCATTTTACCTTATCTAACTTCAGCTCTGACGAGACTCGGAGGAAAGGAATCTCATCTTCAAAATCGATTCTATCCCATAAACCAACGAGCAATGTGTTGCCCTAGCTAAGGTCCTGGCTGACGTTCGATGAGCATAGAGGGTACATGATGACTTCTTATGCTGATATTTACAAGTCTCAGTCATCTTTCCATGATCCCTTTTTTTTTTAGGATTTGATGATTGACATATGAAGTGACTTTCACCCTCTTGGCGAAGTAATTGATGCCTGCTAGAAGCCTTCGACGAGATTGGCCCAAAAATCTCCATGCCCCACATAGAGAAAGTCGAAAGAATGAAGGGGCATATGAATTTTCTCTCCATAAATTTGGCCTTTATGGCATACTGATGCAATCCCTTTCTATGGTAAACCAGCAGAACCCAAATCTCATGATTAGCCTGGCCATCGTAAAACCATTAGCATATGTCATTCAAAACCCTGCAACATCCTCCTGTCTTAGTAGCCAGGCGTATCTTGATATGATCGTGCAAAAAATCTTTAAATTCTCGGAAATGACTCAATGACGTCTCGCTTTGCCTTTGTGGTAATACAGACTCTGATGTTTGCCTCTTTCTCTTGTCCTAGGCCTACTGTCTACTGCCTTTTTGTAAGAGAGGATCTGTTTTCATCTTACTCTACTATCCTTAACAAATCAGAGAGTAGTCTACATCTCTATCATCTTCAGAGTGTTGAGATCCCTTTAGGCCCATATTTCGCTCAAAAGGAGACTCGGAGTCAATGACAGCGTTACTCACATCATTGATAACTAGGGACCCGCTGAAGGCAGATTCCAAAGAATAAATGATTCTAAGGATGATTATTTGTATGGTATGATCATGAATGAAGAATAAATGAATATTTGAAATAAATTCCAAAGAACAAAAGAATTTAAGAACAATTATTTGTACCGTATGAGATGAAATCAAAGAATATTTGCTCAAAAAGATAAATTTTATTGAAATAAAGACTTAGGACATAAGCCTATTTCACAAAATGGGGTTTAATTGCTTCTAGGCTTAAAGCAACAAGCGTGTTTTGAATATTACTCTAGATTAGCTCTAAAAATTACAAGAGGTTCCTCTACAGACTAATCGTTCAAAACATTTCCAGGTTTGTAAGGACGAATGCCTCACAAGTTTCTCTACTCAGGATCCAATGCTACTAATCCTCTTCTTATTTTTCCATCTTTGACAGAGTCCTTTAATCATTTGCTCTTATCATCGTGATTTGGTAACGAAATCTTTGTACTAGGGGTATCATCAAACTTCACAATCCCCATCTCGAGGAGTCTTTCAACCGTCTTCTTGAAGGCAGTACAGTTTTCTATTGAGTGCCCCGATACTCCTGTATGATAATCACATTGAGCGTTTGAATCATACCATTTGGGGTGGTATGGGGTACGGGGGTTGCAACGGCTTTATATAATATGGGGACACCACATGTGAATCAAATAAACTTTGATATAACTCCTTATACGACATTGGGATTGGCGTAAATTGGAGCTTTTCAAAATTTTACTTTACACTTGATTCCTGCTTTGTTGAACCTTGTTGCCCCATCGTTGTTACCTTTGGTTGATTGACAGTTATTGACCTTGAGTGATCTCTATTGTATGAGCTCGTACTGTTCACTTCATTCTCCCTTTTCTTTGGAACTAACCTCTTGGTATTTTCTCCAACTTCAATCTTGGCACCTCTTATGGCATTCTCAATCATCTCACCTGCCATTACCATATCGGAAAAACTTTTGGTAGTATTCCCAATCATATGGGTGATGAATGGGGCCTTCAAAGTATTAATGAAGAGCATGGTCGTTTCCTTCTCCAAGAGAGGTGGCTGGACTTGCATCACTATTTCCCTCCACCGTTGTGCATACTGCCTGAAGCTCTTACCCGGCTTCTTTTTCATGTTTTGTAGAGTAATTCTGTCGGGTGTTATGTCTGTCACGTGACCGTATTGTTTCATGAAAGCTTGAGCCAAGTCCTTCCATGAACCAATTTGGGCACGGCTGAGCTGGTTATACCACTTGGCCGCAGATCCGATCAGACTATCTTGGAAACAGTGGATCAAAAGCTGGTCATTGTTAACATACCCTGTCATCCTTCGATAGAACATCGTAATATGAGCTTCAGGGTAGCTCGTCCCATTATACTTTTCGAACTCCAGAGTTTTAAATTTTGGTGGGAGCACCAGATCTGGGACCAAGCTTAAGTCCTTAGCGTCGATCCTGCCACGGTAATCAACAGTCTCCATTGCTTTAAACTTTTCTTCAAGCCATTTACACCTATCATCGAGTTGTTTTGCCATGTCTACTTTTCCTTTCTCCATTTCTGCCATGTCCTCAAGGTCCGGGACCAATAGATTAGCTGGATTATCCCCGGGATTAGAGCCCGATCCTATAAGAATATTTATTGGTGTTGAGGCATTGGCCTGGTATTGCTGGGGCCTGATAGTGACGGGTACCGTTCGTGGATGCACCTCCGGTTGTGGTTGAGTGTTTACCAGAGCAAAGCCTGGAGGATAGATAGGGTCTTCATTATTGTTCCCCCTAGTACTCTTCCCTTTCTCGCGTTCTCTAGCCAGCAATTGCGCCAACTGGCCTATCAGATTATTTTGGGATTCTTCCATTTTGTCCTTCATGTCTTGTTGTATCTTAGCCAGTTGCTCTTGCATCTGCGCTTGTAATTGTTCTTGCATCTCCCTTTGCATTTGTTCTATCCTTTCTAATCTCTGGTCCATTGCTTTGGTTTTACGGCGGGTATAGTAGCTGTGTTCGGTTGCTTGATTCTCGTTGGTTTCCAGATTAACTGAAATAATTTTGTTTAATCAGGGTTCTTTAGTGAAAGTTTAATGCAAATGTTGCAATGTAATGCAAATGTATGGAATGAATGCAAAAAAAATGAAGATGTTGATCTTAAATTCAATTCCATTAGAATAACTTTTCTAGAAAACATATTTCTTTACATGAAAATAGATTACATATGCGGTATTGCCCTTCATAGTCCAAGTAAACGCTGATCTTTTCTTCATGGTCGAATCCTGTAAATTCTCCAAAAGATGCCTTTGCTAGTTCCTTGCTGCTTAATTTGAGCCTCGATCTCTTGCTCGCTTATCTCCATGATACTCATCAAAAAGTGCCAGCTCTTGGATAATCTTCGTTGGCAATTAAATCAAGTCATGTATTCCTCCGTGAACTACCAGCTTTCTCTCATCGTGTTTACTTGGACTATATTCAGGCGACCGCACTATAATCTACTTTATCAAGAAATTTGTTTCCTTATGACAAACTATTCTATTTAGGAATCGAATTTCGAATCAACACATTCTTTTCTTTGATGTAATGTAATGCAAATGCATGAATGTAAAAAAAAAAGGGAAGGCATTGATTCTAAATTTAATTTTATTAGAACAACTTTTCTAGAAAGCAAATTCCTTTACATAAAACGGACTACATATACAGCTTTTCTCTCATATTCCAAGTGAAGACACCTATCTTCCTCTTTATATCCGGATCTTATGGTCGAGTCTGACGAATTCTCCAAGAGATGTCTATATTAACTTCTTTTTTGCTCGATCTAGGCTGCGACTCGCTGCTCACTTATTACTGTGATACTTGTCAACTCCTTTAAGAAGGTCAAGACGTGATGGCTCTCGAATAGTCTTTGTCAGTTTCTGTCTTCAGGCAATGAAGCAAAGTCTTGTATTTCTTCACGGGCTATCAACTTCTTTCATGTGTTCACTTAGACCATATTTAGACAACCGTATTATAATCCACTTTGTCAAGAAATCCATTTGCTTGTGACAAACTGTTCTATTTAGCAATCAAATATGAATCAACACCTCCTTCCTAGGATGATGTAATGTAATGCAATTATAAACAAAACAAAAATAAAACACGTTAGTGCAGGATAAATAAATAACAAATAAAGCAATTCGGATGACCACTAGGGGTTCGGAGTGGCTCTACCTAGTGTGGGCTCTTAGGTCTCTCTATATGTGGTTTGGTTCTAGAGTAAGGGTACATGAACCAGCAGATTCCTCGATCATCACCCATTATAGGCTCATTTGAATTGAGTTCAATTCAGGGGAATACATTTCCCTATGGCTACACGGAGATGAAAATCTCACGAAACCATAGGTACGGATGTATTCCGAAAGTATCCACTATCCTGCACGGAGGTGAAAACCTCACGAAGGCGTAGTTTCTCACTCCCACTTAAGGGTGTGACCACAACGGTCATGCAATGCAATGCGAGAAGATATATGCATAAAAACTTGAAACGATTAAAGAAAATAGGAATAAAATGATGAAAATAGTACGAAAACGGGTGAAACACAATGAAGAGATTGTATATCAAAACCAAATTCTCAATTTTCAAAAAAAGACAAAAGTTAATCAACTTATGGCTTGACTCTCTTATAAAACTCCCCAGTGGAGTCGCCAAGCTGTCATAACCTTTTTTTTTGAAAAAACGGGAATCGACTTAGATTTTTGGAAATGAAAACGAATAGAGGAGTCGCCACCAATCTTTTTTGATGAGGTGTGATCGGATCACCTTAAATTAATCATTTTAATAAAAGTTAAGATTTACTAAAATAATAATTTTTGGTCTACGAAAATCAGAAAATGAGTTCGGGAGTCGGTTACGCACAAGGAAGGATTAGCACCCTTGATACGCCCAAAATTGGTACATAGTTGATTAATTAGTGTCTTAGTGTCGAAAATTTGAAAACTTGAAAGAATTTAAAATACGATCCCTCTTTGTAAAGAAAATGCTTAAATGTTAAAGGCCTTCTCGTCTCACAATATAAAATGTCACATCCAGTAAGTTAGGACACGACATCTTGAATTTTCGAGAGCGAGCTTGCCTTTTATATAAAAATTCTTGTACTTCAAAAGGTTATTCAGTTAGTTAAGGTGAACAAGGAAAATCGAAACCCAATAAGTTAGGGCACGTTTCCTCGAATTTCCGAACACCGAATATTGCCTTTACCTGCAAAAATCTTATTTCGAGGTAACAAAATTCCATACCCGGTAAGTTAGGGTACAACAATCGTATCTCCGAGAATAAGCATTTTTCAAAACTCATGTCGCAATTTAAAAGAGTATTCCGTTATTTAGGTTAAAGGAGAAAAATCGAAACCCAATAAGTTAGGGCACGATTGTCTCGAATTACCAAATACAGAATATTACTTTTATGAAAGAATTATTATTGGGTTGGATATAATTATAATAAGAATAATATTAAAGTAAAGTAAATAATAATACTATATATAAAAATATATATATGTATATAATAGAAATACACACTACTATATAATAATAAATATAGAAATACAAAAAGCAAATATAGTAAAAATATTAAATTAAAGTAATAAAAAACAATACTATATATAAATATATATATATACATAAAAATATACACTAATATATAATAATAATAGTAATAGCAAAAATAATGAAAATATGAGTAATATTAATAATATATTAGAATACAAAAGTAAAGTAATAACAATAGGGGTGATAATAATAATAATAATAATACAAACAATAATACATATATATATAATAATAGTAGTCAGAAATAAAAAATAATAGAACTAACAATAATGATAGTAAAAATATAAATAAATATGGAGAGGGCATATATAATATAATAATAATATAAATAATAATATATACATGAGAAATAATAATAATAATATAAATAATAGTAAAAATAATAAAATAAAAATAAAAATAAAACAAAGCTCTCAACTCTCTTTCTCCCTCTTTTCTAAATCCGGCCATTGGTCCGGCTTTGCTTCGGTCACGGACCCCACGGGCCGCCGTCGGGGCCACCGTACACGACGGCCGGACCTCAAAAAAAACCTTTTTCGGTAATGAAAATATGGGTAAGCTTCTTACTTTTATTTTTACTTTCGTATAAAAAAACAAAATAAAATTGAAAGGAAAACAATAAACAAACAAAGAACTTAAGATGAGAATAGACAAAAGAAACCTCTTTTGCTTTGATCTTTGATTAATCTCCAAAAACTAGCCTTTCCAAAAAACAAAAACAACCCCTTCTAACATAGTCTTGAATGGCTTTTATAGCCAAATTTTACAACTAATTTTTTTGTAGGCAAGTGGAGTGGTTGGGATGGTTTAGTGGAGTGGTTTAGTGGGGTGGTTGGGGTGGTTTAGTGGGGTGGTTTAGTGGGGTGGTTGGGGTGGTTTAGTGGAGTGGTTTAGTGGGGTGGTTGGAGTGAATATATTTGGATTTTTTTTATTTTTTTATTTCATAAATGGGCCATTAGGGTTTAGGTGATTGGCCTTCGAAGGTTGTTGGGTTTTGGGCTGTTGGGTTTTTAGATGTTGGGCTTTTTAGCCCGGGTAAAATTTGGGCTGTACACCTTTCATGTAATTCCGTCCAACATACTGGTGATCGATATCTCCGACCATATAAAGCTTCATACGGTGCCGTTTGAATGTTTGATTAGAAACTATTATTATATACAAACTTCACTAACGGTAAATAATGTTCCCAACCTAATTCAAAATCAATGATACAAGCTCGGAGCATGTCTTCTAAAATTTGAATGACTCGTTCTGACTATCCATCAGTCTGTGGATGAAAAGCTTTACTAAAATAAAGTCGAGTATCAAGAGACTCATGCAATTATTTCCAGAATCTCAATGTAAACCGTGGATCCTAGTCAAAAATTATTGATACAGGAATACCATGTAATCTCACAATTTCCTATACATAAGTTTCTGCCAACTTTTAAAGTGACCAATCTGTTTTGACTGCTATAAAATGAATTGATTTTGTAAGTCGATCAACAATCACCCAAATAGCATTTTTCTTACTTGCTGACAATGGTAACCCGATTACAAAGTCCATTGTGATACAGTCTCATTTCCATTCAGGAATATTAATAGGCTGAAGTAATCCAGTCGGAACCTAATGTTCAGCTTTGACTTGCTAACATGTCAAACATTTAGCTACATATTCCACTATATCTTTCTTCATACCTGGCCATCAATACAGTTCCCGTAAATCACGATATATTTTTGTTCCTCCAGGATGTAAATCAAAAGAACTGTCATGTGCTTCTCAGAGTATTGACTCTTTCAATTCTGAAGTAGTAGGAATGCAAAACCGATTCTGATATCTTAAACAATCATGTTCATCAATACTAAAATTTTCTATCATACCATCCTGCATCATATCTCTCTTCTTCATTAACTTTTCATCTTCTAACTGTACCGTTCTGATTTGATCAAACATTACCGGCTTTATTCTCAATTCAGCCAAAAGACTTCCATCATCAACAATACTGAACTGTGCAAACATTGCTATCAATTCAGTTGCAGCCTTTCTACTTATTGCGTCCGCTACCACATTAGCTTTACCCAGATGATAATCAATAACACAATCATAATCTTTCAGAAGTTCTATCCATCGATGTTGTCTTAGATTCAACTCTTTCTATGACAGAAGATACTTGAGACTTTTATGATCAGTGTAGATATAACATTTTTCACCACACAGATAATGTCTCCAAATCTTTAGAGCAAAAATTACAGCTGCTAATTCCAGATCATGAGTTGGATAGTTAGGTTTCAATTGTCATGAAGCATAAACAATTACTTTTCCACTTTGCATTAATACACACCCGAGACCATTTAAGGAAGCATCGCTATACATAACAAAATCTTTTTCCGACTCCGGTAAAGTTAATATCGGTGCTTCTAACGTTTGCTTTAACGTTTCAAAACTTTTCTGACATTGTTCACTCCAAACAAATGGAACATTCTTTTGTAACAACTTTGTCTTCGGTAAAGCTATATTTGAAAATCCATTCACAAACCTTCAATAATATCCGGCCAAACCAAGGAAACTACGTACCTCTGACATATTTCTGGAAACTTTCCACTGAATTATGGCTTCAATCTTTTTTGGATCTACTCTAATCCCGTCTTCTGATACTACTTGACCAAGAAATACAACCTTTGTTAACCAAAACTCACACTTACTCAATTTCCCATACAATTGCTTCTCTCGCAATGTTTGCAAAACAATTCGAAGATGTTGTTCATGTTCAGTTTCAGACTTCGAATATACTAAAATATCATCTATAAAAACCACTATGAATTGATCCAAGTATGACTAAAAAATCCAGTCCATAAGATCCATAAAAGCAGCCGGAGCATTTGTTAACCCAAATGGCATCACCAAAAATTCATAATGTCCATACCATGTACAGAATGTTGTCTTCGGTACGTCACTCTCCTTTACCTTTAACTGATAATATCCCGACCTCAAATCAATTTTTGAAAACACAGAAGCTCATTTTAGTTGATCACATAAATCGTCAATACGAGGTAACGAGGTTTATTTTTAATAGTCACCTTGTTCAACTGTTGGTAATTAATACACAACCGCATCGAACTATTTTTCTTTTTAACGAATAACACTGTAGCTTCCCACGGTGATGTACTAGGTTGTATAAAACTTCGGTCCAATAAATCTTGCAATTGTATCTTAAACTCCTTTAATTCAGTAGGTGACATATGATATGGAGGTATTGACACTGGGTCTGTACCCGGGTATACTTCAATCACAAATTCAACTTCCCGATCAGGAGGTAATCCAGGAAATTCTTCAAGAAACACATTAGGAAATTCAAATATAGTTCAGATTTTACTGCATTGACTCTCAACTGAATCGGAATTAATAACATATGCTAAGAAAACAGCACATCCTTGATAAAGAAGCTTACTAGCTTTAACTATAGAAATGATTTGAGTTGAACCACTAGTCTGTATACCATTTACTTCAATCCGATCACCATCTTCATTATAAATAGTAAACCTCTTTTCATAACAATCCAAAATTACTCCATGTTTTGATAAACAATCCATTCTCAGTATAATATCAAAGTCGCCAAATGACATAATCAACAAATCAACAGAAAAGATTTTATCCTGAATCATTAATGGATATCTTCGACATATCTGATTCACTAACAGAGTTTGCCCCAATGGACTAGACACTTCTATCGTTACTCTAGACAATTCAGGTTTTAAATTTCCCGTCTCAACCAGTTTTGTATTAACATAGGAATGTGATGATCCTAGATCTATTAAAACATAAATGGGTTTTGAATGTAATAAAAATATACCCGTCACCACATCATGTGCATCTCCTTCTTCTCGAGTTCTCACAACATTTGCTCAAGCTGGAGCTCTTACTTTAGATTGTTGTGTAGCATTTTCATTGGTTCTTCTAGTACCTCTTCTAGCAATTTGACCACTTTTGCCTGACCTTCGACCTCTAGAAGCAGACTCAGATATTTGTGATAGCGTTGGTGCTGCCTTACTAATCTTCAGACAGTCCTTTACAAAATGATCAGTGGATCCACATCGGCAACAACCTCCAATTAATCTTTTACACTCATCTCTATACCTGTTTCCGCAGTGTTCACACTCTGGAATTTCCATATTCTGATTTGGACTTTTAACACTGCCAATGGATACAGTTGTCTGTCTTCTTCGACTTCTATCACCTCTTTCCGATCTAGAGCTGAATCTCCAATTATCTCGAGATTCCTTTGAATGTTTTGGTTGTAAACTTGCACTAGCAGTTCTAGGACATTTTTCAGCTGAACGAGCAACTTCAGACTTCTTATATTTCCCCAGTACCTATTCAATCATCTTAGCTCTTTCCATAAGATCTGCAAATTCAGTAATTCGAAATGCCATCAACTGTAGTCTAAATTCGTCACGCAACCCTCTCAAAAATAATTTGCATCTGTCAGCTTCAGTCGGTACAAATTCAATTGCATATCGGCTTAGTTTCAAAAATTCACGTTCATAATCCACTACAGACATTTCACCTTGCTTTAGTGTTAAAAACTCCTATTTTCTATCTTCCATATACATTTTTCCCAAATACTTTTTCTGAAATTCTTTTTGAAAGAATTCTCAGCTTATTTGTTCTTCTGATACACTTTGAATTACTGTTTCCCACCATACATACGTTTCTTCTTGCAGTAAAGAAAAGACCCACGTTAGACTTTCCTGTGGGGTACATTCGAGTTGCTTCAAAATTCTCTTTGTAGTTTCCAACCAATTTTCGGCTTTTGACGGATCATCTCCCTTCGAACTCAAAAATTCAGTAGCTCCATATTTTCGTAATTTTTTAATCGGGGCTCGTCGGGTAGTAGAAGTAGTAGTCGTTGCAGGTATGGTTCCTACTGCTCTTTGAAGAGCATCAGTTATTACTCTGAGTAATTCTGTATTATCTCTTTCACTAGTACCACCACTTCCAGTATTTGACGGTTGATTACCTACCGAGTTTACACTTGGAGTTGCAGACTCCGATTCATTCGTATCATACGATTCATTATCTTCACTATACATTTCTTGATCAGTTTCTTCAATTCTTTCGTCAGACATCTTTAACACTATAAAACAAAAACAATTTAATCAATATATATAATTCAGCATCCAATCCCGACTAAAATTTAATTTTATAATGGCATGTACCTATAGACTCAATTCCAAACTCGATTTAGTCCTAGAATCGACTAAACCTGAGTAGCTCTGATACCACTAAATGTAACACCCCTAACCCGTATCCGTCACCAGAATAGGGTTGCAAGGTATTATCGGACTTATACACTAGCATTTGTACAAAACCGAATCATAATTTTTCATTCCAAATCAAAACTTTTCAAATTTCATCACAAAGACCTAATATGGGCCTACGGGGCCCAATACATACTTTAAAAGTGATTTAGAACTAAATCGGTAACTTTGGAAAACTATAAAAAAAATTCTTAAAGTTAGGGGCACATGCCCGTGTAGCCAACTCGTGGGCTATTCTAACTTACAATTTCTTAAGAATCAAAAGGGCACACGGCCTGGGCACACGCCCATGTGGCTAGGCCGTATGGTAAATTGATTTTTCACCACTTTTAATCCATTTTTACACAATTTTGACAGACGACCTTGCTTGAAACCTGTGTCCTTCACACGACCAAGACACACGGCCGTATCTTGTGCCTGTGTACTATCCTGACTTCACATTTAAGGATGTAAGGGACACACAGTCATATCACACGCCTGTGGGCTTACCGTGTGTCACACGGTCTAATCACACGCCCATATGCCAGGCCGCGTGGACTCAAAATGAGCCTTTTGTTTCAAGTTTTACAACCCTGCATAACTTAAGCTTCAAGCTAATAATTTCCTCAACTTTTAACTCAACCAAAACTTGATTAAACACACTTAATACATGTCCAATTAAACAATAAATCATCGAACCAATGTACCCTCATTGGTACCCTAATTCATATCGAAATTATACTAATTTATCATACTGATCAAATTCATGTAAATTTAACTTCCAAAATATGTATATTTCGTACCATGCTTCAACATCTTTCATGTTCATTCACTATCATTTATAAAATAACATCTTAATAACTCAGGTACATGCCATTTTACCTAAAGAAAATATTTCACCACTTTGAGTCCGGGATTGGCTTGGATGCTGAGTCCCTAGCTTTCTTTTGTACCCAGTCCTGTGCACGGAAAACAAACCATACGCTGAGTATACACTCAGTGGTATTTTTATAAACTAACACTTAAACAAATATTAACATCAAAATGCATTTAAGTTACTTAATTCAAATCTATTGGCACTAGTTATATTTAAAGTTCTTTTTCAATGAAACATTCAGTTCAATGATATTAGTCAGAAACAGTCGATTTTCAGTACAGTGGCACAATTATTCAATAGTTCAGTACATTAAATTACCCCTATTAACATAACTCAAACCTGAACGGATACACGGATCCAACCCACACCCCGGGATGGTGTACAGTGTTTCATCGGTCGAAGCCGGAACATACCGTAATAATAACAGTAACAGTAATAGTAGCGGTACACAGAGTACCTCATCGGAATGAATCCGGAACAGTAACGTAGTAGACACTTATAATGCCTCATCGACACAAAGTCGGAAAATCCCTGAACACTTCCAATCCTATGGCATGCCAACTATATCCGACTAGCCTGACACTGTTAATAGGGTTTTCACTTTCAAATTTTCGTACAACAGTTAATACGTTTCAAATTTAACAGTACTTACCTTTAATTTACTTACCATACATAATAAAGCAATACATACAACATGTAACTTAAAAACTCAGTTTATAGAAATACAAACTGTAATTCTTGAGTTACTCTTCGTCCACTCTCTCTTTTCCTTTCTTTGTTAATGTTTCCGGTACTACGTTAGCAATTAAGCTTCAAACCTCAAAACCTTATTTTTCTTTTTCTTTTTCTTTCCTTCTTTCTTTCCCCCACTTTTGTTTCTTTCCCTGTTCTATTTTCTTTACTTTATTTCTTTATTTCTTTTTATTTTATTTTATACTTCATTATATTATTATATTATATTTAGTAATAATTATTATTTACTTATATAATAAGTAAATACATATAAGTATTTACAAATGTGCAAACATGTGTATTACACATGTACCATATTTTTACCATACACTTGTTTCTTTTTAGTTTATTTACTAATTTAGTCCTTTGATTTTTCTTTATTCTACAATTCAATCTTTACCCTATATTCAATCTAGTCCTTCCACTAAATTAGCCTTAATTCAAGCTAATTCACTTAACCAAAAATCTAATTAATCAAACTACTAACTTCATAAATATTTTTAATAAATATTTACGAATTCATTTTGCGGAAATAATGACCTGAAAATTCAATTTTTCTGATACCCGTAAATTTTGGGTCGTTACATACTAATTTAAAATTTTAAAAATTTTTAAAGGGCCTAAATAATAATTTTTCATTTTAGGGGGGTTGAGGCCCGTTCCAGCCCCCTAGCTACGCCTTTGAACGTCAACATCCTCAATGGCATTAATCAACATATATATCAATTCCATACCTCAAACAAAATACCAAAGTCTTAAGCTACACACTCATGTGTCTATGCATCAAACTTATACCATTCACATGATAAAACTACAAGCCACCTATTTCACTAAAAGAATAACATTAAGAACACTTTTAATTCATGCTTAATGTATACTCACAAACAACAAACCAAAATACCATTCTAACTTGGCATATTAAACTTACAAATAGACATATATATACTTAACTAGGTACTAAATGACTCAACCTAGGTACGTGCCCTTATAACGCAAAATAAGACGATTACAAACTTGGTGAGTCAGGAGTCGTAAGTTGGATGTTGTAATGATCGTTTCACTTATCAGAACTCTACCTGTACCTGCACATGAAAAATAAGACTATATGTTTAGTAGTGATACATGATATGTTTATTAATATCTAATGCCTTATAAATAGGTTAGCACACATGCATATAATTGCTTCTCACAACCTTTCAAACCATTATATAAACACCTATGAATTTCATGTAATAATACATATGATTACTTCCTTGTTAAAACATGTACTCATTTATACTATGCTTACCACTTTTTCATTTATGTAAATTGTATATGATCATGCTTGCAAGTTAATTACCTTCTAAATAACTTAAGCATATGATATTATTTTGTATGACAATATTTCATTACTTGAATCTACTCAAGTATAATTTCGCGTTACTATTTCTTGTCTATTTCGAGTTTAAAAGTTTAGTTTCACATAGTCGGTTGTCTAACAACGATGGTTTACCATCTCGGATTGCACTATAATGATGGTTTCCAATTCAATTTTGTCATCCCAAGTTGCTCGACAATGATGACTTGCCACCCCGAATTACCCAGCAATGATGGTTTACCATCCCGGGTTGCTTGACAATGATGGTTTTCAGCTCAATTTTGTCATCTCAGGTTGTCTAGCAACAATAACTTGCCACCCTAGATTACTTAGCAACAAAGACTTACCACCCCGGATTGCCCGACCACGATAATTTTTAATTTAAATTATACATAAACAATTTAATTATCATATGTCACAATATACTTCAATTCGATTTCACATCAATTGTCTAATTTCAATTAACTTAAAACTTCTTACTTTATTCAATATGGTCTTTATCTCAACATTAGTCTTACATACTCCAAATTAATTCAATTTATCCATGAATACTTGCTTTAGTGACGTATATTGTAAAATAACATAAAAACATGGAAATTAAATAGGTTTTAAATTATAGAAATACATACCGTAAACTCTGATCTATTCGTCAATGACTTTATCTTTTCCCTTCCTTTTTGAGGAATCCCGATCAACGTTAGCTACGGATTAACATAAACACACAAAACCATCAATATACAATCAATTTAACACACAATTGCAAATTTATGCAAACTTCACATTTTACTCAATTTAGTCTCTAAAACCAGAACTAGCATAACTTTTAATTTAAAACTCCAATTTTTAATCTGATTTCACTATAATCAATTAGAAACCTCCTATTTCTCATTTCACAACAAATTTTATAGTTTATGCATTTTAGTCTCTAATTTACAAAATAATCAATTAATTTCACAATTTAGTCATTTTTTTCACCTTTAAGTTAAAAATCTAACAATTTAATGCCTAAAACTTCAAGAAATCAATAATGACAATTTCTCAAAACATTAACAGTTTCATAAATTGATACATGAGCTACTAATTTAAGCTTCCATGACCTCAAAATCATAAAAATTACAAAAAAAGGACTAAATTGCATAATTGATAAATTTAAAACTTAGAACCCTAGGTCATTTGTCTTCCTCTTCTCCTTCAATGGTTCGAATATATTAGAATGAAAAGAGAAGAATTTTCTTTCTCTTTTATCCCACTTCACTTTTATCAAATTATTTATTATTAATATTTAATACGTTTTATCATTTAAATTATATATTTATAACATAATTTCTATACATATTCATTAAGCCACCCTTCCACTAAATTTCCAAGTGGTATAATTTTCACTTTAGTCCTTAAGCCTATTCTAATTAATAGAAATCCCTAGTAACTGAAGTTCTACTACTTTTATGATGAAGTTCTATTACTTTTATGATTTAGTCCTTATACTTTAATTAATTACTAATCCGACGTATTCATCTATCCAAAATTCAATTCCCTTATAAAATAAATCTATAAATATTAAGTAAAAATATTTACAGGCTCAGTTTACGAAAATAAGGTCTTGGGACTGTATTTTTCGACACCATTGACTTTCGGGTCATTACATAGCCAATGGATAAATAGATCAAGAAGATAAATTATAGAGATCATGTAAAACAAACTTTAATTGAGCTATTTTTTCATTGTGGATATAGGTGTGGCCAAGTCTAGCATGCCACACATTAGGATCATTTTGTAAAGTTAGAAAGGAAGAAATAGTAGACAATAGAATAATAATGGATGTGACAAAAGGTGAAATGGTACTTGTAGGTATGTTGGAGGTTGAAAGAAGTATAGGCCACCATGCTTTGTAACACCCTTAACCCGTATCCATCGTCAAAACAGGGTTTCGAAGCATTACTAGAATTTGCAGATCACCTAAAAAATTCAATTAAATACTTACCGATTCAATGCATCATATAAATAAATATATTACCATTCAATCAACAGCTTGGCACTTGTATAAGCATCAAACAACAACATTGTTAATATACTAGTACATATTTCATATAAATTCAACATTGATATATTTATTTTCTCGACATGTCACACTTGAGTTTAATAATTGTCTTTACTTACATAATTTTCTTGTATCAGCATATCAAAGATAATCATATATGTACATGTCATGAAACATATCATTCTCTTACCGTTTCTTCATAAGTATATATCATTCATTTCATTATATCAATATTTCATGGTCCATCATTTCCATATATTTTATGTACATTTATTCCGGTAATAGTTTATATCAAACTTAACATAAATTATATTTCATGTACTTATACTTATTTCGTTTATCTATCTTCATAATTATTTCATACAACTATTTTGCATATATATTTCCATATGACCAGTTTTTGTAAACATTTCACACAACTATTTCATATAACCATTCGTCATCTGATACATATTACCTGAATATCAATTGTTCAATGGATGTCATAGCGTCTCCCATCCACGGTCTTATTTATCTTTGACATGATGCCATAGTGTCTTTCAACTATGGTCTTACTCATTTTCTGTCATGTTGCCATGGTATCTTTCAACCATGGTCTTATTCTTTTCATGTCACGTTGTCATGGTATCTTTCAACCATGGTCTTATTCATTTCATGTCACGCAGCCATGGTATCTTTCAACCATGGTCTTATTCATTTCCCGTCATGTTGCCGTGGTATCTTTCAACCATGGTCTTCCACATTTCATATCACGTTGCCATGGTATCTTTCAACCATGGTCTTACACATTTCATTTCAGAGAGCACACTCCCGTAACCTCATCCTTACAGCGGGATTACCAGTCCAGGCTAAATCCCCTGTAATATAAACTCATAGAGTATTGTCGAGATTACCAGTCTAGGCAAAATCTCCTGCAACGACAATTACTCTAATGAGCTTGGATCTGAATTACCAATCCAAGCTAAATTCAGACCCTAATTCGGATTACCCGTCCGGGATAAATCCATTTTACACATATTCTTTGGGAGGGCTATATCAGGATAGGATCACCCGTCCGGGCTAGATTCTTTTTACCGTCAATTCCTTTTCAGAGATCCATCGAATTTTCCTTTCATTCAACCGGGATTTCTTCCTATTTTTATCAAATATATCAATGTTTCATCAATTTTCATACAATGAACATTCAAATCATATTCACATCAATAACATACATTTCAAGCATTTAAGAATATAATTCAAGTTACACAAACTTACCTGGCGAATCAGGGGCATTTTGGTAATTTACCATTTTCCCAATTTTCACTAGATCTTAAATTGATAATTTCATTCAATTTATTAATTTAAATAATAAAAAAATTCATTCCCTTCAATTTGGTCATTTTTGATATTTTTACAAAATTACCCCCTGAAGTTTTACTTTTATTCAATTTAGTCCCTAAGCCTAAAACATGCAAATTACCCATGCTAGCTGAATATTCATATATATTTTCCTCCTCCTCCTCTCCATTCCACATCCTTAATGTATATAACACACTTGTAAGTAACATTATCTATAATTTTTATTATTTACTTTTATGAATATTCAAGTTGTCCATCTGTGTCATAGTCACTAAATTATTTATATCTGGAGCTATAGAACTCAAAATTAAGATCCGCTAACTTTCCCTAAAACTAGACTCATATATCTTATTACCATAAAATTTTTAGAATTTTTGGTTTAGCCAATAAGTACAGTTTATTCTTTAAAGTTACCCCTGTTTTGCTGTCTGACAATTCTGACCCTTCTTCACTAAAAATTAATTATCTCCTCTTACAGAATTCGAATGATGTTCCCATTTATTTCTCTTGAATATACTTATTCAATATTATAAACATATAAATTTAAACCCCTAATTATTTTTACCCATTTTTTGATGATTTTCCAAAGTGAGAACAGGGGAACCCGAAATCATTCTGACCTTGTCTCAAAACATTTATTATATCTCATGATTTACAATTCCATTGCTTACATAATTTCTTCCATAAGAAACTACACTCAATAAGTTTTAATTTAATATTTTATTCATACTATAATTCGATTTCTAAAATTTTTGGTGATTTTTCAAAGTTAGACTACTGCTGCTTTCCAAAATTGTTTTAGTGCAAGATATTAATTATCATGTTTATAACACCCTTATTTTCTTTTTCTATACTATTTCTTATCACTTTCTCTTATTTTCTCTTCACAACATATCAAGAACATAGGACCATATGTAAGGAAACTCTACATTAACATTAATCCCATGTTTTTTCAATAATATCAAACTTAAAAATATATTGAAATCATAATGTTCTTACCTTGTTCTATTGATTTCAATCTTCATCTTGATTTTCTCTCTCCTTCAGCTTCCATTTCTTGAATCCAACTTGATATTCTAACTTCCCATAGTCTCCTTAACATTTTTCTCTCTTGGTAACTATGGAAATTCTTTTGATTTTTGGGTAAAAATGGTGAATTTTTGGTAAAAGGACCAAATTGTAAAGAAATGAAAACTTCTTTTCTTCTTCTTCTTCTCACGTTGGTTTTGCATGGGAAAGATGGATGAGAATTCCTCATCTTTCTTTCTTTATATACTAATAAAATAACAATAATAAAATAATAAAATATCTTATTAAAATATTAATAAAATAATATTTATCTAATTAAATAATTATAAAATATCAAAATAGCTCTAGCATCATTGTTACTTTCTAAATTTCTCTCTCTTCCAATTGACCATTTTGCCCTTTATTATCTTTTAAAATTTCATCCTTGAGTCATCATTTAATTTGGTAAAATTACAATTTAGTCCCTCATAGTTCATGACCTATTCAATTTGGTCCTAATTCATCCATTTTCCTTAGTTTCTAGACATTCCACCCTTAAAATATTTACACTATTGGTCCTTTAACTTTTTTATATTTACACTTTAACCCCTCAAATTTTGAGTATTTACTCTTGTGCAACAAAACTTTTCTCTCTATTACAATTTAGTCCTTTCTTGAATTAATATATCATAATATACTTCCCAATATTGACATAACTCAAAATTTTCCCTTTTTGTCACTTTATTTTCTTATTTTACTATATCAATGATAATATCTTACTGTAAAAATTTTCAGGGTATTACATGCTCTTTACCAATCTCCATAATCCTTCCACTACAAAGGTCTTGTAAAAGGAAAAAAGAGGGATAAAGGGAGACAAAAAAGTTGAGATCTTTTGTGAATTGAGAAATGGAAATTAAATTATAATTGAAATCTAGTACATATAAAACATTGGTTAACATATGATGGGAGGAACGGATATGAGTGTCAATGTAAGTGGCAGGAGTTGATTTTCCATTAGGCAATTGAACACAAGAACTGTTAGAAGCAAGAAAAACAAAAGAATGTAAGTATTGAAAATCAAAGGTCATGTGATTGGTGAACCTTGTGTCAAGGATCCAACCAAGTGAAGTTGATGCAAAGGCGGAAGGCATACATGCCATGTGAGTGTAACAATAATAGAAGAGTCCTTTTATAAAAGAGTAAGAAGTTGTTGATATTGTTCTGAGGTTAAAATAAGGGTGAAAGAAGCCTTGACAGAAGAAGCAATGGCAGATTCAAGTGGATCTTCTGAGGAGATAACATGACTAGCAACAAGTTTCTTCCTATAAACTTAAAATTAGAGGAGAAACTAATTAGAATGTAATACTTTTCACGTTTGTGGCCCTTGATATGGCAGTGATCACAATTGTCATTGAACCTACACTTGGAAGGGCCAGTAAGAGTAGCTAAGGAATAAAGAGAAATAGGATTAGAGGTAGAAGGCAAGGTGGAGGAGAGCTGACGCTGAGATTCTTCCTGTACAAGCATGGAGTAGGCTTGATTGACCCAAGGTAGGGGTTGAATAAGCAAGAGTTGACTGGACATAGTAGAATAAGGTTGAATAAGCACTGTTGAGGAAGATGTCCAGAAGTTAGTTAAACATTATCACGGTTACATGGTGTGAAAGAGACTAAAACATCATATTCATCTCAACGAAGTTGGAGCTTTGTGAAATAAATTGAGATGGAAGAAATACCTTGAGTGTGAGAAGTAATGGTTTGATGTAGATACAAAAGTTATGCAACCATCAATCTTGTTATATCGTTCTTGAAGATCTTGCCAAATAAGGGGAGCACTCGAAGCAAAAATAATACCAGAGAAAGTTCTTTGTAGAAGGTGTTTAAAATCCAAGAGAGGACAATCGCATTACAACGTTCCCATTGTGGGTGAAGAGCTGTCGGAAGATCAACTTTCAAGCAAGTTCCATCAACAAAGCCAAGTTTATTTTTAGCGAGGAGAGCAATGCACATGGACCGACTCTAGACATTGTAATTTTTTAAGCCAAGAAGTTGATGAGAGACAAGTAAAGCTACAGGGCTATCAGAGGGATGGAGATAGAAAGGATGATGAAAATCATTAACAAGAGATAGTTGAAGGATGGCCATTGAAGAAAATTGGAAAGAAAAAATGAGGGGAAGCAAAAAATGAAAAACAAGTGTAAAGCCCCAAATCATAGCAATTGATACCATGTTAAGAGAAAGGGAATAATAATTTGAATCATTCATCTATTGATTGATATATCTTTTGCTGCTACAGCATTCTTACTTTTATACTATATAGGTAGTAACTAACTAGTATTTTTAATACAAATATTAATATTAATTACCATTAACTAATCCCTAAATGCTAGTAGCTATTGTAACAACTTTATTTAACAACTTCTACAAAACCACCACTCATGGGCCCTCGACCATCGTCACCCATCATTAACCTTCACCCTTCAAACAGAAATCCTCATTTCAAGCTTCACAACATCATATGCCATAACTCATAAGCCCCAAACAAAACCTGAAAAAAAACCCTAGCAAGTTAATAGCCAAAAACTAGAAAAACAAACAGAAAGAAAAAGAGAAGAAACCTATATCCGTTTCGGGTTTCACAAGTTGGAGAACTCGGGGCCCCAGTTCAATGATTTGATCAGTTGAGCCATGGTTGGTTAAAGAAAAGTTGCGGGTGGAATATGGTGATGATTTGACAGTGGACGATGGAGATTCGTTAAAGCCTTGTTCAATGCTTTGAGGTCTTAATCTCGAGATTTTGAAAGCTTATTGGGAAACTTGAAGTGAAATTTGAAAAGAAGAGGCAAAAAGGAGCCATTTGGTGATGACGGTTGGCCGAAGAAGGTTAAGGTTAGAAGAAATGAAAAAAAAAGAATAAAAAGTGATGAGCTTACAAGGTTTCACGAGAGAAAAGGAAAAATTACAATCTTAATCCTTAAACCATTTGGGGTGAAACAGGTTCGATGGCATATGCTGAAAGGTTCACGCTGATAGCTAGGTGCAATTTTTGTATAGTTTTTAACTATTTTAATTTACTTAAGTTTAAATTATGTTGCATTTAATTTTTAATTTTAATTTAATTTAAAGAAAATTAAATTATTTAAAAAAAAGCCGACAACCGATTCAAAGAAACTAACTTGTGGTAGTAAGTCGGTTGAAATTTTATGACATAAAAATTTTCATAAATAAAAATAGGCAATATTTGAATTTAATATGGTCGTGAATCTTTTATGGTAACGGGTAGGATTACATCGATGTTTATTAAAAATAAATACCCTTCTTAAAATGAGTAAATCAATTTTGTTTGACGTTTTGAAAATTAAAATTAAAATTAAACAAACACGTATCACCTTGAAAGTGTCAAAACTCTCCACGCACGCAACTCACTCTCCAACCAAAATTTCATTTTGAAAAGAATTTTTAATTTTGAAAGAATATTTAACCTAACCAAAAATAACCGATTGCGATTTTATTTTAAAAATAAAGCCTTATGTGTTGGATATTTTCAATACATCATCAAATTAGATTTTTGGAATTTCAACAGAGAGAATATAAATTTTAGTTAATAAAAAAATCTCACCTAAAATCACAAAATTTAAATCTTATCCCTTGTAAAGATAAGTTGGGACCAGCGCTACTCAGAAAAGAAAGGACGATATGTATTTCTGTTCGCAGGTAGCTTAGTTTCAGAAACAAAGTTTTGTAAATGGCAACTTCCTTTAGCTCTCCACCATTTCTATCTTACCCACTAACAAGAACTCCTCGCTTCTCTTCTTCCTCGCAAACACCTCCTCCTAACTCACAACCACCCAATCCACCACCATCTCCTAAATTAACCACAACTTCATCTGAGCAGCAACCACCGGTAACTGTGCGAGAACCAAAGCCCCCCAAACCTACCACCACTGTTGAAACCACTGATTGGATAGCTTCCTCCTTGACCAGGCGCTTCGGCCTTGGTGCTGGCCTTGCATGGGCTGCCTTCCTTGCTGTTGGAGTCATCTCTGAACAAATTAAGACTCGCATTGAAGTTTCTGAACAAGAAGCAAATACAAGGTGTGTCACTCTAAACTCTCCTCTACAGTTTTGACTTTCTATTTCTGGCCTTTCAAATCATTGAGTTGGTAATGGTAAGATTTTGGATCAAAATATATATATATACACAAATTTAAAGGAGAATGAATTCTACATATTTGGGAATAATATCTTATTAATTGTAGAAAATGAAACTAAATTGTAGTTTCTTCACTAAGCGCACTCATTGTTTTGGTTAGAGATGTTGAGAAGCAAGAAGAGGTGGTGCTGCCCAATGGTATAAGGTATATATTCTTTTCATCGTCTATGACAATAGTATATGGCCATTGGGAGCATTTTATCAGGCTAAAAATATATGTATTAAAAACAGGTACTATGAATTGAGAATTGGTGGAGGGGCTTCTCCAAGGAATGGAGACTTGGTAGTGCTTGATCTAAAAGGGAAAATTGAAGGCAGAGGTGAAGGATTTATTGATACATTTGATGGAGACAAGAAGCCACTTGCTCTGGTAATGGGATCAAGGCCTTACACCAAAGGAATGTGTGAAGGGATAGAATATATAGTGAGATCAATGAAAGCAGGAGGCAAAAGGAGAGTCATAGTTCCTCCCAATTTGGGGTTCGGAGAAAAGGGTGCAGATTTGGGAACGGGTGTCCAGATTCCACCCTTTGCAACCCTTGAATACATAGTTGAGGTTGATAAAGTCTCCATTGCACCTGCATGACCTTGTTTATTACCATATATGTTGCAGTTCCGAAAACTTCGAAACAAACATGACATTCATTTTTACGATATCTAATTTTATTCAAATATTTCATCTTCAATTACATCACATAAGATCTGATATGTTATTTAACAGTTAAATTAATGATTTTAGTAATAGATAATTTGATTGATATAATCTCGATAGCTTAAATATATAATTAGAATATTTTGAAGTTTAAGGACCATTTCAAATTAATAATTTAATCAGTTGAATCGGTAAAAATATTATTTTCCAACGTGGCATCATCAATGAACCACAATCTTTCCTATTAATCTAAAGGATGAGGTGAAAACTTGTACAAAGTCACACCATTAAAGATAAAACTATAATGTCACCATTATTGAGAGCTATAAAGCTCAAAAACTTTTACCACCACTAAATGCAATTGCGTTATGTATTCCCTATCTAAACAAAAAGAAAAGTTCCAAGTGATAAGCGGGATGGATACAAACAGTCATGGTATAGAATTATTTAAAGGGTAAATTACACCAACAGTCACCCAATTTTAGGGTAGCTGACAAAACAGTCACTTAGGTTTCATTTCAGTCACTCAACTTTCAAAAACTTACGAAACAGTCACCAACGTTATAAAAAAGTGACAAAATAGTCACTGATTAAAGGTTACCGTTAGGGTGTTAACGGGATTGCTGACATGGCAAGTTAACCAACTGATGTGGCAAGTCAACTTGCCACGTTCGCGAGGCTGATGGGCGCTTGGTTTGGGGAGGGCTTAGGGAAAAAATGAAGGGTTATGAGTTAATGTTTAAGGGTTAGAAACAGATTAGGTTTAAAGGGATTTGGGGGGGAAAGGAAAATCGATTTGGGAAATTTTGATCGTGATTTAGGGGGTTTTAGGGTTTAAACTAAATTGAAAATTGATTTAGAAATGTTTAGGATTAGAAATCGGTTCAATAATTGATACGTGATATTCGCGACAGGTTTTAAAAATTTATAATTAATCATTCTTGAAACTAACTATTATCACGATAAAGGCAAGTGTACCTATCGAACAGTAGTATAGCTTTAGCAAGACCGGATTGTCGAACCCAAAGGAACCAAGAGTACTAGTAATTACTTTCTTTTTATTATCTAGCCTAAAAATTAAGGGATTTGTTTATCTAAACTAATTAGCTAAACTAAGAGTGCACAGAGAGAAATTGGGGAAAAGCTTTTGGGAAAACTAGATTAATTAAGACAATACCCAAGGAAAAATCTACCTAGACTTTACTTGTTATTTGACTCTGAATCAGACGATTTATTCATTTGACTTGATCCATAGAAATCCCTAAGTTATATTATTATCTCTCTCGAGACTAATAACGTCTAACCCTAGGTTGATTAATTGAAATCTCTTTCTAATTAACGCCCTAGTGTTGCATTAACTAGATCTATGGATCCCCTTATTAGGTTTCACCCTAATCCGGCAAAATCTTGTCACCCTATCTCTAGGCGTGCAATCAACTTCACTTAATTATGACAAATTTACTCTTAGACAGGGACTTTTGCTCTTCTGAATAAGCGCATTAACTTGAATCAATATCCTGGAATATTAAGACAAGAATTAAAAACACATAATTAAGAACAAGTCAAATATTTATCATATAATTCAAATAATAATAACAAGATCTGTCTTAGGTTTCATTCCCCTTAGGTATTTAGGGGGGTTTAGATCATAATTATAAAAGAAAACATCTCAGAAGAATAATGAATAAAAAACATAAAGAAAACCCAAATCACCTGAATGGAAATTGAAGGGAAATCTTCAGTCTTGACAATGAATCCCGCTTCTCAGATGGATCAGTCGGCTTCCCTTGAGTAATTCCTTACCTCCTACTCCGTGTCTCTGTTCTAAGTGCCTCCTCAGGTGTTTAAATAGACTTTAAAATGCCTAAGAGCCCTCAAAAGTGGTTAAGAGCCCTCAAAAATGGCCTTTTCCGAATAGGACTATACTTGGGCTCGTCAGGGACACGCTCGTGTGACACGCTCGTGTGCAATTGCTCCAGCCCGTGGTCAAGGCTGTTAAATAGGCATGGGTGTGTAGTCTACCCGTGTAAGTCGTGCTTCAATTCTGCCAAATGGACACAGGCGTGTGGCTTACCCGTGTGAGGAAGTCCAGGCCGTGTTGATTTCCCATGTAGGTTTATTTTTTCCGTTTTCGGCCCGTTTCTTGCTCTTTTTTACTCTCCTATGCTTACCGAAGTACAAAACATGAAATTAAAGAATTAGGAGCATCGAATTCACCAAATCTAAGGAGAAACCATTCATAAATATGCTAAGTATGGGATAAAAATATGTATAAATTACGGTTTATCAAATACCCCTACACTTAAGCATTTACTTGTCCTCAAGCAAAATCCTCAACTCACAATCAAAATAAATTCTTCTCAATTTATAATCCCTATCAATAATATCTCAAAATAATCCACAAGTAATCATACATTAAAAATTCAATTAAAAGTACATCAAAGTTTCAAACATTCCAAGTTGAGCATTTTATTACAAAAACATAGGTGTCCCCCCTCATCTAAGTAATCACCTTTGATCAAAATATCATAGAGTTTAACATCCTCACTAAAGATTCACTAAAATCACTCGAGGTGTTTGAGGACATCAAATAAAGCACTCATTAGTCAATATGAAAGGTTATTACCATAGGCTTGCACGAAAATAAAATCTCCACCACTATATATTGAGATGATACATCAATCAAAAAGGTCTTTAGAGGGTTGTAAAGTGGCTTTGGTTAGGGGGTGTCGTCACAAGCTGAAAGAAAAGGTTAAAATCGAGATTGAATTGAAAAAAAATCACCTAACTAGAAAAATAACTAATTATCAGTTGAATACAAATGAGCTTATTCTCAGAATATGGAATTAACACTCAAGCTAAAAAACGACGAATTACTACTAATATGTATGTAAGTATTGTTTTTTTTCCTTTTTTTTTAAGATCAAGTCATATAACATAGAACTTAATTATTGCAACGAAGAATAAAACATAACTAAGCAATTAATTCAAATCAAATCTCAACAAAAATAGGGATAAAATTAAGGGATTTCAATAATAATGGGTTAATATTGAGAGTAAATTAATTAATGGCTTGTTAGGCTCAAAGGGGTTCACTAAGGGTTAATTATGAAGGTAGGCTTTTGTGGAGTGAGTGGGTTAAACCTAAGTGCCTTTATCATTTCGACATATCAAATCAAATAGTGTGGTCTTGACATGCATAATCAAGCAAGTTCTAGAATAACAAATTAATACTGATGCACTCATAATAAAAGTGAGTATGAAAGAAATAACATATGCTCTAAAGGCTCAAGATCTCACAAAAATTATGGCTTTTTGATGTTTAAACTTGTGAATTTCAACTCAAGATAATATCTAAACTTGGGGAAAACAACCTAAAAATTTTTAATTCTCAAAAATCAACTTATCATACTTGATTTCCTAATGTCTTAAAGTTTAAACGATCAATGCATAAATGCCTATGTTTTAATTCAAGACATATCAATAAAAATCATAACTTAATCAAAATTCATTCTAATAATGGTATGAGAAGATCACATGAGAACAAGAAAAAATTCAGGGATTTCTGATAATGATATAAAAGACCCCCCACACTTAAGATGTACATTGTCCTCAATGTACAAAGTTAGATTCATGACGATATAGATATAAGATCATAAGATAGGGAGAGAAGTGAAACTTCCTGAATGATGAATGGACTCCTTGAATTGGAGTTATGGAGAATAATCGGCCAAGGTAATGATAAGATTGGAGGAGGATACTCCGGTGGTGGTCGAGGTTGGGTTCCACAACCACAGTGTCCAGCGAAGAGGTTATCGTACTGGTCGGGCAGGACATGACAGTCGTGGAGAACTTTTTCCAGTGGAGTTGCAAGTTCCTAAGCAATAGTGAGCTTTGGAGCTCTTTATAACTGTGATAGAATCAAGAACTTCTTTTAGGAAATATAAAGAAGCAGAATTACTTGTAAAGAAATAGCCGAATAAAAATTATAAAATCTCAATATAAAATAAAAATAGTATTAAAGGGAAATAAAAAGTAATTTCAAAATATAAATAAAGATAAAAAAAAGTAAAAATAAATAATAGGTGTTTATAAAGAAATTGGGGCACATGGCCGTGGGGCGCACCCGTGTGCCCTCATTTTAGCCCGCGCGTTTCATGGTTTTTAAAATTGGGTGCATTGGTGCACAAGGCCATGTTGCACAGTCATGTCATTCTTCGTTCGCTTCTCCCACGCCCGTGTATGCAGGCGCACGCCCGTGGTAATTTGGTAGGATTGCCTACGGCCATGTCGCACAATCGTGACAACTTATCAAATCTCGTGTTAGGGAAAATTTTTTGCTCTGTTTTCACACGACCGTATCGCACAGCCGTGTTGCCTCCCGTGGTATGGGCACGACCTACGGCACACCCGTATGCCTGGCCGTGTGGTTCTAAAAATCCTGTGTTCAGTGACTCAGTTAGTGAATTAAATGTTAAAAACTAAAATTTAAAGAAGTTAACACCGTTAGTGCTCGGGTTGCCTCCCGAGAAGCATTTATTTAGAGTCTAAACTCAACTTACCTCTCTTTTGAGTGATCATGGTGGTGCGACTGCTATCAATTTCATCAAAATAAGGTTTTAAACGAGTACTATTTACCTTAAAAGTGCTGAATTTGTGATGAATTACCTTGACTGTACCGTATGGAAAAATGCTGAGTACCGTAAGCGGGGTTGCTCTGTTAGGTTCAGAAGTGGCAATACGAGGGTCTGCTGCATCTAGTAGTACTTTGTCTCTAACCTTAAGTTGATTTTGTGAAATATTGAGCTTGTCATAGTTTGGTTTTGGTTTATCGTGTGTCCTTGGTTTATGTGTTCGCCATTCATCTAGTTCCTCGATTTGTAGCCTTCACTCTTCATAGATGGGTTCTTTGTTGTTACTTGAGCAAGGCTCATATGTGCTCTTCGAACGTGTTTCCTGTAAAGAAGGTTACACCACATGGTCAGTATTAATAGGATTACGAGCTTGAAGAGTAACTGAGTCATCACCCACACGAAGTGTGAGTTCACCTGTACCGACATCAATAACGCTTCTAGCAGTTGCTAAAAAGGCCCTTCCTAGAATTAGAGGTGCGTCACTACCCTCTTCTATTTCTAGAACAACAAAATCGATTAGGAATATAAATTTATTAATTTTTACAAGTACATCTTCAATGATGCCTCCAGGAAATCTAATAGTTTTATCGACTAACTGAATACTCATCCTAGTTTGTTTGGGTTTCCCAAGACTTCATTGTTTAAACATTTTGTAGGGCATGACATTAATACTAGCCCCTAAATCAGCCAAAGCATTTTTAACATTTAAGCTACCAATTAAACAAGGAATCGTAAAACTCCCTGGATCTTTCAATTTGTTGGGAAGCTTGTTCTGTAGAATGGCTGAGCAGACTGCATTTAACTCCACATACAATGCCTCATCCAACTTCTGTTTATTTGCTAAAAGCTCCTTTAAGAATTTGACTGCGTTTGGCATCTGCAAAAGAGCTTCAATAAATGGTAAGTTAATGTGTAATTTCTTTAATAGTTTAAGGAATTTACCAAATTGTTCATCTGTGCGGTCTTTCCTTGTCGCATTGGGGTATGGCACTCGTGGTTTGTACTCTTTACTTACCGGTTTCTGCTCACTGTGGTCTACCTCGCCTTTACCTTTACTTACCACAATTATTTACCTTGGTTTTTGTTCAGGTTCAACTAACCCTTCCTCGTCTTGGATGGTAATTATGTTGAGTTGTTCCCTTGGGTTAGATTCAGTGTTAATCGGCAGGCTACCTTGTGGTCGTTCAGAAATTAATTTGGCGAGTTGGCCTATCTGAGTTTCGAGCCCTTGGATCGACACCTGTTGATTCTTAAGTGTTGCTTCGGTATTTTGAAAGCGAGTTTCTGACACCGAGATAAACTTTGTTAGCATCTCCTCAATGTTAGACTTTTTTTTCTGCTGGTAAGGTGGTTGTTGAAAACTCGGAGGGTGTTGTGGTCTCTGATTCCCTTGGCCTCCCCATGAGAAATTTGGGTGGTTCTTCCATCCTGCATTGTAAGTTTTACTATAAGGATTATTTTGAGGTTGAGGATTATTACCCATATAATTTAATTGTTTGTTTTCAATGATACGGCTATAAAATGGGTATTCTGAATTTCTCGTCTCTCCTCTACTTGCATTGAATTGCATTATTGGGTGAAACTGTGAAGAACCAAGAAAACCGTCAATTTTTCTATTCAAAACTTCTACCTAATTAGAAAGCATGGTGACCGAATCGATGTTAAAAATACCGTTAAAAACGCCGTCTTCTTTTTTTGGATTTGTCCTCGTGACTTGCCACTGATAATTATTCAGTGACATCTCTTCTATAAAATCATAAGCATCCTCATGTGTCTTATTATTGATAGTCCCACCAGCGCTGCGTCAACCATCTTTCTAGTTAAAGGATTCAAGCCATTGTGAAAAGTTTGAACCTGTAGCCAGAGTGGTAGCTCATGGTGAGGGCACCTTCTCAACAGATCCTTGTATCTCTCACATGCATTGTAGAGTGTTTCTAGATCCAGCTGTAGAAAAGAAGAGATATCATTCATTAATTTAGTCATTTTAGCCGGCGAAAAATATTTTATTAAAAACTTTTCGGTCATTTGTTCCCAAGTAGTGATTGACCCTAGTGGTAACGAGTTCAACCACTATTTTGCTTTGTTCCTCAATGAAAAGGGAAACAACCGAAGGCGTATGGCGTCGTCAAAAATGCCATTGATTTTAAATATGTCACAAAACTCCAGAAAATTCGCCAAGTGATTGTTTGGATCTTCATCATGCAAACCATCAAATTGAACAAATTGTTGTATCATTTGAATCATGTTAGGTTTCAGTTCAAAATTATTTGTAGTGATAGCTAGCCTAACTATACTTGACTCAGTTCCTGTTAAATTCAGTTAAGCATAACTATACATAGTGCGCGGAGCAGGATTCTGATTTACTGGATCAGCAGCAATCGCAAGAGATAGCAGATTTTCCTGATTTTCAGCCATCTCCTCGGTTGTAGTGTGAATGTCGTATTCTTGATCTTCCTCTGTGTATCTTAAGTTTCGCCTTATTTCTCTTTGATTTCTGCGAGCTGTGCGATCGATCTTACTATCAAAAAGTAATGGTCCCGACGGGTTTCTTCTAGTCATGCACTATAAAAAACCTGCCAGAAGTGAATAAAAGAAAAAATTAGAAAAGAAAAAAAAAAGATTTAAATTGTAAATAAAGCGAAATGGCTAAAGTAATAAAAATCGAGTGTTCCTAATATCTTAATTCCCCGGCAACGGCGCCAAAAACTTGATACGTGATATTCGCGACAGGTTTTAAAAATTTATAATTAATCATTCTTGAAACTAACTATTATCACGATAAAGACAAGTGTACTTATCGAACAGTAGTATAGCTTTAGTAAGACCGGATTGTTGAACTCAAAGGAACCAAGAGTACTAGTAATTACTTTCTTTTTATTATCTAGCCTAAAAATTAAGGGATTTGTTTATCTAAACTAATTAACTAAACTAAGAGTGCACAGAGAGAAATTGGGGAAAAGCTTTTGGGAAAACTCGGTTGATTAAGACAATACCCAAGAAAAAATCCACCTAGACTTCGCTTGTTATTTGACTCTGAATCAGACGATTTATTCATTTGACTTGATCCATAGAAATCCCTAAGTTATATTATTATCTCTCTGGAGACTAATAACGTCTAACCCTAGGTTGATTAATTGAAATCTCTTTCTAATTAACGCCCTAGTGTTGCACTAACTCGATCTATTGATCCCCTTATTAGGTTTCACCCTAATCTGGCAAAATCTTATCACCCTATCTCTAGGTGTGTAATCAACTTCGCTTAATTATGACAAATTTACTCTTAGACAAGGACTTTTGCTCCTTTGAATAAGCGCATTAACTTGAATCAATATCCTAGAATATTAAGTCAAGAATTAATAACACATAATTAAGAACAAGTCAAATATTTATCATACAATTCAGATAATAATAACAAGATCCATCTTAGGTTTCATTCCCCTTAGGTATTTAGGGGGTTTAGTTCATAATTATAAAAGAAAACATCTCAGAAAAATAATGAATAAAAAACATAAAGAAAACCCAAAATCCCTGAATGGAAATTGAAGGGGGATCTTCAGTCTTGACGATAAATCCGGCTTCTGAGATGGATCAACCAGCTTCCCTTGAGTAATTCCTTACCTCCTACTCTGTGTCTCTGTTCTGAGTACCTCCTTAGGTGTTTAAATAGGCTTTAGAATGCCTAAGAGCCCTCAAAAGTGGCCTTTTCCGAATAGGACTATACTTGGGCTCGTCAGGGACACGCCTGTGTGTGATTGCTCTAGCCCGTGGTTAAGGCTGTTAAATAGGCACGGGCATGTAGTCTACCCGTGTAATTCGTGCTTCGATCCTGCCAAATGGACACGGCCGTATGGCTTACCCGTGTGAGGAAGTTCAGGCCGTGTTGATTTCACATGTGAGTATTTTCTCCATTTTCGTCCTGTTTCTCGCCCTTTTTACTCTCCTATGCTCACCTAAGTATAAAACATGAAATTAAAGAATTAGGAGCATCGAATTCACCAAATCTAAGGAGAAACCATCCATAAATGTGCTAAGCATGGGATAAGAATATGTATAAATTACGGTTTACCAATAATCGATTAATAGGGTATATGGTTTAGGGTACGATTTTTTATTTTGTTTGGGAGAAAAGAAGACGAACCAGAAACCATTCAGTGTTTTTGATTGTCAGTGACAATGGGCAATAGAAGAGAAGCTACCAGTGTTGTTACATCTACTTTAACGGGTAAGTTGTTGCATTTGGTTTTAATTTTTTTAGATTTCAATGCTGTTATTTCGATTTAGAGTTAATTAGGGTTATTTCGGTTTCAATTTTAATTTCGATTTTGATTTTGATTTCGATTTCTATTTCGATTTTGATTACAATTTTGAAACACTCACTGATTCTGATTTAGATTTTGATTTCAATTTTGATTTTGATCTCGATTTAGAATTAGAATTTTATTTTAATTTCGATTTCGATTTTGATTTAGGGTTATTTCAATTTTGATTGTATTTGTTATTAATGTGCATGACAAATTAGGGTTTGGTTTTTAAAGTGTATGACATATAATGTGTATTGTATGCCATGTGCATGATGTTTATTGTTTGTATCTGCCATTGTACGAATGCCATTATCAGACAGATGTTTATTGTGTATATCTGCCATTGTATGAATGCTATTATCAAACTGATGTTTATTGGGTATATCTGCCATTGTTTGTATCCAAGCTCCTATTGTATATGGCAAAATCAAAATTTGTTATTTACTTTCTTTATTGTACTGGTTATTGCCTATTATTGTCTGCCATGTGCATGAGAAAAATGATTGTGTTTGATTAAATTAATTTTTGTATTGGTTGTTGTCTGCCATGTGCATGACAGAAGTGTTTATATTAAATTATTGGGTATTTTGTATTTGTTATTGTCTGACAGAAATGGTTAAAGTGTTTGCCTATGTTGTCTGCCTTTATTGATGAGTACTTTGTTTGTCAGGTTTAATTGATGACAATTTTAATAAGAATGAAGAAAACATGTCTGGTAGTGATGTGTCTGGTAGTGATAGTGATGCATCTGAAAAAGTTAATTTAGATGGTTTAAACATGGATGGCATAGAAGTAGATAAACTACGTGATAGTGATGATTCTGGGAGGTTAGATAGTGCACATGGATCTGACTCAGATGGCCAAAATTGGGCTGAGTTCAACCTAGAGAATGACATGAGTAATCCTAGGCTTAAGGTTGGAATGTTATTTAAGTCTAAAGACAGTCTAAAAGAAGCTGTCAAGCAGTATGGTAGGTTGAATAGTTACTTTATTAAGTTTCACAAAAATGATTTAAAAATGTTAAAGGCAGTCTGCAGTGAAAAATGTTCTTGGTTCATATGGGCTTCTAGGCTAAACCCTAATAACCCTACTGACCAGACTTGGAAAATTAGGAGTTCAAACCCTAACCATACTTGTTCTAAAGTCTATAAAAATAGGAATGTAACCTCAGCTTGGATAGGTGAACATTATAAAGAAAAATTCATTGCTGATCCTGATTATTCTCTGAAATCATTACAACAAGGTGTGAAAATAGATTATTGTTGCTTAGTCTCACTAACCAATTGTAGGAGGGCTAAAATTAGGGCATTCGAATTAATTGAAGGAGCCTATAAGGCTCAATATGAGAAGATTTATGAGTATATGTTGGAGGTTAGGACCCAAAATATGGGAACAACAACAATCTGTTATTTGGATAACAGGTTGTTTCAAAGGAGGTATATTTGTCTACAGGCATACAAAGATGGCTATAAGGCTGGTTGTAGGAGGATAGTAGGTTTAGATAGATGTTTCTTAAAGGGATACTATGGTGGCTACTTGCTTGCAGCTGTTAGGATAGATACAAATAATGGCATCTATCCTCTTGCATATGCTGCTGTCGAAAGTGAAAATCAAGCATCATAGCTTTGGTTCTTAGAGTTGCTTACAATAGACTTGGAAATTGTGAGCTCGTACCAAATATCTTTCATGTCTGACAAACAAAAGGTAAAAGTCCATTTATTTATTCTTTTATGTTGTTTCTATTAAGGTTTGTCAAATAATTAAACTGTTTTTTTCTAATTGCAGGGACTTGTAGAAACAATATGTATGTTGTTTCCTAATGCAGAAACAAGACACTGTGTTAGGCACCTACATGCCAATTTCAAGAAGGCTGGTTTCTAAACAAAGGAATTGAAATATTTGCTTTGGAAAGTTGCCAGAGCAAGCACTACAAGGAAGTCTGGGGATGCCATGGATGAATGAGGAAAGCCAATTAGCATGCTTATGATTGGTTGAAGGAAAAAAACCCTACTCACTGGTCAAGGTCTCACTTCTCAATTAGGAGCCATTCTGACATATTGGTGAATAATCTTTCCGAATCATTTAACAAGGTAAACCCCTATGTTTTATGTTTCTTACTAATCGTTAGCAATTCACTAATCATTTATGTTGTTTATTGACAGATGATACTGGAAGCAAGAGGGAAACCTATTTTGACCATGATGGAAACAATAAGGACCAATATTATGTTTCTTATTGTCAAGAAGAAAGAAGAAGCTGACAAATGGAAAGGAATTTTGTGTCTAAAGATAGAAAAAAAGAGGATGTAAATATAAAAGACTCATTAAGGTAAAGATTCTTTCTAATGCCTATATTCTAACTTCATGTTGCTGATCACATGCTATTTTAGTGAATGTTTTTTAATATGCATGTACTGATTGTTGGTGTGTTGACTATTTTTTAATATGCATGCAGTGATTGTTGATGTGTTGCCTATTTTTTAATATGCATGCAGTGAGTATTTTTTTTATAATATGCATGTTGGTGGGGCTGGTTTTTTAGGGGTGTATGTATCATTTTTGGTGGGGCTATTTTTTTAGGGGTGTGTGTATCATTGTTGGTGGGGCTATTTTTTAAGGGTGTGTGTATCATTGTTGGTGGGGCTGTTCACAATGTTGTTTTAGTGATTATGTTTTAAACAAGCATGCTGACTGTTTTTTAAGTGTGTTCCATCACATGCCAGTGGGGACAAGTATCAGGTTGAATGTGGTCTAGGCAGCCAGCATGTGGTGGACTTAGTTGAGAATTCCTACTCATGCAGTAATTGGGATCTCACTGGCATCCCTTGCATGCATGCATTAGCTGTCATTCATTTAAAAGAAGAGTTCCCAGAGACCTATGTACAAACCTGGTATACCAAGCAAACCCAGCTTCAAATTTACTCCAATTTTGTAAGTCCAGTAAGGGGTCCTAAACACTGGGTCTCTTTGTCAAACATGCTATCAATATTGCCTCCTCCCCTAAGAAGGCCACTTGGCAGACCTACTAAGGTGAGAAGGAAAGAGCCTGAAGAACCACAAATAATAGAAAGGTTGAGCAAGAGAGGGGTGGAGATAAGGTGCAATAAATGCAAAAGAGTAGGTCACAATAAGAGGAGTTGCAAAGGGGAAGTTGGCCAAAACATTCCAGTAAGTCATTTGCCTTTAGTTAAGTTATAGTATACTTCTATTTATGAATTTTTTTGTTTTTCAGATTTCTCTTGTTCTTGTAGGTTAAAAGACATAAAGTTGATGTCCCAACTCAGCAACAGGCTACCCCAAATCAGCAAAAGGGTACCCCAACTCAACAGGCTGCCCTAACTCAGTTACCTACTGCCCCAACTCATCAACAAGCTGCCTCAAGACAAAAGCTCCCATTCAAGAGAAAACCAACCACTATTAGATGGATGCCTTCTACTGAAGAGTCATCCATGACAGACCATTGATGATGATGTGAACAGACTGCATTTTGTTAACTTTTTGAAAATGTATAAATTTGTCTGCTACTGATTTATTAACTTGGCAGATAATTTTTTTGTAAATTTGCCTATGGTTGCTACTGTTGATAAACTTAGGCATAGTCATTGAATTTTTTTGTAAATTTCCCTACAATTCACATATGTTCAATTGTGGTGAATTGTAGGAAATTTGGTAATATTTTGCCCCTCATTCCTTTTGTAAACAGTTTGGCGTTTTCACCTTAATATATGAGCATTGATCCATGCTATTTGTTATCTCTTCTCTTCTAGCATATGTTTTTTTTTCCATCTGTTATATTTTCTAACAACTGTGTGACTATTGAGAAATGTGTGAGAATTGAGAATTGAGAAATACATATGTTTTTTTTCCATCTGTTATCTCTTCTAATGTGTGAAAAATTGACAAATGCATAGGTTTTTTTTCCATCTATTGTCTTTTTCTGATATATGAGTATTGAGAAATACAAATGAAATGAGCTGGTTAGCCATGTATACCAGCAGCCATGTATAATACTTGTTCTAGCAATTTGTAAACAAGAACATGAGCTGGTTAGCCATGTATACCAGTAGTCATGTATAACATATGTTAAGCAACAAAAATATTCCAAAACAATTTGTAATCAACAAAAATATCCCATTTCAAGTCTTTCAAGTGTTTGTAAACAACAACATGAGCTGCTTAGCCATGTATACCAGGAGCCATGTATCACATATGTTAAGCAACAATATACCAGCAGCCATGTATACCACCATAAGCAACAATTTACCAGCAACAAAATTACAAAACATAAGCTGGTTTTCAATGAACATAAGATGATTTTTAAGCTTTTAAAAACAACAAAACAGTTACAATTACAAGCACCAATAACCAGGTTCTTCTCTCCCTCTTCCTTGCACCCTCCAATGTCCTCACTTTTTTCAGAAGACCCAACAACACAATTCTTGAATGGGGCGTCAATGGTGGATCAAACCAGCTGAAAAACTGACATGGTTTTCGAAATCGACTGCCGAATTTCTTATACCTAAAAAACCTCATACCTGGGTTGTCATTGGACCAAGACGTGTTTAATTTGGCTAGGTTTCCACAATGGCACACCGGAATCACTTCAGGCATCTCTATTTTTCTTCTTCTCCTTCTTATTTTTCTCCTCCTCGTCCTCTTCTTCTTCTACTATTTTTTTTCTAACCCTAAACTGGTGCTTCAACAGTCTGATAAAGTTAGACTAACCGGCCAGCTGGACTGGCATTGGACGCCGTTACTTGCCATGTCACTTTTCCATGACGTCTGTGACGGAAAACGGCAAAAGGGACTGTTTTGTAACTTTTTGAAAGTTGAGTGACTGAAATGAAACCTAGGTGACTGTTTTGTCAGCTACCCCAAAGTTGGGTAACTGTTGGTGTAATTTACCCTTATTTAAATTATAAAATAATTATCAAAATCCTTTTCTATAATTTTTAATATTTTCTATAATTATTTAAAAAATCACGTCTAAAATGAATCTAAACAAACTGGTGTCCAAGTTTATTTGAATTAGGACATCCATTTATCTAAGTTTATTCTGGACAAATAATTTTTAGAAATTTTAAAACATATATTTTTAATTTTATTTTTTAAAAAAATTTGTTAAAATACTCCATTAGTTATGTCAAAAAAAAATCACGCTCAAACTTGATCAACCTTAATAGAGACTAGAGAGTTTTATGAGTTCAATTGGGTAATTCATTTATTTTATTTATTCCTATCATTTTTTATACAAAAATGAGTATTAAATATTTTTCCTTTTCTAAAATTTTGGAATTAGAATTAAATTGATAAATTTTGCAATTGTTCACGACTAAATTTATTGAATTTTTTAGAATTAAAACTAAATGAAGTTTTTTATAAATATTGACAGTTAAATTTGTTGAATTTTTAGATTAAAGGTCAAATTGATAAAATGTGTAAATATTAAAAGATTAAATTTATTATTGGACCACTAAAAAAATACCCACATCAACTTTTCATTAAGTATTTAACTATGTAAGACTAAAGTTTTAACTTTAATAAAAGTAAAAGTTTTTGAAATTGGGTGACCAAATAAAATCTACCAAAAATTGAGTGACCACCCAAGATAGTTTACCCTAAAATTTAATAACCTTGTTGTCTTCAACCGGAGAATATCGTATAAAATGCAAGAAATTAATAAATTCTCAAATACAAATTATCGACATTTTCTTGAATGTGAAAAAATATATTTTTCCACAAAGGAGCAGAAAGGTTATACGAGTGCGATTTACTTTTCCCAACTTCCAGACGGCAATGTGAAATAGATATATTTTTCGTTTCAACATTTATATTATTCAAGAATAGGTTGGTTTAATTATTTAATTTGGTATATTTTGTATGTGTATTTAATTTTAATATTCAATTTAATACACATATCAAATAATTTAATGAATGTTTGACATGTATGCTCTGATAAAAAACAACACAAGTGCTTAATTGGAAAAAAAATAAAGTTTGGATACTAAATCGAATATTGAAGCTAAACTCGGGTACTTAAATGGGATAAAAAAACTGAAGTATCAAATTTAAAAAAAAAATTAGGTATTAAAGTGAACCTTGAAGCTAAACTTAAGTACCTAATTAAACACTAAAACCAAACTTAAGTACCAAATAATATATTATCTCTTAAAAAATAAAATAAAATGATTAGTTGAATCTATTTTTTTTTTATTTTCTAATTTTATTGAATTAAGTGATACTAAGTTACTAGATAAAACAATATAAAATTTTGAATTAAATTATTATATTTATAAAAGAGATAATGTTACATTTGGTATATGTACTTCCATCAAAAATCTAATGTAGTACTTATACTTTGAAAACGTTCAATGTGGTATTTGAACTATTAATGTGTTTTATCATGGTACATGATGTTAACACCATTAGTAAATTGCTAAATCAACCAATGAAAATTTGTCACATAAATTTTTTTCCAAATCATCAGGTCACACGAATAATTTATCATTATAAGAAAAATTAAATTAAACAAAAAAATAAATTAAACTTATTAAATAATTAATAACTTAACATTTGGCTAATAAAAAAGAAGTGATTATTAAGTATTTTCATGGATAATAAAAAATATTATTTAAAAATTAATTAAAAATATCATTTCAAATGAAAAGCTCTTTAGAGAAGATGACATTACTTAAACAGAGAAGATGACATTTTTGTTTATATAAGTTTAGCGTTTAAATTTTTGTTTATGTTATATTATCCATGGGAACTTTGATGATTTGGAAAAAAAATTTACATGTCGAATTTTCATTTGTTGGTTTAGTAACTGATTAATAGTGTAAATATCGGTATAATAACAAAACACATATTGGTAGTTCATATACCACATTGAACATTTTCAAAGTGTAAATATTACATGAACATTTTTTTAAAAATTATAGGTACCAAATGTGACGTTATTATTTTATTAAATAATAAAAAAATATTATTAATATACAATTTAAAATAATTTATTTTGAAAACTAAATTAAAAAATCTAATAGGTAATATTTAATATGAAATTTAAATAACCTATTTTTTTAAAGAGGAGCAGAAGAGAAGTCATAAAATTTTTAGAGGGGTCGAAATTAAATTATAATTTTTATAATAATAAAATGTAAATTTTAAAGAATTAAATTAATATTTTATTATTTTTAAAGAATTAAAATATAATTTTATTTTTATTAATTTAAAATTTTAGAAAGCTAAAATGAAAAAGAAAAAAAATGAGGGACAGCCCTTCCCCCAACATTCGCCCCTGAACGGGAAAATATTCAAACACGCAAGGAATGAAGAAATTTCCGGATGCATTTTCATGAATGAAGAAGACAAGAGAGCAAGGTCATAAATATTAGAGATAAACTAATATGCTCCCTTAATTTGTTAATTTTTTCATTTTAGTCTCTGAATTTTTTTATCTATCTCAACTTGAATTCTTTAAAGTATAACGACTTTAGATCATGAAATTGCGCTAGTTTGAAATTCTCTTCTAAAATTTCTTGATAGTTTTTAAATATTTTATTTTTTAATAAATTTAATATAAAAAATTTAAGCGATAACGTTATGCAATTTTAAATAACCACATCATAATATTTCAAATCAAAATTTAGAATCCAAAATTAAAAAAAAAATTACTAAATTCAATAACCGAATGTTGCTTTATTCTAAATATAATTCCATGCACGTCGACTTTCAGATGGAAATGTGAAATTATATACTTTCGACATTTGTCAGCCGTCAACACGTCATTGAAAAAAATAAAAAATTAAAGTAAAATGAAGAAAATTCAATAAAAATAATTTCTCTTTCACCCGTCCCTTCTAGTTTTTCCTTTTCTCATAAATTATAGTTGTGTAAATAATAATTTTCTAATTTCAAAAAAAAAAAAATTACAATCTACGCTTCCTTCTCCTTCCATTTTCCCTTTTCTCTTGTGTTTTGATTACTCCAGGATCTCCATCTATTCGGTCCTGTTTTTCACTGGATCGGTTGATCAGAGGGTTCTCTAAACGATGTCGTATTCGGATTCCGACTCTTCTTCCGGCGCTGGCGACCACCACTACAAGAATTTCAAGCAAATCAGCCGTGAAAGTGAAGTCTTATATTCTCTATTTATTCAATCTTTGTTAAACTTAATTTTAAGATTCTCTAATCATTCTGCTTAATTATGATCTATCTGGTTTCACAATCGTTAGTAGTAGTTCGAACCTGATCATGTAATTTCTACTGAATTTTAATCGTTAGTAATGAATTTGTCAGTTAAGTTGAATATACAATAAATTTGTGTTTTTACGCAGTCTTAAGGAAAAGCCACGAAGAAAAGATATTATTTCATAACTTATCAGCTTAACTATATATATTTTAATTTATTGGTTTCGATGTATGAAATTTGAACAAAGAATGTAAGTGGTCTTTTTGTTCAACAATACCAATTCAAAAACATAAAATCAGTGCTATGACTGTGCTATATGCTGCATTATTTGCATTTTGCTGAGAACTATAATATAGACTGATACTGCTCATGAAAACGGGACTTTTTTCATGAGCTATAGTTGATTTTTAATGCATCGAGTTTATCCTTAACTCCCCGCTGTGAAATTACTCATAATAGGAATAAGGAAATATGTAAAAAAGAGGAGCTAAAAACAATCACGATCTGCGCAGTTTGTAGAAGTGTAGGGATGTTTCAACTATTATAATCAGGGCTGCACATGCATGTTATGGCTTAAAAGCATGGGGCCGGACAGTGAGAGCAGGTCCCTACCCCTAGGCAAGGTGCTTTTAATGATGCACACAAGTTTTCTGCCCAGGCTTCATCTAGTTGTCTTGTACCTTTCTATCCATTAAGCAAAAAACCAAGGTTATAATGCATTTGGATTGTGTGTGTGTGTGTGTGTGTTTTATTACCTTTTTTCATTTATTCTTTAGGCATGATCTTGTTCACTAATTTTGGGTGGCTGATCTGATTTAAATCTCTATATGTACTTGATGTATGTAAAGGGTTATTACACGAAATGCTTCGTTCTGCAAAAGTGAAGGACTCTAAATCTACGTGGAAGGTATGCTGGTCTTGTTGTTATTTTTGTTTTGGTTATTCATTGGCTGGCTTTGTGCTGTTATCATTGTTACTGGTTGCTAGAAATGTTCTTATTTATCTTGATTTTCAATCCCCTCTAAGCAGGTGCTAATCATGGACAAAGTCACGGTTAAGGTAATGTCTTACTCTTGCAAGATGGGTGACATCACAGCAGAAGGAGTTTCATGTAAGCCAAGCTTCGTATTATTTTAACTGTTGCATAACAACTGCTCTAATAGGGCAACAATGAAATAATAAGCTACATAAGTTATGTCATCATTTTAAAGTTTCAAGGATCAAATTTTTCTTCTAATTTTATTGATTCTGGTTTTGTTTTGCAGTGGTAGAAGACATATACAGACGCAGGCAGCCATTGCCATCAATGGATGCTATATACTTCATTCAACCAACCAAAGAGAAGTAATTTATCTTCCCTTTACTGAGTTTTCAATTATCAAGTCTTTAGCTGGGTAGGTATTTTCCTTTTGGGACCGAGTTTTATGTGTGTATCACATTTTAGTCCATTCCCCCTTTTGTTGACCATATAATTTTATATTTACAGGGAAAAGAAAATAATCCAGTTTCAAACAGTTGCAGACTCCATACTGAACATTTTCCCATTTTAGGTCTACATTCATGATTTGACTACCTATATCTTAGATGACCTCATATCATACTTCCGTCATCAGAAATTAACCTTGCTGAAGCCTTATTTTATTCTATTTTCTAGTATAGCTTTCCCTAGCACGGATGCATGCATTCATGCATGTCTGTTGTACAAGATTTAGTTATCCTAATTAATAAAAGGAAATGTCTCTGTGAGATGTATATATGTCATAGTGCAACATAATCCTACTTCTCTGGTGGGCTTTTCCCCCCTCACCCTTTATTGTTTCACTTGTGTGTTTGTGCAGTGTTATTATGTTCTTGTCAGACATGGCTGGAAGGACTCCCTTATACAGGAAGTATGTGAAAGATCTTTTACGTAATACATTACATGAGGGGTTAAATCTTCAGAATTCCAAGCATATGACAGCTTCTGATATATGTATTCTTTTATCTGGTATGTGGAAAAGGGCGTTTGTTTACTTCAGTTCGCCTATCTCAAGAGAATTGGTTGCTCACATCAAGAAGGATTCAACTGTCTTGCCTCGCATAGGTGCATTGAGTGAGGTTAGGTTTTTTTTCTTTAGATTGCCACTTTGCCTGAAACAATCTGCATTGTGCAAACTAGTCACATTGATTGTTGAGTTGTTGTTTAGTGCTGATCATTTCTTGGTTGGCATATGCAGATGAACTTGGAGTACTTTGCAATTGACAGCCAGGTAATCTGGTCAATTGTGCAAATTGAATTAAAATAGTGATCATCATCTTTCTTTTTCTCCTGAAAAAAATTGTAATAGCCTATGTGGCCCTTTCATATTCTTACAGGGACCAGTTCATTTTGATTTATTTGGAACTTGCATTTTCAAATATCCAGGCTAAAATTTGAGATGCAAATTTTGGCCCAAATTAAGTCCTAATAAAAGCCTTTGTGGTTTAAGCCTGAAAAACTTTCAGTGAAGAATAAGTACTATTTGTATATACTTGCATATAACCACTGAGATGTCCTATATTGGGATCAAGAGGGTTTTGGAAGATTTTAACCTTGAAATTTAAGCTAGCTTATCATGATATATGATGAAGCTTGTGTATCTGATCCCCCCCCCCCCAAATGATGAATGGCCTATCAAAATTGTTATCAAGTGAACTGCAATTTTCTCACTACAGGGTTTCATCACTGATAATGGTAAGGCTCTTGAGGACCTTTTTGGTGATGAGGAAAATACTCGCAAAGCTGATGCATCTTTGAATGTGATGGCTAACCGCATTGCTACAGTATTTGCTTCATTAAGGGTATATGCACTGGTCTTTGAATTTTGATTCTCAAATGGAGCGAAAATTTTCTCAAATGTGTTATTCTTTTAGGAGTTTCCTTTTGTGCGCTACCGAGCTGCCAAGTCTCTGGATCCAATGACCATGACTACTTTCCGTGATCTAATTCCTACCAAGCTTGCAGCTGGAATCTGGAATTGCCTTGTAAAATATAAATCAATTCCTAACTTTCCTCAGCAGGAAACATGCGAATTGCTTGTCCTTGATCGATCTATAGATCAGGTTTGCATATTAATATTGGTTGCAAGCTAATGCCATTTGCATTGCATGATTGTCCAATTTGTGTATGATAAATGGTTAATTACCTTATCTAGATTGCTCCTGTCATACATGAGTGGACTTATGATGCCATGTGCCATGATCTACTGAATATGGAGGGGAATAAATATGTACATGAGGTATGTGCTGTTGTCAGATTCAGTATGTTCTTGACTTAACTAGGAACCTTTTTTTCTGGTTTCTGTATATCAAGAAAGTGTACTATTTAGGTTCCAAGCAAAACAGGAGGCCCTCCTGAGAAAAAGGAGGTTCTTTTGGAGGAGCATGATCCAATATGGCTTGAGCTTCGACACGCACATATAGGAGATGTATGTATGGTGCTTTCTACTGTGTATATACAACCTATATTGCTCTAATATTTCATTTCCATCAAGTGCCCAGATTGGACACTTGTCAGGCGTGTAAGTAAAATTGGACATGGGTATGGGGTCTTGACTGCCATGTAGGAGGAAAAAGTTAAAAAAATTGAATACATCCATGTATGACCTATATCATGTCCAATGCTCCTGAGCCTGACCAACATAGAACTCCATGTTGAATCCTGATTGACCCTCTGGTGTATTCTTAGGCTAATTTAAGGTTGCATGAGAAGATGACCAATTTTGTATCAAAGAATAAAGCTGCACAACATCAGCATGGTTCAAGGTTTGTGTATATGCTTGAAAGTTTTACGGAATACACTGTCTTCTCACCTGGCACCTTCTGATTGTTTCATCAGTGCTGTACAATTAGGGATGGCAAAAATCCCTGAACCCAACAGTTCTGATTTGCCCCAACCCTATAGAGGCAGTTTTTTTTTTTTGGCTTAATGACAAATTTGGCCACTAACATTTACATGTTTTGTCAAAATGACCCTAATTGTATTTTTTAGCCTTTTTTGGCATCAACCTTTGTTTTTTTTTTTCAAAGTGCTTATTCTAACAGATTTGATGAACGTACTATTAAAAAAATTAACAACAGGGATGATGTGGAATATTTTTAATGAGACCTAATTTATTACTTAGGTAACCTAATAAGATAATTATATGTGAAAAATAATAAAATAAATAAATCATACATGAAATTAAAAAAATAACTCTTAATTTAAAGAAAATAAACATAATTATCTAAAAAAATATTTCAAAATGGATGCATTAGTTTGTTTTCTGAGAGGTTTCAAAAAGATAATTAATAAATCAAACCGAAAATACTGAAGGTGTGCATTCATTTTGAAACCATTTTTTAGATAACTAAGTTTATTTTCTTTAAATTAAGAGTTATTTTTTTAAATTCATGTATGATTTATTTATTTTATTATTTTCCACATGTAATTATTTTATTAGATTATCTAAGTAATAAATTACATCTCATTAAAATTATTCCACATGAAATTCCACATCATCCCGTTAACTTTTTTAACGGTACTTTCATCAAATCTGTTAAAAAAGCAATTTGAAAAAAAAGAATAAAGGTTTATGGCCAAAAAAAAGCTAAAAAACACAATTAGGTCATTTTGACAAAACATGTAAACGTTAGTGGCAAATTTTTCATTAAGCCTTTTTTTTTTTTTTTGAAAATCGGGTTTTGAGGTAGGACATGTCAGTTTTTTCAATTAAAAATTTCAGGATTGAGGTCATGTTTAGATAGAATCAGCCCTGCCCCCACCTTAAATGCAATAATGCTATAAAATGTTGTCCTTGATGAATTTATTTGGAACTATTAGCTACTTGACTCTGCTCTCACCTTAGAATTCAACATTTTTATAGAGATGTTGGTGAAATTTCTACAAGGGATTTGCAAAAAATGGTTCAAGCATTGCCACAATACAGTGAACAAATTGAGAAGCTCTCCCTTCATGTAGAGGTCAGTTTCTTGCCCATGTAAAAGCATAGAATTTTTTGCCCCAGATATCTGCTCTCCTGTTTTCGAGGAGAAAAAACTCTCTATTTCTGTTTTAGCCTTCTGTATGGTGCCTGCTTCTTTTATTCCTTTGAATGATCAGATTTTTTGTATTCTTTTGTTGAATATTTGGATTATATTTAGCATTTTAGTACCACTTTTGCTATTAATATATTATCCTATTTTTCCTCTGTCTAATAGTCCAAAACTCATTGAAACCTTGGTTGTGAGACAAACATTTTAAATATTTGGATTATTCATGGGGATCATTTGTTCTGTTCAAGGTCTGCATGTTCTACCATGATGGTGCTTTATCATTTTGAGGCATGATTAGAAGTTATCCCTTCTATTCATGTCTAAGAGCAGCCGATATTTGCCTTATGAAACAGATGTTAATGGTACAAGCTTCATGTGGTTCCTAACCAATTTCCGATGGATGATTCATGATTTTTTATGACTGAAAGAAAATGCTTTTAATTATCAAAGATATAGTGACTTCATACAGATTCAGTTTTATGATTGCAGATTGCTGGAAAAATCAACCAAATCATCACAGAGCAAGGGCTAAAAGAACTCGGGCAACTGGAGCAAGACCTTGTTTTTGGTGATGCTGGAATGAAAGATGTAATTAAATTTCTTACTACAAATGAGGTAAGAAATTTAACTATAGCATAACCAAGAGATATTCTACTCTGTCAAGTTTCTAAACTAGAAATATCTCTTTTTGCAGGCAGTATCTCATGAAAATAAGTTGCGGCTGATTATGATTCTTGCAGCCATTTACCCTGAGAAGTTTGAGGGTGAAAAGGGTCTTAGTTTGATGAAGGTTGCAATATTTCTCGTTTCATTTTTTCTATTTCATCCCCACCCTTCCCTTCGATTTCTCTCTCCTACTGGCTTTACAATACTATCCTTTTCATTTAGAGATCTGAGTTCAAGCAGTTTCAGACGGCCAATTATATTTCTCCAATCTGATGCTTTAACTTTTTTCAGCTAGCAAAATTATCAACCGAAGATGCAAATGCTGTGAATAATATGAGTTTGCTTGCACCATTATCAGAGTCCAAAAAAGGTTCAGCCAGTTCCTTTTCTTTGAAGTTTGATATTCACAAGGTAAATGTTTTACTAGTTGAAGCTCTGGTTTTGCTGGTTGATCTAGTATTGTTGTTTGCTGATTAAGTTCTTTTCCTTCTCTCCTTGTTCCTTTGCTCATGAATTGCCAGAAGAAGCGTGCAGCTAGGAAAGACCGATGTAGCGAGCAAGAAACATGGCAATTATCACGCTTTTACCCTATAATAGAGGTATGTTTAGACATAGGTTCATTCTTTGGAACCATTTTTTATTACATTTGTGACTAGCTGCATAATCTTCTGCAGTCTTGCATAACTTCTATTTTATATTTATTTCCACTTTAGAATAACTTGAATGTTAATACTTTTTTTAATCATATAATGATATATTGTTTGTTGTTCTTCGGGAAGTTCATGTTTTGGAGGTGTGGGTGGTAAAAATATCATTTCCTATGTATGTTTTTGTTTATGAGAAAGATCTAAACTTCTTTCTGCAGTACGCTTTTTCGATATGTTTAGTTTTACTATGTCAAAACCCTTCAAAAGATCTAATGCCATTTCTTTTCTAAACAAGTTTGTCATGGTTCATTTGTTCCAAATCTTTAAGCTGTAATTCGTTGGTAATAAGTAAGGTTCAATGAGAGATTATTATTGCAATTGTCTTGTTATATAACATAGTTCTGCATCTTTCAAAAACTTATTCAAAAGAGTAAAAGAAATGCTGCAACTTTGCATCTGACATATTAGGAGTTCATGGCAAAATGATTACTTACATGTGAATTCTTTTCCATTTTCAGGAGCTTGTCGAGAAACTTAGCTTGGGAGAACTATCGAAGGATGATTATCCTTGCATGAATGATCCTAGTCCAAGTTTCCATGGCTCATCTCCAGCTGCTGCATCCATACATGAGGCTCCAGTTGCTCATTCCATGAGATCAAGGAGGACGCCAACATGGGCTCGGCCTCGTGGTTCAGACGATGGGTATTCAAGGTCCTTATTATGAATACCTATCAAATTACTTTTGGAATCATTCTCCTTAAGAGTTTTATATGATTTTATTTATTTATTTATTTCACTCCTTTTAATGCATCAATGCCACTGTCAAGGACCCCTGTAATTTCTTATCTTTAATGCTCTTATTCTGTGAATTTGATTTTAATGCTTGTTTTCCTATGTCATCTCAGTGATTCTGTACTAAGACATGCATCGAGTGATTTGAAAAAGAGGGGCAAACGCATTTTTGTGTTTATAGCTGGTGGAGCTACAAGATCTGAGGTATGAAAATTTTATGATCTCAATCTCCAAGACCATGAGGTTATGATGATAGACATTTTTGATACCATCTCCTAAAAATGTCCTTTCATGTACAGCTAAGGGTCTGTCACAAGCTCACCGGAAAGTTGAACAGGGAAGTTGTTTTAGGCTCAACAAGTATTGATGATCCTCAACAGTTCATCACGGTAATGATTTTCAACTACCCATAATTTTGTCATATTCTACTTAGCAGCTGACCTTATTTGGTATTGCTCATGGTTTCCAGAAACTGAAGCAGTTGAGTCCAAGTGAAATCTCATTGGATGATCTGCAGATTTGATCCCGGTGGAGTAGGAAGCTAGGAAATGTGCATTTTGCTCCATCCTGGTAAAATCATAGATGCGTCATTTCATTATATAGCCATTTTTTTAACATTCAAAGGAAATTGTCCGCTTCTTGGCCGATGTCACAGTTTTTTACTTCGTTCTTCTTTCTGGTGGGTGTATTGTAATTAATTTGCCGGAAGCCACCAAGTATCCCCCCATGTATAATATTACTGTTAGTTATAGGAAATAACTCGCTGGATTTTAATTAATAAAAGCCTAATCCCATATTCTTAAGACAATCTAGACATATTCAATGACCTTTCTAGAATCTCTTTAGCCCCACTTCATAGTTCATACTAACACATGCTTCTGTTACTTATTATCAAAAGCTTAAACTCAAGTGTCAGCAACCACTATTTCAGATGAAAAGACCTGGCATGGCTAATCTGCTTCTGTCAATGTTCAATGTTTTATATTCATCCTATCAACTGGCTGATTTATTTGTTGTGTTCCGGTAACTTTTTTATGTGTTTATGTTAGATTCAGGCCAAATTTTATCCATGGTAAATAACAAACAAGCCTTTGTGTTGATATCAAATTTTATACCCGAATTTCAGATTCAAATTTTAGATTATCTTTTTAGTAATGACATTCTCAACTCACCATTATGAAGAAAAAAAAGGAGTTCTCTTGTCGCATGAAACCAAGCATCTTCTCCTAGCCACTCCGTTCCACTAGTAGCATAATTTTTTAACTTTGATTTTTTTTTAAAAAAATTCATAATGGATAAAATTTTGTATTATATAAATTTCAATGAAGTAGATTTTAGATATATTTTTTTTGTAAAATTCAATTAATTTAAAATTTTAAAATAATTAAAGTCAAAGTTTAAAAAATTTTATCTGAAAAACGTTCTAAACCCTGAAATTTTTACTGATAATTAAAGAAATACTGAGGCTAACAAAGCTTAAAAAGTACCAACGATTTGGCTACAAGAGTCATTGAAGATTCACCCAGCAAACCTGAGATACCAACGTATACTTTGATGAGTCCCCTTTCCGTAAATTTATATTCGTTTTTCTGATCTGCTTTGATTATTTAAAATCAATCACTGTCCGTCAGTTTTCCTGTTTTGACTAGGAGACAGTAACAGGAGACTATTGAAATAGTAGATGATGGATATTTATGAATTATCATCTGCTTGCAGACCCAGTGAATAAATAAATAACAACTTGGACAATGGAGATTCTGGGCGGTGTTACCATAAAAAGTAGTGTTCGAAAATGATTAGTATAGTCATAGAATCTATATTTTGTTTTATATCAACCCTCTTGTCGGGCTTTATATAGTATATACTTCTGACTCAGTAACAACTAGAATTAAGCTCAATATTCCAGGGAAGGAAACAGTCAAATAGCTGGTTAGTGTCCATGGAGGAATCATGAAATTCATCAACTTTTTTTCTCTATCTCTACCTTTGATGTTTTATTTTCTTTAAAGCCATTTCCCCATCAGTTGCTGTATTAGCACGGAGACCATTACAATCTTTCCTATTTCATTTGATATTAATTTAATATAGGCTAATCTATACAACCTTCAATGCTCAAAAGTCAAAATTAGACATCAAGCATTTGTCAAGATTCATCTCAATTTCTTCTTCTATTATTTTTTACAAAATATCTAATATATTCTTTATTACATTCCAAAATATAAATAATTTAATCTTTTCTTTTTTCTTTTCTTTTTTTTACATTGAGAACATGATATAAAATTATAATAATTAATACAGAGGAAAAGTATAAAGCCGACAAACACCCGGAATCTGATAAAAATTAGTACAGGTAGGAGATAGTAGCTAAGCTAGGATAATGAGTGAGCAAAAATGGAAGAATTGGTGATCGTTGGCAAAATATCCAATATGTTGAAACCGGCAATTTTACTTATCTAATTCAAAAAAATTTAATATTTATAAAAATATCTAATTTAAAAACATTCATTAAAATGACTTAAAATGAACGATAAATTTAGGTTTTGGGAACTCAATGGCTGGCACTACATAGTATTTTAGCCCAATTATTATCCGATAATTGTGTCAAGCTTCAAAAAAATAATTTTTTGAGTTTGGGAACCCAATGGCCAGTACTATGGTATGTTTTTAAAAATCGTATCATACTGGTATTCAAAAATACCAATATTTAAAAAATATTTTGGTTTTGGCCATGTAATGGCTAGCACCAGAGACAAAAAAAAAATTGGTGCTAGCTAGTAGATGGCCAGCACCAGGTACAATTTTTGGTTCCCAAGGCACATTTTTTTTAAGACACTGATGGCTGGCACTAGTATATTTAAAAAAAAATTGGGTGTTGGCCATGTAATGGCCGGCACCAAGTACAATTCTCAACTCCCAATGCTTTTTTTTTTGGAACACTGATGGCCGCCACCAGTGTATTTTTAAAAAAAATTAGGTGCCGGCCACATTGATGGCTGGCACCACCTTTTTCAGGTCTCGAATTTTTTTTTTGTTTTAGGACAACGATGGCCAACACCAACTTTATCACATTAAAAAATTATTTTTTCTTATTTTGGAATACAGATGGCCAACTCCAAACCCTATATATAGTGGGTGGTTTGGGTTTTGATAGTGTAAATGGACGAGAAATTTTTTTTTGAAAGAGCTATCAAAGTGAGACTGCTTTGTAGTATATCATCAAATGAGTTTTTTGTAGTGGATTGTAGATAAGAGTTTTTCATAGAGTACAACCGAATTTCGAGGTTGAATTATATACTGTCATTTCCACCTTAAAGATTATATCATTAAGGGTTGGATGATTTTTTGCGTCATAGATGGCTAACCAAGATGTCCAACATAGAGATGGACATTATCTATGGTGCAATAGCATTTATTCCACAACTTATGAGTGGGGTACTGATGCAACATAAACCTGATTCAAGCAGAAGACGACTAATTGTAAAGAAACTACTGTTCAAAATAATTGTATTATTTCTTTAGAATGTTTGTATTTTTTTATATCTGTAAATTTAATGTAGTTGTTTAGGATTTAAGGTTTCGCTTTTATATTTTCGTGTATTAATTTTACCCATCTGTTTGTAGTTTATTAGGTGTTTAAATTTAATTAAGTGTATATTATTTTTGCTTGAATTTTATATTTTTGTGTATTAATATTGTAAAATATTTATATTTTATTGTATCTGTAAATTTAATTTGTTGTGTACTATTACTTATTCGAATTATATATTTTTTTATTAAATATTTCGAAGTCATTTATTCAAACAAATAATTATTTTAGAGAAATTAAATTAATATTAAAACAAAATAATTACAAAATAAAGTAAATATTTACAAATAAAAATCAAAATTGTTGTGATCTCGGTGACGCCCCAGCGCTGGCGTGTAACGATCTAGCTACTTCCGTCGACCATGCTGTGCACCTTGCTGAGGCGTTTGATAGTTGCTCAGTCCAGCCTCCGGTGTCCCGTCTAGTGTACTTAGAAAAGTAGTATAATCATATATACAATAATCGAGAGTTAAAGGGTATTGCGTGACTGGAGGTGCCAATGGAAAAATATCCTCAGTAGTAGGTGTACGTGCTTATCGATCGAGCTCCGGCTTGTATGAGGACGATCTAGACCATGTCGAATGTTGAGGCTCAAACGATGGAGGAAATTGGGGCTCGAGCTCGTGATGACGAGCTGGATGCTTCATATTGAGGCTCGAGATCGGGGTTCGAGGTAGAATCAGTTTCGGTGTTCTTAAATGGTGAAACTCGATTACGAGGCGACTATGCGTTCCTCTATTGCCATCGGGAAGATTTCGATTGCGCGTCTCTCGGGATCAGCATATAACGACCTTGGAATATAAAGGGCTTCCTGTGTGCTATATACCATTCTGCGTACTCGCACATAGGAGAGAACCCTCCCTCTAAGACATACAATGGAGGGTGCCTCGAATGTTGATCATTCCACAGAAAGATATACGGTTCGTGTTTTTCTGCCCAATTTAAAACGTCCTATCCTGAACCCTTTTTGTCTATTCTGTGGACTTCTTTGATGTCGACAGGAGGATTCGGGATAAGTTGTGTGCAACCAAACTTCCTCAATACCCGACCTCCATTGTGCTACTCTACCATACGAAAATGAATTAATGGAACATTTGACACGAACAACTGTTGTTGTTCGATAACCCATGATGGTATGAACGTCGCAATCTCTTCCTCGACATATGGCATCCATAGAAACTGCATAATATAGACAACATGTTATTAGTTTTTTTTGTGCAATTATTGCATTTAAAAAACAAAGATTCGGAAGCGTATTTTACACCAACCCCGGAATGAGTCTTTATCACCATACGGTACACAGGTACGGTGAATGAACGTCTGATTCCCAGTACAGTTGCCCATCTAAAAAAACGAATAAATCATCAAATTATGTTTTTCATGCAAAAATGAGTATATAGAACGACGGAAAAATGTGCAAGTGTACACAATCGCAAAAGTGACAAGTAAATGTCGAGTTATCGTACCCACCGGGACTGTAAAAGAATTATTTATGAAATTAATTGTAAAACACTTTGGTGAGGTAAAAATAATTTGGTTTTAAAATGTGGTTAAAAACTATTTAAAAACTAAGTAAATGATTAAAAATAAAACAAAGGAGTTCTAGTGCACGATTTCAAATAAGATTTAATCAATGTAACATACTTGTGTTTCTTGAACTCAGAATTACTAAACTCATGTTTACACTGTTACGAATAAATTCACAGCAACCCGGTAATTCGCTAACTTATGAACAAATTTACATACCAAAAATCCATTCATCTCTTGACATATCCCTATGTCAATTCAACCGACCAAACAGATTCTAGCAAGCAAACATGCTATTGCACATACATACTCATTAAATTGAACCAATCTCTTGCATATCCCTATGTCAATTCAAACGATTAATTAAATCTAATAAGCATATAAAAGACTTTGTGAAGTAACAAGATATCCCTACCTTGAAACAATTTAATCACAATAATCTTACAAGTTATACAAGGCAATAATATCGCCAGATACATTGCTAATTTAACCTTCAACTACCTTAGAAGAATAAACATGCACTGATTAGGTATTGTTTCAACTAATTACAATTGCAATCTGTTTAAATAATTAATTCGTTAGTTACCTCACAGTCGTAACGCAAGAATAACTTAGGCGTGATTTTACTTAATCAAGCATCTTACCGAGGCTTATAACAGCATAAACAACATTTTAACAATTCAAGCAGACAGAATATAATCAACCCAACACAAATATAATTTAAACTGAATTGATTAAAATAACCATTTCAATAGCACATGTTCGTCAAAACAACAACAAAAATTAAAGAGTTAGGGAACAATAGGCAAATCTGATGTTTCTCCGTGGCTTGACTAGTTGCTCCGTTCTTCGTTCTTCGTTGGCCTTAGCTATCAAGGTGGCTTATGAACACCTAATTGCTGCTCCAAAATGGCTGATGGACACCTCTTTCTCAAGAGAAGAAATCGGCACTTGAACAAAAGGGAATGGAATGGAAAAAATGAGAGAAAAGTGAAAGAAGGAACGAGAGAATGATGTGAAGTGAGGGATGCTTTGAATGATCAGCAAGGGGTGGCTTTATAGCTGATTGTGGCTGCTAAAAATAGCAAATTCCAGCAGCCAAAGAGTCCTCCCTTGGCCGGCCACACACATGGCAAAGTTGAGAGTTTCAACTTTGCTATTTTAAGCTTAGGGCAAATCTACAAAGCCATAATTTAAGGTGGGGTTTGAATACAATTTAGAAGTCTTTTGAGGACATTTTTGCAAGCATATTTAGTCAGCTAAAATGCTGATTTGGGTCAGCATATGGACGGTTCTGGGCTGCCCATTTAGTGGCTGGTTTGGTTCACTCAATCTGGCTCGACCAGTGCAGTTCAACTGGATCCTTTCTCCATAATAAATTAAAAATAATTTATTTAACCCAAATTAAATGGGGAATAAATTAAAATTAATTAAATTATGAATTAATACACATTTCTGGACCGTCTTAGGCTGGAAATTAAAGTGCCCCGATACTTCAAATTGCTTCTCGATTTTGTGCTTTCAGCAGTGTCAATCGAGCCAATTTTCACCCTTTGTGTGAATCTGTCGAAAATAGTCAAAATTAGTCGAAGTTAAGTATAAAATTAAATAAATTCACCATGTTCATATTTTTAACATGACTTAATTATTTTATAATATTTAATTATTTTTCGACAAGAATTTAACCGAATTTGCATGAATTTAAGAAAAATTGGGTACGAAAAAGTATATAAATTTTTGTGTTTCCAGTATACTATACTATACAATTAAAAAATATATGGCAAAATTGAATTATATATTTACCTGTTCACGAGTGGCCACACATACGGTTGGTGGCTCACTGATGCTAGAAATGGGATTCGATATAACGTCTAAGACTACAGTAGAAGGCAGCAACCACCTATTGTTTTTGTAGAAGATTTTATTGCTCGACAAAGCTCGAGGTATAAGCATGCTAATACTGCGGAGCCCCAACTAAATCTTTCGGCAAGCTCGAGATCCTCTAATAAGGAGAGATACATGATGTGAACTTTATTTTGATTGACGTCCAGCAATAGTATCCCACTTATAAGTTGCAGAATGAACGCTCTTGCAGCATAGATAATGTCCATCTGCGTTGGATTGCTCGGAAGATGCTGGAAGTTTTCTCTTAACCAAGTAAATTTAATATAGGTTAATCGTCCTTCTTAATCATTGGGGGGCACTCTTCCAAGTAACCGCTCGCAAGTGCCCTATGGATCGAGCACTTTCTCAAGCCCGGTCACTGCTTCGCCGTTTATAGACAATCCTAGTTAGACTACTACGTTTTGTAATGTAATGTTACCTCCTCACATGGGAGGTGAAACGTATGTGTCTCCGGGCGCCATCTTTCAACTAAAGCCGATATTAAATCAGCCCGTAGCTCAGATACTAAATGTACACGGCTAACCTAAAACTCGTGACATTCAAATACGACAAAACTCTTTAATCGAGAAAATAACCGGGATCATGCAACCGGGGCCTCACAATTTGGTACAGATCCTGCATTTATAGTAAATATATAATGTTATATTTCTTGTTTAAAAAAGAATTTAAATGAATATTTAAAATTAAATAAGACATTTTTCTTCTTGTTTACCTTATTCACATAGGCTGCAATGTGGTTGTTGTCATTTAAAATAATATTAAGATTAGAATCCATGGAGTGATCGACGGTGGTTGATGATGAACGAAGGTTGTTGAAAGTGTTTGGAGGTGATCGGTGATCGTTGGTCGGCAGAGAGCTGCAGTTATCGGCGGTGGTCGGCGGTTTTGGGTTGAAGTACCCTATTTATAGTGGATGACCATAGTTGCTTAGCAGAAGCAAAATTGGAAAAAAGCTTGTTTTAAATTCGCCAGATTAGTGCCGGCCAATGGAAGGCGAAATTGGCCGTGGTCAATGCTGACGCAGGCCTAACACAAGCAGTGTCCTTTCAACTTCTTTTTTTTCATTTCAATTTTTGTTTTAATTTCAATTTATAATTTATTTTCATTTAAACTTTCATTCCATTTCATAATCATCATTTCATTTTATATTCATTTAACATTTTATTTCATTAATTTATTTTCATTTAAATTTATTTTTTTCCTAATATACAATTTTTTTTCATATTAATCACAAGTACTCTCATTTCAAGTTATCTTTTTTCAATTCAATTTTTTTTCAGTTAATTTCATATTTTTTCATATTAATTAGAAGTAGTCTCAATATCTGGGTCATTTAAAATTTTTCATATTTTATTTAAATTTTTTCTCAATTTAAACATCATTCCATTATAAAAATTTAAATTTCATTTAAATTAAAAAAATTCTCATTTCCAATTTTTGGTGTTTTTTTTTGGGTTTTTTAAGCCTCAAATGTTGGTTCAAATCGCAGGCACTAGGCTTGCTGGTGCCGGCCACTGATATTCCAGTTCCCAGGCCTGGCCTAACATGTCCTTTTTTTTTGTTTTTATTTCATTTCATTTTATTTGTATTTCCATTTCATTTCATTTAAATTATCTTTTTTTTCATTTAAATTTAATTTTTTTATTTCTTTTAAATTATCTTTCTTCCCATTTTAATTTAATTTTTTTCTCATTTCAATTAAATTATTTTTTTCCATTTTAATTTAATTTTTTTCTCATTTCATTTAAATTATCTTTCTTCCCATTTTAATTTAATTTTTTTCTCATTTCATTTAAATTATCTTTTTTCCATTTCAATTTAATTTAATTCTCATTTCATTTAAATTATCTTTCTTTCCATTTTAATTTATTTTATTCTCATTTCATTTAAATTTAATTTTTTTCTCATTTCATTTAAATTTAATTTTTTTTCTCTTTTCATTTAAATTATCTTTCTTTCCATTTTAATTTAATTTTTTTCTCATTTCATTTAAATTTAATTTTTTCTCTTTTCAGTTAAATTATCTTTCTTTCCATTTTAATTTACGTTTTTACATATTAATTTTTCTCTCATTGTAATTTATTTCATTTAATGTGTTTTAAATTAAATATGTATGTATATTGTATTATATTTAATCAATTGTATAATTTGAATAAAGTATATCACTTGTATAATTTTTCATATTTTTTATCAGAACATGCGCTTAATAATATATCATTCGTCATCTTCGAGTTTAGCATTACGAGAAGATTAACCGGAAACATAGACACGATATAGGCAAATTGATCAATTGTGTCTGAATGTTCGACACACAATGCACAGTTTGGGTTCGCTCGTCACCCTGACGTCCATGTCATTTCGAATTCTCGTCGATTGTGGTCGACCTTTAGGATGTCTACGAAGACTACGATCAGACACCATCTCGAAAGCAGGCTGTGGAACTTCCCAGTTTGAGACATAGGGGATTATAGAAAATTCATTCCCCCACATACGCAATATGCATTGTAACTTGTAGATCTTGTCTATGAATTGTTCAACATTTAAGTTTGCTTTCGCACACGCTGCATGAACATGCGCACATGGACCAAAGAGTCTTAAATATCCCGCATTCGTTCCCCCACATACGTAATATGCATTGTAACTTGTAGATCTTGTCTATGAATTGTTCAACATTTAAGTTTGCTTTCGCACACGCTGCATAAACATGCGCACATGGACCAAAGAGTCTTAAATATCCCGCATTCAGATCACCTATTTCGCAGATCAACTGCGTACGAACTAGGTGGAAGACCTGAACGATGGCCGATGTACTCTTGAACTCAGAAAGTCTCCAAGCGGCACGAATACAATTCAGCGTTTATTGTTTGTGCCCTTCGACTATTTATCGCCATGGCCTTTCGGATGGCCTCAACATACCCGTGTCCGGCATCGATCTGCTTAGCTTGTATCAAACTTATTCTTGGCATCAATGTGGCCAACCTATAGAATGTTACCGAGAAAACAGCAGAAATCGACAAATACGTGTACACCTCAATAAATAGTTGACTGCCTCTACCAAGTTGGTCATCATCAGCCCATACCGAAATCGCTCATCGTAACTTTGAGTCTATTGCTAGTTCTCCATGCTACCCAACCATGTCCGAAGATCTGTTGGTAAATATGACATCTAAGGTTCAAGCCTAGCGAACCTCTGCCTGAATCTTTGCGGTTCTAACTCATGAGTTGCATATGCAATTTGGAATTAGTATTTTAAAAACTTACAGGCTGAAAAAATTTGAAAAGGAATTTTTGAAATAAATACAAACAATTTTTTTTACTCATGTTCACGAGTTCTTTTTTCCAATCTTTATTCTTATAATCTCTGTGGAAGTTTGCCGCGATGTGTCGGATGCAATAAACAGACCTCCACGGAACCCCTGATCGCCTTATCGCATCAAGTAATTCTTTTAATCTATCTGATATAATGCAAATTTTGTCTTCTCTGACAAAATGCCTCCCCAGATTTCTGAGAAAAAATTCCTAAGACTCGAAGCACTTACGCTCTATAATGGTGAAGCGATCGAAGTAAATTTTGGTTACCGTCTTGTACAACAGTAATTAGGAGTTTTTGCGTATATTTTCTATACAACTAGGTCACGTCCACCTGCACTATCGGCTTGCAGTGAGGGAAGGCTTTAACACACAGCTCGAGTGTCCAAAAAAATCAGTGAAAAACTCATTTCCGTGATTGTATCTCCCCGTTGGGGACTTTATAAGGTAATATTTGCAAATTTGTCACTATCTCTGGCATATACTTCCGCATTCTGGCTATCCACCATTAAAGCTCGTTGTATGATGCAACCCAGTCACCATACAACTCTTGCATCGCCATTTGCTTTTCCCACCATACCTTTCGGTACAACACTTTATACTTGAATTGAGCTTGCATGTCCGCAATAAGGATCGACACCTGAATGGTGGGCAACTCTTTCACCAAAAAGATGAGCAATTGCATATAGTTTTTGCATCTAACTTTCGATGGTCTTGCGACTTACGAGCAGACGTGCATGTATGTGGACCTTCTAGTTTCCTTATCATCCATATCTGTGTCTGCTACATTAACGTAACTCAAACATGCCAATTACAACCACTTGAGGCTTTTCAACATTCTCCTACGTGCAATGACTGCATCGACTTAGTTACTTTATAATCCATATCTAACTTCAAGCTAAGTTGTTTTATAGCATGTAAACAGTCTTTTTTATTATCGAATTGTTGTCCTACGAACAACTCTTCATCGTCAAATTCGTTATCAAGTAGGTGAGCCGGCACAATATTTGTATGTTTTGGAAACTCACGTGTAAGAGCCGTATCAAGATCCACGTCGGTCATGAAGGACCCTGGATTATTTCTTATAAATATTCCAAGGCTCGTGTTCCCAACCGAATAGGGGTTTGCATTTTCACCCTCCACCGACCCTTTCTCGTCTATGTCTTCAAGAATGTCATCCAAATCGGGGTTACTGAAATCATCATTGGGATCATGGTGGGACTGATCATCATTATCGAACCCTTTATCACCATCTTCTATGGTAGCCAACACCTCTGGATGGATCTCTAGGTAAATACACGAGTTTGGGATGTTATACAAACTTTCACTATGGATTTTTGGGAGTTCGCATTGACCGTCCAAAACCCGACTGATCTTCCCAGGAGACATTAAGATCAATCAATTCCGGAGCGCTAGCTTGCTGGAATTACAACTTGAATGGGATCCGGTTCGGCTATCTCCGCGAACAACTCAATCGGGCTGGGATTTTCTATCTCAGGGAGGCAATAAATTGCTATAATTGCCACTAGATCATCATCATCTTCTTCAAGCTCCATTTCTGAAAACTTAAGCGGATCTATTGAAACCGAAAATTTGTAAACAGTCTCAACATTTGCTTTGTACAACAGGTTGCTATCTTTGTACTGATTTTTTGTTTTAAATCCTCCAGTAAAACAAACTTGTTGAATCTCATTCTTAATTTTTTCTGAGTTTGAAATACACAGCCTTCTTCAGTTGTATTTATCATTTCTCTATCAAAATGAACATAGACAAACAAAATTTGGGAACTCATCTTAAAAAATTTTTGCTTCATTCTCAACAAAGAAAAAACTAATATTTTTAATATTGATTTTCAACTAATAAAGGAAACAAAAAAGCAAACAAAAACTCAAATGGAAGAAAAATCACCTATATATATCTGATAAATGTGGAAGACAATTTTTTTTAAATGACATTGGTGACAGCCATCAATGTCCCAAAGTAAAAAAAAATGCATTAGGAGCCAAAAATTGTACTTGGTGCCGACCATCTACTGGTCAGCACCCATTTTTTTTTTAAATACACTGGTGCCAGCCATTAGTGTGCCAAAGTAAAAAAAAAATTACCTTAGGGACCGATTACATGGACGACACCCAAAATTTTTTTTAAAATATACTAGTGCCAGCCATCAGTGTTCCAAAATAAAAAAAAATGCATTGGGAGCCAAAAATTGTACTTGGTACTAGCTATTACATGGCCAGCACCCAAAAAAAGAAGTTTTTTTTAAATACAATTGTGCCAACCATCAATGTCCCAAAGTAAAAGAAAAATGCTTTGGGAACCGAAAATTGTAACTGGTGCTGACCATCTATTAGCCAGCACCAAATTTTTTTTAAATATTGGTATTTTTGTATAACAATATGATACGATTTTAAAAAAAATACATTAGTGCAGGCTATTGGGTTCCCAAACTAAAAAAATTATTTTTTTAAAGCCTGACAAAATCATCAAGAAATGATGAGGCCAAAATACTAGGTAGTGCAGGCCATTAGGTTCTCAGAACCTAAATATACTGTTTATTTTAAATTATTTTAGTAAATATTTTTAAATAAGAGTCATTTTTATAAATATTAATTTTTTTAGATTAGATGAGTAAAATAGTTGAAACTCCAAAGTGGTCCACTCATTACTCAAAACAAGATTGACATACATATGTAGTGAAATATTATTGTTTCATGTCTCCTGCTATGGCGTTGAAACTTGAAACCTCGTGTAGGCTGCTCAACCTACCCACAACACTATGTTGGCCTCATTGTTGCTTCTACATTGTAGGTTTGGATCTTGTTGAAAGAGTTCAAAAGGTAATGATTGATATATTTCTAGTTATTTTTTTATTTATGTCTCGGTTGAGCTTGAAGTAAATAGAAATTGAGTGATTGATGCTTTGTAATATGGGAAATTTATTAAAAAGACGTTGGAGTTTTACCATCGAAACACTTTTCAATCCTTAAATCAATAAGGTAGCAAAGGAAAGGTATAGGAATGAAATAAAAGTTCTAGAATAAAGTTGAGAACGAAATAAAAGTGAGTATTTATAGACTTTGTGGCATCTCTCTAGAACTGTCCTTATTTTTGTGTATTAATACTTTTTTTTAAAAATAATTTTTTACAAAATCCATTTCTACCTATAGTTCCTCACAAATTTTTAATAGAAAGAAAAATATGTATGAATCTACATTTTCTTCGTTGCTACAATAGTAATGATGTCGACTAAATTAAGATTCACCTCAAATTGAAAAAAAATATATTTATTTTGAACAATGAAATGGTTTGTTGCTCATGCATGAGCTGAATTTGAATAAGAAAAAAAAGAGGAAGAATCTTGCAATCTGATATGTCTGTTTAACGAAAGACAGGACTCACCAAAACTATATAGTATCAGAAACAAGGAAAATTACAACCCATGTATTAAAGTCAAAACATACTATTGTTAATCTTATTTAAAATTTCATTTTCAAAACACCCATTATGGGTTTTTTTTTCCTTCTTAAAATTTATTTATGTTTGTGGACTTTGGCATTTCATGTTTGGTTTTAAAATAATAATGAAATATAGGGTCCCTGTGAAAAATAAAATAAAATAAATAAAATAAAATAAAGAACACACAAATTTTACGTGGAAACCCTTTCGGGAAAAAAACCACGGGCAGAGGAGAAGAAAAATTCACTATGTCGAAAATTTGAATCAAATACAAGAGGAATAGACTATGTCTATTTATAGGCTTGCAAAGTCATATTCTAGTAGGATTGAAACACCTTATCCTAATCAATATAAAATAATTGGAGTTTAATAAGGTTTAAAAACCTTATTCTAAAATAAAATAAAAGAAGTCTAGTTCTATATGAATTTTACTTTTATTTTATTTTCCATCGTATTTTATTTAAATAAGAATTTGGGTCACTTAATTCTAACAATCTCCACCTTGACACAAATTCTCAATGAACAAGTTCTTCATCGTGAACTTTCAATAAACAAGTTCTCCACCTCTTCCATAAAATCCCTTAAGGGTTTAACTTCAACAATGAACCCCAACCAAGTCTAAGCAATGCTAAAACTTGGTTATAGGAAGTGACTTAGTCATCATATCTGCAGGATTTTCATGAGTACTAATTTTGCTCACAACAATATCACCACGAGCAATAATATCACGAACAAAATGATACCGAATATCAATGTGTTTTGTTCTCTCATGAAACATTTGATCTTTTGTAAGAAAGATGGCACTCTGACTGTCACAAAATACTGTGCTGATTTGAAGGTCTTCATTGAGTTCACTAAATAGTCCCTTCAACCAAATAGCTTCCTTACTAGCCTCAGTAATCGCCATGTACTCAGCTTCAGTGGTAGACAAAGCGACTGTAGTTTGTAAAGTGGCTTTCCAACTAATTGCACAACCTCCGATTGTAAAGACGTAACCTGTGAGAGATCTTCTTCTATCAAGGTCTCCAGCAAAATCAGCATCAACATACCCTATAACTCCATCTTTAGTTCTTCCAAACTGTAAGCAAACATCAGTAGTGCCTCGTAAGTATCTTAAAATCCACTGAACTGCTTTCCAATATTCTTTACCGGGATTTGCCATATATCTGCTAACTGCACTGACTGCATATGATACATCTGGACGTGAACAAACCATAGCATACATGAGAGATCCCACTGCACTAGAGTATGGAACATGTGACATGTACTCAATCTCATCATCTGATTGATGAGACAAGGCCGATGAAAGTCTGAAATGGGCTGCTAAAGGAGTACTAACAGGCTTAGCACTCTGCATATTGAACCTGCAAAGAACTTTCTCAATGTACCCCTTCTGACTTAGGTACAATTTACTTGCTTTTCTATCTCTGAGAATCTCCATACCAAGTATCTTCTTTGTTGGTCCTAAATCTTTCATCTCAAATTCTTCAATTAGTTGGGCTTTAACCTTTCTTATCTCTCATTTATCTTTTACTGCTATCAACATGTCATCAACATAAAGAAGTAGATACACAAAAGAACCATCACTGTTTTTCTTAAAGTAAACACAACTGTCTAAACTACTTCTTTTGAAATCATGAGAAGTCATAAATGAATCAAACCTCTTGTACCACTGTCTTGGTGACTATTTCAAACCGTAAAGGGACTTTCTCAGCAAGCAAACATAGTCCTCTTTTTCTGAGACTATAAAACCCTCTGGTTATTGCATGTAAATATCTTCCTCAAGTTCTCCATGCAGAAATGCAGTTTTTACATCTAACTGCTCAAGCTCCAAATCATGCATGGCCACAATACCAAGCAAAGCTTGAATCGAACTATGCTTAACAACTGGAGAGAACACATCTGCGAAGTCCACTCTCGGAATTTGACTGTAATCCTTTGCAACAAGCCTTGCTTTATATCTAGGTTCTTCAACTCCTAGAGTCCCTTCTTTCTTTTTAAACACCCATTTACAACGAACAGCCTTTTTACCTTTAGGAAGTTTCACAAGGTCCCATGTTCTATTTTTGTGGAGTGATTCCATCTCTTCTTGCATAGCAAACATCCACTTTTCTGAGTCTTCACAGCTAACCGCCTCAAAATAATTAGATGGCTCTTGATTCGCATCTATATTTTCAGCCACATTTAAAGCATAAACAACTAGATCAACCTCGGCATACTTCTTTGGATGTTTAATTTCTCTTCTAGTTCTGTTTTTGGCGATAGAGTATTGTGGTGAAGAAGCAACTCTATTCTCAATTTTTGTTCTAGCTTGAGGAGTTGACTCTGTATTAATCTAATGCTCCACCTGCTTTTGATTTTCTTTATTGAAAGAGTCTTTAAGAGATAAGTTAGGTAGCATAGTAGTTTCATCAAAAACAACATCTCTGCTAATCACAACTTTTCTATTTTCAGGACACCATAACTTATACCCTTTTACACCAGCTTTATAACCAAGAAAAATGCATTTAATAGATCTCGGTTCCAATTTTCCATTATCAACATGAGCATACGCAGGATACCCAAAAATCTTTAAATCAGAATAATTAGCAGGATTACCAGACCATACCTCTTGTAGAGTCTTTTTCTCAATGGCAACGGATGGAGATCGGTTGATCAAAAAACATGCAGTAGAAGTCGCTTCTGCCTAAAATGCCTTCCGTAAGTTACCATTTGACAACATACATCGAACCTTCTCCATGATCGTTCTGTTCATTCGTTCTGTAACGCCGTTTTGCTATGGAGTATGACGAACTGTCAAGTGTCTCATGATACCTTCTGACTTGCACAATCTATTAAACTCATCAGAACAAAACTCTAAGCCATTGTCTGTGCGGAGGTATTTTATCTGTTTTCCCTTCTGTTTTTCAATCATAATTTTTCAAGACTTAAATGCGGAAAACACATCGCTTTTCTGCTTCAGGAAAAACACCCAAACTTTTCTAGAAAAATCATCAATAAAGGTTAGCATATAATTAGCTCCACCTCTCGAAGGCACTCTGAATGGCCCCCACAGATCAGAATGAATATACTCCAACGTTCCCTTCGTGTTATGGATTCCTCTAGTGAATCGAACTTTCTTTTGCTTCCCAAAAACACAGTGCTCACAGAAATTCAGTTTGCAAATTCCTTGCCCATTAAGAAGTCCTCTTTTGCTTAATTCTTCCATGCCATTCTCACTCATATGGCCTAGGCGCATATGCCAAAGTTTAGTAATATCATCATCTAACAAGGAAGAGGAAGCGACAGCTGCATCACCAGTAACAGTAGAACCCTGTAAAACATATAATTTGGCAATCTTTCTCTGTCCTTTCATCACAACAAGGGACCCTTTGGAAATCTTTAAAACCCCACTTTCAGCTGTGTATCTGTACCCTTTTGAATCAAGAGTACTCAACAAAATTAAATTTCTTTTCAATTCTGGAACATGCCGCACGTCACTAAGTGTTTTGACAACTCTATCAAACATCTTAACTTTAATTGTTCCAACACCTGCGATTTTACACGAAACATTATTTTCCATTAAAACAACACCTTCAGATACTGTTTCGTAAGTTGTAAACCAATCCCGATTGGGACTCATGTGGAAGGTGCAGCCTGAATCAAGTATTCACTCCTCGCTTACTTTAAAATCATTGACAGAAGCGACTAGAAGTTCACCATTGCTGTAATCTTCTACAACATCAGCTTCACCGGAATTTTCTGGTTGTTTTCCCTTTTGATTCGCAGCCTCCCTTTTAATCTTATTTTGTAGCTTATAGCACTCAGATTTAATGTGTCCTTTCTTCTTGCAGAAGTTACAAGTTTTACCTCTGTTTGAAGACTTCTATCTACCATTAGATTTACCACGAGGATTCCATTCCTGTGTCCTACCATGATCATCATCAGCATTCCGATCTTGTCTCCTACGAACAATGAGACCCTCTCCCTGAGAGTCGGGTTTAACCACAAGATGCTTCATCTTATCATACGAGGTTAAAGAATCATAAACCTCATCAACTGTGAGAGACTCGCGGCTATATAAAATCGTGTCTCTAAAGGTTGAATAAGACGGGGGTAACGAACAAAGTAGAATCAACCCTAGATCTTCCTTATCATACTGAACCTCCATGGCCTTCAAGTTTGAGAGAATTTCTTTAAACACTATTAAGTGTTCGTGTACAGACGCACCTTCCTCTAAACGATGAACATAAAGACGCTGCTTCATATGCAACTTGCTTGTTAGAGTTTTCGACATACATATTTGTTCTAACCTCTTCCATAATGCAGCGCCAGTTTTCTCTTTCATCACATCCTGCAAAATTTCGTTGGACAAATGCAGATGTAATTGTGTTAATGCCTTTCGATTCTTACGCTTCTTCTCTTCATCTGTTAATGTCGAAGGCATCTTATCTATCCCTAGTAGGGCATCCTCCAGATCCATCTGTGTAAGAACTGCTTGCATCTTAATTTGCCACAACGCAAATCTGGTGTTGCGATCCAACAGCAGAATTTCATACTTCAAAGACGCCATTACCGTGATCAAGATGAATAACCCGGAAGTTCGGATACCAATTTGTGAAAAATAAAATAAAATAAATAAATAAAATAAAGAACACACAAATTTTACGTAGAAACCCTTTCGGGAAAAAACTACGGGCAGAGGAGAAGAAAAATTCATTATGTCGAAAAATTTGAATCAAATACAAGAGGAATAGACTATGTCTATTTATAGGCTTGTAAAGCGATATTCTAGTAGGATTGAAACACCTTATCCTAATCAATATAAAATAGATGGAGTTTAATAGTGTTTAAAAGCCTTATTCTAAAATAAAATAAAATAAACCTTATTCTATATAGATTTTACTTTTATTTTATTTTTTATCGTATTTTATTTAAATAAAAATTTGAGTCACTTAATTCTAACGGTCCAAAAAAATTTGATCTCTGGGTTTTTGAGGAAAGGGTCCAAGCTGAATGAGTGGTTGGGTTTTTTTAACGTGCATTGCAAGATTGGAGATTGTCTACTTCCACAACTCGTCTTCTGTTCTTAGGTTTTTGGTCTGTGGTTGGTTTTGATGCACAAATGACAAGACATGTTTGGTTGTTCTGATAGACAGACAAAGGACTGTTCTTGGCAATAAAATCTACCAATTTCTTATATGCACGAATGCCAAAGCCTTGCCAGTTTGTGGTACACGAAATGAATATCATCAATTAAGAGGCCATTTCTATTTTATGAAATAATAATATTATTATTATTAGCAGATCCTACTCTAACAAGTTGAACAAATCAGAAAGAATGTCTTCTAGTTCCAGTTTTTCCCAGAAAAATGGAAAAAGAAATGGTTGGCAGTCTTTTAGAATAGAATAATGTTCTTCAAAGCTTCTTCTTGTTTATGTCTGCTGCTTTACTTCTACCAACATAAAACTTCCTTTAATATGCTCCCTTTATTTTTAATATCATCAACTATTTATCTTTTGATTTAATAATTGAAATCTAATCTATAATATTGTCAAATAATTCATCTTAAATTGCATTATATGAAATTTTTTAAAATAAAAAGAAATAACTCGTGCGATCAAATATTACATGTGTCAAAAGTCAAACTAACAAATAAAATGATGAATACGAAGTTGAAAGGTTTCGATTCTAAATATAAAATTATAAGGTTCTGTAATACATTTTCAAAGAAACAATCAATACTTTATTTTTATTTTTTGTTCCACACGATATAAAATTAATCCCCTAAATAAATTTCTTTTATTTTAAAAATACCACATAAGTCACATGTTTGATAGATTCATGGATTGTAGTTCAATTTTAAATCAAAAGTGTAGATACAATAAATTATTAGAATTAAATGTTTAAATATGCAAATATATATGTATATATATACCTTGAAAAGAGAAGTCATGATTCACAATTTGTCCTTAAATTCCAAGTCATGAAACATATTTTTCCAATATCTTTTTTTAAGAAACAAAAAGAAAAGCTACTACATTTGTTAATACTCCATCCCTTTCAATGACCATTCTCATTGCTTCAACTTTAACATTTTATACAAAATGAAACCACACATTTCACTCTCCTCTTAATCATTGGAAAAAGCTTGCATTCTCATCTAAATTTCCAGTGATTGCTTGGCCACACTTGGAAATTTGCGTAATGTCTACATGTTACTATAACAAGCAAAAAAAATAATAATTAAAAGTTGCTTAAACTAATTACGTGATCACCAAGAATTCAACTTTGTTTATTTTCTTGACAGCTCCTACTCTTTTTTTTTCTTTTTAACCTAAACTATATTATTTACAAATGGGAACCAAACCCTAAAAGAAGGAATGAAATGACATAATAATAAATAAAGCCAATGTGAAGGAATATCTTTTGAGATAAGCAATCCAAAGAGCTAAGAATATACGTACCCACCAAATCTTACTTTTTCAGATTTTATACATCCCCTTTAGGGTGGGTAGTAATCATTATTTCTTATTTTCCCTCTTTTTGTTGTAAACTTGTCACCCCATTTTCGTATTCACAAAACTATCCATACCAAATCAATTTTAACATAAATGATAAAAAAGGGTAAAACTGGAATTTCGGGTATTTTAGTATCAAGGATATGAAGAGGTCTAAGTTGATGGGTCACTCAATTGTTTTGTTATTTTTGTAATAACTTTTTCTCATCTTTTTTTATCTTTAATTTTCAATTTTTGGTAAAATTGTTGTTGTTTTTTTTATAAAAAAGTTGATTAAGCCATTAAAATTTTATAAAGCGATAATGTGGCAATAATCCATGTATATTTTATTGTTGGCTTGAATAGTTTATTTTATAATTTTTATGAATCGTTATATTTTTTATTAAATATATAAATTGTCACATCAATATTGTAATTTTTTATTCATACAAAATAATTTAATTAAAATTTGAAGATATGTAAATAAAGAAAAAGAATTAAGATCAAAATAATAATAAAAATATACTATAATTTAAAAAGAAGAAGAGAGATGTGGGATGAAAATATTAAAATAGGAGATATGGTCCCCAGAAGAGCAACAAAAGCAAACTTCAAACACTTTTTAACCAACCCAACTAAACAATATAGTCATGGAAACCCCAGTTTGTTGGTCAAACATGAAATAAATTCACCCCCTTTTTTATTTATTTAAATATTCCCTCTTATTGTGAAATAATGAATGGAAAGAAAATATAGATTTCATACTATACCATACAGTATTAAGAAGTAGGAATGTAATAATGGAGAAAGTTAATTGCCAGTGGAAATCATGATTCCCTTGGTTGTTATTGTCTTATTGATTGCTATGCTTTAACCGAAACCAAAAATGAAAATTTCAATCCGTCATGTGATGATATGAGTATTGTCTCATTAGAGTCCAGTTTTTACTCCTTCGGACCCTCGTGAACAAATCATTATGTGCCCAAATTTAAAATACATTACTTATTAATTTCCTAATTAATATGAAGTCATCTGCCTTAAGGATTAAATGATTAATAAAGTGATTGTTATGTTTTGGAATTTGATTATCGACAGTCTTAATAGCATATTCTAGATTTATTAAAACATTTACTCTCATTCCTCTTTACCTAACTAAAAAGGTTTCCACTCAATTAACGCCTTTGAATTGCTTTTATTTTCTCTCATCAAAATTTATCAATTTCATTTTAATACTTCCTATCTTCCATTTTATTTCTTATCATCATATATAACTTAATTTTAGTACAATAGTCATTCAAACTTAAACTAATCATAATTTAAAAAGTTAAATTAATAGTCTATATATCAATATAACTTGTATTTGAAAAGAAGGAAAGAAAACCTGTAACGCCCCAATTTTTGCGAATTCTGTGAATGTTGGCATAGTTTTAATTATGTTAGTGGGCCTCTAGAAGGCCCAAGCTTAAGATAGAACCCGGTAATTTTAGTTAACTTTTGTTCCATAAGAAAAAGGGAGTGAAATTATGAAATAGGACCTATGTGAAAATGTTTGAAAATGCTATAGGCTAATTTGTATTGGCCAAATAAATAGTAGTGCAAAATAGGAGGATTTGCATGTCAAATTCCCCACTTTTAATGTAGTGGCCGACCAAGGTGATGGATAGTTGATAATGTATGCATTTTAGCATTTTAATAGTTAATGGATGATGGGCATGTTAAGCATTATGAGCATATTTTTATTGGAATTATGGCATGAGTATGGCACAAATATTAGTATATCATTTATGTGTCATAAAATGTTGAGTGATAAGAATAACAAAAGTAAGTAAATGAAGGTTTTTGTTCATTCTTCGTTCTTCATAGCCGAATTTGAGAGAGAGCAAATAGGGGAGGAAACCCTTGAATATTCGGTCACTAGGAGGGGGAAAATTGAAGGTAAGTTCTTGGTACTTTGCTTCTATCTTGATGTTCATGAGTTCTTCTTGATTCTACCCTAACTCATGAAGCATATTTTGGTTTTTGGTTGTTGTTTCATGTTCTTTTGATGAAAAATGGAAGATAGGTGAAGTTGAGCCAAACAAATGAGCATGCATGTGCCTTAGATGCTAAGGGAAAAATCGGCTAACATGTTGTGCTTTAAAATGATGAAATGGAGATTATACTTAAGTAAAATCATAGATATGTGATGATTGATTGATGATATACATGTTTAAATAACAAGCATGCAAGTTAGGTGTGACAGAGTGATTTGGTAATAAATCTGCTTTGGACAGCAGCAGTAACGTGACTTTGGAAAATCACCATAAATTGTGGGAGATGAATTAGAAGTTGAATAAATTATGTAATTAAAGCTTAATGAGTCTAGTTTCAAATGAAATAAACGAGAACATATTTTGAATTCTGTACAATGAGAAATTTGATTCGTAATAAAGAGTGGTCAGATTAGTCAAACAGTGAAACATGAGAAACTTTGAGAAAAATCTGGTATTGATTGGCCAAACCAAAAATTCTGAAAATTTTATGGATATAAGATATATGAGTCTATTTTCAGGGAAAATTAACGGCACTTGATTTGGAGTTTCGTAGCTCCAGTTATAAATGTTTTGGTGACTGTTGCTCAGGAAGACAGCTTGCAGTGAAATTATGATTATGTGGTAAACATTGACAAAAATTTGTTAATGAGTTGCTTATTGATTTCTTATAAGCTTACTATGATCTGTAGGTGTGGTTGGCCGAATATTGTAAGGGGTTAATACGTAGTTTGTATTTGAATAGTTAGATTAACGTGTTAGTAATCTAATTGTTGGCGGTTCGTGTGTGGATCTCGTCAGCATATCGTCGCAAACAGGTGTGTAACTAACACCCTCTTTCTTAGTCTAGATCGGCAAAAGTCGAAAAGCCGAAATGCCGAAAACCTGTATTTTGTAGATTTGCGAGTGTGCGAATGCTCGTGAGGTAAATCGATTAATGTTTTTGGTAATCTGCAATGTTTGGACTGCAAAGTGCATGATTTCAGTGCCCTCGATATTTTTGGGCTTAATTGGCCAAAATTGGAATGATGGGTCGACGGGCCCAATTCGGTAAGAACCCTCGGTAGTGATTCGTTAGTACGTGAAAGGTAGGAATATGCATGAAAAACCCTAAAATAGATAAATTACTGAAATACCTTTAAAAGTGGAAAATTTACAGTTTTACCCCTAGGAGATAAATTACCGAAATACCCCTAGGGTTAAATTGACCTAAATGCATGTTTGACTGTTGTTGTTTACTGTATTCCATGTTGTTATTATCTGATGCATGGGACTGGGATATTGACGGAGGAAGTACTGAAAGTGGCTTGTCCACGTACTGAAGGCTTTGCCTCAATTTACTGTTAACTGAGCAGCAAGGCTGCAACTGTGGAGTGTTGGGCTGGGTGGGTTGAGCTATTCCTCACATGGAGTGTATGGCTGGTACGGGTGGAGTGTAGTGGTTGCTGGGTTGAGTAGTCTCCCCAAATGGGCTTGCATATGTTTACTGATGTTGCATGTATTTTAAAATGGGCCTCTGGGCCATACTGTTATCTGAATAATGGGCTAAGGCCCAGTTTATTGTAATTTGAAAAGGGTTCTAGCCCAGTACCAATGTTACCTGAATGGGCTTAGGCCCAATGGGCTTGAGTTGACTTGGGCTTTGAATGGGTTTTCCTTACACACTGAGTTTCCCCAAACTCACCCCTTCTTTAACCTTGCAGGTGAGCCTTGATGTGGGTGACTTGGAGCCGAAGGGGATTCAGAGTGGCCATGGTGAATACTTTTGGGTTGAAAAAAAAGACTGGTTTTCTTAAGTTATTTTTAATTACTATTTAATTTTTGGGTTGTAATAAAGCCATTTTAACTTTATTTTCTTATTTAATTTTTCTGGGATTATATTATTAAAAACAACTTTAAATTGATGGATACTAATTCAAATGGGCTAGACTTAGGGCGTGATTTCAAAACGATACTTATTTTTTTTAAAATAGCACGACGTCACGAATATTCGATTTACCAAAGAAATTTCAACTTGTTATAACCAAGTGTGGCAATGGATGTGGACATGTCTAGGATTGGATCCAATCAGAGAGCTTGGTACTTAAGCAGCCTTCATGGCTCACCTCCTCTGTTATGGATACCTACTTGGTGCCCAGCTTCCATTCACTTGGCTAGTTTGACAAAAGTCGGCTTTTTAAAACACTAAAAAGGGAACACAGGTTTTTGACTTCAAAGTGGCACGTCGGATTCGGCCTTAACGTTTGGGCCGGGTTTGGGGTGTTACAAAACCCCTACAATTTAGCATATGGATATAAGGTTAATTTAAATTGAATATGAATTTAAGTCCACAACCTTAAATCATTTTGGCCACAATTACATCAATATTCATCATCTGTCTCTTCTAATACAATCAAGTATTTTCATTTCATTTCACCAAAATAATTAAAAATTATTTTCATTTCTTTAACCATTTTTTTTAAATATTTTAAATTTCTTTGCTATATTCATTCAATTTTATTTCCAAAATGCCATTGGAGGTGATTTTTTTTTTTTTATTAATCTCACCCTAGTCCTAGGTACGTAAAAATAAACACCTTTGATACTTATAATTACAAGCCCAATACCGAGGCTATTGTAGATATTTTACATTTAAAATAAATGAAAATTCTCTTTTTTAAAAAAATATAAATAAATATTGTAGTAAAGTGACGTTAACTGATGTGTCTGAGTAAAGTGTTACGTCAACAGTACGGACATTGACCAATTAGATCCATTCTTATTCCAACACACTAGTTGTTGACCACGTGATTTCGAAGAGGAATAAATAACTGTCCAACTTAAGAAAAAAACACATTTTCAAAATTCGAATTTTGGATTATTAAAAAATAGACGTAGTTATATCACAATTGAATATAAATATAATATGCACCCAAACAATCAAATTAAATAAAATAAATCAATTAATAAGCATTTTTTTTCTCTTTAGTTTGTTTGATAAAAAGGATTTGATAAATTTTGTTCATATTTATTTATAAATATCTATTCAATACACAATTATTGATTTTTTTTATTCACAAACGGTCTTAATCAATTCTCACGTCTCTTTTTTTTTATATCTTTTATTTATTTATTTTAACCTGATAAATGAGTAAATATCAAATTAGTAATGAATTACTTAAGGAATGGTGTATTTATTTCAATGTAATTAATACTGTATTGATGAATGTACTATTTCTACATGTACATCGATACCAATTTATTTTAATATATCACTTTAAATTTATCAATATTTTTAAAAAATATATTTAATATATGTATATAAAAATATTTATAAATATAAAATAAATTATATTAAATAAATTTTAAATATAAAATATTAATGTACCGGTTGATGTACAATATTCCATTAATTTTTTTATTAATTATTATAATGATAAAAAAAGTTAAAGAAATTTTATTTTTTAAAATATTTTTCATGCATCCATTGATGCACTATATTCTGATCAATGCAATGATACCAACCAAAATTTATTACTGAAACCGACCAACTGATCTACTTACAACCTTGTGTAATACAATGTTATATTTTGCCGACGGTACTACAAAACAAGAAGCAAGGACTAGAGCGGAGACCCTCCAACTGGGGTCAATAATTAATATATAGTAAAACTGTGACATTGTATTCCCAAGTCTCGTACCCGAATTATGTGTGGAGCAGGGTAGGGTAAGGTAGGGATGACCCAATTTAAAATGAGCAAAGTGCAGAAAGTCTATGAGATTAATAATAGAGATGGTCCCATTGTCAAGACTTGGACGGCTTTTGATGCACCCATCATGTTTCCAATCAATCTCATTACTGTGCTTTGTTTGCCCTTTCATTTTACTATATCCTCAACTACTCTACCCTTATGTAAATGAAATAGAGTTAAGAGTCAACCTTTTACATTTTCTGCATTAATAAAAATATTGATGTTAATTGAAATAAAGAGTAAATAATAAAATAAAAATAAGAAAGATATTGAATAAATGAATGAATACGAAACAATAGAAAGAGGGGAAGAAGAACAAACAACTTTAGAGAGTTGGTAGTAATATGAATGATTTTGAATGTGAAGAGTTGACTTTTATCTCACAACTTCCAAACTATGAGCTGTGTGACAAACTTACATCTTGTCACTCTCTTATTTTCATTGATTTTTGTGGGGTTTACTTTGTCTATTGACTTTGAATTCCCTTATTATTATTATTATTATTATTTTGGGTTGTTTTTAATATTTTGAATTTCGTATTTGTTTTATCTGATAAAAGATTTGAATAAATAAAACTATAGATGAAATGGCATGCATGCATGCATGTGAGAAAGAAATAAATTATATGCTAAATTCAGCGATGGATTTGTTACAATATTTTATTGGATGGATCTTCTACTTAAACTAAAATCTTAAAAAAAATAGATGTCACCGCTTCAAATAAATTTCTTAATTATCTACGAAATTTCACGTGTTAGAAACACAAATTATAAATGTCTTTTGCTTTAAATGACTCCCCACTCACATTTTGTTTTGAATAATGTCAATCACATTTTCTTTTGGAAATGACAGAAAGTGCTGTTTTTGGTTTTGGTTTTTCATTATTTTCCCAGTGTTGTAGGGCTTTTTTATAATTGAGAAGAATATGAAGCAACAAGGACTAAATTAGGTAAAATTTTGGATATTATAAATATAATAATATATGATAAATTATCGGTCTGTGACAAGGCAAACTGAGGGTATGATTTGAGTTATATAGAGTATAATAAAATATAAAATATAAATAAACGGGATATTTCTCTTATTTTTAATTTTTTTTATATTTATTCTACAATTATTTATGTTTAGAGTTTATAATAATGTGTTTTTTTTTAAAGGTCTGAATCTACATTCTTCTATTAGAAATATAAACGTGTCTTATTACTACACGCAACACTTTGTTAATATAAATTCAATAAAATTAAGCTAGAAATTCTATCACATATGTATCTATAGAAATCATGTATTTAAAAATAATATACATTAATTAATGAAAAATAATGTTTGAAACTAATAATAATACATATATATATATGAAATTAAAATAAAAAAAATTAGTTTAAATTGTGAGTAAAACAAAATTAATACATCGGATTAAGAATATTAAGTACAATTCAATTGTTTTTTTTTATTTGGTATCAAGTAAACTTATTATACCAACTTAATCATGACATTATTAATACATACAAACAATATAAGTAAAACCATTTTTGTAATAACATTGAAATATATAAAAAAAACATTAAAATAAAATTTTGGTTGAAGTTGTGAGAAAAAGATTTTACAGATGTTAGTGTGGCATGGGTTAGATCTTCACATATGTATATTTTATTTTGGTTTTATTAAAAATGTAAAAGGACACAAGTACTCATGTAAGTACATAATTTATTTCAAATATGTAACGATGATGTAGTAGTTTTCTAACCGAGTTCATGTTCAGTTAACTTGTAAAACTAACTCAAAATAGAAGTTTAAATAATAGTATAAATAACTGTAAAATTTTTAAATTATTAATAAAAGTACTTAGAATTTTATGCTAAATAACATTTATATTATTTATTTCTTATTCTTTTCAAAATTAAAGTTTTTTTTTGGAATTTAATCAATTAAATTTGTATAACTTGGTTGATGATATCAAACTTAATCAGTCATTTCGTAATAATTAGATTACGGGTGAAACAAATTTATGTAAAAAATTTATAAAAATTAATATAAAAAATTGAAGACTTTGACTTTTTTCTTAATTAAGATTAAAAAAAAATCAAATCTTTGCCGTTCAAGTGACGATGACTTAAATCCTAAACCTGTGACAAAATTTTTAGCCACTTATTTGGATTATTGGCAAAAACTAATTTTTTTTTGTTAAATATCAAATTCCAAGTACAATAATACACCAACTAATAGATTTTGGCATATGATTTTATTTTAGTAATTTTTGTTGAGATATTTTTTAAGAAAAAAGCACTAAGAAAAAGGGATGATGATGATGATGATGATGATAAGCATAGAAAGGGGTAAAGATTCTTGTATAAAGAGAGTGTCGTCCTATACTAATCATTATGTATATATCAAACAAAAACTTAGTGGAATCAATGAATGAATGTAACATATGATAGTATTAGTAGCTTAGCCTTTGTTTGTTGAGCAGTCACCACTACCATCACTTGCCGACAAGAATTTTTGTCTAAATTCAAACAACAGAATGAATTTGTAATAATAATAAAAACACACTGTAAATTCTAATTCTTACACACTCTCAAGTCTGAACCTTTCATGAGCTTTGGAATGTTTAAAAGTTAAAAATTGATGATTTGATGGGAAAAAAATAACACTTGAAGCTATGAAAAAGACTTAGCACTTTCTTTCATGGTGGGGCTCCACTCTCCCAATGACCCAAAAACATAACACAGGGAAATGTAGATAAGATAGGAACAGTTACGAGTGCTTCTCCACCTACAATGGCTTCGTCTCTCAATTCTTTCCCAGGTTGAGGTTGCTGGCCCATGTACTGAATTATGGCTCAGGACGGCCCCAGGAACCTATGCCAAAAAACTTCACATCCTAGGTTCCTCCACCCAAATTCTAATATAATCATGGTCCGACAATGCTAACGCCCCAACCTTCTTACCTGTCTCTCCGGTCTGACCATGTTGTTATCACATGCTTCTGCCAACAAAAAAGGACATTCAGTTTAATGATGATGTTCATTGTTCACTTCAAGTTCAACTTACAATGATGAAGCTAATTGTTTTCGAATGTTTGTCGATAAAATAATTCAAGAAATAAGTAACAACCATAGCCACATATCCTAAAGATGAATTGTGCCCTATCTAAACAATTCTGGTAAAAAAATGTACTTGAATCCACTAGCGAGCCCATAAAAGCACTTGCTTGCATCACAAGTCACAAAAATTAAGGCAGAAATCACATCTATCTAGGTACCGATACAGCAAGGTCAGGCAAATTACCTGTTTCGGCGGAGGGAACATACCTAACCTTGGAATTTTAGTTCCAGCTTCAGTTTGCGGAAAGTCCCTCGAGATGGGCATAAGAAAGACCACCTAGCATCCAAGCTTAAGTAGCTCAGACCAGAAATGCTGAAAGGGTTTTTCAGCAAAACCTTCCCAATCATTTTTCAATACATCTAAGAACAAATGATATCAAATCAAAATCGGAAGGTAGCATATATGCCAAACCAGATCATGTAAGTTACGATATTACTCGAGATAAACAGAACATAACTTCTTCATGCTGAAATGATGACTTGTAAAGGAAAAACTGTACAGTTTCCTTCATGTTCTCTAACTTGTATTCATGAAAACTTACCAGCAAATTGAAAAGGCTTCAAAAATCATGCTAAGGTAAAAGATACTGTGAGGCTGAGCAGAGTGGTAGAAATACAATATTCAATACCAATCAATGCTTTTTCTTCCCACTTAACTCTCCCAAAATCTTCTAATGAGTAAGTAAACTAATACAAAATGAAGGGAAAGGTTGTAAAAAGAATTTAAAAAATCTTACAAATTTCTAAATAAATGGAAGAAAAAGGGAAAAACGTCACACTGAGGATGTTTCAACAAGAACCTCATTTAGTACATCATCCTCAACATTTGCTGATGCAAAAAGCTCAGCATCCTTCTCTTCGTCGTTGGAAAAATCCCGCCTCTCGAGCTTCGAGTGTGCTGCTATAAATATCAACTTTTGAGCCCTGTCCATGCCTATCCTAGACTGCTCATGTGCACCTACCCATTTCAAGAAAGACCAATTGCATTTGAATCCGCATGAAGTTGCATGGAGGAAAATAAGCCTAACCGCAACTTTCCCTATGGACTTGAACTTGGTAAGATAAGTTTCCCAAACAAGTCTACTGCTTTGGGGATTAGCAATTTTCATCTTCCCTGTCACTAGATCTCTCTCCTTCATCTGTACTGCTCGTGCATATACCTCATCAAGACCTTCTGTTCTCCATTTCATAAGTTCCATAAGAGCAATATGAGCCTCTTCCCTAGATACAAGCCTAGTTATCAGCTTATCAACATCTTTCTCTTGCTCAAGTGTCAAGCATTTGAATGGGGGAAGGTACCTCCCACTCATGTCTTTGATCAAATAAAGAGGATCAAGTACATATGCAGCAGCCCAAGCCGGATGGTAGGTCTTCTTGAACCGCTTTTCAATCACTTTCTCTACTGGACCTTCTGCAATGTGAAATCTTGAGCACCAATCCTTCACTTTGGTTCTAAGATCATCCCATAGTGGTAGGCACTGCCCAACTAGTGGTCTTTCTTTCTCAATCACTTTAGCCATTTCTTTGATCAACTTAACCAATGAATGCACCGCCTCTAACTCACTCCAAAACCCCGTATCTCGAATCATCTCTGCAATTTTCCTGGCAAATGGATCCTCCATGGATAACATCTTAAACGTTTCGTCATGCAAAAGCAACTGAAATGCCCGAGCTGAGTTTAATATATCTTCAAGCATTGTATACACTGGTCCAAAATCCAAGCTTTCAGTATCATGCAATGGCATTCGTATTAAACCAGCACTCCCAAACTCATGCAACTGATGCTTTTGAAAGCAACTTTGGATTTGACTCGTCTTATTTACGAAATTTGCAAGCTTCAAGGCATTCTCGGTCACAGTCTTGAACAAAGGAAGCTCCTTGCTAAAGTCCTTAATCAAACTATTAAAACCCTGAAACATGCAAGAAAGATTAACCATCCAATGATGCCGGTTCTCCAAATTCCTCAACGCTTTACCCTTAAACTTATCAGCAACAATCCCAGCACACTGCTGGACGGCGTTGCCGCAAATTCCTGTTACCGTCTCCCACAGCACCTCCTCGGCGTATTTTGAAGGAACGGAACCATTAAGAAAAAATGCTCTTCTATACAAACTAGTCCCGTTAGGTAAATTCACGGTCAAATTCACCAAGCTGTCTTCCCCACTAGCAAACCTCTTGACTTTCCACCCATCGGATGAAACCTGAAAGAACAGAGCATCTGTAATCCTTGCTTCGGATTCAGCTTTCACTGCTTCATATTTAGCATCCAATCTACTCCCAGCAAGCACCCTCCTGGAAACCGGTGGCAACCCAACCTGGTTAAGGAAGTCTCTGAACTTGGGATGTTCAAGGCTCGAAAATGAAACCGACCCACAACACTCGTAAACCCAATCAGCTAATAGATTAACTGCGCATTCAATCTGGGACTTGCTTAAAGTTGGTCCAGGTGATGTTTTAGGACTTTTTAGCTTCTTCACACTATCTTCCAACATAGCCAAGGCACTAAAATCCTCTTTCCCTCCAGACAAAACCAGTTGCTGCTGATGTTGTGCTACCAAATTGCCACCACTCACCGTCATAGTCGTCCCAGGAGACGGCGAGTAATCTGACTCCCCGCAATACCTTGATGGATCAACAATAGCCAACGGAGTAGCTTGATAAGAACAACCCGGAACCGAGCCAACAACGACCCCGCCAGTGGTAGTTACAGTAACAGAAGAAGAACGTCGTTTTCTATTACTTTGAGTAGTAGTGGCGGCTGCTGCCATCGTTGTTGGAGATGGAGAAACAGATGAAATGGGTTTAGCAAGTGAGTTAAAGTTAGGACAGGTTCCCCTTTTTAGATGCTCTGATGCCGTTCTTGAAGGATTAGAAGCTGAGAAGACGGCGTCGCAAAAAGAACACCGGAGCTTTACAGCTTTGGGGAGTCCGGTATCAGTGTTATGAACGAGCATGGGCTCGAGATGAGCCCAATACCAAGCTCCTTTGCCTTTTATAGCCTTGGTTCGAACCATGACTAAACCTTCGTACCTTTTGTGGACGGCCTTTGCTGTTAACTCGTCGGCGGAGATTGAATCCACTGGAGTTGTCGTTGTATTAGTCGTGGCAGCCATTACAAAGGACCAAAATGAAGAAAAAAATGGAAATTTTGGTAACTCCTTTTGGAGCTTCACTGAAAAATTCTCCTCCTTGTTCTTGTCATCATCATTTTCTTCTTCTGCTATAGTCAACGATGATTAATGAATGGGTTTTTACATTCAGCCGGGAAAAAATCCACCGGTGCTGACCGGATCTTGATTCCCCGACGACACTTCATGCAGACCGTTTCTTTTTTTTTTCCTTTTTTTCCACTTTTTTGGGGTTCAAGTTATTGTTTTGCAGCAGAAATTTCAAAGCCAAAAAAAGAGGGCTATAGAAAAAGAAAAGAAAAGCAAGGGGGGGACATGAAAGTCGAATGGGGGTTATTATATTGAGGGCAATAACACGCGCCGTCGAGGTGAGAGTGGGGAAGGGAAAGGAACATGTTGATGGGAACTGGTGCAATGAGGTATAACACCAAAGCCCCACGTACGAAGACAATTACTACCTTACAATGGTTGTCACGAAGACGTAATTGGAGAGTAAGAAGCACGCGCCTCAAAGGTTCTAGTTTTGGTATCACATTCATGTTTCCACCATTATTACTTATAAAAAAAAAAAAATCAAACCATATTTTTTTTCTTGCTTTCCCTATCGTGGTGGTGGTGGTGTTGGGTCTTCTTTGTCCTTTCTGTTTCTTTTCCTTCCTTTTTCCTTTGAGAATTTCATTCTTTTTTAATTTTAAAAAAAAAAGAAATTATTTTCAACTACAGCAGTTAATTCCATATCCATCGTACTATGGTCTCTATTCCTATAAATTTAATGAATTCTTGGACGGTGTAATTTAACCATAGAATTGCAGGAATTACATTTGGTGTAACTAATACTATATTACCATACTTGGCATATGTTATGATACATACATATATATATATGTATAGCTCCGTATTTTATCCAAGGTAAAGTTTACTTACTTTCCACACGAACAAAAAGGGTAAAGCATTAAAGAGAAATATATACATATATATAGGCTGTTCTTTGGTTGTGTCTCTTCATTTCTTCTCCATTATTTTTCTCTAAACCTAAACCCTACCTTCTTCACTCCATTGTTGCCATCAAAGAAATGCTTTCTTAACAATAATATGGATTCAATGTCGATGCAGCAATTGAGTGCAAACCCAGATAAGCTTTTCAAGAATGAAGCTTAAGTTTATAAAATAAAATAAAAAGTGAGTACTATCATAATTTTTTTTCCTTGAGAAGCTTTAATTTATGTGCATGCTTTTTTTTTGAGTTTATTTCGTAAGAGGATGGTTGGACTGTAACGAAAATATAGAAAACTACAAAGGTTAAATTTCTCTTTCATTTTTTTTTTAAATGAAATATCAAAACTTTTAGGTAATTTTATACAACATATTTAATTTATTTATGTTATTAATAATTATACTTATAATTTAATAGTATTTTTTGGAGTAGGGAATGGAAGAAGAAATCAAAATTGGGTTAACATATGGTTTTTATATTGATTCAATGGATCTCTATAACTGAGGCATTAAAAGTTGACATTTGATTGTCTTATCATACAATACCATCGACTTTAAAAACCGAAGTTTGATGGTGGGTAAGGATGGCTATAAGGCTGGAATTAGATTGGTGCATCCATCCGATTCAACTGAAAATTGAATAATAGAAATTTATTGAATTAATTAAAAAAACGAGTTAAATAATATATCTTGTTTTTTAAAATTTAATCTCACCAATGAATTAGTGAATAGAATAGTTTAATCATTGATACGATTTTAAAAAAAAAAATTGGAAGAAAGAGATATAGTCATGAATTGGATCTTGAAAATTAAAAACCGAATTAGTTTTTATTAATGGTCAAATAGACACGCAAGTTCTATTAGGATAACTTTTTTTGCGCATTTTAATTACACTCTTTATTATTGAAATTACGTTTATGTTTTAAAATTTTTATTTTTGAGCAACAGCTAATAATTAGATCAACTGTAATTACTAAGATATAGCAATTACATTTTATTTAATTAGGCTTATGAGTATAAAAAATCCTAAAATTTAAAAAAAAATTAAACTTTTTTTTTCACTTGAGAATTTGAACTTTCAAAATGCATCAAAAAGATCTAAACTTATTAAAAAAAACAATTAAGCAACTATTTTTAACTATTTTTTTTTGCAATTAATTGGATATTTGAACAGTCAAATGCATAAAAAAAAACCCTTTGACCGTAAAATTTAACTAACCTTAAAAAAATTTTTTCAGTTAAAACCACCTTGTGTCATAATCACGACGTGACATGTGACAAAAAATTATAAAAAATAAAAATCAATAAAATTTATAAAATTATTAAATTTTAATAAAAATATAAAAAATTTATAAAAAATTTATAAAAAAATTTGTAAAATTTTATAAAAATCGTAAAAAATTTATAAAATGCATCAAAAAGGCCCTTTGACCATTAACTTTAACTGTTGATCTTAAAGTTAACGACTCTCATTTTTTTAGTAAAAGCCATCGTATGTCGTAACACAGTGTGACATGTGGCGAAAAATGACAAAAAATAAAAATCAATAAAAGTTATTGAAAAATTATAAAATGTTTCTTTTAGTACGTACGATAATTTTTATAATTTTTTTTACAAATTTTATATTTCTTTATATTTTTATAATTTTCTTTCTATTTTATATTTTTTTATGATTTTTATAAAATTTACAATTTTTATAATTTTTTTTACAGTTTTATAATTTTTTTTCTAATTTTTAATATATTTATAGTTTTCTCATTAAAATTTAATATTTTTATAAATTTTATTAATTTTTATTTTCTATCATTTTTTGCTTATGGCCAATTCAAGTATCCAATTGAGTGCAAAAAAAAAAGGACTTAAGTACCTTTTTTTAAAAAAAATCTAAGGACTTTTTTATACATTTTGAAAGTTTAAATATCGAAGTGAGTAAAAAAAATCCGAAGCTTAGTTAATTCTTTTAAAAAAGGTTGACAGCTTTTTATACCATTGAGCTCTATAACTATAAGGAATTCTAATTTAGATAAACTATAAGATGATCTGAACAACGAACTAGTGGACAAAATAATTCGATGATTGATCAGGTTCTAAAAAAATAAAAAAAAATAAAAAAGATATCCAGCTCATGAATTGGCTCTTGAAAAAAAAAAATTGGAGTATGGAAAAAATTAGTTTTGATGAATTGTAAAATAGGCATAAACGATACATAAATTCTATGCCAATACATTTTATTAGGAGGATAACATTTTTATGTTAAAATATGTTGTGTTGTAACTACTCTTTTTACTATTGAAATGATATTTAAAAAAATATATATGTTTTTGAACAAAATCGAATAATTAGATAAATTGTAATTATTAAGTTTTATGGGTATTTAGTAAATAAAGTTTTAGGCCTTTTTTAGTTGCTTTAGGCACAAATGGAGAATTAGGTGGCTAAACTCTTTAATTGTAGTGTTTGGTGAATGAAGGTTTGTAAGAGCTTGTTGAGCTAAAACCTCCAAAACAATAAATGTTAGGATGGGCAACCTTTTTCAACAACTGATGGGGAATGAGATTTGTGGAATGATATATTTGACCATGCTTGCTCAAAAGTTACTTCTTTTGCCACATGCTTACAAACCTAATAGGAGTGCCAAAATATCAGTAGCCTCCGTTCTTCCATTTTCACTTTCACCTTCAATGTCCAAAGTAAATTTCAAAAAAAAAAAAAACTCTACCGTGAATCTACAAAATTGTTGTGAGAAATTTTGAACCAAGCCTATTCATTCTTGAATATTTATGTGATATTATGACACTCTAAGATAATGTCATGTCATCACCTAAAATATTAAAATAGTTTAAAAGAAATTATTAAAAATTATAAAATAAAATATTAACTTTTTTTCATGTGACGATGTGGCACAATGTTAGAGTTCCACATAATCGTACCTTAATAAAATTCAAAGAAAACTTGTCAAGTTGTCAGACTATGTGAAAAAAAAAATTCAAAGACCAAAATGTGAAAAGTTGCAAAATTTAGAGGCTTAATGTTGCTTTATCCAAAAAAAAAATATCCTCGTTAATTTTATCTAATTACTTTAAATTTCAAATTTATTTAATCTCCTTCAAATGTCAAACATATCTTTGTTATCAGGTCCTTGAAAAAATTAGTATAAGTAATTAATAGTAACTACGATGTAATTCAAAAAAAATTAGTATAATAAATTATAATAAATTTTATGTAATTTAATTAATTATTTAGTAGGTTAAAATGTATAAAAAAATTTATCTATTGTTAATAAAAATTTTAAATTATTTAAACGAAATTAGTAAAATAACATATAATCGTATTTTTAAACATAAATATGTATCCTAAAATTAAAATACTATTATTATTATATATAAATGTAACGACCCGAACTTTAAGGTTATTAGAAAGGTGTATTTTCTGGTCACTATTTCTGAAAAATGAATTAGAAAATATTTATTAAAAATATTTATGAAGTTAATCGAGTGGTTAATTAGAGTTTTAATTAAGTGAATTTAGCTTAATTAAGAGTAATTAGGAAAAATGACTAAATTGAATAAAGGTTGAAAGTTGAATTGTAGATTAAAAGAAAATAAAAAGGGACCAAATAGGCAATTATGTCTAATGTATGAATTTAGGCGGCAAAAGATGGAAGAGTCTAGGATTTTTTTTATATTAATTAATTAATTTATTATTATGGTTATTATTATTTAATTGATATTAAGTTATTATATTATGAAATAAATTGAAATAAAGACAAATGTGTGATGATAAAATTGTACAAGTGTAATATATGTATTTGAACACTTGGAATATAATTGTATATTTACTTAATTTTAGAATAAAACATATTTATTAATTAAATAATTAAATAATGAGATTTTTTTTGATAAATAAATTAAATAATGACAATTGTAATGAATTTATTGGTACAAATGTGAAAATATAAGTGTGTACAATTGTAATATTAGTATTTAATATTAAATAAGATATTTATTAATTAAATAATTATATTATGAGATTTTTATGTAATAAATATATTAAATTATGACAAATGTATGGTAAAATTTGTGAAATGTGTAATAATAAAAATGCTTACAAGTGTTAAATAAATATTTGTTATTAAATAGATTCTATAGATATTTTTTTATTATATTTTATATATATATAGTAAATAAATAAAGAAAAAGAGAAAGAAAACAAAGAAAAGAAACAGAATAGGCAAACGAAAAGCAGGGGAAGGAAAGAAAGAAAGGAGAAAGAAAAGAAAAAAGGAGAATTAGGGTTTGAAGGTTTGGAAATTTAATAGGTAAGTTAATTTAGCCCTTTTTACTTAATTTTGATGTTTTAAAAGCTTTAGAACAAAGTTTTAATGAAATTAAATTAATATTTTGAAAGTTATTAGATTTCTAAATATTTTTCATGTTGAATAAAAAAATGAATTAGGGGTTAGATTGATAGGAATTCAAGTTAGAAATGAAATAAGGATTGAATTGTAAAGTAATTCATAAGTTTTATGTTGAAGGGACTAAATTGATGAAATTTTCGAAATTAGGAAAATATGCTGAAAATTTCATAGTTAAGTATGAGTTTGGACAAAATTTGAATAGAAATGAAGTATGAATTGAGATAGAAAAAGTAAGTAAATTTAGTTAAGATTAAATTGAAATTAAAGTAGAAATTGAATCAAAATTGTATTAATTAGATATAAATTAGTAGTGAATTAACGAATATAAATTGTTTTAATTCCCATAGCTAATGTTGTCTCGGGAAATCTCGGCTAAGCAAGGAAAAATAGCAAAGACAACGGGAGTTAGCTCGAGAAAATACAGTTTGTATTTCTATAATCCGAACTCAGTCATTATTTGTTATATTTATATACATATGACAATTGTTAGTGTTAGAATTATGATGTTTTACAATTGAAATGGATTGATTTTGGTATGTGATGAATTTATCAAATTTATATTGATTGAAATCATTTTGATTGAATTTATATTGATTGAAATTATAATATATATATATGATTTATGTAAAAATTTGAATATTGAATGATGTTATATTGAAAAATTATATTGATTGGAATATGAGGGAATTGATATGAATATATGAGATTTGTGATAATTGAATATTTGATATTGAAAAGTGAATTGAGTTGTATTGAATTATGAATTAATGTGAATAATTGAAATATATTTGTTGAATTGAATGAAAATGTATGAAATTATGAAAATGTGTGAATATATATGATTATTAGAATGGTATATTGATGAAAGATTTATTAAATTGAGAAAGTGAATCAAATACCCTATTAACAGTATCGGACCATATTGGATACAAATGGCATGCCATTGGATTTGTGATGTGATGAGGAGATTTGTAGTTCGGCCGAGAAGATGTTTCTGTTATTATATACTTCGGTTTATCTGAAGAGGCATTTAATGCCTTATTGGTGTGTTTGGGAGGATATGATATACTGGTGTGTTATGGAGGATTTATAATATTCCGGGTGTGTTTGGGTTGGATATTCTAGTGTGTTTGGGAGGAATCCACGTATCTATCAGAGTCCGAGTCTTGTTAATAGGGGTAAATAAGTGAAAAGATAAATCGAGTGAATTTGATTGATTGAGCTATTGGAATGAAATGAGAAATTGAATTGAGAATTGAAATTGAGATATAAGATTGAAAACATAAACCAAAAGGTTCATGAAATGAGTGAAGTTCAAATGGATGATGATTGATGTTAGAATGAATTAAAATGGTATATTGTTAAGAAGTAAAGTGTGAATACAAATGAATTGTGAATATATTGTAAAGAATTTATACGGTAGCCAAATGAAAAGAATTGAGCAAATATATTGTTGTGTTTGTTATATGGCTTGTATAGAATTTTTATGGTAAGTAAATGAAACTTATCTATAAAATAAATAAATGAATAGTTATATTTGTTATTGTGATTTTAAGTTTAATTGTTATATTATCAAGTGTTCGGATTATAGAAATACCACTGAGTATACCATACTTAGCCTACGGTTTGTTTCCGTGGGCAAGTTAAGTAAAGATAGAACGTTGAATCAACATCTCAGGCCGATCCCGAATTCAATGAGGTAAAGTGTGTTAATTATGGGTAATGGCATGTACCTAGGATATCTTATGTGTGTGACATTTTGAAATTGTAAATGTAAGGATAAAATAAATAAATTTAGGTTTGGTTATGGTATAAAATAGGATTTGACTAATTTGGTATGAATTTGAATTTTGGTGAGACAATGTCAGATTGATTTTGGAATTCCCTATTCTGAATTGGGAAAATCATTAAAAATTGTATAAAATAATTATGGGCTATAATTTATATTTTTAGAATCCTTAATGAATCTATTTTCAAGAGAAATAAACGGGAACATCATCCGAGTCCTATGCTATGAGATAATTAAATTTTAGTAAAGAAAGGTCGAAGCTGTCAAACAGCAGACCAGGGGTAACTTTGAGGAATAAACTGTACTAATTGGCTAAATCAAAAATTCTAAAAATTTTATGGTAGAAAGACATATGAGTCTAGTTTTAAGGAAAATTAACATAACTTAATTTGGAGTTTCGTAGCTCCAGTTATAAATATTTTAGTGACTGCTGCTCAAGAAGACAGCTTTAACATGAACATAAGAAAATAATGGAATTGTGTGTAATTATTCTGTAACTCTGGTAATGCTCCATAACCCTTTTCCAGTGACGGTTTGGGGTTAGGGGGTGTTACATAAACAACCTTTTAAACTTAAATAATATACGGTCATATTTGAAAAGCGGTATAAGATAATGAGATTTGAGCATAAATGCTTTTATTTAAGAAATAAAGAGTGTAATTATGGTACTCTAATTACATTCAATTTAGTGAGACACAGTAATTATCCAAATATATAGTTACAAACAATTACACTTAAATACAATTGCTAGCTAATTTTTTAAATGAGACATTTAAAACAATAATTAAACTACTCCCATTAACAATTATTAATAATTAAACTACTCTTGATAAAAAAATACTAATAATTTAATTTCTTAACATTTAGTTATTTCTTTTAATAAGTAACATCATACAATTTATAAATATTTATTATTCTTATATTTTTATATTACTTAGATTTTAATAATAAAAAGGCTCATTTGGAAATTTTTTTTATACTAGATTTGTTATATATATATTTATATTTATAAAACACCCTGATTAAAATTAAAAAATTAAAGTTTTGGAGATCATGTTGTCTTAAGATTAAATTTGATCGCGTGAGAATAATTTTGTGGATTTAATCTAGGTTAATTTTATTTTTTTATTGATTTTATATAAGTAAAAAACACCCTCATAATAATATTTTCTATTTCTAAATGGAAAAAGCAACATATAATCTTTGAATTTGGCAATTATTTCCAACTTGAATCATCACTTAATTTTTTTATTAAAAAATATTAAAATATACACCTAAAATGAATATGTACTAATAGACGTCCAAACTCATTTGAATCTTGCATCCACTTATCCATTTTCATTTTGAATATGGTTTTTTTAATAATTATATGAATTTATATAATTCTAAAATAAATTCCTGAGAAGTACCTGAATGTACATTTGTTTAAAGTTTATTTGTCACTTCAACCCCTCATAACAATGCTAAAAACAATTAAGAGGGATTAATATGAGTCAAAGAAAAATATAATGATGAAATTGAAAAGAAAAGGTTAACTTTAAGGACCAAATATTACTTTATCCTTTGAAAAAGAATCTAACTTTCAGCTAAATTAATATGAATATGAATTCATAGTATATTCAACAAAGAAAAAATCTAGAAAGCTTTTGATCTAAAACAGTAAAGATTTTGGAAGGAAACTTATGTTTAGCAATGCTACCATAGTCCAAATGTGAAGCTGACCAAATTGATTAAAAATGGGCCTATCACTACTCAAGGGCCCATCATTAAGCTTGTGGTCATGCCCATCACCCCAACCACTAGGTTTGAGAAAAGTTGGCTATTTTCCTCTCCTTTATTTAACCAAAAAAAGAGTCAATAAAAGGGAAGGAGGAGGCCTATTAATTTTTTAATATTGGGATCAAAACTCCCTGGAAAAGATATTGTAATAGGTTTTGACCTCTACAAAAAAGCCCTGCATCTTAGAATACTCCCTGAAGAAGTAAGATTCAAAAATTTTTTCCAACCCTTTGTCAGAATCCCAAAACTTTTTGTCAAAAATCTTTTCCAACCCTTTGTCAGAATCCCAAAACTTTTTGTTATCCAATCTAAAAAAATCCTTCACACAATCCAGGAATTAAAAGCCCAATCTTGTGCAGAATCTCATTCTGAATTCCTGAATAAATGCTCAAACCCTTTGTGGAAAAACCCAAATTTCTTCATTAGATTACCTTTCAAGAAAAATGAAGACATCAACCCAACAAAGGCCAGCCACCAGGAAATGAATCCAGATCACCTGATGCTAGCATCAAAGGAGTGTAAAGAATTACAGCATCAAGAACTGATTGAACCTTCAGATTCTCAATGGGCATGTGAAGCTTTTTATGTAAATAAAAGATCTGAACAGATTAGAGGAAAGTTAAGATTGGTAATTAATTACCAGCCTCTTAATCATTTCCTTCAAAATGACAAATTTCCTCTTCCAAAGAAAGACTTACTCTTTTCAAGCCTAGCCAAAGCAAGAGTCTTCTCTAAGTTTGACCTCAAGGCAGGTTTTTGGCAATTAGGAATTCATTCTGATGACAGACCAAAAACAAGATTTTGCATTCCTAATGGACATTTTCAATGGAAGGTCATGCCATTTGATTTAAAGGCTGCTCCTTCTCTATTCCAGAAAGCAATGATAAAGATTTTTTATCCTTTGATGGAAAATGCTTTAGTATATATTGATGACATCCTACTCTACAGCAAAGATGAAGATTCCCATGCACAACTTCTTGAAGAATTTAAATCCCTTATTTTTAAATATGGGATAATGCTGTCAGAAAGGAAAATGCAGATCAACAAATCAGAAATTTAGTTTCTAGGAATGGATATCAAAGAAGGAAAATTCCCTTCAAAAGATTGTCTTCAAACAGGTCCAACAATTCATTGGGATTGTTAATTATCTTAGAGATTTTATTCCTAAAGTTTCTAAGTGTATTAACCCCCTGCAAAAGATGCTTAAAAAAGACCCTCCTCCATGGTATTCATCTAAGACAAAAGCCCTTCAAAGACTGAATGAAATTACTCAGGATTTGCCTCCACTTCAAATCCCCTCAGATGGAGAAAGAATTCTGCAAACAGATGCCAGTGACAAATACTAGGGAGCAATCTTACTTGAAAAAAGAAATGGCAAAAGACAACTCTGTGGATACAAGAGTGGAAGATTTTCAGAAGCAGAAATTCATTACCACTCCACATTCAAAGAAATCCTTGCAGTCAAGAAAGGTATGGCAAAATTCAAATTCCATCTTCTAGGTTATCATTTTCTGGTAAAAATAGATATGTCCTTATTTCCACAAAGGTTCAAATTTAAACAGAAAACTGTCTCTCACTCACAACTCTTAAGATGGGCAGAATGGTTTTCTGAGTTTAAATTTGATGTCAGACATATATCAGGAAAGCAAAATGTTCTTACTGATCTACTTTCCACACCCAAAGAAAATCTAAAAGTTTTCACCTACAAAAGAGTTTTTTGGCCTAGACCCATCATGATGTATCAACCTTATTCCTCATCATCCACCTCTCCTACTCCTTACACTGTTACTCCTAATCTCCACCCTAAATATCCACCAGAAGTTTTTACTCTCATAGAAAAGAACTTTTTTCACCAGAAAGCTAGGGATATGATGTTCGAATATCAGATTCAAGTTTTCAAGAATTTTGGGGGACTTATTCTTAAACCTTAGGGTATCCATCCAGATTATCCTTTCATACACCCAATAAGGTTTAAATTTGTTGAACAACCAAATGAATTAAAATGGTTTTTATGGTACTTTACCCATCTCTACCATATTGCTATACAGTTCGAACCCCTGATCACCTTTATTACTTGAAAAAAGCCATCAGAGGAAATATTGAACCAGAACAACAAAATTTCTTTACTTTCCTTAGTTGGTTTCATCCTCTCCCACAATGGCTTCAAATAATTGAGCAATATTACAATCAGACAAGAGGTAACTATGGAAGTTATATGATTATAATCTTCTATAAGCCTCAATATTTTGTCAAATGTGGAAAAGCAACTCAGCTCAATTCGTTCCCTACCTCCTGGATCCATAAATCTCTTGAAAATGAAGTCTTTAAAGATGATGTTCAATATAGAGAGTTACAAAAGTTTCTCTGCCAGCTCAATAGGATTATTCCATTTGAGATATAGCCACCTCCAGATATTGATGCACCATGGAACACCTGGCCAAGGACATACACACATTATCATGAAGAGGTCCTAAAAGCTCTCCGTGAATATCATGAAGGAATTCCTGACCCTACAGAATGGTCTCAAGATTACCCGGGGTAGTACAGTCAAATCAGTCTTGCTAAGATAGAACTATATAATGAAAAAGAAAAAGATGAAGAAATGACTACTGCAGTGAAGATTCTATGGATAGTGCTCAGCTACCCCATTCAAATGCAAACAGCTGAAAATCACTTGTCGGGAATCTTACTTTAAATAATTATAGTGTTTTACTTTTTGTCAAATAATGTCTAATGTCAGTACTATCTTTACTTTATGTACTATTTACTTTATGCTTTAATGTCTGATGCTTATCCTGTGTACTGTTTACTATTTTGTTTTATTACATCTCCTTCAGCTATAAAAGGGTGATGTATTCTCATTGTAAAAATCAGAGAAAAATTTCCTAAATAAAATCCTAGTGTGTTTCTTTACCTATGGCTTTCTAAAAACTCTTTCCTTTTCTCTAAATCATATTCTTCCTAGAAAACTTTAGATGAGTTTATAAGGAATTAACAATATAGTGTGCTCTGTGCTTGCTATATAATGGATCCTGCACATCAGAAATATTGAAATTCTGACCAAAAGATAACAATATTATTGTAGATATCATATGTCTCTTGAATTAAGGCTTTGTTGCTAAAAGGCAGTGCCTATTGAATAACCCGTGTGGAAAAAAGGGTTTAAGCTTGGCATAGCATACCTGCAACAATTCCTTCTTTCTTGCAATCCCTGTGTTTGCAGGAGATTGAGTGGATGATTTTGGAGGAGGAGGCGAAGAAGGAGGTTTACAAGGTTCTGGTGGAACTTGTATGTTTGGTAAAGTCTTGTGAGATGAATAATCAACAAGGTAAACATATTTACCATTGTCTTCTCCAAGTGGTCCAATGTCTGGATCTCCATCCATCCATCTTTTGTAAAACTCATTCTGGGTAGAGTTTTTTTTCTTCTTCTTTCCTGGCTTTGATGCAGATATGTCCATGTTATCAATCCAGGCGGCCATTCTATCATCTGTACATAGCTCACATGAATAGTTTAAAGCCCAAGGACAATGTCCAATTACGGGGTCTTTAAACATGTATAAAGGTTTTCTATCTGCAGAAAAACTTTTTATTAGGCTTCTTTCTGGGTCGGATTCACACAACGGGCAACAACAGTCTGGATCTTCTTGATCATGGAGTTGTGTCGACTTTTCGTTTGGTTTCATCATCAATTGGGTCGGGAAAATGTTGGGATTTTGAGAACTGTGAAAATGACTATGATCAAACTTGATCTCAGTCGTTCCATCTCCCTTTGACGTAATCTGACTTGAGGTTGACTGGATCAGTTGGCTATGCTCATGAAGTTTTTCATAGCTAGTGATCCATTTCTCTGGGAGTAGTTTAATTAGTTCCCTTTTTGGAATTTGTCTCGGAACATGGACACAGTGAGGCTGGTCATTTGTGTTTACCGAGATGAGTAGAGAATCATCTGTTCCATGCCTTGATAGATTAAAGGCATGATCCTGAATCCTGTAGACAATCTGATAATGGAGAGTAGCAGTAATAGCTGAAGCCACTTGTGGTGCCCCTGCTATTTGGATTTGAACTTTTAGAGCTTTGGTCAGATTGGGATCTGCTAATGCCATCGTGAAATTTGGGAAAAGAGTGACCATAACAAGTCCAGAATTTAACGTAGCTTCAATTGTAGCAATACACGTATTTTGATATTCTAAAGTGCAATTCTTGCAACTACAGGCTTTCCAGCTGTGCCATGGTAGTTTAAAGCAAGACGTATAGCTCCAAAGTGGATATGTGTATATCCTGCATGTTTCCATTCTGCTAGAAACTCTAATGGAATTTCGAGAGTAATAAACTGCTCTGGTGAAGCTGCATATATGGGAAAATTATCAAACCGTGAGGCTTGAATATATTCCTTGACTTGTTTAGTGGAACCTTTGATCAAAGTTCTGATGGATTTTACAAGAGAAAAGGCGGACTTTCTGTAGGTGGCATAAGGATTTACAGTAAAAAGATCTGTGGGTTGGACCTTATCTTCTTCACTTAGATATTCTATTTCATATAAAGAGGAAATCTTTTTTGCAGAATGGGATCTCATAGGAAAATCAGGTAAAGAGATAGGTGTAGAAGAAGTAAATGACGTACTAACTTATTTTCTGCCATGATTGAGAAAGTTTTCTCCAAATCTATCTATCACCTAAATTACTAAAGATGAGTTTTTGTTGAACCTGATGGCTCTGATACCAATACAGGTGTGGATAAACATGGGGATTGCAAGAAAGAAGGAATTGTTGCAGGTATGCTATGCCAAACTTAAACCCTTCTTCTACACGGGTTATTCAACAGGCACTGCCTTTTAACAACAAAGCATTAATTCAAGAAACATATGATATCCATAATAATATTGTTATCTTTTGGTCAGAATTTCAATATTTCTGATGTGCAGGATCCATTATATGGCAAGCACAGAGCATACTATATTGTTAATTCCTTGTAAACTCATCTAAAGTTTTCTAGGAAGAAGATGATTTAGAGAAAAGGAAAGAGTTTTTAGAAAGCCATAGGTAAAGAAACACACTAGAATTTTATTTAGGAAAATTTTCTCTGATTTTTATAATGAGAATACATTACCCTTTTATAGCTGAAGGAGATGTAATACAACAAAATAGTAAATAGTACACAGGATAAACATCAGACATTAAAGCATAAAGTAAACAGTACATAAAGTAAAGATAGTACTGATATTAGACATTATTTGACATAAAGTAAAACACTTTAATTATTTAAAGCAAGATTCCCGACAAGTGATTTTCAACTGTTTGCATTTGAATGGGGTAGCTGAGCACTATCCATGGAATCTTCACTGTAGCAGATCATTTCTTCATCTTTTTCTTTTTCATTATATAGTTCTATTTTAACAAGACTGATTTGACTGTACCGTCACGGGTAATCTTGAGACCATTCTGTAAGGTGAATTTCTTTATGATATTCACGGAGAGCTTTTAGGACCTCTTCATGATAATGTGTGTATGTCCTTGGCCAGGTGTTCCATGGTGCATCAATATCTGGAGGTGGCTATATCTCAAATGGAATAATCCTATTGAGCTGGCAGAGAAACTTTTGTAACTCTCTATATTGAACATCATCTTTGAAGACTTCATTTTCAAGAGATTTATGGATCCAGGAGGTAGGGAACGAATTGAGCTGAGTTGCTTTTCCACATTTGACAAAATATTGAGGCTTATAGAAGATTATAATCATATAACTTCCATAGTTACCTCTTGTCTGATTGTAATATTGCTCAATTATTTGAAGCCATTGTGGGAGAGGATGAAACCAACTAAGGAAAGTAAAGAAATTTTGTTGTTCTGGTTCAATATTTCCTCTGATGGCTTTTTTCAAGTAATAAAGGTGATCAGGGGTTCGAACTGTATAGCAATATGGTAGAGATGGGTAAAGTACCATAAAAACCATTTTAATTCATTTGGTTGTTCAACAAATTTAAACCTTATTGGGTGTATGAAAGGATAATCTGGATGGATACACTAAGGTTTAAGAATAAGTCCCCCAAAATTCTTGAAAACTTGAATCTGATATTCGAACATCATATCCCTAGCTTTCTGGTGAAAACAGTTCTTTTCTATGAGAGTAAAAACTTCTGGTGGATATTTAGGGTGGAGATTAGGAGTAACAGTGTAAGGAGTAGGAGAGGTGGATGATGAGGAATAAGGTTGATACATCATGATGGGTCTAGGCCAAAAAACTCTTTTGTAGGTGAAAACTTTTAGATTTTCTTTGGGTGTGGAAAGTAGATCAGTAAGAACATTTTGCTTTCCTGATATATGTCTGACATCAAATTTAAACTCAGAAAACCATTCTGCCCATCTTAAGAGTTGTGAGTGAGAGACAGTTTTCTGTTTAAATTTGAACCTTTGTGGAAATAAGGACATATCTATTTTTACCAGAAAATGATAACCTAGAAGATGGAATTTGAATTTTGCCATACCTTTCTTGACTGCAAGGATTTCTTTGAATGTGGAGTGGTAATGAATTTCTGCTTCTGAAAATCTTCCACTCTTGTATCCACAGAGTTGTCTTTTGCCATTTCTTTTTTCAAGTAAGATTGCTCCCTAGTATTTGTCACTGGCATCTGTTTGCAGAATTCTTTCTCCATCTGAGGGGATTTGAAGTGGAGGCAAATCCTGAGTAATTTCATTCAGTCTTTGAAGGGCTTTTGTCTTAGATGAATACCATGGAGGAGGGTCTTTTTTAAGCATCTTTTGCAGGGGGTTAATACACTTAGAAACTTTAGGAATAAAATCTCTAAGATAATTAACAATCCCAATGAATTGTTGGACCTGTTTGAAAGACAAATCTTTTGAAGGGAATTTGAGAAGTTCTTGAGCAATGTGTGGTCCTGGAGAGTATTTTCCTTCTTTGATATCCATTCCCAGAAACTGAATTTCTGATTTGTTGATCTGCATTTTCCTTTCTGACAGCATTATCCATATTTGAAAATAAGGGATTTAAATTCTTCAAGAAGTTGTGCATGGGAATCTTCATCTTTGCTGTAAAGTAGGATGTCATCAACCTATACTAAAGCATTTTCCATCAAAGGATGAAAAATCTTTATCATTACTTTCTGGAATAGAGAAGGAGCAGTCTTTAATCCAAATGGCATGACCTTCTATTGAAAATGTCCATTAGGAATGCAAAATCCTGTTTTTGGTCTGTCATCAGAATGAATTCCTAATTGCCAAAAACTTGCCTTGAGGTCAAACTTAGAGAAGACTCCTGCTTTGGATAGGCTTGAAAAGAGTAAGTCTTTCTTTGGAAGAGGAAATTTGTCATTTTGAAGGAAATGGTTAAAAGGCTGGTAATTAATTACCAATATTAACTTTCCTCTAATCTGTTCAGATCTTTTATTTACATAAAAAGCTTACATGCCAATTGAGAATCTGAAGGTTCAATCAGATCTTGATGCTATAATTCTTTACACTCTTTTGATGCTAGCATCAGGTGATTTGGATTTATTCCCTGGTGGCTGACCTTTGTTAGGTTGATGTCTTCATTTTTCTTGAAAGGTAATCTAATGAAGAAATTTGTTCAGAATGAGATTCTGCACAAGATTGGGCTTTTAATTCTTGGATAGTGTGAAAGGTTTTTTCAGATTGGATGACAAAAAGTTTTGGGATTCTGACAAAGGGTTGGAAAAGATTTTTGAATCTTACTCCTTCAGGGAGTATTCTAAGATGCTGGGCTTTTTTGTAGAGGTCAAAACCTACTACAATATCTTTTCCAGGGAGTTTTGATCCCAATACTATGGTTTTTACAGAAGAGCCTGGGAAGAATTGAATTGTAATTGGTTTGCTAATCAAATGAGTAGCAAAAGGAACATCAGCAGCAGAATCAAAATACCTTATATGAGGTTTCCACCATTCTGAGGGCAGAACATCTGGGTTCATGATGGTTTCTGCTGCACCGATGTCTATAAAGGCAATTATAGTAATGGGTTTACTATACTTGTCTAAATAGACCTTAACAGGTATATAAGGAACTGGGACTGTGTTAACGGTTCTGGCAAGAGTCTGAGCTTTAGTTTGTATCATTTGTATGTTTGAATAATCCGATTCAGGTTCTGAAAAATCACAAGCAGGGATAGCACAAGTTGTTCTGTCTGATGGTTCTTCTTCAATGAAGCAAACAGATTCAATATCATCATCTTCTTGAATCTTTACTCCGATTGTTTTACTATCTGTGCAATCTTCTTGACTTGTTTCTTGTTCTTTGGACAATTTTTTAAAAAGTGTCCCTTTTGATTACAAATGTAACAGCGATCAGATTTTGTTGACTTCCTTTTCTTTTTAAGATATCTCCATCGAGGTCTGACTTTCTTCCTTCTTCTTGAAGTTGGAAAAGAAGAATCTTTTTTGAAGTGTTTCTTCTTTTTGGTGCGGCAATCACACAAATGATCTTTTAGGCATTTGTACTTCAAGTATGAGTCATCACAGGCTCTGTCAATTCTTTTGTCACCATGGAGATAATCTTTGAATATCATTCTTTTGTTGCAGATATCTTCTAGAGCAACAAAGACTTATTGTTGAAGTTCTCCAACAGTGATTTGAAGAATGTCTTTGTTTTGTGTTTGAAGAGCTTGATTAACTGCAACCTGAATTGGGTTTGGGAGAGATGAGAGGATTACTGGCTTGAGATTTGGATTTAGACCTAAGGCACAAAACAACTTGGTCATCACTTTGAAATGTTTTTCCAAATCTTTTTTAACATACGAACAATATTTTCTTTTGTAGAATTCCCTTCTTTTTAATGTCAGCAAGTCTTCAGGGTTTTCTACAAAATGTTAATGTATGATTCTATTGGTTGAGCCAGATCTTGAAGAACTAGAAACTGCATTTGATTATGTTGATCAATGGAATTCCACCAATCTCTCAACATTCCTGTAAATCTGGAGACAAACTCCATAAAAATGTTGTAATTGCTCTCTTCATTAAGCTTGCGAGTTTCTAACCAAGAATGAAATTCTTGGATTCTGTCTAGCCATTTTGCTGGTGGCAAGTCATCTAGAGTGAAAGTGGTTAGTACGTCCTTCTACTTCTTCTACACCTATCTCTTTACCTGATTTTCCTATGACATATCATTCTGTAAAAAAGATTTCCTCTTTATATGAAATAGAATATCTAAGTGAAGAAGATAAGGTCCAGCCCACAGATCTTCCTACAGTAAATCCTTATGTTGCCTATAGAAAGTCCGCCTTTTCTCTTGTAAAATCCATCAGAACTTTGATCAAAGGTTCCACTAAACAAGTCAGGAATATATTCAAGCCTCACGGTTTGATAGTTTTCCCATATATGCAGCTTCACCAGAGCAGTTTGTTACTCTCGAAATTCTAGCAGAGCTTTCAGCAGAATGGAAACGTGTAGGATATACACATATCCATTTTGGAGCTATACGTCTTGCTTTAAACTACCATGGCATAGCTGGAAAGCCTGTAGTTGCAAGAATTGCACTTTTGGATTCTAGATATTTAGAATACCAAAATGCATGTATTGCTACAATTGAAGCTACGCTAAATTCTAGACTTGTTATAGTCACTCTTTTCCTAAATTTCACAATGGCATTAGCAGATCCCAATCTGACCAAAGCTTTGAAAGTTCAGATCCAAATAGCAGGGGCACCACAAATGGCTTCAGCTATTACTGCTACTCTCCATATCAGATTGTCTACAGGATTCAAGATCATACCTTTAATCTATCAAGGCATGGAACAGATGATTCTCTACTCATCTTGGTAAACACAAATGACCAGCCTCACTGTGTCCATTTTTCGAGACAAATTCTAAAAAGGGAACTAATTAAATTCCTCTCAGAGAAATGGATCACTAGCTATGAAAAACTTTATGAGCATAGCCAACTGATCCAGTCAACCTCAAGTCAGATTACGTCAAAGGGAGATGGAACAACTGAGATCAAGTTTGATCATAGTCATCTTCACAGTTCTCAAAATCCTAACATTTTCTCGACCCAGTTGATGATGCAACCAAATGAAAAGCCGACACAACTCCATGATCAAGAAGATCTAGACTGTTGTTGCCCGTTGTGTGAATCTGGCCCAGAAAGAAGCCTAATAGAAAGTTTTTCTGCAGATGGAAAACCTTTATACATGTTTAAAGACCCTGTAACTGGACACTGTCCTTGGGCTTTAAACTGTTCATGTGAGCTATGTACAGATGACAGAATGGCCGCCTGGATTGATAGCATGGACATATCTACATCAAAGCCAGGAAAGAAGAAGAAGAAAAACTCTACCCAGAATGAGTTTTAAAAAAGGTGGATGGATGGAGATCCAGACATTGGACCACTTGGAGAAGACAATAGTAAATATGTTTACCTTGTTGATTATTCATCTCACAAGACTTTACCAAACATACAAGTTCCACCAGAACCTTGTAAACCTCCTTCTTCTCCTCCTCCTCCAAAATCATCCACTCAATCTCCTGCAAACATCTCCAAAAAACCAAAACCTTTCCCCCAGCCCTGTTACAAAAAAATAAACAAATGGGTTAAAAAGAACCCAGATTTCCTTGCTCCACAAAAACCAATCTCTACTATATGTATGATGCAACCTACAGCATCATATGACAAAGATTTCCCACCTCTTGAAGAATACTCTGAAAAGAGTTATACTTACGCACCAAAAATTCCTTCAAAAATTCAGACTGGTATTTCTTGTGCACCGTAGAAAATAAGTGCTGCAAAAGTTACTCTCAATTGGCAAACAGAAAATGCTATTGCACAAAATCATGTTCTGAAAAGAATTGATTCAAAGATCTCAACCGTTGAAACCAAAATAGATGGCAACACCAAAATGGTCAGAGATCTAATCCAACTTTTACAAAAAAGATTAGATGCATTAGCAAAGCAACCAGCAGCACCGGGACAAGATTTCTTCTCTCATCTTGCACAAAGAGAGAAAGAAATCCAAAAATTGAAAGATCAAATCAAGACTCTTCAGGAAACATGAAAAATCCCTGAACCCACTCATAGAGCAGAAACAATTGAGTTGTTTCCCTCTATTAGACAAAAGAATCCACTCCTAGCAGAAGGAGCACGAATAACTTTTCCAGAAGTTCCAAAACGTACCAAACCAAGTACGTATGAAATTTTTCTGGAAATCAAAAAACAAGAAGCAGAGAAAAAGAAAAAAAAATTCACTGAAGAAGCCAAAACAGAAAGTGAAAGTGAAGCTTATCAAATGGAGAAAAAATTAGGAAAAAGACCAGTTTCAGAGGAATCTCCACCAAGATCTCCTCCTCCAAAACAAGTCTCGAAATCTTTGATGATCCGGGAAGAAAATCAAAATCCTTTGACAAAATTTTTAAAGGATTATACAAAATCTACGATTCCTAAAATCTCAATTGTACAAAATCCAGAATCAAGCACTGAAGCTGATTTAGGAGAAAGTTCAAAATCATCAAAAGAGTCTGAATTCTCATCAGATGAACAGACAGAGTCAGAAGATGAAGAATTGCAGAAAGCATTTCAAACAACTAAAGTTGAAGAACCAAGTGATGATGAAATGCAAGATATGCCAGAATCATCTTCTGTACATTAGAGACAGATGCCAAAATCTTTCATAGGAAGAACCACTTCTTCCAAAAAAAGACTTACTCTTCTCAAGCCTAACCAAAGCAGGAGTCTTCTCTAAGTTTGACCTCAATGCAGGTCTTTGGCAATTAGGAATTCATCCTGATGATAGACCAAAAACAAGATTTTGCATTCTTAATGCACATTTTCAATGGAAGGTCATGCTATTTGGATTAAAGATTGCTCCTTCTCTATTCCAGAAGAAAATGATAAAGATTTTTCATCCTTTGATGGAAAATGCTTTAGTATATATTGATGACATCCTACTCTACAGCAAAGATGAAGATTCCCATACACAACTTCTTGAAGAATTTAAATCCCTTATTTTCAAATATGGGATAATGCTGTCAGAAAGGAAAATACAGATCAACAAATCAGAAATTCAGTTTCTGGGAATGTATATCAAAGAAGGAAAATACTCTCTAGGACCACACATTGCTCAAGAACTTCTCAAATTTCCTTCAAAAGATTTGTCTTTCAAACAGGTCCAACAATTCATTGGGATTGTTAATTATCTTAGAGATTTTATTCCTAAAGTTTCTAAGTATATTAACCCCCTACAAAAGATACTTAAAAAAGACCCTCCTCCATGGTCTTCATCTCAGACAAAAGCCCTTCAAAGACTGAAGGAAATTACTCAGGATTTGCCTCCACTTCAAATCCCCTTAGATGGAGAAAGAATTTTGCAAACAGATGCCAGTGACAAATACTGGGGAACACTCTTACTTGAAAAAAGAAATGGTAAAAGACAACTCTGTGGATACAAGAGTGGAAGATTTTCAGAAGCAGAAATTCATTACCACTCCACATTCAAAGAAATCCTTACAGTCAAGAAAGGTATGGTAAAGTTCAAATTCCATATTCTAGGTTATCATTTTTTGGTAGAAATGGATATGTCCTCATTTCCACAAATGTTCAAGTTTAAACAGAAAACTGTCCCTCACCCACAACTTTTAAGATGGGCAGAATGGTTTTCTGAGTTTAAATTTGATGTCAGATATATATCAGGAAAGTAAAATGTTCTTGCTGATCTACTTTCCAGACCTAAAGAAAATCCAGAAGTTTTTACCTACAAAAGAGTTTTTTGGCCTAGACCCATCATGATGTATCGACCTTATTCCTTATCATCCACCTCTCCTACTCCTTACACTGTTACTCCTAATCTCCACCCTAAATATCCACCAGAAGTTTTTACTCTCGTAGAAAAGAACTGTTTTCACCAGAAAGCTAGGGATATGATGTTCGAATATCAGATTCAAGTTTTCAAGATTTTTTGAGGACTTATTCTTAAACCTTGGGGTATCCATCCAGATTATCCTTTCATACACCCAATAAGGTTTAAATTTGTTGAACAACCAAATGAATTAAAATGGTTTTTATGGTACTTTACCCATCTCTACCATATTGCTATACAGGTCGACACCCCTGATCTCCTTTATTACTTGAAAAAAGCCATCAGAGGAAATATTGAACCAGAACAACAAAATTTCTTTACTTTCCTTAGTTAGTTTTATCCCCTCCCACAATGGCTTCAGATAATTGAGCAATATTGCAATCAGACAAGAGGTAACCATGGAAGTTATATGATTATAATCTTCTATAAGCCTCAATATTTTATCAAATGTGGAAAAGCAACTCAGCTCAATTCCTTCCCTACCTCTTGGATCCATAAATCTCTTGAAAATGAAGTCTTCAAAGATGATGTTCAATATAGAGAGTTACAAAAGTTTCTCTGCCAACTCAATAGGATTATTCCATTTGAGATATGGCGACCTCCAGATATTGATGCACCATGAGACACCTGGCCAAGGACATACACACCTTATCATAAAGAGGTCCTAAAAGCTCTCCGTGAATATCATGAAAGAATTCCTGACCCTACAGAACGGTCTCAAGATTACCCGTGGTAGTACAGTCAAATCAGTCTTGCTAAGATAGAACTATATAATGAAAAAGAAAAAGATGAAGAAATGACCTGCTGCAGTAAAGATTCCATGGATAGTGCTCAGCTACCCCATTCAAATGCAAACAGCTGAAAATCACTTGTCGAGAATCTTGCTTTAAATAATTAAAGTGTTTTACTTTATGTCAAATAATGTCTAATATCAGTACTATCTTTACTTTATGTACTGTTTACTTTATGCTTTAATGTCTGATGCTTATCCTGTATACTGTTTACTATTTTGTTGTATTACATCTCCTTCAGCTATAAAAAGGTGATATATTCTCATTGTAAAAATCAGAGAAAAATTTCTTAAATAAAATCCTAGTATGTTTCTTTACCTATGTCTTTCTAAAAACTCTTTCCTTTTCTCTAAATCATCTTCTTCCTAGAAAACTTTAGATGAGTTTACAAGGAATTACTAATATAGTATACTCTGTGCTTGCCATATAATGGATCCTGCACATCAGAAATATTGAAATTCTGACCAAAAGATAACAATATTATTGTGGGTATCATATGTCTCTTGAATTAAGGCTTTATTGCTAAAAGGCAGTGTCTGTTGAATAACCCGTGTGGAAGAATGGTTTAAGTTTGGTGTAGCATACCTGCAACAATTTCTTCTTTCTTGCAATCCCTGTGTTTATCCACACCCGTATTGGTATCAGAGCCATCAGGTTCAACAAAACTCATATTTAGTAATCTAGGTGATAGATAGATTTGAAGAAAATAGCTATGAAAAACTTCATGAGCATAGCCAACCAATCCAATCAACCTCAAGTCAGATTACGTCAAAGGGAGATGGAACGACTGAGATCAAGTTTGATCATAGTCATCTTTGCAGTTCCCAAAATCCCAACATTTTCCTGACCCAGTTGATGATGCAACCAAACAAAAAGCCGGCACAACTCCATGATCAAGAAGATCCAAACTGTTGTTGCCCGTTGTGTGAATCCGTCCCAGGAAGAAGCCTAATAGAAAGTTTTTCTGCAGATGGAAAACTTTTATACATGTTTAAAGACCCCGTAATTGGACACTGTCCTTGGGCTTTAAACTGTTCATATGAGCTATGTACTTCTTCAACTTTAGTTGTTTGAAATGCTTTCTGCAATTCTTCATCTTCTGACTCTGTCTGTTCATCTGATGAGAATTCAGACTCTTTTGATGATTTTGAACTTTCTCCTGAATCAGCTTCAGTGCTTGATTCTAGATTTTGTACAGTTGAGATCTTAGGAATTGTAGATTTTGTATAATCCTTTAAAAATTTTGTCAAAGGATTTTGATCTTCTTCCCGGATCATCAGAGATTTCGAGACTTGTTTTGGAGGAGGAGATCTTGGTGGAGATTCCTCTGAAACTGGTCTTTTTCCCAATTTTTTCTCCATTTGATAAGCTTCACTTTCACTTTCTATTTTGGCTTCTTCAGTGAATTTTTTCTTATTTTTCTCTGCTTCTTGTTTTTTGATTTCCAGAAAAATTTCATACATACTTGGTTTGGTACGTTTTGCAACTTCTGGAAAGGTTATTCGTACTCTTTTTGCTGGGAGTGGATTCTTTTGTCTAATAGAGGGAAACAACTCAATTGTTTCTACTCTATGAGTGGGTTCAGGGATTTTCCCTGTTTCTTGAAGAGTCTTGATTTGATCTTTCAATTTTTGGATTTCTTTCTCTCTTTGTGCAAGATGAGAGAAGAAATCTTGTCCTGGTGCCGCTGGTTGCTTTGCTACTGCATCTAATCTTTTTTGTAAAAGTTGGATCAGATCTCTGACCATTTTGGTGTAGGACCCAATAATAACCACTCCATTTCAATTTTAACCTCTCTTTTTTTTTTGTATTTTTTAACTTTTAGGTTAAAATCTTTATAAGTTGTTATATTTTTTTTCAAAAATTTGAAATTTCATATTTTAAATCTAACAATTAATATTGTTAAATTTGTTGGTGTGACATTTTAGAATAAGAAAAATACTCATTTGATAGTTATGTAATTAAAAGAGACATTGTAATTAACCTGTATTTCAAAAAAAAACAAAATTAATGGTTGGACCTAAATTTTAATTTTTTTAAAAAAATGACTGAATTCTTAAAAATAAAAATACCATGATTAAATAACAAAGTTTTGAAAAGAACATACACTTAAACACATATTTTAACCAAAAATTTATTATAGCTACTGAGTTTGAAGTATAATTAAAAAGAAGATAACAAAAAATAAAATTGATCTATAATTATAAATTACATATATTTAAACTATTGATTGGGGCATAAAATCAAAAAGAAATTATATTAGGAATTTAGTTTTAACTTCTTTTTTGTAATTTATAATTATAGATAAATATTATTTTTAGGATGAATTCAACGTTCTTAATACGTAAATACATAAAAATTTGGATTAAAAAAATGGAAAACCCCATGCTGACAGTTGTGAAATACTTTTACTTGTAGAAACCATAAACAACTATTCTATCAAAAATTAAATCTGAAAATCCAAATTTATAAAATATATTCCAATTTCACATATAACAACTATAAACAAATTTTCAGACGGCGACTAACGAATTTAAAATGTCATCACAATTATCGCAATAAGCATTGAACATGTGAAGAATATTTTAAATTCAGAAATTTATACCTGCAAACATTCCTTCTCTTCACACCTGTCCAAAAACGCTTTTCTTTTTCCTTTAAATAATGATATAATTTCAGTTTGTCTTTGCTGGTACACACCATCCATGCTCTTTTTCTTTTTTAATTTTGGTCGTTTTTAAGATTTAATTTTTATATTTTAATTTTTAATATATTTTTATAATGTCATTAATTAAAATATTACGTAAATATATATAATTTGAAAATAGGTTTTTAAATTCAAAAAGTAGATAAATTAAATTCTTGAAAATAAAAATAGAATGATTAAATTCTAAATACACAAAATGCAGAGACTTAGAATCACGATTGTTTGAATCGAATTGGTTGAAACCAATCATAGTATCGATTCGAAGAGAAGTATCAAATTAATTGATCTACGAACCGATACGGATTGGTTGAACCAGGTAAAGAAATTGATTGAATTGATCTTTTAAATATTTTTTACTTCTATGATTTCTTTAATTCATTCATATGAAACAATGGCCGGATCAATCTAAATTTGAAAATTTTGATTAGATTATATTTTAATTTTCAAAAGGAGTTAGAATTTTGTCCGTTTAATAACAAATTACGTGGGGTAACTTTTACTCAATTTCTTAAAATAAAAAATTACAGTTTTAAATCATAAATCATTATCATTTAGAATGAAGAACAAATAAAATGGATCAACGCTATATATATTTTTTCATAACGTGAATGTGGCAGTTAGTTATTCATGAAATTAAAATTAGAAATAGATAATACTAAACTGAAGTGAAGAACAAATAGTTATCATGGGCCAATTATGGTATATCATGAGGCCCAAAATGTAAAAGGGATTTAGGTTGTGAACGAAATAATACAGCATTTGTAAAAAAGAAACAACACGCCCACCGTGGGGCTCGAACCCACGACCACAAGGTTAAGAGCCTTGCGCTCTACCGACTGAGCTAGACGGGCCTGGTTTGCAAATTTTTTTCTATTTATTAAAAATAATTGCATAAAAGTAATATGACAAATGAAGTTGCAACCCACCGTACGACCACAAAGTTAAGAACCTTGCGCTCTACCGCTGAGTTAGACAGGCTTGTTTGTATAAATGACATGTATTCATTTGTAGCAACTAAGATTAATTCTTTGTCAAATCAACAGAACCAGCTGCGCCATCGAGATTAAATCAGTGGAGATCTCTTAAAAAAGGGCCTTGGGCTGGATTGCTTAAAACTAAAGACCTGGAAATTAGTTCTTGTTGACTCTGCAATTTAATCTCAAAACACAGTTTATATGCAGTTGCACAATTCAGCATTAGTGACAAACAGAAATGAACCAGTGATGGGATCATCGCTGAAATGGAACTACCCCCACCCCCAAGACTCACTGTTTACTCACTTCTACAAAGCGACACCTGCAACGATGGATTTTCGAATCAATGAAACAAGAAAGAACCTACTTTGCCTGTCAACACCAAGTTCCATTTCAAACTCATATCAAATGTGAATGAAGAATACACATGCAAAGTTTACCTACTCTGTTCCTTGATATGAGAGGATACAAGATATCAACGCTTGCAGATTCTATAGCTCACTATTAAACTTATTGTGGGACAAACACATCATGCTTCTCATCCATAGTTTCTTAAGCTTAAACAAAAGGTTATAAACACAGGGCAGAAATCAAGCCTAACTAGTAATAGATGATATCTCCCTCGAACTACATAAGATCACATCACATAAAAAGGTTTGTCATGCTTGAAAATCGGATTTCCATGAGATGCACACACCATTAGAGAGGTTGCTCGAGAGACTTGACTCGATTGACATTGCTATTGTGATTTAAGATCTTGAGTAGAAGCATAGTATGAGCCTCCATTCTGTGTACCATAAATTCTTGATTGCACTTTCAACTGATTCACATCAGGAAAATGAATTAATTTACAGAAGCAAAACAAACATAAGTGAAGCTAGAAAACATGATATGTAATTGCTATACGATAACTAATGAACATAATGCAAGTCCATAAGTTCATAGCCTTTTGTCTTAGATTCTTAGTGAAGCATATAATAACCATGTCCATAAAATGAAAGATGCACAACAAAAGATGAAGCAGCTTACCTTCCTTAGGACCTTCTTATGGTAGCGGTAGCCCTAACCATTATAGTACAGAAATTATCAGCTGATAGTGTTAAAATCAAATTTAAGAAAAGAGTAATCTCACATTGTTAATTACCTTGTCAGTGCCATAGATATAATCGCAATAAGTAAACACCGAAGCAAAATTGCTCTGGCTTTGTTGTCCAACATAATGGTGGTAATCATGGTAATCTGCACCACCGTAAAATGGGATATATTTTGTGGGAGTCCAGGGGAAATCATATCTGCATTATTCAACTAATACTATAAACTGTGACTTATGCAGCGGAAAGCACTTCAATACAAAAGCTACCACTTTCAAGCAGGCAGTTCAGAGATATAATAAAAGAAATGGCATACCCACTGTGTGTCTCTATAGCTTCAATTTGCCTTAAAGCAATCCACAACCAAAAGGTGATCATATGCCCTGGAACAATAGCTGGTCCAAGAAAAGTTGGAATCCCAAGGATCAAAACTTCAAGCCAATGTGCGTAGGGTGCAGCAAACCCAATGGGAGCAGAGTATTCATGGTGAACCCGGTGAATATTCTCATACCCCCATTTCCCATGCAGGAACCTGTGAATCCAGTAATTGGTGTAATCTTCTATCATGAAATATACCGTCAATTGCGCCAGTATCTCCCACATTGATGGCAATGGCAGCCCTGTTCGAATCCCAATCATCTGTCAAACAAAACACATGCACTTTTAGATAAACCGATTACATGATTCAGCAAAACCAAATCTAATTTCCCAGAAAACTAATCAACAACATCAAAATATCAATGATTTTGACCTTAATTGAAGGATAAGATGATAACTGCAAAGGACCCACAAGAAGAACAAACATCCGCATAACATCTTTATAACACCTGAACATCTCAGATAAGGACGTCTTAACTTTGGGCTGAATCTTGTACTTAAGGAAACCCAGAGATCTCATCGTCTCAACGAAAACAAGCGGCAAAGGCACAAAAGTAAATATGAGGAATAAAAACAAAATGTTGTGGCAGTAAAGATAGTAATCTGATTTTTGAGCCGAGTAATTAAACCATAGTGTCTCGGCCACCGTCAAGTTCCGTCCGAGGAATGTAGTAGCCTCCTCGATTGTATTAAGGGGTAACATCTTCAGTGTTGCCTCGGCGGTATCGGTGAGTGTGGCGGCAGTCTGTTGGTAGATTGATTGCAATCAAGAGATGCAAGCGAGAATTTAAATGAAGAAATTGAGAGTGTAATGTTACGTGTATCAATCAAATAGTGGTAATATTATATATATATATATGTTGGGAGTTGTTAGATCGTCGTCGTTTCCTGTTTGTCTGCATGGGGACCTGGGAAAGTAGGATCTAGTTAGTGGTTCCAAAGCTAGAAAGGTCTTTCGATGCTGTCCAAAGGCTAATAATGTTCATCTTCTTCAGTGAAATACTGTCGAAATTTTTAGCTCCATCAATGGCGAATGGCGGTGATAAGGTAAGCACATATATGTTATTATATGACTAATTCATCTGCCACATTATGAAGTAAATAAGTTACTTAAAAGAAGTTTAATGATAGCAGTAGTTAGTGAAATCTAATTTAAGCTTTTTATAATTAATAAAATTTTAAATTAGTTATAGTAAAATTGTTACTCATAAAATTTAGGGTAAATTATAAAAATAGTCATTTTTGTTTGCCTCATGTTACATTTTAGTCACTTATGTTATTATTTTGTTACGAAGTGATCACTCTTCCGTTAAGTTCTGTTATCTCCCTAACGGTAATCTTACGTAGCAGTCCAACTAGATATTACTGAATCTGCTAATACGTACTTCATCCGGATGAAATATGTATTAGCAAATTCACTAATATGATTATATATATATTTACGCATGTATCACGTTATAAAAACAAAATTTTAAATACTTATAACTAATAAAGCATGTATCTCATTACAATAATAGTTATTTTCCAAATAACATATTGTTTTATAATTTTATTTCTTATTTAATATTTTGATTTAATTTTAATAATGCATACTTTATCCGGATGAAGTATGTATTAGCAGATTCAGTAATATCTAGTTGGACTGCCACGTAGGATTACCGTTAAGGAGATAACAGAACTTAACGGAAGAGCGATCACTTCGTAACAAAATAATAACATAAGTGACTAAAACGTAACATTTCAAACATAAGTGACTAAAATGTAGCATGAGGCAAACAAAAGTGACTATTTTTGTAGTTTACCCTAAAATTTTAATTTAACTCTTTAAAAATATCAAGATATAAACTATTAAAATGATAAAATTATATTTTTAATATTATAAAAATATATAATTTAATTCTGCTCTCCTAAATAATTTTGAGTTCGGTAGTACCACCAACAAAAATAATATATATTTTAATCTAATGAAAATAAAATTAATTAAAAAATATTAGAAAAATAGAACAAAATTAGATACAAGAAATTCACATTAATAAAGAGTTTAATGATATAATACTACAACAAAATTAACATATATGTTAATCTAATAAAAATAAATTAATAGCTACTTGAATAGTTTTTAAATTAAAAAAAATGATAAAAAAACACTTTATAAATAGATAAATAGATAGATGGAGATGTAATTGTTTTAGAATTAATTTCAATTATTGAAAAAGAGTAATCAGTATTTTCTCTCAGCTATAAAAATTAGCTTATTTATTAATTTTAATTATGTTTACACTCTACAACTAAACTAATATATAATGAAAAAGCATAACAAATACCATATTAACTTAACTCTGAACTGCTTTTCCTTTTATAAAATTACAACTTTAATTATATAATCAAAATCAAACATTACAATCATTAAATTAAATAAGGAAAGTACTTAATAAATTACTGTTGGGTTTATGTACAATATAATTAATAATATTTATTTGTATCTAATAATTAAATATTTTTATATAAATTTCCAAGTCATGTTCATTATTTTAAAATAATATATTTATTTTTATATTCTCAAAATTAAATTAAATAAAAAAAATAGAATTTAATGTATGGTGGTGGAGTTAGGAAACAACTTGACCTCTTACGCACACGCAAACTGCCAACAACCTCTTTCCAACGGCCATTCCTATTTTACATTCTCACTACCATTTGACCTAGCCATTTTAACTCCATATCTTTAAAAACCAACACCACCCAAACACACGGTAACTCATTTATTGTTGTCCTTTTCGTGTTTTTTCTTTAAATTATGTCCCAAAAGAATCTTCCACGAAGGTTTCCAAGCTTCCGGCGACGACGGCTACCGTACCCATCATCGACCTCAATACTACAGACGCCTCCTCCACATCGGAGATCACTGAAAAGGTCGTCGAAGCATGGTAGGATTCTGAAGCGATGTGCTTCAGAGCCATGTCTGTGGAGCTCTACGCGCACTTTCATGGGGTCTAAAGGGGAAGAGTCGCCTTTGTTTGGACCTCAAACTAGCATCGACGCCTTAGCTTCTTCTCCTTCTTTTTCTTTGTCGGATTTCGCTTCTCCAAAACAGAGTTTTGAGGTAAACTCTCATTGATCATCAAACTTTGCATTAATACACGTCCATAAACCATAATGGAGATTTTAATGGTGTTCCCTCTCCTTGTTGATGTCATGCAAGGGTTACAACAAAGAAGCTAAAGTTGTGATCAACGTATGGGTTGAAAGAAGTCCAGGACCAGTCCGAACCATGGTGAAATTAGGGGCCAGTGTCGAAGACGCTATAAAGCTTGTTCTGCACAAGTATGCTGATGAAAGGAGAACTCCTAAGCTTGATTACAGTTTGGGATTTGAATTACATCATTCTTATTTTAGCCTTCAAAGTAAGTGGCCACTCATCTCATGTTGATCTTTTTCTTACATTCTACCCCATCTGGTTGCAGATAACTGATCCTGTTCTTGATCCTGTCCTGTCACCTATAAGGTTTGGATAAGTTACAGTTAATCGGGGATGCTAGTTGCAGAACCTTCTATCTTAGAAAAAGGAGCAGTCTGGACCATTGCAGCAATGGAGGATCCGGTTCTTATGTTTCAGAAATTGGTCCAGCAAAAGCCAAATCCCCGGCCTATTTTTTTCCGGCTTTCATGGCTCGAACAGTAGCCGAAATCGTAAGAGGAATACGCAGGCTGTGGAAGGTCTTCCTTTGCTTCAGATAATGGGGGATTTCATGACCACCTATGTTCATGCTGCTCTAACAAGTGACAATTGTAACATATAATTTTCTCTTGAAATAATGTTAAATTGCTAAATAGTGATACATAAAATAATTTAAATATAAGTTTTTTGAAGATGGAGTCACGTTAGGGGAAAATAAAACAGAAATTAAAGTTGGCAGAAGCTGTAGCCCAGGGGTGAAATTTCCAGTGCTATTGATCATTGAAATGTATAACTTCTTTTCACAATTTAATTCAGTGGGTATGAGAAAATTAAGGCACCTCAGTTGGAGTGTAGGAGAGGTTAAACATTATTCTCTTAGAGAAAAAATTACATGAAACATGAAACTGTAATTTCATGTTGTAAGAATGTTAAATTAAAATTTTTTCTTTTAATTTTTAGTATTTTTAGTTGGATTTAAATTTTTTCAAGAGAAAAAAAGCTGAAAATCAAAAGAAAAAAAATTAATTTGTCATTCTCTCATTAGAAAAGGGTAATGATGATATGAAATCATAGTTTGATACAATTTTTTCTCTACTTTCCTACCTATAAAGAATACCTTTCTTGCTTTTCTCTTATGATGACTTGGGTAATTAAAAACTAATTAAGATAAATTACATTAGTAGTTACTAAGTTATAGGTAATTTTTTGTTTTAGTCACTTAATTAAAAAAAATGTTACAATTTGGTCATTGAATTATTCAAAAGATTTCATTTAAGTCATTAAACTATTTAAAATTTTTTATTTAAGTCGCTCGTTAAGTGATTTTTTTTTAAGTTTTGCTATTGTGTAACACCCCTAACCCGTCTTTGTCACCGGATTAAGGTTATGGAGCATTACCGTACAATTGGAAACATTTAACCTTAATACATCTCAATAGAATAATTAAACGTTACTTAAGTAAATCACATTAAATACAATCAAACATATGCATTTGGTCCCTAAAACGAGCCTTTGAGACCCTAAAAATAACTTAAAAGCAATTCGAGACTAATTTGAAACAAAGCAGAAGATTTAAGAGAAAGTTACAAAAATGTGAAAACAAGGGTCACACAGTCGTGTAGCCAGACCGTGTGACATAGCCTAGGCCGTGTAACATTCGAACAAAGGGACACACGACTGTGTCCCAATCTATGTCCTCACCCGTGTAACTCACTAAGTAGGGTCACATGGCCGTGTCGCAAGCTGTGTGACTCTCTGAGTAGCCACACACAGCCATGTGCTAGGCCATGTAACTCACTGACTTGAAACACTAAGAAATTTCAAATGACACACATCCATGTCTGTAACAGCCCAATTTTTAGTAGTGTCAGAATAGTGATTTGAGATCACTAAAATTGATGAAAAAGTTAGAAAAAATTATTAATTAATAATTATAAGTTAAGTGTGATTTTAGAAATATTTTTAAATCAGTGAATTTTGTGATTTAAAAGAAATTATTAGGTAAATTGGGTCGAAAACGAGATATCGAGACCTCGATATTATAAACTGAGCCGTAAATATTTATAAAAATATTTACGGAGTGTCAACAGGATAATATTAAAGTTTCGTTAAGAAATTTTAACGCTTTGATAGTTAATTATGAAAAAGGACTAAATTGAAGTAAGGATAAAAGTTTAATTATAGATTAAAAAAAAGTTAAAGGACCAAATAGGCAATTATGCCTTTTTCTAAAGTTGAGGCGGCATAACAAAAGAAAAATCTAAGATATTTTTAATTTAAAATATATATATTATATTATACATGCGTAAGTAATAATTATGTTTTTATATTATATTATTATTAATATATTATATTATATTATATTATATTATATTATATTATTATATATATGACAAAGAAAGAAAGAAAAGAAACAGAGAGCAAAACAAAACAGAGAAGGGAGAAAGAAAGAAACAGAGAGCAAAACGAAACAGAGAAGGAAGGAAAGAAAAAAAGAAAAGAAAAAGGGAAATTTGGGGTTTTAAGGTTCAAAGTAATTTGGTAAGTCAATTTAATTCCCTTTTCTCTTAATTTTGATATTTTTTTGAAATCCTAGAATAAAATACTACTTGATTTAAGTTGAAATTTTGGAAGTTAGTAGATTATTAAGCATGGTTCATGTTGAATAAATTGTTAAATTAGGGATGTATTTGATAGAAATTTTGATTGGAATTGAATAAATGATTGAATTGTAAACTAAACTATAAGTTTTGAATTTTAGGGATTAATTTGAAATAAATTCGGAATTATGAAAACATGATAAAAATTAAATAGTTAAATATGAGTTTAGCAAGAAATTGGGTAGAATAAGGGTATGAATTGAGAAAGAAAAATATATAGGTTTAGTTAGGGGTTAAATTGATTTAATTTCAAGTTAGAAGTTAGTAAAGAATGTAATTGTAAAATAAAATATAAGTTTTGAATCGATAGGGATTAAATTGAAAGAATCCCGAAATTAGGGATTTATGGTGAAATTGAGGAATTAAATTGACTTTATAGTAAGAATTAAGAGAGAATATAGAGTTAGAATGAAAAAAATAAAATTAGTATTGATAAGGGCTTAAATTAGAATTTGATGTTGCCATAGAAGGGAAAAATGTTCAGAATGTTATAAAACATAAGAATAAGAGATGAAGTTTAATTTCCGAGCCTTGGGGCAAAAATGTAATTATGTAAAAGTTTAGGGGCAAAATTGTAATTTTGAAAAAGTTAGAGTCGAGGGCTATTTTGATGAATGTGATTATTAAATAAGTTAAATTTAATATTTTAGATCAAGAAGTACGAAACTCGAGGTTAGACAAAGGGAAGAATAAAGTTGAAGACTAAGTTGGTGAATTTGGCTATAATTGGTACCGAGGTAAGTTTACGGTAAATAAATGCAATATTTCAATATTTATTATTAATGCTGTTAATTTCCAGCAATTATGAATTTATTTTATGAATTTATTTGATGATGATCCAAGCATGAAATGATAGAGAATTAAAATTTAAAAGTCCCGTTGATACATAAGGATGGTACTGGATATGAATGTCATGACATTTGGGTAAAGAGATCCCATGTAAGACCATGTCTGGGACATGGCATTGGCATCCTTAAGATCATGAGAGGTCCCCTGTAAGACCATGTCTGGGACATGGCATGGGCACCGAGACGAGAGGTCCCATGTAAGACCATGTCTGGGACATGGCGTTGGCACCGAGATGAGAGGTCCCCTATAAGACCATGTCTGGGACATGGCATGGGCACCATCACGAGAACATCCCATGTAAGACCATGTCTGGGACATGGCTTTGGCATGTTATTATCAGAAGAGACCCGAGTATCCTTCTTATTCCAATGTAGTTCAACGGGCTTGTAAACGAATCATGTTCATGAAAGTTCAGTTTAAAGCATAAATGGCAAGCTCAGGTAAGTTGTAAGACTTAAGAACTTATTATACTATCAATTGATGTTCAACGATGCAACAAGGATTGAGTAAGTTATGCACACAAGTATTCTAAGTAAACAAGTAAGAGAACTAGTATGAGATTAACTAAAGAGTAAACTAGAGATATAGACATTGAGTTTAATTATTTAAGTTAAATATTATTTATTTGCTAGTAAACTTACTAAGCTTTATGCTTACTTCTTTTATTTCTCTTTCTCTTATAGTATTGCAAAGCTACTTCAAGGATCCTAAAGAAGTCGGAGATCGTCCACACTATCAACTACAACTGCTCGGTATTTTATATCGAAACACGTTTAAGTTATGGCATGTATAGGGATTTAGTTATTTTGTATGTTTGTAGTGATGATTTTGCTAATGAGTGATGTGTAAGTATTTGATGATGTATGGTTATTAAAATGATTAAGGATGAAGGTGTTTGTTGTTATGAAAGATTATGTGATAAATTATGCATGGAAATCATGAAAGGATAAAATTTTGCAAAGAAACAGAATTCAGGCAACACAGTGACGTGAATTTGAAAAATCACCCAAGATAGTATAAAATGAATTAGAGGGTGAATGATATATGGAATTAAAGCTTGTTGAGTCTATTTTCATGGAAAAATAACGGTGTAGAAAAAAGAAATTTATATTTTAAGATATGTGAATTTTAGTAAGATAGGGTCAGAACTATTTTTGGAGTCCCCTGTTCTGAGTTTAGAAAATAATTACAAATTGTACAAAAATGGTTATGAGTTGAAATTTACATGCTTAGATTCCTTAATGAGTCTATTTTCTATAGAAACAAGTAAGAACTTTATATGAAAATCCTATAGTGAGAAAACTTATTTTTAGTGACTAGAGGTCAGGGCAGTCCGGTGGTGACACAGGGGAGACTTTAACTAATAAACTGTACTAATTTGCTGAACCAAAAATTCTAAAAATTTTATGGTGAGTAGATATATGAGTCTAGTTTCAGGAAAAATTTACGGAATTAGATTTCGAGTTTCGGAACTCGAGATATGAATTTTTAAGAAACTATGACGCAGTTGGACAGCTTGTCCGAATTTGTTTAAGTGCTCAAATAAGTTTAGTAATGCCTCGTGCTCGACTCCGGCGACGGTCTCGGGTAAGGGGGCATTACAATGTCACTAGGCCATGTGATCCATATTTTAACCCTAAATTCATGCCATTTCAAGGCCAAATCATACCTAGCCATCCATACCATTCGGACATACATACAAAGGATTTAAAACATCATTCACACACACTTAACATACCACCTCAAATGTCCTTATTCATCTAACCAATATGCCATTCAAAGGCACCACAATTATACCAAAACATCATTTACCGAAACAAGTTAATATTGCCATATTCCAAGCATACAAACCTAGTTCATTTAACCACTACATGATATCACAAATGACCATTTCCAAACCACCACATACATACCAAAAGAGCCTTATTTACAAGCACTTAAGAATGACCAAAATGATCTAACTTAAACAAGCATTAAAAGTTCATCAAATTCAAACATAAGCTTTACAAGCATTAACCTACCAAATCACCATTAACACATTCATAAACTAACATTACAAAATATTCTATACATGTCATTATTAACCTTGGCCAAAATACTCAAAAACTACCGAAATGGTTGTTGGATAGTGTGATAGGTCTCCGACGAGCTTCCAACCGATTGAGCTTCCGATTATCTATAAAACAAAGGAAAAAAACTACGTAAGCAATGAGTGCTTAGTAAACTCGTATAAATTCAAACATAACTTGCCATTTCATTAGCACAAACTATAAAATATGCATAATGTCATTACCAAGACCATAAGCTTAATATAGCCTATACGAGCACCATCACTCACAAGTTAGCATGCTTATCCATGATACAAATGAATTCAATCATATAGTAAATAAGTTTCATATACACATTATTTAACTCATCAACCTTTTCATATGATCATGAATCTTTTTATTTGTATACTTATTGTGCCATTTCCTTTACTTACCCATTGAACCATCTAGAATTACATCGGATACTCGAGAATGCTCACACACACAGTGTGCCTTTCTATATAACCGTAACCTTTTCTTTACAATAGTGCTTACATAAGCTGTAGGTCGGAATGTTAGTTACATGATACTGCTCACACGAGCTGTGGAGAATCGCAACAAATGCAGGATCTCAACCATCGGTAGGACATTTAAGACCAGCATTCCGAAATATGAAATCCCTAATAACACTTTATATCATTAAAGTATTAATAAGTTTATATTTTGGTCACTCAACTTCAAAAAGTTACAAAATTATCACTAAACTATGCGAAAGTTTTCATTTAAGTTATTCGGCTATTAAAATTGTTGTTGTATAGCCTTTGCTATTCACATCGCTTGCATAAATCAGAAGCTCCATTTCCCCTTTTCTTCTATAATTCAATTTTTTCATGAAACAACTTTAAGTCTCACGAATATGTGAACCAAAATTAAATAGCTTTCTTCTTCAATCCCTAATAGTGAACCTCAAATCAACTCAAATCTAATCAAGTTTACCGTATTGATCGTCAAATTGTTATTTGGAGCTCACTAACCAAATTTTTTTTAAAATAAAACCCTTAATAATACAGTGACTTAATTACAAACTTTTGAATAGTTTAATAATTTACTCAAATCAAAACTTTCGAATATTCAATAATGACATTTTATAACTTTTTGAAGTTGAATAATTAAAATATAAACTATGAGGGGTTTTTACCCTAATAATATATATATAAACAAAAAATAAAATACCAAAATGGTATGTTGCTAAGATTAAGTACCAAAATGGTACATTTAGATGGGTGGAGGGTGTCAGATAGGCACAACTAAATGTACCATTTTGGTACTTAATTTTAGCAACATATCATTTTGGTATTTTGTTTTTTTTATTTATATTATCAGAGTAAAAAACCCAAACTATGAACTTGGGAGAAATTTATCCTAAAAATTATCTTTTTCCTAGAAATTGAGTATACTAGTCGCCGTCGGAGTCCTCGAAGAAGGAAGAAGAAAATCAAAAAGAAATCCTAAAAAAGGTTAATAGCAGAAAGTGTTGCAAGCCTTAAAACTCAAAAACTGAGATATATAGGCTACTTTTGGTCGGGTATTTTCTGCGTTTCCGGTGCAATAAGTCAATCCAATAATAATAACCTTCCTCAGGGAAAGGGGACACCCGAGGGCATTAGTCACCCGGCTATTATCGGAGCTTCATCCTCTTATCATCCAAGCAATAATACCCAACAAGAGGGGGCAGAGAAAGAGAAAGAGAGGCATGGTAGATCTCTTCGTATGGCTTTTTTCTTTCTTCATCCTCGTTGCCCTCCTCATTATCCTCGTTTATCAGGTCAATCCCTTCATCTAATCTAGTATATGATGTATTAAATTGACTTGGTGGGTAATGATTGTTTAGCTTATTCTTCAATTTATTTGCAACTAAATTCATTATTAAGTGCTAAAAAAAGAGAATACTAATTCTGGGTATTTTGGATTTTGTTATAAGAATCTGTGTTTGAAGTTTTGATTTCTGGAATATTATCTCACTGCCCTTTGATTTGAGTAACTAGGTTATTGTTCTGTTTATTTATATTGAAAACTGGAAAGGGAAATTTAACAGCTTGATAATTTTGCTGCAGCTCATATGCTTGGCTGATTTAGAGTTTGATTACATCAATCCTTATGATTCTTCATCACGGATAAACAAAGTGGTGTTGCTGGAATTTATCCTGGAAGGATTTTTATGTTTTTTCTATCTACTAACAGGGCATTGGGTTATGTCACTGTTATGTGCTCCATACTTGTACAACAATGTCAGACTGTAAGTTTTTTTCTCCCTCTTTTATCTACATTTTATTGTTAGTGTAGTCTGTTTTGAGGAGAACCAGCTTTGGTTCAATGTTAATTTCAAATTTCTTCATTGCATCTCCCTTTAATATTGAGCTTGCAACTCTATGTCCAATAGGATGTAAACCCCTCTCTGGTCGATCAATTCTATCTAGTTCCAACTCGGAGAGCTTGTTCTATAATGTGAATGATGAGATGACATACATCAATGCATAGTTAATACTTGAATAATTTAATATAGGTAGCATTGGAACTGTATGGAAAATGGTTATACGCCTTGTAGTTAATAGGAATATCAACAAATAGATAACCGTTTGCTTTGTTTACCTTTAGCCCTCTCTTAGTTTAGAGACTCTTGCTATGAAACACTAATTGCAAAGAAAATCTTATATGTATCAATAGATGGAAATAATAGAAGGCTTTAGATCTTCATCAAGGAGAAAATAGCAAAAGAGTGAAAGAGGGGATTGATTAGCTGCCATAGTAACAACTTTCTGCTTCGTTTTGCAAGTCCCGAACAATATAAGCTATCTCTTCTGCAAAGTTAGATACACTAGCTATTGAAGATTGAATGCGAGACTCTTCTTTTACAGTATGTTGAGTGCTTTCAAAATAGTGTATGCTTCGGGGTTGTTTTTCCTAACTTTGACTTGTTATCAGTTACACTCGGAAACAGCACCTGGTAGATGTTACAGAGATATTTAACTTGCTTCATTGGGAGAAGAAGAAACGCCTTTTTAAACTTGCCTACGTCGTCGTTCTCCTCTTTTTCGCTGTATTCTGGTATTTTTCTAACAGTAGACAAAAATTCTCCCTCTAAATATGTTGCTTTTTATTGATTAGTAGCCTGCTAACTTGGAAACTTTGATACGTGTTTGGTAGGATGATCTACTCTGCATTAGAGGATGATTAATGGAAGATATAAAGGAAGTGTTTATGGATTTAAATTGCTGCCGTGCATTGGCATTCGGCTCTTCATACTCTTTTTTTTTTTGGGTTTACAAGTTATTTATTTAAGCCTTGTTTTTGTTGTAACTGATATATAGCATCAATTTCAAAGTTGTATAATTGTGAGAATTTCTAGTTGATTTTAGTGTTATATTATTTTATCTGTAATTCAGTTTGCTAGAAAGAGCTTTTTCACTTTATAATTAACAAGAAAAGTAGAAAAGGAGGAAGTGACAACAGATGGGGTCTCTTACTCTTAAGTAAATAACTTAAATAATGTTGTATAAGCCCTCAAATAATTTACTCTTCAATTTAAATTTATTCTTTTAAAATTATATCATCATAGTAAGAGTATATGCCAATGACATAAAAGAATCCATTATTTAAGGGTATTTTAATTTATTATTATTATTTTAAAAAAATCAATAAAATTTAGCATATTGAGGGTCTACCTAACTAAAATTTTATTTTGATATTTTTTACACATTTTAATATTATACATATTTCATGTATTTTTTTAATTAATTTCAAATTAAATGTTATATTATTTGTTGTATGTTATTTTTAAACACAACTCTGCATTGTAAATACATTTTCTACGACCATACACGTGTGATAGAATTTTGGTAGTGTTTAAACTTTTTGTTGGCACAAATGTCATTGTTCAAATCATATTCTTATCATCTCTTCTTCTATTTAAATTAATAGTTGTTTGCCAATTAAAAGTTTAAGCGTAAACTATACATTTGGTGATTAAATTATGAATAAGTTTTATTTTGGTCATTTAACTAATAAAAATTACAATTTGGTCACTAAAATTTTTGAAATTGGTTTTTTTTCTGTCACTCAATTGTTAAGTAGCACTTTTCTACCTGGTATAATAACAATTTTAGTTCTTAGTTTTCATTCTTTTTGTCAATTTGACATGTTTATTTATAAAATGATAAAAACACTCAAAATTATTTAAAATTTTTTTTTCTTATAACGAAAAAATTATGTCAAGAAATAGAAGGTGCAAAAAATAGAGAATCAATAATCTTGCTTAATGTTTTGGTTTTTCTTCTATATTTTTCCTGAAAAAAAATGGGTATTGAATACTTCTATATAAATAATATAAAGAGAAATTTGGAGGGTTTAAAAATAATTTCCCTCATTTTCTCTCACTTTATCAATTTTTATTCATATACTCTTTTTTCAATTTTATTTTTTAGAATTTTCTAAATTAAAAAAAATTATTTTTATCATTTTATATATAATCAGGGTCAAATTGACTAAAAATATAAAAGACGAGGACTTAAATTATTATTATATCAATTAAATATAGTGACTTAAAAATTTCGAAAACTTTAAAGATTAAATTGTAATTTTTTTTAATTAAGTGATCAAAATAAAAATTTATTTATAGTTTAGGGAGTAATGTGTAGTTACCGAGGTTAAAAAGGGGTTAACAGGACCCGACGGAAGATAAAATCGTCGGTATTTATAAGGATGAGTTTTGAAAGGAAGGTGTTAAACGCAACGAACTTCCGTTGTGTCGTATGTCTTTCTTACATAAACTCAATTTAAGAGTACAATGTTCTTTCTCTTTACTGATTCCAGTTTGTTGGCTGTTATAGAAGGGTTTATCACTTCATAAGGTGTGAAAGCCAAAAAAGAAATCCTTTACTTGGATTGTAAAGTTTGATATTTTATTATGATTATATCGACAATTGATTGAACAAACTCTGCAGAAGAGTTGGATTGAACTGAAGCTTAGAAACAATAGGGTATTTCTCTGTTTTTGGTTTGATTGATTTGGAACTCGAGATTCCAAATCCTAATGGTTCAAATTATGCCATTTTAATCAGCCTCTTGTATATTAGATGTTGCTTCATAGGGTAAAGTGCTTCTTAAATAACCAGCTAACTATCAAACAGGCGAAACAAATTCATGCTCAAATCCTTATTACCAGCCTTAACCACCTCCAGCCTTCCTTGGTTCATCAGTTCCTTCTATCCACAACCAACTATTCGGCTAGTGTTTTTGTTTATGTGCGAGAAATCCTCTACCATTTGCAAAAGCCGGATGCTTTTTCATGGGGTTGCACCGTAAGGTTTTTATCACGGCACGGGCAATTCGAAGAGGCTTTTTCTCTTTATGTTGAAATGCAGAAGCTTGGGTTGTACCCAAGCACACATGCCGTATCGTCTGCTTTAAGAGCATGCGCTAGGACTGGGAGTAAAACCGGTGGGATTTCGATCCATGCTCAGGTTCATAGATATGGGGTTTGCAACTGTGTTTTTGTGCAAACAACTCTTGTGGATTTCTATACGAAGCTGGGTGATATGGATACTGCAAAAAGGGTTTTCAATGAGATGCTTGAAAAGAATGTGGTCTCGTGGAATTCGATTTTATCTGGGTATTTGAAAGCTGGAAACTTAGGAGAGGCTCAGAGGGTGTTTGATGAAATGCCAAAGAAAGATGTCATATCTTGGAATGCAATTCTATCAGGGTATGCGAAAATGGGAAATATGGATAAGACCCTTTCATTTTTTCAGCAGATGCCAGAGAAAAGTTTCGCTTCTTGGAATACTTTGATTAGTGGTTATATGGAACGTGGAGAAATTGAATCAGCTCGGAGATTTTTTGACATGATGCATCGAAGAAATAATATTACCTGGATCACAATGATCGGCGGTTACTCTAAATGTGGGGATGCCAAGTCTGCCCGCGAACTCTTTGATGAAATGCCTGAGAAAGATCATTTAGCCTTTAATGCCATGATTTCTTGCTATGCCCAAAACAGTGAACCAAAGGAAGCCCTAAAGTTGTTCGACGACATGCTTAAATCAGGTGTCAATATCCAGCCCGATGGAGTAACTTTGGCAAGTGTTATATCTGCTTGTTCACAACTAGGAGAATTGAGATTTGGTTCATGGATTGAATCATACATAAATAAGCATGGAATCCAAATGGATGACCATATGGCTACTGCTTTAGTCGATTTGCATTCGAAGTGTGGAAATGTTGATAAGGCCTATAAGCTTTTTAATGGTCTGAGAAAAAGGGATGTTGTTGCTTACAGTGCAATGATAGCTGGATGTGCTATCAATGGCAAGGCTATTGATGCCATCAAGTTATTCCAAGAAATGGTGGAAGCGCAAATTCAACCAAATTTAGCTACCTTCTCCGGGTTATTAACCGCCTATAATCATGCTGGCCTGGTTGAAGAAGGCTACCGGTGCTTTAATTTAATGAAGGACAATGGACTTGTACCTTCAACTGATCACCATGCTATCATGGTTGATCTTTTGGGCAGGGCAGGAAAATTAGAAGAAGCATATAAACTAATAAAGAGTATGCCTGTGAAGCCCCATACTGGTGTTTGGGGAGCTTTGCTTCAAGCCTGTAGTGTACATAAAAATGTTGAGTTCGGAGAGATTGCAGCTAAGCATTGCTTTGAGTTGGAGCCTAGTACAGGTGGTTATTATTCTCTCCTTGCCAATATTTATGCCTCTGTTGGGAGGTGGCAGGATGCGAGACGAATGAGAAGGAATATGGACAGGAAGAAGCTGGACAAGATACCTGGTTGTAGTTGGACAGAATCGACTTAGAGTCTTCCACCATTGACAGACTTAAGTGACCATCTAACTCAGGATGTGGTCCAGGAGTGATGGCGAGTTGACATTGAATGGGCCAGCTTGTCCTCAATAAAATGCTTGGAGTACTACATAATTTTGGTACAAGAACATTGATAATCCTCAACTCCTTCTCTTCTCTACTCATAGAGTGCTATCCCCCTGGCTCCTGTGTTGCTTAAAGTTTTATGTCTAACAGGAGATTCAGGTTCTTCTTGTTCCTCGACTGCATAGGAAGATGGAGGATACCTCCATTTTCGCCTAATTTTTACTGCATAGGAAGATGGAGGATACCTCCATTTTCGCCTAATTTTTTCTTCTTTCTTTTTCTTTTGTGAGTGGCAGCTGAATGCACCTCTTTTTTTTGTTCTTGGTTTCTTTTAATTAGAAAATGAAGTTGAGTTGTAGTTCCCAATAACTCCATAATGAAATTGGTCGTGTATGATGCATCTAAGTACATAGACTAAATTTAATTTTAAAGTTAGGAAGAATATAAAAATTTATGGCATATTTTAATTTTAAAATTTATTAAAAATATTAAAATTTTTAATTAAAAAACGAAATTGATTTCAAATTTAAGCTAAACCATAAAAAATTATTTTTGATTGAATTTTAATTCGTTTAAAAGTTAATAGAAAATCAATAAAAATCAAACAAAATATATGCATATATTGAAATTAGACTCAATAGAACCGGTACCAAAAAATCTAAGCCTTAATCAACAATGTTAAAACTTGGTTAGCTGAAAATTCTATACTTAATCATCTAATATCTTCTAAAGATTAATTAAAAAAATTATTATTGGGTAATTCTCATGAAAATTTTTATATTAAAAACATTATATTTTACCTTTATATTAAAAAATAATAAATTAATTACTGTATGTTAAATTAAATAATAAATTAAATTTTAATAATAAATAATTTCATTATAAGCACTAGTTTCTCACAATTATTGAGAAAAGCGAACAAAATGAAATCTAATATGCCCTTTATTATATCTAAAACTAATCAAGCGGCAGAGATTTCTTCATGAATATATCTACGACAGTAGCGCATTCATCAGGTCAGATCCTCGATAAATCATGGAACCTTCTCTCAGTCTATTAATTTTCCGAATAAAACTCTGTCGTAGTCTTCAAGGCCCCCCAAAACAATGGCAATCTCTCTTAATACAAATCTTCATCACCCTTCTCTCAGGTTCTCTTTCTACTCTGTATAATACATATCCTGTGTATTTTTATACGTACATGACATGGTATTTTTCTATTTTCTTGTTTTGCAGTTGTGGGACTAAGCTTTATTCTGGTTTGAAGCTTCAATCTCCCTGTATGCTCCTTCCCTCCACTCTATGATCTTACCCCCATTTTTTATATCCCCTAAATTCCCATCTTTCAAAGGTTTGTTTGCAACTGGCAGACTAAACTTGACTGCAGACTTCTTTAGCAGAATTAGTGAAAGCGTCCAATGCGGGTAATTGTTTGTTTATAGTCTTACTCTGTAATTTGGTTTATAATCATTTATCTCTTACTATTAGCTTAATCTTCTCATTGGCTTGATATTGGAGATTTGGAATTGTTCCTATTCAATTTGACTATGGGTTTGTCAATCCACAGCAACTTTACAGTTTATAAATTGGAATTTTTGTTTGTATTTTCTTGAGTTTTATTTTGGTAACAAGGAAAAGAAAAAAGGGCATCTTTTTAATTGTTGCTTGCTCCTTTAAGCATGTTATTTAATCAGTTTATCATGTTTGATGACTATTGTGTATCTGCTACACCTACCTGTTTGTGTTTACGCCATGATTGTTGTTGTATCTTATTTATTTCTTGTTCATGAAAATGGGGAGCTTTATCTCATGTAGTCTCAATGGATAATACACGAAATCTCTAAATTCACGTTTCCAATTATTTCTTTGAAATCCTGTTGATGACTGTGAATTTTGTTCTCTGCAGAACTCGAAATTCTAAACCAACAAGGTCGCGAGTTGGAATGATGCCTATAGGAACTCCAAGAGTTCCCTATAGAGTTCCTTGTGAAGAAACTTGGCAATGGGTTGATTTATGGAATGCACTGGTGAGTAAATCTTAAACGAATTTTATCATCCTGCTGTTATATTAATCACTTTCGGGTTTCAAAGTGGTTCGGCAATCTGTTATGGATATGTACTTGAAGTCTGTACTAGATTTTGAATATTGCATGAATACTTTGTTTTCTTTCCCAAGCCTACTAAAAATTCTTTCATGGTGCTTCTAGAGGCTAATGACTTTCTCTGGATGCAGTACCAAGAGCGATTTATATTATTAGACAACATATCGATGAGGAATTTAGCAACCAAATATTGGCAACAATGTTATACCTTGATAGCATCGATGATAATAAAAGGCTTTATTTTTATATAAATGGTCCTGGAGATGTAAGTTTTTTTTTTTTTCTTGTTAAAGCTTTTGCTGATGTATATATATTTCTATTTCTAGTTTGTTATTGCTGGTCACTATCTGATGTGGACTGGCCCTATTTACAGCTTACTCCAAGCTTAGCTATCTATGACACCATGGAAAGCTTGAAAAGCCCTGTAGGCACCCACTGTGTAGGCTATGCCTACAATCTAGCCGGTTTCCTTCTTGCAGCTGGGGAAAAGGTAATGTTGTTGCTGCAAGTGAATATAAGTAATACCTCAGAATTTGAGAGTTTTACCAACTTAATTTTTTATGATACGTTGACTATTCTTTAAATTTTCTTTTATTCTGGTTTGAATGTAATTCTGGCAACCAGAAAATGCTATCGCCAATGACTTGATTGTACAATCTTATTTTATGCCTCATGTGGTGCATTCGTTATTTAAAGCCGATGTTTGAAAACATTCTCTTCCAGTTTCTTCCATGTGAACGGTAATCGCTTTGCAATGCCTCTTTCAAGAGTTGCTCTGCAGTCTCCAGCCAGAGCAGCTCGTGGTCTGGTATGACCGCATGCTATCATGTGTTATGAATTTGATGATCATGAAATTATTAAATCCTGACAGGCTGATGATATCCGAAATGAAGCAAATGAGCTTCTTAGAATTATAGATTACCTCTTTAATGAGCTAGCTATTAACACAGGCCAGTCTGTTGAGAAGGTATATTAACAGCTCAAAGCTCAATAGTGAATCACAATCCTCCCTTTCTGTTTGATTCATTTGTGTATTTCCAATATCCGATCTTGCATTTCCGTTGGGCACTAGATAAACTGGAAATACTCACATGAAATCTCCGTTTTATTTATCGAAACAGAATAACTATGAATGTGTACATGCAGATTAACAAGGACTTAAGTAGGATGAAACGTTTCAATGCTCAACAAGCTCTTGAATATGGACTCATTGATCGTATTGTCAGACCTCCACGTATCAAGGCAGACGCACCTCGCAAAGATGTAGGAGCAGGCCTCGGTTAGTGTTCATTATTGTTTCCCTATCAAATGGATGATAACTGTAATAAAATTTTTGTATCGAATTAGGTTTATTTGCACAGATTTAGAATTAGTCATCTGATTTACAGTTTTTTCATAATAGCAGATTCATGGTTTTTCTGCTGATATTGTTGTCTAAAATGCATTTGAAGCTGAGTCACTTGAATGGGTCAGAAATAGAACTGAGTTGAAGCTACATAAACAAGCAATAAACAAATCCATCATCACTTCGAGGAAAGTCCCACTCTCTCAGTAAACATTACATTCAAAACATTCTACTTGACACAACAGCTGGATAAGGCTATCTAATCACCTGACTAGACTAAACTAATGGTGAAAAATAAATAGGGTAAATAAACCCCAAGGAACATGAACATGCTGGTGCTGGTGAGAAGCTAAATAAGCTTACACGTAGAACAAGAAGAAGGTGAGAATGGGATTCATCAATTATACTTTGATTGCCTGTGGTGTCAGTATTGGAACCTTAACCAATACACTTAAGGTTGGGAAATTTAGATTAGCTTCCAGGCAAAGATACATTTATGTCGGTTGGTTTATTCCTTGAATCAGAAGGCAACGGAGACCAACTATCGCTGCGGAATGATGAAGTGATGTTTGATTTTGGATCTGCACTGGAAACGGGAATGGCAGCCACTGGTGTGGCAACTGAAAAGGGCTCGTCCTTCTGTTTCTTAGGCTTCTGCTCATGTTGGTTCCCTGCTAGAAAGCTACCCACCACAACCTGGTTCAGAAACAACCAAAAGCACGAAATTTAGAGCTTCTGTCTTCACCAGGGTTTCAGTGGTACTGACAAAACAGAAGTCAAACCTGCACAGGGCCAGCAGCTACTAGGAGACCAGCAACTCCACCACCTACAACACGTCCATCTGGACTTGCTAATGAAACACTCATCCCACCCGATCTGCTTCTTGTTCCTCCAGTGTCATTAGGCATGAACGAACCAGACAAGGACAGTATCTCAAAACGACCCTGCAAGAAATTTGAGAAGAAATAAGATGTTTGCTGATGAATGATAAAAGAAACAAGGTAAACTGCAGATATATGCAGATTAAGCAAGTGGATTAAGGCAGATCAATGACATATTCCAGCCAAAATGCATGATCTTCAGGCAGCCACTAATTCCAATCACCGGATTTAGCAAATTAGCGCATGAGTAAAGATGCTCACGGCAAATCCACGTCAACTAGTAAAGTGTCAGCAGAAAGCGAATAAGCCTGATGACTCATACTAAAACATAGCCCAATGTCTACCATAAAAGAAAGACTTTATCCTTTGATTGTAACTCTTGAAGCAATTATTCTGAGAAATTGGGATAGCATTATATTTGCCCCCAAAGCAAATATTGGTTATTGTGACAAACACGGCTTAGCTCAAAAGTTTTCTTAAATAGAAATAACAAGTATAGGTAATGTCAAGCATAAATCGACACTGAAAGCTTAGACCATCACGTAACTCTGGAAGAAAAAGACGTAACCCGCTACAAATTGCTTATGTACTCACTTGTGCACATCACATGTAATATTTGACAGCTGTTTATCAAGAAAATTTCTAGAAAGCCAACAATTTAAGTTTATCCTTCATTAAAGCATTAATCAATAAACCATAAGCAAATTATATGTCCACCGAGTATTCAACTTTCAAAGCAACAATTATATGAACCGTTCCATTAGAGCTAGACAACTCAAAAAGTGACATTGTAACCAATCTAGGATCGAAGAGAAACCGAGTATTACCTCATATGTCAATGTACCTCCGGAAGAATCAGGTTGACGAAGAGTGACACTTGAGATCACCCCATTTGCAGAAAGAATGCATATAGCTCGAGGCCCTTGTTGGGAAAATGATATAATCTTCATCGTGACATCCTAAAGCAACAGAAAAGAATCACCATTGTACTATATTAACAAGTTTTTTCCCCTTGATATTGGCCAAACATCATGATGACAAAACAGTATTCTCAAACCATATATTTTCTAAATAGAAGTTCACCCAACCTTTATGCAGAATGTAAGTTAACTTCAAGATAACAGCTATGTTAACAACATACCTCACCAGCATTAACAGTGATGATATGTGGCGCAAAATTACCACCAACAGAGCATGCAACCCATTCACCTACAAAAAGCAAAATCTTACCAAGCCAGAAACTAGATGTAGGAGTTGTCTCTCTGAAAGAGATCCTCCTGATAAACCAAACCTATGAACAGTATTAAGCTCAATATTCCAATAATCAGGAAGCTCAAGGATTAACTTAGAAAGTTTGTACTATAAAACATCATAACTCTTACTATTATTGATATTGTAGATATTACATACCCAGTAGTTGAAAACTTTCTTTCTTTATTCAGAGGTTACTTAATGTGAGACCTAAAATAATGATGCCCTCTCAAATTTTACTTTTAGCTTATATTTATTATAGACGATAGATGGATGAGGCATCCTTCAAGAGAACAGAATCAAATTGAATGGAAAGGAAAAAGAGAAAATCAAACAATGGAGAACACAAATGGTTTAATAGAAACAAAAATTCTACCAAAAAATTCTCAAGATCTTCTTCTTCCATGCACACATTGGAAGGGACATGCTATGCCCTTAGAGTGCATTAATAGTAAGCGTCCTACTAAGTATCATGATCGACGCATTTTAGTCAAACCAGGAAACCAACAACAACAAGCATCGATGTCTCAATGGTCATTACCTAGCTCAAATCCTGCAAGACTATTATAAGCATCCAGGGGAATCCATGAAACTTATCTAAAGGCATGGTACTCAAGCTGTGCTCCCTAAACTTAGGTAGGTTGGAGGACAAACCAGAGAATTAAACTAGTAACAACACAAATGCCGGTGTATTGTTAACATTTAATTCAAAGCTCAAAAGATAAGAGCACAGCTGAAATCAAAGAAAGTAGATGCAAGTAATCAAAAACCAAGCCCCGTATACATTCATACTCACCACATGGTGGAAAGAATCACACAAACTGACATATAGCCAACAACACAAGGCAAAGCATAAAAGCAAACTTTATGGCTCTCCCCCATCTAGTAATAATATCAGCCAGCAAATAGCAGACAGGTTTCATATCCAAGTCTCTTCATCATCACTTGGCAGATTTAAGCAGGTGCTTAAAGTGGGGTACCTTACACACACACAAAAATTAGTTCCAATAAAGCATGCCAAGTGGCAAAGGACAGTAGGAACAAGAAGATTCCATCATTCCCATATTACCAACCCCATAAAAACTCTCACTATCCTTCACAAACTACCACACACACACATACACACTTATCAGGAGATCTCCCAACTAGGGCCATATCTAGTCACAGTTCTCAGGTCCCACTTCCACCCAACACCATCACAACTGGACACCCCACCCCTTTCTCCCTACACACTAAAAACACTTTAAAACAACCTGAAGCGAAACAATCCATCTTTTAAAGAGGGAAAGAACCAGAAAAATCAATTGGAACTCGAAAAGGGTATACACCAAAAATGACTAATAGTTCCTCACCTAAATTCTCCAGCTCGTACTTAGTCTTCGGAAACGACATCGGCGACTTCACTTTCGCTCTCTTCCCGGCTGAAAAATCGATTACTGGAGGCGGGGCAGCCGTTGATATAGGCTTTGGAGAGAGCGCCATAGTGACTGAACCATCCGGTCCATACTTCCTAGGTCTTCCCCTCTTCTTCTTCAAGGGCATCCCCGGCACCACAACAGGCTGAGGGACTTGTTGAGCCGCCGGTTGTTGAGGAATCTGCGGCGGAGCGGATCCAGGAGCCGGATTAGGATTTTGGGTCGAGTTTTCAAACCTTGGAGCTATGTGGTAGTCCGATGGAGCATCGGATCCTACCACCGTTACGCCAGCAGTGGTAGTAGTAGTGGTGGTGGTGGTTGTATTAGTACTAATATTAGTATTAGTAACAGCTTCTCTTGACTCCATAGTTAAAACTAAAAACTTTCTGAGATTTTATCAAAAACGCATTTGGATTTTAAGCTCAACCAGCTAAAAACAAGGCTAATTTTTAACAATAAAAAAGAACCCAAAACAGACAAAGTTGAAAGAGATCAACTTTTAACTTGAAACTCAGCAAAAGATTTAGTTTTTAGCACTAACACAGGTTTTGAAAATTGATTTTGGAGCTAAAACAAGTTTCCTTTCAGTTTAAACTCATACACAGACTATGGAGGGCTACCAAAATTCTTTTTGAAAATTCTTTTTTTTTTTTTGTAAGAGAAAGAAAAATAAAAGGGAAAGGAAAATGATGAAATATAATAAAGAAATGTTTTTTTATTTTTATTTTGCTTTTGTTGTTAAGCTAATTTAACTCTTATAAGATTAATAAAATAATGGAAAAGGAAAAATTCAATAATGGGGGCTTAAATGAAATATAATTATTTGTAATCATTAATTATTTTATTATCTTAGGATATTGATATTTGTGTTGGGTTGGAATCATGTAGATAAAAAATTTAATTTAAAAAAGAAAGTGGGTAAATTATTTTTCTTTTTTCTTTTTTTTTAAAGGACAATGAAAGTGGGGTATATATCATTTTGAGTAAATGGTAAGTAAAATTAGGTTGCCAAAGCTTGAAGAAATTGTCTAGAAAAGAAAATTAAAAATATAAAGGTGGGTTAAACCTAGCAATTACTTTCTTATTGGCTTCTTAATATAATGTTTTTGCTTTGCCAAAAAAGGAAAAGAAAATATTCAAAAACATTAAAAATGTGAAATTCCCAAAAAGCATTTTTCATTTTACTTTAATTTAAAAATATTGTCAATGCATAAACTTGGCTAAATTAGTTGAATCTATTAATTTTTTTTTATTTTTTTTAGGAAAATAATCTATACATGTGATAAGAAAACTTATTCAGCTAGACGCGCTTTACCTTTAAGTTGTAATTTTTGACTTTTTTAATGCAATCAAATTTTTTGATTGAATAGTTCAATGTTTTGTCCTTGAGTCTTAGGTTTGATTCCTCTCCCACTCACATTTATATATTTTTTATTTCATGTTCTTTTAAGCTTCTTCTTCTTCTTTTTAATGAATGTTTTTAACATATAACTTTCTTAATTAAATGGTTAAATAATAATTTTATCATTGAGACTCAGGTTCAATTTCCCTTTACTAAACATATTTGTAATTTTTATTTCATATTGTTTCAAGTTTTTTTTAATTAAGAAATGTATTGTTTTTATTTTTTTTATTTTAATTCATCTTTTTAATTAATAACACTTTTATTCGTAAAATAAAGCTAATAAATATGTAATTATATAATAAAAATATATATTTTACATATATCATTATGCTAAAAATATTTGAAATTAATAACTCTTTTATATATAATATAAACATCAACTAATTTTTTATGTATTTTTCTTTATAATATTTATATGTTAAATATTTATTTTCTCCACGTATATTGTGGGTATAGTGATTTCTAATATTATAAAATGAAATAATTATTATTGCTTTTCCTTTGGTGTCATTCTTGCTCAATTTTAGCCTCCAGCACGTCCTTACATCACTCAACCATATGTTAGGGCCTGCAATGACACTTTTGGCCAATTTGGGTCTCAAAATGAGTAAAAACAAGATGTTTTCACTTATTAACTTAAAACCTAAAAGCTACGAAAAAGACGTTACTTTGCTTGAGAATAAGCTCCTTAAGTGTACCGGGAAAACCTAATTTTCCATATCAAATTACGAAAGATCAAAGACCAAAATCAAAATAAGGTGCACAAAGCTTGCTTAAGAACCATTGATTCCTAAAGCTATTTCTTGTCCCTTGCTATTGTGGGCAACTCGATTGAGCTATGTGCCTCCTAGAAAAAGCAAAAAGAAACCAACACAATATAACACAAAAAGGGGGAAAACAAACCCATCAACTTCAAGCTAGCCTTCAAAAGCTGGTTTTAGCAAGGGAATCGCCATCGGTTATCAAGGAAAGGAAATGCACAAAGCTTTGATCATCCTCACTAAAGGAGATAGAGAGAAGCCCAAACCGTCTCAATCCAACCTCCATGAAAGGGGTTGGAGTTGTCATCCTAAACACCCCTAACCCTTATCTGTAGCTGAAACAGGGTTATGAAGCATTATCAAACTTTACAGACTAATTACAAATATTTTATTACCTCTATTATACAAATCAAGAATCAATCATATAACACTCATATTGTCCTTTAGATGGGCCCTCGAGGCCTAATATACACTTTAGAAGTGAATCGGGACCCGACCGGGGACTTCAAGAATTTTTCGCAAAATATCAAAAATTTTCTTAAAAACAGGGGACACACACCCGTGTAACCAAATCGTGTGGTTCACATGGCCAAGAGACACGTCCGTGTCTTAGGCAGTGTGAGCATTTGATGTGATACACACGGCTTTATACCTGCCCGTGTTCCTACCCATGTAACTCTCTGACTTGTACCACACTGCCAACCATACACCTATTCGCTAGGTCGTGTGAAAAAAACTGGGGCATTCTATTTTGAAATTTCAAAGTGCAGAGGATACACGGCCAAACCACATACCGATATGCCAGGCCGTGTATCACACACGGTTGAGACACATGCCAGTGTGGACGAAAATAAGCCATTTTAAGGTCACATTTCTCACCCTTTTTATCATCAACCTGCACACAACATTGAAATACACTAATATATCCCAACCAATCAACCAATACAAGCCAAATATCTTGTTTTAAACATAATAAGACACCAACAAACTCATTTACATAGATTTACCAAAATAACTCCATTCATTAATTTTGTAAGGTCCTCCTACCCGAGACCGTTGCCGGAGTCAAGCAGGAGACATTACAAAACTTATCTTAGCACTTAAACAGTTTTCGTAGTAAACTATCCATCTGCGTCACGGTCGCTAAAAAAATCATATCTTGAGTTAAGAAACTCGAAATCCAATTCCGTAAATTTTCCCTGAAACTAGACTCATATATATACTTACTAATTTTTTTCTAGAATTTTTTGGTCAGGCCAATTAGTACAGTTTATTAGAAAAAGTCTCCCCTGTTTCAGGGTTCAGCTACTCTGACCCTTGTGCACTACGAATCAAATTTCTTCCTGTACAGAAATCCAATGACTATGCCATTTGTTTCAATTAAAAATAGACTCAATAAGGAATCCATAGATATAAAGTTTGAGTCCTAATTCTTAATACAAAATTTATGGTGAATTTCTAAAGTCAAAAAAGGGAATCTAGAAATTGCTCTAACCCTGTTTCACCAAAACGTAAATATCTCATAAAATACAACTCTTTTAGCTATTTTGTTTCTTCTATATAAAAATAGATTCATTAAGCTTAAATTACATATTTTATTCATCATCTAATTCACTTTATACTATTTTTGGTATATTTTCAAAGTTGGACTACTGTTACTGTCCAAATCTGTTTTAGTATAAAATGTTGATAACTAAGTTTATAACATATTCATTTCTTCTCTCTACAATATTTACCAACACTTCCTCTTATTACTCTTCACTAACATATCAAAACATACCATACTTAAGGTTTTGGTAACATTTACAAAACATACCAAAATATCACTTAACAACTTAGATACTTTCAAAATGACCAAAAGACATCCTAGGTACAATGCCATTTTCCAAAAAGATAGAAACTTCACCAATTTGAGTTCAGGGATCGGCTTGTATGCTGAGTCCTTATACTTTGGTACCTAGCCTGCGCACGGAAACAAATCGTACGCTGAGAATACTCTCAGTGGTATTTCTATAAACAATAGCTTAATCAACTTTAAAACATGGTAATTCAAACACATTATTACTATTATTCAATATCAATCAGTACTTTAATAATCTTTACTTTATTTACCCTTATTAACATAACTCGGACACTAACGGATACACGGATCCAACCCACACTCCGGGATAAGCACATAGTGATTCATCGGAACAAATCCGGAACTTTAACATTATAGTACACAAAGTACTTCATCGGAACAAATCTGAAACTTTAACAGTAGTCGACACATAGTGTCTCATCGACTCAATGTCGGAATATCCCAATACTTCCAATTCCTATGATATGTCAACTATATCCGACTAGCCCGAAGCTGTTAATAGGGTATTCAAAATCACATTCATTTCAATATGGTAAAAATACTTACCTCATTCACATTTTCATACAATATAAATATCAAATATAGAAATGACGATTAAGCTCGGTTTATAGATATACAAACCATTATTTATCGAATTTAATCGATATCTTCATTCACTTTCTCTTTTCCCTTATTTGATGACGTATCCGGTGCTAAGTTTGCTACTAACAATCATACAATTAAAAATCATCAATATACTAATTCATAAAACACTTTCACTTTCTATCAAACTTTTACAAAAATTCCAATTTCGTCCTTTTTCCATTACTAATCTTTTTTCTTTAACTTAAGCTTCATATTCTCTTTTAATCAACTCATTAACAATTTCTAACTCATAAAATTCATTATAAAACATAAATTTTGAGCTCTATTCAACTTAATCCCTATTTAAACCTAACTTAGAATTCTTTTAATAAATCACTCAATTTTCACTTCTAACTTCAATTTCTATCAATTTAACCAATAAAACCTCAATTTATTCAACTAAATCAATATCTAAAATTTTCTATTTTTCTTCATTTTAACCTCATACATGTAGAACTTTGAATTAGGCATCCATAAACATAAAAATTATAAGAAAATAAGCTAAAACATCTTACCAATCAAGCTTTAGGGCCTTAATCCTCAAATTTCCCTTTTCTATTTCTTTCTTTCTTTCTTTCTTTCTTTCTCACGTTTGCTCTCTGTAACTCTTTCTATCTTTCTTTCTTTCTTTTTAACTTACTCATAAATCTATATTCAATATAATAATATTAATAATATAATATTATTCTAATAAAATAACTTAATCTATAAGAAAAACTACTTTAACACATTTAATATCTTTACCAACTATTACACATGTTATATCATACATTCACACACATGGCACTTAGGGTCTAATTGCTAGATTAGTCCCTTTACTAATCTTTAATCTATAATTAAACTTTTATACCGTATGCAATTTAGTCCTTTAAACTAAATTCAAGCTACTTCACTTAATTAAACACTAAATAACCATTCAACTATAATTCATAAATATTTCTAATAAATATTCATGAATTAATTTCACGGAAACAGTACTCAAGACTCAATTTCCGATACCGTAACTTTCGGTTCATTACAAATTTACTAAATACCACTACTAAATACATGCATACAAACATATATATATGTATCATCCACAACCATATCTCATGTTTAACTCTTTTCTAATTAAACTCTATACATGCCATATAAACCATAATATGTATAACAAAGTTTACAGGAACAATCTAAATAGTGTGGCTCGATGTGTTGATCCGATCCTCTAAACTTCTTGAAAATCTAAAAACAACATTCAATGACACAATTAAGTTTAATGAAACTTAGAAGTTCATTGGCTTTAAAAATAAATCTTACCGAATATACTATAATAAATCATTAAACAAGTATGTCACTAACATTTCCTACCATTCACAACAATTTCAAATGATGAATTCACTTAATTGAGCTTAATATCAATAACTACTTAAATTCTATCACATTAATTCCATATGACACTTACCAATCTTTGTTAAATTAGATAACGTCTTAAGGATTTGAATACATCATTTTTTTCATGCCATAGTCCAACTATGGTCTTACACATATATTGCCATGGCTCTGCCATGGTCTTACACTCGTAGTTCCATAACCCAGTTATGGTCTTGTCTTCAGGATTTCAAAGCCCAGTTATGGTCTTACACATATATATACTGCTATGGTGCAACCATGGTCTTACTTTCACGGTGCTATAACCCAGTTATGGTGTGTTCATTAAAATGTCATAGTCCAACTATGGTCTTACATTTAAATATTGTCATAGTCCAACTATGGTCTTATCCATCAATTCATCTTATGTCACGAAATGATCGTACTCAATCCTTCGCTCCACTTAATTTGAACTTTCAATTCGATTTTCATATTAACAAAAATATGAAATAATACATTATATTATTCCTAAATTAACAATTAATCATGAAAATTCAATGATATAAACTTACCTGGTATAATTTGTAGAATTTATTGTAATTCAGGGACTATTCGGCTAATTTCCCTTTTTCACGATTTTCTTCGAGCTCTTGATCTATAATAAAAAAATTATTCATTCATCAGCATCTAATTCAATTCTATTTCACTTCACAATTTATGCCCTTCAATTTTTAAATTTACACATTTATCTCAACTTTTACAGTTTTTATAATTTAGTCCCTTATTAATTTTCCCACCAATTGAGCTAATTTTTCTCAATTAACAATTTCTCTAATTATTTTAGGCTACTATACAACCTTTGATATTTATAATTTTAGTACCAAACCCTAATTCTTAACCTTTTTACAATTTAGTCCTAAAAATCAATTTCTATTAAAATCACTTGATAAAATCATTAAATAACAAAATTAAAGCTTCAATTCCATGTTAATTCATCATAAAATTCCAGCACTCATCAATGGTAACTTTCAAAATCACCCATGAAATCAAAAACTAATGAAATAAATAGTTGGACCTAGTTGTAAAAATATTAAAAACATAAAAATTACAAGAAAAAGACAAGAATTGAACTCACTTGTAGTAAAAATATGAAAAACCAGCTTAGAGGGACTCTTCTACAGTGTTTTACTGAAGTTTTAGAAGAAAAATGTCTAGAATTCTCATGAAAATTCAATTTTTAAGCTTAATTTTACAAAATTTTCAAATTTACCCCTTGTTCACACTATTTTATCATTCTTTTTAAGGCATGTGCCGCCCCAACCATTTGCTTTTGGCATATTTCTGCCTTAAGTCCCTCCTTATTTATCACTTAATCTATTTAATCACTATTTCTTTAATTAGCAAGTTTTGCACCTTTTTTCAATCTAGTCTTTTTTATTTAATTAATTATCAAAACGTTAAAATTTTCTAATGATACTTTAATACAAACTTATTGACACTCCGTAAATATTTATAAAAATATTTACGGTCAGTTTATAAAATTGAGGTTTCGATACCTCATTTTCAAGACTAATTAACCTAATAATTCTTTTAAATCACAAATTTCACTAATTCAAGAATATTTCTAAAATCACAATTGACTCATATTTATTAAATAATAATAAAATTTTCAAACTCACTCATCGAATTTAGTGATCTCGAATCACTGTTTCCGACACCACTAAAAATTGGGTTGTTACAACTCTCCCCCCTTTAAGAAATTCCGTCCTCGAAATTTGTTACTAAGAATAGATTCGGATACTGTGATTTCATCGATTCTTCTGTTTCCCAAGTTGCCTCCTTCAATCCATAACGATGCCATAACACTTTAACTAATGGTACTCGTTTATTCCTTAATTCTTTAACCTCTCAGCTAAAATATTCACCAGTTCTTCTAAATAAGTCATATCCGGTCGTATTTCAATTTCAATAAGAGGAATCACATGTGAAGTATCAGATTTTTACCATCTTAGCATAGAAACATGAAACACGTTACGAATCTTCTCAAGTTTTGGAGGTAGAGCTAACTGATACACCACAGGGCCAATTCTTTCTACAATTTCATATGGTCTAATAAATCTTGGACTCAGTTTCCCTTTTCTGCCAAACTGTAATACTTTCTTCCATGGTAAAACTTTTAAGAACACTTGATCACCAACCGCAAATTCTATATCTCTTCTTTTCAAATCTGCATATGATTTCTGACGGTCAAAAGCAGCTTTCAAATTGTCCCTGATAATCTGAACTTTTTCTTCAGTTTCCTGAATCAAGTCGACTCCTACTAACTTGGATTCACTTAATTCAAATCCATCGTAACATGTTCCCATTTCCACTTAGGAATAGCAACAGGTTGTAACAAACTCGTTGGTACCTGATGTTTTGCTTTCACTTGCTGACAAACCAAACATCTTGCTACAAACTCAAAAATTTCTCTTTCATACCCGGCCACCAATACATCCATTTCAAAACACAATACATTTTCGTACTACCTGGATGAATGGAATACTTGCTCCTATGAGCTTCAGAAAGAATATCATTTTTCAAATCTGAATTATTCGAAATACAAATTCTATTACGATAACATAACATACCATTATCATCAATGCTATATTTCGAACTCAAATTATCCCGTACCATCCGTCGTTTCAACATTAATTTTGGATCCTTATCTTGCAACTCCCGAATCCACTGAAGGAACAAAGGTTTCGTTCTCAACTCTACTAATACAAAATCATCTTCATTAAAAGACAAATGAACGTTTATCGCTCAAAATGCAAACAAAAATGACTTTCTACTAAATGCATCTGCCACTTCATTGGCTTTTCTCGAAATTACATCAATTACAAATTCAACTTCATGATCAGGTTGTAAACCCGACAATTCCTCAGGGAATACATTAGGAAACTCATTAACAACTGGTAATTGTTCTAGCTTTGATTCAGAAGCTCGAGCATCCAGAACGTAGGCTAAAAATGCCTCATTACCTTTTCGCATTAATCTCTGAGCAAAAAGGCTAAAATAATTTTAATAATGTCTTTTTTATTTCCAAACTCAACCGAAATTACTTCCCTTGTCTGACATTTTAGATCAATCTATTTTTCTTTACAATTTACTACAGCATCATGCTTCGTTAACCAATCTATTCCCAGTATAACATCAAATTCCCAAAAGGGTAGCAACATCAAATCAATAGAGAATTCACAGCTTTTTACTTTCAGTGGACAATTTTGATACACTAAATTAACTATCACACTCTAGCCTAATGGATTAGTGACTTGAACATCATAATCAGTGGGTTCAACAGACAATTTTTTTTATGCTAATGCAGTACAAACATAAGAATGTGTAGACCCAGGGTCAATTAATGCATACACAGTAACATCAAAAAGATAGAATGTACCAATAATTACGTCTGAAGTTGTAGCTTCCTTTCTCACTTGGATAGCATACGTACGTGCAGGTGCCCTAACCTCTAACCAGGCAGTCGAATCTCTCATACCTAAACAAGCAATCCCAGTAGCATTGCTTTGGCTTGGATGTTTATGTCTTTGAGAAGTGGCTGATTCTTTTTCTTTTTATTCTTCCTTCTTTCTTTGCAATTGAGGATAGTTTCGAATGAAATGATCAGTAGCTTCACATTTGTAACAAGCTCCCGCTTTACTTCTACATTCACTAGGGTGGTTTTTCCCACAATATTTGCACTTGGGCTTAGGAACATTTTGCATACTACCTACACTAACAGTAGGTCAAATATTTACCCCATAATCTTCTTAAGTCGCCTTACTCTTATTTGATCGTTCTGGCATTGAAGTGGCTCGACTAAAATCATCTATTGACTTTTTAGCTGGAAATGTTGAAAATGATTTGGAGGAGCTTCTTTTGTATTATTCTTTATTTCGTCCATCTCTCTGTATCTTTCTATTGTATTCTTCTTCCATATTTTGAGCACAATCTAATAAAACAACAAATTACCTTATTTCAGTGCCCCCAATCATCATTCTAATTTCATCATTCAATCCTTCTTCAAACCGAATACACATTTTTTCTTCGATTGGTACAATTTCTCGGGCATATCTGCTAAGGTATACAAATTCCTTGTCATACTTGGCTACCGATCAATTACCTTGTCGTAAATCAAGAAATTCTCTTTTCTTTTTATCGAGATACCTCTTGCCGATATATTTATTTTTAACTTCACTCTGGAAAAATTCTTAAGTGATTTTCTCTTTCGGCACCACGGCCACTATTGTCATCCACCAATTATAAGTTTCTTCTTTCAATAATGACAAAGCATATCTAAGATAATCTTCGGAAGAACAAGCCATTTATTCAAATACTCTTACTGTGTTCTAGAGCCAATATTCAGCTTTAACTGGGTCATCATCAGATCTTCCTCAAAATTCTTTGGCCCCAAACTTTCTAATTTTTTTTATCAGAGTTCGTTTACTAGATTCAGTTACCGCTAGAGGTGGAGGAGTAATCGGAGGCTCTACATATAGTGCAGTACGGGGAGAAGGTTACTGAGCCAAGTTTCTCTCTTACATAAATTCATTAAACCACTGATTCATAATCCCATAAAACATGTTTTTAAGTTCTTTTTTTTGAGCTGGAAGAATTGGGACATTACTACTTGTCTCGTGTACAGATGTCTGTACTCTACTATTAGCTTCATCATGTTTAGCATGTTCAGATTTGTCTGAAATTTTTATAATCTATAAGAAAAACAAGGGTTAAATTGGATCATACACATCACACTATCACAGATTTATATAACATGTATTTCTAAACATTTTACACATTACGTTCCTTCCGAGAATCAGCTAAACCGAAGCTCTGATACCAATAAATGTAACACCTCTAACCCTTATCCGTCACTGGAACAGGATTACGGAGCATTACTAAACTTTATAGATTAATTACAAATATTTCATTACCTCTATTATACAAATCAAAAATCAACCGTATAACACTCATATTGTCCCTTAAATGGGCCCTCAAGGCCTAATATACACTTTAGAAGTGAATCGGGACTCGACCGAGGACTTCGAGAATTTTTTGCAAAATATTAAAAATTTTCTTAATAACAAGGGACATACGCCTGTGTCTTAGGCCATGTGGGCATTCAATGTGAGACACACGGTCATGTCTAAGCCTGTGTTCCTATCCATGTAACTCTCTGAATTGTGCCACACGGCCAACCACAACCACATGCTCGTGTGCTAGGCCGTGTGTAAAGTGCAAGAGTCGCATGGCTAAGCCACACCCCCGTATGCTAGGCCGTGTGCAAAAACCTGGGCATTCTATTTTGAAATTTCAAAGTGCAAGGGACACACGGCTAGATCACATGCCCATGTGTCAGGCCGTGTATCACATACGGCTGAGACACACACCCGTGTAGACGAAAATAGACCATTTTAAGGCCACATTTCTCACCCTTTTTATCATCAACCTGCACACAACATTGAAATACACTAATATATCCCAACCAATCAACCAATACAAGCCAAAGATCTTGTTTTAAACATAATAAGACACCACAAAACTCATTTACATAGATTTACCAAAATAACTCCATTCATTGATTTACTAAATACCACTACTAAATGCATGCATACAAACATATATATATGTATCATCCACAACCATATCTCATGTTTAACTCTTTTCTAATTAAACCCTATACATGCCATATAAACCATAATATGTATAACGAAGTCTACCGAAACAATCTAGATAGTGTGGCTTGATATATTGATCCGATCCTCCAAACTTCTTGAAAATCTATAAAGAACATTCAATGACACAAGTAAGCTTAATGAAGCTTAATAAGTTCATTGGCTTTAAAAATAAGTATTACCGAATATACTATAATAAATTATTAAACAAGCATGTCACTAACATTTCCTGCCATTCACAGTTTCAAATAATGAATTCACTTGATTGAGCTCAATATCAATAACTATTTAAATTTTATCACATTAATTCTATATGACACTTACCAATCTTTGTCAAATTAGAGAACGTCTTGCGAATTTGAGTACATCGTTTTCTTGATGCCATAGTCCAACTATGGTCTTACACGTATATTGTCATGGCCTTGCCATGGTCTTACACTCGTAGTGCCATAACCCAGTTATGGTCTTGTCTTCAAGATGTCATAGCTCAATTATGGTCTTACATATATACTGCCATGGTGCAACCATGGTCTTATGTTCACGGTGCCATAACCCAATTATGGTCTCTTCATTAAAATGTCATAGCCCAGCTATGGTCTTACATTTAAATATTGCCATGGTCCAACCATGGTCTTATCCATCAATTCATCTTGTGTCATGGAACGATCGTACTTAATCCTTTACTCCACTTAATTTAAACTTTCAATTCGATTTTCATATTAACCAAAATATGAAATAATACATTATATTATTTCTAAATTAACAATGAATCATGAAATTCAACCATATAAACTTACTTGGGATAATTTGTTGTAATTCAAGGACTATTCGGCTAATTTTCCTTTTTCACGATTTTCTTCGGGCTCTTGATCTATAATATAAAATTATTCATTCATCAGCATCTAATTCAATTCTAATTCACTTCACAATTTATGCCCTTCAATTTTCAAATTTACATATTTATCTCAACTTTTACACTTTTTACAATTTAGTCCCTTATCATTTTCCTACCAATTGAGATATTTTTTCTCAATTAAAAATTTCTCTAATTATTTTAAGCTACTATACAGCCTTTGATATTTATAATTTTAGTACCAAACCCTAATTCTTAACCTTTTCACAATTTAGTCCTAAAAATTAATTTCTATTAAAATCACTTGATAAAATCATCACATAACAAAATTAAAGCTTCAATTCCATGTTAACTCATCATAAAATTCTAGCACTCATCAATGGTAACTTTCAAAATCACCCATGAAATCAAAAACGAATGAAATAAATAGTTGGACCTAGGTGTAAAAATATTAAAAACACAAAAATTACAAGAAAAAGACAAGAATTGAACTCACTTGTAGCAAAAATATGAAAAACCAGCTTAGAGGGACTCTTCTATGGTGTTTGGCTAAAGTTTTAAAAGAAAAATGTCTAGAATTCTCATGAAAATTCAATATTTAAGCTTAATTTTACAAAATTTCCAATTTTACCCCTTGTTCACACTATTTTATCATCCTTTTTAAGGCCTGTGCCACCCCAGCCATTTGCTTTTGGCATATTTATGCCTTAAGTCCCTTCTTATTCATCACTTAGCTATTTAATCACTATTTCTTTAATTAACAAGTTTTGCACCTTTTTTCAATCTAGTCTTTTTTATTTAATTATCTATCAAAATGTTAAATTTTTCTAACGAAATTTTAATGCTAACTTACTGGCATAAATATTAAAGGCTCGGTTTATAAAATCAAGGTCTCGATACCTCGTTTTCAAGACTAATTAACCTAATAATTCTTTTAAATCACAAAATTCACTAATTTAAGAATATTTCTAAAATCACATTTGACTCATATTTATTAAATAATAATAAAATTTTCAAACTCACTCATTGGATTTAGTGATCTCGAATCACTGTTTCTGACACCACTGAAAATTGGGCTGTTACACTATGGTTCGATGTTGCCACCATACGTCTTCCTTAAAACAAGCACTGCTTTAAAATTATCATGAAAACATTTATTTTTTCTAAGAGAAACTGGGATAGCGATACAAACAGGATGACATAAGAAGTTGAAAGGAGGATAGAAGACAAAGAAGTTAGCGGTCTATTGTAACGCCCTCAACCAGACCCAATTCGTCAGGTCTAAATTCTGAATGTTACTACACATAATACTTAACAATTTAACAAAACAAATTACAATTTTTCATTTCTTTAAATGTTTTATTTATCATTTTAATTGAAAATTTTAACATCTAAAAACAGAGGGAGTATTTAAAAATACTTACTACATCAGACGTGATACAGATAATTACAATAAAGAAGTTAGTTAATTATATACACTTAAGATATATCCTAAACTACATGACATTTCCACTGTATACATAATAACCCACTTCGCCGCTACTCTGGCGTACTCCTGGCATCGTCCCTCTTGGTGCAACCTTTTTCCCAAACACTTAAAAAGAATAACAAACCTTATGAGTACAAAAATAATTGGTGATCTTCATCACATTATACCTTGAAGGATACATTATATTCTTGGAAGAACATTTACGCGTCAACCATCATTCTGAACCATTTAAATCGGGCAGATATCATTACAGTTTTGATACACATACACGCCAACATTCATACTCTAATATATCAGTTCTTTCTTATCTGGCTAACTAAAGATCCTTTCATACATTTCTTAACTCTCTTCGCTACATATATACTTCTTAGCAGGACATACATTCAGAACCTATTTCATACGGGCCATTTCTTAATACTTACACTTATTTCAAAATAATTGTTCACCAATATTTCTCATAGGCGATTATATACACTTTTGGCAAATAATTATGCAGGTTTGAGTACTATCAAACTGTTAATCAATTTATACTTTAATTCAATACCATACAACCTATATTGATAATGTACTATGCAAATCAATCAGATAACTTCCATGCCATTTTACTCTAAAACCCCAGATGCTCAAGATAGTTAATAATTTAGATTTTTTATGATTTTAAATGAAGTCATTATACCACCCAGATGTGACAAATTCTAAATAACAATGATTCCACCATTTCATAACACAAACAAACCACAATGACAATATTCTTAGGTCACACATAGATACGAATATATCCATATCTAGCATTACTAGACCATCATGGCGGATACCTTTATTAACATACAGATACACAGTTCTTTTAAAAATTTTATTCATTTATTTCACAGATCTTGCTTAACACTTAACCCTGAGCATATCAATATCTTATCATAGCCATACATTATTACTGAACTATGGAATTTGTCCATAATTGACCATAAAAAAACAAATTTACACATCTTACCAGAAATACATGACAAATCATGTGACAAGGGCCAAATAGAACATACCATAAAAGCATCATACAAAATCTCGTGTTTATTGTCCCGGCTGACGTGTAGAAGATGCCATGGGTTTCTCCCTCATGAGCTTATACAAAGTTTTATGTATCGTGATATGCCATTTCAACTAACACATTATTGAAGGCTACACCATGAAAAATCTATATAGACATATCATATCATGCCATAGGTCCTAACCACATAGTGTTACACACATTCATGTATCGCGTTCTACCATTCCAGTTTCATCTTACTAGAGGCAACAACTGTGATATGCCAATCTAGTTAGCAATATAAATGCCCTACCAGAGGCTTCACGATAAGACATTTCTAATTACTTACTTACCTGATGATAACCTTCTTACTAACTCATACACCTCGTATGCTAGACCTTACCTGCATGCATATGAAACATAATCCTTTTAATAGAATTTTATACATTTATACTAGACATCTCTCATCTTTACTATACTCATACCCTTACCATTTTCTGTAGACTTTATCATCCCATTCATGTATGTGTATATATATACATACTTTTTATTTGAACAGTTCATATAAAAGAGTCAAGATGGATACTCACCTGAATATCACCTACCATAGTTCTAAGCTCTAGACTTAGACATCCTTCTCAAACCAGCAACAACAACTGCTTAGAGAATATAAATTCATTATTACAACTCTTATACATACAATTTACTTATAATCTCAATCGTTGGCAACCTCATGCAAAATCTTGTACTAAATGTTTTATTGCTCATATAACTCTTATAGTCTTACTTTTTCATAACTTAACATGCAGAGCTAAAATGCTTACTTGAAGATGGAATAACCACTTACGGAGGAAGAGATAACATTTGATTTGAAAAAAATAATCAGAGAACAACATGTAAGGAAAAAGAACTTTCTTCATAACATATCTCACACCTATAAATATGACCCAACTTACTTATTGGAACTAAACAAGTGTAACACGTTTCAGAAGTTGCCTTCTTAATGGTCTATAGTTTCCAAGAGAAACATAAATAAGTACCCTACATTCAAAATTATCAAGCTAGGATATCCACTTGGTTCCTAACCAAGTTACCTTACAATTTAACCATCACGGTACCTCAAACAAACAAGACGCACTATACCTTGAGCATTAACTTATATCACAAGTACCCCCTTTTTGCTTAACAAAATCTTTTCTCTTAAATAATAAAATATCATGAAATAAAATCTTTACTATACGCCCATATATATACGCTAAATTAAATCTTTGGGTGGATTACACATTACCGGACAGATTATTCTACTACTATACGCCAAAACCTTAGACTCGCAAGACCTGGGGTGTTACATTTATTGTGCGACAAGGTTAAGAAAGAAATGAGCTTTCCTCTTGAGCATAGCTTAAGGATTTTTTAGAGAGTAAATATATTTTCTTTTTTATTTAATTTTAGTATTAGAAAGTAAGAAAAAATGATAATAGATAAAACTTTAATTATTTGTGTTAATAAACTCTTAGATCATGAACAATTTAGCCCATTTCAAATTAAACAAAGCAATTTAGTTTGTGTTGTATTTAAGAGTGAGCAAACAATGGCACATTCCTATGTTAATTATTTACATTTATAAAAGTTTAACTTTATGGAAATAACAAAAGATTTAAGTACAATTGTGAAAAACCATCTACAACACATCATCCATTGGCTGAATTTAAAAATAAAAAAATAAAAACAAAACCATTATAAAAAAAATAACTTAAAAACTTTTTTAGAAAAAACACCATTGTAAAATATAAAAACTCTTTTAGAAATTTATAAAATTTAAACGTACTTTTTCAGAAGATTTTTCAAACTCTTGGAACTTTATTGTTTCTCCTTTTATTTTTTTTTTGAAAATTTAAAATTTGATAATTTTTACGAATATTCATTTTAAATCCAACCAATTATACATTTACTCTTGGTTCTGTTGTTCACAACCATGTTCTCTTTTCTCTCTCCTTGATAACGTTAACGCTTATTATTAAAATATAAAAAAAATAAATTTTAATAATTTTATGTAATTTTAAAAAATAAGGATAAAAGTGATAAAAAATTATAAATATTGAGGGCTAAAATTTTTTTTATATATTTTTTATAATTGTAAAATTAGATGAATAAGCTAAGATTATTAAATAAAAAAGATATAAGGACTCAAATATCTCGAAATTAAGGTACAAAAATTAAAATTAAAATTTCATAAGAGTAGAAAGACCTATGGTATATTTAAACATTTTAATCACTATAAGGACTAAAATGCCATATTTATTGTGATAGGTACTAAATTGCTCATTGCATTATAATTTAAATGGAGATAAGGACTAAAATATCTTCCATAATTCTTTATATGATTAATATTTTAATAATTTACCGTAAACTTATTTACATAAAATAAATAGTTAGAAAAATTTAATGTAGGTTAAACTTGACATGCATGATATATATATATATATATGAATAAAGCATGATGTTAGATTATTAAATTATTAATTATATAAAAAAAGATAGTATAAAGAAAAAGGTTAAATGGTTTAAGGAAAATGAAGTGAGGCAACAAAGCATGTGAAAAAGTGCTTTTTAAAGGCATATTATTGTATCACGTTCCTTTTATTATTACTCTATGGTGTAAATTTGATTTGGAGAAATTAAAATTAAAATTTAATATAGATTTCCCTTTTCTCTAGAATAGATCTGAAACCAAATATATTTATATATTTCACCATCTCTTCTTCAATTATTTAATTTGACCTGTGATGTTAAATCTTTTAAATTTAGTTAAAATTAAAATTTATACTTTCCACCAATAATGTACTACATAATTTATATTTATGAGATATTCTTATCATAAAAAATTATTAACACGTTATGGGCAACACACAGGTGAGGTGTCGAATATTTCTTTTTCATTAAGAAAAATAAAATAAAAGGCAGAGCTTTCTTTTGAAAATTTGAAAATAGATGAGAGAGAAGGAAATTAAATTTCAACAAAATATTATAAAATGTTTTATGGAAAATGGGTGTTATGATAATTATATTTTAATATCCTGATAATGGATGGACCACAACCTTTGACTACCGAACAAATGCTTTTCTTTTTAAACCTCTATTTAATATTAAACAATTTAACTTAAGATAAGAACAAGCTTAATCCTAACTCTCTTTTTTTTTTTTTTTTTAATTATTGGTGATGATCTCCATTATTTTTATAATTTTTATTTAATCACTAATGTTCTTAAATTTTAATTATTTAGGCACATTGCTACTTAATTGTTAATCAAAGTGCTATGATCTTTTTACTTGTATAGTAATAAGTTTAGCTCTTCAATATTTAAACATTCTAACATTTTAGTCATAATTTAAAAAAAAAATTAATAAATTTTGATCTTCACTAATGTTTTCAATTTTTTTATATTATATATATTTAAATGTTATGCAGTTTATAAAAGTTGAGAATTTTGATTGAAAATAGTTTAAATAAATTTTTTTATTTTTCTAAATTAGGATTAAATTGATGGAATATACAAACATTTGAGGTTCAAAATTTATTACTTTTTTTTAGAATTAAAACACAATTAAAATAATATATAAATATGGGAAGGTTAAAATTATTATTATACCTATAAAAGATCACTTCATGTTTCCAAGTTAATGATCATATTTAAAATTATTAGTGCTTAAATAAAAAAATATATAGTTGAGTGACTAAAATAAAAAACACTTTCATAATTGAGTTATTATGAATTTATTTAATATAAATTAAAAATAAAATTTTCTTTTTATTTGGAGATGATGAAAGTTAAACTTATATATATATATATTAAACAATTTCATTATAGGTTCTGATAATATCTGCTCTTTTTGACATAATGTCTAGAACTATCCATAACCCCTTTTTAACCCATAAATAAAAAGGATAATGCGTTTTAAACCTACATCCTCCTACATTATTAACAATATTGATACCTATTGAATTAAGAAAAAGTAATAACAACCTTGGTGTTTATCCCAAAATCTATATAGCAGATTTAAATTGTAGCGTGTGAAATAATAATTTACTTTTTGTCAAGGATGTGTAAATTGTGAAAAATAAAAATAAAAAAATTGGGAAAATTTATTATAGTGAATATATAATTTTATTTATTTTGGTGGGTTAAAATGCCTAACCTTTTTCTGTTTTTAAATTCCTAATTCATTGAAGATGGGAAATGAGAATAAATAAAATAAACATTTCATTTAAAATCAAAGTGGTGATCATATTGCATGTCTATGTCAGGGAGTGGATTACTGGAGTCCAAAGAATAAATATTCATTTAAATTTCATATTATTATGTTATTTTATTAAAAATAAATAAATTGCTAGCTTTGTTTAATATTGTTTCAATAAAGAAAAGGTAAATTGGGAGCAGTTCCATAAAGTTAAGTTGAGGAGAACATGACCATTTGATTGCACAAACCTTTTTTTATTCATGGATTCAAAACCATAAGGAGAAAAATATATGAAACAATGACTACTCTTTCCAAAATCCAAACCAAATCATTCCAATATTTCCTTTGGTGATTACATCTTTTTTTCAAAAAACTCTAGTAGATTGATTGAATTTAAAAGATAAATAAAATTAGTTTTTCACAATTTAGATTTAGATTTTTTAAAATAATATAAATTGAGTAATAATTTATTTAAAAATATAATATTTATAATTATTTTTAAAATTTATGAATTTTTTAATAGTAAATTTGAAATTCTTACTATTTATATAATAATTGAATTTTTTTTTGGAGATAATAAAGGGATGAAATTCATATGTACCATTTACTTTTTCACAGCTGCAAACAAGACAGAGATGGCATAATTTTTAAAAAAACAAAAAAAAAAAACAACTGTTTTATATCTATTAGTGTTAAGTGTAGGAAGTTGGAAGGTTAACGTGATGGGGGGCATTAACAGATGGGCAATAAAAAATAAAATAAAGAGCCAATAAATCCATTAAGACGAATAGGCCCTCACTAAATCTAACATCTCAATTCCATTCATGTTTTTCATTTTAATCCATCATAACCTCTTTTTTCCATTTTTTTTTTTTACAATCAAAGCTTAAAATTTTATTTTGAAAGGGGAAGGTTGTACCAATTGCTTTTACTTGATTGAAATTTGCTTCTTTTTTATTTTTATTGAGCTGGGTTAATTAAATTAAGTTGGTTGGTTTTGGATTAAGTAAAAATTTTAAAATGTTGGGCTGGTATTAATGGGTTGTTGGCTAGGTTGGGTCATTGGGCTTTGGGTTTGAGTAGTTTGAATAATATCTATATATTAATATACTTTAAATATTTTAAAAATAAATATAAGTGGATTAAATCGGTGGATCGGTTATGGATTGCATTAACCTAGTGCTAAAACTGGACTCAAAGCCAACTTAATTCAACTAATCTAAATTAACCAAAATCTATTTAAACAAATTGTCAATTAAGTAAATTAAAACGGGGTTTGTCGATACAAATCTCAAAAAGGACATAGCTAGAGAGAAGAAGGCGATGAAGCAAAGGTGGTCGATTCACCTCAACTAGCAGAGAACCAGAAGAGTACATAAATGAGGGCGTTGCTGCAGAGGCAGAAGAGGCAGAATGCTAAATAGGTTCGCTTAGGTCCCTCCCTCTTAGGTTTGGAGGGTATTTATATGAATTTCCTCCTGTTTTGTCGTCATGGAGAACTTAAAAGGATAAGCATAGTGGGGCATGTTCGGTCTTTCTTGTTGAAGTATAAGGTTATCATGCTTAGGTGGCCCCAAAGGTTTTTTAAGGGAATGTTCACATGTATAGACACAAATGCCTTGAGAAGCGGGTAGTTTGTTCACAAAGGTGGATGGACAAGATCTTTTCAAAGGAGGCAAGTAATCTGTTTGCAGAGATGACTAACTTGACCTTAAAGACAGGTGATTAGAACCCTTCCACAAATATCGAAAGGTTGAATGGAGACAAACTATTTAGTAAGTAGGCCATCCGATGAGCACCTGGGGAATAGACAATGGAGAGGTGCTTATAGGCATTTTTTAGGTGGCTTGTTTTGTTGACAACATGATTATAACCGAATAATGGTCTTCCTATAAATTTGCTTGCTCCTAATTGAATTTCATGCCCATTTCAATCCAACTGACGAACCCAAACTCCCAATGGGCTGGCTCGTTAACTGTTACACCACAATTTCTCCCCCAAGTAATCTAACTAAGAACCCCATATGTCCATAACATAGTTTGCATATATGATATATAATTCAACACATTAAACATTTCATATAATGATAGTGCACCATTAATAATAATTTTTTGTTAAAATTTTTAAAATCATGTATAATATAATCATTAGATTCATTTAACAAATTAAAATAATTAATGCATTAAATATAAATCGTTATTTCAGTAATAAAAATAAATCGCATCAGTTTTAAGGTTGGAATTCTTACTAACTACAATATGATAATGTCGGGGAATGAACTTATCAAAACAAACATTTGACTTAAGAAAAAAAATCAATCATAGGATTGGTCCTTAACCTCAAACACGACATGTTTATTTTGAATGACAAATCAATTTCTAAATGTTGATTATAGTATTAAACATGAAGAATCTTGACATGACATATGAATTATGGGCAAGAATTCGATTACTCAATTGTAGCCAAATGTAATAAGCACAAATGCATAAATCCAGAAGCTTTGGTCCAAATCAGTTTTGTTATCCAAAGTCTACATGCCTAACTAAAGCATCTTTTAGGAGAAATATTCCATTAGTTGAATCCTGTTGTTTATTGAAGCTTGCATCAGCTGGAAAAAAATATTCAACTATGCTTGAAATGTCATAATTACTCATTCAACTAGAAAACGCCAAAACCAAGCATCCTACATATATTCTTCTTACAAATACAAAAACAACTAACATGTTTTGTTTGTTAACACCCAAGATTCCTTTAACAACAACGCTCCTCAAGTCTCTTGTTCCATTCTTTGGTCAAAATCAGGCAATTAAATGTCATTAACAAAGAGTTAAAGAGTAGTTATCTATGTAGTTTAATATTGAGACATCCGATAAATTTGGATGCAAGTGGTAATGGTAGCCGAATGGTAGTTGACCCACATTTCTTACATCATATTCTAAGAACTGGTTTCTGCTCCATGTGTGTATTTAAGAAATAACTACGCTACCTATTCAATTGTATAGTATTATCCAATGGTATCTTCAGAAGAGCTGGCTGCTAGATAGTTGTCTGTCATTGAAGTAGTTAAATTTGTAGGCTGTAACTGTAATGTGTTGCATTAAATATAATTTCTGAAATGGTATGGAACTGTCCCTATACTGGTCCCATCTATAAAATTCTGATATACAAAGTTATAAGAATATGATCATATATGAAGTTAAAATTACCTTTAAGGGTTTTAGTATTAAGAGTCGGGTTGTATGTTGCCTCTTTTACAAAAAAAAATAAAAAAAGAGGGATAAATTAATCTTTATATGTTAGATCAAAGAACAAATTAATTATTTTGTTAAAAATTTTATCTATTTATATTATTAAAAACTTATTCTTATACAATAGAATGAATAGCTTGTAACACGCCGTATATAACCATTTAATTATCCTATCAGTCACCTTATCACTATAAATCACAGTGAACGGATTCCTAGACTTAGCTACCTTCATTGCAATAAATCACAGGGAGGCATAAAAGCATGAATGCATTTATGAGAAGTTGGCAAGGGAACCAAATGCCACCTTGCCACTATAAGTGTGATATTAACAAAACAAACTATATATATATATTCAAGCACATACAATATCTTTAAGGAATCATACTTAAATTTCATGAGGAAATAAATGTTGGCTCATTAATAATGTAAGGAGGGTATCAATTAATTCCTTGTATTTAGACTATATCAATATTTATTACGTCGAGAGAAAAACTCGATATTTATAAAGTAAGATCTCATATTTGAATCTTATAAAAAAATAATATTGAGAGAATTTATCTTGTTTAAAGTCTAATTTAATTTAATTATAATTTTTTCATTAAAAAGAGTTAAATCCATATATATCTTCAAGTTTTTAATTGTTGTATGAGATGTGTGGCATTTAGATTATAACATGAAGAGTTAGTTAACAAGGTGAGGCCAAGAATCTACTTTATAGGAGATGCTTTTCTTACATGGAATAATGTGGGATATAAACAAAGAAGTTGAAAGCAAAGCTACATGAACACGATCTAATCGAAAGGGAAGGAAAAAAAGGCATGATCGATAAATTAAAGCATAAAATAATAGAGAATCTTATTACAAAAGGAAAAGGGATAATCATATTCAAACAAGACTATCTATAAAAGCAACTGATTAGTTGGATACTTCAAATCGAAGTGAAGCATGATAGAAGATGATCAGAAAATATAAAACAGTCATTGATTGCATTAAAAAAAAAAAGTAGGTTTGATTGTGGTATATATGGTTATTAGAGTGTAGTGTTTTTGGATTTCAGTGTATGAGAGATGGGTTGGGTATAGCTAGATCTTAATATCAATGGGTCATTGTAATTAATGATAGTTGAGAACAATACAAACTGTGTAAAGATAGAATAAAATAGTTTGGTTTCAAAAATATCTTCCACTTTTAATTTTTTGTTATAAAGATATGCTTATTTTTTTTAACTTCTTTCAATTACTTTTATAAATTCAATAATGAAACCAAAAACCTAGCATTTAAGAGGTTGATATATATTAATTAATAATAACAAAAGACTCATTAACAACATTTCTTTTAAGCAAAGATTAAGCAGCACCCAAGATTCCAAACTTGCCAATCTGCAACCTGTTTGTTTATTAACTAGATATACAATAAATTTTTTCAAAAATAAAATAAAATTACAAGCTAAATAACTACAATAAAAACCGAATATTAGAATACTAATTATATATGCAGGACTTCAACTCATTACCATTAAATTAAGATATCTTAAGTAAAATTGGATTAGATTATGATACATCGGTGATGTGGGTGAAAAAAAGTTTTAGAAATTTATAAAAGGTTGAAATAAAAATTAAACAGGGGTGTTGGGGATCGACTCATATAAACAACGAAAGAGAAAAGGTAGAGAAAATTGAATACACAAATTTTTCGTAGAAAACTCCTTCTAAGAGGATAAAAACTATGGGTAAAGGTGGCTTCGACTTTTCACTAAATGGGTAAATAAACGAGAGTACAATATGGAGAAAATAAACCTAAATGTACTAAAGGTACAAACCCAAACCCCAAAAATAAAACCCTAACTCTCATAGAGTTCTCTCAAAAGGGTTAATTTTTTTTTATAATTATCAAGAAAACTCTCACCAAAACTCATCTGCGATTACATCTTGTTGCCTCCAAAAGAAAAGCCTTGTATTACTACATCTTTAATTGACTTTTTAATTAGCCTCACAAAACAGGGATACTATGCCACTTTAAATAGGCTAAGATTAGAGGTCTAATCATACTAAAATATCCCTAAAGAAATCAGAGTTTAACTGGGAAAGATAGTAAAGTTTAACTAGGGAAGAAACCCGATTTATATGGGGAACACGTCTCCATGTCTCAACGTCCCCATACATGTCATCTGTAGTCGTGACATCAACATCGAAAAGTTTCTCATCATGACGTCGTTGTCTATATGACCTAAAATACGAGGCACATCCCATATGGGGCTTTATTTGAAAATGTAAAGTTGAGCTTATAAATGCAAGAAGGTTTCAAGTTCAAATACCATTGTGCACATATATTTTCTATATAAAATACAAAAAGACAATATTACCCTTAATATAATATTTGTTCTTTGCTAAAAATTTAAAATTTTTGATAATTTCACAATTGAGTTGAGACTCGATTAGTGATTAACACCAATTCAGTAAAACACTTAAAATTTAAACAATCCTTATTTTTCAAGTAAAACAAATCTCAATTTCCTTTGAATCAAAATATCAAATGGGTTTAGAAAAAAAGTGGCTTTTTGATTGACTTAACAATAATGGTTTCTAGAAGCATTTTAATATCTTAAAGATTTAATTGATGATACTTTTATTATACAAAATGTTGAGATTGGTGGAAGGTTTGTATGCCACATTTTAGCCAAAATAAAAAGGGAAATTTTAATTAACAAAATAAAGATAGAAGTTAATTAAATATCAAAAAATGGCTACTTTCCACAAATAAAGTCCCACCTTGAAAAGATATATGAACATGTGAAGAATCATGTTCAGAATGCAAATAAAATATAAGGAATATCAAATATGCTAAATTGCCACAAATAAACAATGTTTGGATTTTCCATTAGAAAGTAGCCACTACAAATTTGTTAATATCGAGTTAGTTTTAACGTCAGTTATGATTAAATATAAATAACTCAAAACAAAGGATACACAGTTCACACATTTGAAGGTAATAAAAATACTTTGTAGTGGTTGAAATAGTTGCGAGAAAGGAATATATGAAACTATGAGTTCACGTTATCCTTTTCAATGAGAGAATGACAAATCAGATTTTTTTCTCCCAATTTTTAGTGTTTTTAGCTTGATTTTAATTTTTTCAGGAGAAATAGGCTGAAAATCAAAAGAAAAAATCTGATTTATCATTCTCTCATTGGAAAGAGATAAGGATGACGTAGAATCACAGTTTCATACAATTCTTTCTCTTTTTAAAGTTGGTAAATTTTAGAATAAAGTATTAAGCTATTTTTTTAATATATTTGAATGTGCTGGAGTCCAAAACATGGAGATCGGTTTAGTTAAAATTGAAATCTTGAAAATTAGTTACTTGTGGATCAAATAAAGTCACTTTCTATATTTGAAGAAGACATTGAATTACACCGAGACTCTTATTGAATTATGTCAAGATTATCCTATACTTATTTTTGGCTTTACATTATAGCAAAGTGGTTAGACTATGACTCTTATGTAAGCAAAACTTAAGTAGTATATAAACTTAAGTTTTGTCCAAGAGCCAAAGAGGAACGAGTAATTCTAAGTTTGGAAATCTTCAATTTTGTTTTCAATATTTCTGAGTTCTGGTTTAACTATATTTATTAATGTATTATTATTTTTGCTGAGTATTAATACACAATCCAGTTAGCCATGGGTTAGGCGTGTTAAGAACAGAGTATCCTTGTAGGCAATCGTAGTAATCCAGAAATTCTGATAGTAGATTCCTCTGTAAAAAATACAAAAACCTCAAACAATACCATTAATGAAAAGAAAAATATTATGAAAATGTTTCCCAAAGATCTTATAATTGGACTCTCCTGAGAATTCCAACAAACCAAATTTATAAGAAAACAAATTTTGAAACTTTAAATGCCTTTTGTAGTTACGTTATAAAAAAAAAGGAAAGAAGTTTACCTATTCAAAAAGAATATGAAATAATCCAATTATTAGTTAAGGTCATCATTAACAAACTCAAAGAACAAAAATATAAATATGTCCATTTTGGATTAGTCCAAGTCGGTGTAAAACCTCTTAGCGTTAAAGCCACTAAAACTACCTCAATTTTAGTTGTCTTAAGAGACCAAAGACACATTATGTTTAATGACTCCTTACTAGGAACTATAGAAACAAACCTATGTATTGCCCTAATACATTTAAATTGCTACAAAATTTTATGGTTTATTTAACTGGTAAAAACATTTTACAATCCTTGACCCTTCAAATTCATACCCATAATTACAAAATGCTTCTTGGATTTGAAGTATTAACTTTAGTCTATCAGCTCCAATTCAAAGTTATGTATTCTGTAGCCAATACCAACTCTTTACTTCCAAATCCAAAAGGAGAAACCCTTTTGATAGAAACAGACACCTTAAGATCTCATACCACGATCCCAAGAACAATACAGCATGAAATTTACCTTCCTGCCAAGTGGAAACTTGAAGGTGCTACTGACCCTATTGCACCAACTTCTATTATAAACACTTCACTAAGTTAAATTTCCCAACACTAAGATGGCACAGATGAATTGATATTTAATAGGCCACTTAGAATGCCTCCAAGACATTCCTTTGACATAGGGAGTACCTGTAACAACCTGTTTTCAATGGTGTCGAAAACCGTGGTTTTGGGACCATAATTCCATTAAGTGGTCCTTAAAATTGTTTATTTAATATTTACAAGATCATTAGAGTGTCGTATTAAAGTTTGATCCAGTAATTTTGATGTTTGAATAGTTAATTAAGGTATAAAAATATAATTGAAAGGTTTTAAATGGCAATTATGCCATAATTGTTTATATGGACAGTTCATATGTATGTTTTTGATTAATTTGTATGTAATCTAAGGTTAAAATAGTAAATATGGAAAGGGTTAAAACATAAAATTAAAATTCATCATCTTTTTCATGGTTCTCTTCACCGTTTCTTCAACCAAAAACCAAAGGAAGCCATTTTTTTTCAAGCTTGAGGTTCGACCCTTGCATGTAAGTATTTCTGAGGTCTATTTTTCGTAAATTTTATGTTTTTGAGATCGCCGTAACTTAATCTAGCTAGCCAAGAGACCATTTTATAATACTGTCAAAGTTTTGAAAAGTCACCAGTTTTGTTTTTAAAGCTTTTTAGATGTTAATGATGGGATTTGAAGTTTTATTATGAAATATGACTATTTTGTAAAGTGAATTTGGTTGGTTTTGAGTTTAGGAACTAAAATGATAATATGTTGAAATTTACATGAAATTCTTATAAATTTAGATGCTTGAGAGTTGTTAATAGCATAGGTTATTTAACTCATCCTTAAGCTTCTTCTTTTTTGTTCTATTTCCCTTCACATTTTACTTTCTCTTTTCTCATGTTTCTCAACAAACTTTGTCTTATTCATTTCTCTCCTTTTCTTACCATACTGCGTGTATTACCTTTTTCAACATGCTTTTTTAATAAAAGAAAAAAATAAATGAAAGATTTCCTTTAATTTTCCCATTTTTATTTGAATAAATAGACTTCAATTTGCAGGTTATCTCCAAAAATTTAAAATAACCTTAACTTCAACTATCTTGTGTCAAAGCTAGCTATTTCAACCAATTGCCTCTTCCACATTGTTAGTTTTTAATCAAAGTGTTTGCTTCATGAGATATGCTTACTCCAATTTTCCCAAGGAATATTGTTACAACCCTTTAGTTATAACTCTTTAGATTATAATCCTTACAATTCCAAATGACAGTGAGTTAGGGAATATTAACACCCTTTGGTTAGAACTCTTTAGATTATAGTCCTTACAGTTCCAAAATGACTATAAGTTTTTATATGTGGCAACATACATATGATCGCATGGTTTGGGTTTCTCATGTTTAAAGGGTGTTTGATTGTTTCAACCCCTAAAATATATTATTAAATTGATATAAAAACATGGTTGTTAGTGGTTTTGTTACCAATCATTCAAATTATGCTAATGCATAATTGGTTATGTAAACATACGTCTATACATTTATACACGTGTATACATGCCTACATGTAACGACTCAAATTTCAATGGTGTCGGAATAGTGATGTGAGATCACTAAATCCAACATGTGAGTTTAGATATTAGTAAGTAACAGTTAAGTGTGATTTTAGAAATGTTTTTGAATTAGAGAAATTATGAATTAAAGGAAATTTTTAGATAAAATGAGATAAAAAAGAGGTATTGAGACCTCTAATTCCTAAATCGAGCCATAAATTTTTTTAGAAATATTTTTGGAACATTAATAAGTTAGTATTAAAGTTATGTTAAGAAATTTTAACATTTCGGTAGTCAATTGAATAAAAAAGACTAAATCGAATAAGATGTAAAACTAAGGAAAGTGATTAAATAGCTTTAAGAATAAATAAGAGGGATTTAAAGAGCAATTTGACCCAAAATAAAATAGGCTGGACGGTTAGGTAAATATTAGCTAAGAAATAGTGTGAACTAAGGGTAAATTGATAATTTAGTTGAAATTGAATAGTTAAAAATTGGATTAAATTGGGAAATCTAAAATTTTCTTCATTTTTCTTCATCCTCTTCAGAAAAAACATCATTGAAGGGTTCTTTTAAGCTGGTCTCTCATATTTTCACAACATGTAAGCTCAATTTTTGATTATTTCTTGTAATTTTTGTGTTTTTGAGACTTTTACAACTAGGTCCTCTTGTTTAATTCATTAGTTTTTGATTTCATGAGTAATTTTGAAAGTTTTCATGAATAAGTGCTAATTTTATGATGATTTAGTATGTAATTGGGGTTCTAAGTTCATTATATGATGATTTTATGAAGAGATTTTATAAGAATTGATTTTTAGGATCTAATTGTGAAAGTTGTTGGAATTAGGGTCTTGTGTTGAAATTTTGAATGTTAAAGGTTTTTAAGTAGTTTATAATGTCTTGATAAAATGTTATTTGAGAAGAATTAGCTCAATTGATGAATAAATTGAGTAGGGACTAAATTGTAGAAACTGAAAAGTTTAAGGTAATAGTGTAATTTCAAAAATTAAAGGACATAAATTGTGAAGTAGAGTTGAATTGAATTAGATGCTAATGAAGGAATGATTTTATAATTATAGATCAATAAAACAAAGTGAATAGTGGAAAGGAGAAATTACAAGAATAGTCCCTAAAAATTCTACGACTTTTGCAAATCAGCCCAGATAAGTTCATATAGCAAAGTTTAATGTTTTATCATGAAAATATTATGATTACTAAGGTATCTTATTGTAGATGAACATTATCAGATTGTATTAATTACCAAATGATATTTAACTAAAAGTGCAAATTAGTCGGAACAATGGTTTTAAGTGCTTTAATTTAATGAACATGATGAATTGACGGAATAGATGTGATAAGTGCGCCCGTATAAGACCATAGTTGGGCTATGACATCGGTGTATTGTGATATGTACTCCCGTATAAGACCATGACTGGGCTATGGCATCAGTATGATGTGATAATGTGCCTCCGTATAAGACCATATCTGGGATATGGCATCGGTATGATATGTGATCTGTATAAGACCATATCTGGAATATGGTACCGGTATGATACGTAATCCGTGTAAGACTATGGCAGGGCTATGGCTTCGGTATGTGATATGTGACTATATGCAAGTCCATGCTTTACTATGGCAATGTGATAATGAAGCACTCAATTTCATTATTGTTCCCTAATATAACTATGGAAGTAAATGAGAAATGGGCCTATTGGAGTTAAATTCGTGAATAGCAACATGAAAATTATTCAAATAAGCTTATTAATGATTTTGTGATTCACAGGAAGAATTAGTTAAATTAAAAGTTATATGATTGTGTACAATGTTCGGTAAGATTTATGTTTTTATGCCTATGAGCTTACTAAGCTTCTATAAGCTTACTTGTGTAAGTTATTTATTTTGTAGATTGACTTATATACATACGGAGGATCGGATCTACATCAAGGATCACACTATCCAGATTTATTCCGATAGATTTTGTTAAACAACTTTTTGATTTATATGGCATGTATAAGGGTTGATTTGATAATGTAATTGATGAATGATTAAGTATATAAGTAAGTTGAATATAATGTTTTGTGTTTGAAAATGAAATATACATGTTTTGTCTTGAAATAATTGATTGGTTGGACTCTATTAGTGTATAAATATGATTTTGTGCAGGTGATATAAAAAAGGGTGAGAAATGTGGTCTTAAATGGCCTATTTTTATCCACACAGGTAGGCACACGGGCGTGTGTCTAGGCCATGTGTCTACCTCATAGGCATGTGATAAGGCCGTGTGTCCCTTGCAGCTTAAAAATGAGAAACGGAATGTCCAGGTTTAGGCACACAGTCTAGCACACGCGTGTGTAGCTTGGCCGTGTGACTCACACGGGTTCCAATATGGCCGTGTGATGCAGCCGTGTGAAATCTGCACCTTAATTGTGAAATTTAATTATCACACAGCCTAGCAACATGGGCATGTGCTCAAGCCGTGTGACTCAAGTTTCTTCTTGAATGCAAGTTAGAGAACTCTACTGGTTTGGGACATGGGCGTGTGTGACCACACGGCCTACCTACTCGGGTGTGTCTCTATCCATACGGGCGTGTGGCCCTGTTTCACTGATTTTTTTTTTAAGTTTTCTAAAAGTACTGAAAGTTCTTAGTTTGGTCCCGATCTAAGTCCAACGTATATTTTGGCCTCGTAGGCTTTTATAAAGAACTTTAAGCATGTGTTTGAATAATAATCAATTTGAAATGAAGTTTTATAATCTGATTTTGGGTGTTACATTTAGTGGTATTAGAGCTTCGGTTTAGCTGATTCTCGGAATGTGTGTGATGTGTACAGTGCTTAGAAATATATGCCATATAAATTTGTGATTGTGTGATGTGTATGATCCGATCTAATCCCTATTTTTATTATAGATTATCTTCAAATTGAAAAGATGTCAAATAGACCAGAACATACTAAGCAAGAAGAAGTTAACAGTAGATTAGAGACCTCTGAACAAGGAACAAATAGTGAGGCTCCAATTTCCTTGATGCGAGAACAAGAACTCAAAAATATGATTTATGGATTTATGAATCAGTGGTATAATGAGAATGTGTGAGAAAGAAATCATACTCAGCAACCTCCTCCCTCTATTTCAACATCAGTAGTACCCCAGGTTACTCCTCCACCCCCTCCAACAACGGAATCTAGTAAACGTTCTCCATTTGAAAAGCTCAGAGAACATGGGGCTGAAGAATTTTGGGGAAGAGCAGATGATGACCCCGTCAAAGCTGAGTATTGGTTACAAAGTATAATGAGGGTTTTTAAACAAACGGCATGCTCACCAGATGATTACTTAAAATGTGTTGTGTCACTATTGAAAGAAGAAGCTTATAACTGGTGGGAAATAATTGAAGCCGTGGTACCGGCTGAGCAAATCACTTGGGAATTTTTCCAGAATGAATTTAGGAAGAAATATGTTGGTAGAAGATATTTGAATAAGAGGAAAAGAGAACTCCTCGACTTACGACAGGGAAACAAGTCAGTCGCTGAATATAAAAGAGAATTTGTTTATCTCAGCAAATATGCTCGAGATATTGTACCTACTGAGGAATAAATACGTATCAGATTTGAAGAAGGGCTTAATAATGAGATCAGAATGATGATAGGGGGCACTGAAATACGGGAATTCGTTGTTCTATCAGATCATGCTCAGAAACTTGAAGAAGTATATAATAGAAAGATGCAACAAGATAGAAAGAGTAAATAATCTTTCAAAAGAAGTGCATCTAAGTCGTTTTCAACTGTACCGGTGAAGAAATTTAAAGAGGAATTTAGTCGAGCTGCTTTAGCACCTGAAAGATCGGGAAGGAGTAGATCAAGACAATCTGATTTTAGGGCATCTGACAGACTTGTTATTAGCGTGGGTAGTGTGCAAAATACCCCAAGGCCTAAATGCCAATATTATGAAAGAAATCACCCCAGTGAATGTAGAGGTAAATTAGGGGCTTGTTATAAATGTAGGGCCACTGACCACTTTATTCGAGATTGTCCCCAACTACGAATAGAAAAAGTAGAACAGAAAGAGAAATAGAAAACTCCTCAAAAAGGAAAATGTTCTGGTCAGAGTAGTGCTACAAAGGCAACTCGATCAGGTATGAAAGATACTGTTAGTCGATCAGAAGCTAGGCCATTGCTCGTACCTATACCATTCGAGTAAGAGAAGAAGCGACAGCTCCAGACATAATTGCTGGTACTTTCTATCTTTATGATATTCCTGTATATGCTTTAATAGACCCTGGGTCTACACATTCATATATTTGCACTACATTAGCATCTGAAAAGAATTTATTTGTTGAGCCTACTGATTATGATGTACAAGTTACAAATCCGTTAGGGCAAAGTGTGGTAGTTAATTTAATATGTTGTAACTGTCCACTAAAAGTTAAGGGTTGTGATTTCCCTACTGATTTGATGTTATTACCCTTTCGGGAATTTGATGTAATCTCTGGCATGGACTGGTTAATGAAATAAGATCTGGTAGTGAATTATCGAGAAAAACGAATCAGTTTGAAATGCCAGACAGGAGATATCATTTTGGTTGAGTCTGGGAATGTGGACGATACTGTTAAAATGATTTCATCTTTTTCTGCCCAGAAATTATTTTGTAAAGGAAATGAGGCATAATTAGCCTATATTCTTGACACTCAGAGTTCTAAATCAAAGTTAAATCAATTACCTGTTGTGAATGAATTCATTGATGTGTTTCCTGAAGAATTGTTGGGTTTACCACCCGATAGAGGAGTTGAATTTGTGATAGACGTGCTTTCGGGAACACCTCCCATATTAGTGACACCGTATAGAATGGCCCCACCAGAGTTAAAAGAGTTGAAGACACAGTTACAAAGTTGTTAGAAAAAGGGCTTATCAAACCGAGTATGTCGCCATAGGGTGCATCTGTTTTATTTGTGAAAAAGAAGGACTGGTCACTGAGTTTGTGCAAAGATTACTGGCAGTTGAATAAGATAATGATTAAAAATAAATATCCTTTACCTCATATTGATGATTTATTTGATCAGTTGAAGGGTGCCGCAGTATTTTCAAAGATAGATCTCAGACCCAGGTATTATTAATTAAAAGTAAAAGAATGTGATGTGCTGAAAACAGCTTTTAGAACTCGGTATGGCCATTATGAGTTTTTAGTCATGCCATTTGGTTTGACCAATGCTCCAGTTGCTTTTATGGATTTAATGAATCGGATTTTTTAGCCTTATCTGGATAGATTTGTAGTTGTGTTCATTGACAATATATTGATCTATTCAAAAACTTAATCCGAGCATGCTTAGCACTTGAGAGTTGTGTTACAGATTTTGAGAGAAAAACAGTTATATGCAAAATTTAGCAAATGTGAATTTTGGCTTCACGAAGTGGGATTCTTGGGTTACATTGTGTCTGTAGATGGTATACGAGTAGATCTGAACAAGGTGTCAGCGGTGATTAATTGGAAAACTTCGAAGAATGTTACAGAAGTACGAAGTTTTCTAGGGTTAGCTGGTTATTATCATCGATTTGTGAAATACTTTTCAATGATTCCTTCACCGATGACCCGGTTTTTACAGAAGAATATTGAATTTATATAGTCTGATGAGTGCCAACGAAGTTTTGATCAGTTGAAGAAAATGTTGGCAGAGGCTTCAGTGTTAACTCAGCCTGAATCAAGTGTGCCATATGTGGTACATAGTGATGTATCTTTGAATGGTTTAAGCTGTGTACTGATGCGGTTAGATAGAGTTGTAGCATATGCATCTCGGCAATTGAAACCACATGAGAGGAACTACCCTACACATGATCTTGAGCTAGCTGCCATAGTTTTTGCTTTAAAAATTTGGAGACATTACCTATATGGGGAGAAATGTTATGTGTATACAGACCATAAAAGTTTGAAGTATTTAATGTCGCAAAAAAAGTTAAATTTGAGACAGAGGCGATGGTTAGATCTATTGAAAGATTACGATTTTGTCATTGATTATCATCCGGGGAAGGCAAATGTAATGGTAGATGCACTTAGTCGGAAATCGTTATTATTTTCTCTTTGAGCATTAAATGCTCATCTGTCTGTTAATGAAGATGGTTCGGTGTTGGCCGAATTAAAGGCAAAACCAGTATTCTTCCAACGAATTCAGGAGTTGCAAGATGAAGATCCAAAATTGGTGTTGAAATGACAGATGGTTCAGGACAACTTGAACTTAGAGTACTCCATTGATGATAGTGGTATGTTATACTATCGCAATAGAATTTGTGTCCAGAATAATCTAGGATTGAAAAACGATATCTTGTTAGAGGCTCATAGTAGTATGTACTCGATTCATCCGGAAAGTACGAAGATGTATTGTGATTTGAAGAAAATGTATTGGTGGCCTGGTATGAAGCGAGAAATTTGTGAATTTGTAGTGAAATGCTTGATTTGTCAGTAGGTAAAAGCAGAACATCAAGTACCTACGGGTTTGTTACAAATTGTAATGATTCCAGAATGGAAGTAGGAACATGCGACGATAGATTTTGTATCTGGGTTGCCTGTGACTCTGAAGAAGAAAGATTCGATTTGGGTGATAGTGGACAGATTGACTAAGTTAACGCATTTTATTCCGGTTAGAACAGATTTTCCACTTGAAAAATTAGTGGAATTATATGTGTTAGAAATTGTGAGATTACATTGAGTGCCAACATCTATTATTTCTAATCGAGATTCGAGGTTTACTTTGAGATTTTGGAGTAAACTACAGTAAGCTTTAGGTACTAAATTAAAATTTAGTACAACTTTTCATTCTCAGACCGACGGGCAATCAGAGCGAGTGATTTAGATTTTAGAAGATATGTTGAGGTGTTGTATACTCGATTTCGGTGGTAGCTGGGAAAAGTATTTACCTTTAGCTGAATTTTCTTATAATAATAGTTATCAAGCTAGTATTAAAATGGCACCGTTTGAAGCTCTGTACGGAAGAAAATATAAAACCCTGTTGTATTGGTTAGAATTAAGTGAATCGAAATTAGTGGGAGTGGATTTGATTCGGGAAACTGAAGTGAAAGTTTAGATTATTTGAAAAAGTTTGAAAGCTGCTTCAGATCATCAGAAGTTGTATGCAGATTTGAAAAGAAGAGATATAGAGTTCAATGTGGGTGATCGTGTGTTCTTGAAAGTTTCCCCGTGGAAGAAAGTTCTATGATTTGGTAGAAAGGGAAAGCTTAGTCCACGATTTATTAGGTCGTATAAGGTCATTGAAAGAATTGGTCCAGTAGCTTATAAATTGGCCTTGCCTTCGGAGCTTGAGAAAATCCATAATGTATTTCATGTATCTATGTTGAGACTGTATAGATCAGACCCTTCACATGTGATTCATCATACTGAGATAGAGCTACAATCAGATATGACTTATTTGGAGGAACTAGTGAAAATTCTAGCTCGAGAAGTTAAAGAGCTACGGAATAAATGAGTACCGTTAGTAAAGGTGTTATGGCATCGACATGGATTGGAAGAGGCAACCTGGGAAACGGAGGAATCAATGAGAGCACAATATCCGCATTTGTTTTCATGTACGAAATTTCGAGGACGAAATTTCCTAAGAAGGGAGAGTTGTAACGGCCCAAATTTCAGTGGTTTCAGAATAGTGATGTGAGATCACTAAATCCGACATGTGAGTTTAGATATTAGTAAGTGAAAGTTAAGTGTGATTTTAGAAATGTTTTTGAATTAGAGAAATTATGAATTAAAGGAAATTTTTAGATAAAATGAGATAAAAACGAGGTATCAAGACCTCTAATTCCTAAATCGAGCCATAAATATTTTTAAAAATATTTATGGAATATTACTAAGTTAGTATTAAAGTTTTGTTAAGAAATTTTAACATTTCGGCAGTCAATTAAATAAAAAGGACTAAATCGAATAAGATGTAAAACTGAGGGAAGTGATTAAATAGCTTTAATAATAAATAAAAGGGACTTAAAGAGCAATTTGACCCAAAATAAAATAGGCTGGACGGTTAGGTAAATATTAGCTGAGAAATGGTGTGAACTAAGGGTAAATTGGTAATTTAGTTAAAATTGAATAGTTAAAAATTGGATTAAATTGGGAAATCTAGAGTTTTCTTCATTTTTCTTCATCCTCTCCAGCAAAAACACCATTGAAGGGTTCTTTTAAGCTGGTCTCTCATATTTTTACAACATGTAAGCTCAATTTTTGATTATTTCTTGTAATTTTTGTGTTTTTGAGTCTTTTACAACTAGGTCCACTTGTTTAATTCATTATTTTTTGATTTCATGAGTAATTTTGAAATTTTCCATGAATAAGTGCTAAAAGTTTATGATGATTTAGTATGCAATTGGGGTTCTAAGTTTATTATATGATGATTTTATGAAGAGATTTTATAAGAATTGATTTTTATGATCTAATTGTGAAAGTTGTTGGAATTAGGGTTTTGTGTTGAAAATTTGAATGTTAAAGGTTTTGAAGTAGTTTATAATGTCTTGATAAAATGTTACTTGAGAAGAATTAGCTCAATTGAAGAATAAACTGAGTAGGGACTAAATTGTAGAAACTGAAAAGTTTAGGGTAATAGTGTAATTTCAAAAATTAAAGGACATAAATTGTGAAGTAGAATTGAATTGAATTAGATGCTATGAGGGAATGATTTTATAATTATAGATCAATAAAACGAAGTGAATAGTGGAAAGGAGAAATTACAAGAATAGTCCTTGAAAATTCTACGACTTTTGCAAATCAACCCAGGTAAGTTCATATGGCAAAGTTTAATGTTTTATTATGAAATATTATGATTACTACGGTATCTTATTGTATATGAATATTATCAAATTGTATTAATTACCAAATAATATTTAACTAAAAGTGCAAATTAGTCGGAACAATGGTTTTAAGTGCTTTCATTTAATGATCATGATGAATTGACGGAGTATATGTGATAAGTGCGCTCGCATATGACCATAGTTGGGCTATGACATCGGTGTATTGTGATATGTACTCCAGTATAAGACCATGGCTGGGCTATGGCATCAGTATGATGTGATAATGTGCCTCCGTAGAAGACCATATCTGGGATATGGCATCGGTATGATATGTGATCTGTATAAGACCATATCTGAGATATGGCATCAGTATGATATGTGATCCGTGTAAGACCATGGCAGGGCTATGGCTTCGGTATGTGATATGTGACTATGTGTAAGTCCATGCTTTACTATGGCAATGTGATAATAAAGCACTCAATTCCATTATTGTTCCCTAATTTAACTATGGTAGTAAATGAGAAATGGGCCCATAGGAGTTAAATTCGTGAATAGCAACATGGAAATTATTCAAATGAGCTTATTAATGATTTTGTGATTTATAGGAAGAATTAGTTAAATTAAAAGTGATATGATTGTATACAATGTTCGGTAAGATTTATGTTTTTAAGCCTATGAGCTTACTAAGCTTCTATAAGCTTACTTGTGTAAGTTATTTGTTTTGTAGATTGACTTATATACATACGGAGGATCAGATCTACATCAAGGATCACACTATCCAGATTTATTCCGGTAGATTTTGTTAAACAACTTTTTGATTTATATGGCATGTATAAGGGTTGATTTGATAATGTAATTGTATGAATGATTAAGTATATAAGTAAGTTGAATGTAATGTTTGTCTTTGAAAATGAAATATACATGTTTTGTTTTGAAATAATTGATTGGTTGGACTCTATTAGTGTATAAATGTGATTTTGTGCAGGTGATGTAAAAAAAGGTGAGAAGTGTGGTCTTAAATGGTCTATTTTCGTCCACACAGGTAGACACACGGGCGTGTGTCTAGGCTGTGTGTGACACATGGCCTACCTTATGGGCATGTGATAAGGCCATGTGTCCTCTGCAGTTTAATAATGAGAAACAGAATGTCCAAGTTTGGACACACGGTCTAGCACATGGGCGTGTGGCTTGGCCGTGTGACTCAAATGGGTTCCAACATGGCCGTGTGATGCAGCTGTGTGAAATCTGCACCTTAACTGTAAAATTTAATTATCACACGGCCTAGCAACACGGGCATGTGCTCAGGCCATGTGAGTCAAGTTTCTTCTTGAATGCAAGTCAGAGTGCTCCACAGGTTTGGAACACGGGCATGTGTGACCACATGGCCTACCCACACGGGTGTGTCCCTATCCACACGGGCGTGTGGCCCTGTTTCACTTAAATTTTTTTTTTAAGTTTTCTAAAAGTTCTGAAAGTTCTTAGTTTGGTCCCGATCTAACTTTAACGTATATTTTGGGCCTCGTAGGCTTGTATAAAGAACTTTAAGCATGCATTTGAATAATAATCAATTTGAAATGAAGTTTTATAATCTGATTTTGGGTGTTACACTGCATATTTGAATGTGTCACAGGGTTAGAACTTTAGTCTCGCAAACCGTGAAGTATTAGACAATACTTTTGCTTTAATGTGATTATAAATAGATGCCTTCCACCTCATTTGTAAGCCTCTTTGTTTACCTCCTTCAAAACTTTGAAAGGGACTATTTGTTTTTGTCAGGCCAATGTTAAGTCATAAAGTAAACACTAGGAAATTGTTTGAGATGTACTTCGCTTATAAAATTTACTTGATTTAACTGCTCAATTTGCATCACCACTAACCCTTAAACCATAAACCCTAACCTTTAAACCCTAGTCCTCAAACCTTAGACATAAATTTTAAACCCTAAATCTTAGAGCATACACCTTAAACCCTAAACCCTAAACCTTAGAGCCTACACCCTAAACCTTAAACCCAAACTCAAACTCAAACCTTAGATCTTAGACCCTCAACCATAAACCTAAAATGTAGCATTCCCAAAACCCCACTGAGTTAGGGACTAAATCGTAAAAATAAGAAAAGTTCTATGGTACAAGTGTCAATATTTAAAACGTGAGGGGTTAAAGTATAAATATGGAAAATTTGAAGGGCCAATAGTGAAAATTTTTTAAGGTTGAAAGTGTTTAGAATGATCAAATTGAACAAATGAAGAAATGAGAAGGACTAAATTATAAATTTTACCAAGAAAATGTCATAAAAAAGATGGAATTGTAGAGAAAGTACAAAGGTAAAATAGTCATTTCTTAAATAAGATAATTATGGGAAAATATATTTGGTTATAGAAAAATTTGGGCCATTAGATTAAATTGAAAAGTAAGAAGAAATTATGACCCTTGGATGGAAATCATTAAAAGTTAAATTATTAATTATTAATAATATTTTATTAAAAATATTTTTGTAGAAAAATGAAGAAAATTCTTCATTTCTCCTACACCTACCGTCCATCACTTCTATATATATATATATGGGGGGAGAATTTTGCTTCTTAAGAAATTTAGTCTTTTGCGATGAAAGCTCACTTTTTCTCCTAAAATTCTTGAAAATTTCCTCAAACACCAAAGAGAAAAGATGAAGTAGAGATTCTAAAGAATACGTTCATCAAATTAGAAGTAAGAAAATAGTAAATGAAAGTGAAGAAAATGAGAACAAAAAATGGGAAGGAAAGTGGTGAAGATGAGAAAGGCATGAAAATGAAGAAGAAATGAAAAAATTCTTGACAAATGAGGTAAGTTTCATACCGGCCCTACTTGTATTTCAATAGATTGAGTTAAATATGTTGTGAATGAGATTTATGAAACATGTATTTTAATCTAAATACTAGAAATAGAAAGTATTTGATGAAGCATAGAGACTTAAAACACTAAAATGGTTAGTAAGAGAGAATATGATTTGTATTTTGAAAAGTACTAATATTAAGAAATGAATATGTAATTTACACATAAATATAAGTGATTAAATTGAATAGTAATCAAAACTATGGTAATTATGTATGATTGAATGAAAGATAGTGTAAAGAACCATGACAAAGAAATTTTTTTCATTAAAACAGTTTGGATAGAAGTAGTGACTTAAATTTGAAAATTCACTAGAAATCATAGAAATTTAGTTAGAGGTTGAATTAAATATGGAATTAAAGCTTATTGAGTTTATATTCATATGGAAGAAACAATGTAAGCAACGAAATTATAGATTTTGAGATATATTAGTTTTTATGGGATAATGACAAAATGGACTCGAGTTCCCCTGTTTTGACTTTAGCTAAACATCAAAAATGGTAAAAAAAAATTATTATTGGATGAAATTTATATGTTTGATTTCTTGATGAGTCTATTTTCAAAAGAAATAAATGGTAACATAATATGAATCCTGAGCTAAAAGATAATTATTTTTTAGTGGAGAAGGATCGAAGCTGTCAAATAGCAGAATAAGGGAAATTTTGAGGAATAAACTGTATTAATTGGCTTATGTGCAAACTCTGAAATTTTATTGTAAAATTTTAATTGAGTCTAGTTTCAAAAACAACAAGCGGATCCAAATTTTGAGTTCTATAGAAAAAAGATAAAAAATAATTTAGTGACTAGTACTTGAATGGACAATTTTTACTAAGAGTATACATGTGATTCGTGTAATTATAATTAATGTTACATGAAAGCATGTTATACTAAAAACTAAAGAATCTTATATATGTACAATAAGGATGTGGATTGGAGAGGAGGAGGAGAAATAATAGGAGAATTTATAATGCAAGGAAATTATTGCAAATGAAGGATTTTTACTAATACATAAATGAAATTCAAAAACATTTTTAAGACATTAAATGACTAATTGATATAAGATGAATTGAGGAAGTCCTAATTGATACAATTAGTAAATTTTGACAATAGAAATGGCATATAAAAGGGTAATCTAATTTTTCAAAATGCATGACCTTTAATGGATTTATTTGTAAAATTGTAATAATTCTATTAATTTGATAAACTTTAGTATCAAAAGCATGTATATGGGATTTATTAAGGAAACATCATATGATTCTTCGAGTGGTTTGATAACAATCTTTGAGAATAAATTTTGTATCTTGAACATATAGGGTTATTTTGAAATAAATATGAGAGGCTAGGGTATAAAGTGCAAATTGACTCAAAGTAAATTTTCTCTTATTTTAAAAAATAGAATCAAAATTTGGTAACGATATTAGAGACATAATACCGATACCTTGAGAAAGGTATCGATACTTCAGTCAAAGTATCGATACTTTATTCAGGGCATTGATACATATGGATTTTATTTGATTTTCTAAAACATCAAAGCTTAAATCAGTATTGATACCAAGATAGGGGTATCGATACCTAAGCTAAGGTACCGATACCTCAGTGCCAGTATCGATATTGGAGCCCTGTTTTGTACATATGTAATGATGAAATAAAATGTTGCTAAAAGTTTTACTCGGATTGAATCAAGAAAACTTTAATAGGAGAATAACACGACAATGATAACAAAATATTCTTTGTTAAAGGGTCGATTTATCAGTATGTGGCCATAGTTACTCTGGCATCAAATATGACATTCCTATATCTTGACCCAGCAGTTGGGTCGAGTATAAAGGTGTTACATAAAAACTCAAACCTGAAACGCGAACCTCAAACCCTAAACATATAGCCCTAAAACTTAAAACATTAAAAACCCAAATCACAAAACCCTAAAACTCGACAGCAAACCTTACACCCTAAACTCAAACACTACACCAAACCTCAAACCCAAAACCCCTGGCCTTAAACTTGAACCCTTAAACCACAGACCCCATCAACCCCCAACCCATAAACCCAAATCCTAAACCCTATTTCATATTTCCAAAGATAAAGAAATTAAATTACAATGAACGCATAAATAGAGATGAATACACTACAAATAATTTGTCATATACCAACACTTACTTTTATTGATGGTCCAATTCCGTAAGTATAAGTAGGTCTATACTAATATATTACTTATTCGTCAATATATGATGAGCCTATACCAACACATCCTATTAGTTTCGGTGTAGGAGTATTTATAATGACAGATTAATTTATTCGTCAACATAAGTATTATATATACTAAAGATATTATTAGTGTCATCCGTATAGGATGTATTCTAAAAAGTTTAAAATATGTCATAGGTCCCTATAATTTTTAAAATTTAAATTTAGTCCCTATACTTTTATTTTTAAGAATTTAATCTATTTATTTTTTAGAATTTCAAGTCCAATTATTAACACTATTAAAATTATTTTGTTAAATCTAGGTTAATTATAAAGTATTTTCTTTATTTACATGGCTACCAAGTGAGTATTTTGATAAAAAAATTAACAGTGTTAACAATTTGACTTAAATTTTGAAATATGAAAAGTACAAGGACTAAATTTTAAATATGTAAAAGGAAAAGCTAGAAAATAGTTTAGCCAAAAAGCTACAGGGACTGAAAAGAAAATTTCCCCTTTTCCATTTGCTCTTTTTCACGCGAAGGTCACGGATAGGTTTTGGCTTTGGTTCCTTTTTTATTTTTCACTCTTTACTCTCCTTCTTCCTTCTCCATTTGCCCTAGCCGCCGCCTTCACTCCACTTTGCAGTCGCAGACGTCCCTCGGGCCAGCTGATGCCACCGGAGTTCAGCTCTCTTCCTCTTTAATCTATTTTCCTGCTTAGAAACCTAAAAAAAATCCGGATGTAGGGGAATTCGATAAGGAAACGTCACGAAAAAAAAAAAAGAGATTGCGTGATGTTATCTTCCTTTTTCATTTTTTGATTTTTTTCGCCCAAAATTCTCTCCCACTCTCACCGCTGCCGCCGACATCGTAACGATTCTTTGTGGCGACCTTCTCAGTACTTAACTCTATCTACTCTATAGCTTCCGTGATTTGGATTGACTCTCGTTTCCGATTTTTAGTAAAGCTCTCTCTGCTTTTTGTTAGCTTCGTCTCATTGAAAATCATCTCTACAAGGTACTAATCGGTCTATCTTTTGCCACTTTCCTTTTCTTCCAGTGATTGATTGAACAACCACTGCAATCAAGATTTCATCTGGCATTTACATCGTTGATAACGACATTTTCTTGGAATGATTTAGTTCTTTATCCGTTTTTATTCTCATTTTCTAGGTTTCATCTGTTTGATTTCGTCAATTTTGTTATTTACTGAAGGTGATAGGGTTCGTGTTTTTCTTTTGACAATTTATTCAATTTTCACTGTTTCTCGATGCCATATTCAGTTGCGCTTAGTGCATGATTTGTATCTTATTATGATTTGCTGAATTACTGTGGTTTTGAATCGCAGTTCCCGTTCTTCTAGTTCCTTTGCTCCAAGGGAAATTACTGGACGCCATCCATTCCGTCCACCACCGCTATCCTCTGCAATGTCAGACCGTGACAGGCAACGCGAGAGGGATCGCGAGAGAGACCGAGACCGAGAGCGTGAACGCGAAAGGGATCGCAGGCGAGACAGAGATGTTCGCGACCGAGAGCGAGACAGAGACAGGGAACGGACGCGCAGCAAGAGATCCCGTACTCCGGAGCGTATCCGATCCCGGCACACGCGCTCTTCTACGCGTTCCCCTGACCGTGAACGGTACCGTTCACGCTCCCACTCTCAGGAACGCTCTGCCCACCGTCATCACTGGCACCGGCACCGAACACCATCAGATGAACCCCCGAGGAAACGTCACCGCCACGAAAGCGAGGAAAGGGAGAAGGATAGGCAAAAGGCAGTGTCGGATTTTGTGGACGAGATAGCTAAAGAGCAGCAGCAGAAGAAAGGAAACAATGAGAATGAGAATGAGAATGAGAATGAGAATGAGCATGGGGATGGGGATGGGGATGCAGGAGAGCAGGATGAGATGGAGATGATGAAGAAGTTAGGGATTCCAGTTGGTTTTGATTCCACCAAAGGGAAACATGTACCTGGGACTGATATTAGTGGAGTTAGGACTGTGACTAAGCGGCAGCCCAGGCAGTATATGAACCGAAGAGGCGGGTTTAATCGTCCATTGCCTGCTGAGCTCAACCGCTAGAATTAAGGGGTTAAAGCATTTTCAAGGTTAGGATTTTTGTTATTGTGACTGCTAATGTGGATGCTTTTTAGCGTTTCTTGTTTTAATATTTTTGTAAGTGAATGCTTGTTGGTTTATTGTGCTGGGAATTATTTTAGTTATATGGTTGTATATTTTATTAGTATTAGTCTTGGTATACGGAATACTAATGTTGAAACTAACTAGCTCTAAGAAAATTCAAGATGTATCACTTACTCACATTTTGTTCTATTAGAGTTATTGTGAAACCTAAGTTGTTTGTCTACTGAATAAGAGTTCCTATTGATTTTAGCATAATTCGGGATTTAGAAGTGGGTATATGTTTTTTCAAACTGTGTATCCCAAGTTGGGTTGGTCATCCATTTTGATGCAGTTACTAGGTTCTGGCAGTGTATCTGCTTGACTTTCTTGATGCAGTATGCTAAGGTATACCTTTTAGATTATTTTTCTTAGGTACAACAACAATTTGGATTGTTGTGGATTTTATTTTTTAAGTCTGGCTATTGAATTTAAAGATTATTTTTCTTGGTAGAATATGGCGCTACAGGGTTCCTGTTTTGGTTCTACTGTTATGTGATGTTGGTGCCGCAATGGAAACTAATTTTGCGGAATTACTTCTTTTAAATTTTGGTTGGTATCAATTTGAAAATTTCTGTAACCTCTGTAATCCTTCATTCAAGAGTGGGATTTCAAATTGTGAGTTAAATTATTAACCGAACCGAATTAGCATTAATCGAATTGTATAATCCTTTAATAGTTAATTGAATCGAAATAATTTGATTAATTCGGTCGATTAACTGAATCAATCGAAATTTATATATTTTTTGTCTTTTGATTAAAACAAGTATAAAACATAAGAAAAAATACATTGAAATTAATCGAAATATATGTTTTTGTCTTGAAAGTTAACCAAAATTTTATAAAGACTACATAAGTCTTAAAATTAACACATAATATTAATTATTAAGTTTGATTAATTATTTGATTTTAAATTGAATTAATTGATAATTAAAATTTTAAAAAATCATTAATTGTTCTTTTGACTGAACTGAATTCAACAACGAATCAATTAATTGAATTAAATAAATTTAATCAATTAATTTAATTTTAACTAATATCATCATTATAATCAAATGGGTTTATAAATAGCATCAACAATAAACACAACATTGAGTTTTTTCATGACATCATAAATATTAAATTTAGTATTACTATCAAATTTTATAATAAGTGTATCATTATCAAATTTTGTAGTAAGTGTACCATCATGCATTATCAATTTTAATCCTAGATGTTCTCATAAAATATATTTTGTATAAAATTGGTGTTGAGTTAAGATAAAAAAAAATCATCTTCCATACAAGTACAAAAAATTGGTGGGAAAGACCAATCTATTACTTACACTAAAATATCCTCTAATACTGTCTTAGGGTAAATAATCGACATATCAATTAATTAAAATATCTTACATGTATTTTTAATGACCCAATATTCAAATATGAATAAATAGGTGGAGATATAATATTTATGGAAGTTCCTAAATCACACTAGATAATAGTTTAATTATTTTACAATGATGGTAAACATATTTGGGTTTTCTTACCAAGGAGGTAATTTATTTTTAACAACTCATTTATTTATAATTTTATTTTGTTGATAGCAAAAAGGGACGGGGTTGAGTGATTTCATTCTACAAGAGCAGAGAATTAGAAATAGAGAGGAAGAAGAAGCCCTCCAGTCTCATGCCTTAGAATTTTATTATATAGGTCGGCTAATTAGGTTGGATTCCAGGTTGGATCTCGGGTCGGGTTGTAATTATTATTTAATAATTTGTCCTCCTGGTCGAAAAAGGGTTATAAATTGACTCTTCTCAGACGATCTGACTAAAGATGTACTCACCGCACCCATCCCCGCCCTGGCACCCATGTGGGTCCTCAGACCCACCTAATCCTCGCTATACCTATCTAGCAATTCACTTCATATAATATATTTATAAGTATCAGTTAAATATAAACTAATTTTTTATGAAAAAAGTATGAAATACATGTCCTCCAGACTCCCACCACATATGTGATATTATTCCAACTGTCACCATTTAAAAAAAAATCATCACAACCCTTTAATTGGTAAATAAAATATAACTTAAACACGAGTTTAAAAAATTCAGAAAATAAAATCCTTACATATCCAAATACAAACAATGTCTCAAATACATCATAAATGCCTTCAAATGCAATACAAGTGCAAAAGTTCCAAAAATCAATCAATACATGTCACTTATGTTACTTCTATATCACATTCATTTTCTAATTCTTTTATCAATTGTAAGCATCGTATCTCTTTAACTTCACCTGGACCTGCATATGTAAGCTTTTTTATAAATAACTTGCACTTTTATTTGACAAATAAATTCAATGTAAAAAATGATATGTTACCATTTTATAAACAAATTCAAAATAAAAATATCATAAACTACCTTTAAAATTAGCCTAAATTCAATTTTGAGCACACATCAAAGCCTCAATACTTTCTGGTAGAAGTCGACTATGATAAGGATCAAGTACTCCACCACTAGTGCTGAAAGTAGACTCCGAAGGGATTGTAGAAATAGGAATGCTTAAAATATCCCTAGCTATTTGTTGAAGAATTGGATATGTGTTTCCATTTTGATAATGCTCTAGAATAACGTATTTTTATGTATTAATCATGTATTTATTCTGAGCTTGATTCTACTAATTTAAGCTATTTATGTCTTTTTATCTTTTAGGGATTGATTTGGAGGCAAAAGCAAAATTAAAGGACAAAAGTACGAATTTGGAGACACATTAGGCTGATATGCGACACAAGAAAAAGATTGTGCCAAAAGTGCAAGCATGGGAGACATAAGGACTAAAAACGCAAAAGACGAGATTTTATTTTATAAGACTTCATTTTATTTATATTAGGATAATTAAATATTAAGATAATTATTAGGATTATTTAAATTTTAGGATTTTATTTTAATTATCTTTATTCATCTTTAATTAAATGTATTTATCTTTTTAGAATTTAAGTTCAATTAGACTATCTTCCTAGCACTATAAATAGGGGGTGAAGTGACTCTATTTGTGTTCGTCTTTTTCTGTAAACACTCTCCCCCTGAAAGTCTAGGCTTTTGTTTCTTCATATTTTCTTTCAATAAAATTCTCTTTTCCATTTTTATATTTATTTTCTTTTCCACCATTATCATGAGCCACTAAAACCTATGTAACCAAAAATTGTCAATATTACCCAAAAAGGGTTCTTGAGGCCTAGAATTCGTACTTAGCCTTCTCGCCAAGTATTCATCGTTTCTCCGCACTACGGGCTGACGCTTCCGTCCATGGCCCTTAAGAAGTAAGCTTTTCAGCATATGCAAGGGCGGCCGCTTTGTATGTTTTGGAAGGATTGCATAGTCGGTTCGTTAACTTACTGCGTCAGAGGTTGGCGAGCCAAGGAGACAAAATGGCGTGGGATTCGCCATTGAGAAGCGTTGATCTAGCATAGATTACTGGCTAGAGTCAGGTTCCCTAAAAATCGTAAGTCTAATCTTTGGAGCTGGTGGTCGTAGGCGTCCTCTTCCACTATAACTGGCTTACTTGAGTTGAGAAGGGTCATTTAAAAGCCGAGGATCGAACCCAAGGTAGAATGAGACAACTGGAAGTTGGAATCTACCAATAAGAATTTCTTTTCCTTTAACTCTCTTTATTATTTTTATTAATTTCGTAATCACAATTTCAGTCAACTTTAGATTCTATTTTTTCATTTTTTCCAAATCAAATCAAATCTTTAATTTTGTTATTTTTATTTTTCCTCTATTATGCAGGTTTTCTTGGGCACGATTTTGCCCAGGATTTCGAGAAACAAGCATTCGTATAATCCAGTCCCTAAAGATTCAACCCTACTTCCCATTTACTGTTCTTTTTCATTATTTCTACTATTTTATAGAGAATAGGATTTTTTGGTGCTCTCAATGACACATCAAATTTTGGCGCCGTTGCCGGGGATCGGTAACATACTAATCTTGTTTTTTGTTTCTTATGACCAGATCTGCTCCAGGAACTCTTGCATTTGATTCAGAGATTGAAAAGACTGCGAGAGCCAATCGCAAGGAAACAAAGCTAAGAAAAAAACGGTCAGCGGTGGTTGGAACTCAAAGCAATCCACCGCCAGAAATTAGAATCGACGACGAAGCAGAGTCTAAGGTTAACGAAAACCCTACTCAAACTTTTGAAGGTGAAAAAGTAGAAGTCGATTCCCCAGAAAAGTGTTTAACGCTAGGGTTGACGAAAACCCTAATTTAGCACCTCAAACTATGGCTCAGACAATTCAGCAACTGGCCGAAGCGCCGACGGAACAACCACCACTATGCATCGCGTATCCTACTATGGATACTGATTTCGAGCTAAAGTCAGGATTGATTCAGCTACTGCAAACTTTCCGTGAGTTACAAAATGAAAACCCCTACACGCATTTAAAATAATTTCATGTGGTTTGTTTGAGTATGAAACCTCAGGGGGTAACTGAGGATCAAATTAAATTGCGTGCTTTCCTTTTTTTCCTAGCAGATTCAGCTAGGGAATGGTTATTTTATTTCTTAATAGGTTTCTTCTAGCGTCGCGCGCAGCCGAGTTAAGAAGAGAAATCGTAGGTATAAGACAAAAAGACACGGAGTCTCTGTATGACTACTGGAGTGATTTAAAAAGTTGTGTGCAAGTTGTCCACAACACGGTATTACAGAACAGTCTTTGCTCTAGTAATTTTATGAGGGCCTGAAACCCATGAAGATGAATATGGTAGATGCCGCAAGTGGAGGAGCGTTGGTCAACATAACTCCACAACAAGCAAGAGACTTAATCTCCACAATGGCTGTAAATTCTCAGTAATTTTAAGCCAATCCTGAACCCCCTAGAAGTGTTCATCAGCTAAGTAATCCAACCTTAGAAGATAAAGTTGATAGAATTGCTAATATTTTGAATTCTCTTGTTGCAGAAAAAGCAAAAACAACCCGGTTATGCAGAATATGTGCTACCCCTGAACATACAACTGATGTATGTCCCAGTTTGAATGATGATACTATGGCTCATTTAGATGCTATGAGAAATTTTCTTGGGCCACCACAAAGGCGATACGACCCTTACACAAATACCTACAACCCAGGATGGAGGGATCACCCTAACTTAAGTTATGGGGCCAACCCACGATATAACCAGCCATACCAGAACCGAGTTCCACAACAGCCACGAGATTCAGATAATTCTCTACAAACTTTGGTCAATAAATTAGCAGCTAACATGCTTGATTTTCAACAGAAAACCGAAGCGTCTATAAGAGAATTGACCACGTCAATTGAGAAGATAAACTCTCAAGGGAAGCTGCCAATCCAAACAGAACCAAACCCGAGGCAAAATGCAAATGCAGTAATGCTGAGAAGTGGAAAGGTGCTGGAACCAATTCCTGGCAGAAATCTTGGCTAAGAAAGTGCCTAGGAAAAACCTGAAAATGATGAACAGGTTCCAGCGAAACCCCCACTGCCAAAAATCCAACCTCTATTCCCAGGACGATTAAATCAATGTCGAAAAAGTAAGGAGGACAAGGAGATCCTAGAAACATTTAGGAATGTCGAGATCAATTTACCACTGTTAGATGCCATCAGACAGATTCTGCGGTATGCCAAGTTCCTCAAAGAGCTTTGCACCAACAAACGAAAACTAACAGGTAATGAAAAAGTAAGTGTTGGTGAGAATGTTTCTGTAGTGCTACAGCGAAAATGTCGGTTAAATGCAAAGATAGGGGTATGTTCACTATTCCATGCAAAATTGGCCATTTAGGAATTAAAAAGGCTATGTGCGATTTAGGGGCCTCCATAAATGTAATGCCTTATTTTATTTATGAATCACTTAACGCGGGTTTTTTGACAAAGACAGGTGTTATAATTCAATTGGCGGATAGGTCTATTGTGCATCCCGAAGGAGTCATCGAGGACGTTTTGGTAAAAGTTAATGAACTTATTTTCCCTACAGATTTCTACGTAATAAAGATGGAGGAGGACAACACTGCTGGATCTTCAGACCTCCTGTTGGGCTGACCCTTCCTTAGTACTGCTAGCACCAAGATCGATGTCTGAAGCAGCACTCTTACAATGGAATTTGATGGGGAGATCGTGAAGTTTAATGTTTACGATGCCATTAGCTATCTAAGCAAAATCTTGAGCGTAAACCGTGTCGACATGATTGACTCATTAGTAAACGAGACTTTTGAGTCAACTTATGAAGACAAATCTGAATATAGATATGATAATTATGAATTTGTTAATACATTATTGTCCCTATCAGGAACTAAACTTCTACCTTCTATTGTGCAGGCTCCAGATTTGGAATTAAAACTGCTTCCTGAGCATCTTAAGTATGCATTTTTGGGAAAAGGTAATACCTTACCCATTATAATTTCAAATAAACTCTCTAAACCCGAGGAAGAAAGTTTGATCCAGGTACTAAAGAGTCATAAGGAGGCGATTGGCTGGACCATTGCTGACTTGAAAAGGATAAGCCCTTTGACATGCACCCACAAGATTTACTTGGAGGAGAACACGAAACCAAGGAGAGAGGCACAAAGACGTTTAAACCCTAATATGATGGAGGTGGTAAAAAAGAAATAATTAAGTTACTGGATGCTGACATAATCTTCCCCATTTCTGACAGCAGATGGGTAAGTCCAGTACAAGTCGCGCCCAAGAAAACGGGCGTGACAGTAAAGAAAAATGTTGAGGGTGACTTAGTACTGGTCCGAGTGCAGAACGAGTGGCGTGTCTGTATCAATTGCAGAAAGTTGAACGCTTATACTAGAAAAGATCATTTCCTTCTTCCTTTTATAGATCAAATGCTTGAATGTTTAGCTGGTAAAACTCACTTTTGTTGTCTTGATGGATATTCAGGTCTCTTCCAGATCTCTGTTGCGCCAGAAGACCAGGAAAAGACCACTTTTACATGCCCTTTCGGCACATTCGCGTACAGGAGGATGCCATTTGGACTTTGCAACGCACCAGCTACCTTCTAGAGATGCATGATGAGTATATTTTCTGAATATGTAGAAAAAATTATTGAAGTTTTTATGGATGATTTTACCATGTATGGGAACTACTTTACTGAATGCCTTGAAAATATTACGATAATTTTGAACAGGTGCATAGAATTCAATCTTGTCTTGAACTATGAAAAGTGTCATTTTATGGTAGACAAAGGTTTGATTCTAGGTCATGTAGTTTCGTCTAAGGGAATTGAGGTTGATAAGGTCAAAATTGACATTATAAATTCTCTGTCATATCCCTCTACTGTTAGATAGATACGTTCTTTTCTTGGCCATGCAGGATTTTACAGGCGTTTTATAAAGAACTTCTCAAAAATAGCTGAACCATTGTGCGAGTTTTTGCAGAAAGATAAGAAATTTAAGTTCGGTCCAAAATGCAAAGAGGCTTTTGACACACTCAAGCAAAAGTTGGTAACTGTTCCTATAGTGCAAGCACTAGATTGGAACTATCCCTTTGAAATTATGTGCGATGCAAACGAACGCAGCGTGGAAGCCGTATTGGGACAAAAGATAGCCAAAGAGCCTCATGTCATCTACTATGCCTCAAGGACCCTAGATGTTGCGCAAAGCAACTACACGACCACAGAAAAAGAACTTTTAGCTATTGTATTTGCTTTAGATAAATTTCGATCATATTTACTGGGATCTAAGGTGATTGTTTTTTCTGACCATGCAGCTCTTAGGTATTTGATAGCAAAGAAGGAAGCAAAGCCAAGGCTCATTAGGTGGATTTTACTGCTCCAAGAATTTGACATCGAGATTTGTGACAAAAAGGGGTGTAAAAACCTGGTGGCCGACCACTTGAGTAGGATAAAAACTCCGTTTGATGATGTTCCCATTAAGGATGAGTTCCCTGACGAAAGCTTATTCTCAATCGAGGCTCACTATCCGTGGTATGTAGACATAGTTAACCTCTTAACCACAGGATCGTTGCCCACTGAGTTAGCTCGATCCGTAAAAAACAAGCTTAGGCGCGAAGCTCGAAATTACATATGGGATGATCCATACTTGTGGAAACATTGTTCAGATCAGATAATACGATGATGTGTTCCAGAAATCGAGGTAACATCTATCCTTACTTTTTGTCATACAGAAGCTTGTGGAGGTCACTTTTGCCCTAAGCGGACAACTCACAAGGTATCAGAGTGTGGGCTATATTGGCCCACAATCTTTCGCGACGCATATAACTTTTGTAAGTCTTACGATAAATGCCAGCATACATGTAATATCACTAAACAAAATCAAATGCCCCTATCCCCGATTCATGTATGTGAGATTTTTTATGTATGGGGCATCAACTTCATGGGCCCATTTTATTTCTTCGTTTGGAAACATATATATACTTCTTGAGTAAACTATGTTTTTAAGTGGATAGAAGCAAAGCCTATTCGCAATGATAATGCTAAGACTGTTGTGGAGTTTCTAAAACGAACTATTTTTTCTAGGTTTGGCACACCTCAAGCTTTGATCAGTGATCGAGGTACCCACTTTTGTAACAAGGCCATGGAGACGCTGTTATCAAAATATGGAGTTCATCATCATATAGCAACAACCTACCATCCCTAAACGAACGGCCTAGCAGAGGTTTCGAACAGGGAGATCAAGTCAATTTTGGAAAAAACAGTTCGACCCAACCATAAGGATTGGAGTCTTTGGCTCAATGACCTTCTTTGGGCCTATCGGATGACGTATAAGGGACCAATTAGCATGACCCCGTATCGACTTGTTTTTGGCAAGGTGTATCATCCACCAGTAGAGTTGGAGCATAAAGCTTATTGGGCTATTCAACAATGTAACATGGAGTTAGAGCCCACAGGGAAGGCAAGGAAATTGGACATTCAAGAATTGGAGGAAATTCGCAATGATGCCTACGAGAATGCTCGAATTTATAAAGACAAAACAAAGCTGTTTCATGACAAAAATATAGTTCAGAAGCATTTCTCAGTAGGACAAAGAGTTTTGCTTTATAACTCCGTATTAAAGCTATTCCCAGGTAAGCTTCGATCTCGGTGGCAAGGACCTTTTATTGTGACTGAAGTATTTACGCATGGCATAGTTGAAATAGAAAGTGAAGAATCAGGAAGGCGGTTCACAGTCAATGGTCAACGGCTGAAGCCATTTTACGAGAATTTTCAGGCCCACACGGTCGAGAAAATTCAGTTAGAACCACCATAAAACCGTTCAAGACGTCGAGCTAATGACGTTAAACAAGCGTTTATTGGGAGGCAACCCAATCTTTAATTTTAAATTTTATTTCTAATTTTATTATTTTATTATTTTATTATTTTATTTCAATTTGTTTTATTTTTAATTATTTTATTATATTAATAAAATTATCTTCTTTTAAATAGGTGAACCGAGACGGAAGTAAAGTGCAAAAGGAAGAAATGCCTTAAACCTGCAGCCAAACAGCCCCACTCCAACCCATATCACTATCCCTATTCCAGCCCAAAGTGCCTTATTACTGCCCTAGACTAGCCCTAACCTGCAGCCAAACACCACTTTTCAGCAACTAAAAAACCCCCAAATCCCTAAAATTTTCCCCTATTTTCTTCCATAGCCGCCGCACCCACTTAAGCCCAACCTTCGATGATCGTTGAACAACGCCTCGAGCGTATCGAGGCTTGACTCGACATTTTTGGCCAGCAACTAGCGGATCTCATCACCATCATACGTGAACGACAGTGATCACATGGGGAGTTCCTCTATACCCTTTTTCTTCTATTTCTTTTATTCCACATCGAGGACTATGTGTTTTAAGTAGGGGGACGTAGTTGTTCCTGTCGTTTTAGCTACTGAATTTTTGTTGTTGCTACTGGTTTGGTTGTTGCTATTGTTGCTATTGTTGCTGGCTCACTATTTTTTTTTGAATATCTTGCCTCTTTTCATGCCCAAGAATTTAACCATGACTTTGCCACTGTTTGACTTTCATGCATGATTCTTGCCTTCTAGGGAAGTTATGATTTTTTTCCTATAATTGATGTCATCTCCACTGTTTTATTTTTATTAGGCTAAAAACAATTGTGATTAATGGACTTAACTCTATCTTGCTTTTTGTAAAATTGATCAAGTTTAATCTAAAGTGAACACTTAAAATGATTGCATGCTTAATTAATGTTCATGGCTATTAGGTGATTATTGAAACTTGTTCTTGACATTTAAATTGTTTTTCCCGAAGTTCTCAAAATTTTAATTTCGTTGTTAATAAATTTTTCCGTGGTTATGAATACAGCTTAGAACATGACTGACTGAGTAACCGGGGTAGGGTGCTTGGGTTGTCATTCTACTTCGCGTCAAAAGGCTGTGTGACGTGATAGTTAAAGCTCCGCTAACCGGAATTAATTCTTAAGAATGCGTTGGGCTGAGTAACCGGCGTTTGGTGCTTGGCTGTCATCACTCTTCGCGTCAAAATGTTCTACATGTTCTTAGGAAAAATAAAAATTAAAAAGTATGTTGGGCTGAGTAACCGGGGTTTGGTGCTTGGCTGTTATCACTCTTCGCGTCAAAAGGTTCAACATACATATGTACATACATAAATAAATTAATAAATTAATAAATAAAAGTAAAAAAAATTAAAAAAATAATAATAATGTATATATATATGTAAATAAATAAAATTTGGGACTAAGGAAGAAACAAAGAGAGTGTCTTGGTAGGTTTAGTAATTCACCTAATTTCCATGAAATAATTCAAATCAATTTTAATTTCTGTGTGTATTAATTGGAAAACTTTTTCTATTTTACTTAAAGCAAGCTTAGGGTTCTCTTTATTTTCATATGCATTTTTAACTAATTCTTATAAAACTTCGGAGTGGTATTTCTTTTATGGCAGAATCTAACTTTCACGGTGGACAGGAACCATACTTGAGGGCAAACATGGGCTAAGTAGGTGGAATTTGATAATGCTATAGAATAAAGTATTTTTATGTATTAATCATGTGTTTATTCTGAGCTTGATCCTACTAATTTAAGCTATTTATGTCTTTTTATCTTTTAGGGACTGATTTGGAGGCAAAAGCAAAATTAAGGGACAAAAGTGCGAATTTGGAGACACATTGGGCTGATATGCGACACAAGAAAAAGATTGTGCCAAAAGTGCAAGCATGAGAGACACAAGGACTAAAAACGCAAAAAGACGAGATTTTATTTTATAAGACTTCATTTTATTCATATTAGGATAATTAAATATTAAAATAATTATTATGATTATTTAAATTTTAGGATTTTATTTTAATTATCTTTATTTATCTTTAATTAAATGTATTTATCTTTTTAGAATTTAAGTTCAATTAGACTATCTTCCTAGCACTATAAATAGGGGGTGAAGTGACTCTATTTGTATTCATCTTTTTCTGTAAACACTCTCCCCTTGAAAGTCTAGGCTTTTGTTTCTTCATATTTTCTTTCAATAAAATTCCCTTTTCCATTTTTATATTTATTTTCTTTTCCACCATTATCATGAGCCACTAAAACCTACTAGCCGAAAGTTGTCAATATTCCCCAAAAAGGGTTCTTGAGGCATAGAATCGGTACTTAGCCTTCTCGCCAAGTATTCATCGTTTCTCCGCACTATGGGCTGACGCTTCCATCCATGGCCCTTAAGAAGTAAGCTTTTTAGCATATGCAATGGGGCCGCTTTGTATGTTTTGGAAGGATTGCATAGTCGGTTCGTTAACTTACTGCGTCAGAGGTTGGCGAGCCAAGGAGACAAAATGGCATGGGATTCGCCATTGAGAAGCGTTGATCTATCATAGATTACTGGCTAGAGTCAGGTTCCCTAAAAATCGTAAGTCTAATCTTTGGAGCTGGTGGTCGTAGGCGTCCTCTTCCACTATAACTGGCTTACTTGAGTTGAGAATGGTCATTTAAAAGCCGAAGATCGAACCTAAGGCGGAATGAGACAACTGGAGGCTGGAATCTACCAATAAGAATTTCTTTTCCTTTAACTCTCTTTATTATTTTTATTAATTTCGTAATCACAATTTCAGTCAACTTTAGATCCTGTTTTTTTATTTTTTCCAAATCAAATATTTAATTCTATTATTTTTATTTTTCCTTTGTCACGCAGGTTTTGTTGGGCACGATTCTGCCTAGGATTTCGAGAAACAAGCATTCGTATAATCTGGTCCCTGAGGATTCGACCTTACTTCCTCTTTACTATTTTTTTCATTATTTTTACTATTTTATAGGGAATAGGATATTTTTGGTGCTCTCAACGACACATCACATTTGTCTTCCATCAGGTAAGGGTATCAAAATCATCACAAAGTGGTACATTAGAAGCTTCCAAGTATTTTTTTCAAATCTGATTTTTCATAACTCAGACTCTTATCTTGCTCCATAAATTTTGAAAATTCATGCATATGTGCATATCCTCCAATATTACCAATATCACTAGGTGCTCGAGAACTAGTAGTTTGAACCCTATCATTCTTAGACCAATATTCATTCACCAATTGGCAAAGAAAAGTACAAATTCTACTAACCTCCCTCTCAGATTCATCATGATCAAATATATTGTTTTAAAATAAAAGCGGATAAAGGGCCATTTTGTATCTTGGATCAAGTATTGTTACCACACCCATTAGATCATTAACACTAATCCAGTACTTGTATTTTCTAGCATTACTTGTGTCATTTTCCTTATATAATCACAAGGAAACGAAAGCCAATTAGATATAGCGAGTTTAAGAGTAAAAATTTTGGGAAAATAAAAATTGACTGTGGGAGATCTTGAAGCAAAGAAGTCAAGGGTGATAGTACTGAACACTTCCAATTATTCACATATTTTCTCTACTTTCTCCCAATCTTCATTGTTTGGTGGATTCTTATGAAGATTATCTCAGCCACTCAAAATAACAAACATTTCCCTGTACTTCATAGCAACTGTAAGCATTTCAAAAGTAGAATTCTACCGAGTCTTGCAATCAAGTGCCATTTTTTGTTTGTATTCAAACTTTAGGATCCTTTTATCAAAAGCATTCCAAAACACAACACTATCCCTAATTCTTTGGACACCATTAGATACAACAACATTTAACCCATATTGAACAATTAGATTTAATATATGAGTACAACAACACATACGAAAAAATTGACCATGCAAAAAAAGGGAACCATAAGGAAACTCTCCATGCAAAATATCTATTATTGCATCATTAGTTGTACAATTGTCCACAGTGATAGCAGACAATCTATAATCAAGATTCTAAGATTGAATGCATTCTTTCAAAGTGTCAACAAGTACCTCAGCAGTGTAAGGGCTGGGGCATAACGAAACCGACCACATGCAATAAATAAAAGGTTAATCGACCGTTTTTCTCCATACCTGTGACCCTTGCAGTTGGAAAAACTTTAACTTTTTTCGAAAAATTTCATATGTTTCTGATTTAGTCTCTAATCGTTTCCAATATCTGTATTGAGCCTCAAGAGCTAGTATAAGGGACCGTATGTATGTTTTTGGCTTGATATTGTTATGTTTATCTTGTAATTTTATTTATGAATTAAATTGTTCTTTGTATAACGTTATGTTTTGGTAACATTCTGTAGCTCTAATCCAGCGACGGACATAGGCTAGGGGTGTTACACCCCCAGTTCTGTAGTGCCATGCAGTCGACAATACAGGGGGTAGGCATGACTGTATCGTCAGTGTATTGTATGGTCTTGCACTAGCATTCTCCTCCCTGAGGTTGTACGAGGTTGTTACACCTAATGGTTCCCACAGAGGGTGTGCATCGAGTGGTCCTTTCGTGACCCCTATAAGACATGTGTAATGAACCTTCTATAAGTTGGTTCGGGTAGAATATACTGAAGGCTTTCCACAAGCTGTCCTAAGTGAAGGACTGTCATGGATGGTTCTCAACGAAGGGTTGTGTGTGGGTCACTTCTAGTAAATGGCTATTTGTAGGTTGCCTTATATCTCTCCACGTGTCTCGCTCTTTTAGGTGTATAATAATTGCCCCCTAGTTGGGAGGTGAGTTACAAAGTGACTTACTTCGATACCTTCCAAACAACTATTAGGAATAGAGCGTTAAATAGCTAAGTTACAGTATAAGGGGTTTGGAAGGTGAAGAGTTGCATTGTTTGTGTGTATTTGAGACGTTTGAAGGAAAAAGTTACATTGTTATGTGTGATGTGATGTGGGAGACATCCTTGTCGAATGGATTTGCTTGGCACCAATGATTTGGTGCACGTACTAAGCCACTATCAATGAATTTCTTTCTTTAGTTTTGCAAGTATCTACAAGTATATTCTCTTCAAGAGGTAGATGGGAATTCAAAAACTCTTAGAAGATGAGATAAGTAGGGTGAATCATAATGTAATAGTTATTGTTGTCCGTTGTAAGTTTGATGATGTTGAAAAACTATTGTAAGTTGTTATAAAGTTGCTAAACAGTTGAACACTTTAGCTTTGACGATAGAAGCCAACCCTCAGCTCCATCAACAACAGTTTTTTTCATTCTTTCATAAATACAAAATACATTTTATTTTCTCTCAAAATTTTCTTTCATTCTTTTAGTTTCTTAGCTCAATTCATGTACAACTACTACATTCTTGATGCTTTTTGTTAATGAACAACAACAAGAGAGGTCATTGCTTGGGTGATAAAGAAAAGGAGCCTCACTAGATCCAAAATTCTCTCACCTACAACGAAAGGTTAGATTGAGTTCCTCTCGTTGAGCAACTCTGACGAAAACAAGGAACATGGTCAACCTTGGTTCTTGCACTGATATGAACACACAAGGGGGCCAAGGGCTTTGGGTTTTTTGAGCATCAAGAGAAAAGTTCTTTTAAAGTTCTCAAGTTAGTTTTTAAGTTAATTGATATTTTAACAATACAAACAAAACAAAAGTTATTCACTCCATGGTAGCATATATATATATAACAATGGACAATGATAGTAGTAAAAAAAAGTCTATACCATTGTATATTATCTACAAGAGTGTATTTAAAGAAAAAAAAGTATTATTGAAGTAAAAATATGATGAAAAAATAGATAATATTTTTAAAAAAGAAATAAAAAATTATTATTTTCATGAAATTTAAAATATATTTATCTATTTTTTCATAAATTTTATGAAATTAATTAATAATTTACAATGTATCTTAAATATTTTACATATTAACCATAATGGATCACATTATGGTAATTCGTTTCGTCCTTTAATAATATGACCAGTGGCTCAATTCCCACTCATGAATGCATCGTAACAAGCCGATTACTTCTTTAAAAAATTGATGACGAAAAGACTATCGATAGGAAAAAAAAAAGCAGCATTTAACATATTGCAAAGATATTGAAGAGGCAGAGTTTCTGGGGAATAATTTGTAATTATTGAACACTTCGTACCTGACCTAAAAATTACAAATTTTCTACGAAGTAAAGGCCACTTTTTGATGTTTTTACTTGCTCATTTAACTTTTCAAACAAGATCGGTTTTTTAATATAAAAATACATATCAACTTGTGACTTCTTTTAACAAAATAAAAAAAGAAAAAATTATTCCCCATTGACATTAGTTGCACATGTTTTTCCTCTTTGATTGATTCCCACAATGCTCTAGGGGCCTAAAAATTACAAATTTTCTACGAAGTAAAGGCCACTTTTTGATGTTTTTACTTGCTCATTTAACCTTTCAAACAAGATCGGTTTTTTAATATAAAAATACATATCAACTTGTGACTTCTTTTAACAAAATAAAAAAAGAAAAAATTATTCCCCATTGACATTAGTTGCACATGTTTTTCCTCTTTGATTGATTCCCACAATGCTCTAGGGGTAAAAATCTATGTATGTAAGCAATGTGGGAATCAAAGTATTCTTTTCTTTTTAATCTAGAAGGTAAGACCTTTAGTCTTAAAAAAATTCCCAAGATCACAAGAATCTTCCTTCAAACAAATGGAACCAAGGAAGAAATATTAGACAAAATAACATATTAAAAAAATAATCAAGTCAACCATTTTAATTAATTAATACCTAATAGTAGATATATGTACAAATGTTTTTTGTATAATAAACCATATATATATTTCTTGTTCTACCTAATATTCATCTTTTTCTCTCTGCCAGCAATAAATTCACAAACCCCCCCCCCCAATCTTTTTCAACTTTTCTCATGTTTTTCTTTTTTTCTTTTCATTCACTTTCCATTCAAATTCTTCCCTCCCAAACAAAGCATTGCCTGCCTCTCAATCTTCCACAATGTGCTCATGTCTATTCAACCCCCCCCCCCAACTATAACAACAACAACAACTATCACCAAATTCCACCCTTTTTCTTTTTCATATGTACACAAAGGCCAAATCAAAACCTGAAAGCAAAGAATAATTCCAATTTGCCAACCCAATATACCTTTGAATCTCTCAAAATACCATTCAAGAGTAAGATTTAATCAACCCCAAATTGTAGAGATTCCTTCTCACTATGCTCCCAAGTGATAACAACACTGTCCCACCAACTCCTACTGCTTGCTCTTCCCTTTCTGCCTTTTCTTGATATACCAATGGCAATTCCTTTACCTTTAACTTTCCCAAACCTATCTTTTGTCTTACGGCTTCAATGGTTTTTGGATCAGCTAGGTTCCCGATTGCATCGGTTACGTAGAAAACGTTTAGAGCCACGTCCCTCGTGGTTGATATTTCGGCTCTTGTTACGTTAAGACCGTTCTCTCTAAACGTTCGGGTCACATCTGCTAATAGAGCCTGCCTATCTACTGTGCATAACTCCAGCCTTACACCCTGAAATCACAAGAAAGAAGTGGATAAGTTGTTTTGAATATTAGATAAAGACTCAACTGTAAATAGAGAAATGACTTGGAAATAGGAATTTACCTCATATGCTCTCCTTTCAACTGCAGCTTGCAAGCATTGGATTACGCGTTGTCTTTCAGGTTCTGAGCTAATTGGGGTTCCGTCCGAGTGCCTAATATAGAATTCCTGATATGCTTTATCCCCAGTTGTGTTGATAGTTGCATGAAACACAACATATTGCATATCTGTTAATGTGCAAACAACATCAAAGAGAAGCTTGGTTCGATCCTTGCACTGAACATTCACAACTGAATAACCCTTTCGACCCAATTTTGCACGGTGACCACAGGTAAATCTACCTTATGTTGCAAAATAGGCTTTCTATCATAGTCACGATCTGCAAACATCATTTGATGTACCCTTCTTTCGGTGTGGGTTACAGCCATAGAAACCGAAGTCTTTGCGCTACGAATATCATTGTCACCTTTCAAAACATTCCTTAAACGTGCTTCGATTCTGTCAATCTGTTGCGAGTCCTCGATTGGAGACCCTGAATTGCAATCTTTCACATAAATCAAAGAAGCGATTCGACCATTGTGAGTCCATACTTTAGCATCGACCACATTGCATTGTAGATCAGCTAAAACTGCAAATACTTCCGATAAAAGACCAACTCTATCGGTTCCAGTCAATTCCAATGCTGTTAAACCATCAAACTCATGGCTTCTATCAGGATCAGTGGTCTCAAGGGACTGTAATTGAAGAAAAACCAACACAAAAATCAGTTTTATAGGAAATTAAGATAGTATAAAGGGCATTAATCAACTGCAATAAATTACCTGCTCGATGTAACTAATAACGCTTTCGTCAGTTAATTTGTTTCCGTTTAAATCAGTCACATGGAAAACTGCAAACCCAAAAAAGGGTAATGTTAGAAACAGGGTTTTCTAGCAACACCCAGAAACAGGAAAACTTTGTCTAAAAATTAAAGAAAAGGGAGGGGGGGGGAAGCGAGCTTACCATCCATGAACCATTGGCCATCAGATGAAATGTAAGCCTTCTTAATTGAAAGGTTCAGATCTGTTAAAACTTGAACAGCGTCTAGCAAAATCCCGTGTCTTCTAGCACTGTCAACCTGGAAAAATCATAGCAACAAAGAGAAGAAAGAAAGAAAGTGTCAAAGGCCTTGAAAAATCAAAAGAAAAACAAGAGACTGATAAGTAAAAAATTTGGAGCGGTGTGTTCATATTTGAGAGGTTTCGTAGAAGCTAACCTTGACAAGAGTTGCAGTGGGGCAAACGGCATTGTCAATGACCACTCTGTAAAACACAATAAAAAGGCAGGAGAAGGTCAAACACTGGGAAATACACTCTTTTTTTTTTTTGAATTTTCAAATTTGATTTGGTAATATGTAATTTATTATTGAAAAGTACACGGAAAATCGGAAGAGTTAACGGAAAACATGAAGAAAAAGAAAATCTGTACATAGGTTTTTGGTAATAATAATTTAAACTAAAATTTGTGCCTACTCGTTAGGGTTCAGAGATGATTTTGTTAACCAGTATGTTCAAATTTTAAAAAAAAAACTTAAAACCAGAAGTGAGAAAAACATAGATTTGTGACAAATTTTCTCTGATTTATACATAAGAAACGAAGATTACAAACCTGGGAGTACTCATCCTTATCACAAGCTTCTCATATTCATCAAGACAAGCATGCCACTCCATATTTTCTCTTCCTCTTCTTAATTTTCTGTCTCTTGAAGAACCCAAAAAAGATTGAAAACTTGACTAATAACTATACAAACCCTTTATATATCTTGAAAGAAGACGGCTGGTTTGAATCAAACAACAAGGACCCAAATGCCAAATACTCTGCAAAAATCTTGTTTTCCCTTGTTTTTCTTTTGTTTCTAGAATAAAAGAGATGAAGCACCACCGCCTTGGTCTTTACCTTCCCTTCTTCTAATGCTCCCTTTATATATACACGCATTAATTATGTTACCGAAAATATTACATTTATTTAAAATCTTTTATTTATTTTTGAATTTTTATAGTAATATAGAAACGACGCCACTATTTAAGTAACGCCCGCCCGATTAGTCAGCCCTTGATTCCATTTCGTTCAACACATTCCCATTTGTCAACATTTATTAATGCCACGTGTCATTTGATCCCTCGATCTGGGTAGTTCGTATGTCCAGCTCGGATTGCCACCTGTATTGAGTCTACTGTCCTTTTGCGTGTCTTCAACTCAAAAAAGAGGGTATCTGAAGACACGGTGACGGATATATCCACGTCGGCAAAAAAATTAGCTTGATTGTTAAGTCTTCTTTTTCAAAATTTGCCGACGGGAATTTAATTTATGACGTCCGCACGTGACACCACCTTGCTCGCTCGGATCGGCTTTTCTCCGTCTCATCTTATTTTTCTGGGCCGGTTTTCTTGTATTTCTCGGCGTAACGTGATGCGATCTTTTGATATATAACTAAACCCAAATTCCCGTTTTACCCTCTGATTTTTCGTTAAACTGACTTTGGGAATGGATTAGAGTAGGATTTGAGAAAAAGGGAAGGTGTGAAAGTGAAGATTAGGAGAGGAAAGGGTAGATAGAATAGTATATATCAAAGCATATTCATATCCTTGTAGGTACGGTCACGATCTGACTGAGAAGACACATCAATCCAACAAATCTGACGTGCTCGATTTTAATTGGATGGTCGGAAAGCCACAAATTTTGCGCACATGAGTTTGTACGTAGACCTGGAGGCACGCTTTTTGGATTTGTAATTTAGGGAAAATATTAATTAGTTTCTGGTGACTTTTATTTAAAGTGACATTAAAGATGTATTAATACATAATTTAATTACTACTAGAGTATTTGACAGTCCACAATATAATGGAGGGGTAAATTTTTTTTAAAGAGAAGGTTCCTTAAAAGAAGAAATGTCTTTAAAGATTAAATAAAATATTTTTTAATTCAGTTGTTGTTTGATTAATTCAGTTTTATTTATGAGTACATATAAGATTTTTTTAAAATTTTAATCTGTTAGTAATTATATAATGTATGTATGAACAAATCATGATTATGTAATATTCATTGTGCTGAAAAGAACTTGTTTATAGTATACATTAAACAGTTAATTGAATTGGTGACATTAAGATAATAAATTGTATTATTTTGAGGGTAATTTTTTTTTATTTTATATAGAAAAATATACATAAACAATAAGATTTGAACCCTTTTATTATTAATAATTGTATTTCACCATTCAATTAAAATCTAATTTATTATTTGTATTCATTTTTATAAATATATTTGTTACATGATAAAAACTTTCATTGTCAATGCTCTCTACAAAGACAAACAACTGCCTATGAAATGTGTTTTATTCTTATGAGTAAGAATCAAACCCTTAACCACATAGTAAAGGGTGAGATGAGCAACCACCGCACCTTATGGTTTACACAAAAATACCCTTTCCTTTAAGCCATTATACAATTTCACAAATTAAACTTTTCAAAAGTTCTAAGAGATTTAATTTTGTAGACTTCAAGTTCTCTATGAACTTTCAAGAATTTTTAAAAATTTTTAAAGAAATTCGCCTTTAGATTTTGTTTAATTGAAGAAATGAGGTAAGAAAAATGTTTTTGAAGAAAACCACTTTTCAATATTGTTATCTAAACTCATTTTATGAGTAAGTTAACACGACAATTAAAAGCAACTTTTATCTATTCAATATTAAGTTTAGAGTTTCGACAAACCATTGATCAAAGCTCCACCAAATAGAATAATTAAAAGAATTTTTCTTTCTATTCTAAAAATACAAAAGATTATAACATAATGTTTAGACAACTCATGAATCAAATTTTTGAATTTTCAAAGTCAATTTTTGATTCGAAACTTCTGATATATGTATATAAATATTCTCAATGTTTCCATACGATTCAAAAAGAAAACATAAAAATAGCAAAAATGTGTTTCTTTTATTGAAATACAAAACGCATTTAGTATGTGTTTCAACTAGCAAAATCAAGATTAGAAAAACACGTTTCTTTAGCGAAAAGAAGTTTTTTTCCTATTAAAATATGGTGTACTTTTCCTACATTTAAATTTAGCTCTTTTATTTTTATTTTAAAATTTCAGTCCTTTAATTTCTTTTATAGTTTAAATTTTAGATCCAATAGTTATAGTTGCTAAAAAAATTCATTAAATTTATTAATATAATTTTTTGAAATTAAAAAAATATTTACTTAATAATCATGCTAAAAAAGACATTGGATTAAAGCTGAATTTAACAACAAAGAACAATTAAATTTAAATTTTTAAATAAAAGAAAAGTAAAAATAGAACTAAAAAAATGGTAGAGAGATCTAGAAAATATTTAATTTTAATATATGGTCACTTTATGCGACTTTCCATGTATCCATATAATTCATTAAAGAAAACAATATTTTCATTTTAAATATTTTCATACATTACATTTGCAAATATATAAATTAGTTTTGATAGAAACATAATTAGAAAATAAGTTAAACGTGAAAGTAAACAGATACATAAATTTTATTATATAAAATAAAATTGAAATTAAATGCATAACAGATGACAGAATTTTAAATTATGCATATGGAGGAAAGTTTTTCTTGTAGGGGCTTTTACTTTTAAACTCATGTGATGCACTGTTTTAAAAATGTGTTAAAATATAGAGTAAACTATAGGAGAAATTTTTTACTTTTTTTGATAACTTATTTATTAAATCATTAATGAAATATTAACATTACTTTTTCTATTTGTATAATATCAAATTTATCACTCCTGTCAACACAAGCTTATAAAAAATTTAGTCTTATAGCATGATTTAGTTCTTAAATATTATTTTTCTCAACGCTTAAATATTTTTTATTTAGCCAAATGACTCCAATTTAATAAATCGACTGACACATGGCATATATTAGAATATATTGTGTGGCACTTTTAATCAATTAGAATTTGACATTGCATATTCTAAAAAAAATTAGAATATAATTTTCAAAAGTAAAATTTTAATAAATTGTTAAATATATAAATATAGTTTAAAAAATAAAAAAATGAAAGAAATCTAATTAGATCTTTAGAAAATTACAAAAAAAAAAAGAATAAACTCTAGAAACTTTTAAACATTAAATAAAAATTGAGAATTAAAAAATCACCAAATTGAAAAAATAAAAATTTATAAAAAAAAATTTAAACTTTAGAAAATTACAAAGAATGCCAAAATTCATTATACATAAACTCTAAAAAAATATTGTAATAATTTAAATTATTTTATTTTTCTTTAAATCTAAAAATTCAAAAAAATCATGATATAAATTTAAAATATATATAACTCTAAAAATGTAAAACTTTTAAAATAAATATATTTGCAAAAAAAATATATATATATATAATTCCTAAAAATATTCTTAAAACTTTAAAATTTAAAATACAAATTCAGTTAACAACAAATCAACAGAGTCAACAGTCGATGAATGTGGATAACGGTGGTGAAAGTAAAAGGTAATTTAAAATTTTTTTATTAATTTTTAGAAATTCTTTCTAGAATATATATTTAATTTTAATACATATAGATGTCACATGTTTTAATTGGTTTAAAGTATCACGTGGCGCATTAAATGCCACAAGCTAACTGTTTGTTTAACATCATCAATGAAAAAAAAATTGAAGTTGGAAAATGTAAAAAGTGATGCTTTAAGCATAAAATATAATTTTTACATTTTTAGTTGTACGAAATTTTAAAAACAACTCATTTAGTACAAAGGCGAGAATTCTCGGCCCAGCTACGCCGCTGCCATCTTTCATGAAGAATATGCAACACCTTCAAATACATAAAAACGTTAATTAATTAAATTTAATACTTTTATTGATTTTGTAATTAAAAAAGCCAAGTACACAATTGAGGCCCGCTGTCTGGAAATCATGTGCTGGGTTGTCAGAAATCACATTCTCCGATCTAACTAGACCCTTAGACAGAGTGTTGCACCGCTTCTGACGTGACCGTCTCTACAGTGATTGAAGTAAACAACTATAATTAAAAAAAAAGGTAAAAAACGGAAATGGGGGTGCCCTCAGCCGTTCTTTCTAACTATCCATTAGCAAGTGAAAACGTTGGACAGGATCATCTTAAAAACCACGTCGTTGGTCCTAACCAAGAACCAACATTGATTAAATGCTCCCAATGGACGCGTCTGTTAAAAACGACAGTTGTTGGCGGTTAAAACATAGAATTTTTTTTAAAAAAAAAGTCTACCATCACAAAGCTAATGCGGGCCGGGGACCAGCTTTGGATTCTGGTATCGCGGGAAAGAGATGATGTTTCCGCCAAACCTAGGGCAGCGATGGGGCCACAGTATTGCAAACAGCTGACGTGGAAGCCACGTAGGATAGGGCGGGGTTAATTGATTGGCTAGTGTTGGTGGCCTTTTGCAGTAACGAGGGGTCAAGTAGGAACGTGGCTAACAGCTCAGAACGTTGACAAATGGGCCCCCTTAAGAAACTTTTTAATTTTGATTTTTAAAGAAGGGTGATTTTGTTTGAAATTTTTTGGGTAACGCCTTTTTCGACCATTATGGAACACTTTATGGCGCCAAATTCAAAAGCAGGATATTAAGAATGACATAAAGAAGGAGTGGGACGTTGGTTTGGGAATTGAATACGGCGGCGTCGTGAATCTCTCTCCGTGAGATGCTCTATTGATGCACTTGTGTCTTTCCGACCCCGTAATTAAACATGTTTCATTAAACTAACAGTTAACTTATCGATATTTGTGACACAAAATCATTGTTATTTTATTGAATGTAATTCAGTTTTAGATTTTGATGAATTTTTTTAATTAAAAAAGTGATATTTTATACATCAGTTGACATAATGGGTTGAGAAAATGAGGATTTGGTCAAATATATTGTGCATGCTTCTGATATAAAAATCATTCAAATATATTAATTTCAGTTTTGAAAGATTGGGTGTCGAGAACGTTTTAGGTGTGAAAACAGAATGTCACGTTTGATCTTAGACTGACAGTAACATCAATTTATTTAGGTTTGTTTCAGATTTTCAATCACTTTCACCATTTATGCCTACTCTCAAACGTTTATTTTATTTTGTGTTGGATAAATTATAAATTCTCAAAAAATGAAGCACGTGAGTAAAATTATGTAAATCTCACATTTGATTAACAATATTAATAATTGATTTTTTTGAACTTTGTTATTCAATCTTCTTCCCTTCTTGAAAATATACTCCCACTTTCAGACAACTGATTGCTGATCTTAATCAGATGGCTAAGAATTTCCGATTTCGAGCAAACTGAGTCAGTGAGTGGGAGAAAACGTAAACACAGAGCAAAAAAAATAAAAATAAAAATAAAGCTTCATAGGATCTGCCTTGCCTTGAAAGAAGGACTATATCAAAATATTACATGGAATTGAGTCAATTTGACTTGATGACTCAATTCACCCTTTTTTCCCCTTCATGATGCTAATCACTACTAATTTATTTATTATAAATTAATTCACTATTACAAAGCAAGCTCTTTTGGTTCGTAATGACCATTATTCAAATCTCTTGGTTACTTCTAGTTTTGACAATATTATAATTCGTAGTTTATCTTTTATGCTGTTGATCATAGCTTCATGATTTTTTTTTCTTTTGAAATTAATGTGGTTGATGCTATTTTATTTCACCTACTAATTGCTAGGGTAGGTAAAATTTTAATATTTTGTTTTCTTTAAAAAATATAATAAATTTATATTGTTCATAGTATTTTCTGAACAACCATCTATAAATTTTCTAATTTTGGAATAAAACCAATATTTATAAGGATGAACAAAATTCGATATAGTTAATTTTTTAGTTAAATTAGATTTGAATGAAATAATTAAACTTAAATGCAAAAAGGTTTAATTAAAACTATTCTACTAACTTAAATAATTAAAATAATAAATTATGATTTAATCTTACCTTTTTTAAATTTTTTTTGATGAAACCAACTTTCAAAAGATTATTTGTGGTGCAATTGAGCTGATTTATTTTTTTCTCAGAATTGTGAGATTAATTAGTCTAAACAAAAAAAAAGTTTTATTTTGGCTTTTTAAAAAAGTTTCAACTTCCTCAAATTGTTTTCCTTTAATGGAACTTCTATAATTATTTTTTAAATCATTCATTAGTAGCCAAAAGTAATATACTTACTATGTTTTTAAATTATTTTTCAAATAAAATTATACATATAGTGTTATTGGTGACATATAATTTTTAATTGAATTCTTATGTTAAATAATTTTATAGAACATGTTTTATCATACATAAAAAATATTTAATTTTCTTTATTCTCAATTTAAAAAAATTTTAAAATAAATTCAGTTGACAAAAAGAAAAAATAAATAAATTTAACTAATTCGAACTTTCTTCTTTCAATTCAACTCAGACTTGATTAAATATTCACTCCTTAACTTTTTGATAAAAATAAAAGAAATAAATAAACATTACATATTACTCAAAAAAAAACATTTCAAAATTCAATTAAATGGGACAATATTAATACCGACAATCATAAAATTTTAACCTCTTTTAACCGCTTCTTTTTAAAGGAAAAAAAAAACATTTCCTTACTTTCTAGAATTCCATATAAAATAGGGTAGGTGGTTTTCTTTTTATTTTAGTCTAAATGGAAAGCATAAAAAAGAAACAGAAAAAATTATCTTCAGTATATTAATGTCGGGTTTCTACTTTCTTTTCCGAATAAATGCAATTATTTTATTACAACCTTTTATTTATCATCAAATTAATAATCTCACCCTAGTGAAATTAAGACATTAACAGTTAACACCCACTTTTCCAACATGTTATTTTTCCTTTGATTTGGTGAAGCTTCTTAATAAGTTAGCTCAGCATCACCAATATCCAATATAGCTTTTCAACAAAGACAAATAAATGGCAATTGTTAACATGTTTTTTATATTTTTTGGAAGTAAAGAAAAGAACACTTCATTCATTGATGGATGCTGGCAGTTATTACATCAATACCACCCAGGTGGAAAAAGGAAGAAGAAGAAAGGCACTTAAAAGAAGGGAAAATTGAAAAAGAAAATAAAAATGCTTTTTATAAAAAAGGGTGATTTGAAAGTGACAAGATTCTTGATTGTTCATTGAAATTGGGGAAAAAAAGAAAAATTTACAAGCTTTCATGTCATCTAGAAATTTTGAACTGCTTCATTCGATGTTATCAAAAAAAGAAAAAAAGGGAGTATTAGAAATTAGCAATGATTAATTTGGGAGTAAAAGTGAAGTGATCAGTGAGTTAAGTAATGGTTTTATTTGATTGATAGGATGAATATAATGATTTACATGAGAATGAGTTAACAAATTCTCCCATCGAGCTCTCCTCAAAATATTCCACTCTTACATCAATATATGTAGTAATTATTAGAAGCACTATTCACAGCTCGATTTGAATAATGCTCATGTTTACGTAACCATTTTTTATATTATAAGTTTTGAGAAGAAGATATGCATGTTCAACCATTTTTTTCTAATAATATATGTTTAAAATCACACATATATACTATATTATCGAATTGGTAAACTTACAAATCAAATCATGATACCAGACATAAATAATTTGGATATGGAAAATAAAAAATGGATGAATTAAAAAAAGGTACTTTTAAAGTGTAAACCAACTAGGGTTTAGTGAAGACATTTGGGTTGGGGTGACGAGATTAGGAATTCAATTATTAGACATTAATCTAGAAACATGTTTGGGGGGTTTTAGTTAATCTTGATTTATGTTGTTATGTGGTGTGCATTGGTGCTTCGTGGCGTAATTTTGTAGTGTTAATTTATATAGGAGGCATCATGGAAACAGGTTGGCAGACAAGTTCAACTAATTCCCTTTAAAATGACTCATTTTCTAAGTAAACAACACTTTACAAGATTGACCTTTTTCATATCTGACAATGACATTCTTCTATGTTCTAAAATATCTCTGTATGAAAGTAAAAGAGAAGAGGTTGCATGTTGAAATATGAAATCCATCTTCTTTTTGGGGGTTTCCGTAAAACACTTTCTTTCTTCTTTCTTGCTTAAAAGAGAGCATGATGGTATGTTGTTATTATTATTCTAGTCAAATTTTACACTCACTTTTTTTTATATTTTTTAAATAAATTTTAAATTATTTGTTGATGCGATATATAAAACAAGTAATGTTATGTTACTATGAAGCATACATGAATTATCACACGAATTGTCATGTCAATATTGTTAAGAAATAAACGTTTTAGTTAGTATCACAGTTAAAGAAAAACAATTTAATTATTTTTGAAAGGTTAATTGCAAAATTTAACTTTAAGAAAAATAAAGATTAAATTGATAAAAAGTATAAACATGTGTAATAAATTATTATGCCAACTAAAAAAAGATATATACTTTTCATAGATTGAGGTAGGGTACAGGAAGGAGATCTGGTAGGTGAAGCACATGCAGCCCCAAAATCTTGTTAGTTTACAGCAAAAGAAATTCCCATTTGATATTTCTTCCAGATTGACTAACCGAAAGCCCCCTCAACATTCTATGCTATATATTTTAGGCCACCCGAGGGACTCAACCATCCTAGTTAGTGGGAACCACTCGATTGCTGTGAAATGGGTGCGATACAGGCAGGCCTGAGGCCGAGTAGGAGCCCACAATCTCAGTAGGAAGTGGGAACTCAGAACCACCAATTGCCATTCAAAGCATCATGTGTTGGCAAACTTCACAAAAAGAAAAGGCGTTGTGGGAGGAGTAGGTGGGTTCACAAAACTAAGCCCAGATTAAGGTTTAGTGGTTCCCTCCCCACCAGCTGCCTAATCACATTAACATCACACATTGTTTTGATCAATGAACTTTTATGAACTGTTGGCAAAACAAGTTAGATAGAAGATACAAGCTAACTTTTCTAGGATGTCGTTATATATATATATATGATTACTTAACATGATTGGCGGCATAAAAACATTTTAAATTTGGACAAAATGAAAAATAAGAGAGCAATTGAAACATTGGATTCCCCCCCCCCCAATTGGTAGTAAAGCATGCATTACATTCCATTACATGTGATCTGAAGCATGAAAATGATTGATGTTTCGAGGGGTTTAAGTTTAAGAGAGGGTAAGGTTGGTTTTCTTTCTACCATTATGTCGTCAGGAGCAATGTTGGGTGCATGTTGAAGTTGGTCGACGAATGAACAGTGGCCTTTGTTAAAGGATCCAAGTTATAATGTGCTCAACTAAATATAAATTTTTGTATTGCTCCTGTTCTTTTCTTATTTTTGGGCCAGGCTGAGAGATAGGAAGAAAGTCGATCCGAACATATTGGCCCAAAAAGTAAGACATGTACGTAATATACAAATAATTTAACTATAATACAAAATAAGAGATACAATAAAAGAAAATTTGAAGATACCAAAATTTTATAATTATATGAAATATGAAAAAAAAAAAAGGGAATGGCGCCATGCGTGTTCGGCGGGCTCAAATCATGTTATTCTGGATTTCAGAATTTTCAGCTTTGAATTTTTTTAAGTTTGAATTTTTTCAGGTTATTTTCAATATAATGTTTAATTTCGATTAAAGTTTATTTACATTGAATATAAGTAAATATCTACATAATCTAAAAGTGTATATGTAAATATAAATTATTAATTTATTATATTTTAAGTAATATAAAATTTGTAATTATATTTTTATTAGAATCAATATTTATTTTCTTTACTTAAAAATCAATGTTTTAGTATTGTTATTTGTTAATGTTGAAAACTTTGAGGGATCCGGTTTCGATTGTTCTATGTCATGTTCGAATAGCAGTTAGAGCAACAGGATTTGAGCAATCAAAGTATATCTTTTGTTTTTGGTTGGTAATTTTGACATGTATATAAGCTATTCATATTAAGTAGCAAATGAAGCATGTGTAGGACATGTTTTATATACGAGGGAACTATATTTAAAAGAGCTTAAGTAATTATTTGAGTTCTTTCATATGGCAGCAATTTTGAAGAAATTAGTTTAACTTTGACTAGGACTTAGGGCACGTTTGGTTCACTATAATGGAATATGGTTATAATTGAGTAGAGCTGTAATCAGTAATTCAATTGTTTGGTTGAATGGAATGGAATAGAGCTGTAATAGCATTCTTTTGTTTGGTTGAATGGAATAGATATTGTAATAGTATATTGAAAAAGACTTAAATGACCAAAGTACCATTAACAGAATTTATTTAGGTAGATGATTATTGTTATTTGTTATTAAATTTTAATAAATTTATTGTTAAATATATTTTAATAAAAATAAAAATAAATAGTTTAATCATATTTTTAATGTAATTATTATTAAATACAATTTAATAAAATAATATATAATTTAATAATATTCTTAATATAATTATTATTATATGAATTTAAAAATCATAGTATATGATATTATAAAAATAATATATAACCTACTTTATTATTTTTAAACTGCAATACATATTTAATGTGCTAAAATAACATTAATGAAACAAATAATTTAATTATTCTACAATATATAAAAAAAATAAAGTATTAGAAGTATAAATAGCTTGTGATTAAAAAAATTTAGACACTAAAATAGAAAAAATGATATAATTTAAATGTTAATTTATGAGTTAAGTAATAATTTTAATCGATACTTTGTTACATATAACAAACATTATAATGTTACATTTCACATTTTCATTTCATTTAATTGTGACAGAAAAAATGTTAAACACCACATACATATAAACTATTTTTGAAAGCTAGACTGTTAAGCTATAAGCTTTTCATAGCTAATCTATTAAGCAATTAACTTTTCACCAACATAACTAAGTTCGTTAGAGTTAGAACAAATGGAAGCTAGACTGTTAGAATATTAGCTTTTCATACACAGCAAAGACGCTACAATAACATTAGCATTTTTTCTTTCATTGACCATACCATACCATATATAAGATGGTCCAGAAATTGATCCACCTTACATATTCGAACTTGTGGCATTAATTAGATATTGAAACATGATTGTGCTGTATAGCACCACATGAAGTATGAAGTAGTGGATCCTAATGAGCACACTCTCCTTGAAGATCATCCATTGAGATCTCAAACGCACAATGCGTGTGAATCCTTATAAAGCAATCTTGGTACCTTTAAGTAACAATAAGCTCCAAAGAAACAAACTATCAAGCAGATAGAGAGCAATAGAAAATAATTCAAGAGCTACTCTGATCCAAGACAATAGATTCCACAGCAGATCGAATCCATTTACCAAACTGAATTTACTCAAGAGCATCAATAATTAACAGATCAAACTATTTTATTAATCCACGAGCAGCAAAGAAATAACTAACCACATTCACATCACCTGAAATTTAGATTAACAGAGTTAATGTATTGAAACTAGAAGTAGCAAAAATAAATAGATTGAAACTCATTCATCAGACTTGTTATAAGCCCAATTTGCCCGGCCCAATGATTAAATGAATAAGACCAAATAATAAAAACCCAAAGCAGCCCAAACACCTAAACCCAAAGCCCAAAACAACAACCCACATGACTAAACCCAATATTAACCCAAACCCAAACTAACCCTAATAGCCCAAATCGAAAAAAAAGGAGAACAAACCCTAGCCCCTAAATTTGACATCGCACCTAAGTCTTTTGACCTCTGCCACCACCTACCGCCACTCCTCTGTCAGCCACCTGCTCCACCGTCATCAACTACCTTGCAAAGATGAAGCAAACACACAACAAACAATAGAATAGATTAAATTTTTTTGTAAAATGGCTATAAAGATCACATTTTGAATGTAGAAAATGGGTTTTTTTTTTGGAAAAAAAAGGAAAGGCATTGTATTAAACACGAAAAAAGGAATCGAAAAAGGAAAATCAGTTTCGAGAGGTGATTTACGATTTATATTCTGCTGATTTTTATTTTCCTCTTAAGATTCTTTTCAAAAACAAATAAAAGGAGAGGAGCAAGGGAACCTACTGAGTTTTCGACCATCGGAGCCCATCTCTTCGGCGTAGATATAAGGTCAAGGGATGCCTCTCGTTGTCGATTGTTCCCGAGCCATAGACCACGATGGGTGGAGGCGTATGGGACGCTGATGAGGCCTTTGAGTCGGCCAAGCAGAGAGAGGAATGGAAGAACTTTAAAGTTTTTTTTAAAATTAGGGTTTCAAATTAGGGTTTAAAAAAATTTTGGGTTCTTATGGTAACCACGAAACACCATTTCATCCAGTCCCAAAATGCTTCAAAACGGCACCGTATTGGAGCCAAACCCGATGACCCGACCCGCCTGCAGCAGGATCCACGTGTTTTGGACCAAGGGTCTATTTGCGCCATTGGTCCTTCTGCTTTTGAGGTTGTTTTAATGTGGTTTTTTTCTTCTTTTTATCCTTACTAAATTTCCCCTTTAATTTTGTTTCGTTTTTATTTTAACCCGTCGCCTTGCCAAATAAAACGCTACGCATAGTTGCCTGGGACATTTGTTCTTTTGCTCCTTGAAATTTTCAACGTATTGCTATTTGATTCCTTGTTCCATTTTTGTTATTTCAAATGCTTACCTAAAGTTTTATTTAGGTTCTAATTTAATCTTTTATATCCTGGCATTTATTTTATTTTAATTCTGGACCCTAAATTTCATTTTAACTACAATCAAGTCCTTATTCTCTCAAGATTTGGACTCTCTTTATTTATTTTATCCCTTTTGTTTATTTGGTTATTTATTTTAAAGATGATTTTATTTAATGTATTGTTTAATATTTTATTTATTTATTTATTTGATTTCTTTCTAAATCAAATTTGTATTAGCTTTTATTTATTCATTTGCTCACTTTTTTTTAAGTTAGCTTATTTATCTTATTTTTGCCCTTTCCGTTGTCATTTTACTTTCCTTTTTTTATTTATCTATTTACTACTTTTCATGTACCTTCAAAATTTAGATTTATTATTATTGTTGTTATTATTATTGTTATCATTATTATTTACATTGTTATAAAAATTATCATTCATGCATATTAACTTTACGATTTATTAATATTAAGGCTATATATGTTATATTTTATTATGCATACTACGCTATTGTTATTTCAAATGTATGTTGCACTATCCTCATTAGTCACATATGACCCTCTTCATGTTTAAAATGATTTCTTTTTAGGTATAATTAAATAATCTATTCGCATATTATTTTAAAATATATTTCATCAACTTTCACCAAAATTTATAAAAAAGGATTCTTTAAAAATAAAGGCAATATTCAGTTTTTTGGGGGATTTGAGAGATCGTGCCCTAACGTGCTGAGTTTCGATTTTTCATTCAACCCAAATAATCGAATAACCTTTTAAAATTAAGGTGCATGAGTTTTGAAAATCCAAAGACCGGCTTACTCTCGAGGGTTTAAAGTGTTGTGTCCTAACGTGTTGGATGTGACATTTTATTGCTTCGGGATGAGAAGGTCTTTAACATCTGCATCGATTTTTCTAAACATCTTTGCAAAATTAACATTAATAAAAAGAGGGATCATATTCTAAATTCTTTTTCGAGTTTTTTAAATTTCGATATTAAGAAATTAATTAATCAATTAGGTACCAATTTTGGGCGTTACGAGGGTGCTAATCCTTCCTCGTACGTAACTGAATCTCGAACTCATTTTCTCAAATTTCGTAAACCAAAATCGTTGTTTTAGTAAATCGAAATGTTTTATTAAAATGACCTAAATTTCTAGGCGATCTGATCATACCTAAACAAAAAAGATTGGTGGCGACTCCCGTTTTTTTCGTTTTTATTTCCAAAATCAAGTCGACCCTTTTTTAAAAAAAAATGGTTTCGACAGCTTGGCGACTCCGCTGGGGACAATAAGAGAGTCAAGCCGTAAATTGATTAATTTATGTCTTTTCATCAAAATTGAAAATCCGATTTAAAATACGATCCTTTCATTGCATTTCATCTGTTATCTTTGTGGTTTATGTCATAATACCTGCTTCGTTAGTTCGGGTCTTTAAATAGTTTTGCATATCGCATTGCATGATCGTTTGATCGACCCTTTTAAGTGGGAGTGGGAAACTATTCCTTCGTGAGGTCTTCACCTCTGTGTAGGATAATGGATCGTTTTAGGGATACATTCGTACCTATGTCTTCATGAGATTTTCATCTCCGCATAGCCATAGGGAAATGTATTCCCCTGAACTGAACTCGATTCATACGAGCCTATAATGGGTGATGGTCGAGGAATCTGTTGGTTCAGGTACCTTGTCTTTAGAACCAAACCACATGTAGTGACCCATAGAAGCCCACCCTAGATAGAACCACGCCAAACCTTAGCGGTTACTGGAATAGGTGCTTTATTATTTTTTGTTTGCTTTTAGTTCTTTTTTTTTGTATATTGACTTTTTGTGTTTTGTTGTCATTGTATGGCATTACATTATAAGAAGGTGTTGATTCACGTTCTGTTACTAAATAGAAAAGCTTAGCATGGAAAAGGGGTTTCTTGATAGAGTGGAGGATAATGCGGCCGTCCGAATATGGTCCTATGCGGTGCAACATGAAAAAGATGATAGTTTGATCGAAGGGTACGATTCGAAATTATGGGATTTTACTCGCATCAGTGTAACTCAGAATGACCTGTAAGAATTAAAAGAGATATGGAATGGTTGGAACAACGAGATCAAACAGTTATTTTATCATAATTACGGAGACTCGCCCTATTTACTCGAGGTGAAGGTAGAGAAATGCTTGTTCTAAGATCTCGTCTAATTTTGGAACCCCGCTTACAACTGCTTCACTTTTGGGAGAGTTGATTTGGTACTTATCGTGGAAGAATATATGGCCTTACTACGCTGCTCAAAGGCTAAATTCGACAAGGTCTATGCCAGAGATGCTAAAGTCCCGCCCTTTGTAAAGAGACTGATAAATATCACGGGGATGAGCGAGCAGTAGGTTGCATCCTGGATTAAGTAAAAGGGAGACGAAAGTTGTATTCCTTGGAAGAACTTAAGAGATCTAACTCTAGCACATCCGGATATGAAGAAGAGGGTTGATGTTTTCGCTTTGAGCATCTACGGTTTGGTCGTTTTTCCCAAGGCATTAGGACACGTGGATGAAGCAGTCTCAGGCCTGTTTGTTCAACTTGATAAAGGGGTCACGCCTATCCCTGCGATCTTGGCCGAAATGTTTAGATCATTGAATGCTTGCCGAAGAGTGGGTGAAGGCAGATTTATAGAATGTGCACAACTTCTAATATCGTGGTTTCATAGCCACTTTTGGAGGGTAGAGAAAGTCTCATACCGAGTTTTTTTTGAGAACTACTCTCTATTGAAAGAATTAGTGGCTACACCAAGGCGGGATGACCTTTCTGAAGAGAAATGGATAACAATTCTCCAAAACCTATAAGCTGAAAATGTTGAATAGGGCACCATGGATGATCCCCGATAAGATCTTATATCTGTGTGGTGACTTTGACTGGGTCCTTCTACTTGAGATATGAGGGGCCGTTGGATACACTCCACTACTCGTGTTGAGACAGTATCTATCAAGGTAGTTCATACCGGTAACGCAAGGCTTAGTTTGGAGCGAGTTCCCATATAAGGGCTATAATTATAAGAAGATAATTCGTGAGATATTGAATGCTTGGAAACAAACCCATAGGATGAAAGGATTCGTTGCAGGTCCAATGACCACCCCTGAGTACGACTAGTGGTGGGGTAAAAGAATCAACGACAGCATCCTAATGCCAAATCAAGAAAACACTCGACCGATAAAAGAGCATTTACATACAGTCCCGTCTGAGTTGGATATCATCAAGCAAGACTTTGAGAAAAGTAGCTCGGAATTGGGAAATAAGATAGAGCAGTTAGAAGAGGAGAAGATGAAGTTAGGATTAGACGTCGATATCTACAAGCTAGAGGCCGAGAAATTAAAGAAAGGAAAGAACAAGGTCGAGGAAGATTTAGATGGTTTGAAAACTGATTATAAAAAGCTGCGTATGTTAATAAGAACTATCGGCTTAGGTAAAACGTCAGAGTAGTGGCGTCAAGAAATTAAAGAAGAAAAGACTAGAGCCGATTATTGGGAGAAGAAGTTTTAAGATGTCCGAGTGCGGAAAGAAGCTTTGAAAAACAGTTTGTTAGAAAGCCAAAGCGAAAAAGAGAGGTTACAAGCTCGGGTGGCTGAATTGGAAAAATCACTACATCGGCATCGTAGCCGTAATTCCCTAATTGAGTTGAAGACCAGTCTAAGGAAAATTGAGGAGTTGAAAAGGAAAATAGAGGAACTCGAGACGGCACTACAAGATAGCAAAAGTCGAGTTGAATTCCTTGAGGCAAACAATGAACATTGCAAAGAACAACTCCACCACTCTCAAGATCAGATCAGAAATAGAGATTATGTTATGGGCGAATTTGTGGCTCAAGTTCGAGAGGTAGCCGATCATTTGCAAACCTTGGCAGTTCAGGCTGACATATAAGCATAAATAAAATCAGAACAATTAGGCAGATGCATTCAGTTGTATATGTAATCATCTGCTCTATGTAAAGAGATTTTTCTTTTATTAAAGTTGTTCTATTGAAATTGAATCAGAATCAACGCCTCTTTTGCATTCATTTCATTCATTTGCATTACATTTCATCATATGCATTAAATTTCATGAAAAGACCCTAATTAAACCAAATTATTTCAGTTAATCTGGAAACCAACAAGAGTCAACCAACCGAATACCACTACAATACCCGTCACAAAACTAAAGCAATGGATCAGAGATTTGAAAGACTATAACAAATGCAAAAGGATATGCAATAGCAATTGCAAGTGCAGATGCAAGAGCAGTTAGCTAAAATACAACAAGATATAAGAGAACAAATGCAATAGTCCCAAAATAATATGATGAGCCAATTGGCGCAGTTGCTGGTCAGAAAACATGAAAAAGGGAGGAGTACTGTGAATGAAAATGAGGATCCTATCTACCCCCCGGACTTTACTCCAATCAACGTTTAGACACCACCAGAAGTGTACCCACGAGGGGTACCCGTTACTATCAGGCCTCAACAGCATCAAACTGATACTTCAGCACCAATGAACTATCAAACAGGCTCGGGTTCCAATCCCAGGGATAACCCAACCAATCCCGTTGTTCTTAATCTCGATAATGTAGTAGAGGTGGAGAAAACAAGAGTAGAACCATCAAAACAACTAGATGATCGATACAGATGACTAGAAGAAAAACTCAGAGCAATGGAGAACGCTGATTATCACTGTAGAATAGACACCAAGAACCTAAGTTTGGTCTCGGATTTAGTGCTCCCTCCTAAGTTCAAGACTCTAGGTTTTGATAAATATAATGAAACTAGTTGTCCAGAAGCTCACATCACCATGTTCTGTCGAAGGATGGCAGGGTACGTTCATAATGATCAACTGCTGATCCATTGCTTCCAGGATTGTTTGGTTGGGTCTGCAGCCAAATGGTACAACTAACTAAGCCGTGCTCAAATCTATTCATGGAAAGACTTGGCACAAGCTTTCATGAAGCAATACGGCCGCGTGACAGACATAGCACCCGACTGAATCACGTTACAAAACATGGAGAAGAAACAAAATGAGAGCTTCAGGCAGTACGTCCAATGATGGAGAGAGGTGGCGATGCAAGTCCAACCACCTCTTCTGGAGAAAGAAATGACCATGCTCTTTATCAATACTCTGAAGGCTCCATTCATCAACCACATGCTGGGAAGCGCTACTAAGAGCTTCTCAGACATAGTAATGTTTGGAGAAATAATAGAAAACGCGATAAGATGCGGGAAGATTGAAATAGGGGAAAGTGTCAAGAAATCAGCCCCGAGAAGGAAAGAAAATGAGGTGAACAACACGAGCGCGTACAATAAGAGTTATTCCAAGCCAGTTACCGTGAGCCAATTGAGGGCAGTGACTACTAGCCATTAGGGCTCCGCAAGATAAGATTCCAACCTAAGGCCTAACATGGGAAGAGTCCAGTTCACGTCTATCCCCATGTCATACAGGGAGTTGTACCAGAGCTTATTTGATGCCCATGTGGTGTCACCTTTCTACCTGAAGCCTATGCAACCCCTGTTCTCAAAATGGTATGACACAAACGCCCAATGTGAGTACCACGCAGGGGTAACGGGGCATTCGATTGAGAACTGTACTAGGTTCAAAAAGTTGGTAGAAAAATTGATCGAAATGGGTATCATGAAGTTTGACAACCTACCAGGACCCAATGTAGCAGGACATCCGTTGCCCGATCATGCTAATAAGGGGGTAAACGCGATAGTTGAGAGTGGAATCAAAAGAATCAAGGCCGACGTGGAAAAAATTAAAACCCCATTGAGTTGGGTTTGGAAACAAATGATTGATAGAGGTCTGATCGCACAACATTCAAGGAAAAGGCCCAGAGAAACAATAAAATACTACGAGTTTCATGCCGATGAGAGCCATGACATTCAAGATTGCAATGGGTTCAAGTCCATAGTGCAAAATTTGATGGACAATAAAGAGATGTAATTTTATGAAGAAATTAAAGGATCAGAAGAATAAGGGGTTTACGCCTCGGAAGAGGGAACAACAGAAGGGGTCCAAAAAGTTAATCACCCTGTGGTGATCATTTCGCGACCAAGGAATAGTGAAGCAGGAATATCAATGGCGCCGAGAGTCATAATTTAGAAACTCGTACGTATCCTTTCCCTACAAGGATATCAAAAGAGTCCCCTAGAACTATGACTGCAGCGTGACGATCCCGGGAGAAGAGAATCCGGCTAGTGCTTCAGGGGAGAGCCAAGATGTAGGTTTCTATATACGCAGTGGGAGACATTATGATCCTGCGGGTACAAGAACTGAAATTATCAAAGTAAATGCCCCAATAGTTGAGCAAAGGAAAGAGAAGATGGTCAGGCTCGAATCGCCAATTAATGAGCCAGTGACTGAGAAAGAGGCTAGAGAATTCTTGAAATTCTTAAAGCACAGGGAATACAGCATCGTAGAACAGCAACATAAGCAGCCGGCTCGTATCTCAGTACTAGCCTTACTCTTAAGCTCGGGGACACATTGGAACGCGTTAATGAAAGTGTTAAATGAAACATATGTTGCAGATAATATCTCAGTCAACAAGCTTGATCGTCTGGTCAACAACATCAGTGCCGACAATTTTATTTTCTTTAATGATGACGAAATACCACCGGGAGGTATTGGATCCATAAAAGCCCTACACATCACCACCCGTTGCAAGGGATACACATTGCTGGGGATATTGATTGATAATGGATCAGCATTAAACATCCTACCCCTATCCACACTGAATAGGTTGCCAATGGATAGTTCCCATGTGAAGACATGTCAAAATATAGTGAGGGCGTTTGACGGCACCGAAAGAAAAATAATGGGGAGGATTGAAATACCCCTTTTAATCGGTCCAAGCACGTACGAGGTAGATTTTCTGGTGATGGACATCAAGCCCTCTTACAATTGCTTATTGGGAAGGCCATGGATTCACTTAGCGGGGGCAGTGCCGTCATCGTTACATCAAACGCTCAAATTTATAACGGAAGGTCAATTGGTGACCATAAACACGGAAGAAGATATCATTGCATCCGTTACCAGCAATGCACCATATGTGGGGACGGATGATGAAGCCATAAAATATTCTTTTCGGTCATTAGAATTTGTAAATGCGACCTTTGTTGTCGAAGGAAATAAGGTCTCCATGCCTAAAATCTCTAAAACTATAAGGATGAGCCTACAACTGACGATTGAGAAAGGAGTTTTACCCGGGAGGGGGCTTGGAAGAAGCCTACAAGGAAGGGTCGAGACACCCATACTCATGGACAAACGAGACCGCTTTGGTTTAGGATTCAAGCCAGATGCAAAGCAAAAGAAAAAAGAACAAGAGAAAAAACAAGAAAGGAGAAGAGCGCGTTTAAGCGGGGAAGAGGTTAAATAGGAGCCAATAACCTTTCCTCACATATCCAGAACATTCGTTTCGGGAGGGACTATTTACTCTGAAGGAAGATCGACAAGGAAAGTGTCTACCGAAAAAATATTGGAAAACTTAAGCATTAACGCCATATCTGAGGAAGAAACAAGAGAAGAGGACCAATTAGGCATTTGCCCATACGTGCCTGGGAGCATTTTAAACAATTGGACCGCGGAGGAGATCCCTGTAACTTTTAAAATTAATTCAGAGTAATGTCCAAAACAAGCTTATTACTCTAAGCCTAGTGGCAATAAGAATCCTTTTGTGAAATAGGCTATTGTCCAAAATCGTTATTTCAATAAAAATGCATCTTTGCGCATCATCTTGAGCAAATATTCTTTTATTCTTTCCATTTCATTCATAATCATACCATCAATAAATATTCTTAGATTCTTTTGTTCTTTGGACTTTTTTTCATCCCTATAACAGGTCTCCAGATATCAATGATATTGAGTAACGCTGCTACTGCATCAGAGCCTCCTTTTGAGCAAGATATGTGTACGGAAGATTCTCAGGATTTTGAAGATGACCGAAACTGTAACCTATCTCCCGATTTGTTAAGGATGGTCAAACAAGATGAGAAACAAATTCTACCTCACAAGGAGTCAGTGAAAATTATGAGCTTAGGAGAGGGAAAAGAGGTGAAGGTTGGAGCTTGTATCACTGCAGAAACAAAGTGAGACCTCATTGAGTTACTATAAGAATTCAAGGATGTCTTCGTATGGTCATATCGTGACATGCCCGGGTTGAATACTGATATCGTGGTACACCGACTCCCTATAAAAAAAGAGTGCAAGCCAATTCAACAGAAACTCCAAAGGATAAGACCCGATGTTCTGTTAAAGATAAAAGAAGAAATCAAGAAGCAATTTGATGCCTGTTTCTTACAAGTGGTTAAGTACTCAAAATGGGTAGCCAATATAGTCCCCGTTCCTAAGAAAGACGGGAAAGTACAAATGTGTGTGGACTATCGAGATTTGAACAAAGCTAGCCCAAAAGATAATTTCCCGTTACCTCACATTGATAAATTAGTGGACAACACGGTAGGTTACTCACTTTTCTCTTTTATGGATAGCTTATCGGGATAACCAGATAAAGATGCATCTTGAAGATATGGAAAAGACCACATTCGTGACCATGTGGGGGACGTTTTGTTATAAGGTGATGCCATTTGGACTGAAAAAAGCAGGAGCAACATATCAGAGAGCCATGGTAACTCTGTTCAATGATATGATGCACAAGGAGATTGAAGTTTATGTCGACGATATGATTGCGAAATCCAGAACAGAAAAGGAGCACATACAAGTATTGAGGAAACTGTTCTTAAGATTAAGAAAGTTTCAGCTAAAGTTCAACCCCGCAAAATGTACATTCGGGGCTAGGTCAGGAAAGCTGTTAGGATTCTTAGTCAGTGAAAATGAGATTGAGATTGACCTAGATAAAGTCAAGGCCATACAAGAATTACCTCTGCCACGCACTCAAAAAGAAGTTTAAGGTTTCCTAGGAAGACTAAATTACATCGCCCAGTTCATTTCACAACTAACGGAAAAATGTGACCTAATATTCCGTCTCCTTAAAAAACACAACCTAGGTGTATGGGATGAAGAGTGCCAGAGAACTTTTGATAAGGTCAAACATTACCTGTCCAATGCTCCAATGCTGATGCCATCTTGCCTAGATAAGCCACTGATACTGTATTTGGCAGCATTCGAAAACTCCATGGGATGCGTGTTAGGCCAACATGATGAGTCAGGAAGAAAAGAAATAGCGATATACTATCTCAGTAAGAAATTCACTGAATGCAACACAAGATATTCGTCGATCGAGAAATTATGTTGTGGTCTGATTTGGACAACTCGAAGATTGAGACAGTACATGCTGTACCACACGACTTGGCTCATATCAAAACTAGACCTTCTGAAGTACATGATGGAGTCAAATGCTTTGAAAGGAAGAATGGCTCATTGGAAAATTTTACTTTTTGAGTTTGACATAGTCTACGTGAATCAGAAGGTTATAAAAGGAAGTGCAAGAGCAGATTTTTTAGCCTGTAGGGCTCTAGAATATTATGAGCCTTTGAGCTTTGATTTCCTAAATGAAGATCTAATGTATGTTGCAACCATTGAAGAAGACTCTCAAGAAGATCACCCCTGGAGACTGAATCTTAACGGAGCCTCAAATGCTGTGGGTAACGCAATCGGGGTAGTTCTGGTGTCCCTAAATGGAGATCATTATCCATTTTCTAGTAAATTGGATTTTAATTGCACAAATAATATGGCGAAGTACGAAGCATGCATCATGGGTATCCGTCCGGCCATTGAACGCAAAATCAATGTGCTAGAAGTATATGAGGATTCTGCATTAGTGATCTATCGGCTCAAAGGTGACTGGGAGACAAGAGACCCTAAGTTAATCAATTACCGAAGGCTAGTTCTGGAGTTAATTAAGGAGTTTGATGATATCACATTCTGCTACTTCTCACGAGATGAAAACTAGATGGCTGACGCCTTGGCAACTTTAACTTCTATGAAAAAAGTAAACAAGTAAGAGGATATGAAGCCTATCCAGATGAGTATCTATGAGACTCCGGCTCATTGTTACAACGTCATAGAAGAGGAAGAAAAGGACGATCACCCTTGGTATCAAGATATATTGCGATATGTGAGAAATCGTGAATACCTGGACCAAACGACGGAGAACGATAAAAGGACATTGAGAAGGCTAGTCAGTGACTATGTCTTGGATAGAAAGATCCTATATAAAAGAAGGAAGGATCAGGTACTCTTAAGATGTGTAGATTTTGTCGAGGCTAAGCAAATCTTGGAAGAAGTCCATGAGGGTGTCTGCGGAACACATGCTAACAGTTTCACAATGGCCAGACAAATCATGAGATTCGGATATTATTGGTCCACTATGGAGGGGGATTGCATCAACTATGCCAAGAAGTGCCATAAATGCCAAATTTATGGAGATAAGATTTATATACCGCCTTCACCTCTTCATGTCATTACTTCTCCATGGCCTTTTTTCTATGTGGGGCATGGATGTCATTGGGCCAATCTCGTCGAAAGCATCTAACGGGCACCGATTCATCTTTGTGGTCATCGATTACTTCACCAAGCGGATAGAGGCTACTTCTTACGCTAACATCACGAAATCGGCTATCAACAAGTTCTTAAAGAAAGAGATTATATGTCGATATGGGATGCCTGAGAGGATCATATCAGACAATGCGCTGAACTTGAACAACATGACTATAGCGGAGGTCTGTAGCCAATTCAAGATCAAGCACTATAACTCATCACCATATCGCCCAAAAATGAATAGCGCGGTGGAAGCGGCCAATAAGAACATCAAGAAGATCGTGGGAAAAATGACTGAGACTTATAAAGACTGGCATGAGAAATTACCATTCGCCCTCTACGCCTACCGAACATCAGTCAAAACTTCTACCGGGGCAACACCTTTCTCTTTGGTCTATTGAATGGAAGCGGTTTTGCCTATCGAAGTCGAGATCCCGTCTCTTCGAATGTTGTCAGAGTTAAAATTAGGTGAAACAGAGTGGATCCAGTCTCGATACTATCAGTTGAACTTGATTGAAGAAAAGAGGTTAAGAGCTATCCGTCATGGACAGATATACCAAAAGCGGATGATGTGAGCCTATAATAAAAAGATGCGCCCTAGAAAATTCCATGAGGGGGATCTGGTTTTAGCCTTTTCTGGAGGAGCATTGATTTTAGCCGAAATGGATGGTAAAAACTTGCCCAATCCTATAAATTCAGATTCCGTCAAAAAATATTTCACCTAAGGAGGGAAAGGCCAAGGCGAAAACCCACAAAAGGCGCTCTGATACAAAAAAAAAGAGAGAGAGGCTAAGGCGAAAACCCGCAAAGGGCGCTTTGAGACCAAAAGGGTTTTGAGTTGAAAACCCAAGAATGGGCAATTCAAATTTTGATCGAAGATAGGGCATGTGGTAGTCTTGTCTTCTCTGAATCAACAAGAAGAAGGGATGCGACATCTTGGGGCATCAATAAAGTACTCTTTGTCTTCTAAACACATATCAAGTTCAAAGGGTCCTCAAGAAGTTATGTCCAGAGAAGCTCATGCTATGATATCTGGGGCACCTATTTTCATTTTATCTATTTTGTATCTTAGCAAAATTTACTATCTTGATTATCTTATTCATTTCGAGCTTTGCCTTCAATAAAATTTCATCTCATCCATTGTGATAATCTTTTTCAAACATTTTTTATTGAAATGATGATATACGGACTAATGATATTCAAAAAAGGAGTTCTGCATATCACTCTGAAACACTTCTAAATAGTGCAAGGACCTGAAATGGGACCAATTATTTAAAACTAACCCAAATTCAAAAATTGGAAACATCAGAAAGAATAGTCCCAAATTGTGTTTATTCTCCGATTTTTCGGCCAAGGATACCAACTGAATAGAAAGACCGAATAATACGTCATTGATAAGGTCCTGATGAACAATAAACATTGATACCTTAAGCCTTTTAAAAAAGATCATTTTCATTTCTGCATTCATATATCATTCATAACACATCTAGTTAGGAGCATTTAATTCATAGCATCCTAATTATTTGACATAAGCATAGATACATGAAACTGATTCTACAGATCAGGTCTCTAGAGGATGGTGTAGTAACGTCGGTGAATTCACAACCTTATCTCTCTGAGGTTGTAAGAGAGCAGGTTGAAGATTGTAGTCTTATCTTCCTGAGGTAGCGAGGAAGCACACTGAAGATTGAAGATCTTATCTCCCTAAGCAATAGTGGAGCAGATCGAAGTTGGGAATCTTATCTTCCCGAGGTAGCAGGGGAGCAGGTTTTAGCGACCAGCCTTATCTCTTTGAGGTAGCAAGAGAGCAGGTTAAAGATTATAGTCTTATCTTCCTGAGGTAGCAAGGAAGTAGGCTGAAAATTGAAGATCTTATCTCTCTAAGAAGTAGTGGAGCAGATCGAAGATGGTGAATCTTATCTTCCTAAGGTAGCAGGGGAGCAGGTTTTAGCCATCAGCCTTATCTCTCTGAGGTTGCAAAAGAGCAGGTTGAAGATTGAAGTCTTATCTTCCTAAGGTAACAAGAAAGCAGACTAAGAATTGAAAATCTCGTCTCTCTAAGCAGTAGTGGAGCAGATTTAAGCCACCGTCCTATCTCCTTGAGCAGCTGTGGAGTAGGTTGAAATCAACAATTCTTATCTCCCTGAAGTTGCAACGGAGCAGATTGAAGCTATAAAACCTTATCTGATGTTACAGTGGGGCAGGATGAAGTTACGAGTCCTATCTCCCTAAAGTTACAGTGGAGCAGATTGAAGATAGCAAACCTTATCTCTTTGAAATTGCAATGGAGCAGGCTGAAGTCACAAGTCTTATCTCCCTAAAGTTGCAGCGGAGCAGACAAAAAATGGCGAATCTTATCTCTCTGGAGTTGGAGTAGAGCAGATCTTATCTATCTGAAGTTACAGTGGAGCAGGTTGAAGTCACAAGTCTCATCTCTCTGAAGTTGCAGCGGAACAAACTAAAAATGGCGAATCTTATCTCTCTGAAGTTGTAGTAGAGCAGATCATAGCAAACCTTATATCTCTAAAGTTGCAGTGGAGCAGGTTGAAGTCACAAGTCTTACCTTCTTGAAGTTACAGCGAATCAGACTAAAAATGGCGAATCTTATCTCCCTGAAGTTGTAGTGGAGCAGGTTGAAAACTAAACCTTATTTCTCTGAAGTTGTGGTGGAATAGATCAAAGCAACAAGACGCAGTGGACTGGAACAAGGCAACCTGAAGAGGAGAAGCACCAAAAAAGTCAAGACTCGGTGAGACCGGGCAAATTTGGTCTCTCTTAAAAGTCTTTGCTCTGTTCTCGTTACACGACAACAAGCAAAGAGGGGCAGCTGTTATAAGCCCAATTTGCCCGGCCCAATAATTAAACAAATAAGACCAAATAATAAAAACCCAAAGCAGTCCAAACACCTAAACCCAAAGCCCAAAACAACAACCCACATGACTAAACCCAATATTAACCCAAACCCAAACTAACCCTAATAGCCCAAATCGAAAAAAAGGAGAACAAACCCTAGCCCCACTGCACCTAGGTCTTTTGACCTTTGCCACCATCTATAGCCACTCTTCTGTTAGCCACCTGCTCCACCATCGTCAACTACCCTGCAAAGATGAAGCAAACACACAACAAACCATAGAATAGATTAAAAAATTTTGTAAATTGGCTATAAAGATCACATTTCGAATGTAGAAAAGGGTTTTTTTTTTTGGAAAAAAAGGAAAGGCATTATATTAAACACGAAAAAAGAAATCAAAAAAAGAAAATCAGTTTCGAAAGGTGATTTACGATTCATATTCTGCTGATTTTTATTTTCCTCTTAAGATTCTTTTCAAAAATAAATAAAAGGAGAGGAGCAAGGGAACCTACTGGGTTTTCGACCATTGGAGCCCATCTCTTCGGTGTAGATATAGGGCCAAGGGATGCCTCTCGTTGTCAATTGTTCCTGAGCCATGGACCACGATGGGTGGAGGCACATGGGATGACGATGAGGACTTTGAGTCGGCCAAGCAGAGAGAGGAATGGAATAACTTTAAAGTTTTTTTTAGAATTAGGGTTTCAAATGAGGGTTTAGAAAAATTTTGGGTTCTTATGATAACCATGAAACGAAACCGTTTCATCCAGTCCCAAAATGCTTCAAAATGGCACAGTATTGGAGCCAAACCCGATTACCCGACCAGCCTGCAGCAGGATCGCGTGTTTTGGACCAAAGGTCTATTTGCACCCTTGGTTCTTCTGCTTTTGAGGTTGTTTTAATGTGGTTTTTTTTCTTCTTTTTCTTCTTACCAATTTTCCCCTTTAATTTTGTTTCATTTTTATTTTAACCCGTCGCCTTGCCAGATAAAACGCTGCGCATAGTTGCCTGGGACATTTGTTCTTTTGCTCCCTGAAATTTTCAACGTATTGCGAATTGGTTCCTTGTTCCATTTTTGTTATTTCAAATGCTTACCTGAAGTTTTATTTAGGTTCTAATTTAATCTTTTATATCCTGGCATTTATTTTATTTTAATTCTGGACCCTAAATTTCATTTTAACTACAATCAAGTCTTTATTCTCTCAAGATTTGGACTCTCTTTATTTATTTTATCCCTTTTGTTTATTTGGTTATTTATTTTAAAGATAATTTTATTTAATGTATTGTTTAATATTTTATTTATTTAATTAATTGATTTCTTTCTAAATCGAATTTGTATTAGCTTTTATTTATTCATTTGCTCACTTTTTTTTTTAAGTTAGCTTATTTATCTTATTTTTGCCCTTACCGTTGTCATTTTACTTCCTTTTTTTTTATTTATCTATTTACTACTTTTCATGCACCCTCAAAATTTAGATTTATTATTGTTATTATTATTGTTATCATTATTATTTACGTTGTTATAAAAATTATCATTCATGCATATTAACTTTACGATTTATTAATATTAAGGCTATATATGTTATATTTTATTATGCATACTACGCTATTGTTATTTCAAATGTATGTTGCACTATCCTCATTAGTCACATATGGCCCTCTTCATGTTTGAAATGATTTCTTTTTAGGTATAATTAAATAATCTACTCGCATATTATTTTAAAATATATTTCATCAACTTTCACCAAAATTTATAAAAAATAATTCTTTAAAAATAAAGACAATATTCCGTTTTTTGAGTGGATTCCAGAGACCGTGCCCTAATGTGCTGGGTTTCGATTTTTCGTTCAACCCAACTAATCGAATAAACTTTTAAAATTAAGGTGCATGAGTTTTGAAAATCCAAAGACCGGCTTACTCTCGAGGGTTTAAAGTGTTGTGTCCTAACGTGTTGGATGTGACATTTTATTGCTTCGGGACGAGAAGGTTTTTACCATCTGCTTCGATTTTTCTAAACATCTTTGCAAAATTAACATTAATAAAAAGAGGGATCATATTCTAAATTCTTTTTCGAGTTTTTTAAATTTCGACATTAAGACATTAATTAATCAATTAGCTACCAAGTTTGGGCATTACGAGGGTGTTAATCCTTCCTCGTACGTAACCGACTCCTGAACCCGTTTTCTCAAATTTCGTAGACCAAAATCGTTGTTTTAGTAAATAGAAATGTTTTATTAAAATGACCCAAATTTCTAGGTGATCCGGTCACACCTAAACAAAAAAGATTGGTGGCAACTCTCGTTTTTTTTGTTTTTATTTCCAAAATCAAGCCGACCCTTTTTTTAAAAAAAATGGTTTCGACAAGACTAGATCATCAAGCAGCTGGCAGCAGATATCTAAGTAATTCTTCAGTTGCACTTAACAAAGACATAAAGCATTAAGGTTCTGTAATGACCCAAAATTCACAAGCATCGGAAAAGTACATTAAGGGGCCTCCGTCTTAGTAAATCGAGTTTGAAATAATTACTAGAAATATTTATGAGTTTAGCGATGTGTTTAATTAGGTTTAAATTAGGTGAATTTAGCTTAATTTAGAGTAATTAGTAAAAATGACTAAATTGAATAAGGAGTAAAAGTTTAATTATAAATTAGTAGGAAACAATAAGAACCAAATAGGGAATTAAGCCTATTTGGGAAGATGAGGCGGCAAAAGGAGTAAAAATCTAAGATTTTTACTTGGTTATATCGTATAATTTTGACAAGTGGATGGTTAAAAAAAATAAATAAATAAATTATTATTATATATTATTAGTAACTAAAGTGAATAAAAGAAACAGAGTAAAGAAAAGAAACAAAAAGAATAGAGAAAAGAGAACAGAAAACATTCGAGCAGGGGAATGAAAGAAGAAAATAAAAGAGAGAAAAGGGGAAATAGGGTTTTTGAAGCTTGGAGTTTAATTGGTAAGTTCAATCATGTCATTTTCTCTTAATTTTGATGTTCTAAAAGTATTAAAACAAGTTTTTGATAGAATTAAGTTAGTAGTTTAGAAGTTTTTAAACAAAGTTTATGTTGAACAAAATGATGAAATAGGGGTTTAATTGAATGAAATTAAGTTAGAATAGAGATTGAAATGTAAAGTAAACTATAAGTTATGTGTTTTAGGGACTAAATTGAGAAAAATTTGAAATCAGGAAAATATGTTGAAAATTTAATAGCTAAATTGAGTTTAAATGAAATTTGAATAGAAATAAAGTGTGAATTGGTGTTGTAAATTTGGTTATTAACATTTTTCACAAAACAGTTTTGGGCAGTGGTAGTGTTCTGAATTTGAAAATTCACAAAAAAATGAATAAATTGAACTCGATAATGAAAAAATATGAAATTAAATCTTATTGAGTCTAGTTTCTTATAGAAGAAACGGTGTAAGCAACGGAATTGTAGATCAAGAGATATTATAAGTTTTGTGAGACAAGGTCAGAATGAATTCGGATTCCCCTGTTCTAACTTTGAAAAATCATTAAAAATTGTATAAAACTAATTATAGGTTGGAATTTATATTTTTAAAATCCTTATTGAACCTATTTTCAATATAATTAAACGGGAACATCGTTCGAATCTTGTACAAGGAGATAATCAGTTTTTAGTGAAAAATGGTCAGAACTGTTTGACAGCAGAACAGGGGAAACTTTAAAGAATAAACTGTACTTATTGGCTAAACCAAAAATTATAAAAATTTTATGGCAAGAAGATATGTGAGTGTAGTTTCAGGGAAAATTAGTGGATCTTAATTTGGAGTTTCCGAGATCAAGATATAAATGATTTAGTAACAATGACTCAAGTAGACAGCTTTGAATGAACATATAAGTAAATAGTGGAATTATATGTATAAAAATGGTTAAATTTGCATGTTTAGGCTCATGGATTAAATTGAATTGTGTTATATTGATGATTATAAATTATTATTATTTTCGTAGTTAACAAAGAACCCAAGACATCGGCGCACAAAGGAAAGGAGAAAGCTATCGAGGATTAAAACGAGAAATTCACGGTTTGTATTACTATAATTCAAATTACTTTTTATTAAATGTTTTATATCAATTCTATATTTAATAAGTGAATTATAAGGTAAGTATTGATATTTGAGTTGAATGATAATTGAATTGAATGGTAAATGTGTATGTATAATTGAATTGTAAATTGATTTGAATGTGAAAATTTTAATTGAAAAGTAATCTTGGAATGGAAATGAAAGTGAATTGAGAATTGAAATACCCTATTAAATAGTCGGGCTAAGTCGGATATAATTGGCATGCCATAGGATCTGGAAGTGTACGGGAATTTACCGGCTTTACTGATCAGGCACTTTATGTGTCGTATTTCAGGCACCTCGTGTGTCGTATCAGGCACCTCGTGTGTCATTTTAGGCACTTTATGTGTCGTATACTGATCAGGTACTATGTACCGTTTTAGGCACAATGTGCCATACTGGTGTGTTGGGTTGGAATCCGTGTATCTGTCAAAGTCCGGATTTTTTAATAGGGTGAATATCTAAAATGAGAAATTTAAAATAAATTGATTGATTATATTATTGAAATATTGAAAGAAACGAAAAAGTTGAATAGTGGATTGAAATAGAGATTGAAAATGAAAGGCATGAACTTAATGTTCATGTAGTGATTGAAATTGTTACATGTAATATGTGATGGAAACTGAAGAATAGATAAAAATTGTATTGTTATTATTAATTAATGAAAGTTTAAGAATGAATTGATATTTGTGAAATTAGATAGTTACATGTTTGGCAATTAAAATTCTTTATTGCTATTATAATTTGAATTATGGTAATACCACTGGGTACGGAATACTCAGCGTGCGGTTGTTTCCGTGCGCAGGTTAATAGGAGTCTAGTACCCCGGTCCAACATCTGAACGATCCCGACTCCAGCAAATTTTGGGTGACGTTTTCTTTCTTAATTGAAAGTGGCATGTACTAGGTGTTGTATAAGTTATATAGATATACTTGTAATGTTGGTTATAAGAATGGTATGCCACATTTTGTTATTAGTTTGATAAAATGGTAAATATTATATTATATAATTTGGTATTAAGTTGGAATGAAAAATGAATGAAGTTATTAGTTAATTTGGATTAATATTATGAATGTTTAGTTATTAAATGACTATGTTAATGAATTGGTTATGATTTAGATATATTTAGGTTTAAATTGTTTTTGATTGTGCCATTGGTTTTGGATTAGTTTGGTTTTTGGCTTGAATTTGAAGGGGGTTTTATGTAAAAATTAAGAAGAAATGCTGTCGAAATTTTTGTAAAAATAAAAAAAATAAAAAAATCTCTGAATACTCGAACAAGTTCCGTTCCATTCCACTTTAATACTTGTGTTGGGCTTCGAAAGTCCATTATAGGGTCATAATTCTTCAATTATACTATGAATGTTATAATAATTGTAAAATATCCATAAGTTGTCTGATATATCCGGTAATGCCTCGTAGCCCTGTTCCGACGACGGTTTGGGGTTAGGGGTGTTACAGGTTCTTTTACATTCTCCAAGCTCAAGCACGTTGAATATTAAACTACAACAAAAATTAATAAACATCAAATGACAAGAAGGAAATAGCTTCACCATTGTCAATGGAGATTCCCATTATATTTGTAGTTTCTAAAGGTCACTTTCTCAATACAGGAAAATTCTCAAGACATGTATCATTCTTGTGATTTCATGCCAACCTAGCTCCACCAAATCTCTAAACTTGTATTTACAGTAGGTATGCTGGAGAAGTACTCACATGCATCTCCGATTATGCACTTATCAGCCATCAAGTTGAATTTTTATTCGTATTGCCTTCTTGATGTGCTTTAGAAGAATCTTCCTTTTTATCCATGATCTGCTGGATACCTTCTTGATATCCTTCTATGAAACTCTTAAGAGCATCTCTATATGCAGAAGCCCTTGTCATGTATAACCTCTATAAAGCAGGCTTCAAAGTCTCCATCCCTCCTCTTGCAGCAATCGTTATTAAATCATTTCCATAGACAACATTAAAATAATGTAAAATTCAAGAAAATAAACTATAATACCAGGAAAATAAGAGAGAGAAAAGGGTGAGAGGAGAGAAATTTGGCCTAAAAAATTTTAGTTGAAAATTTAATATCTTTCTTAACAACTGAACCTTGGCCTGGTGAATAATGGATTCACCAAAAATATGCCAATGGAAGTGTAAAATATAAGACTTGAACACAGGTGCCAACAACAAAATAAAACAAAATGCAGTCACAAATGACTCTGAGCAGCAAAGGGAAAAAGAAATCAAAGAATAAATTCCATGCTACCTCCAGACAAGTTCTACTAAAAAGGGAAATTGAAATGAAAACCTAACTGAACTCAAACATTACGAGACTTTGATCCTTGACCTCCATAAGATGTCTCAAGCACGATTCTAACGTAAACCATAAAAAAATATAGTTCTACAATCCAGTTCTAATATAGCTTTTTCATCACATAAACCATCCAAAAATACAATACTACTTAATCAAAATGCAATACTACTTAATCAATACTACTTCAAAAGGCTTGCCTGATGGCTTGACCAAAATGCAATACTACTTAATCAATGTAAACTTAGGTTTAATAGTTGAAATAGTAAATACTTCTAAGTTGTTCTCTAGCTTATTCTATAAATTGTTTTTCTCTATTATTCTCTTTCTTTGTTTTCCTTCTTTCACTCACCTTTCTTCTCCCTTTTCACTTTAAGGTGCTTCCATCTATCTTTCTTCTTCTATTTCTCACTATTAATAGCTTGCTTCTTTTTATAAGTTACAATGATTAAGCTCATATCTAAAAGAGATGATTATCATCCAAATTCAACCATGATAAACTAATAATAAGAAATGGAGTTCATATAGAATATTCACATGGCAAACCAAGATTTAATCTTATATTAACTTAAGCCAAATATCTCAAGTCAACAAGAAATCTGCATGGCAGTCACAAAAATGAAAATCAAAAGACAAAATCTATGATGCTAAGATAAGTGAGCATTGGATATAAGTACGTGTCTTACACAGGTATACTTATTTTTTTTCGAATTTTTTCCAAATATTTGGACGATGATACTACATATTTGTGTCCAGATATGTGTCAAACACAGGCATAAATAGTTGGTAACATAATACGGTATTTATAAACTGACTAAAGCATTTACATTCTTTTCAACTTGCAACAATCCCTATCCTATGCATGTTGATTTCCATAAAAACAATATGCATTTATAAGTATAAAAGCTATCAAACCCAGGGTCAAAGAAATCATTACCTTCCAAGGCCATAATGTAGTTATAGCAGTCTCTGCCATCGAGAAGAAAGCTGAAAGACACAAAAGAGCTGTCAAAACCAGACCTTGTTCCTTAAACACTTTAAGAATCATAGATGCCTTAGGCCAAGCATTCGTCAACAACAATATGCACTGCCCAATAACTCCATAACTAGTATTAGCCACTCCATCTACAGCAAAAACCCTTTTGCATCCAAACACCAATACACCACAAACCATTGCCACCAAAATACCTCTTTTCACCAAAACCATCTTTTGATCATTCCCCACATCTTCATTTTCTTCCCTTAACGATCCCACGTGACCAAAACTACCATTTTCGAGGAATCCAAAAGCTTTGAAAGCTTGGGGGTTTGAACAGGTGGAGATAATAGGAGCTGAGTAGTGATTGGTTTTGGGTAAAAACTTTGATTGGTTCTTCAAATTTTGATTAAAAAACATGAAAGATGAGGAATTTGTTGAATAAATGAAAGTAGGTCAACTGAAAATTAAGGATTCAGGTGCCAATTTTATCAATAAGAATAAATCAATAATTAATAAAAAAATCGAAACTTGTTTAAGCAAAAAAAAAAAAGAGAAGGGATTTTCAGGTTTCAAAGGAAGAGTCGTTTGGTGAAGGAAAGATTCTAGTTAGCTGCAAGTGGGGTGGCAATATATTGAAGATAGAAAGAGTTGAATAAGAAGAGAAAATACAGATTGGGTTTGGAGGAAATGGGATTAAAAAAAGGTTTAAATTGATAAATTGGGAATTTGTTGATATTACACTGGAAGGAAGAAGCATGAAAAAGAAAGGAAAATATTTCAGATGCGAAAAAGAAAGGATAATGGTGAGGGTAAAATTCAAAGCTTTAGCTAATTTCTTACCCACCCATTCCTTGAATCGTCATTCTGTGGGGAGACCACTGAATGCTAAACAGCATTTTTGCCCTGAATAAGCTGTATGGAATAGGGCTATAATAGCTTATTACACCCAACCAAACAATGGTTTCATAATGGGTCTGCTGAATTGAGCTATAATACACAGGTATTACGACCAACCAAACATGCTGTCATTGTTTAAAGGATAAGCTGTTAATCAGATTTAGTTTAAATCGGAGACTCATGTTTACTTCAAGTAGTATTGAACTTGTTAAAGGCTACTAACTTATCTTAGTTCGACTTGGCATAATAATAAATTTAATCATTCAAAGTTTATGAAATCTATAAATTTAGTCCTAATTCTAAAAAAATCAATAAATTTAACCTTCAAGTTTTCACAGTATGTCAATTTAGTTTTACTTCTTTATAATTCAAAATTCAAAAAACTTTAAAAAAATTAAAAGTTCATTTTTGATAAAAATACATATAAATTATAAAAAAGTACACATTTTTTGGTGAAATTTATTTATTTATTTATTAAAATAATACTTTTATAAATAATATATATATTTTAAAACTCACAAACAATACTTAAACCAGATTCAATTTTTTTTAGTTTATTTTATAAATAATAAATTTTATTATACATATGGACTTGCTTCTTAGTCATAGTTAAATTTGTCAAGTATTGTGTAATAGCTCAGTTTTAACTAAATTAGAACAGTGGTTTCGAAACCACAAATCCGATGTTGAAAAATTAGTTTAATATTATTTCCGATATTTACAGCATGTTATTTCATATATGTGAAAATTTTATGAGCTAATTTTATTGATTGGTTGGTTAATTTGATAAAAAGGATTAAGTCGCGTAAAATGCAAAAGTTGCATACTATTTGTTTAAAGTGCTTAATTGCTATGATTAATTAAATTAAAAGTCCTTGTGATAATATTAGACCATTGGTAGTGTTAATGGACATGCATTATAAATTTTTATGTTTATTCATTAAGGGTAAATAAGTAATTATGTAATTAAGTTAATAAAAATATAATAAAACATGATTTCTGTTCATTCTTTTTGCCATTGCCGAAATTTCGAGGTGAAAAACACCATTTTTATGCATATTAGGGTTCGACATCTTCATAGCTTAATTGGTAAGTGTTTTGAGCTCGGTTTTTGATGATTTTTATGTTTTTAAGATTGTTGCTTCGTATTCTAGCTAGCCTGTACCTTAGATTTCGAAACTGTTAAAGATTTTGGGAGTCACCATTGTTGAATCTATGTGTTCTTTGATGTTTAATGTTGAAATATGAAAGCTAGATGATAGTTTTACATGTTTTGTTAAGTGATTTTTTGATGAAAATGCATAATAAGGATTAAATTGAGAAATGTGCAAATTGTGTGGTTGAAATGTGAATTAAATGAAAGTTTTGGGCTGCTAGGGACCTATATATAATTTGGCCAAGCATGAGTTTTGTTGAATTTTGTGAATTTTGTGTATTTGTGAAATAGGGACTAAATTGATTAAATGCAAAAGTTTAGGGGCTAATATGTAAAAATGCCAAAATGTGTATTTTTGGATTAATTGAATGAGTAGATGAATAAATAAGTTAATTTTGAATACATATAGATCAAGAAAGAAAGAATTTGGATTTAGATCGGGGGAAAGACTAGGTTATCGAGTAGTCAACCTGATCCGTCAATTCTGAATACGAGTTAAGTTCGTATGTGATGATTACATTATAAATGTTTGTTAAAATGCTTTAATATTGCATAAATTGTTAAAACAAGATTATGGATAATGTATGAATTGTGAAAACGACTATACGAATGTATTCGATGATAGAAATGAAAAATGTGAAAGCCCGGTTGAACCTTAAGAATAGTTTTGGATACTATTGACATGTTAGTAAGTGATACGTTGAGTTGGATTTGGGCCATGATATTAGCACTTCGGGTGCGTATTTTACCGATTTGGCTTTGGGGCATGCATATCGGGTGATTTGGCTTCGGGCCATAATAATAGTTCTTCGGATAAGTTACCTTGATTTGGCTATGGGCCATGGTATAGGTACTTATCGTACTAGAATCCTAAGTATCCGATTTCTATTCCGAATGGTTCAATGGGTAAACGAATGATTTGGTTGAGAAAGAGGTTATTAGTACGAGGTGATACAGGTATGTGCAGAACCTATTCGAGTATTAAATAGTGAAAGTTCGATGAGTTTGTATTTGATCATGTTTTGAGACATGAGAAAGGTTTGTAGTTAATATGTATATGGTTTTTTCATGTGTAATTGATTGATTTGCATTTATTCGATGAACTAAGTTATTCATATACGAGCTTACTAAGTGATGGGCGTCAAAATCACCAAAAATAATTCTTACAAAATAACTCTAATTAGTAGTAAGAGTGGTAGTAAAGTCGAGTCCACAAGGATTGGATGCTATAATCAACTTCCATGTATAGCTTATGATCAGATTGTTTGTCGTGTCGAAGGTCGTGGCAATAGTCGTACGCATGACTCCAATCGTACATGTAAAAATTAGAAATAAAAGTAAATCGGGGGTTTTTGAAGTGTTTAGAAATGAGATAAATGAAACAACATAAATAATTAATTAAATAAATTAGAAAATAAATTCAAAATTTTGCAATAGATAAAATAAGCCTTAGCTTTAGACTCGGTAAATTTCGTATCAAGAATCGATCCTCGAAAATTAGTCTTTTCCTCCAAACGATAAGCTGGTTATAGCAGTTAAGAAGGTTTTAACTACCAATTCCTCCTCTAGTAGCTGGTTTTGGTATGACCTGCAAACCAACCCTTAGCGATTATCTAATTGAGATACACGCGTTCTCGATTCAAGATTCCGGCAGCCTTGTGTTCTGAAGAACCCAACTCAAATTAATGGCCTCAACCGCGTAGGTCGTTTAAATCCGATCACTTCTTCCTTGATTTGTTCTTAGAGATCCGAATACAGCACGGCTGACTCGTTCCTCCAACCCAACGTGCATTTTTTGACTTGTTATCGAGTTAAACTTAAGGGATGAGTTGTCAATCCCGATACTTAGGAAAAGAATGAATACTGATTGGATGGAATTTAACATGAATTCGTATCTCACGATTCTCGACCGAAAAGAACACCGGCCTAGAGCTAAGATGAAATTTAGTGAAGCATGAATATATTCATGCTAGTAAGTTGTGGAAGGTGATTGAATTTGTATGATAATGGAGGAAATTGGGGGATAAAAGGGCTTGGAAAGCAATTGGACAAATTTAGAAAAAACAAAGAAATTGAAATGAGGTGGACAAAATTCCACGTCAAATTGAAAGAGAAAAGAAAATAATTCAATTCCAAATGGAAATAGAAAAAGAGAGAATAATCAAATTCCAATGTGAAGTAGGAATACAAAAGTAGTGGATGATTTTCAAAGAACAAAATACCCCTATTTATATACATGGGGTTTACTAAAACTAGCCTAACTAATTTAATAAATTAAAATAAAATAAAAATAAAAATAAATTAATATCTTCCTATTTTTGGCTTTTTACAAAGTCAACAAAATTCAATAACTCCTTGGCTTTCTCCATCTTTTTGATTTGGCCCCAATTTAATGATTGTTTTTCAATTTGGCCCTTTTTAGCTTGTTTTCGACCGATTGCATCCCTGACAAGATTAGATCATAAAAACACTTAATTAGCAGGGTTCAATTTAATGATAAACCAAATTAAACACAAAAAAATATGCAAATTAACATGTTTATCACTAAGCTGTGAAGCTTACTTCATGTTATTTTTCTATGTTTTATAGTGAATCAAGGCTAGCTCGGATCCAGGAGTCGTCGGGAACATCATCGCACTATCAAATACCTAATTTGGTACTTTTGAATTATACATTTATGGTATATGGCATGTATAGCCTAAATGTGGCATTTTGGTTGTGACTATAGCCATGAGATTTCGCTTGTAAATGATGTTAATATTGATATGTGTTTGGCTATTAGAAATGGTTATTAATGGCTTTTGTAAGATGTTTATAATGGCTTGTGAGATGGTTTGCTTTGGTATGGTTGTAACCAAGACATTACGGAAGTTAAAATGGTTATTTGAATTATGGTGGATGAAAGCTTGAGAAAAGTTTTATTGTGGCAAGAATTTACATGTCAAATTGGTAGTTAAATGGTATGTAATACAGTGAATGAATTGATTGAGTTGAGGATGGTTTTCGGTTGTGAATATTAAGTTGGTATATATATACATATTGTATAAATTAAGGTTAAAGATCATGTTGTTTTGATATATATTTAAGTAAGTGAAATGGTTGTATTTGTAATAGCATGAATTGTGCATGAACTGGGATTGATTTTGGCTGCCCTTTGTGTATGTAAATTTTACATTTTGCCTTGTATAGGTACACTGAAGTTGGGGTGGAAAATGGGCCTTACCAATAGCCTATTTTTGTCCATACGGACAGAGACATGGGCGTGTGTCTCAGCCGTGTGCAACACGCGGTCACGGTATACGGCCGTGTGTCCCTTGATGATGCTTAAAAATCAAGTCAATGAGTTACACAGCCTAGACATATGGGCGTGTGGTCGGCCGTGTGGCCAAGTCAGTATACCCTCTAGTTTTCACACGGCCTGGCACATGGGCGTGTCCTCAGCCGTGTGATACAAGTCAATATGTATGCCTTGTTTCCACACGGCCTAAGACACGGGCATGTTTGGAGTTGTGTGAGGCACACAGCCTGCTCACATTGGCGTGTGACCCCTGTATGGTTGAAATTTTTTTTAAGTTTCCAAAATTTTCATATGTTATCGGTTTAGTCCTGAATCACTTCTAAAGCATGTTTAATGCCTCATAGGCCCTTATAAGGGACAATGTGTTTGTGACTAAATGGTATTTGAGTATGAATGCATAAATGTATGAGTTATGTATGTTAAATAATGTGTATTGATCGGTAATACCTCGTAACCCTACTCCGGCAATGGATACGGGATAGGGGTGTTTTTCTACCTCGTAACCCTACACCAATAACCCTTACTTGGATCTAATGTATGTTTTTCTACTCGTCGATGGGTACTGATACATTGTACCAATCGTTAAATTGTAGCTTGGAGCTTACTAACCAAACTTAAAAAAAAAAAATCAATAGCCTAATGTGAAACACCCCTTACCCGTATCCTACGCCGGGATGGGTACGAGGCGTTATTGGACTTAAACACATGCATATAAACATTTTTAGGCCATAAAATTTCGCTCAAATTTAAAACTTTCAAACTTCCTCTTAACGTCCCTAATATAGGCCTACAAGGCCTAAAACACGCTTTGGAAATGGTTCGGGAATAAACTGAACACTTTTGAAAACTTTGAAAAAATTTCAATGCAAACAGGGGCACACGCCCGTGTGGAAGGGCGACACGTCCGTGTATCCTCTTAACTTGGCCACGTTGAATTCTCGTGTAGATTTATTTCACAATTATAACCGATAGGGGTTTTCACACAGCCTGGCACACGCCCGTGTCCATGGCCCTTGTCCCTCACACGGCTACGACACACCCGTGTCTCAGCATTTGTATTAAAACATTGACATTTTATTTCTGACGTCATCAACCATTTAGGGGCACACGGCCAAGGCACACGCCCGTGTGCTAGGCCGTGTGATGAATTTAATTTCGCATTTAAGGTACAGACTTCACACGGCCTGGGCACATACCCATGTGCTATGGTCGTGTCCACCACACGATTGAGACACACAGCTGTGTCTCTGCCCGTGTGGTTACTACTGGCATTCTATTTTTCCAAATTTAGATGTAGGGGACACACGGCCTGACTACAAGCACATGGGGCAGACCGTGTGTCACACAGGGCCTAGACACATGCCCATGTGTCTTCCCATGTGGACAAAAACAAAACTATCTACCAAGCCTTTTTGCCACCCTTACTTGCACCAACCTGCACCACATCAAACATTTTCAATCCTAACATAAACTAATAACCAAAACAGCCATAACCAAACATCCACATATCGATTCTAAGCTATTTTCTATCACATACAACATCTCATACTTATCAATACAAACCATGCAATAACTACATCAATGGAAATCCTCATCAAATGCATTTAGCAATAATAAATATTAGCCATCATCCATGGCCTTATACAAAATGAATCAACCTTCATGACTAGCCAACATATTTGGCTAAAACAATATGACACTTAGCAAAAAGACCAAGTCCCTATACATGCCATACTCAAAATGATAAATCTAACTATACCAAATATTCTGATTGATAGTGTGATCGAGCCTCCACATCCTTTGATCCCTGAGTTAGCTTGGCGATGCTAGAAGAAAATGGAAAGGAAAGGGAGTAAGCATAAAGCTTAGTAAGTTTGCATGTAAATAAGTAATAACATCAATCATGCACTATTACATGCACAATATATTATAAACTTACATAAAATTTTCATATGATCATAGGCATAACTTCCTCATTTTCATCCTCACTATTCATATAATATAAACCGATGCTCATTTCTCATGAGTTTCGTATAGGTACCTGTACCACTTCGAACATAATCATAACTTTTCTTATCTTGATAAAATCTTTAATTTACCCGTTGAACTGGTTGGAATATTAAAGGATACCCAAGAAGCCTTACGCAAAAGGGTAAGATGCCGATGACATGTCCTAAACATAGTCTTACACTAGCTTTCATAACAATGTCGATGCCATGTTCCAAACATGGTCTTACACTGGCTCACATATTCCCCAACGTCATGACCTCGGTATCCTAATAGTCCTAGAGTTCAACCGGGAATTTACCATATCAAGACTCTTTGGACATATTTGTAACATTAATTACACAACTCATTCAACATCGATTACTAATTGCATAATATAAAGTACGTTATCTACACACGATCTAAAATAGTTGTACTGGTGGTCGAGAATGAAACGAGATATATTGGAGTTTGTATCAAGATTTTTAATCTGTCAACAAGTAAAAGTTGAACATCAAGTACCGTCAGGTTTATCACAGCTAGTGATGATTCCGGAATGGAAATGGGATAGAGTTACAATAGATTTTGTATCAGGATTGCCCCTAACTCCAAAAAAGAAAGACGCAATTTGGGTTATCGTAGGTAGACTAACGAAATCTGCTCATGTCATACCGGTACGTACGAATTACTCTTTGGATAGATTAGTTGAACTGTACTTGTCTGAAATTGTACGATTGCATGGTGTACCACTGTCTATTATCTCCGATAGAGGCCCGAGATTTACTTCCAGATTCTAGAAGAAATCACAAGAACCTCTTAGAACAAAATTAAATTTCAGCACAGCATTTCATCCCCGGATGGACTGTCAATTCGAAGGAATTATACAGATACTTGGGGATATGTTGCATTGTTGCATTCTCGAGTTTGAAGGTAGCTAGGAGAAATACTTACCTTTGATTGAATTTGCTTATAACAACAGTTTCCAAACTAGTATAAAGATGTCACCATACGAAGCTTTATACTGTCGTAAATGTCGAACACCGTTATACTTGACTGAATTAAGTGAGAAAAAGATTCACGGGGTTGAATTGATTAGAGAAATAGAAGAAAAAGTGAAAATGATTCGCGACAGTTTAAAAGCAACCTCAGATCGACAAAAATTATACGCGGATTTGAAACGTAAAGAAATAGAGTTTCAGGTCGGAGATCGTGTATTCTTGAAAGTGTCACCACGGAAGAAAATTCTCCATTTTGTACATAAAGGAAAGTTAAGCCCGCGATTCGTTGGGTCGTATGAAATTGTTTTTCATGTTTCGATGCTATGTCAATATAGATCGAATCCGTCACATGTGATTTCTCCTGTTGATGTAGAGATACAATCTGATTTGTCGTATAGTGAAGAATCAATCAAAATTCCGACTCGAGAAATCAAAGAATTGAGAAATAAAGGTATAACATTTGTGAAGGTTCTTTGGCATAAATATGGGATAGAGGAAGCTACGTGGGAACCCGAGGAAGCTATGCAAAAATAGTATCCTAACCTTTTTACCAGTAAGATTTTCGGGGACGAAAATCCCTAAGGGGGAGAGTTGTAACAACCCATTTTTAGGTCAAATCGGAAAAATGGTTTTGGAACCAGTTAACTGAGTCAACATATTTATTTTATTATTTTATTAAGGTTTATAGCATGATAGAATGATAGTATAAAATTTTCGTTAAGAAATTTTACCATTTAAATGCTTAATTCGGTAAAAAGGACTAAATCGCGTAATGCGTAAAAGTTGAGTACTATTTTTTAAAGGTATTAAATAGCTATGGTTTTTTAATATGTAAGTCCTTATTATGTTGTTTGACCATTGTAAAGGTGAGTGGACAATTATATCCATAGCTTATATGTTATATGTTAATGTTTTAATAAGGTTAAAACAGTAAAATACATATTATGTTAATTAAAATTAAACCAAACATGAAAATTAGCTCATTTCAGGTTTATTTTTGTCGAAATTCATAAGAAAAGAAAAGAAGAAAAAAATTTTAGGGTTCGACACTTATTTTGATTAATCAAGGTATGTAATTTGCTAGACTTTTGATAATTTCTACATTTTTGTGATCACTTCTTGATGTTTTATAAACCCCATGCTTAAATTTTTGTTTTTGATGATGATTTTAAGTTATAATATTGTTTATTTTGTAAGTTTTGTGAAGTTAGTTGATGGAAAATAAAAGATATATTTTGGATTAGTATATTTTGTCTTTGATTTTTTGATGAAATTGAGTAAAATGGACTGAATTGTGAAAATAAGTTTTTGAGGGACTAAAATGTGAAATAAATGAAATATGTGGGCTTGTATGAGGTATGTGAATTAGGGACTAAATTGTGAAGATGTGAAAATGTGAAGTTTAGTTTGTAAAGTACCTTAATTACATGTTTTTGGATTTAAACAAAATGAATGTGAAAGTGAATATGTTGAATTTGATAATATATATAGACCAAAATAAGTCGAGTTTGAGTTTAGATCGGGGGAAGTAAAAGATTAACGAGTAGCTGATAGTTGATATCCGAGCAACTTGAGGTTATTTCGTATAATTAGAATCAAAATTATATTTATAATTGAAATTTCTATATTGAATATTGTATGAATGTATATATATGAATTATAGAATTGAAATGCCTATTGATTATATGCTTAAATTTATTTATGAGTCCCGTTTGAACCGTAGAAAGTCATAGGATACAAGTGACATGTAACTATGATTACCATTTGGTCGAGCTCTAGCATTTGTTGCAGACTCACTGCAGCCCGCATGAGCTTATCGTTTCAACTCTTATGAGCTTACCGTTCAGCTCTTCAGAGCTTACCGTTTCAGTCTTTAGGGGTTTACCGTTTCAACTCTACGAAGCTTACGTTTAGCTCAATTGAGCATACCGATAATGGCTCGAAAGAGTGTATATGATGATGAATTGATGGATTTTCGATTTATACACTTAGTGTGTATCACCGGAGTATCCTCGATATTTTTGAAGGTTCAACGGGCATTATACTGATATGAAACATAAAGTACATGTTACATGAATAATATACCTTACATGAATTACATGTTACATGGATTATAAGGTTTACATGGATTATATGTTATAAGAGTACATGAGATTTATGATTAGTATGGATACAATGATACTTGAGTTACATGAATTGAGAGTTGTTTTGGATGTTATATAAATGTATATGTGGTTTGTTTCATTCTTATGAATTGATGAATAGATGAATATGAGATAACTAACTTGTGATTGGTGATGTGAATAGGCATTAAAAACAAATGGGTTGGATTTTAATTTTTTAAAATGCTTATTGTCATTTGGTAAGTTTAATTCTATATTATACGTGCTTACTAAGCTTAATGCTTACTCCGTTTATTTTTCTGTGTTTTATAGATCCAAAGTTTGCTCGATTCGGTTAAAGTCAGAGATTACTATCACACTATCCAGACAGCTTTTGGTACTTTTGGAACTTATTTAAATGATGTAAATATGGCATGTATAGGCTAGTTTTTAGGTTGAATCATATGGTTACTTATACTAATGAATGTGATGTGAATTTTGGTATTTGATCAAGCTATGCGATATGGCTTGAGTTGGAAATGGTTGACTTAGTATGAAAGCTTATATGATATGTCTTTAAAATGGTAAATTTGATGAATGGTATTTGGCATATATGGTGTTGAATGTTGATAAATTAATATGTTTTATTGTGAATGATTTGATAAAGATGAAATAGGTATGAATTGGTTATATTTTTCATATGAAAAGGTTGTAAAATAATTGCCAATTGTGGTTATGTATGCTTGTGATATTAGGGTGGCAAGATGGCTTTGTAAATAGCCTATTTTTTTCCACACGGGTAGGGACACGGGCATGTGTCTCAGCTGTGTTATTCGAAGGCCATTTCAAAATGAGCCTGAGCAGGCAACACGGATACACACACATGGGCGTGTGCTAGGCCGTGTGGCCAAGTCAGTTTCAAGCACGGGCTAGACACACGGGCGTGTGACTGGCCGTGTGGCCAAGTCAGCAGCCGATCTCATTTTCACACAGCTTGGCACACGGGCGTGTCAGGTGGCCATGTGGACAAATCAGTATGTATGCCTTGTTTTGCCATGGCCTAGACACACGGGCGTGTTTAATGCTGTGTGAAGCACACGGCCTGTTCACACAGGCGTGAGATAGTTAAAAAATTAAAAATTTTCTAAGTTTTTGAAATTTGTAATATGTTACAATTTAGTCCTAAATGTATGATTAAAGTTTAATATGTATTATTTAAGTACATAATGGATGTGAATGAATGTTATTGATTGAATTATGATGTTTCTGGTTCTAAATTGAATTACAAATCTGGTAATACTTCTTAACCTATTCTGGAGACGGTTACGGGTTAGGGGTGTTACATTTTTATTGGTATCGGAGCTATAGTTTAGTCGATTCTAGGACTACCGTAGTGTATATGAGTCTAGCTATACATGCCATATATTTATAACCTGTGATAGTGTGATGACCCTTGACATTTTAAAAGTGTTTTCATATAGCAAATGGATCCAAATCGTGCGATAGCTAACAAAGTAGAGAGTAATGCGCTTGCTCCCGCTCATGGGATAGCGCCTTCCGAACCTAGACCTGTAACTAGTAGTCATGGAGGGGAGGCTAAAGAAGCCTTTTTCCAGATGATGAATGAATGGTTCTCTGAGTATGTCCGAACAAATCTAGCTGCTCAATAACCTCTACCCCCACCCATTCCCCAACCAATACCCATAGCTCCTCAAGGTTTGGAATTTTTGCGACCGAACAGACCATTATTAGATACAATCTGAAAGTACGGTGCTTAAAAGTTCAGGGATACAGTTGATGATAAGCCTGAGAAGGCTAAATTATGGCTTGAGAATACCATCCGAGTGTTTCATGAATTGTCGTGCACACCAGATGATTATGTAAAAGGTGCTGTATCACTACTAAAGGACACAGCGTATCAGTGGTGGAACACATTGGTGTCGGTAGTACCCAGAGAACGAGTGACTTGGGAATTCTTTCAGACAGAATTTCGTAACAAATACATAAGTCAATGATTCCTGGAATAAAAGCAGAAAGAGTTTTTAGAGCTTAAACAGGGTCATAGAACCGTAATTAAATATGAGAGAGAATTTGTTCGGTTAAGTAAATATGCTCGGGAGTGCGTGGCTACCGAAGAAATAATGTGTAAACGGTTTGTAAATGGGTTGAACGAGGATATCAAACTCTTGGTCAGAATTCTAGACTTGAAAGAATTTGTTGTCTTGATTGATAGAGCGTGCAAGGCCGAAGAGCTTAGTAAAGAGAAAAGAAAAGCCGATTCTGAGGCTAGAGATTTCAGAAAGAGATCTGCGGGGAAATCACACCAGTCAATATCAAAGAAATTTAGAGATTTTCATCCTCGCTCCACTGCTTCTGTGGGAATTTCGATTAGAGAGAGAGACGTAAAATAATTTAACTCAAAACCTCAAACGACATCTGTTGCTAGTGTGGGCAGTGTTAAGAATGTTAGGCCTAAGTGCAAGCATTGCAATAGGTGACATTATGGTGATTATAGACTTCAAAGCGGAGCTTACTTTAGATGTGGACCTTTTGATCACTTTCTCCAGGATTGTCCAGAAAGGTCTATGGCTGAAAGAGATCAACTAGTGAAATTTAGCAACACGTCTGCTAAAAGGAGACCAACTCGAAATACTGGGAATACTAGTGGTAACCGAGGTGCTACTAGAGATACTACAGTGAGATCTGAGGCACTAGCACCTGCCCGAGCTTATGCTATCTTTGCACGTGAGGATGTATCATTGCCAGACATTATCACCGGTACTTTTTCTCTCTTTGACACTAAGATAGTTGCATTGATTGATTCTAGATCAACTTATTCATATATCTGTATGAATTTAGTGTTAAAAAAGAGTTTACATGTTGAGTCTACAGAGCTTGTAATTAAAGTATCGAACCCCCTAGGCAAATCTGTTCTAGTTGATAAAATTTGTAGAAATTGTCTATTGATGACTCGGGGTTACAATTTTCGGGCTGACTTGATGCTTCTACCGTTCGATAAGTTTGATGTGATTTTGGGTATGGATTGGTTGACTATGCATGATGCGGTTTTGAATTGCAGATGAAAGATTATCGAGTTGAAATGTCAGAACGGTGAAGTTCTTCTCATTGAGTCTGATGATTCGAGTGAATTGCCTACTGTAATATCGTATTTGATGGCCCATAAATGTATGAAAAAGGGTTGTGATGCATATCTTGCATATGTACTGGATACTAAGGTATCAGAGTCAAAAATTGAATCTGTACCAATGGTTTGCGAGTTTTCGAATGTATTTCCTGAAGAATTACCAGGATTACCACCAATCAGAGAGATTGAATTTGGTATTGAATTAGTACCGAGAACAACATCTATATCGATATCTCCGTATAGAATGGCACCAACATAGTTGAAAGTGTTGAAAGCTGAGTTGCAAGAGTTAACAGACAGAGGTTTTACTAGACCGAGTTTCTCGTCCTGGGGTGCTCCGGTATTATTTGTGAAAAAAAAGACGGGTATTTCTCAACAGTCATAGAAGAAATCAGCACGGGTAAGTTATCCGGTTCACCTGATTTAACACGAATAATATCCCCATTTTCACGTTTCAGTTCAATAAACTTACTACCACAGTTTACTAACACGTTATGAATAGTCAACCAATCTATGCCAAGAATTAGGCCAAATTTATCAAACTGTAGTAGCATGAGGTTAGCCGGAAAACAATGACCTCTAATCATCAAAGGACAGTTTCTACACACTTTGTCAACTATCACATGCATGCCTAACGGGTTTAACACTTTTATCACAAATTTTGTAGACTCAACAGGCATATTCATGCTGGACACCAATTTTCACACAAGCACACGAATGGGTAGACCCCGGATCAATCAAAGCAACAACAGAAATATCGTGAAGAGAAAAAGTACCCGTAATCACATCCGGTGACGATGCCTCTTCGCAAGCGCGAATGGCATAAGTCCTTGTAGGCGCTCGGTCCTTGGACGTCACGGCGGAATCTCTAGGCGCACCTCTGCTGCTAGCCCCACTTCCTAGGTTCTTTTGTTGTCTACTCCTAGAAGGAGTGTTAGCCAATCCTACACATTGATCTCTATCTTTCTCAACCATCTCGGGACAAATACGAATAAAATGGTCTAGCGACCCACATTTGAAATAGCCTTTTTCATTTTCTCGGTACTCACCAAAATGACCTCTACCGCACTGTGAACATTCTGGTCTGTTCGACCGAGCACTACCAACACTCGTGATAGAAGTGGTTTGAACTTTAGACACTGTATACTGCTTATTCTTATTTATGCTCGAGAATCCTACTGACGCACTTGATCGAGTAGGAAACTCTCTCAATTTCTTGGATAAGGTCTGAAATGATCTTTCCATTTGTCTTTTCTTTGAGTCACGAGACTCGTTTTTAGCTTTTCTCTTCTCCTTGACCAACTATTTTGCCTTGCAAGCTTTTTCAACAAGCACCACAAACTCCCTTAACTCTAAGATGCCAACTAATAATCAGATGTCTTCATTCAATCCGTCCTCAAACCTCTTGCACATGATGGCTTCAGTAGAGATGCACTCCCTAGCGTATTTGTTAAGTCTCATGAACTCACGCTCATAATTTGTTACTGTCATTCTGCCTTACTAAAATTCTAGAAATTCCTTCCTCTTGTGGTCTATGAACCTCTGACTAATATACTTCTTTTTGAATTCCTATTGGAAAAACTTCCATGTAATCCTTTCCCTTGGTACAATCGACATAAGGGTGTTCCACCATTGGTAGGCCGAGTCTCGCAGGAGTGACACAACACACTTCATGCACTCTTCAGGTGTGCAATACAATTCATCGAATACCCTAATGGTATTTTCTAGCCAGAACTCTGCCCTTTTTAGGTCATCATCTATATTTGCTCTAAATTCCTCAGCCCCTTGCTTCTAAATTCTGTCAACTGGAGGTTTTTCCCTTCTTAACATCTCCACCACTTGGGGAACTACAGGGGCAGACTGGGGAATTGGAGGGGGTAGAGGAGGTGGAATGTTCGGATTTGTACGAACAAACTCCGAATACCAAGCATCTATCATATGGCTTCTCTAGCCCCTCCGCCCTAACTCAGTGTCACGGGCCCACTCTCGACTAGGGCAGTCCCCTCAGTGGGAGCCGGTGAATTACTCTCTACATCATCTGGCACTGCTCCATCAAGATCCATTTACTATATGAAAACACAATTTAAATTCGTCAGGAGTCGTCACACTATCATATCACCTATATGGCATGTATAGCTAGAATTGTACTTATGCTAGGTTAGTCCAAGAATCGACTAAACCATAGCACTGATACCACTAAATGAAGTACCCCTTACTCGTATCCTACGCCGGGACAGGGGTACGAGGCCTTACTAAACTTAAACACATGCATACAAATATTTTCGGGTCATAAAATTTTGCTCAAATTTAAAACTTTCAAACTTCCTCTTAACATTCTTAATATGGACCTACGAGGCCTAAAACACGCTTTTGAAATGATTTGGAATAAACCGAACACTTTAGAAAACTTTGAAAAAATTTTAATGCAAACAGGAAGACACGACCGTGTGGAAGGGAGACACGCCCGTGTGTCCTCTTCACTCGGCCATGTTGAAGGCCCGTGTAGATTTATTTCTCAATTCAAACCTACAGAAGTTTTCACATGGCTTGGCACACGCCAGTGTCCATAGCCTGTGTCCCTCACACAGCCATGACACACCCGTGTCTCAGCTCGTGTATTAAAACCTTGACATTTTGTTTCTGACGTCATCAACCATTTAGGGGCACACGGCCAAGGCACACGCCTATGTGCTAGGCAGTATGACCAATTTAATTTCACATTTAAGGTATAGACTTCACTCAGCCTAGGCACATGCCCATGTCCTATGGTCGTATCCTCCACACGGCTGAGACACATGGCCATGTCTCCGCCCGTGTGGCTACTACTGGCATTCTATTTTTCCAAATTTAGGTGTAGGGGACACACAGCCTAACTACACGCCCATGGGGCAGACCGTGTGTCACACACGGCCTAGACACACGCCCGTGTATGTTCCCATGTGAACAAAAACAAGGTTATCTACCAAGCCTTTTTGCCACCCTTACTTGCACCAACCTACACCACATCAAACATATTCAATCCAAACATAAACACATAACCAAAACAGCCACAACCAAACATCCACACATCGATTCTAAGCTATTTTCTATCGTATACAACATCTCCAACTTATCAATACAAACCATGCAATAACCACATCCATGGAAATCCTCATCAAATGCATTGAGCAATAATAAATATTAACCATCATACATGGTCTTATACAAAATGAATCAACCTTCATGACAAGCCAACATATTTTGCTAAAACAATATGACACTTAGCAAAAAGACCAAGTCGTTATACATGCCATACTCAAAATGATAAATATAACTATACCAAATATTCTGATTGATAGTGTGATCGAGCCTCTGAAGTCCTTTGATCCCCGAGTTAGCTTGGCGATGCTATAAGAAAATGGAAAGGAAAGGGAGTAAGCATAAAGCTTAGTAAATTTGCATGTAAATAAGTAATAACATCAATCATGCACTATCACGCGCACAATATATTATAAACTTACACAAAATTTTCATATGATCATAGGCATAACTTATTTTCATCCTCACTATTCATATAATATAAATTGATGCTCATTTCTCATGAGTTTCGTGTAGGTACCTATACCACTTACAACATAATCATAACTTTTTTTATCTTGATAAAATCTTTAATTTACTTGTTGAACCGGTTGGAATACTAAAGGATACCCAAGAAGCCTCACACAAAAAGGTAAGATGCCAATGCTATGTCCTAGACATGGTCTTACACTAGCTCTCGTAACAATGCCGATGCCATGTTCCAAACATGGTCTTACATTGGATCACATATTAAGGCCGATGGCATGTCCCAGACATGGTCTTACACTAGCTCTCATAACAATGTTGATGCCATGTTCCAAACATGGTCTTACACTAGCTCACATATACCCTAATGGCATGACCTCAGTATCCTAATATTCCTAGGGTTCAATCGGAAATTTACCACATCAAGTCTCTTTGGACATATTTGTAACATTAATTAAAAAACTCATTCAACATCGATTATTAATTGCATAATATAAAGTATGTTATTTACACACGAACTTACCTCGGTATGCAAAATATGGGCGACTAGTTTGATTTAGTCCACTAGCTTGATTTTCTCCTGGTCTAAGTCCGGATTCCATATTTCTTGATCTATAATGGCAAAATTTATTTATTTAATCATCACATTAATCAAGACATTCCAAAATTCCTACTTTGGCAAAATTACTGTCTTGCCCTTAGACTTTTACAAAGTTACGATTTTGCCCCTAGGCTCGTAAAACGATTTTAATTAAATTTCCTCCTTTAAAAAGCCTAGCCGAACCTTTATTACTCTTATAGAAACTCAAAATTTTCAATTATTTCAGACATTTACAACATATTTTATAAACTTCACAAAATGGTCCTTTTAGGTGTTTTCATGAAAACCCTTTTCACAAAAGTTGTTTATTTAACAACCAAGATTCATTTTCTTCTATAAATACTCAGATAACATAAAAAATCCTCTCATGGTAAATCTCTAGACTATCAACCATTTTGCAAAATAGTCCACTCATTAGCTAGATTAAGCTATAAGGGTTCTAAAAACACAAAAATAAACAAAAATGACCATCAAAACCACTTACTTGCAAGGGATAGAAGTTGTTGAAATTTTGAGCTCTCAAAACCCCCTCTTTGCCAAAATTTTCGGTGGAGAAGAAAGGAAATTGAAAAAGATGATAGCTGGCCTTTTAGGTTAATATTTTATTATCAATTAAGTCACCTAACATTTGACCATTCCATGAATTAAGGCTCCATGTCCAGCCACTAATAAATTTATGGTCTATTTACTCATTAAGGACCTCCAATTTAATGTTTCATAGCCATTTAACACTTTTAGCTAGTAAAACAAATCTTTCGCACTTTATGCGATTTAGTCCTTTTTCGAAATTAAGCAAGAAATCGCTAAAATTAGTTCACCAAAATTTTCAAACATTCATATAACCATGCTATAACATAAAATGATATTAAAATAATTTCTTTGACTTCGGATTAGTGGTTCCGAAATCACCATTCCGACTAGGACCAAAATCGGGTTGTTACACAATGGCTTATATAAAAACTTTTGAATAGTTTGGTGATTTAAATGAAAACTTTCAGATAGTTCAATGACTATTTTGTAACTTTTTAAAGTTGAGTGACCAAAAAGTAAACTTATTAATAGTTTAGTTACCTTGGATGTAATTTACCTTTTTTTCTTAAAATGAAAAATAAAAAGACTTAACTCACAAATTCGTACCTAAACTATATCATTTTTCTCATTTTGGTACCTAAACCTTTTTTGGTTGCAAATGGTACCTAAATTACTCCTTTTTTTTTAATGTTGGTACCTCAATTAGTCAAACCGCTAGTCAAATTGTTAAGTCTATTTTAACAAAAAGTTTAACCCACAAATTGGTAAAAAAAAAAAACTATGCTTTTTTCTCAAGTTGGCACATCAATTAGTCAAACTTCTAGTTAAATTGTGAAGTCTATTTAAAAAAAGGTTCAACTCACAAATTGGTACAAAACTATACTTTTTTTTCCTTTTTTTGTACCTAAACAAATTTTTGGTCATAAGTGGTACCTAAACTATATTTTCACAAGTTGGTACATCTTTTAGTTTAATCGTTAATTAAACCATTAAATCTATTTAAAAAAAGATAACCAATTAAAAATTGATAAGTGGCAAAAAATAAAAAAAAAGTTTTATTTTCTCTTATATATATATTCTTTTATTTTTTATTGATCGATGGTCAAACTAATTGGCCACCAGTTCCCAGTTTGATTAATTTGTTCAGTTCAATCAATAAATTGGTTAAAATTTCAATAAATAAATATTTTAAAAAATAACGAAAATCGGTTAAATTGATTTTTTTAGCTTGGTTGAATCAATTTGTATCAATTTGCAAATCAATCGGTTCAAACTGTAACAGCCTAAATTTCAGTGGTGTCGGGAACAATGATTCGAGATCACTAAATTTGACGAGTAAGTTTGAAATTTAGTAAATTAATATTTATGAGTCATGTGTGAATTTAGAAATATTTATGAATTAGAGAATTATGTGAATTAAAAGAATTTGTTTGGTCAAATAGGTCAAACATGAGGTATCGAGACCTCGAATCTACAAACTGAGTTATAAATAATTTTAGAAATATTTATGGAGTGTTATTGAGTTAGTATTAAAGTTTCTTCATAAAATTTTAATGTTTTGATAGTTAATTAATTAAAAGGGACTAAATTGTAAATGGTACAAAAAATTGTTAAAGTGATTAAATACTTAAGTGTCTACTAAGAAAGGATTAAAGGAGCAAACAACCACATATGGGATTGCTGAAACGGTGGGAGCAGAAAAATATCAAGGAAATAGGTGAAATAAGGGTAAAATGGGAAATAAAATAAAGATTAATAAGATAAAATTTGGACTAAAAAGAAATCTAGACATTTCTTCATCGTTCTCCAACCAAAACAGCCATAGAAGAGTTCTTCTAAACTCATTTTTCATATTCTTGCTACAAGTAAGTTCAATTCTTGATTATTTCTTATAATTTTTGTGATTTTGATACTTTTACAACTAGGTCCAATTATTGAATTCATTAGTTTTTAATTTTATGGATACAATTTAAAGTTACCATGATTGAGTGTTGAAATTTTATGATGAATTATCATGGATTTAAAGCTCTAATTTCATTATATGATGATTTTATTCAATTATTTTGATAGAAAAATGATTTTAGGATCTAGTTGTGAAAAAGTTATGGATTAGGGTTTGATGTTTAAATTGTGAATGTTAAATAGCTTAAAATGATTAGATAAGTGTTATTTGAGGAGAAATTAGTTCAAATGAAGTGCTAATTGAGTAGGGATTAAATTGTAAAAATTATAAATTTTGGGTAAAAGTGTAATTTCAAAAATTGAAGGGCATAAAATGTTAAGTGAATTAGAATTTAAATGAATTCTAATGAATGGAAAATTATATACTATAGATCGAGAGTCCGAAGATAAACGTGGAAACGAGAAAATTTTTGATTAGTCCTTGAATTTCCATAACTTCTACGGAATTGCCAGGTAAGTTCATATGGCTGAATGTTTATATTCAAATGTAAATTTTGTGAATAATACAATATTTATATTTGTATTTTTGCTATTGAATTATAATAATTGTAATAATGTAAAAATCGAATTGAAAGTTCGAATTAAGGAAAACGCAGGATTGAGTACGTTCATTCAGTGATCAGTGATGAATTGACGGATAAGACCATGTTTAAACCATGACAAAGTGTGAAATGTGAGATCATAGCGGAGCTATGGCACTATGAAAGTGAACGTAAGACCATGATTGAATCATGGCAGTTATATATGTGTGCAAGTGTAAGACTATAGCTAAGCTGTGACAATGTGATAAAGTGTGTGATCATAGCAAAACCATGGTAAAATGTGTGCAAAACCAAAGTCGAATGTGGCATCAAGTTAATAACGTACTCAATTCCGTAAGACGTTCCCTAATTTGACAAATAATGGTAAGTGTTATTTGAAATTAAGTGTTGAGATTTAGTTAGTTATTTATATTGAGCTCAATTCAATGAATTCATCATTTGAAATTGTGTATGACAGGAAACTTTAGTGAAAAAATTATTATTGAATTGTTATTGTAATTCGGTAAGATTTATGTTTTGAGCCTATGAGCTTACAAAGCTTTCATAAGCTTACTTCTGTGTGCTAATATTCTGTGTAGATTGACGTGAGTTTAGAGGACTGGATCAACACATTGGAACACACTATCCAGATTTTACCTGTAGATTTTATAGTACAACTTTTGGTTTATATGGTATGTATATGATTGACTGAAAAGAAAGTGATATTGTAATATGGTCTTGAATGGCTCATACACATATATGTTAGTATATATGTATATGTTAAATAGAATTTAAAAGTAGTTAATGAATGAGATTATATAGTAAGTTTATGCAAACGAGTTGTGTTATAAAACATAGGTCTAAAGCTTGTATTAAAACTTGTGTTGGCTGCTTGATTGGTGTATTTTGGTATGTGAAAGTATCATATGCAGGTTGATAGTGTAATGGTGAGAAAAGTGGTCTTAAAATGACCTATTTTCGTCCACACTGCCTGGCATATGGGTATATGTTTTGGCCGTGTGTCCCCTACACCTTAAAAAAATGAAAAAAAGAATGCTCAGAATTGAGCACACGGGCAGAGACACGGGCTTGTGTCTCAGTCGTTGGATGACATGGCCTTGGTGTAACACCCTTAACCCGTATCCATCACCGGAACAGGGTTACAGGATGTTACCGAAGTTTACAAAATAACTACACATAATTCCACAATTTTCTTATGTTCATAACAAAACTGTCCACCTTAGTCATAATCATTAAATTATTTATATCTTGAGCTACAAAACTCCAAATTGAGAACCACTAATTTTTCCTGAAACTAGACTCACAAATCTTCTTACCATAAAATTTTTAGAATTTTTGGTCTGGCCAATAAGTACAGTTTATTCTTTAAATTCACCTATGTTTCACTGTCCAAAAGTCCTGACCCCTCTTCAATAAAAATTAATTATCTCTTAGTACGAGATTAGAATAATGTTCTCGTTTATTTCTTTTGAAAATAGACCCGTTAAGTATTCTAATAATATAAATTATAACACATAATTATTTTTTTACATTTTTTAATGATTTTCTCAAATTAGAACAAGGGATTTCAAAATCATTCTGACTCTATCTTACACAAATTCAAATATCTCCTAATATGAAATTCTTTTGCTTACACTATTTCCTTTATAAGAAACTAGACTCGATAATATTTAAATTCATATTTTATTCAACCTCTAAATTAATTTCCAAAATTTTTGGTGATTTTTCAAAATTAGACTATAGCTATTATGTACGACTATTTTAGTGCAAAATATTAATGACTAAGTTTATAACACATTTATTTCCTTTCACTACAATATTTCCCATCACTCCCTTTTATTTTCCTTCACTATCATATTATGAACATAATTCCTCATGTAAGAAAACTCTACTTTAACGTCATAAAAACCTATTACCCAAACTTACCAAAGTAACCACATTCACAATATCATATATCCTTAATTAATATACCATATGACACATCAATATGCATATTTTCCTTACCATACTTATACTATTTCATCCATGTGTGTATGAGAACCATTTATAACCTTATGAACTCATATGTTTATATATATATCATTGCTAGCCATACCAATGGCTAACTTCCAAACGTTGTGTAACATTTATTATTTCACTAATTTAGCTATACATGCTGTTTTCAAAATAAGTAAACCATTATACCAAAATTGACAGGATGATAGTGTGATGAAGTATTCGACCCGTCTTCCACTGCTTCCGAGCTTTCAAGCACTATAAGACAAGGAAAATAAAACCTAATAAGCATATTTATGCTTAGTAAGTTCATATAACATGAATTAAACTTACCAATCATATTTAACATTTAAATCATATAAAAGCATAATTTCCATTCATTTTGGCTATTTGCCTATTCATAAACATTTCAATCAAACATGTTAGTAACAAACGTACCAATAGGCATAGATGAGCTCATCATGCTATTTTCTCATTCCATCTCATATTTCTCATGTCTTGTTTTACTATCTCATCCGTTGAATCATTGGAATTATCGTGGATTTTTTAGTAGTATACACAAAGTGTACATTTCCATATTTCATCAATTCATATCCAAAATTTAGCCCTTAGGATGTTAAATCATCAAGCACTCTCTCGAGTTACATATCAAGTAACCGTAGCGAATCAGGATTACCATTTTAGGGAAAATCTTATCCACCTTAAGTTACCATAGTGAATCAGGAACAAATCTTATCCACTTTAAATATTTATAGTGAATCAGGAATAAATCCTATTCACCTTAATTTCTTTTAGTGAATCAAGAATAAATCCTATTCACTTTTAATTCTTGAGAAGGCTTTTGTCAGATTTTCCATCCAAGCTCAATCCATTTCTACAACACATGCAGAAATTCATTTATTTCGGGAAATCTCCATTTATCCATCAGTCACCAACAATCAAACGGAATTTCACCCATTTATTATTATTTTTCAAACATGTATCATTTCTTTCATTTCACATCTATATAATTCATATATTCAATTTCATACATCATATACAATACAATACAACATTTAAATTTACATATTTACATACTCATTCAAGTTATACGAACTTACCTCGATAGCAACTTGTAATCAAAATTTTTTTAATTCGGTATCTTTTTTTTTCCACGATCACTTTTCTTTTTCAATCTTTCTGAGTCAATTTGAATTTGAACTTCAAAAACCCTAATTTCCTTTTCTTTTCTTTTCTTTCTGTTTCGTATCTCTATTCTGTTATTCTTTCTCTTTTGTTTCATATATATAAAATAGTATAATATAATAATATAATAATATACTTTATAATTAATTACTATTATATATATACACGTTTTAAACTAAAAAAAATCTAAGATTTTTCATACTTAAACCGCCTCAACATTTTAAAAAATAGTATAATTTCCTTTTTAGTTCCTATAGTTTTTCTTGAATCTATAATTAAACTTTTACCTCTATTGCAATTTAATCCTTTTACCTAATTATTTTTAATTCAAGCAAATTCATTTAACAAAAACCTAATTAACTATACAACTGACTTCGTAAATATTTATTAAAAATATTTAAGAATTCGATTTACCGGAACAGAGTCCCGAAAATACATTTTTTAATCAATTAACTACAAAATCAATAAAATTTTCTTATCAAAAGTTTCATGCAACCTTCCTACCATAATATAGACCATGCCATAATTTTAAAATAAAATTTTCTTTTTAGCTTGGATTTGTGGTCACGAAACCACTGTTCCGATTTCACTGAAAGTAGGCTATTACACTTGGACACGGGGGTGTTACATAGCCGTGTGAAAACTGCACCTAAATTATAAAAATTAAAACAACCACATGGCCTAGCACACAGGCGTGTGACTTGGCCGTATAACCTAAATTTCTTCATACCCAATAAGTTAGAGAGTTACACGGGCGTGTGAGGCCACACGGCATGATCACACGGGCGTGTGTGTACTGTACATAAGGAAAATTTTGTAAATTCGCGAAAAATCCTTAGTGTTTCCGATTTAGTCCCGAATCATTTCTACTGTTCATATTGGGCCTCGAAGGTCCATTAAATGGACTATATAATTATTGTCGAAAGTGAATAGTATTTTTGGCTTGATTTATCTATAAACTCCGATAATACTCCATAACCCTATTCTGACGATGGATACGGAACAGGGGTGTTACACAAGTCCTATATCCAGACCAGTACCTTGATTGGTTCTTGATCAATCCGGTCTAGTTCTAAAAAAATCTAGTTTTGATCTATCAAATAATTTTTTTAATCCTGCTAGTTAGAGCAATTAGGTGGTGAAGTTCGAAAACAAAATTAATTGCTAGTGTATTGATCTCATGAGGGAAAATTTTGAGCATTATTGATATTGCTAGACATTATAAAGAAAGAAGAATGTAACACCCCTAACCCGTATCCGCTGCCAGAACAGGGTTTCAGAGCATTACTACCATTTGCAGATCACTTAAAAAAATTAAAATACTTACCGATTCAATGCATCATATAAAATAAATATATTACCATTCAGTCAACAGTTTGGCACTTGTATAAGCATCAAACAACAACATTGTTAGTATACATATCTCATATAAATTCAACATTGATATATCTATTTTCTTGACATGTCGCACTTGAGTTTAATAATAGTCTCAATTACATAATTTCCTTGTATCAACATATCAAAGATAATCATATATGTACATGTCATCAAACATATCATGCTCTTACCGTTTCTTCACAAGCATATATCATTCATTTCATTATATCAATATTTTATGCTTCATCATTTCCATATATTTTATGTATATTTATTCTGGTAATAGCTTATATCAAACTTAACATAAATTATATTCCATGTACTTATACTTATTTCGTTTATCCATTTTCATAATTATTTCATACAACGTTTTTGTACATATATTTCCATATGACCAGTTCTTGTAAACATTTCACACAACCATTTCATATAACCATTCGTCATCTGATACATTTTACCTGAATATCAATTGTTCAACAGATGTTATAGCGTCTCCCATCCACGGTCTTATTTATCTTTGACGTGATGCCATAGTGTCTTTCAACTATGGTTTTACTCATTTTCTGTCATGTTGCCATGGTATCTTTCAACCATGGTCTTATTCTTTTCATGTCACGTTGCCATGGTATCTTTCAACCATGGTCTTACACATCTCATATCAGGTTGCCATGGTATCTTTCAACCATGGTCTTCCACATTTCATATCAGAGAGCACACTCCCGCGAACCTCATCCTTACAGTGGGATTACCAGTCCAGGCTAAATCCCCTGTAATATAAACTCATAGAGTATTGTCGGGATTACCAATCCAGGCTAAATCCCCTGCAACGACAATTACTCTAATGAGCTTGGATCTGAATTACCAGTCCAGGCTAAATTCAGACCCTAATTCAGATTACCCGTCCGGGCTAAATCCGTTTTACACATATTCTTCGGGAGGGCTATATCAGGATAGGATCACCCGTTCGGGCTAGATCCTTTTTACCGTCAATTCTTTTTCAGAGATCCATCGAATTTTCTTTTCATTCAACCGGGATTTCTTCTCCTTTTATCAAATTTATCAATGTTTCATAAATTTTCATACAATGAACATTCAAATCATATTCACATAAATAACATACAATCTCAAGCATTTAAGAATATAATTCAAGTTACACGAACTTACCTCATTGCTTGTTTGTGTTTATAATTTCATTAATCTGATATCTTTTCTTTTCCACGATCAAGTCTCATATTTGAGTCGTCCGGATCTTTATAAATAAATTTGATCATCATTTTCATTCATTTCATATTCTAATGCATTTAATTAATGCTCTAGACAAAATTACCATTTTGCCCCTAAACTTTTAATTAATGACGATTTCATCCTTAAGGTTAGGAAAATAAAATTCTTACAATTTAATCCTTATTTCCAGCTATTATTCTCATATATATTGATAACAATCCATGAATTCTATAAAATATCAGAATTTTTTTCATAATTTCCACACTTTTCAATTTAATCCCTAAAACATGTTTTCCCCCGATCTTGAACTAAATTAATAATTTCATTAAATTTTGTAATTTAAATAATAAAATAATCCATTTCATGCAATTTGGTCATTTCTGACATGTTTACAAAATTACCCATAAAGTTTTACTTTTATTCAATTTAGTCCCTGGGCCTAAAATATGCAAATTAGCCATGCTAGATGAATATTCATACATATTTTTCCTCCTCCGCCTCTCCATTCCACATCCTTAATGTAGATAACACACTTGTAAGTAACATTATCCATAATTTTTATTATTTACTTTTATGAATATTCAAGCTGTCTATCTGCATCATAGTCACTAAATTATTTATATCTGGATCTATAGAACTCCAAATTAATATCCGATAATTTTCCCTGAATCTAGACTCATATATATTCTTACCATACAAATTTCAGAATTTTTGGTTTAGCCAATAAGTACAGTTTATTTTTTAAAGTTACCCCTGTTCTGCTGTCTGACAGTTCTGACCCCTCTTCACCAAAAATTAATTATCTCCTCATACAGGATTCAAATGATGTTATTGTTTGTTTCTATTAAAAATATACTCATTCAGGATTTTATAAATATAAATTTAAGCCCCTAATTATTTTAATTCAATTTTTTATGATTTTTAAAAGTCAGAACAGGGGAACCCGAAATCATTCTGACCTTGTCTCACAAAATTCATCATATCTAAAAATTTACAAATCCATTGCTTACACTATTTCTTCTATGAGAAACTATAATCAATAAGATTTAATTCCATATTTTTTTCATCTTCTAATTCGATTTCTAATATTTATGGTGATTTTTCAAAATTAGTCTACTGCTGCTGTCCAAACTGTTTTTGTGCAAGCTATTAATTACCATGTTATAACACCCTTATTTTCTTTTTCTACACCATTTCTCATCACTTTCTCTTATTTTCTCTTCACTAACATATCAAAAACATAGGACCTTATGTAAGAAAACTCTAATATAACATTATTTCCATGCTTTGTCAATAATAACAAACTTAAAAACATATTGAAATCTTGATGTACTTACCTTTTCTTATTGACTTCAATCTTTAACTTGATTTTTCTCTCTCCTCCAGCTTCGATTTCTTGAATCCAACTTGATATTCTAACTCCCCATGCTCTCCTTAACATTTTTGTCTCTTGGTAGCTATGAAAATTCATTTGATTTTTGGGTGAAAATGGTGAATTTTTGGTAAAAGGACCAAATTGTAAAGAAAGTAAAACTTTCTTTCTTCCTCTCTTTCTCTCACGTTAGTGCATGGGAAAATATGGATGAGAATTTCTCATCTTTATTTCTTTATATACTAATAAAATAATAATAAAATATCTTATTAAAGTATTAATAAAATAATATTTATCTAATTAAATAATTATAAAATATCAAAATATCTCTAGCATCATTATTACTTTCTAGATTTCTCTCTCTTCCAATTGACCATTTTGCCCTTCATTATCTTTTAAAATTCCATCCTTGAGTCATCATTTAATTTGGTAAAATTGCAATTTAGTCCCTCATAGTTCTTCATCTTTTCAATTTGGTCCTAATTCGTCCATTTTCCTTAGTTTCTAGATCATTCCACTCTTAAATTATTTACACTATTGGTCCTTCAATTTTTTCATATTTACACTTTAACCCCTCAAATTATGAATATTTACTCTTGTGCAACAAAACTTTTCTCACTTTTACAATTTAGTCCTTTCTTGAATTAATATATCATAATATACTTCTCAATATTGACATAACTCAAAATTTCCCTTTTTGTCACTTTATTTCCTTATTTTACTATATCAAGGATAATATCTTACTGTAAAAATTTTCAGGGTATTACAAAGGAAGAAAAAAATAAAGAAAAAAAAATAAAGAGAGGGATAATATAAAATAAAATAAATTAAGAAAAATTTCTTTTAAGTTTATATGACATGAAGATTTATTATTGGCTGGAATTTTTTAAACAGATATAATATTTTTGTATAAAATGGACAACACAAAATTTTAGCTACCACTTGTGACAAAAAAAATAGGTTAGGTACCAACTTGAAAAAATGTATAATTTAAGGGGTTAAGATCTTTTTAAATAGATTTAATAGTTTAACTAATGATCGAGCTATTGTAGAGTAAATCGAGGACTAGGTCGGATTAGGTCGAGGCTCAGTTCCAAAAAAAAAATCAAGTTCAAGTTTGTTTCGGGCAACTTAGCCTTCCTAAAAAGCCCGCTTCATTATTAAAAAAATATTTTAATTGATATTTTATATATTTTTATAATCAATTTTAAGTAATAAAAATATTTTTATTATTCAAATTGAATTCGAGTCAAGCGGACCCAAAATGCAAAAATCTTTGTCTAAGCCCAGTCTAAGCCGGGTCAAGCGGGCTACCCAACACTTGGATAGGTCTAGACTAACGAAAGTACCAACTTGGAAAAAGAAATTTAAATATCACTTGAGTTTAGGTACCAAAATGAAAAAGATGATATTATTAGATACTAATTTATAAATTAAGCCAAATAAAAAAATATCAACAGACGTCGAAGAAAAGGATAGAACCAGAAGCACGCGTTCTATGCTTTACAATTTGTGTCTGCCAGCTCTTTCTTGCACACCTGTCCGTTTCTGATTGCACTGTCCTCCAACATCCAGCACTCCACTATGTCACCGTCACAACATGCCCGCCCCTCTTCCTCAAATTATTATTTTCTTTTGGAATTAGCATTTATCCATATTTTAAAGAACAAAAATTGTAATAGTTAACCTTTTTATATTATAAATGTATTTCAGATTATTATATAAATTTTATACAATTTAAAATTTTGTTTAAATAAAATTGTTAGCCTATATTCTTCATATTTTTATATTTTATTTGTATTTTGCAATAAATTAATTAACTAAATATAGATAAAATTTCAATCTAAATAAAATATAGTCACTCGGTTATAAAAAATTTATTTGAGGCTTAAAAGTAAAAAAAATTAATTTTAACACCCATGTTATATAATTTAGTTATTTTGGTCATTCTCGTTAAAATCATAAATGGCAAGCTGAAGTAATAGTTAAAAAAGTTGATAAAATAATATATTTAACCCTCAACTTTTACATATTATATTAATTTAATCATAATTCTTAAAAAATAACCTTCAAAATTTATAAATGTTCTCAATTTAATTCAAATTCTAAAAAATACAAAGAAATATATAAAAACACATAAATATTTTCAAAAAATATAATAATAAATTTAAATATAATTAAAAATATTTTTAATTTAATATCAAATACAAATAATTATATTAATATTAAAAGGCCCGCCACCGTCACTATCAACCAACCGACATCTCTCAACTCGCTGAGTAAGCTTCTGATAACGGACTTGGCTCGAGTCTTCAGGGACCTTGGAAGAGACTAATTGGTTCGGGTCATCATCCTGTCTGGGTTAGGATGGGCTTTCTATTTAGGACGGTAAGGGACGATTTTATTATTATTATTATTTAATATTAATAAAATTATTTTTATTTAATATTAATATTAATATTAATATTAATATAAAATTTAAATTTATTATTATATCTTTCAAAAATATTTATATATTTTTATATATATTTTAATTTTTTTAAAATTGACTAAATTAAAAATATTAGTAAATTTTGAGAGTTAATTTTTCTAAAATTATGATTAAATTAATATAATATGTCAAAGTTGAAAGCTAAATATAGTTAAGCTTTTTAACTATCATGTCAACTTGCTGTACGTGACTTTAACGAAAATGATCAAAATGATCAAACTATATAATGTGAGTGTTTAAATTGTAAATATTTTATTTTAAGTGTCTAAAATAAAAAAATTAATAATTAGATAACTATTTATGTAATTTACCGAACTGAACCAAGAGCGAGTCAATTCCGTGTTGAGTGTTGACACTTTACAATCCCAAGTCTCAACTCGGTTGAAAACTCAGTTACACAAGTCATCACTTGTTTCGCAACGTGTCACCTTTAGAACCTTTATGAGACGACGTTGTCGCTCTAATGGCAGATCGTAAATTAATTATAATACCTTACGAAAGCATAAAACTCCCAATCTGATGAAGGAAAAGGAGCATAAATAAACGTTTGGGTTTTCTTTAAAATTAATCAAAAACCAAAAATTGAAACGCTTCTGTTTTCCTTTTTCCGTTTAGTTTTGCTTGCTTCGCTTAGTTATCCTCTTCTTTGCTTCTGACATTTTTCCTACACTCAGGAACCAAATAGGAAATTAGGGTTCTTGTTCTGAAATTCAATGACTTTTTATGATGGTAATAGTGACGGTGAGGGAGGAGAGGTGGTGCCAGAGCTGAAGGTAAGAGTTGAGGGTGACGATGATGGTGTTAATGGAAAAAGGGTAACTTTGAGACAGCGATTATTGGAAGAATGTGAAGCAGAAGAGAGGTATTTGTTGGTAAAGGAGCCTGCTTTTTCTTGTGTACAGAGAAGGTCTATTTGGTTTTGGGTAAAGTTGGGAGTTTCATTTACATTTATAGGGTTATTGGCTGCTGTTTTCTTCAGATGGGTTGGCCCCTTTTTAATGGACAAGGTCTGTTCTCTCCCCCCCTCCCCCGATCTTTTTATACATGCAATTCATATTAATTTGTTTTCATATTGATTTTGAGTTTCTTCTGAGCCATGTATATTGTTTCTTTTGATTTTAGCTTATTTTGGGATTTTTAAATCTTTTTTATCGAAGGTTTTTTTTTTGCTCAATTTGCTAATTGAAATCTCTTTGATTGTGAGTGCTGCTACGGGGTTAATGATGGTTCACGGTTGTACATTTTTTGGTTGTGATATGTTCTGTGATTTATACATATTGTCTAATAAATGTTAATGTTTTCTACCAGTATAATTTTGGAGATTATTGCTGCTTTGTTCTTAAAATAGACTGAAGCTTTCTCCTTGCTGCACTTGATGTTATTATTAAACTAAGCACACTGTTTAGTCAGAATGGGCAGATGACTAGGCTTTTATCTTTTAAGTTAGAAATTTTCATCACCTCCATGATGATTATAGGCAGGAGCTTGTCTTATTATGTGTCTCAGTTGTGTAATACAACCTGACATATATTGAATGTCCACTTAGGTTTGATATTTTTTGAGGTGCAGGCTGTTTAGTGTTCACTCAAAACTGTTGATTTTAGTGATAGTTTGTATTAATTTTGCTTTTAAAACTCATAATTTCCTTCCAAAGACTAGTGGAGATTGTCCATTTTATATCGTGACATGATGAATGCAGGAGCTAAGGCCTATAATCAATTGGGAGATGACAACCTTTAGTACTCCAATGCTGGCAGTTCTAGTCTTTGCCTCTGTGGCATTATTCCCTACAATACTTCTACCATCTACACCATCAATCTGGGTGGCAGGGATGACTTTTGGTTATGGTTTTGGATTTCTACTAATCATATCAGCAGCTGCTGTGGGTGTATCACTTCCATTCTTTATTGGCTCTCTTTTCCTCCACAGAATTCAAGTACGTACCTCGTCTTAAGCTTTTATTGTGCCAATGTTGTGATCTGCAATAACTTTGAACATTTTCTATCTTTATGCAGGGCTGGTTAGAAAAATATCCTAAGAAAGCAGCCATTCTAAGAGCAGCTGGTGAAGGAAATTGGTTTCATCAGTTTAAAGCTGTAACATTAATTAGAATCTCTCCATTCCCATATATCATATATAACTATTGTGCGGTGGCAACACATGTTAAATATGGTCCTTACATCTTGGGATCTTTGATAGGAATGGTGCCTGAAATTTTTGTTGCAATATACACGTAAGATATCTCTCTCCATCCCCCCCTTTGCTTTCTATATGCATATAACTTACACGTTTGTTATTGCAGTGGTATCCTCATACAGACATTGGCAGATGCTTCACAAGAACAACACACCTTATCGGCTCCACAAATTTTGTTAAATGTTGGCGGTTTCCTTTTAACAGTGGTTACAACAATTGTTTTCACAGTTTATGCTAAAAGGCAACTAAAAGTGTTGCAGGGAGAAGAATTGCTATTACAGTGAGATGCGTTATAGGGGTTGATGAAATTTTATTTATTGAGCAATCCACGGATGGAAATGTGACACAAAATTGGTTCTTTGTAACATTGTGAAGGAAGTGACAGGGGAAAACCAAAACCAAGACAAAAATTATAACATCTTACTGTCTTCCATTTATTTAAAGAGTTTATTCTTTGGTGTCTCTCTCACACACACGCCTACTCATAATTGAGATTTGTATATGAATGAAGCTGCTAAAGTCAATATTATTTGACATTCTGTACATCATTCAATGTCATTTTGTTGTTGACTTGTTGAGTTGAATATGATATTCTGCACTGTAGAATCCTTTGTTTTGGTAGCAGAATGGTGGTATTGTCCTCCATTATTTTTTTGTGTTGGGTTTCACATGAATATGCTTTTTCTTTTTCTATATTTAGCCTTGGGCCAAATATAGAAATCTATACTAATATATATGAAAGGTCCAAAGTGATTTTGCCATGACACGTCCTTTTTTTTTTTTGCCATTTTAAATTTCAGCATCGGTCTCTGTTTCTACATTTTAGAATAATTTCGGTATTGTAGTTTTATAATGTTATTAATTAATACTAATGTTAACATTTATTAATTCAAATAGTTAATGTTAACATTATTAAAATATTATGTGATTACCCTAAAGGATCTTACATACGGTTTGAAATGTAAATTAATGAATGATATCATACAATTTAGAGAAAAAAAGTAGCAAAAAGTAGCAAACACAATGAAGGATTAATTTTTATCAATATAACAAAGGTTTTAGCCACAATAATAAAATCATCCTTAAAATTACTTAGAAAACTACTATTACATACATAATTAAAACTAAAAAAAGTGTTAAAAGAGTAGATATTTTCTAAAATTGAAGACTCGTTAAACAATGGAAAAACAAACAAAAACACATAAAATTTAAAGACAACACATGTCTAAACCGACACGTGAAATCATTTATTATTCTAAAATACACTTAAAATAAAAAAAGATTAAAAAGTTGACGAAAAGTCACCAACTTTTCAAGAAGAACTACTGGTAGTAGTGGAGTTTTAGGGAATGACAAGCACCATCATTTATCCATCACAAATTTGTGAAAATAATAAAAATTCTCATAAAATAGATCTGCAAACTAAAAAAAGAGAAAACATGTGTAGTGAATAAAAAAATGAAATAAAAGGTTGATGGAAGAGGAAAAAGGCAGGCGATAACCAGTTTGAAGGTTGGCACCGCTACTGAGCAAAGCTAATTTATATATTTCAATTTGATATAAATTGGCCTCTCTATTTTTATAATATTATTAGTTAATTTAAATAATTAATAGTGTTAATCATTTCAATTAAAATGTCGATGTCAATTTTTACTAAAAATATTATTTAACAAAAAATAGATGTTTTCAGGAAAAAATTATGTCAACATTTTCAACGTTATTTTCTTTTTATATAATATTTATTCATAAAATTATCAAGTAAATTTTTTTTTAATTTTAAATTGTCATTTAACTTGAAAATAAAAATAAAAATTCAATATTGAAGATTTGAATACAGAGTGAAATACAACTGAAGCATTAAAGTAGAAGCACATCTGTCTATCAAGTAGGTGTATCAGAAAAGCAAGTGAAAGTTACAAATTAAGAATGGGAACGGGTTTGGTCTACATAATTGCCCTTTGAGACTGCAATATAATACAGTAGTGCAGGTGTTTGGTATCTTGTCTTTTAATACAATCCACTGCCATACTGTGAATAGTTAATGAAATATGCAAATACTTTTAGACAGCCTAATGATGATTAGAGAAAAACTTGGTTATAAACAACTAGAAGAGATAAAAAAAATTGTCTTTAACCACCTAGGAGTTCCCCATGAAATACATTAAACATATTGCTATTATCTTTTTGAATATCCTTTTATTACTTTTTTGGAACATTAATTCTGTGACACACATTATTGTGTTTGGGAAGAACCACAATGATTATCATGTTCAGAAATCCAACATTATTGTGTTGCAGATAGGAAAAACCCGTACTGTTTCATAAACCTTCTATCAAGAGAGAACCCTTTAGATTGTTAACCCTAATGGCTGTTCTGTACTCAGTACTAATAAAAGTCCGTAGCCTATCAATTTGTTGTTGGGTTGTTTACAAACCTAAGTGACATGTGTTGAAAGAATCCTTTATGTTAAAGCATCTTTTCTTCAAATCAATCTGGTCAAAGTTGAGTGTTTTATATGTCAACTTAGACGAGAAAATGGGTGGTGTTTGGTGTAACGGTTTTATTCAAATTTCACAATTTTATTCGGATTAAAAAATAATAGGTATAATGTCAAATTTAATCCTCAATTTTTATAGTTTTTGTCAATTTGGCTTTTTATTTAGCTAATTTTGGTTTTCAAAAAAAGAATCAAATTTATTTTTATAATGAAAGTATTGACTAAAATATCGATTTTTTAACAATGTCAGCGTAGCAACTCGTGTGACAATCTATATGTACTTTATGCAGACATAACAATATTTATCTTATATGCTATATCAATGAATAATTTAAAATTTATGGAAGTAATTAAAAAAAATAAAAAATTAAAAATGAAGCAAACATGGATTGCAAGGTAATTATTAATATTTTAATCCGTATTTCTATTAATAATAATAATAATTCAACATTTTTCAAGAGATTGACTGTCAAATATGAATATTTTTAAAAAAATTAAACGTTAAAATTAGCTAAAAAAATTAAATTAAAAAATATATAAATATTAAAAATTAAATTTGATATTATGTAAAATCTGTGTAGTAGGCATTAAACAATTCAATAGTGCCGTAGCATCTGGGTTGGCATATTTAAGAGTGTATGCACTTATGGTTGAAGTGTTGAGTGACGTTGATAGGGCCAGATGGGCATGAAAATGATAAGTATATCGAGTAGGCTGTGATACACCATTGTTGGGGATCCTCTCAAAATGAAAATGAGAAACAGCCAAAGTTTGGTTTTAGAATGTTTTTAAGGTCTATGCTAGTAAGTTTTTCGTATAAGTTAAGCTAACTAGCACTAAATAATTCAATTCAACTGTTAATGGATTGTGTTTAGAGACTTGTAGTTTAATTGGCTTCTGTTCCTGTAGTTTTCTTGACCAGTGATGGATTCTTCTCAGTTTTCTAACCTAAACCTTGTACTCAGTCAAATGCAACAACGGCAATTTAAACGTTAATTAAATTAGAAGTTACTTGATTTTCTTTCTTATAAAATTTCTACTTATTAAGGAAAAATTAAGGGAAATGGAAATACATTGATATTTTATCTAAACAAAGAAATTTCCATGTAATAAAAAGCCTAACTCGGTCAACAAAAGACCAAAAATTAACCCAAAAAGACCCACCACCATTTCTGCTTAAAACTTCCTTCTCTTTTGGGTTTTGCTTGTTTTTATTTTTCCTCCTTTTTTTAGACATATTTTATTCATTTGCCAATAATTTGGTGGTGATGAAAAGCATTTGTAGCATGGGTTGGTGAGGGAGAATAAATGCTTGTACTTCACAGACATACCTAAGGCCCTGCCCTTCCATGGTGGCGAGTAATGTAAACTAAATACCATATTGGGGTTTTCTAGTTTTTTTTTTCTGGGTTAAAACTTGCAATAAAAAAGAGTTGAGCATTGAGATTGAAAGAATTGCACATGCACGTGGTTCGGCTTCTCATAGATATAAATATTTACATATTGGTATTTGAATTTGCTCACCTGTTTTACTTTCCTGCCAAGGCATCTTCATATTTGTTCTCATTTGTCAGCATCTTCATTGCTTTTTTTTTTCTCCCATGCTTTATTCTTTCTAGTTTCTACACCTGGAAAAGCTAAAACACTTTGAGATTTTTAGCTCAAACCCAGAAGGAAAGTGTGGGTTAAAGGGGGTGGCTCTGTTGTTTTTGTTGAGCAAGTGTATGCGAAAAATATTACAACTTGTTGAGTTTATCTGAGTGGAGGAAGTGAAAAATGTTGGTGTTTAACCATGATCCTGATGTTTTTTCTTTGATTCTCAAGATTTTTACACGTGCAAAACAACAAGCTTTGAATCTAATTCAATAATGCCAGAAGGGGTAGACTCAATTTGCTTTATTCCTACTGAGTTTCGAGCATGAGAAGGATCCATCAATTCAGTGTTTCCCAGGCTTTGCTCTTTCTGATTCTTGCTTCATGTGAAATGAGAATTCTCACTGTTTCTTTAGCAGCAACAGAGAAGGAAATTTTGCTCCAATTTAGAGGGAACATCACTGATGATCCTTACAACAGCTTGAATTCTTGGGTCCCAAATGGTTACCCTTGTGTAAATTTCAGCGGCGTGTTTTGCAATCCAAAGGGATTTGTGGACAAGATTGTTTTGTGGAACACCAACCTTAGTGGACAACTACCAGCTGCCTTGTCAGGTTTAAGCTCTATAAGAGTCTTGACATTGTTTGGTAACAGGTTTTCAGGTAATATCCCACAAGAGTATTCACTGTTGCAGACATTATGGAAGATCAATGTGAGCTCAAATGCATTATCAGATTCCATACCAGACTTCATTGGTGATTTACCTAACATTAGATTTCTTGATTTTTCTAACAATGGCTATTCTGGAGAGATCCCTTCTGCTTTGTTTAAGAACTGTTACAAAACCAAGTACGTTTCTGTTTCTCATAACAGTCTCTCGGGTTCCATTCCAGGGACTATTGTGAAATGCAGTAAGCTTGAAGGGTTTGATTTCTCATTCAATAATCTTATTGGTGAATTGCCTTCTGGAATTTGTGATATCTCAGTGTTGAAGTATGCATCTGTTGGTAGCAATGCATTAAGTGGCAATGTGCTCCAAGAGATGTCAAAATGCCAAAGCCTGTCATATTTGGACCTTAGCAGAAACTCTTTCACAGGGTTGGCACCATTTAGGGTTATTGAGTTTAAGAATATCACTTATTTCAATGTTTCACATAACAGGTTCTTTGGTGAGATCCCTTCGATTGGAAGCTGCAGTGAGACAATGCAATTTATTGATGCTTCATGGAATAGTTTGGATGGGGAGATCCCAACAAGCATTTCCAATTGTAAAAGCCTTAAAGTTTTGGACTTGGGGTTCAACAGGCTCAATGGGACCATACCAGTTAATATTGCAGATTTAGGGAGGCTTTTGGCAATTAGCTTGGCTAATAATTCACTAAACGGGACCATACCAGCAGGATTTGGTAGCATTGAGTTGCTTCAAGTCTTGGATTTGCACAATCTCAACCTTGCTGGCGGTATTCCTGCATATGTAAGCAATTGCAGGTTTCTTCGTCAACTGTGAGTATAAACACTACCTTGATGCTTCTAGCTTTTCATTAGCATTGCTTCGAATTAATTGTTAGAAACTTATACTATGTTGCTGTAGGGATGTTTCTGGAAATGCTCTAGAGGGACATATTCCTGATACCATTTACAACATGACACATCTAGAAATCCTTGACTTGCATGGCAACCAGTTGAATGGAAGTATCCCATCTAGTTTGGGGAACTTGTCAAAACTCCAATTTCTTGATCTCTCACTGAATTCATTTTCTGGGTCAATCCCCTTTTCGCTTGCGCATCTGAATATGATAACACATTTTAATCTTTCCTACAACAATCTCTCCGGTATCATTCCTACTATCCAAACCATCCAGTCCTTTGGTCCATCAGCATTTTCTAACAACCCTGGTCTCTGTGGTTTACCTTTGACATCCTGCTCACTAAGTGGCAGGGTTCCCACATCTGGTAGAACCAGGGTCCTTAGTACTTCCGCAATTGTTGCCATTGTTGCTGCTGCTGTGATCCTCACAGGGGTTTGTGTGGTAACCATCTTGAACACCAGGGCAAGTAGGAGTAAAAAGGAAGAATCAACAATGGTTGTTGAGAGCACACCACCAGGTTCATCAGACTCGAATGTTATAATCGGGAAGTTGGTCCTCTTTAGCAAAATCTTACCGTCTAAATACGAAGATTGGGAAGCTGGCTCGAAAGCTTTGCTTGACAAGGATAGTCTAGTGGGTGGTGGTTCGATTGGAACTGTCTACAGAACTAGCTTTGAAGGTGGGATCTCAATTGCAGTGAAGAAACTTGAGACTCTGGGAAGAATTAGAAACCAAGATGAATTTGAACAAGAAATTGGACGCCTAGGTAACATCAAGCATCCCAACTTGGTTGCTCTTCAAGGTTATTACTGGTCGTCATCGATACAGTTGATTCTATCGGAATTTATTCCAAATGGAAATCTCTATGATAATCTTCATGGACTAAATTACCCAGATACTAGTACAGGTGTTGGTAATACTGAACTAACTTGGTCTAGGAGGTTCCATGTTGCCCTTGGAACTGCAAGAGCACTTTCTTACCTTCACCATGATTGTAGACCTCCAATTTTCCATCTCAACATCAAATCAAGTAACATACTCTTAGATGAGGAGTACAAGGCCAAATTATCTGATTATGGGTTAGGAAAATTGCTTCCAATTTTGGATAACTATGGTTTAACTAAATTCCATAATGCCGTAGGATATGTTGCACCGGAGTTGGCACAAAGTTTGCGAGTTAGTGAGAAATGTGATGTGTACAGCTTCGGAGTAATTCTTTTAGAACTGGTAACTGGGAGGAAACCAGTAGAGAGTCCAACTGCAAATGAAGTGGTGATATTGTGTGAATATGTTAGAGGATTGTTGGAGAGGGGTTCTGCTTCGGATTGCTTCGATAGAAGATTGTGGGGTTTTGCGGATAACGAATTAATACAGGTTATGAAGCTGGGTTTGATTTGTACATCGGAGATTCCTTCAAGAAGACCTAGCATGTCTGAAGTAGTTCAGGTTCTGGAATTCATCAGATCTGGAATAGAATCATAGTGATCATTCTTTTGTATTCATTTTGAGCTTACCATCGTTGATTTGTTTCCTGTTTGTAATTTTATGCAATAAAAGTATTGATTTATGTGTATCTTTGATTGTATCATAGAAAAGAGAATATATCAAAAAAAAAAAGGGAATCTGGGGAGTTGTCCAAAACCATAGAATAAGTCAACAGCATTACAACTATTCAATTTACAGGCTTCAAAACTTTCTGAATCCGTTCCATAACTACAGGGATATCTTTTTCTGTCAATGTAGCAAAACAGAAGCGGAACCATCCAGGTTCAATACAATGGCAACAAGATCCTGGAGTTACATTGACCTTGCCTATATTCAACAACTTATCCCACAGCTCCACTTCTCCTTTCTCACTGTAAGAGCTGATAAATCCGCTCATATCAGCCCAACAGTAGAAACCCCCACTGCTTTTTATGGACTTTATGCCCATTTTTTCCAACCCTGCCACAAGCTGCACATACATCCTTTGAAGCCTCTCCCTGTTTGTGGTAATGAATGTTCGAACAAATTTTGTATCAGATAGCATGGAGATGAGCAAACATTGGGTTGGAGCTGAGGTGGCTGAGAACCTCGATAACTTTCTAGCAGCGGCCAGAACATCCTCATTAAAAGTGTAGATAACACCAACCCGGAAACCTGGAAGAGAGAGATCTTTTGACAAACCGTATACTATATGGACTCTTTTCCTGTCAGTATCTTCCTGGTCGACGATTTCTGCCATGCTCACGAATTCTTCGTTTCCATGAGTAGAACCAGCCAGTATTTCATTGGAGATGATATGGATGTTCTTCTCTCTGGCAAAGTCTAGCAGGCTGTAAAGTGTTTCCCGGTTTAGAAGATTGCCAACCGGATTTGATGGGTTTGATATTATAACCCCACGCACTTTCAGCCCGCGTTTCTTTGCTTGGTTGAATGATCTATCGAGAGCAGCTATACTTAAATGGAAGTTCTCAGCACTTCGGCAAGGAACATGTATTATTTCAACCCCAGTTCGCCATTTTACATCCCTGTCAAAACTGCATATTCGATCAAAACTTCAGTTTACTCGACAGATACCTGGTTACCGGAATGAAAACTGAGGAGAAAAAATACCCGGGGTAATATGGTGTTGGAACAAGAAATGCATTTCCAGTATCTGCCAAGCAGAAACTAAGAATCTCAATCGCAGGGGTAGCACCAGCAGTCAGCACCATCTGTGAAGGATTGAAGGAAACAGCATTCTCCATGACTTGAGACATGAATCCTGCCACAGCCTTAAAAAAGTAATAACAAGTCAAAACACAAATGCTTGGAAGAAGACTGTTTATAAACAAAAAAAAAAAAATTCCGGAAGGAATCATTAGATGAAAAAGAGTTTCCAAGGGTAGATTGAGAATTGAATCTATATCAAACAGCTTAATTCTTGAAGTTATGCTAGTTAAAAGGTTTTCTTTTTCCCAACATATTTTATCACCTGAAAATTTTATATACACCTGCAGAAATTGTGCACAAGTAGTAAAGCAGATGAGTCACACATTATGATCACAAGCTTATGTTTAATTTTCATCATATCATACATTGCAGGTGATCAAATGCTTCATACATAAATTGTGGGAAAAGGAAGAGCACTTTTTTTAAGAGGTGAACTCAACTGGAAATTACAATTATCTGAGTGTATGGACAAGCTTTAGTGAATGGTTCTTGTATCTACCAACATATTTATCACTGAATAAGAATTAAGAGCCAATGAAGGTAGATTTATTGTGTTTTTTCTATTTATCCCCTGTTTTAAGTACCTATGTTGCTTTGACTCCTCATAAAGTACTCATGTCTGATACTCGTATCTAACACAGATATAGGGGTATGACCTCCAAAGACCCTCCAAATATATAGAAAAACTTAGAAAAATCTGACCATACCCGTGCTATATCTGTATTCAACAATCAAACGCAAGTTGAGTACCATAGCATTATTATCAGAGACCATGAACCATTGACCATGGTCAATAGAAACACGCAAGCAGCCCCGAGCACCCAGAGTAATCTTATTATTGCTCGTCCAATCTGAGTCTCCTAACAGTTAAATCCTAACAAGACATCTTGAAGTGACCTAAAACTGAATACTATTACTTAACCTCACTAGCATCATATGAAGCATTTGATGTTTGAACGAAACTTCAAATAACAGGGGGAAAAGATAATAAGAGAATTTAACCGATAAAACTGACAGTGATAGCATTGAAACAAATACTAAACAATAGATGAGTAGAAAAAGTATTATGACAATGTTTACCACTTTGAACTCCATCAATCCATCGAAAGGCTGGTAAGGTGCAATACCGCTAACGCTCAGCTCTTTTCCATTTCCCAATATGGCTTCTCTCGCATTCTCAGCTAGCCAGTCCTTGACCAAATCCAGGGACAGCTAGGAACCAAAAGAAAAATCAATCAAGATTCAAGAACTCAAGTACTGAACCATGAAGCATGTTAGACCATTTACAAGAAAGGTAAAAGAAACTAAAAGAACCCACCTTGTTTTCTGCTAAACCCAGTTGGATGACCCCATTCGGATTATCCAATTCATCGTAAGGATCTTCTTTGACCCGCTTCAACCCCATATAATATGGTGAATCCCCACCCTTCACAATCCCACTAACACGAGCCGAAATCGAGACAGGCCCACTATTTCTGGGCGATAGCAAAGCCCGAGACAGACTACGTGTCAAACCAGGAAGCTCAGTCAGGTGCTCGGACGACGGCGAACGGGTCGTTGGGTTTTGACTCGTGGAATTGGATTCGTTCTTGTCATCCGGGTCAGCACGGTTTCGCTTCAAATAGAATTGTAGAAAGTAAAAGAGCGCGCAAGGGATAATGGAGCCTAAAACTAAACCCCCCCTTCCTTGAACAACGCCTTGTAGAGGAACTATCACTCTCATGGCGGTTCCTCCTCCCCCTCCGGTCTTTTCCTTTTCGGGTTCGGGGCTCCGAGTCCGATAATATCGGGTTTGCGTCATTGTAGTGAACTCATGGCCACATAACCCAAAAATAAAACAAAAAAAGGATTGGAAAAATATGGGTATTCCTGCGTTTTCCGATTGACGTTTAATGGATGAATACAAAACAAAAGCTTTGTGGTCTCTTTTATTTTTTATGGGAGGGAAATTGATATTAAAAAAGTGGGATAAAGATAAATTGTGAGCCGTTCCTTGCTAGAAAGGTGGGATTTTTAATTTTGGAATTTAGATATTGGGATTTAGCAGTTGAGATCTTTTGGAGGTATAAAAACCTGGGGAGTTTACTGAAATGGCCTTGCTCCATGTTTGGTTTGGTCTGGATGTTGAAACTTTGGTCTTCTCTTCAATAATTTTCAGATGTTGGGGGGACAACTTTGGTTTGTCCTTTTCGGTGAAACCTTTTGGATTCCCTCCATTTTCCGCTGTCAAAATAACCCAACTGCTTTCCTACAAATCTACCCTGTGAGCTTAATATTTTCACACTATTTTTATTTGTATAATAATAAATTTGGTCCTCAAAATTTTTACATTGGTCAATGTAGTTCTAATTTAACAAATTTATCCTATAACATTTGTATAAATATTGGACTTTATAGAACTAAAGCTAAAATGATAAAATATGTAAATATTGAAGGCTAAATTTATTATTATATCAATCAAAATTATGTAAAATTGATGAAAGACATTAACCTGTTGTTAATTGTCCTTAGTTGCTCATTTAATTGAGAGGGAATAAATTATTTCAATTTTTTTTAAAAAAAATCAATTTATTCAATTTCAAAATTAGAAAATTCTTTTTTACGGATATTATTTACCAAAATTAAAGTTAGATGTTTAATGTAATTTGAAATTTGGTGGAGGAAATGAGCAGTTAATGGGTGAAGGTTATGGAGATGCACATGTTATTGAATATTCTAAGACTGAAGTTATTGGATCTACCATTACTTGCAAGTTGAATAAAGTTTATTATAGTGTTAGGATCTAATCTTCCGCTATGATAGCCATATGATTTAATGAAACAGATGTCCTTAAACTATCCAACTCATGACTTTACCCCAATGTGACACCAATAAGATAGTATCAATTTCCTTCAACTTTTCCAATGATTTTTCTCTGAAAAATTCACATTATCTCATATGAAGTCAATTTTAAATCTTGACTATGACAAATAATCCCTTAAATATCATATATATCAATTAAATTTTAAATTCAAATTTTATTTGATATATTTGGAGTGGAGCTAAAATTATAAAATAAATAATTATTTGATATATAGATGATCTGTGAGGTTAAGAAGATATCACATCTTTTTAATAATTAATTGAAAAATAAACAAAAAAAAGGAGATATATGAAGATTTTTTAACTTTATTTATAAAATTAAAAAATTTCGTGTATGAAATAATAGTCTATTTTAAATTATCATTGATTTTTTTTTTGTTTCGATTAGTTTTAGATTGTAATGAACTAGAATTGGTTTTAAAGTAAAATGAGGAAAGACAATATTTTATGTGGAATAAAACATTGGACTAATCGAAGCTGGTTGGAATCTCCAAAGAAAACAAGAGTAGAAGAGATAGAATGAGGCAATAATTGGGCCTCAAAAATCCCCCCCCCCTTCCAGTTGAAGACAAACACCCTCATTTTGTCCCTACTATTTCTCCACGCCACAACCACAAGCTACAATAGCAATTTTACAGGGGCAAGTCACCTGCTGATATTCTTGTGTAATGAAATTTCACATATATTAATTACCATTTACCCAAAAGGAAGTAGAAGTAGAAGGGGAGGAATTGGATGATGGATGGGGACGTGTGAGGCTTGCGTTGAATGGAGACTTGATAGCGAGCGTCATTGGAAAAAGATTGCAAAGAGCCAGCCATTAATTTAGATTGGAGGTCTGAAACAACTTGGGGCTACTCTATTTTTTCAGACAGTGATGGGCCTGGATAAGCTTATATGACCTGGAACTCAATTTCTTTTCGCAATTAACTGAAAACCTATCACTCCAAATATAAGCAAGCATCTGTCTAGAATTTGACTCCTGATTCATTGTTGATAATTAATATTTTTATTACCATCAAATTTAGTTTTAAATATCTTAATATATTTTAGATGATGAAATTAGTTTTGGGCCGCATCAACCCTTCCACTATATCATACTATATTTTTCATTTTAATAAATTTTCAGGGCAAGTAAATATTATTTTTTGAGTTAATACTATTAAATATCTTTATTATATTTATTGACGGGATATTTTAAAAGTTAGAATTTTCTTTTTAATAGTCATGAAGCTGAAAATTGACATGGTAATGTACCTAATTTTAATAAAGAATTTTAATAATGTTAGTAATCCTTAAAAATTTACATCAATCTTTTATCACAATAAAGTATTTAAATCAATTAATGGCGGTATAAAAATTGAGGTACCAAATTATATACAAATTTAAAACACAATTTTAAGTATAATATAACAACCAAAACTCAAAATTCACCCTTATTATATAATCTAAAAAATGAGCAAAAACAAAAAAAAAGAGCAAAAAGTTAAGCCACTTTTCTCTAAATAGTTAAATCACTAATTTAAGTTTAATATAAATAACTGAGAAAAAATTATTTTACGAACTCTTCTTACCATATCATTCATGATCTCTATCAATTAAAAATAAACACATCATCCATTATCAACTGTACATATGAAGTGGAAAAAATATTATGTATTTATTATTAATTGATAGGGATATAAATGATGTGGTAAGGAGGGTTCGTAAAGTAATTTCTCGTAACTGAATTGAAATTTTACCCTTAAACTCTCAAGGTTTCAATTTTTAAATATAAATTTAATTATATTAAATAATAATAATTTATATTTTTGTTAAAATTTTGATATTTATTTATTAAAATAGTTATATTTTTTAAAAATAAATCATTGAAATTGTTTTTTACTAAAAATAAAGTTAAAAAAACAATTTTAAGAAAAAAATTAACTTTTTTTTATTAAATCAAACTACAAATTCATAAAATTAAAATTTTGTCCAAATTTTTTTATTATTAAGATTTTATTTTCTCAAGTACTTTTATCATTATCTTTTTACTTAAAAAATAAAAATTAAAAAAATATATAAGAAAAATAAGTTTAGAAAAAAGAATAGATGATATTTGTGTCTGTTTATTTTTATGTAATTACAATAAAAATAAAAATAAATAATTATAATTTTGAAACTATTATAATTTATTAAATTATTTTTTTGAACATGGTGGAAGTGTTGATCTTATGAGCTTTCAAGACATAAAATAAATTAAGTTTCACCATGTGGTATCGATTTTTAATATAGCTATGTCAGAAATTTGAAAATTTAGGGATGAAGTCTAATCCCATAAGATTTGAGTCTCTCATGAAGGAAATTCGATTAAACACGTGTTATGACATCAAATTCTAAATTTAATGAGACAAAGTATATACATATATGACTGCTAAAACTATAAAATAATATATAATATATCACCCAAATTAGCAAGTGTCAAGTACCCATAATGATAAGAGGAATGATGAATAATATATTCTTAATAGACTCATAAAATAAAGACGGTTATAAATACAAGAATACTCTTGATGGGATATACTTTTGTAAGTGTGAATTGAGTGAAAAAATTGAGTTAATTGAGTTGACGGATCCTATTTTGTCATCTTAACTCAATTTGAATTATTTTTTGAATTGAGTCAAATCGAGTGAAATCGTTCGAGTTAAATTAAAAAACTAAATATGTCAAATTAAAATTTTGTTACAATATAACTAATTCCATGTTAGAGCACATAAATTTGAAAACTTTTTCAAAGCAAAATAATAATAATATACTTTAGCATGATAAACTTGAATCATTAATTAACTTATTTAGATCTTAAAATTATTATTTTAGAATTTTTTTATTTTAAAATTTATTTTTATATTTTTTAGAATTTTTTTAATTTTTTTTTTATAAATTTTGGAATTGTTATAACTATTTTGAACTTTAAAAATTATTTTGATTTATTTTTTAATTTTTGTTGAGAGAGAAACTAATTTTCTCTTTTTCAAAATTGATAAGGACCAAAGAGGTATTTACACCAATCTAGTGTTCGAATTATTTGAATTGTAAAATTTAACTCGACTCAAATTACTTATTCGAGTTGACTCGAACAAATTGATTCAATTAACTCAAAATTAAAAAAAAAACTTGATTTTTCGAATTGGATCGAGTTTTACTCACCTCTAATTATGAGCACTTCTAGAAGCTCAAGGACTAAGCTCTAACAACACTCATAATAAGAGGTTACAGACACATGGTCATAATAGTATCATTAGATAGTATGCATGAATTGCTATTGAAATCGTTGTATGAGATGTGTTGAGACATGTTTGTTAATCAAAATGAATAGCTGGTTTAAAGTATAGTTTACTTTGCAATTTTAATTAACTTCAAGATATTGTTATTAACTAAATGTTCAATTATAATACACCTTTATTTATGCAATTGATTTATAAAATTATCAAAATCCAGAATATTTTGAAAATGGAGAGAGAATGTTGAAATATTTTCAATATATACAATTTTCCAATAGATGCAGATGAAAAAGTCATAAGTAACAAAAAATTATATCACTTGGTTATTAATCAAGAATTATCATTTTTCATGGTGATAAGTTTATGTTATTTAATTAAAATATTATATGTATTTATTCAAAAAGATATCTATTATGGTATGAATGAATAATTACGTCTACATAACAAAACATGAAAACCGTTATAAATAATTAGAGTGAAATTTTCATTTGCATAGAATTATTTTTCTATTTTTCTGTAATGTTCTATTATTGTTAGACTGTTTTTATAAAAAAAAAATTACTGTAAAAATTCTCTGATATTCATGTGTACATTTTTAATTATGCTGAGTGGATTGTTTTTGTTGGAGAAATAGACAGAGAATCACTAAACTTCATTCTATCGTTGAAATTTACTTGATTGTAACCCTTTTACCTAAGTGAAAATAAATAAAATCTTAAAAGAGAAGTGACATGATGAGAAGCCTCGAAACCTTGAGTTAATTTTTGGTAATTTTATCTTTTATCGCAAGCACCAAGACGGCCACATATCATTCAATTTTGCAGCGTCATGTAATGGCCATAAGTCAGAAATTGCAAACTAATTACTGAGTTTCTTCACAAAACCTTGGCTATATCCATAAATATTTATGAAATGACAAAGTATTATCTGTAGAACTGACTAAAATATATTATCATCCTTGAACTATTTGATTGTTTACATTTCATACTTGATTCCAATAAAATATGGGATAATAACGGTCAAATCCCAGCATCTGGACTGCAGTGCCCTCTATCTCCTGCTAGACTACTTTATTCTCTCCATTGAATTCTTTGTCCCCAGAGTTGTTCTTGGTTAGGGCCTGCTTCGTCCAGCGTTTTATATCATAACCCTTTTTGAAGGGCTTCTTTTCTTTGACAAGTCTTTTCTTTGTTATAGCAATGGCGAGATCGTTGGGAAACAATGTGTTCCAGAAGAAGGCATGAAGAAGGGTAGACACAAATAATACAGAAACCATTGTTGATGACATGAATGAAAGACAGAGAGCAAGCCCTTTGCTTAAAACAGAAGGAACCTGCTCGGCATACTTGATTGTCGCTACCGACGCAGTCGTCATCGGGAAGGTGTATGACCACCATGCTACGGAGAACCTTCAAAAGTATTGAAAAAAACAGGTAAATTTATAATTATATTTATATCGTCTGATTGAAACGAACATGAATTTGGCTGACCTGAATCCTGTGAAGAAGTTGATCCTCACGACTAGTGAAATATAGAGGAACAAAGCAATGAAAAAGCATGTCCTGGAACAGCCATCAAACTCACTATAAATGCTTCCCCAAGCAATACTAGCAGCTGATGGGGCTGCTATAAACATGGAGTACACAGGGTGTAACTCTTTAGGCAAAGCTTCACTTGTTGGTAATCTTTGATACAATGTCACAAACACCACAATATAATGTGCAAAGCCAATAGACCATAAGAACTTGGCAGCTTCTATCCATCCTACTTTTGATGCTAAGATTGCTCCAACGAAGTTTCCAACTACAGAAAGATGGGAAGATGGGTTTGCCACCTTACAAAGACGTCTCTTACCACCAGAAAGCCATTGACCATAAATTTTGAGCTCGAGAAAGAAATAAGGTCCCATGAAAGCACACCAAATGGCAGGGTGTAGTTTTGCAGGTTCTAGCATTGGTGGTAAACCAATGGCGAGGAACATGCATACAACCCATGGAGCAAAAAAGAAATTGACTCTGACAGGATGGAAGTATTCTCTTTTAACAGCTTCAAAGTAGTGAATGCATTTGAGCAAGTAGGTGACGGAGACTGAGATGAGCGTTGCCAGCGCTAGTAACCAGAGGGAAAGATTGATGAATGGTGTAACGTGGAGAAACTTGGTAGCCGGACTAGTTGATAGGGCACGCCATAGAACAGCTTGGCTGCTAAGTCCAAGACAAATACCAAAGCAATTAATTGGGAAACGAAGGAGAAAAGGCCATATCTCATCTTTTGGAAGGAGAATGTCCTCAGAGTCCTGCAGAAAAGTAAACAACTTCAGCATATCAAATTCATGGCATTTGCATACATACATATAATATAATTAGTTTTGTTAAGTTACCTTGACTTGGTCTAATTCAGGTCCTCTAAGAGCATCGAAGTATCTTCCAACAGGAACACTTTTGTTAACAGGCTCGTTAAGGCCAGTGGCACCTTCGGCTCTTTGAGTCTCCATTTCTTTCTCTTTTCTTGTAGGCAATAGGGAATTCTGCTTACTGAGAGTCGACTTGGTCCTGAAGATGTTAAAGTCTCCTTTCCTTGCCTCCGCACCAACCCTGTTTGCCGAATCAAAACCTCCAAAACTACGACCACTTCTCCAAAGAACCTTCTTTTCATCTTTAGCTTTAGACTCCACGCCCAGAACAGAAAACCCAGTCTCTAATGACACTTGCCTGTTAAAACTCCTTTGTGGCCTCTTTAATTCTCGAAGTTTAACAGGCTTCTGTAAACCCTTTTTGCTGCTGGTCAGTTTATTATCTTCCATTTTGATCACCCCTTCTTCTTCTTCATCTTCAGGTAAAACTTCATGGATGTCAAGAAAATGAGTTTGAAATGAATTATGAGGAGAAGTTGCACTTGCGCCATTGTTCATTTTTTGTTTCTTGATTCCAAGATTCAACAAATGAAATTAAGCATGCAAACCCAAAGTTTGAATCATCTTTGTAGAGGTATGGAATATAAACAATCATATACTTTTGCTTTTTGAAAAACATCACGAAAAGTTGAAGAAAGAAGCATGAAGCTGGTTTAGGTAGTTGGTGTTTTTGGTTGATAAAATGGGAACCAATGCTTTATGATGGGGAAAAAAGTTGGGCTGAATGGGGAGAGATTTCTCGTGAAAGGAAAATATTGATTTGTGGCGTGGTTTTGGAGGTAGTAAAATCATGGATCCAAACAACTTGGATGAAAAATGAGAAAGGAGAGTTTTCAACACCTCACGGGAGGTGAAGAAGGGGGGAGACAAGTGGAGTTGCTTTGTTTGTTTGAATAGGACAAGCAAAATAACAATCAATGTCAAACTTCTTACATGATCTGGCTGAAATTTTGAATTATTTTGAGCTTGAGTATTGGATTATATGTTGATGAATGTGCTTAATTGAATAATTTTGATAATTTGCATGAGAATTGATTACTTCATTTTCTACCTTTATGAGCCTCGGAATGAACTAGTGGCCCGACTAAGTAATAGAGGCTAGGTGCTAGGTTGTCATTTACCTTCGAGTCAAAAAGTTTGGTGTTTCCTAGTATAATTCTTTGATGTAGATATGAGGAATTATGTAGGTGCTTCAGTTGTCATCTAGACTCAGCGTTCAAAGGTAATCGTTCTAAATTCGAAAAAAGAGGGAAAATAAACTTAATGGTTATATTACTTGAATTGTGCTTAATCTCATGCTAATTGATAAATTATTGTGGTGAAATTGAAGGGAAAAAAAGCTCGGTACTTTATGCTCAATTGAAATTGTGGATCTTGAAAACCTAGTGACTTTTGGAAGTGTGATGAAATTTAAAAATATTTCTTGATTTTTCTAATATCTCTCCTACAGCGCATATTATTAAGGAAGACAACCACGCATAAGTACGAAAAACGCATATTATAAAGGAAGACAACCGCACATGAGCACGAAAATCTATCGTTCCTAATCCTTACTAATTGTATGAATTATTGTTATCTCTATATTTTGTTTAGCATATAGGATTTCGTTTCTATCCATAAAAGCATGTTTATTAGTTTGATTGGTATATAACAATATTTTCAATTGTCAATTCAAAAGTATTTCTTTCATTAATTATACTATTTATGTTCTTAATTATATTATCAATACTTATATTTTATTTATGCATTTAGGGAAGTTTTTGCAGTTTGGACTTTCAACATAGCGTAAATTTAGTATTTTGACCTTAACTTGAGCTATGAATCTCTATTTTGGGCTATAATATTTCAATTTGAAGGGAATTGAAAGATTTAGTTAAATTTATTTCGCAACTCAAGCCCCAAAAAGTCAGGAAAGCACCCAAAAACGTCCTGGAAGTTTGACACAAGAATAGCTGAAAAACTTAAAAAGATTCTATTTTATTTAATCATGGACACTATTGTATTTTCTCCTTTATATTATTTTTGCCCTATAAATAGACATTATTAGGTCAAGAGTAGAGAGACTCAGAGATAGTCATTTTTAGTTTTATTTTGGTTGTGTTTTTATATGGGTTTCTAAACCTTTATTTCTAGTCGAAGGTTAATCAAAGTTTGATTCTATAAGTTAGTGTGATTGAATTGCTCTTAATCATTCTCTGCTCTTTAGTATTTGTATGTCTTCTAGTTTAATTACAATTGTTCATGTTTGTCAAATATTCGGTTGATATTTGATAACTTAGAATGATTACTTTGTCAATTAGATAATTAGTTGATCGATTGATTTGTAATATTTGTGATGACTACATAATTATTTGTCTAATGTGAGCAAGTGGCCTAACTTAAATAAACATTGATTGTGTATTTATTGGTTAGAATTGGGCCTATTCCGTTATTAAGGAGGTTGATAAATTAAATTTTTAAGCGACCGTTATAGGATTGTTTGTTAATAATAAAAGTAATTAATGGTGATTGTCTTGATTATCGAGAATATAATAAGAGATTAAGTTGTTAGGTGATTGTTAGCAACTATAACTAAGATTTATTAAAAATAATATTTGCATCAATGATCAAGCCCTTGAATCAAATGAAGATTTTACCATTGGCTAGAGTTTCATTACATTGATTTTCTTATATTTTATTTTACTATTTTATTTTACTTTGTATTACTTTTTAATTTTAAACCTTTTTATTTTATTTTATTTGTTTATTAAAGAAATAAAATTATCATTGATCTCTATGGATAGGCCTTACTTGTTGTTATCTACTAATTTATATTTTCAAGTAAGCTTTATTTTTGGTGGCTTCAAGAACCGTACATCTAGATTCATTGCAAACGTGATTTTTAGTAATTATATCTATATCTATATATTATAAAAACTTGATTACGAATATTTAAGTACATAAATCAAATTCTAATGTATCAATACTTCATAACCTTAAGGAAATAAAAAAAAATACATAATATCTAAGGGTTAAAATTTAATATACTAGCAGTGTATTTTTTTATTCTATAAACAATCTTAAAAAATGTCATATTTTTTAAAAATATATTACTATATCTTTATAAGACATTTGTCAACAGCATAACCGTGCTTATAAAATATAAAAACTTTAGTTGTAGTATTCCAAATACTTTCCTAAATAGTAATAACTATAAATTTATGAATAAATGATTTATTTAGTATATAAAAAAAATGAGGGACAATGAGAAGAGACTTCAACAAAAATAAACAAAGTTTGATGGCTGAAAGAAACTTCTTCAAAGGTAAAAAGTTTTCCAGAAAATTGAAAAAAAAATTAATTTTTTTATAAGTACTTGAAAATTTTGTAAAAATTATAAAAATATCAATATATATATAAAATTTCAAAAATAAGCTTTAATTTTTTTCCTAAAAATATCAATTTTTATATTATTATTGTTTTGAAAATGAAAAATATGTAAAATTACTAAAAAAAAAAAACAATTGGATTGAACATAAACAAATCAACTTTCAGGTTCACCTAAATTGGGACATCCATCTATCAAGGATTATGCTGGACGTGAAATAATGTTCATAATTCTTTTTTTATTATAAGCATTTTAGATTTGAATGATAATTTAATTCCTATAAAAAATTATACAGTGAACAAGTGCTTGAGTTGGTCAAAGACATAGGCCCAATTATTGCACTGGTCGTCAAATCAAAAACTTGTAGCCTACTAAAATAGGTCCAAAACATATATTTACTTGTTTCTATTTTAGAAACCATTAGAAAGGAGGGTTTTGATAAAAAAAAAAGTAGGAATGAAAAGCTTTTTAAAAAAATGAATGGTGAAGATTGTTGTTTGAGACCCTAATATTATTGTCTTGAAAAATAATGTACGGAAATCAATATTGAGATTATAGGAGAAAAATTAATCTGTTATATAAGGTAATAGTAAACATCTATGTGTAATGGATTGAGATATATATTGCGGTAATTATGAAGAGAATATAATTACCAACATATCCACACCATTTTAGTTTTTTATTCAAATCCACACCGTTGCATTTCTTTCTTCTTTATTCTCTCTCTTTCCTCTCTACTGCAAACTCACGTCTTTCCTTGTTCTAAGTTATTGAAACAATCTCTTCTAAATTTGCAAACCCACTTCTTTCTCTATATCACATTTTAAAGCAATTGTCACCAACCCAGACATCATTTTTGGAACAAATCCACTCACTGGTGTCGCAAGTTCAAGTGGCCTTTTTCAAAAGCTGAAACAACAAATCGAGGCTTGGCTATGGAAACTGCAGTAGGTGGAAGCTTCTTCTTCTTCTTCTTCTTTTTTTTTTGGTGTGTTGGCAAAGAAATGAAACAGGTTTAAATATTTGCATTGTTGTGATATTGGTTAATGTTTGAAATGTTTGGTTTCAACTTTTGAGTCCAATGGAGAGGTTATAGCTTAGATATGAAAGGTAGAAAAACTAAATGAATAGAGATAAGAAACAAATAAAACAACATGCGAAAATTGTATTCTACATAACAGCTATTGGGATGTCATCATACAATGCAAAGAAAACGATGATTTAAGATGCCCGGTGATGTATAATAATATTAAAATTTCTAGTGACAACTTTAAGCCATCGAAATATATATTTTTAAAAAGGAAACCTAATATGGAGGTGGTCAACAACATGGCAAAATCTTGGTTCAAATATTCACACAAATTAATGGCAGGCCATTGGTGCATTATGTCAAATGAAACTTCATCACTATTTTGAACTGTTCCATAAAAATATCCTATATGAATTACTCCAAAAAAAAAATCTAAACCCCCATTTGATTCTTGAAAGGTTTTCTACTTCTCTTCCAACATGTTTCCTTGCTATTTGGTTGTTCCACTGCCGACCTCAGCCGAATCACATATGCTGTAGTTAACCATATATGCATCACACTAACCTTATAAATAGTCGTCACTTTGAACTCTTTAAATGCAAGCATTAATTCCCAAAAACACACTAAACTCATCAATGGCCTCTTCCAACATCTTTTTCATCATTGCTATTGTTACTGTCTTTGCAATTCCATCGAGTTTGGCCACTGAGTTTGTGGTTGGTGATGAGAAAGGATGGAGCCTTGACTTTGACTACCAAGCTTGGGCAGCTGGAAAGGAATTTCGAGTTGGTGATAAGCTTGGTAAAACTAACGTTCCCATATATATAAATGTACATTAAGCAATTGTTTAGGGTGATGAAAAGTAAACAATTTTGTTGGTGCAGTTTTCAGGTATACACCAGGAGTTCACAATGTGGTTAGAGTCAGTGGAGTTGAGTTCCAACGATGTGAAGCAGTAAATAACACTGATCCACTTACCACCGGAAATGATGTGATTACACTGCTGACACCAGGAAGAAAATGGTACATTTGTAGTCTACCCAGGCACTGTGCAGCCCATAACATGAAGCTTAATATAACTGTGCTTTCTGAAGTGGGATCCCTTTTTGCTGCTCCTGGTCCTATTCCAGGCTCACAAACTCCGTCATCTTCTACAAGAGGAAGTGCTTGGTTTAGCTTTTATGGATGGATTGCATTCATGGTTAGCTTCGTCGGTGTGCTCCTTTTTTAATGTTGCAATTTTTGTTCTAGGTCAATCTTAAGATAGAATGTACTGGTTTTGAGTGTTCAATTCTTGAATTTGCTGTTGTTGTGGCAATGGTTTTGTAACAATCATATTTAATGAAGTCAATATATTATTCTCTTTTAAATCACATCCTTTCTGAATTTGTCAAATCTTGATATCATCTTTAAGCTAATACAAGTTCACCAATTTAAAATATATATAAAGGTAGTCTACTTAAAATTTTCTTTTTAATCTATTTGATATCTAAATTTAAAAATAGTCTTAGTTTTTTCATTAGATTTTACAATTCCACTAATAAACAGCCGCCACATGTCATGTTTTATATTTAATAAATTGGTTGTAAAATTAGTAAAATATATTTAGTTAAAGTTATAAAGTATCTTAAACCCACCATACTCTCTCTTTTATTTGCTTCTTCTTCCTCGTCTTCCCCATATCACCTTTATAAAATCAATAAACCCCAGGATAGAATTCATAGCTATTTCCAGTAGTGGAGTCAAAATATTAATTTTGATGGTCAAGTTAAAATTAGAAGTGTTAATGTAAGAGTCGATTTAAATATATAAATAATCAATTCAAAAGAAACATTATTTCAACACGATAGTCAATTTAAACATATAAAAAATATATTCAAAAGAAACAGTATTTCAACAATTAAGACAAAATAGCTAACATCTGACTTAGTTAACCATTTTTTATTCTGTTTTAACAGAATTGCTCACTGCTTCACAAGCTATCATTTGATATGTTTTTAAATAAATGATCAAGGATTTCTTCCTCCCCTTCACTTTGGCCGAAACTTACTATAACATTATCTAACTATTTTTGTTTTATTTTTACACTTTTAAGAAGTTAGAAACCATCTCCTAATCATTTTTCATCCAAAAATATACACATTTAACTTAGTTTTATAAGTTTCCAAGTTCTATCAAATATCCTTTAATGACAACTTTTAATATACTTGATAAAACAAAAAACTATTGGTACATATATGTAAAACAAGTTTCAAATATTCAAAATTTATGAAAAGTTTGAAAAAAAAACATACCCTATACTTCAAATTTGATGGATAAATGATAAATAATTTTTTTCTTCTTTTATTGCTAAGCACCAAATGACGAAGAAATATGATAAAAGTCTCTTCATCTTTTCTTTTCATTTTATATATATTATATATTATGTTAAGTAAACTATTAAATAAATATTAATTTATTATTATTTAACAAAAATATTATTCAAAAATCATCATGAGTAATTTAGCTTATTCAATAATATTTTCTCTTGTCTGTCTGTTGACACGTTTTCTGCTTTCTTGTTTGGGTGCTGCTATTTTTTTCTCGATTTTTTTCTCATTTTTCTCTTCAGTGCTTTCCTACTAGTGTTATATGGAGGAAGATTTGGCTAATCTACATTTGGTTGATGAGGAGGAAGAGGCTTTTCAGGAAGATGCAGTGGTGGCTGACTAGAATTTTCATTTTATGTTGGTGGGATGGTGTTTGATTGATAGCGTTGTCCATTTTCCCTCACTACGGAACACAATGGCTGATCTTTGGCATCCTATTCGGGGCATCTGTATCTCTGACTTAGGAGAAAAACGCATCCTTTTTCAATTTTTTCATGAGGTGGATATTCAAAGAGTACTTACGGGAACGCTGTGGTTCTTCAATAATCATTTACTACTACTCCATAGAATACTGCCAGGAGAGAACCCATCTTCTGTTCTGTTAATTTCATCATAATTTTTGGTCCAAATTCATGATCTACCCCTAGGATTGATGACGGAATCCATGGCCAAATAGTTTGGGAATTTTCTAGGGCAGTTTTTGGATTATGATACATCTTTTCAGACAACCACTTTTCATTCTTTCATACGCATTCGGGTTCGGCTAGATGTTACGATTCCTTTGAAAAGAAAGAAGAAAGTTTTGGTTAGCAGTAACCAAATCACTTCTGCTCGATTTCAATATGAGAAATTAAGCTTATTTTGCTTTATATGCGGCAAACTTGTACATGGTGAGAGTTTCTGCCCTTATCGTGTTAGAATCAATCCTTTTAAAATCGTTTTTGGCTGGGATATTTCTCTACGTACGGCGGCGAGACAACACACTACATCGGCTAGTAGGTGGCTTCGAGATGCTGATGGGATGGAATGCAGCTGGACGGATAAGGAAAGAAAGTTTTGGGGCCAAAATGTAGGGATTGAGAGAGATTTTGGGAATAATCGTGGGAGTGATTTGGCTCACTCTTATCCAAATCCTAATTTAATTCCCTTAGGATCTGGTCAAATGCCAAAACATAAGGGATTGGATACAAGGATCAATGTGGATAATCGTGTATTAAATGGAGCCTATATTGGGTCTAAAAGTAGACATGGGCCGATAAAGTTGCAACCAAATGAGTAAAACGACCTATTCCTTGCTTTGGAAGGAAAGAAGCGCCAGCGTTTGGCGAGTGATTTGTTTCATCTTTCGGGTAATAATACTGATGAAGGATTTATTAACATATCGGCTAGCTCTACTAGGTAGAGCAGCTGAGCACAAAGAAGCTACTTAGTTGGAATGTGTGTGGTTTGGGGAGACCCCGGACAGTTAATAGGCTCCGTAATAAATTAAAGGCCATTAATCCTCATATTTTGTTTCTTATTGAAACAAAATTAAACTCTAAAAAAATAGAGATGGTGCAGTTAAAATGTGGTTTTTCGAATGGGATAGATATTAGAGCTATTGGTTCGAAATGTGGTTTATCTTTGGTATAGAAAGGCAACAACTTAGTTTTGCTCAGAAGTTGCTCTCTTTTCCATGTAGATGCGGATATTCATGACCTTGAAAATGGTGAAACTTGGAGACTTACTGGTTTTTATGGTAACCCCGATGAACATTTTTGACGGGATTCAAGGGCTTTACTTCAATCCTTGGGATATGACCAGTCGGTTCCTTGGCTTGTGATTGAGGATTTCAATAAGATTACAAGTTCTTTTGAAAAGAGGGGGCCGACTTCGGTTTGAACAACAAATGACTGCTTTTAGGACTGTTTTGGAGGATTGTTCTCTTTATGATTTGGGTTTTACTGGTCGGTGGTTCACATGGGAAAGCGGACGTTCCTTATCTACCAACATTCGGGAAAGACTTGATAAGGGTGTTGCAAATTTGGATTGGACGAACCTTTTTCCAGGATATTCGATAGAGCATTTGAGCCATTAGATATCGGATCACTACCCCATCCTACTGGACACTATTGGAAAGTTGCAGCTTGGGAGCAATTCTGCGTCTAGGCTTTTCCGGTTCGAAGCTAAGTGGTGCTTGGACTAGTCTTTTGAAGAGATTGTTCGACATGCTTGGGCTGTTCATTATATTAGCCTCCCGTCTAAATTGACAGCTGTGGGCTAACATTTTCAAAAGTGGAGTCGGTCAAATGCCCATAAGCAAAGATATCATCGGTTTCATCTGGAAAGAAAGCTGGCTGATCTCATTAATCAGGATCCATCCGACGCGGTCCTGATTGAAATTATGGAGGTGTAAATTGGTTTGAATCTTGAGGCAGATAAAGAGGAGGTATTCTGGGAGCAACGTACCCGTGCTAACTGGTTGCAAAATGATGATGGAATACGAGCTTTTTCCACAAAGTTGCTGTGACTCGTCATAGTCATAGTCGGATTCTTGGTTTGGAAAATGAGTCTGGTCAGTGGGTTTCTAATCTTGAGGAAATGATGAAGGTTGCTTTGAAGCATTTTGGAGGTCTTTTTACGGCTTCTAAACCGAGGGGTGATGACAGAGTGTTTGGCCTTGTTGAGCAAAAGATCACACCAAACATGAATGCAGATCTGCTAAAGCCTTTTACAAAAGACGAAATCTGGTTTGCAATAAAATCGATGGCACCTTTGAAGGCTTCAAGGGTTGATGGTTTTCCAGCCCTGTTTTATTAACGATACTGGCACATCATAGGTAATGAGATTTCAAACTTTTGTTTGGATGTTTTTAATGGTAAAATAGAAATGAGCGCGATCAATAAAACACATCTTGTCCTTATTCCAAAGGTTAATAAACCAAAAAACCTCTCTCAATCCTGACCCGTAAGCTTATTTACTGTGCTTTATAAGATAATTGTAAAAGTTCTTGTAACGACCCGAATTTTAAGGTTATCAGAAAAATATATTTTCGGGTCTCCGTTTCTGAAAAATGGATTAGTAAATAATTATTAAAAATATTTATGAAGTTAGTCGAGTGGTTAATTAGAGTTTAATGAAGTAAATTTAGCTTAATTAAGGATAAATGGATAAATTGATTAAATTGAATGAAGTGTGAAAGTTTAATTATAGAATAAAGAAAATTGAGGGGATTAAATAAGCAAATAAGCCAAAATGAGTGCCAAGTGTGTGATAAAAATAAAATACATGTGTGATAAATAATGTACATACATTTGTAATACATGTATGTATTTACTTATTATTTAAGTAAGTATTAATGTATTTATTATTATTAAATTGATATTATATGATAAATAAATAAAAGAAAGACAAGTGTATGAAAATGATTTGATATAAGTGTAGAAATAAAAATATACACATTTGTAATACAAGTATTTGATAATAAATAGATATTTATTTAAATATTAAATTATTGCTATAATTATTAATTAATATTAATATTATATTATATTATGAAATAAATTAAAATAGTGACAAATGTGTGGTAATTATAAAATACATGTGTAATAAATTGAATACATACATTTGTAATATGTATATTTAATTATTAGTATATATTTATTATTTATAAAAGATATTTATTAATTAAATAATTATATTATAAGATTTTTATGTAATAAATATATTAAATTATGACAAGTGTGGAGATAATAAATGGATACAAATGTAAAATAAATATTTGATATTAATTAGATATTTATTAAGTTAACATATTATATATATATATATATATAAAGTAAAACAAAAGAAAAAGAAATGAAGAAAAAAAGATAGAAAAGAAACAGAAAGAAACGAAACAGAGAGCAAGGAAGGAAAGAAAAGAAAGAAAGGGAGAAAAGGGAAATTTTAGATTTCAAGGTTTGAAAGTTTAATTGGTAAGTCAATTTAGCCCTTTTTACTTAATTTTGATGTTTTAGAAGCTTTGGAACAAGATTTTGATGAAATTAAGTTGATATTTTGAAAGTTATTAGATTTCTAGATAATATTCATGTTGAGTAAAATGATGAATTAAGAGTTAAATTGATAGAAATTCTAGTTAGAAATGAAATAAGGATTGAATTGTAAAGTGATTCATAAGTTTTATGCTTTAAGGACTAAATTGAAAGAATTTTGAAATTATGGTTTTATGATGAAAAATAGATAATTATGTCTAAGTTTGGTTAAAAATTGAGTAGAAATAAAGTATGAATTAAGATAGAAAAGTAAGTGAATTTAGTTAGGATTAAATTAAATTAAAAGTAGAAAATCAACATTTTGCACTAAGACTATTTTGGATAGCAGCAGTAGTCTAAGTTTGAAAAATCACCAAAAATTGTATAAATTTAATTATAGAATTAATAAAATATGGAATTAAATCTTATTGAGTCTAGTTTCTTATAGAAGAAACGGTATAAGCAATTGAATTACAAATTATGAGATATAATGAATTTTGTGAGACAAGGTCAGAATGAATTCGGGTTCCTCTGTTCTGACTTTGGAAAATCACCAAAAATTGGATAAAAATAATTAGAGGCTTAAAGTTATATGTTTAGAATCCCTAATGAGTCTATTTTCAGGAGAAATCAACGGGAATATTATCCGAGTTCTGTACTGTGAGATAATTAATTTTTAGTGAAGAAGGGTCTAAACTGCCAGACAGCAGAATAGGGGTGAATTTAAAGAATAAACTGTACTTAATGGCTAAACCAAAAATTCTGAAAATTTTATGGTAAGAAGATTTGTGAGTCTAGTTTCAGGAAAAATCAGCGGATCTTAATTTGGAATTCTGTAACTCAAGATATAAATTAGTAATGTATTAATGATTATGAATTGTATTAATTTCGTAGTCAATGTGGTACCAGAAATCTCGGCTAAGAAAGGACAAGACAAAGTCAACGAGAGTTAGCTCGAAAATTACAGTTTATATTTCTATAACCCGAACTTAATATTTAATTATTGAATTTATTATTTATTATGTATGGTAGGTGCATTGATTAAATTATTTGAAATAAAATAAATATTGATTGAAATTGAAGGGTGAATTTAATTAATAATTGTTGTATTTTAATTGAATGTTATGGTAAATAATTAAAGAATGAATTATTGGTATTGTGTTTTTATTGAAATGATTTGATTTGAAAATGTGGTGAAATAATTATGAACATGTGTTTATTGTGAAATTGAATATTTATTAGTGAAAAGTGAATGAAATTATATTGAATCGAAAAAAAATATATAATTAATTAATTAAAATATGAATTAATTGAAAACTGAAAAGTGAATTAAATACCCTATTACCTAGTCGGGCTAGTGGATATAGTTAGCATGCCATAAGATATGAAAGAGTACGGGTTTTTGCTGACTTACTGATCAGGCACTTATGTGCCGACTACTGTTACTGTTACCGTTACTGTTACCGATTCGGAACTTTGTGTGTCAGATATTGTTACTGTTACCATTACTGTTACTGTTTTGGATTTGTTCCGATGAGGTACTCCGTGTACCATACTGTTACTGTTCCGGATTTGTTCCGATGAGGTACTCTGTGTACCGTATTGCTACTGTTACTATTACTGTTTCGGCTTTGCCCGATGAGGCACTATGTGCCGTACTGGTGTGTTGGTTGGATCCGTGTATCCGTCTGAGTCCGAGTCATGTTAATAGGGGTAAATAAAGGAACTGGAAAGATCGACTGTTACTGAATAATTTAATTGTTACTGAATAACTTATTATTATTGAATAATTTATTGTTACCGAATAACTGACTGTTACTGAATAAATAATCGTTCTAATTGACTGGTTGTTAATGAATATTACTGATTGATTAATTGCTATTGAAAAATAATAAATGATTTTGAATTTAAAGTAGACCAAAACATTGGTTGGAAAGTGAATGTTTGAATACTCATTGAGTTTGAATAGTTCAATATATAAAAATTAATATGTTTTATAATTGTTTAAGTGTTCAGATTATAGAAATACCACTGAGTGTATACTCAGCGTACGGTTTGCTTCCGTGCGCAGGTTAAGGTTAGACCGTTGAATTAGCATTCCAGGCCGATCCCGAATTCAATGAGGTAAAGTATGTTGAGTATTGGTAATGGCATGTACCTAGGATGTCTTATGAGAGTCATTTAGGTTGTGAAAGTATTGATAAAATAAGTAAATTATGGTTGGAAATGGTATATAGTATGAATTTGAAATTTGAAAGAAAAATTCGTAGTAATTCAAAATTAGTTCTGAATTGATTTTACTGTTCATATTAGACCGCGAGGGCCCATTAAAGGGACAACATCTTAAAATTATGATGAGTCTGAACGTTTATATTTAATTAATATCTGTATTGTACTGTACTGACTGGTAATGTCTCGTAACCCTATTCCGGCGACAGTATGGGGTTAGGGGACGTTACAGTTCTAGTGGATCGTATGAGCCCAATGCTAGGATTTTGCATTGATTAATCTCAGGGTGCTTTTATCCTAGGGAGACACATATCGGATAACACGTTAATTGCTTATGAGGTTTTACACTCTGTGAAGTTAAAGAAGAGTAAAAGAGGGAATTTTGAGCTCAAGCTCGATCTTAGTAAAGCGTATGATCTAGTGGAATGGGATTTTTAGGCTGGAATGATGACTAGCTTGGGTTTTCACCAGGATTGGATTATCCTCATTATGCGGTGTGTATGTTCAGTTACCTACACGGTGGGAATCAATGAGAACATTAGTTATTATTTTACTCGGTCAAAAGGGTTGTGACAAGGGGACCCGCTCAGTCCCTATCTTTTTCTTCTCTGCGTGGAAGGACTTTTTACTCTTCTGAATGAGGCAAAACTTAATAATATGTTGAAGGGTGCTTTGATCGGTAGGGGAAGGTTAGTGATTACCCATTTATTATTCGCTGTTGATTGCATTATTTTTAGTGATGCTTCAATTAAGGATGCTAACACTGCCCGCAATATTCTAAAGGAATATGAACTGGCATCAGGTCAATAGATTAACAGGGACAAGTCACTTATTTATTTTGGTGCAAGTGTGGGGCCTGAGGATAGGAATTTAATCACCAATGCCTTGGGGGTTAGAATGACCACGAATCTAGAGAAATATTTGGGGTTACCCATGATGGTTGGGAAAAATAAAAAATGGGCTTTTGCAAATTTTGTGGACAAATTTCGAAGGAGAATTGAGGGTTGGAGTACTAGGTATCTTTCGATGGGTGGCAAAGAAGTATTTATCAAAGCAATACTGCAAGCAATTCCAGTCTATGTGATGCAATGTTTCGCATTGCTGAAGAACTAATGTCACCAGTTTGAAGGATTTTTGAATAAGTTTTGGTGGTCTAATTTTAAAACAGCCAAAAGAATTCATTGGAGTACTTGGAGTGAATTCTGTTCATCCAAGGTAGATGGGGGGATGGGTTTTCGTGATCTAGTCTTTTTCAACAAAGCTTTACTAGCTAAGCAAGTCTGGCGACTCATAACTCAGCCAGATTGCCTTTTATCTAAGGTTCTTAAGTCTCGTTATTACCCATTCACAAACATTATGTCAGCTAAAGTTGGATCTTACCCTTCCTTTACCTGAAGAAGTGTCTGCAGTGCTAGGGATATGTTTGATGACGGTTTACTTTGGCGAATTGGCAGTGGAGAGAAGGTGAATATCTGGAATGACGCTTGGCTGCCTAGTTTTGGGAGTGGCAGATTATTAGTCTATGCTATTGATACCCGCTGGTCAACAGTAAACCAATTAATTGATGCGATTTTGGGTACCTAGAATAGTGAGGTGATTTGCAAGATTGTCGATGGCGAACAAGCTAGTCGCATTTAAAAATTCCAATTACAGGTTCCAGTGTTCCAAATATGTTGGTTTGGCGCCACAATGCTTCTAGGGAGTACTCAGTTAAGAGTGGGTATCGTAGCTTACTTTCTAAGAAGACTCAATTTACAAATTCCAACTTGAATACAAATGACAATTCCAAATTACTCTACAAATCTCTTTGGGAATTGCAGCTCCCTTCTAAAATCAAAATACATATGTGGCGTCTTCTTAAGGACTATGTGCCCGACTTTCTTAATTTAGCTAGAAGGGAATTGCGAGTGGATACTGGTTGCTGGTTGTGTAAGGAAGCCCCAAAGGATATACATCACATCTTATGGTTTCTCGACACAAGAATGAATACCTCGGAGGGAAGAACACAATTTGTAAGTAATTTTATTGCAACTGATGAGAATACCAGGAAACTTCTAGCTATTTCGATCTGGACTTTTTGGTTTAAAAGAAACAAACTGATACATGAAGGCCTCAAATTCTCTATGTATGAAACCTTAGGTTTTGTAAAGAGTTATATTCAGGATTTTAGTCTAAGTAAATTTGCTTGTTTCTCCCCTAAAACACTAATGAATGCTTTGTGGTGACCACCTAGTCTTGGGACTATTAAATTGAATTTTGATGCATCTTTTATGAGTGATTTTAACCTTTCTATTGCAGCAATTTTAGCTCGAAATGCAGAAGGACAAATAATGGGTGCATGCACTTACCCTTATACAGATGTGGCAGATACTTTTGTTGCAGAAGCTTGAGCGTGTGAAAGAGCTCTTCGATTTGCATTGGATATAGGTTTCAAAAAGCTCAATCTAGAGGGAGATTCCCTAACAATAATAAAGAAGTTACAATCGTACAGGGAAGACAGATCTATTCTCAGTTCGATTTCGTAGAGTATTTGGCAGTTAGAGAGATTTTTTGAGGAAGTTGTTTACCTTTTTGTCCCAAGAGCTGTTAATAGGGCGGCGCACGCTCTGGCGATGTATAGGCGTAGTAGACCCGCTCCTTGCTTTTGGGTTGAGGAGGCTCCTGACCTAGTTTTCAAGCTAGTGGAGAAGGACCAGACTGAATGGCTCAACCAGTGTTAAGTTTCCTGTTTTAGGCAGTGGTAAAAGGGAGAAGGTTCTGTTGAATCTCTTTTGGGGTCTTCCAGTACCGTTTCACTTTCCTATTTTTTAGGGCTCTAAAGGTTTTTGACTACTGATCGGAAAGAACTAGCTGGTATTCTTCGTGGTTTTCTTTTGAGGGGTTGGCTTGGTAGCTATTTTTCTGACTTTTAGTTTTCTTTTCTGTGTGCTTGTCTTTTTAGGTTGATATTTACTCTGTGGTGTTGTTCCATCTGACTTGACGTTTTGTTTCTGTTTTTTGGCCCTCCCTTTTTTTAATGAATATCAGTTTTTTTTCAAAAAAAAATATTTTCTCTTTGTTTTTATCAAGAATAAAATTTTTAATATTATTTTTAATTCTATAAAAATATTGGAGGGGCCTACTTATATTTTTAGGAGGGCTATAATATATATACAAAGGGGAAAATTGAAAAAATCTTAAACTTTGGGGGCCTACTTATATTTTTGGGAGGACCATAGTGTAAATTTACAAAGGACTAAATTAAAAAAAATTAAACTTTGGAAGGCCATGGCCCCAACATGGCTTCGCCACTAGCTATTTCCCTTGAAAGAAATTATTTTACCCATAAAGCTGTAGAAATTGGGTGATTGAATCAATTTTTTTGCAGGGTTAATCGGTTGCTGAAAATTTTTGGGTGAAGATGAAAGGGTTTTTTGGAAAATGTTTTATGTTTTAACTTAATTTAAAAAATAACAGATGTTGTTATGGTTTCCAAATTTATGTATCAATTAAATTAAAAAGAAAGTTTAAGTACTAAATAAGTATAAGTTGTCAAGTTCAGGTACCTTTATATATATTAACCCTTAATATTTTAAATGCTTTTAATAATCATTTTAATTTTTTACAAAAAAATTTATTAGATGAAATAAATAGGTATCATTTAATGTAGAAATTATTAAGATCATTTTATTTTATTAAAAATTTTAAATAAATTATCTTTTTTAAAATGAAATATTTAAATTATCATATCTGTCTTTTATTCAAAAATTATATTCTTAAGATTAAAATAAAAAAGAAATAATCTATTAAAATCAATATTTACTTTTATCAAACAATATAATTATATTCATTAATTTATCAAACAAATTTTTAGCATAAATTTAGCACTTACAAAATTTTACAGTAAAAATAAATATCTAATTTTTCATAATTTAAATTTTCAATTTATCAAACATGATCTAAATCAATTTATTTCAATTAAATCCATTGAATTCACTTCGATTTAATTCTGCTCACCTTTAATTATTACAAATTGAACGTCCCATTTGATAAAGAAATTTTAAAGTTTAAAATTTCCGACTAAAACATTAAAAATTTTGGAGGGTATAAGATCCAAAGTGCAGCAGCAACACTGTGCTAGACAGGCCCGCTTAAATTCGGCAAGTTCCGGTGTTTTTTGGCAGTCACCAAACAAGCTTCAGCTGGCCAAACATGGAAAATTTCTCGTCTTATTTTTCCCTTTATATTCTAAAGTTTCTCACAAACCCACAAGCATCAAGGAGTCCAGCTGATTCAATTAATAAAAACAAAACATATTACCTGTTTCACTTGTGATTTAAATTCCTAAACCTCTATACACATAGGTTTTTAGGTGAAAATGAATGTCGGCCAAAAGGTCAAGGACCTAACGTCGCCATAACATCAGATTCAGAGATGTGAAAAGTGGGATCGTTAGTTGACATGCTGCAAAACCTTGCATACTCCATTACAGCAGTATATATATAAAAAAGGAGCCCACACTGTTTTATGGTGTTAGGATCGTCCCGAATAAGCAACGAACAAGTAAAAATAGTAGAAGAAATTGAGAAGATGAACACACAAATTTAACGTGGAAAAACCCCTCAAAAGAGGATAAAAAACCACGGGCAAATATAATTTTACTATAATGGCAAAAGAATGAAGAGTACAAAAGATGGAGATAAAAACTAAACCCCAAAAACCCGAAAAACAAAGAACCCTCAAACATAAACACAAAATTCTCTGAATGTGTTATGAGTTCTAATCTAATGGGTGTCTCTTAATTCTAAGATTGTAAAGGAGCCTATTTATAGGCTAAATTAGTAAGTCAAATAAACTATACTAATAAATGCTAAATATATTATACTAATAAATACTAAATCTTCTAGAAAGAAAATATATTTTTGTTTAACTTGACTTGCAAGCAATCTCTTAGAATTTGGGTCACATAATTCTAACAATCTCCACATTGACACGAATTCTTTCAATGCCATCTTTGCCAAAACCCGCCACGGGCCTATCTTGAACTATGCAGGGAATTAACTGAGTCGAATCTATGCTTAGAAGCTGGAAGACTTCTAGCCTTCGACTTGTGCACTGTCAAATCAAAACTAACCCAGGTCTGATTTTCACGAATACAGTGCCCTAACTTTTCAAAACCTGCATCCAAAAGAGAACCTCTCTTCAACGAAATGGTCATACCTTTTTCCCTCCTATGACCAAGTTGCCTCCGCTTCAAATGAGTTGACTTTGACTCCGTAATGGACGAGGGACTTCCGATTTCACCGGTCACTGTAGAACCTTCCAGAATATAAAGACTGCCGGTTCTTTTACCTTTTAACAAAATGAGAGCTCCACGAGATACTTTAATGTCGCTCGACTCGATGTTGATTCTGCATCCTTTCAAGTCTAAAATACTCAAGGAGATGAGATTCTTTCGTAAATCAGGTACATACCTGACATCTGAGAGTGTCCTAATCGTCCCATCGTGTATCCTAATTTTAACAGTACCAATACCGATTATTTTACTAGATGAATCGTTTCCCATGTGCACAACTCCACCTTCAACTGAACTGTATGTGGAGAATCATTCTCTATTGGGACACATGTGGAAAGAACATCCTGAATCTAGGATCCACTCAGACGTAAGCTTGGAGTTATTGCTCGTTGACACTAACAAGAAATCATCACCGCCTTCATCGACCAAATTAGCACCAGCTACATCTTCCTCGTTACTCTCAGCAGCTCTTTTATTTCGTAGTTTATAACAATCTGCTTTGACGTGACCTAACTTTTTGCAATAGCGACACATTTTGTCTCGTTTCTTTGATGCTACCAAAACGGAAGCTTGTCTATCTGCTTTGCTATTCAAATCAAACTCATTGTCGAGTTTGTCTCTACTCAACAAATGACCATTCACATCTTCGAACGAGAGTTTGTCTCTTCCATAAATCAGGGTCTCCCTGAAAGACTTGTATGAAGAGGGTAAAGAGCACAATAATAGCATAGCTTGATCTTCATCGTCAATATAAACCTCAACGTTCTTTAAATCATTTAAAAGAGTAATGAATTGACTGATGTGATCTTTAAGAAGCTCACCTTCGTTCATGCGAAACGTAAATAGACGTTGTTTCAACACTAAACAGTTAGCCAGAGACTTAGTCGCATAAAGAGTTTCTAACCTTTTCCACAAGGCGAATGAGGTCTTCTCCATCAATACCTCCTGCAATACTGTATTCGCGAGGCACAACTGGATTGCAGACAATGCCTTTTCATCAAGCTCTTCCCATTCTGTTTGATTTAGATTCTCAGGCTTTTTCCCTGTAACAACCTTTTTCAAGCCATTTTGAACTAGAATTGCCATCATCCGAACTTGCCACAGATTGAAATTTGTCTCACCATCGAACTTCTCAATTTCAAACCTTGTTGCTGCCATCTCTGACCGGGCTGATCTATGAAAGTTAAACTAGCTCTGATACCACTTGTTAGGATCGTCCCGAATAAGCAACGAACAAGTAAAAATAGTAGAAGAAATTGAGAAGATGAACACACAAATTTAACGTGAAAAAATCCCTCAAAAGAGGATAAAAAACCACGGGCAAATATAATTTTACTATAATGGCAAAAGAATGAAGAGTACAAAAGATGGAGATAAAAACTAAACCCGAAAAACCCGAAAAACAAAGAACCCTCAAACGTAAACACAAAATTCTCTGAATGTGTTATGAGTTCTAATCTAATGGGTGTCTCTTAATTCTAAGATTGTAAAGGAGCCTATTTATAGGCTAAATTAGTAAGTCAAATAAACTATACTAATAAATGCTAAATATATTATACTAATAAATACTAAATCTTCTAGAAAGAAAATATATTTTTGTTTAACTTGACTTGCAAGCAATCTCTTAGAATTTGGGTCACATAATTCTAACATATGGAATCCATGTGTTGCATGTAATTTTGGTTCATGTAGATTGAGAGTTCTGAAAGTGGAAATGAGAAGCTAGCAATTGCTTCCTCTCTAATGCCTTAACCCCAAAGCGTTATCTTATATATTTATGTCAAGAAAACACGTGTCAGTATAAGAGATAAGATTGACTCTATATAGATCCCCTGAGTTTGGTCAACCGTCCCACTTCAAATAGAATCTATCATCCGAGTTTAAAGAGCATAATCTTAATTTAAACATTGGTAGATTACATTTGAAGTGAGACGGATGGCCAAAAAATCAATATAGAATCAACTATACCTCTTATACTGACATGTATCTTCTTAATGGAGAGATATAACACCTTAATACGCAACTAACTCGACAAACACAAGCCATGTATCCTACAACTCATCATTGTAAATCTTACCCTTCAACTAACTCAATGAAAATTTTTTAAAGCCAGCCACTAAGAGAATGATGTTCCAACCACCACAAAAATTTTGAGCCTACCCTAATTATATGTCCCACATGATGCAAGTTGCTGATTAGTGATTGTAAATTCCCAATCAAGCGATACCAAGTGGGTTCCTCTAGAGCTTAGAGCCTAGAGACATATACGTGGCAACCAGCATTGGGGCGGCTAACCAGCAATGCCTAATGGTTCAAACAGGATAGAGCTCAAGCATATGAACAGGCAATGTGGTTCATATTCGACATAATTGTCAGCTTCTCAACCGTTCATACATTAACAGTTCCATTTCCACGTAATTTCCTAGCAAGACAAGAATCCATGATGGAACGACATTGATTTGCCGTTGAAAAACATTCGTCATAGTGATGAAAAAAAAGCTAAAATTCTCTAATCAACAATATGTTACATTGCCAACTTTTAGACATACAAACTTGGTATTTCAACATCAGGCGCAGTTAATTTCCTGGAATTGAAATATGGAATCTGAGCAGCTTTTAACTCTGCAATGCAATGGTTCATAAAAAGATTCTACAGTTCATCAGCATTTTTATTTTATAGGAGTAACAAGCATCATTGGTCAATTACCTCAAAACTGACTAACAATTAGGGGCTCAACCATTGTCCCTATCAATGAATTGAAGGTAATCCCTTTGCTTTTTCAAGATGATATATTTCATACAGAAAATGACCACCATGAGGAGAAATAAATGGGAAGAATTGATCAATTATCATTGGATGGAGAAACACAGATTATAAATCACAATCTACAAAGATGAAAGTTCATACAAACTCTGATATAAGGCTGAAGAATGTGAATCATGCATAGATTTAAGCTGCTAAGTAAGCAAATGAGTATGGCATGAACAGAAGATTGAAGTCAATAATAATCCAACATAAAGAAGTGGGAGAACTTTTTCTCCCAATTATAACAAATGTTTGAATAGAGTTTTTTTTTTTTAATTTTATCTGTCCATATCAATGTAGCAAAAGCATACTATAAGATTACAAACAGGGGAAAAAGTGAAAAAGAGAATTTTATTCTCTTAAACCACCCCCAATAGCAAAAGAAAAAAAAGAGCATCTAATCCTTTTTTCCCTTTTTTTTTTCTCAATTCTTCCTATACAATTCCAATCACAAATTTCATTTTTTTCCTTCCATTAAATCTAATCAAAAGCAAGAAATTATAATGAAGAATAAAAAAAGAGCCGCACCCATGTTTGTGACCTTATTGTCAGTGTGTAGTGACCTTAGATCTTTTCTTTGCTTCGCTGTAAAGCACAACTCCCATTATTGTAACAGCGAATCCGGCCATCCCCATCACGGTCACCGGATTCTTGAAGATCATAACCGACACAAACGCTGCTAATGCAGCTTTGGCATTTCCCAAAACCTGCAAAGTAAGGGCACTCGTATGTTTGGTAACCAAAAAATTTGTTAAGTTCACCAAATAAGCCACCGTAGCATTCCCAACCAACAAGAAAACAATGAAAGAATCAGTCTTGGCTTTCTCAAGTGTGATTCTTGCAACATTTCCTTCAATATATAGAGTAAACGGTAACAAAATCATTGCTGCCATAGGAGCCATATACAGCAGCAAGTTCATGGAATGTAGCTTCTCAGCTTCACTAGTTAACAAGATCCCTTGAACTACAGACTTTAAAGCACGACCAGCAGTAGAACCAACACAAACCAAGAACCCAAACAGGTTAAACAAAGGCTCACTGTTACTAGCCAACACAATCCCAAAAACCACAGGCAAAAGTGCACAATAAACCTCTGCAGATTCCTTCTTGCAAGTGATTAAGAAAGCGAAAATTGCAGTGAAAAAAGGGGTCGTGGCGCCAATAGCTTGGTTAAAAGACACTGGAATGTACCTTAAAGAAGTGTTCCCACACACGACGGAGAAACAAAAAATGGCACTCAAAGCAAATATTTTAAAAAACTGCTTCCTCGACAAAATATGTTGCCTTGGAACTATTTCAAGAAAGTTTATGGCTACGTAACTGTAACAAGCACATGAGATCATGTGGAGCATTGTGAGAAAGATTGGATAACGGTAGCCATAAAAGCTGAGGAGATACTTGTTGAGTAAAAGGACCCCAATGTTGGACGTGAACCATGAAGCAATGATCAGTGCCGTTAAGAGATTAGGAGAGAGATGTGATCCAACGCTGTAGATGCCGTTTCTCACCTCAGCTGTTGGGGTTGCCGGGATGTCCAAAAGTTGGTGGTCGGCAGTGGCGGTTGAGTCCAATCTTGGGTTGCTCATCCTCCTTGTAGTCCATGTTTGCGCCTCTACCATTTGAGTCCTTCGGGAGTGACAGTAAAGATGGTAGCTTTGAGCCAAAGTCTCAAAAATGAGAAAAGAAAGATTTTTTCTTTCCCTCTGTGCCACTTAGCTGGTTAGATCTGAAGGAGGGAAGGGAATGTTGAGGAAGATATGTTCGTAGAGGTGATCTGATTGGACGGTGAATAATTAGATTTGAGAAAATGGAGAAATAGGAGGCGTTGGATGGGAAGGAAGGGTAATGGAGGGAATAAAATAAAAACATAAAAGTAATATTAGTTAAGATTAGATATCCTCGTGAAAGCAGGTTGGAGATGGCTGGTGATGGATTCGCTTGCAAGACTCTTGTCTGAATCTGACCACATTTCTCATATTTTATTATTTTTATTATTTACTTCAAACTTATTACCGTCTCCCCGTCTTTCTTCTTTTTATATAACATTTCTTCCATCCCATCTAATTTGTTTTTAATTTTTTTTAATTAATTAAATTTAATAAAAAATATCTTATAAAATTATTTTACTCAAAATTTTTATTTTTTTCAGTTTGTATCCATAATTAATTTTTAAGAATAAAATCTCTAAATTGAAAAAATCTTACCAGTAAAACTCAATAGATAACAATTTTATTGAGATGGGGAATAATAAAAAAAAAAAGATAAAAGGGCTCGAGAATTATTTCCATCATCGGCCACTAGTCACTGAAAAAACGTACTCAATTGAGTACGTCAAATTTTTCATCAATTAGGTCTCTTGACAAATTATTTCCGTCATTGGCCATTAGTTTCCTAACATGACTGTTAACTATCATTGAGCTAGCCATGATGCTAAGATGGTGGTTTATGTTAGTAACAATTGTTGACATGGCATCACACGTGAGTAAAAAAAATTCTATAAAAAATTAAAAATATTATATTTTACATTTCAAGTTTAAAATAAACCTAGACAAATATTATAAATAGAAATAAAAATAAAAAATTTATTTGAAAATTTCACATCCATAATGAACCTAAAAAATCGTTTGTCTAGATTTATTCTCGATATAATTTTTTAAAGGGATAATATAATATTTGACCCTTGAACTTGACAACTAGAGTAACTTTGATACTTATACTTTTTTAGTCAATTTTGTTACTTGAACTTAGCCACTAGATCCATTTTGGTTCATGAACTTGGATTCTATCAAAACTTGATGATGTGACCAGTATTACTAGAACAATATTAGATCTGTCGGTTGGACTGGTTGGGCCAACAATCAATCGATATAACAGCCCAAACAAAGGGATTGAATCGATTGAATCAAAAACTGCTTGAAATTTATAAAAAAAAACAAGGACAAAAAATCGACAACTGAACAAGTTGAATCAGTTTAATAAATTTTTATTTTTTTAGATTTTTATGAATTTTTAATTATTTATTTAATTATTGTTTGGCCAATTCAACCAATCAATTATTAAAACATTAGATGTGGCACTTAAAGATTGTGTTATATCATCAAGCTTTTATAATTTCAAGTTTAAGAACCAGAATAGATGGTTATTATGTTTGAGTGGCAAAGTAGATCAAGAAAAATACGTGTACCAAAGTAGATCTAATTGTTAAGTTCAATTATAAATTTCATCCCTCTAATTTACGAAAACCAAGAAGTTAGCTCATCTTCTTTAATTTGCCAGAATTTGATCCTCATACTTTGTTGAAAACTGAGATTAGAACAATTATTAGTAAGCACATAAACTTGAATAGTTGATATTAGTTAATTTGTTGCATATAAATGTTGGAGCACTGATTTTTGTTAATTCATTGTATATAAATTACTAAATTATTGATTTTTAGGTAAACAATTTAGTGGTAAAGTTTAATAATGTTATCTAGTTGAAGTAAATTTTTAGTTTTTGTAAATTATTATGACCAAATTTCAATAAATTAACTTGTCAATTTTTATAAAGTGTAAGGATTAAGTTGATAATTAAACCTAATATACAACGTAACATATAACATGTTGAATAATTTTTAACAATACAATGAAAAAAGACACATGATAAAATGAGTGCAGAGGGTTTTGTAAGTAATTGAAATGATTTTAGGTATTTCAGAAGTTTAATTTTGATTATCTATATTACTATAGTTATAATACAATGGTAAATTTTAGTTTTGGTCCTTATGCTATGTTGACATTTTAAATTTAATCTATATATTTCAATTTTAACATAATTTGGTATCTACACTTTTATAATTCATTAGTAATCTAAATAATCACTATTGTTAACCATTTCAATTAAAATCCCAACACTAATTTTTATTAAGAATATTTTTTCAACAAAAAAAAATTATTTTACTTACATGAGTTTGAATGGATGTTTTTAAGAACAAATCTACATTAACATTTTAATTGAAATAGTTAAGAGTGTTAATTATTTGAATTAACTAATGTCATTGTAATAGTATAAAGACCAAATTTTGCCAACATAATGCCGAATTTAGCCCTTAATGTTTACATCTTTTGTTAATTTGACCATTATTATTAACCTTTTAAAAATAATCGAATTTTACCATCAACCATTCAAAAAGAGGCAAACTATTATTTTAATGGAAATACCGACTAAAATGTTAAATTTTTAAATATGGTAGTCTGTATAACAATTCATATGTATTTCATGTTATTTTTTAAAAAAAATTATGAAGTTTTTAAAATTTTCTTTTGAATTTTTTCTTTTTTAATATTTTTATAATTTTTAAATTATTTATTGATGCGACATAGAAGACAAATAGTGTCATGTCAACATAAAGTACACATGGGTTGTCATGCAAGTTGCCACACATTATTAAAAAAAATGTTTTAGTTAATATTTTCATTAAAAAAAGTGATTTATCTCTTTTTGAAAGTTTAATGACTAAATTAATTAAGGGTTAAATTGACAAAAAAAAATGTAAACATTAAGGGCTAAGTTTGACATTATGCTGATTTCGTTCAAAAAAAAAAAGGAAGTAAATCTCAAAATTTATACACACTAAAGGATCAAAACGATAATATGACTGAAAATACTCTATACCTAACACAAATTATACCAAATAAAAATATAGAAATTAAATCACAAATTTATTCACAATAAAGTGATTAGACCCATAATCTAACCGAAACCAAGCTATAAATAACACACTCATCCATATTATATATATATAGTATAATAAAAATTAAATACTTGTTACTATTCAATCTTTTTTTATGGATTTAATATATTGCAGACTGTTAAATTTATCATTCAACATTGATTCATAAGGCTATCAATGAGAGTCAAGAAATTATTCATTACCTAAATTTATTTTCATTTTAATACAAAATTCTAGTTGCTTATAACAATAAAAGCTTAAGATATTCAAACCAAATATCCATTAATATATTTAATTTTTTTTTAAAAAGGTAATTTAGTATCATAAAAGAATAATTTAATAAATTGTAATAGTTCCAATAATCTAATTAATGAAGAATTCATTCTAACTATATATGAAAGAAATTCCCTAAGGTGCTTTTCTTTTCCTTTTTCTCGGACATTATAAAATAAGTGTTAAATTACAAGTTTAATCCCTCTACTATTCTCATGTTTAGGATTTAGACTTTTTATTTTACTTTGACATAATTTGATCTTCTACTTTTACAATGACATTAGTTAGTTTAAAGAGTTAACTTCCTTAATTATTTTGGCTAAATTGAAGTGATTTTTTCTTAAAAACACATTTCTAATATTCAAAAAATCCATTTCGATATGATAAGTTTGAAAGGGTATTTTAAGAAAAACTTCAGCATGAGCATTTTAATTGGAATAATTAAGACTTTAATTATTAACAAGTGTTAACTGTAGTGGTAAGGCATATTGCAATCCCAATGAAAGAATTTGAGTTCAAACGTTGAAAATGTTATTGTTGGGAGTGGTAGCCATGATCCTCAAAAGGATTAGTCTTCATGGATCGTAAAACGTACATGAAGGATACCTTGAAAAAAGAAACTATATTGACTAGCTAATGATATTATAAAAGTACTAAAACATAATTATGTTAAATTAAAGTGTAAATACTAAATCCTAAATTTTAGTTAAAAATTGTGTTAATTTTAAAATAGAGTCATAACTTGATATAGAACTCTAAGCATAAAATAAGAAAAAAATTGTGATTATTATAGTTATAATTTAAATTACAATGATTAGTTAGAAAATGTTTATTGTAAAAAAGAAGTTCACTAATTTTATTAATATAAAATAGAGTTATTACTTAAATAGAATTTTAAGCATCTTAATGATCACTTAATTTATACTAGAGTTAATTAGTTATTGTTTTGAATAATATTACTTTGCACTAATTACATAAAGTAAAACTATATTGTATGTTGAATATGTTAAAAAAATGCTTTAATTATAATTTAAAAATTTTCTACTATAATATTTGAATTGATAACTTAATATATTATAATTACATTCAATAATTCAAATAAAAAAAATATTATTTTACATTAATTATCTCAATTAAAAATACAACATTTTAAAAGATTGATTAAATATTAAACGCATAAAATCACATACAACACATGTGACATTAGAAGCTAGTATTTTTTTAAAAAAATTTACTTTTTTTTATTTTTAATTTTTTTTTTGGTTAAAAATATTTTAATAAATTCATTTATTAATATAATTTTAAATAAAAACAAAATATAAAATTATTAACTTTCTTATTATTTTCTAATTATAAAATAATGATAATTTAATTACATACATTCATTTTCCATCTATTTTAGAAAATATTATAGAATATATGAATTATCATTTGATACATGGATGATGGAGTTCTTTTAATTTCATAAGGGGAGTTACAAAAATTGTTATTGTAACGCCCTAAAATTTAGGGGTTAGACGAAATGAATCATCAATAAATAAGTCTTAATCTTAACAGTTAAGAGCTTAAGATATTGCCTAAAAAACCAAGGTCCAAGCCTTACTCTTTCTATTTTTTCTCTATTATTTTTCAGCAACTAAGGAACAAATTTAATCTAGTACATATATTAGATGTGGTGGAAACAAACTAACATTGAGTAGTAGCCCAAGTAGTAAGGTCTTTCATTTTCCCTTGTTCAAGTCATGCTACTCTCTTCCCCATTTCTTTGTTTTAGATGGCAAGAAGGGCTATTTGCCCAATCAGCCCCTCAATTTTTGAAATCCTAAGTACTTAATATTTTTTTCCTAACCATACATTGATTTCAATTCCTTTTCAACCTTAAATTTAACTTTTTTTCTTCCCTTTCAAAACCCTTATCTTCTTGTATTTCCCTTTTTCCTTTTCATAAAAAAAATTCTACATTCTTTTGCTAAAAATTAACTTCTTGAAAACCCAAATCAAGATCAATTCCCGTTTGAACTCATTTCTTTATCAATCATCAAATTTACCATCAATAATCTTCGAAATTCCATCAAAGATCGGTAAGCATTCTAGTTCTAATTACGTAGAACCCTAAAATTCTAGAATAACATCGTTCTTGACAATCTTTCAAATTGATTTCGAATCTTTTACGAATTTTCCTCAAAATCTTGATAATTTCAATAAATTTTAAAAGTCAACATTAATTCTTGTGTATTTTTCGATCGAAAGACTCATTGTAGGTATCCCAAGCCAGACTTGAAGTGAGGATCATCGTGCAAAATCCCAAAAGTCAGGTGTGGGTTCTTTTATAAGAAAATTGAGGCAAAACCGAACCTAGCCTAAATCACATGGCCTACCACACAGGCATGTGGGCCACTAGTGTGGACTACATGACCCCATACACGACCATGCCACCCCTGAAACCCTAGGATTATGCTTCTCACACGGCCTAAAACCCCCTACACAGCCTGCCACACGACTGTGTCGTCCTTGTAGGTTGAATTTTTGAATTGGAAAATGGCCTAGCCATACGGTTGTGTACCCCTTCCATATGGCCCAAGGCTTCCCACACGGTCCGGTCACATGGCCATGTGTCCCCTAGAACCAAGAATTTACAATTTTGACCCAAAACTTTATGTTTTGATCAGATTAGCCCCTAAATAAGTTCTAAACTATTTTTAGTGAATTAAATTATGCAAATATGTCCTTGATGATATAATATATGCTAGAATCCATAATTGATCGATTTAATGTGGTATTTATGAATATTTGCATGAATCATGAATAGTATATGTTACCTTTGTATCTATATACTTGCGATCATATTTATGACATGCCCTATATTATTGTCAAATTGAGTACATGAAAACCTAGTTTTGCTATTGATTTTCCATGTGTTCACATATCGAATGCCATTATATGAGGTTACATTGAATAAGTCTTAATGCATTGTATGGGTTGGGACCATATGTACGGAGGAAGATCAATTAGTTTATTTGTAAGTAAAATGGCAAGTGCAGAGCATAGCCATTCGTCAGTTCTTATCTGCAAATTGTTGTGTATTCATAGCCAAATGGCAGATTCCATCTGTGGGTACTGCTGTGAATCCATAGCCAAAGGTTGATTTCAACAACAAGTTTATGTTGTAGTACAACAAAAAAAGTATGTTTTATCTGCAGGACTTTGTTGTGAACCCATAACCAAAGACGAATTCTAATCACGAGGACTTGCTGTGTGTCCACAACCGATATGATAGTTGTTATCTACGAACCAGTAGTGGTTTATCCACAATGTGACCTAAAGGTAGAGGAGTTCTGGGGAACTACTACTATGGGGTGTAGCGATGAGGTAGAAATTATTCTGTTTAAAACCTAAAATTGTATGACATAATTTAAATCATGTACATAAAAATTTGGAAATTATGTTATGATACATATGATTGAACCTATATTTATATGTTTATATATGCATGGAATATGATTATTGTGGCAATTATGATGATTTGATTATCCTGAAAACTGTTGTTATGATTTCTAATATACCAGTAATGGTTGGATTTGAAAAACTGATATTATGAACTGAATTGCTATTTTTAATTATTCTATGCAATGTTAATAAATGTGTCTTAATGAGTATCACATTGATTTTGTTGTAAATGGACTCACACTGGGCGTCAAAACTCACTTCCCCTTTAATTTCATCTTTACAGATAACTCATCAGGTTAAGACACAGGCACAAAATCCGAAGAGTCTCAACACAACCCATTTTATTTTCAGTTATTTTAGGCATAATCTTTTGCTTTGTTTTATCATTCAAAGACCGTAAAATTTTATTTGATCTGTGACATGGGATTTAGAACTTAGGTTGTCTTTATTGTTGCATTACATTTAATTATGATTTTAATTAGGACATTGAATTTTTACTATTAATTGATGATGTATGAACCTTGATTTTATTAAAAACTTGAGAATATAATCTTTTTTATCAAACTAAATAAATGCTTTGAATAAACTCTGATAACCTTGTTAGGCCATCTTGATGGTTGATTTGGTCTTCTGGATTCGTGTCTAATGTCTAGGTCTAGTTGGGAGGTTACAATTATATATTTCATTTATTTACTTTTTATTTTTAAAATATCAATAAAAGATATACTCCTTATTTTTAAAATTAAAATTCTCAACCGAAAATTTACCAAATAATTATTCAAATTTTCAATTTATTTAATATTAACAATAATTTAATACTATTTTGTTAGAAATAATTAATCCTTAATTAGGAACTGCTTATTTTTTTATATTTTAATTATGATCGGAAAGTCTAGGATTAATTAATTAATTATTTATTTATGTCTTAACTTGTATAAAGTCGTAGTTAAAATTCTTATTAGGCGCCAGTTTTAGTACAAGTTCAAATCGTGTTACCTCCAACCCATCACCAATTTTTTGACTTATAAATGTGAGAAATATTTAAGTATCAGGCAATTAGTTTGATAATTAAGAAAAAAGGTAAAATACATCTAAGGTCACTAAATTATTAGTAAGTTTGCGATTTGGTCATTTAACTTCAAAATGTTACAAAATGGTTGTTGAATTATTCGAAAATTTTCATTTAAAATCATTGTTGTATAGCCTTCTCTGTTTACACCGCCTGCACCAATTGAAAGCTCTCATTCCCTTTCTCTTCTACAATTTTTTGTTTTTTCACGAAATAGTTTTGAATATCATGAACTTGCGAACCAAAATTCAAACAACTTTATTCTCTGATCTCCAATATTGACAGTCATATTAGCTTGGGTCTGAGGCATATTCTTCTATTTATCAATGAGTATTAATCACTGTACCGATTGTTGAATCTTTGCTTGGAGCTGACTACTTAGACTTTAAAAAAAAAACTTAACAACTTAATGATTTAAATAAAACTTTCTAATAATTTAATAACTTAAATGATAATTTTTAAATAATTCAATAATTATTTTATAATTTTTTTAACTAAAGGATTAAAACTTACTAACGGAAAAAAAAGAGTAGAGTAGGGTCGATCAAATTCAAAGGGTGTAGGCTCATCGTCCATGAACCATGCTTTAGCCGAAAGAGGTCTAATCATCATGAGTTTTATGTTAAGCCTTTACGTTCAAGCATTTGAAATTTGAAGAACCTATAAATCTTGCTCTTTAGTCTTTATCAGTCTAAGCATATGCTTTAAATTATTTAAATATCTTCTTAAAATTTAATTAAACTATTTTATTCATATGTTTTATCTTATCCAAAATTGATGAAATCACCTTATAAAATAATTTATATGCTTCTTATTTTTGATCTCGTATTAATAGAAAATAGTAGTCAAGGTTGAATTTGTAGCTGTGGATCCAATTTCTTTGATCAAGTTACCATTTTTATGGACCGAGGTGGGTTCACAACTCTACCAAGCAAACCTAATCATAATCACCATTAATGTCTCTCACATCTAAAAATGCAGTACATCAAAACAAAATCACCAAACTCTGGCAAAATCTTCTAAAGCTTTAAATTTTACCTACAAACAAACGTCTATCAAAATCTGTCATATTAAAATCTTTTTTTTCCTTCTATAATAATTCTTGAAACTGTGGTGAAAGAGGTACAGCTTTCGAATCACCCCCTCGCAGAAGAGCAATGTTCGGAGAAAACCCAGTAAAACTGGAAGAGAGATTGCTGCCATTACCACTATTATTACTGCTATCCACTTGAAGAGAAATGGAGAGGTTGGTATTGGCATTGTTGCGGCTAATACTAGTTCTAGTTACTTGAGAAGCTTCCACAAGCTTTGTTGAACGTTGACGACCTCTATGCATGTGTCTCTCGCAGTACTTGTGATCTGGGACGGCTTCTTTGCTACATCTTGTAGAATGAAAGTAAAAAGAAATTGCTCATGTATTTGATACAAAAGATACTGTTATATACAAGTGGAAATGAAAAAATAACAGAAAGAGGATAACAGAAAATATAACTGCTAACTGCTAACTAATTAACAAGATTTTAAATAAAGCTATATGACTAACAGCCCCCCTCAAGCTAGTGAGTGGATAGGAAACAGTCCTAGCTTGGACAAAATAGACTGAAAAGGAGCAGCAGCAAGGGCTTTAGTGAAAATATCAGCAAGTTGGTCCTTGGAAGAACAAGGAAGTAGTTTAACAACACCGGACAACACCTTTTCACGAACAAGATGACAGTCAATTTCGATGTGTTTAGTACGTTCATGAAATGTAGGATTGGTAGCAATTTGAAGAGCAGAACTGTTGTCACAAAACAGAGCAGTAGGGCCAGGAAGAGATAAATGCAAGTCACATAGAAGAAATCGAAGCCACTGAATTTCACAAGCAGTAGATGCAAGGGCACGATATTCTGCTTCGGAAGAGGATCGGGATACAGTGCTTTGCTTCTTAGCTTTCCAACTAACAAGAGAATCTCCATTAAAAAGGCAATAACCAGTTACAGAACGTCTTGTAAGAGGACAGCCAGCCCAGTCCGAGTCACTAAAGGCCTTCAGTATAGGTGCGGAAGAAGCAGAAAAGAAAAGTCCAAAATCAAGGCAGCCTTTCAGGTAACGGAGAACACGATGAGCAGCTTGAAGATGAGCAACTATGGGCTGATCCAAAAACTGACTCAACTGCTGGATTGCAAAAGCGATGTTAGGTCGAGTAGAGACAAGATACAGTAGACGACCAATGAGTTTTCTGAAGATAGTATTATCAGGAAGCAATTCGTCAGAAGCATCACGAGGGAGTTTGGTAACCATAGGAGTCATAATAGGCTTGCAATCAGAGAAGCCAAAGTCAGACAGGAGGTCAAGAGTATACTTTCGTTGACAAAGAGAAATGCCAGCAGAACTGCGAGCAACTTCAAGACCAAGAAAATACTGCAGATCACCTAAATCCTTTATGCTGAAAGTAGAATCCAGAAAATCTTTTACTCGTGTTATTTTATTGAAATGATCACCAGCTAGAATAACATCATCAACATAAACTAGTAAGGCAGTGAAAGAAGTGTCATTCTTTTTAACAAACAATGAGAAATTTGAAGTAGATTGAACATAACCAATAGAAGTGAGAGCTGTTGTGAGTTTAGCAAACCATTGGTGACTTGCTTGCTTTAGGCCATATAACAACTTTTGCAATTTACAGACCTTATGTGGAGTAGAGGAAGCAAAACCAGGGGGCAAAACCATATAAACTTCTTCAATCAAATCTCCATGCAAAAACGCATTATTGACATCAAGCTGGTGCAAAAACCAGTTCTTGGAAGCAGCAATAGCAAGCAGTAAACGAACAGTAGTAAGCTTGGCGACAGGGGAAAAAGTATCAAAATAATCGACTCCCTCGGTTTGTGTAAATCCCTTGGCAACCAAGCGAGCCTTGTAACGCTCAATAGAACCATCAGCTCGATATTTCACTCGATAGACCCATTTACAGCCAATGGCAGTCTTGCCTGGAGGTAAATCCGTAATGATCCAAGTGTTATTTTGTTCAAGAGCAGAAATTTCAGCTTGCATTGCTTTTTGCCAATGAGGAATTTTACTAGCTTGTAAATATGTAGTTGGTATAGAAGAGGCATTAAGAGCAAGGGTAAAGGGTGTAGAGTATTGACAATGATTGGTAGCAACATTGCTTAAAAAACAGTGATATTGGTCTAAATATGATGGTGGTTTCCTAAGACGAGGTGGCCTAGAGGGTTGCGAGGGTACGGGAGGTGAAACCTGTGGTTGAAGTGGCAAATCATAAGTAATGGAGGGGTCAAAGGTTAATTGTGGGATGGAGGAGGAAGAAGATGGTTGAGAGGAAAAAGGAAAAACATACTCATGAAAATGAACGTTTCTTGAGACAAAAATGACATGAGTTGACAGATCAAAAAGAATGTAACCTTTGACATGTGGTGGGAATCCAAGAAAAACACACTCACGAGCTCGAGGATCAAATTTGTGGCGATGAGCAGTAAGGGTGATTGCAAAACAAAGACAGCCAAAAACCCGTAGGTGCTGAAAAGATGGTTTAGTTTGGTATAAATGGTCAAAAGGAGTGAGGTTAGCTAAAAGAGGTGTTGGGGTGCGGTTGATAAGAAAAACTGAATGAAGAGCAGCATGTCCCCAAAAATGCTTAGGTAAACCAGCATGAAATAATAGAGCTCGTGAGACATTGAGAATATGTTGGTGCTTACGTTCAACAAGACCGTTTTGTTGCGGGGTTTCAACACAAGAGGTTTGATGAATAACGCCTTTGGAAGCATAAAAAGCTGGAATGGCAAACTCACTGCCATTATCAGTTCGAATGACTTTAATTTTGGATGAAAATTGAGTTTCAACAAGGGTAAAAAAATTCTGAATATGGGTACGAACTTCAGATTTTGTTCTTAATAAGATAATCCAAGTAAAGCGACTGAAATCATCAACAATAGTAAGAAAGTAACGATGACCAGTAATAGAAACAATATCGGTTGGGCCCCAAATATCCATATGAACAAGGGCAAATTTTTCATTGGATACAGAAGTGCTTACAGGAAAGGATATTTTCTTTTGTTTTGCCAAATGACAAGCTTTACAAGGTGCATTAGGTGATATGGGCAAGGAAGGTATGTAAGGAGAAAGTAGCTTCAATCTGGAGTCAGAAAGATGACCGAGACGAGGATGCCAAAGGGAACATGACGTGTTGGTAGCTGATAAGGCAATTGGTGAGGTAATAGAGAGAGTTTGAGCTGGTGAGTCCAAAATATAGAGACCATGTAGAACTTTAGCTGTACCAATCATCGTCAAAGATGGAAGGGCCTGTAAAGAGCAATAAGTTTTGTGAAAAGTAAAAGAGCAAGGTAGTGTAGCAGTGAGTTTGGTTACAGATAAAAGATTGAAAGTAAATTGGGGAACATAAAGAACATTAGTAATGTATAGGCTATTACTAAAAATGACTGTACCAGAAATTCGAGCACAAACTTTGGTACCATTTGGAAGATTAATATATACTGGTTTAATGGAATGAAAAGAGGCAAAAAAAGATAAAGAGTGTGTAATGTGATCAGTTGCACCAGTATCAATGATCCAATGGTGGGGTTGAAAAGAAAAGAGGTTACCTGAAGATACAGAAGGCTGTAAAGGTAAAGAAGAGGTGGTATTGGTAACATGAGTAGGGGAGGTAGAAGATGGAAGCAATGTAAGGAGCTGCTGTAACTGATCTTGTGTCAAAGTAACAGGAGAATCAGGTGGCAAAATAGCAACAGACTGTGAAGCGTCCAAAGATGGTGCCTCACCATCAGTAAGTACTGCGTGTGCACGAGAAGTCCGACCACGAGACTTGTAACCAGGTGGATAACCATGCTTCTCATAGCATGTATCAACAGTATGCCTGGATTTGCCACAAAAGGTGCACTGCCGTGAGTCAGAAGCCGATTTCGGCTGAGATTTCCTTGAAGAAGGATGTTGGCGCAGTGTGTTACTGACAAACAGTTGGGAAGAGCTAGCAGCAAGTAGGTGACGTTCTTGTTGAATAACCAAAGAAAACGCTTTGTTGATCGTAGGCAACGGATCAATGAGCATGATTTGAGAACGAACAGCAGCAAAACGATCATGGAGACCTTTAAGGAATCGAATCACATAATCATTATCATGATACTTTTGAAGAGTAGCAAAAACACCACAAGAGCAAGATGTGGGACAAGAACAAACTGGAATTGGTCTAAAATTCATCAATTCATCCCAGAGGATCTTTAACTCAGTAAAATAATCAGTGACTGAGCGATCATCTTGTTTGAATGCATTGATTTCTTCTTGAAGATCAGAAATGCGGAAAACATCTCCCTGAGAAAAACGTTCCCGGAGATCGCGCCAAACATCAGAAGCAAAATCAAGCCAAAGAACACTGTTCATGATCGAAGGTGAGATGGAATGGTGCAACCAAGAAAGCACCATAGTATTACATCGTTCCCAAGCTGAGTAAAGAGGGTCTGTTCGAAGCGGAACTGTGATGGTGCCATTAACAAACTGGAGCTTGTTCTTGGATAAAAGTGCCATTGTCATTGCTCGAGACCAAGAATGATAATTCGAGCTTGATAGGACGGGAGAAACAAGAACCAAAGCTGGGTTTTCATTTGGATGAAGATAGTATGGACTAGAAGGTAATGTATGATCATGGAGGGCCATCGTAGGAAAGGAAAATCAAGAAGAAAATTGTTTGGAAAACAAGAAAGGACAAGGAATTATAATAGAGAAATATCACATCTGATACCATGTAGAATGAAAGTAAAAAGAAATTGCTCATGTATTTGATACAAAAGATACTGTTATATACAAGTGGAAATGAAAAAATAACAGAAAGAGGATAATAGAAAATATAACTGCTAACTGCTAACTAATTAACAAGATTTTAAATAAAGCTATATGACTAACACATCTCCATTTCTTCCCATCTGTTCGTCTACATCTTCCTGGCTCTGGATCTACCCCATTCTTATACCCCAACTGCAAGGGTCCACAACCCAAAACTGCACCAGAAAGGGAAACTTTATTAGTGCTAGAAAAATACTGTAGGGACAAGAGAGATATTTGTTTGTTTGGGGGTACTTACAACCGTAGTAAAGTTGATAAGGACTGCCGTGGAGGCCACCAAGAGAACCAGCAACACTTTTCCATATAGGAAGAAGTAGATGATGGGGAACAGGAAGGCCAGCTTCCATGTACTTGTAGATGAGAGATTGAAGCTGTAACTCCTGGAGTTGAAAGATTGTGAACCCACAGGATTTAGTGATCCCAGTTTGTGTATGACCGGACCCACATCCAAGCTCGAGACCTAATCCAATTGGAGGTGACCCTTCTCCTCCACTCAATCTATTACTCTCCATGTTCCCCGAATCACCCAAATTTGTAAGTCCTATCCCTGAAAATAAAAAAAAAATTGAGAAAAAGAAGTAATGTGGGCGTGAGAGCAAGAGGGACAAAGAAAGTTTACCCAGGTCTGAAAAATGGCCAGTCTTGAGAGGTGATGAGTCTTGGGGCTCCATCTCTTGCGTATGGGCACAATTCAGTGGCAAACAAAAGGATGCAATTGCAACAAACAGTGAATTAACAGTAAAGGTTAAAAGATTTTTTTAAAGTCAGAAAAATTCAGTTGATGGCAGAGTAATGGGGTATCCTCCTAAATGTGTATCTGTAACAAAAGGAAAAGCCATGAGACTTATAAAAGAGACAAATGCAAGAATGACAGAAACCAAGCACGCCCGAGTTGTGTTTAAAAGAAATGTTGGAGAGATGGATAGAGATGAAAGTGAGACTGAAAGTCATCTGACATGTCAGGTTGCTGTGCAGGTGTTTGCAGAAACAAACGCGGTTGTCGGGTCATGACTCGTGACAAGTGGGGGGGGGGACCCGCATTATGACAAACCCTCGTCCCTTGTTTTCTTCCACTCACGAACATGCACCACTTCATCATAACAATTAGAACTAAATCACAACGCGTGAGCGCGCGACACCTTAATGTTTTGCGCCTGCACATGGACGGGGGAACTGCAGAGGATTTGGTCAGTATTGTATCGTTATTAAGTATTTAAAAAAAATTGAAAATAGATTATCATTTAAAAGAATTGATATTTTATTTTGTGTTCGGTTTTTAAAGGGATTTTCAAAAGTTGTTTTTAAGTAAAACAAATATAATAAATGGGTGCATAAATATTATGCATCATAATTCTCCATATCATTAATGAGGAAAAAAATAAAAAAAAATTGAAAGATTTTTTAATAAATACTTAAAATTTTATTGAAATATAATTAAAATTAATTATAATTTCTAACCATTATCTCTTAATAATAATATTGAGGTTTTAACTTAGAGTTTTAAAAATTGAAGACGGCTCTTTTTCTTGTTCTTTATTATTATTGGTGTAATTTAATTTTATTATATGATTTTATTACACTGTTTAAACTTAGTTTATATGATTATAAATTTTGAGAAATTTAAGAATTATTTTAAAATTTAAACTCTTTTAATGATGGGGTACTAACTTTAAAAAAACTTCTAATATTCATATTATTGATGAGTTTCTTTGAAAAAAAAAATTGTTAAAGATAATTACCTCCTGCTTCAATTAATATATGAAATTTTATGTAAATTTAAATAAAAATTTTAGGATTTTAGTTAAATCTTCACTTCAATTTAATTTTAACTCCAAATCTAAACCTTAATCATAAAAATTTCAATAAATTTTCTAAGATTTGATCAACCTCAAAGCATTTTTTCTTTTATACGTTAATACATAAGGAGGAAAGGGAGAATTATAATTAATTTTAATTAGCCTTAAATAAAATTTTAAGTATTTATTAGAAAGTTGTTTAATTTTTTTAATATTTTACTTATTAATGATGTAAATAATTGTGGTGTATTGATGGTACATAAAGATTGTCAGTACATAAAATTTTACAAAATAATTAATTTAGAAATGGAGTTTGAATATTATTTAAATCAGTTTTTCCCTTTAAAAAGAAAAAAAAAATGCCGACTCTAAATTTGGAGTTTCCACCTTCATGTTGCTGTAAAATTTGAAGTTTCCAACTCTTCATTTACTTGTGGAACCATATTATAGTTCAAAAACTGCCAAAAGGAGGTCAAAGCATACCCATACTTATTAAATATGAATAAAAATATTCTGTCCTTTTGCCTGCCCCTACCTATGCCTCACCAATGTTATTAGTCCACGTTTACAATTAAATTTTACGTTCTGCTTTTTCCTTTTGCCCAAGTGTCAGTCTCAATAAAGCTGGGTTGCTTAAGTTTCTTTGCATTTTTCAAACTTTTCAAGTTTTAGTCTTAACAAAGATGGACGGCTCAAGTTTCATTTTTAGTTCAAACTTTTTTACGTTTCAGTTTTGTTATTATGGAGTACAATAAAAGAGAAGGAGAAAGTGAAGTAATGGAGGTTGATTCATCTGAAGAGGTCGAGAACTAATTGAAATTAAAACAAAAGGATAAATTAACTTAAGACAATTACTTAGAGTAATTTTAAAGAGCTAAAAGATCAATTCCTTCTACATCGTTCCTTAAGGTATTTATAGAGAATGTCCTTTTGTCCATTGATGTGGTGTGGTTAAATAAACATTCAATCACACTAAATGCGTAAAGTGTACATCATAAGACTTTACCAATATGAGGTTATTGTGCCTAAATAGACTTCTTATCATGTCAAAAGTGTGTTCACATTAAGAAAATGTTCATACTTAAAAGCGGGTGTGTTTGGTGCAGACACATTTCCGAGTAGCCGAGGAGTGTGACAAGTCTTAACAAAGATGGGCAGACAAGGAGGATAAAAATAATAACAAAAGGAAAGATGGCAATTTCCTTGTGGGTTATATAAATTACAATGGAAGTTTAAACATCGTTACAAAAAGAGAATAAAGGAGTAGTCCCGATGTGGCGGAGATTATCGAGCGAAAATGCAGCAGGAGATTGTTGTGTATGAACTTGGAGGAAGTGAAGGTATGTACAGACCTGGATCTTGAGTTAGAACATGGTTCATGTTAGAGATGTTTAGTGCCATTCATGTTTCACTTCAGGTTCCACTCTTGGTTCCACTAGTACTGGTGGCAATTCTCCCATCACCAACTGTCATATCCCAAGCTTTAGTTATTCAAAACATGCCCACTCTCTTTGGATTACTTTTAATTTGTAATTGCTTGATTAATATAGAACATCAACATTTTCAAATTTTCAATTAATCTGATAGGATGTTTAGTATGTAAATTTTTTGAAGGTTTTAGTCAACAATTTTAGATGACAATCTTAGGAATGTCAAGGCTCGAGCTCGACTGAAAGTGTGGGCACAAGTAGTTTGTAAAGAGAAAATTTGAAAAGTAAAGAAAAATGGCAAAGAAAAGGAGATAAAAAATTGCTTCTGTTAGTTTCTTAAGATTTAGAATTGCTATTGTTAGTTTCTTGAGATTGAAAGCTATGGATGGTTCAATTTTAAAGGGAAAGAGATTTCTGTCCAAAGAAAAAAAAGTGTAAAGATACAATACTAGAATTATCACATCAAATAATCGGTGTACCACTAAGATTTAACCCTATCTCATTCAACAAAGAATGAAACCATGTCAACTCGGATGTCGCATACTAAACTTCTATATTAAGTCTCTAAAGTAGACCGGGATACAACACTTTGTTTCTTGGACATCCAACCAACAAGATTATCACCAATATACACACAAAACCTGGAAGTAGACTTGCAATCTTCAAGTGAACTCGCTCAATCAGCATCACTAAAACTAGTTAAATTCATACTCGATACTTGAAACAACAACCCATAATTAATTGTACTCTTAACATACTGCAAGATATGTTTTACAACTGTCCAATGCACATCATGAGGTTTATACATATATTGACTAACTTTATTGACAACAAATGACAAATCAGGGTGAGTTAAACACAAATGCTGCAAACTACCTACAACTTGTCGATAAAATATACCATCTGACAATGGCGACCCAACCAAGGATGTAAGAGTCAAAGAATTCACCATAGGAGTGTTTACCAGCTTGGCATTCGCCATGTTTGTGCGTTCTAGCAACTCACGAGTGTATTCTTGTTGAGACACATGCATCCAATCAGGGGCGAAGCTAGAAAATTTTTTTAGGGGGGTTGGATGAAATTTTAATTTTTTATAGTTTATAACTTTATAATTTGTAAATAATTAAATCGAATTTTTATAATTTTAGGAGGGGCCAAAGTGAAATTTTACCTTTACTAATTTAAAATTTTAAAAAAAAATTAAGGACCTAAAATGTAATTTTACATTTTAGGGGGGCCGGGGCCCATGTCAGCCCCCCTGGCTTCGCCCCTGTATCCGATCCTTATGTCTCAACTCCTCAAGCCCAAGAAAAAAATTCAGCTCTCTAAGTCTTTAGGAGAGAACTGATGATCATGAGATGAGATAACAACATCTAACTTAGCACAATCACCACATGTAACAATAATATCACCAACATACACAAGAAAATAAACACTTCTAGCAGCTATGTGCTTGTAAAACAATGAAGAATTAACTTATTTTATCATTCTAACTTGATTTGAAAGTTTTTCGGATTGAATCGAGTGAAATTATTCGAGTTAAATTAAAAAATTAAACATGTCAAATTAAAATCTAGTTACAGTATAACTAATCCCATGTTAGAGCACATAAATTTGAAACCATATATATTTGAAAATTTTTTCAAAGCAAAATAATAAAAAATACTTTAATATGATAAACTTGAATCATTAATTAACTTATTTAAGTCTCTAAAATTATTATTTTAGAAATTTTTTAAATTTTTTTAACTTCCTTTACATAGTTTTTAGATTTTTTTCGAAATTTTTATAAATATTTTTATTTTTAAAAAATATTTTATTTTTGTAATTTTTGTTGAGAGAGACCAATTTGTTTATTTTCAAATTTGACAAGGGCTAAAAGGGTATTTACACGAATCTATTATTCAAATTATTTGAGTTATTTGAATTGTAAAATTTAACTCGATTCGAACTCGAAACTCAAATTATTTATTTGTGTTAACTTGAATAATTCAAATAACTTGATTGAATTAACTCTAAATTTTAATTTTTCTTCGAATCGAATTGAGTTCATCCATAACCGCACACGAATAATTGGGTCAAACTTTCAAAACCAATGTTACTAAAGCTAGAAAATAAACTAATTTATAGTCGACAATAGTGGTGAGCGTTCGATCGAATCAAGTTGAATCGAGTGAAAAAATTTCGAGTTAATCAAGTTCACAAGTCCTATTTTATCATCCTAACTCAATTTGAAATTTTTTCGAATCGAGTTGAGTGAAATGAAATTCAAGTAGAGTCAAATCAAGTAAAATTGTTCGAGTTTAATTAAAAAAATAAACATGTCAAATAAAAATATTTTTATTATATATCTAATTCCATGTTAAACATGTAAATTTGAAATCGTATATGTAGCGACGTAAAATTTTTGGTTTCGGTCGCTAATTGAGGTGACTTATTGGAAATTTGAAAACCGACTTATGGTTTTAAAAAGAAAAGGGAGTCGCCACCGATCTTTTTTTCTAGGTGTGATCGGACACCTAATAAATCATCTTTTTAGAAAAGAAAACTTATTCTTGAATAAAAATGAAGGCCAAATTTGGGTCTACATGAAAATCCAGAGAAAAATAGGGTTCGGGAGTCGGTTACGCACGAGGAAGGTATTAGTACCCTCGTGACACCCAAAATTGGTATCTCATTAAACAAGTGTTGTCTTAATTTTCAAAAATGCAAGTTCAAAGTAATATTTAATCGCGATCCGATCAAAACACGAGAAATATCAAGTTTCGTTTTTTTTTGAGAAGGACGTTCTGTTTTTAACATGAGCCGATGATATTCACCCAACATAGCGATGAAATCAACGGCTTAATGTTAAATCGGCGCGTTGCCTTATTTATTGAAATTAGTTAAAAACAAGAATGAAAGTATTTCTAGATAAAGAAAATAAAAGGAAACTATATTGATGTTGAAATAAGATATGAACAAATAGGTTAAATTCGGAACAAACAAATAATAATAAAAAAGTTAAGAATATATGAAGCAAATAATATATAAAACATTAACAATGTATATGCGATAATAGTAGTATAAAACAAAAATAATGGATATGATACTAAACGTGATAATAATAGTAATAATGTAAACATGAAATAGTAACGAACATATATATAAAACATATAATACTAGATCAAAAGTATATACAATATGTATTGAAAGCAAGAATAATAATAATAATAATGATAATAATAATAAAAAACCAATGATAATGATATATAAATACATGTATGTATTAAAATATATAAGTAATAATAAAAATAAAAAGTATATACATAGTATTAAAAATATATACATAAGATGATAATATTAAAATAACCGTTGATAACTTTTCATATAAATATATATACCTATATAATAGAACATATACCAATATTAATAATAATGATAAGGATAATATATAAAAAAATATACATGAAATAGTATAAAAAAATGTATATAACTAATAATATAAAAATATATATACATGTAATAACATAAAAATATATGAATAGTATGATATTTATAAATATATACATGATATAATTATTTAAAAATTGCATAATAAAATATACGAATAATATGATATATAAAAAAATATATAATATATGAACAATATAATAAAAAAATACCTAATACAAAAGTTTTGAAATAAAAAATAAGGAAGAAATGAGTAAAAATAATATACATAAATACATAATAAGAAAATAATATATTTATAATAAGTACTTAAAAATATCAATACGCATATATGTATAATAATGATAAAAAATAATAATAACAGTGAAAGTAAATAATATAATATAATAGGGGTATAAGTAGATATAATAATAAATAATAATATAAAAAGAAAATATAATATAATAATAGTGATAATAATAGTGATAATGTTAATAAATTAAGTTAATTAGTAATAGAGTAATAAATAAATAATCATGAAAAAGAAAATGTTTAATATAATAATCATATTAAAATAAGATAGTTAAAAAAAAACTACTATGTGAATACGTATATATGCATATATAAATAAAAAATACTAATACTAATAATAATAATAATAATAATAAGAGTGATAATATTGAAATAAAAAAGCAAATATAATATATAAAAATATTAAAATAAAATAATTAGAAAATAATACTATGTACAAAAATATAAGTACATATACATATATAACAAAAAATATACACTAATACTACTACTACTACTAATAATAAAAATAATATAAATAAAAAAAGCAAGCATAATATAATAAAAATATTAAAATAAAGTAATTAGGAAATAATACTATGTATAAAAATATATACATATACATATGTAATAAAAAATAATATACACTAATGTATAATAATAATAATAATAATAATAATAATAATAATGATATGAAAAAAGAATAATAATAATAATAATAATAACAATAGTGTTTAGACAAAATAATTTGAAAATAAAAGGCAAAATAAGCAAAAAAAAGACTAAATTGAACTTGAAATGGAAATTCGGGGCAAATTTGAAGATAAAATACAAAGAAGGGGACCTATCTGAACACGCAAATAACCTGGAGGGACCAAAGGAGAAAATACCCCTCCCTCATAAACGCAGCAATTAACACGGGACCAAAATGAAGAAAAAAATAAAATTACCGGGCAAAATTAAAAATAACGAAAGTTTTAATCATAAAATTGTAGAAAAGCGGAAGGGCTAAATGCGCAAATAGCCCATTTTCCAAAAAACACGTGGATCCTAGGCGAATCGGGTCGGGTCGATCCGCTCTAAGCCAAAACGACGTCGTTTTGGGGGCTATAAAAGGCTTCTTTTCTTCAAAAAAAAATTCATTTTTTGCAGAGCAAAGAAAAAAAAGGGAGAGAGGGGAGAGGGAAAGGAGATTTCCGGCACCAGGGCCGGTCACTTTCCGATCACCGGACCATCGCCGGCCGCCTTACGCCACCGTCGCCGGCCACCGTCACGGTGGCCGAAAAATCGAAAAAGGTCAATTTTTTTTAGTTTTATAATATATATTTTATATGTATATTAATAGAAAAATAAAGAAATATGTGTGTATATGTATGTGAAAAATCAAATAAAAGAAAAAAACAAAGTAACCTTTAGCCCGATTGCATTTTGTTTTCTTCTTCGAATGCTTGCTATTACTTTTGTATATTTTGGGACTATTCTTGTTGTTTTTGTATATAATGATTTATTTCATGAACTTGCCAACCCCTTACACTGATTTTCGATTTGGCTTTTATAGCCATATTACAAACTATTTTTTTTCTTTCTCTCTGTCTTGCTTGTTTGCTTTGTCTTTGCAGGGTATGGCCGGTGGATGTGATGGGACGGTGCTGCAATGGGCAGGTGGTGGCAGAGGGCAGGTGGCCGAATGGGACAAGGTGGTTAGGGTTTTTAGTTTCTGACGAAAGGTTGTGGGATAGTTAGTGGGTTAGGGTTTGTTTAATTTGGGCTGGTAGTTTAGGTTTTATTTGGGCTTGGGGATGGGTTAAATATTTAGGTTCTGTAATGAGTTTGGGTAGATTTAGTTTAAATGGGTTTTGTAAAATGGGTTAAGGGGTTTGTTATTCTATAGGCCAAAATTGGCCTACAACAATATATATTTTAAAAAAGATTCAAAAAAAATAAAAAATAAAATACTTGAGTATGATATATTTGAATAATTAATTTAGAAAATTTTTAAAATTTTAACTTTTTTATATTTTTTTGAATTTTTAAAATTTTTTATAATTTTTTAAAAATATAACATTTGAAATTTTTATAAATATTTTGAATTTTAAAAATTATTTTTCATTTTTGAAAATTATTTTAAGTTTTTTTTGGTAATTTTTATTAAGAGAGAGATCAATTTGCTTATTTTCAAAGTTAACAAGGACCAAAGGGTATTTACACCAATTTATTATTTGAATTATTCGAATTATTCGAATTCTGAAATTCAACTCGACTCGAATTCGAAACTCGAATTGAGTTATTCGAGTTAACTCGAATAATTTGAATAACTCGATTCAATTAACTCAAAAATTAAATTTTTTTCGATTTTTTTAAATCGAATCGATTTTTACTCACCCTTGTTGGCAATACTCAACTTGTTCAGTTTCAACTTTCAAATAAGGATGCTATAAAATAAAATAGCCAACGGGCTGCTAAAAAATAAAATAGTTAGGTGGCTGCTCAAAAATAAAATAGTCAAGGGATGATGCTTAAATGCTATAACATGAAATGATTTCACTTTAGATAAAAGAATGCAGCTACAATTTAAAAAATTAGGGTAATCTTTTCCTTACGGATTAGATTTCCACAACAAAGGATGGATACTTTCAGTTGGTTAGTGTGCCTTGTTTTGTTCTTGTTCTTGTTCCAACTCTCAAGGAAATTGGGAAGAACCAACAGGCTTCCACCTGGTCCACCTGCAATTCCAATCTTCGGAAACCTCTTCCAGCTTGGTGATAAACCCCATAGGACCCTTGCAGAACTTGCAAAGGTTCATGGGGACATCATGACTGTGAAATTTGGCCAAACCACTACTATAGTTTTGTAATCTGAAACCATGGCCAAAGAAATCCTCCAAACGCATGACGCAATATCTTGTAATCGAACCGTTCCTGATGCCCTTCATGCCCTTCATCACCACGAAGCCGGAATAGCTTGGATGCCTGTTTCAACCACATGGAGAAATCTTAGGAAAATCTGCAACTTGCACATTTTCGCTAGTCAGAAACTTGACGCTAACCAACACTTGCGGCGTAACAAAATAGAACAACTCCTTGCTGATGTTGGTGATAGTTCCCGCATCGGAGAATCGATAGAGATATCCACTGTTGCTTTCAAAACTACGCTTAATCTTATATCCAATACTATTTTCTCCGTCGATTATGCCGACTCTTCTTCTAATACTGCCCTGGAATTCAGAGAAATTTTACAGGTTATCAAGGAAGAGTTGGGAAAAGCCAATTTTGGTGATCTTTTTCCTACTCTAGCTAAACTTGACTTGCAAGGCATAAGGCGTCGCATGGCAATTCATTCTAAGAAGATGATGAATATTTTTGATAAAGAGATTGATAAGCGGTTGGAGTTGAGAAAGATGAATGATTATATACCAGCTCAAGATTTTTTGGATACTCTTCTCCAAATCAGTGAAGATGATAACGAAGAGCTTGACAGAAATCTGATAAAACATTTGTTTTTTGTACTTTTTCTCTCTTCAGCCTCTCAATTGTTTTCTTCCTTTTTTTTTTTTTTTTTAGTCCATAACTCGGTAAGAATTTGTGAAACAGGATTTGTTCACTGCAGGAACGGATACAGTTACAAGTACACTGGAATGGGCAATGGCGGAATTACTCCATAACCCAAAAGCTTTACAGGAAGTCCGAAGAGGACTACAACAAATAATTGGCAAAGGGAACGTACTGGAGGAATCTAATGTTACTCGTTTACCTTATTTGCAAGCAATTGTCAAGGAAACGTTGAGATTGCATCCTCCAGTTCCTTTCTTACTTCCTCGAAAAGCTGAAGTAGATATCAAGATTCACGAATTCGTCATTCCAAAGGGTGCACAGGTGTTGATCAATGCATGGGCTATAGGCAGAGATCCTAATTTCTGGGAGGAGCCTGAATTGTTTAGTTTAGAGAGGTTCATAGAATCAGAAATTGATGTTAAAGGAACGAACTTTGGATTGATTCCATTTGGGGGAGGGCGACGAATTTGCCCTGGATTACAATTGGCCATTAGAATGTTGCCCTTAATGCTGGGTACACTTATTCATTCATTTGATTGGGAACTTGAAGATGGAGTCACACCTCAAAGTTTAAACATGGATGAAACGTACGGTCTTATTTTACAGAAAACTCAACCATTAAAAGTTATCCCTCGTTCGATTTAATAATAATTTATTGTATATTTTTATCTATAACTTTTGAAAAATTTAAGTAATAGAAAAGTTAAGTATTGAATTTTACTGTTAAATTTTATGAGAGCTAAATTTATATTAGAAAATTGTTTGATAAATTAGTAAATATAAATATTAAATATAATTATGTTGTTAGATAAAAGTAAATATTAATTTTTAATTTTAATCTTATTAATATATTATTTTATATATTTTGGATTGTTTTCGGTGAAAGATAAATATAGTAATTTAAATATGTCTTTCTTTTAAGAGAAGGATAATTTGTTTTAATTTTTTAATAAAATAAAATTAATTTAATATTTTTTAGATTAAGTAATAACTATCTACCTATCTACTTATCTTATTCAACACTTTCTAAAAAAAATTCATAATAAAAAAATAAAAATGGTTATCAAACATATTTAAAGTATTAAATGTTGAAAACTTTCATTTTCAATGATTTATCAGACACACCCTTTATTAATAGTAAGTTATTATAGAATTATTTTAGATTATCTTTCATTTTTTTTCAAACATTGTGGGCAATGCTAGCATTCATTAATCACATAAATTATTGCCACAATACATCTTATATATATATATAACAATATTTTCCACTGCTCATAAATTATGTGAACTAAAGTATTGGTACCAAGGATATAAATACACATACCAACTTAGACGCGTAGTCAGCTCCCCGATTTCACCCAGATTTCTTGATGATTAGCCGTCCCGATCCTTCAACCTCAGCATGGACCCAAACTACTCGTCCCCCCTTGAAACATGTTTTGATTATTTGTATCTATAACTACTGAAGAGCAATAATTGAAACTTACTTGATGAAAAGTTATTATCAAATTATTTTGTATTTTATTCATGTTTTTCAAACATTGTGGGCAATGACAACATCAATCACATAAAAATCATGCGTACCTATTCACTATCAAGTCATGTCTGGGAGCAAACATTCACATTTGAACTCAACAAAGGTTCGTTTCGTCAACAACCAAAATATATCTGCCACAACACATATATTAGATATATATGGATTAAACAACTTTCTCCATTGTCATTGAAGCTTAGTGAGCAAGAATCTTGATACCAAGGATACAAGTGTATGTACAAGTACGTATACCAAGTTCGAAAAATCCTCAAACTTTATTGGTGATAAAATCCGTCACTTTTTTTTTTAGTATTCATGAGAATGTTATAATATATGCATTTTGAACTTATAAATGTAAGTTTCACAGGTCACAGATCAAAGCCCAAGACCATTGTGCACAGAATGTCTTAGAGAGATCAACTTATTAAATGGTACTCATTTGACCAACATAAATTAGCCTGACTCATGGAAAGCTGGAACGATGGAAATGTGCAAGTGTACACAATCACAAGAAGAAATAAAACGACAAGTAAATGTCGAGTTATTGTACCTAGAGGGACTGTGTAAGAAAATATTTATGAAATGCAATTAAAAATACTTTGGTGATGGAAAATCGTTTGTTTTGAAAAAGGGTTTAATAAAACTAGATTTTAACTAAGAAAATTAAAGGGTAGAAATTCTAATGCACGATTGCTGAATCAATATGACATAATTGTGTTAGATCAATTACATTTTTTAACTTAATATTACTAAAACAATGTTCATGTTGTTACGAATAAATTCATGGCATCTTGGTAATTTGTTAACTATAGCACATGCAGACTTACAAAATTAACTAATCTCTTTAACATATTACCATGTCAATTCAAACAATTAATCAATTTTAATAAGCAAGTAAAAGATTAAGTGAAGTAACAATATATTCCTATATTGAAACAGTTTAATCACAATAATCTTGCAAGTTATGCAAGACTAATGTACAGTTTAATCACAACACAAACATGATTTTAATAACTTAAGTAGACGAAATACAATCACCTAACACAAATTAAATTTAAGCCATGTTAATTAAATTTAGAATAAAAACATAAAATATTCATAGACATATTCATAACAACGACAAGGAAAGTTAAATGATAGAAAACTAGAATCAGATCCCGTGTTTCTCCGAAGCCAGACTAGTTTGCTCCTCTCCTTCTCCGTTCGTTCTTATTGTTCCACGGCTTCTATAAGCACTTGAATACTACAACCCAAGGTGGTTGAAGGCTCTTTTCCAATAGGGAAATCAGCAATGGAAATAGAAGGGAAAAATGGGAAACAAATGGAGGTTTTGGAAGGGAGAAAGTGAGTAAAAGAGAGAGAGATGTGGAATGAAAGGTGTGTTGAATGAATAGGTGAAGGGGGTAATTATAGATGGGAGTGGCCGCTAAAAATAGCAAATAATTAACAGCCATTAACTCCCCCCATGGCCGGCCACCACTCATGCACAAGTGGAAGATTTCAACTTGCTATATTTAGTTAGGGGCAAATTTATAAAAGCATAATAAGTGGAGGGGTTTAAATGCGATTTCAAGGAGATTTCAAGGGCTGATTTGTAAGTCAATAAATCAATTAATTTGAGCTAATTGGATCAGCATTTAGGATGGGTTTGGACAGTCTGATTGCTCAGTTGGATCAATCTTTCGTTATAGCACAATTGGGTCTCCTTTCCATAATATAATTAATAATAATTATTTAACCCAAAATAAATTGGATAAAAATTAAAATTAATTATATTATGTATTAATATTCATAATTTGGATCATCTTAGGCCGAAAAATTAATTCATCTTAATGCAAATATGTCTGCCGAGCTAATTTTCACCTTTTGTGCAAATATGCTTGAAAATAAATCAAAAATTTCACCATTTGTGCAAATATGTTGAAAAATTAAAATTAGTTATATTATGTATAAGTATTCACGGTTTTGAGCTTCTAGCAGTGTCTGCTAAGCCAAATTTCACCCTTTGTGCAAATATGTTGAAAATAAATAAAAATTTATGAAAGTTTATTATAAAATTAATCAAAATTAATTATGTTAATAATTTAAGTACAATTTAATTATTTTATAATTATATTTTTCAACAAGAATTATTACGAAACTGCATGATTTTGAGTTAAAAAAGGCATGAAAAAGTCTATATATTTTCATGTTTCCAGAAGCCTATCTACTTGAAGCCTTGGTAGTGCAGTGAAACACTCTAGAACAACTAGAGTTATCATGTTAAATAGTGTAAATCCTAAAAGGATAAGTTTTTATAGAGCTTAAATCCCTCAGGACTCTCAATTGTAGATACACTCTGATCTCGATAGTCGATGTAACTTAATCTGTACCATTGGTTTTGGGGGAACTCAACTAAAAATAGAGGTCTTACTCTTCATTTATATTCACTCATTTGCAATCCTTCATAGTAATTGAATATTATTGAGAGAATTTACTCAAATACTTGGTGTGTGCTATTTTTCTGTGGCTTTCTCTGTTAGTTCGTAGCTTATTTTGTCTTTCGAGTTTACTTCCGTTTTGCTTTTATGTCTTAGAGAATTTCTACAAGAATTCTCATTTTTCAAAAGTAGGCTGACTTAGGCAAGATTTGAACCCAAAGAATCGCCTAAGGCTGCGCGGTCTACTAGACTAAAGATTTAGCCCCGTGACAGCTGGTATTAGAGCCAATGTTCGAAGGCACCAATTAAGATGATGAAAGGAGGAGACGAGCAGAATGTTTCGATAGAGACTCGTAGGAGGTCTAGGAAAAATAATATATTAAGGGATATGCTATCGGCTTTGGAAGGTAGGGTGACCAATCTCGAGGAATCCATGGGTGGTGTGAAGGAAGCACTCAAGGTAGTTGAGGGATGCATCGGTGAGTTAGACTCGTTGAGAGAGCAACTCAGGGACTTTGTGACAGAGGTTATTAGTTCCAACCGGGGTGCAATGAGAGATGGCATTAATGTCGCCATGGATGATTAGACAAGAAGCTGTCTAAGAAGGATATTGCTCTTAAAGCGATGATCGTGGATTTGAAGGGGGAAACTGAGGCCATGATCGCAAAAATTGAAGAGCTCGAGGAAAAACTTACTCTATGCAGAGCTGCCGTGGGAAAATAGATGTTGATTGTAGTCCCTAAACAGTGAAAAGTGGATTCCCTAAGCCGAAAGAGTTCAATGGGACAATGTTCACAAGAGATATGGACAATTTTCTCTGGGAGTAGAATAATACTTTCGTGCGGTAGGCATCGAGGATGATGCCACTAAGGTAAATACTGCTACAATATATTTTACTAATGTCGCTTTTTTATGGTGGCGTCAGAAGTCCATAGATGAGAAATGAGGTGGTACCAAAATTGGACTCGAGAGGAGTTCCTAAAAGGACTAAAAAAGTAGTTTTACCCGCAGTATGTTGAGGAGGAGGCTCAGGCTAAGTTGTATCAGTTTACGCAATAAGGTACTTTTTGGGAGTATGTCAAAGACTTAAGTGAATTGATACTTCAAACATTGACCTGACTGAGAAAGAAACTTTCTACTGGTTTAGAGATAGGTTGAAGCCTTAGGCGAAGTAAAAGTTGCATTGACAACGTATCACTAAGCTTATTGTATCCATGACCGAGGCAGAATCCTTTATCAAGCTTGGTCAGAGGAAAGACAAGTTTGAGTCTTCCAAGACTAAAGAGATAGGCAATGGTGGGGAGACCACTAAAAAGATAGAAATGAAAATGGTGACAAAGGTAAAAATGAGATGTCAGATTTTATGTGACATAATTTAAAATGAACAATTTAAAGAAAAATGAATATTGTAAAAATAAATGTTGTAAAAATATTGGTTTTAAGGTTGTCAAAGCTTTTACAAAAACTATCATTCACTTACACACACACACTCTCTCTCTCTCTCTTTAATTTTACTTTATTTTTTAGTTTTTATTTTTAAAAGTTATGTGGCAACATTTTATTTTTCTTTAAAATTTTCATTTTAAATCATGTTATATAAGATTTTACGTGTCATTTATAAGTTAAATTAGCATTTTCAGTGATAGAAGGACTTGATTGATATAGCATCGGTAGTTTAATGATGTAATTAGAATGTTTTGAAATTTAGGGACCAATTTAGAATGAGGGTCATAGTTTGGAGATGTTTGGTGTAATTAACTCTTTTGATTTACTATGAAAGAAAAAAAAACATTAGAAAAGAATAAAAAGTGAAGTATGAAAAAAAAAGGACAAATGTTGCAACTAGAAGGTGACATGTGTGAGTAATAGACATTTACCAAGAAAATTAACAGATCTTTTATTGAATAAACTTGATTTGAATGATTTTAACTAACCTTAGTTATCTTTTTTAAGGGATGCAACTAACCCATAAAACATTAATAGTCTTTTCAAGGGAAAAGAAGAGACTATTTTAAGTATAAAATGTGGGCAGTTGTATTAAAGTGTAGAATTAAATTTTTAATGAAGGCTTAATATAAGATTTGGTACTTGAATTTGACTTTTTTTCCTAATTCAATACTTAAACTTTTATTTGATACAATTCAGTACTTAAACTTGTCAATTGTTACACAAATCACCCAAAACACTAAGGGCACGTTTGGTTCGCTGTATTGGATTAGAGGTGTATTGGATTAGAGGTTTAATGGATTAGAGGTGTATTGGATTAGAGGTGTAATAGCAAATCAACTGTTTGGTTGAATGTAATGGAATAGAGGCGTAATAGTAATCTTGTGTTTGGTTGAATGGAATAGAGGTGTAATAGCATAATGGAAAAAAACTAAAATGACTAGAATACCCTTACCATAAATTTGTTTTGGTAAATGATTATTGTTATTGTTATTTAAATTTTAATAAGATTATTAATATCAATAATAAATAATTTAATCATATTTAAACATAATTATTATTAAATATATTATAATTAAAATATATAATTTAATAAAATTCTTAATAATCAATATTCTTATATGAATTTACTCAAATCATAATATATGATACTATAAAATATAAATTAACATAATTATTATTAAATATATTATAATTAAAATATATAATTTAATAATATTATTAATAATCAATATTCTTATATGAATTTACTCAAATCATAATATATGATACTATAAAATATAATTTAACATAATTATTATTAAATATAATTTAATAAAAATATATAATTTAATAAAATTCTTAATATTAAATATTCTTATATGAATTTAATAAAATCATAATATATAATACTATATAATATAATTTAAAATAATTATTATTAAATATAATTTAATAAAAATATATAATTTAATAAAATTCTTAATATTAAATATTCTTATATGAATTTAATAAAATCATAATATATAATACTATATAATATAGATTAATAATGTAGATACTTGCTAAGAAAACATGGATTAAACAAATGTCAAGCATAGGCTTCTTCCAAAAAAATTTTTCTATGAACAATCACATAGGCATAAAGCAACCATGGTAAACTATAAAAAAAAAAGATCTATATGTTATCAAGCAGCAAATCTGTGTTTGTAACTTCTAATATATAAGTTCTGCATGCATATTCAAGAAAAACAACTAGTATACAAATCACTTACCATACAAAAGTTAAACTATAAAGCAGTAAACAGAGTGACATTAAAGTGAACTTGAAACAACCAACACTGACTCATAAAACAGATTCTTAAGCCTTAGCAACAGCTTTCTAGTGACATTTACATGTAATCGCAGGCTTTGAGAAATGATGTAGACTAGGGTCATTTTCTCATTTACAAACATTATGGACAAACATTGCAAGTATTAACAGGTTTTCTATCCACACTTTATTTCATCAAAAACATTGCAAGTATCTCTTCATCAGTCGAGTACAAATTATCAAAATCTGACTCGAACTCTTCATCATCCACATTGTCTCGTGGTTGCACCTCCAATTCATCCATCAATTCATCATCGGTCTCCTCATGCTTCCCAGCTAACTTTCTACGCAAAATGGCCTCAAGAACTGAAGGGAGTGCCTCTTCATCCCCTTCAAAGTACTTCTTGATTCGGGTTTTCAGCTCTGGCACCAAATAACTAAGTTAAACAACATAACAAAAAAAACAAACTATCATGATTTATCCAAACAAATATATACATATATCATGATTTAGTTTCCCTTCCTTTCTTAACAACCAAACAAATAATTTCCAAATAAAAAAAAGTAAATTCCAGCAAAGAAGAAGCAAAGATTAAAAAAAAGTAATTTCATCTTATTCAACTCTTGGAAGAAATCATATAAAATTTAGTTTTAGCCTTAAGTTCTACACCAGTAGCATCAGTTGACACATTATACACATAGGCAAATTCAAAATACTAAGAAAGAGCTAAACATTGTAGTAACCGATTAACTTTCTGATATATTAATGAGTCATCCATTTCAACATCACCAACTACACATATAAATAAGAGTACCATAGAGTCGCATTTGCAAGATATGCTACTCGTACTCGAGTATGTTCAGTTTTTTAAGTTTTTTGAGACATCTTCAAACTCGTATCCGGAGATATACCAAAAAAAGGCCAGCCATGAATACTTCAGGAAAAGAAATAAAAGTTGCAAGTCTAGAATTCCAAGCAACTACTGTTCTAGATGAAAAGGGCATATCAAAGCTCCTTTTCAAAAGCATAGGCAATTTTCCAACTGATGACAGCAAACTAATTCTAGAATAAGAGCTAAACTATATACATATATAACTCAAATATATGTGCTACAATGAAAAACAATCGGCTTCATCACCTTTCTCAACATGGTCTACTGTGTTATTAATTTTATGAATTTAAGCAATGAGAAATGCTACCAGAGACACCGATCACCTCTCCTTAGGTAATGCCAATTTTTTATCTTTAGCTACAACATTCGGAGCAAACGGCAACAGATATGAACATCATATTTGAAATGAATGGATGGTCCACTGGAAGGCAAGTTATAATAGTAGTCCTATGTCCTACCAACTGTATTGATGCAAGTAATATCAATGCTATTAACTAATTTAAGGGAGGCATCCAACAACAGAAGGCGAAGTTGGTCCATCCAAAGAAAAGACAAAAAGAAGCTGGAGTCCAAACACCATAGTTGAAGCAGGAAAATCATCTAAACAAAAGGCTTTGCATGTCCAGAACCAGAATGCAGGAATATTATAGCCTTGTGACAAGTATTATAACAAAAAAAAAACAGCCAAACCTCTTGTCCAGCACCAGTTGAAATGATTGAAATCGGTGAGAAATCTTCCAATTCAGTAGCCTTTTCTCTTGCAAGAGCAACAACACTTTCAGGAAAATTGGCAAATTCTACCACATGAATACCAAAACTTTCAGGATAAACAGGTATATTTCAGAAGTTATAAATCATGAATAAAGCCTTAGTGCAACACATAAAGCAAATAACCTATCAAATAATTACAGTTCTTCACAGCTTGCAGACCTTAGCAGCAATAAGTCCACTGATTTGAGCCATATCACAAAGCAAAACAGCACCACACTTATCCGCAATCTGTCGAAACCTTCCGTAATCCCATTCCCTCGAATACGAACTACCACCACAAATCAATATCTTAGGCCTAAAATCATGCGCCCTCTATTCCAACTTCTCATAATTTATATACCCAGTTTGTGGATTCACTTTATATGGCAAACTCTCAAAGAAAATTGAAGCAGAAGATACTTTTATACCATGTGGGGTATAATACCCATGACTGGTATTCCCTCCTGATGGAGTATCCAATCCCATGATCCTATCTCCGGGCAATAGTAACCCAGTATAAACTGCGGCAAAGATGAAACTAACCCTAAAGAGAGCGTTGATGAAGTGTCAGCCGATTGAGATAACAAATCCATGGAACAAAAGCTTGCATTCAAACAAAACCCAAACGAAAAAAACGAATAAATGAGAGAAAAATTAAAACAGAGAAAGCCGAAGACAATGTTGAAGCAAAGATTCATACCTGAAATCGGCCTCCGATGAAACAATGTTGAGGATTTGTTATGAAAGCAGAAGAAATGAGGATAGATCTGCAATGCCGATGGAAGAAGAAGCAGAAATCTATGAGGGCAGAAAAAGGAAACGAAAATAAGAAATGGGGTAAGGATTCTCTAATCGGCGCTGGATGGGGGGAATAGCTATTACGGGACCGGGTGTATTAGGGAAGGAACAGATTTGGGACGTAATGGTAATACAACCAACCAAACAACAGATTAAATGGGGATTAAGTGGGGCCCATCGATTAGGGGTGTATTGGCATAGCCAATACACCCAACCAAACATGCTGTAACGATGTTAATTTTTTTATGAGGTGGCACACATAGACAATGTGTGGCTGAGTCTGACACATGGTGTATGAAACCATCACAATTTCAAACGTGGAAAATACATAAAAAAATTTTAATTTTAATTTCTTAATTAAAAATTAATCTCCTTTTTGGGAAATTCTTTACAAAATCTTAGTCGCGTTTTCTTTCAAAAACTAAACCCTAAACCATACAACAACTAAATCATTCAACTTCTTTAGATTTCTTTAAATTCAAAGAAAGATATCAATATCAAATAAGGTTTGTATTTCATCTTGAATGGGTCTACTAATTATTTTATTTGAAAATCTCTTTTTCTTTTTATAAGCCCTTTTTTATTAATTTTTATTTATGATTTTTTTGTTAACCATTGAAGGAATAAATTGTATTTTTCTGTTGAAATATCATGTTTTCAATATTTGAAACCCGAAATATGTTGTTATTTTAAATAGGGGTGAGCAAAATTCGATTCGATTCGAAAAAATAAAAAAATTCAAATTTCAAATTAGTCAAATCGAGTTATTCAAATTATTTGAGTCAACTCCAATAAGAAATTTCGGATTTCGAGTTCGAGTCAAGTTGAATTTTTACAATTCGAGTAACTCGAATAATTCAAATAACAAATTAGTATACATACCGTTTTGGTCCCTATCAATTTTGAAAATGAGCAAATTGGTCTCTCTCTTAACAAAAAAGTACAAAAAAAAATCAAAGTAATTTTCAAAATTTGAAAATAATTTTTAAAATTCAAAATATTTATAGAAATTATAAAATTTATATTTTCAAAAAAATTATAAATTTTTTAAAAAATTCTAAAAATATATTAAAAAATGTAATAAAATAATAATTTTGGAATCTAAATAAGTGATTAATGATTCAAGCTTATGATACTAACATATAAATATATATTTTTTTCTTTTTTATTTTGATTTAAAAAAGTTTTCAAATATATATTATTTCAAATTTTTGTGTTCTAACATGGAAATAGTTATTTTGTACAAGATTGTAATTTAACATTATTAATTTTTCTGATTTAACTCAAACGGTTTCATTCAATTCAATCGAATGCTCACCCCTAATTCGAGTTAAAGAAAAATCCAAATAAAAATAGACAAAACTATGTCGTTTTGATAAATGTTTAATTTTTCTAAAGTTAAAAGTCTATCAAGTTAAAAGGCAAAACTACGTCGTTTTGATAAATGTTTAATTTTTCTAAAGTTAAAAGGTAAAACTACATTATTTTGATAAATGATTACCCATTAGTCTTACTTTCCTTCCCGAATCACCCCACTCTCCTTTTTTCTTTACTCAAAATTAATCTAAAAGCTTGTACTTCGTCTACTAGTAAAATAATCGGTCCACGTAAAAGAAACATTGAGTATAAATAATAAGATTTGTTAATTCGACTTGACTCAACTTGAAATTTTCTGATTCAGTTTGACTCGATTTAAAAAAAAAATTCAAATTAGGTTGGTTGCTAAAATAGGATTTGTCAAATCGACTAAGTTGGAATTTTTTGACTCAATTCGACTCGACTAGATCGAATACTCACCCCTAATTTTAAATTGTGTTTTTTTATTTGGGTTAGATTTTTTTTTATTTGTTTTAAGGAATTTGATAATGGATGAAAAGTTCTTTTTAGATTTTCTTTGAAAATTGTTTTATGAGTATTCAAAATTGATTTGAGGGTTCAAAATAAATATCTAAATAGGGAAATCAAGTTGAGAGATTTTGAATTTGAGTTCATGTGCTGATAAGTTTTCCTTGATATGGTTCAGAGCTATAATACGATTTGGAACTCATTTTGATTTTGAATAAGTAATGTTTTTTTAATTTCTTTGACAACACATCTTTTTTTTTTTTTGGGAGTGAATTCTAAGTGAATTGATATTATTGACTGTGATTGTAGACAAGTCAAGGAACATTTTTTTTCATTTGAAATTTACTATACACATGTATTGCATATATTGTTATTATTTTATGGAACTCATTTTATTGTTGTTTGTAATTTTTTAGTATTAAATGTAGGCTTGTAAATGGTTGTTTTTGTAGAGTAAAACGTGGATTTGATTAGTGCACCAATTGATGTAGATTCTGAGCCTTTATTGCATAGTATAGAAATTGAGATAAGTGATTTAAGCCAAAGGCAAATGAAAATAATATAATTGATTTTATTAGTGTACCAAAGAGACAGGTAGGGTTGATGGGTCTAATTATGTTAACGGTATAAGGGTTAATGAAGATAATATAATTGAGCCCTAGAGAGAGAGAGAGTGAGAGTCATTAGTGAAATTGAGAGATAGAAAAAATGGTAGGAAAATAAAATGATGTAGAAGCATATTTTAATAGGTTTAGTGGGGATGACATTGAGTATTTGGGATCTTCTGATTTGGATAGTTGTGAAACTGATTCAATGGTAGGTTAGCTTGTAAGAAAGGGAGAATTGTCTTATTTGATACATTGGTCACAGTACCTAGATTCTAGCTTGGAATGAGTTTTACTAATAATACTCAATTCAAGAATGCTTTAGCAGCTTATGCCATAGCTAAGAGAATTGATATTAAGTACATTAGGAACGAGAAGTTTAGGACAGGAGCTAAGTGTAAATATGCTAGTTATCCTTTTCTTATATATGCTACTAAGGATAGTACTAATGGATTTTTCAAGATTAAGACCTTTTTGAATAAGCACCAATGTTCTGTGACATTTTGAAATAGTCGAGCCAATTACAAGTTTGTTGGAAGGCATTTTCTTGGAAAGTTAAGAGTGTTACCTCAATTAAAGCTAGTTTAGATGTAAAGGCTTGCAAACGAGGATTTGAAGGTAGAATTGCAAATAAGTGTATGTAGTAGAGCTAGGGCATAGGCCTTAAAACAAATTAAAAGGTAAAGTGAAGTTTGAGTTTAGTCATTTGTATGATTACACTTTTTCTCTAAGAAAGACAGACCTAATTGCCAAGATAGAGCTAATGGTTAAGCGACCTACTATTAATCACACCCTAAATTTTAAGAGAATGTATGTTTGCTTCACAACCTTGAAAAATGGGTTTAAGCAATTTTGTAAGCCTATTATATGTTTATATTAATGTTTCTTGAAAGGGTCTTACAAAGGTGAGATTTTATCAACTGTGGGTAGAGATGAGAATGATCAAATATACCTTATTGCATGGGCTATTGTTAAGGTAGAGAATAGGGAAACATGGGGGTGGTTCCTTGAAAATTTGGAATCGGATCTATAGTTGGGTGATGGTGATGGATTCAGCATAATGAGTGATATGCAAAAGGTTAGTATATTTTCTTTAATTTTTATTTAGTTGGCGTTTCATACAAATTTAACCATATTTATGCTATTAAGTTTGAAATTTCTATTTTGTAAGGGAGATTGCATACATGTTGCTATGAGTGGAGCATTGTAACACCCCTAACCCATCTCTATCATCGGATTAGGGTTATGAAGCATTACTATACAAATCAAAACAGTTAACACCGAAATATAAACTAATATGCAATTTAAAAAGTAACAATTAAAAAAACTTAATTTAATTATAGCATAATTGTAACACCCCTTACCCGAGTTCAACGCCGAAACAGGATATGAGGTGTTACCGGACTTAAACACATACAAACATACATTTCCTAATTATGAAATTTCGCTCCAATTTAAAACCTTTCACAGTACTTTAATGTCCCTATTATGGGCCTAAGAGGCCTCGAAAACACTTTAGAATTGATTCAGGACTAATCTGTGCACTTTAGAAAACTTTGTAAAATTTCAAGCAGACAGGGGCACACGCCCATGTGGAAGGGAAACACACCCGTGTGTCTTCTTAACATGGCCATGTTGAAGGCCCGTGTGGCTCACACAGCCTGAACATATTGGGACACGCCCTTATCCCTAGCCTGTGCGAATTTATTTCTCGATTCGAACTTACAAGGGTTTTCACACGGCTTGGCACACGCCCCTATCTACCACACGGCCAGGACATACCCGTGTGCAAAAACCTTGACTGTAACACCCCCTTAACCCCAAACCATTGTCGGAATAGGGTTACGAGGCATTACCAGACATATCAGACAACTTACAAAATAATTCACAAATAAAAAATATTCATAGTATAATATAACAGTTAAGTCCTAATAATAGACGCTTGAAGCCAAAACGTAAATTTAAAAGTGAAAAGGAACTTGTTCAAATTCTTCGGATTTTTTTTAAAATTTCGACAGCATTTTTGCTTATTTTTATATAAAACCCCCTGCAAACTTTAAACTCAAAAATAAACCAATATCAATACTCCAACCAATGATTAAGTATACTCAATTACATCCAATTTATATTAAAATAATAATTTAATACCTTAGTTTAAACAATACAACATGTTAGTATATATGTATAATTAATAATATTTATTTCATTTCAATTATTTAATACCAAACCTACCATTTCACAACTTTATATCATATTCATAATCCAAAACATTATAATCATTTATATACAACCAAAATCATTTAACTTAATGTATACACATAATTTATATGCAACTACCTAGTACATGCCACTTAACCAAAGGAAGAAATACATCACCAAAATCTTTTTGTTGGAGTCGGGTTTGTTTTGGATGCTAGACCGGATCCGAAACTCTAATAACCTGTGCACGGAAACAACCGTATGCTGAGTATTTCATACTCAGTGGTATTACTATAAATCAAGACTATTTAACATTAATAAATTACAAACATCAACCATAAATTTATTATTTATTTAAACTAATTATATATATAATTATATTACTTCATAAATCTTAAATTCATAATTCATTTTTTTCCATACCAACTCAATTCATAATTTAGTTTATACATTCTTTCTCATACTTTTCAATAGTACCAAAACAAATAATCTTATTTTCAATATTTCATTTCAATTATTTACCCTATTAACAAGGCTCAGACTTTGACAGATACGCGGATTCCACCCACACACCAGAATATTCAACCCAAACACACTCGGAATATTATAAATCCTCCAAACACACCAGTAAGGCATTAAATGCCTCTTCGGATAAACCGAAGTATATAATAACAGAAACATCTTCTCGGCCGAACTACAATCTCCTCATCACATCACAAATCCAATGGCTTGCCATTTGTATCAAATCTAGTCCAACAAGTTAATAGGGTATTATTTTACTTTTCTAATTTCAATTTCATTTACACAAAAAAAGTTTTCAATACTCAATCAATTCAAATATCTATTATCTTAATTCATATACAATTTAATTTTCACACATACTTATATTTAAATTTAAATATAATACTTACCTTATCTTAATTATTACATAACTATAAATTCAATATACATTTAATAAATAGTTTGAGTTATAGTAATACAAACCCGAAACATGAGTTTACTCCTCAACGATCTTTTCTTTTCCTTTGGATGCCGATGCCTCGTTTTCCTTGTTAGCTACGAAAAAAAATAATAATAATAACAATTTACATTATTAATTACAGCATTAATTTAAAAATTAATTGAATTTTTATTCAATTTATTCCCTAATTCTCATTTAATCCTAATTAACTCTTTTATTTGTTTAACTTAATTTATACTTCATTTCTACTCAATTTCCTTCCATGTTCACCCTAACAATCTAATGTTCATTATAAAACCCTAATTTAAAATTTCTTTCAATTTAATTTCCTAAAACACAAAACTTATAGCTTCTTTTACAATTTAATCCCCTTTTCAATTTCTAACTTAAAATTCATTTAATTAAATCCATAATTCTTCTTTTTCTTCAACATGAACTTTGTTTAAAAACTTTTAAACTTTCAAACTGTCAAATTAATTTCATCAAACCTTGTTTTAAGACTTCTAAAACATCAAAATTAAATAGAAAGGACTTAAATGACTTACCAATCAAAGCTTTAAACCTTAAACTCGTAGTTTTTCCTTTTTCTTTTCTTTCCCCTTTTCTTCCTGCTCTGTTTCGAATGTCTCTGTTCTTTCTTGTCTTTGTTTCTTTTTATTTCATTCTTTTATTCTTTTATTTACTTAATTAACATATATTATAATATATTTATTTTAAATATCTATTAAGCATTTAATTATATACACAAGTGTACACCATCAATACCATACATTTGTCACCATTTATTTTTTATTTTTTTTTCACACAAGTATTTAATAATTTAATTATTTAATTAACAAATATCTTTTACCTTAATATTAAGTAACTTAATTATTTTATTACAAGTGTACATGTATCTATTTATTACAAATGTACCAATATTTTTATTACAATTGTCATTATTCAATTTGTTTGTCAAACAAAAATCTCATAAATTAATTATTTAATTAATAAATATCTTTAACTTATTAATAATAATAATAATAATAATAATATAAAACCATACTAATAAATAATAATAATAAAATCTTATTTTTTTTAATGCATACGGGGCTAATCTTTTGTAAATGGTTTAATTACCATTTTAATCCTTTTTATTTTCTATTACTTCAGAATTAAACTTTTACCCCTTATTCAATTTAGTTCTTTTTACTAATTTCTCTAAATTAAGCTAAATTCACTTAATTAAAACCTAATTAGACACACTACTAAACTCATAAATATTTCTAATAAGTATTTTCGAACTTATTTCACTAAGGCGGAAGCCCTATAACTCTCTTTTCCGGTGCCCGTGAATTTTGGGTCATTACATTGACATTCTGTTTCTGACGTCAGTAGCCCTTTAAGGGCACAGGGCCATGGTACACACCCGTGTACTTGGCTGTGTCCTCCACATGGTTGGGACACACGGCCATGTCTCTGTCCGTATGGTTACTACTAGGCATTCTGTTTTGCCAAATTTAAGTGCAGGGGACACACGACCTTACCACATGCCCATGGAGCAACCCATGTGTCACACACGATATAGACACACGCCCGCGTGTCTATCCATGTGGACAAAAATAAGGCTATTTACCAAGCCTTTTTGCCACCCTTACTTGCACCAACCTACACAAAATCAACCAAAACCAATCCAAGCATAACGCATATAACCAAAACAGCCACAACCATGAGAATTTTCATCAAGTGCATTTAATAATAATCAATATTAGCCAACATTAATGGTCCATACAAAATGAATATCACGTCCATATGAGCCAACACTTGTGGCTAAACTAACATGACACTAAACAAAAAAGCAAGTCCCTATACATGCCACACTCAAAACATTTAAACTAGCTATACCAAAAGCTTCAGGGGATAGTGTGATTGATGCCTCCGACGTCCCTTAATTCCCGATATTAACTTGGAGGCACTATAAGAAAATGGAAAAGAGAGGGGGTAAGCATAAAGCTTAGTAAGTTGCATGTAAATAAATAACGACGTCAACCACGCATATTTAAACACATAGCATGTAATAAACGAACACAAAATTCTTCAGTGCACAAAGGTAGATATCGCCACATATTTATACATCACAGTATATGTAATGGCCTAAATTCAAGGTTATCGGAATAATGGTTTCGTAACCATAGATCCGATTTAAAGAGAAATTTATTTCAATATTTTTGCTTGAAAATTGATATGATAGGAAAATCGTATGAAAATATTGATAGGAAAATTTTATCGATTTAGTGATTAGTTAGAAAAAGAAATTATTGAAGAAATTGGGTAAAATAAGGTATTGGGACCTCTATCTCGTAAAACCGAGTCGAAAATAATTTTATAAATATTTATGAAATGTTATTAATGTGGTATTAAAATTTCGTTAGGAAATTTTAATGTTTGGGTAGTCAATTAAATGAAAAGGACTAAATTGTAATAGGTGTAAAAGTTCCTAAAGTGATTAAATAGCTTAAGAGTCTAATGATAAAGGATTTAAAAGGCAATTAGACCCAAAATTTATTTGGTCTGGACGGCAAGGGTATGAAATCAGTAGAAAAATTGATAAATTAAGGGTAAAATTGGAATATTACAAAATTAACTAAATAAAACTAGGACTAAATAGGAAATATCTAGATTTCTCTTCATTTCTCTTCAATTCCAGCAGCTAAAAACGCCATAGGAGGGTTCTATAAGCTGGTATTTCATATTTTTTGCACCAAGTGAGTTAATCCTTGCCTTTTTCTTGTAATTTTTATGTTTCTAAGACTTTTACAACTAGGTCCTACTATTAAATTCATTAGTTTTTGATTTCATGGATGAAATTGAAAGTCACCATGGTTGAGTGCTGTAATTTGATGATGAAATAGAATGAAATTAAAGCTTTAATTTGTTTATGAGATGATTTTATTAGGCAATTTCAATGGAAATTGATTTTTAGGACCTAATTGTGAAAATGTTTGGAATTAAAGTCTATTGCTGAAATTATGATTCCTAAAGGTTGTAAACTAGTTTAAGGTGATAGAATAAAATGTTAATTGAGAAAAATCAGCTCAATTGAGAGGCTAATTGAGTAGGGACGAAATTATCATTTATTAAAAGCTTAGGGGAAAAATGGTAATAAACAGCTTGCACTAAAACAGTTTGGACAGCAGAAGTAGACTAACTTTGAAAAATCACCAAAAATTGTAGGAATCAAATTAGAAGATGAAAAAAATATGGAATTAAATATTATTGAGTCTAGTTTCTCATAGAAGAAATATTGTAAGCAATGAATTTGTAAATTTTGAGATATAATGAATTTTGTGAGACAAGGTCAGAATGAATTCGGGTTCCCCTGTTCTACTTTGAAAAATTATAAAAAATTGAATAAAAATATTTAGGGACTTAAATTTATATGTCTAGAATTCTGAATGAGTCTATTTTTAATAGAAACAAATGATAACATCATTTGAATTCTGTATAAAGAGATAATTTATTTTTAGTGAAGAAGGGTCAGAACTGTTAGACAACAGAACAGGGGTGACTTTGAAGAATAAACTGTACTGATTTTCTAAACCAAAAATTATGAAAATTTTATGGTAAAAATATATGTGAGTCTAGTTTCAGGAAAAATTAACGGATCTTAATTTGGAGTTCCGTATCTCAAGTTATAAATAATTTAGTGACTATGACTCAAGTAGACAGCTTTGAATGAACTATAAATAATAGTTGAATTATAGAGAATGTTGCATATGAACATGAAATGTATTAAATTGATAATTAAATTTATTTATTTAGATCCAGAAGATTCAAATATGAAGCTAGATCGAGGAAAGGAAAAAGTTCGGGATTAGTAGATTTTTACTATTTACAAACAAGTATCAAGGTAAGTTCGTGTAACTTGAATTATATTCTTAAATGCTTGAGATTGTATGTTATTGATGTGAATATGATTTGAGTGTTCATTGTATGAAAATTAATGAAACATTGATATATTTGATAAAATGGGAAGAAATCCCGGTTGAATGAAAGGAAAATTCGATGGATCTCTGAAAAGGAATTGACGGTAAAAAGGATCTAGCCCGGACGGGTGATCCTATCCTGATATAGCCCTCCCGAAGAATATGTGTAAAATGGATTTAGCCTGGACGGGTAATCCGAATTAGGGTTTGAATTTAGCCTGGACTGGTAATTCAGATCCAAGCTCATTAGAGTAATTGTCGTTGCAGGGGATTTAGCCTGGACTGGAAATCCCGACAATACTCTATGAGTTTATATTGCAGGGGATTTAGCCTAGACTGGTAATCCCGCTGCAAGGTTGAGGTTTGCGGGAGTGTGCTCTCTGAAATGGAAATGTGCGCACATGAATATGAATTGACAGACCCGAAATTGTACACTAAAAGTGTACCTCTGAAAATCCATCGAAAATTCCAAGAAATTCAACGGGATAAATATGGAAAAATAACAAGGAAATGGAAATCATGGTATTGACGAGCTCATCAATCATAGTATATATTATTGGTACAGGGAAATTATTGTACTAACTTGAATGTTGAGTTTGTGCATATTAGGGTAATAATGCATTGAATTGATATATGGATGTTTATTGTATTGTATTGAAAATATTAGGTAAGTATAATTCTTGTTACATGAGCTTACTAAGCACAAAGTGCTTACCCCGTTTCCTTTTTCCCTATTTTGTAGTGTTAAGAGCTCAGAGGTCAGATTTGGTCGGAGATACATCACACTGTCAACCTCAGGATTTCGGTATATAAAGAAACTTTATTTTGGAAATCAATGGCATGTATAAGCTAACAAAGTAAATGTTAACGTGAAATGAATGTAAAGTTAACCATTAGTATGGTTAACAAACCTGGTTATAGATATGTGATGACGTTATCTTATATAAATGCATGAATCTATCATGAAAATATGTTGAATTGATTTGGTTGATGTGGATTGGTCTCGATTTAATATTACAGGGAAGGTTAGATATTTATAAAAGGGCTATATTGAATATAAAAAAAAATTAATTTGTAAACTCCGGTAATGCCTCGTACCCTATTCCGGCAATGAATACGGGTAGGGGTATTACATTTATTGGTATCAGAGCTATGGTTTAGCCGGTTCTAGGACTGATGTAGCAAATACGGGATTAGCTACACATGCCATTTAAATTATTATTGATAGTGTGATATCTCCTGACCATTTAAAATGTGTTTTTCTTATAGTAATGTCATCCGACCGAGCTCAATCTGAGGAAGCTGGGAGTCATGCTCCGGCTTCAGTACAAAGAGAAGAAACTAGCAGTAGAAGGCCCGAGACAGAGGGTCGAGGGGAGGAGGCAAAAACAGCCTTCTTTCAAATGATGAATGAATGGTTTAATCAATACTTAAGAACTAACCCTGTAGTGCAGCAAGGTCAAGCTCCCCCTCCTGCTCCTCCACCGGTTCCCGAGATCCCACAAGGTACATGTACTGAATCTGTCAGAAAAGGGAAAGCTCCAGTAGATAAAATTCGAAATTATGGGGCCGAAGAATTTCGAACAGCAGTTGATGATGATTCTGAACGGGCTGAATTCTGGTTAGAAAACACTACTCGGGTTTTGGAAGAATTATCTTGTACACCAGAAGAATGTCTGAAATGTGCCGTCTCACTGCTAAAAGATGCAGCTTACCATTGGTGGAATACTAAAGCTTCAGTTGTTCCGAAAGAAGAAATTACATGGGAATTCTTTCAGACCGAGTTCAGAAAAAAATATATCAGCCAGAGGTTCATTGACAAGAAAAGAAAAGAATTTCTTGAGCTGAAACAGGGCAATAGATCAGTATCTGAATATGAAAGAGAATTTGTTCGATTGAGTAAATATGCTCGAGAATGGATACAGTTAGAAGCTGAAATGTGCAAACGATTCGAAGAAGGGTTGAATGAAGACATTAAGTTACTGATCGGAATTCTTGAAATTCGAGAGTTTGCTACATTGGCAGAGAGAGCTTATAAAGCAGAAGAATTAAGCAAAGAAAAGAAACAGGCTGAGAGGGAAGCTCAAATTTTTAGTAAAAGACCGATGGGAAAATCCCAGTTTTCTGCTTCAAAGAAATTGAAGAAATATCAGGATCGTTCTACTTCAGCCATTGGGTATTCGGGCAAAGAGTGAAGTTCTCAACGCACTAATCCAAGGCCTTCTACTCCATCAGTGACCAGTGTTGGCAGTGTTGGCACTCCTAAATCAAGATGCCAGTACTGTAATAAAGCTCATTTTGGTGAATGACGATTTAAGAGTGGAGCTTGTTAACGATGTGGTTCTTTTGACCATTTCCTCAAAGATTGTCCTGAAAGGGTTGAAAAAGAAGTTGAACATATATCGAAGCCGAGTAATCTAGTTTCGAGGGGCAGACCACCTCGACCATCCGGTAATGTCAGTGGTAGTCGAGGAGCTACAAAAGATACTATAGGTAGGCCTGAGGTACGAGCACCTGCTAGGACGTATGCCATTCGTGCCAGATAAGATGCTTCAGCACCCGATGTTATTACTGGTACATTTTCTTTACTTGATACTGATATTACTGCATTGATTGATCCTGGTTCTACGCATTCATATATATGTGTTAAACTTGCAATTGTTAAAAATTTATCTGTTGAACCTACTGAATTTGTGGTTAAAGTCTCGAACCCCTTGGGCCAGTCTGTGTTAGTGGATAAAATTTGTAAAAATTGTCCACCGATGGTAAGAGGTTATTGTTTCCCGGCTGATTTGATGTTACTGCCATTTGATGAATTTGACGTGATATTGGGTATGGATTGGTTAACCCAGCATGATGCGGTAGTAAATTGTAAACAAAAATATATTGTGCTAAAATGTCAGAATGGTGAGTTGCTCCGGGTTAAATCTGATCAGACAGAGGGGTTATCTGATATGATTTTAGTAATGGCAGCACAGAGGTATGTCAAAAAGGGGTATGATGCTTACTTGGCTTATGTACTCGACACCAAGGTATCTGAGTCAAAGATACAGGCAGTTCCAGTGGTATGTGAATTTTTCGATGTGTTTCCAGAAGAATTACCAGGCTTGCCACCAGAAAGAGAAGTGGAATTTTCTATAGATTTGATTCCGGGAACTACTCCGATCTCCATAGCTTCGTACCGAATGGCTCCTATAGAATTAAAAGAGTTAAAGAAACAGTTGCAAGAGCTTGTTGACAGGGGTTTTGTCCGACCGAGTCATTCACCTTGGGGTGCTCCGGTTCTGTTTGTGAAAAAGAAAGATGGGTCTTTGAGATTGTGTATCGACTACCGACAGCTTAATAAAGTAACCATAAAGAATAAGTATCCGTTACCTCGGATTGATGATTTATTTTATCAGCTGAAAGGTGCTACTATGTTTTCAAAGATTGATCTTCGATCAGGTTATTATCAGTTACGGGTAAAGGTGTCAGATGTGCCAAAAACAGCCTTTAGAACCAGGTATGGGCATTATGAGTTTCTAGTTATGTCGTTTGGGCTAACTAATGCATCTGCAGTATTCATGGATTTAATGAACCGGATATTCAGACCGTACTTAGACAGATTTGTAGTAGTATTCATTGATGATATTTTGGTTTATTCTCGGGATGAAGAAGAACATGCAGAACATTTGAGAATTGTGTTGCAAATTCTACGAGAGAAGAAGTTGTATGCTAAATTCAGTAAATGTGAATTTTGGCTTTGAGAAGTGGGTTTTCTTGGACACATTGTATCTGCCGAAGGCATTAGGGTAGATCCAAGTAAAATCTCAGCTATTGTCAATTGGAGTCCACCGAAGAATGTATCTGAAGTTAGAAGTTTCTTGGGTTTAGCTGGTTATTATCGGAGATTTGTACAGGGATTCTCTATGATAGCTTCTCCAATGACTCGATTATTGCAGAAAGATGTAAAGTTCGAGTGGACTGATGAATGTTAACAAAGTTTCAACTGATTGAAAGACCTATTAACGAAAGCACCTGTATTAGTGCAGCCTGAACCGGGTAAGGAATTTGTTATTTACAGTGATGCCTCATTAAATGGTTTAGGTTGTGTTTTGATGCAAGAAGGTAAAGTAATAGCCTATACTTCAAGAGAACTTAAACCACATGAAAGAAATTACCCAGTACATGATCTTGAATTAGCTGCTATTGTATTTGCACTGAAGATATGGCGGCATTACTTGTATGGTGAGAAATGTCATATTTATACTGATCATAAAAGCTTGAAATATTTGACGACACAGAAAGATTTGAATTTGAGACAGCGCATGTGGCTTGAACTGATAAAGGACTATGATTTGATTATTGATTACCATCCGAGTAAGTCTAATGTTGTAGCTGATGCTTTGAGCCGGAAATATCTGTTTACTTTACAAGCTATGAATACCCGGTTATCATTGACTGATGATGGTTCAATCCTAGCTGAATTGAGAGCTAAACCGACATTTTTACAGCAAATATGTGAAGCTTAGAAGAATGACGAGAAGTTACAGGTTAAACGGGCACAGTGTGAGTCAGGTAATGATTCTGAATTTCAGATTGGTTCTGATGATTGTTTATTATTTAGAGGTAGGGTATGTGTACTTCAGAATTCAGAGCTCATACAGAAGATTCTACGCGAGGCCCACAGTAGTACTATGTCTGTACATCCAGGGAGTAATAAAATGTATAATGATCTGAAAAAGATGTACTGGTGGTCGGGAATGAAACGTGATATCTCTGAGTTTGTATCAAGGTGTTTAATATGTCAAGAAGTTAAAGCTGAACATCAGGTACCTTCGGGGTTACTTCAGCCAATTATTATACCGGAATGGAAATGGGAAAGAATCACTATGGATTTTGTATCGGGGCTATCTTTGTCTTCGAGGAAAAAAGATGCTATTTGGGTGATTGTTGATCGATTAACAAAGTCAGCTCACTTTATTTCGGTACGTATGGATTATTCTTTAGATAAACTAGTTGAACTGTACATATCTGAGATTGTCAGGTTACATGGAGTGCCTGTCTCCATTATATCAGATAGAGATCCCCGATTTACGTCTCGTTTCTGGGACAAATTGCAAGAAGCCTTGGGTACTCAGTTGTATTTCAGCACTGCATTTCATCCTCAGACAGATGGTCAATCTGAGCGTGTAATTCAAGTATTGGAAGATATACTCCGATGTTGTATACTAGAGTTTGAAGGTAATTGGGAGAGGTATCTACCTTTGATTGAATTTGCTTACAATAACAGTTATCAGTCTAGTATTAAAATGGCTCCGTATGAAGTTTTGTATGGTAGAAAATGTAGAACACTGTTATATTGGACAGAGCTCAGTGAAAGGAAGATACATGGGGTTGATTTGATCCGGGAAACAGAAGAAAAAGTAAAGGTTATTCGAGATAGTCTAAAAGCAGCTTCCGATCGTCAAAAATCATATGTCGAACTTAAGCGAAAAGAGATTGAATTTCAAGTCGGTGACAAGGTATTTCCGAAAGTGTCTCCTTGGAAGAAAGTTCTTCGATTCGGTCGAAAGGGTAAATTGAGTCCAAGATTTATCGGGCCCTATGAAATCATAGAAAGAATTGGACTGGTCGCTTATCGATTAGCATTACCACCGGAACTTGATAGAATCCATAATATTTTTCATGTATCTATGTTACGACGATATCGATCAGATCCTTCACATGTTATTTCTCCGATAGAAGTAGAGATTCAACAGGATATGACTTACAGTGAAGAACCGGTCAAGATATTGGCACGGGAGACAAAAGAGCTTAGAAATAAAAAGATAAATTTGGTGAAAGTATTGTGGCAAAAGCACAGGATTGAGGAAGCAACATGGGAACCGGAGGAGGCAATGAGGAAACAATACCCAAACCTCTTTACTGGTAAGATTTTCGAGGACGAAAATCCTTAAAAGGGGGGGAGAGTTGTAATGGCCTAAATTCAATGTTATCGGAACAATGGTTTCGTAACCATAGATCCGATTTAAAGAGAAATTTATTTCAATATTTTTTTCTTGAAAATTGATATGATAGGAAAATCGTATGAAAATATTAATACGAAAATTTTATCGATTTAGTGATTAGTTAGAAAAAGAAATTATTGAAGAAATTGGGTAAAATAAGGTATCGGGACCTCTATCTCGTAAAAACGAGTCGAAAATAATTTTATAAATATTTATAAAATGTTATTAATGTGGTATTAAAATTTCGTTAGGAAATTTTAATGTTTGGGTAGTCAATTAAATGAAAAGGACTAAATTGTAATAGGTGTAAAAGTTGCTAGAGTGATTAAATAGCTTAAGAGTCTAATGAGAAAGGATTTAAAAGGCAATTAGACCTAAAATTTATTTGGGCTGGACGGAAAGGGTATGAAATCAGCAGAAAAATTGATAAATTAAGGGTAAAATTGGATTATTACAAAATTAACTAAATAAAACTAGGACTAAATAGAAAATATCTAGATTTCTCTTCATTTCTCTTCAATTCCAGCATCTAGAAACGCCATAGGAGGGTTCTCTAAGCTGGTATTTCATAATTTTTGCACCAAGTGAGTTAATCCTTGCCTTTTTCTTGTAATTTTTGTGTTTCTAAGACTTTTACAACTAGGTCCTACTATTAAATTCATTAGTTTTTGATTTCATGGATGAAATTGAAAGTCACCATGGTTGAGTGCTGTAATTTTATGATGAAATAGAATGAAATTAAGGGCACGTTTGGTTCGCTGTATTGGATTAGAGGTGTATTGGATTAGAGGTGTAATGGATTAGAGGTGTATTGGAATAGAGGTGTAATAGCAAATCAACTGTTTGGTTGAATGTATTGGAATAGAGGCGTAATAGTAATCTTGTGTTTGGTTGAATGGAATAGAGGTGTAATAGCATAATGGAAAAAACTAAAATGACTAGAATACCCTTAGCATAAATTTGTTTTGGTAAATGATTATTGTTATTGTTATTTAAATTTTAATAAGATTATTAATATCAATAATAAATAATTTAATCATATTTAAACATAATTATTATTAAATATATTATAATTAAAATATATAATTTAATAAAATTCTTAATAATCAATATTCTTATATGAATTTACTCAAATCATAATATATGATACTATAAAATATAAATTAACATAATTATTATTAAATATATTATAATTAAAATATATAATTTAATAAAATTCTTAATAATCAATATTCTTATATGAATTTACTCAAATCATAATATATGATACTATAATTTACTCAAATTCTTATATGAATTTAATAAAAGATCATTTGAAATAATTAATATTAAAATTAACATGTAACTGTTTGTTACTCATTCTTTGTTTCTTATTCTTTTTGTTTTGATCATGTATCAATCATTTAAACCAAATGCTTGGTTGTATTGGACAGTGTTTTATTACTTTATAAATGCATGATTTTATATACACAAATACATATGTATAGGAAAATTATCTGAATGAATGGTTAATATTTATTATCAGCAAAACTTAGTATATACACACATAAATAAAAGATCTCTCAACTGATCTTTAATCTTTTTAATCATTTGTAAATAAAAGAAAAAATTACAAAAAAGAACAACCTGCAGAATGTTTGATGACAAAAACTAACAAAAATCCATGATTCAATATCAAATTCAAGATGCATTCTCCTTTTTCAGCTTAGCAAGTTCTTGCTTGATGACTCCAGACCTCTGCAAAACCGTATTACAGCTCGTCAAGCTTCGATTGAAGTTTTGAGGAAGTGCTTTCAAGAAAAGAACTCTGGTATAAAACGGGTAGACACAATAGGGGGTGTATCGAAAACTGACCTTGATCTTAGCCAACATAAGCTTGAACCTATCAAAGTCGTTGAGAGATGCTCTTCTCTTCTGGACAATCAACTTTCTACCCCACGAGCTACTTTCCCATTTGTTCTTAACATCTGTAAGTTAACATAAGAGTGATAAGAAAGAAAACATATCTTCAAGAAACAACATTACAAATGCTGGTGAAAGCTGTCGTCGTCCTTACCAGCCTTCTCCATAGCTTCGATCAACCCATTTGTTCTTGGGAACCCGTGGAATGTCAATTGTGATATCTGTCAATGTAAGCCTCTTGAAGTTCATTTGTTTCAGGGTAGCATTGTAGTTAGGAGACTGCGCCTGCAATAAAACAGTACAGTTGATCACATATGAGAAAGGTTAGGAGAGAAGAATGACTACTACGCCAGTATAGAAGATTGAGAAATGTCAAACGATAATCACCAATTGTGCAAATAACTCTATAGCTAAAATGAATGCAGTATGCCGAGGCGAGGATGATGATATAGACTTAACTGAACTCAGCCCAAGAAGGTAGAAAACTACTTTAGATGGATGCCACTACTTTGGTCACCTACAGCTAGATTCAGATCATCCATAATTTCAACTATCAAACCATCACATTATGCGCAGATGAAAGTGACACAGCTTAATACTAGCTTGAGAAGCTGATTCATTCATTATTTGCAAATTACTCAGAAGTGGTTCAATAGTTTAGTTTATATATAGATACGAATCTCCACAGCATAAACAAGAATAATACCTAAAGTTGAAATGCAAATCTTAGCACAAACTCTTGACCAACAGATCAAGAAAACATTTAACAAAAAGGTACCTGCTTTATTAGGCAAACAAAGACGAGAAAAACACATTGCAATGTTGGAATTGAAAAGAGAAATGAAACAAACATTGAGATTTCGAAACATCTTGCATCAGGTCGAAACATCTTGCATCAGAACCAAAATGCTCCATCATCTTCCTAGATCAGTGTTGCAAGAGCTTTTAACTGTCAAATGTCTACTCCTTTGAACCTATGAGATTTAGAGCTCTAGGTAATGAGAAAGGAAAGAACAGGCCAATTCAAGAACTTGCAGGCCCCTGAATGCATATCTAACTTATAAACAAAACAGAAACAATCATCATAACATCATCTTTTCCTAAAACTGTTTTTCTCCCCAAACCAATCGTAAAATTCCAAGGCTAACTGAGGCGAGTTCTGAAACTCGCCAACAACACGACTCACCAATGCATTTGTAAGACTTGGGAACACTTGATCCAAGAATTTCCATCTTCTTCTATGCTTTAAATTAACACAAATCGCTCTGAATACAATGTCTTCACTATTTGGGCAAGAGAATTGCTTACCTAAATGCAATCCTCGGTTGAAAAAATAACTTCTTTTGGACAAAAAAGAGCAAAAAACCATAGAAATATCGATAGCCAATTCATCAAAAGTAACACTTCTTTCTGTAAAAAAGATTAAAACAGAAAAAGAAAAACCCAAATCACTATAGCAACATAAAATCTGCTTAACTTACAAGAGAGGGGGAAAGAAGAGAAAGTTGCAGTCTAAAAATGAAACACGGCAAAGAAAGAGATGAACTAAGCTTACAACAATACTACTAGCTTCTAAGCAGCTCCAACGGAGTGTGTCTTGAAGAACGAATGCCGACGAACTTATGTGTAAAGAAAGAAAAATAGAACAGAGAAATCAACAGGCAAGAATGCAAATAAAGGGATATAATAATAGGCAAAATATGGGGATTTTACCTGACAAATGAAATCGATGGGAGGGAGCAAATCGGCAGAGGCTAGAAGGAACAGAAGAGAAACAAAGGGGAAGCCGATGGGAGGGTAAAACAGGAAAGGGAAACTGAAGCGGCGCCTAATCTTGGCAAAAGGGACGGATTACAAATCGGTGAATTTCACCGATTAGATCAGTAATGTATTACAATGGTATTAGCAATACCATGAACCAAACATAGGAATAAGGGGGGATTAGGTGGGGCCACCGATTAGGGGTGTATTGGCTATGCCAATACACCCAACCAAACATGGTGTAAAGCTTTAATTTGTTTATGAGATGATTTTATTAGGCAATTTCAATGGAAATTGATTTTTAGGACCTAATTGTGAAAATGTTTGGAATTAAAGTCTATTGCTGAAATTATGATTCCTAAAGGTTGTAAAATAGTTTAAGGTGATATAATAAAATGTTAATTGAGAAAAATCAGCTCAATTGAGAGGCTAATTGAGTAGGGACGAAATTATCATTTATTAAAAGCTTAGGGGAAAAATGGTAATAAACAGCTTGCACTAAAACAGTTTGGACAGCAGCAGTAGACTAACTTTGAAAACTCACCAAAAATTGTAGGAATCGAATTAGAAGATGAAAAAAATATGGAATTAAAGCTTATTGAGTCTAGTTTCTCATAGAAGAAATATTGTAAGTAATGGATTTGTAAATTTTGAGATATAATGAATTTTGTGAGACAAGGTCAGAATTAATTCGGGTTCCCCTGTTCTGACTTTGAAAAATTATAAAAAATTGAATAAAAATAATTAGGGACTTAAATTTATATGTCTAGAATTCTGAATGAGTCTATTTTTAATAGAAACAAACGATAACATCATTTGAATTCTGTATAAAGAGATAATTTATTTTTAGTGAAGAAGGGTCAGAACTGTTAGACAACAGAACAGGGGTGACTTTGAAGAATAAACTGTACTGATTGGATAAACCAAAAATTCTGAAAATTATATCGTAAAAATATATATTAGTCTAGTTTCAGGGAAAATTAACGGATCTTAATTTTGAGTTCCGTAGCTCAAGTTATAAATAATTTAGTGACTATGACTCAAGTAGACAGCTTTGAATGAACTATAAATAATAGTTGAATTATAGAGAATGTTGCATATGAACATGAAATGTATTAAATTGATAATTAAATTTATTTATTTAGATCCAGAAGATTCAAATACGAAGCTAGATCGAGGAAAGGAAAAAGTTCAGGATTAGTGGATTTTTACTGTTTACAAACAAGTATCAAGGTAAGTTCGTGTAACTTGAATTATATTCTTAAATGCTTGAGATTGTATGTTATTGATGTGAATATGATTTGAGTGTTCATTGTATGAAAATTAATGAAACATTGATATATTTGATAAAATGGGAAGAAATCCCGGTTGAATGAAAGGAAAATTCGATGGATCTCTGAAAAGGAATTGACGGTAAAAAGGATCTAGCCCGGACGGGTGATCCTATCCTGATATAGCCCTCCCGAAGAATATGTGTAAAATGGATTTAGCCCGGACGGATAATCCGAATTAGGGTCTGAATTTAGCCTGGACTGGTAATTCAGATCCAAGCTCATTAGAGTAATTGTCGTTGCAGGGGATTTAGCTTGGACTGGCAATCCCAACAATACTCTATGAGTTTATATTGCAGGGGATTTAGCCTAGACTGGTAACCCCGCTGCAAGGTTGAGGTTCGCGGGAGTGTGCTCTCTGAAATGGAAATGTGCGCACATGAATATGAATTGACAGACCCGAAATTGTACACTAAAAGTGTACCTCTGAAAATCCATCAAAAATTCCAAGAAATTCAACGGGATAAATATGGAAAAATAACAAGGAAATGGAAATCATGGTATTGACGAGCTCATCAATCATAGTATATATTATTGGTACAGGGAAATTATTGTACTAACTTGAATGTTGAGTTTGTGCATATTAGGGTAATAATGCATTGAATTGATATATGGATGTTTATTGTATTGTATTGAAAATATTAGGTAAGTATAATTCTTGTTACATGAACTTACTAAGCACAAAGTGCTTACCCCGTTTCCTTTTTCCTTATTTTGTAGTGTTAAGAGCTCGGAGGTACATCACACTGTCAACCTCAGGATTTCGGTATATAAAGAAACTTTATTTTGGAAATCAATGGCATGTATAAGCTAACAAAGTAAATGTTAACGTGAAATGAATGTAAAGTTAGCCATTAGTATGGTTAACAAACCTGGTTATAGATATGTGATGACGTTATCTTATATAAATGCATGAATCTATCATGAAAATATGTTGAATTGATTTGGTTGATGTGGATTGGTCTCGATTTAATATTACAGGGAAGGTTAGATATTTATAAAAGGGCTATATTGAATATAAAAAAAATTTTAATTCGTAAACTCCGGTAATGCCTCGTACCCTATTCCGGCAATGAATACGGGTAGGGGTATTACAGTATAAGCCAAGGATTCCAAAATCATTTTCATAGATAGAACTTACTCATGTTATTCTTACCATTAAGGCATCATAACTAGACTCATATCTCATGATTTTTGAATAAAAACCTGTACCACTCACTACATGATCATATCATTCCACATCTTTATGATAAGCCTTAAAAATAACCTGTGAAACCCTTTGGAATACTAAAGGATATCCGATAAGCCTCATACAAGAGGGTAATTTGCCAATGCCATGTCTTAGACATGGTCTTACACTGGCTCACATGTCGAGGCCGATGCCATGTCCCAGACATGGTCTTACACTAGTGCACATATCAATGCAAATGTCATGTTCTAGATATGGACTTACACTGGCTCACACAACATTGCCGATGCCATGTTCCAAACATGGTCTTACAATGGCTTTCATATTGTGGCTGACGCCATGTCCCAGGCATGGTCTTACACTAGTGCACATATCACCCAAATGTCATGGCACGGATATTCAATCTATTCTTAGGTTCAACTGGAATTTACCACATTAATATCATCATGCATTATTCATAATCATATTCAACCATATTATGCAAAATCAATCATTCAACACATAATAGTGATAAAGTTGCCTTACTTACGTAGAACTTACCTCGGTATACAAAAAATGGACGACTAATTGGATTTAGTCTACTAACTTGGCCTTTCCCCGATCTAAGTCCGGATTTCGTATTTCCTGATATAAAATGATAAAAATTCACTAATTTAATCGTCATATTAATCAATGTATTTCATAATTCATATTTTGGAAAAATAACCATTTTGCCCCTAAACTTTTACAAAATTACTATTTTACCCCTAGGCTCGTAAATCGATTTTTATCAGATTTTCTCACTAACCAAGCCTAGCCGAATCCTTTTTGTACTAGAAGCAGCCCAAAATTCAAATTATTACTCATACTTATCACTCATTTTGTCATCTTTACAAAATGGTCCATTCTAGGTGTTTTCATGAAAATCCTTTCACAAAAGTTGTTGTTTTAACAACCATGACTCATTTTTTTCTATAATATTTCAGCAAATAACACAAAATATTCCATGGAAAAATCCAAAAATTTCAACCATTTGCAAAATAGTCCCTCTATTAGCTAAATTAAGTTACAAGGGTCTCAAAAGTACAAAAATCAACAAAAATAACCATCAAAATGACTTACATGTAGAGGTTTATTGTGCTGAAAATTTCAAGCTCCCATGGGGGTTTTTCACTTCAATTTTCGGTGGAAAGATGGAGAAGAAAGATGACCCCTTTGATTTTATTTTTTTATTCATTTAGCTAATGTCATCAAATACCAACCCTACTCAATTTTTTTAACTTTTTGACTCCTCTTTGTCTCAATGGCCAGGCACCTTTATTAGAATGAGTCTATTTTCCCTTTAAAGACCCCTAATTATGATTCTCTAGCTATTTAACACCATTTGCTAGTAAAACAAAACTTTTTCCCTTTATGTGATTTATTCCTTTTTCGCAATTAAGCTCACAATCGCTAAAATTAATTCACTCAAATTTTCATGCACTCATATAATCATGATACAACACAATAAATGATATAAAAAAGAAAAAATAATAATTTCTCTGACCTCGGGTTAATGGTTCCGAAACCACTGTTTCGACTAGGCCCAAAATTGGGCTGTTACAATAATACTCTTATGAGCCTTAAATTGAGCCTAAGAGGCCCTAAAAGTAACTTGAGAACACACAGGGACCAAATTTAAACAGAATAAAAAATTTAGGAAAAAATTGAAAATTTGAGATATAAGGGTCACACGACCGTGTGACCAGGCTGTGTGGACATTCGAAGTAAGGACACATGGTCGTGCACCCATGTAGCTATTCAAAATAAGGTCACACAGCCGTGTCGCAGGTTGTATGTCAAATCGTATGTGCATTCGATGCTGAGTCACACGACCGTATCGTAGGCCATGTGCCAGACCGTGTTACATACTAACTTGAGACACATGGTCGTGTCGTAGGCCGTATGCTAGACCGTGTTACATACTGGCTTGAGCCACATGGCCGTGTTTTAGACCGAATGGATCCTGCTCCTAAATTTAATAAGACGCACAGCCATGTGGGGTGACCATGTGTGGCAGAAAGTCATGTGACAACCCGTGTCCCAGGCTGTGTGTAGCTCAAATTGCCTCTAAAACAAGCCATTTCAAATACCATTTCTTAACTACTACATCTATAACTACTTTCACGTGCTTAAATCACATTAATAATCACTTAAAACATGTCAAGAATCATTTAACCTATAACTAACCAATGTGCCATTCAAAGACACTACATTTAACAAACTAAACTTAATCCCATTCAACATTTCCAAAACCTAAATTGAACATATGCCAACCATGCCAAGTAACCATTCCAAAACATGCCACTATACCATACAATATTATTATTTAAAGATCATGAATAAGGGTTCATTCACTCATATTTGCACCTCTTATTTACATGCCATCATCTAACATTATTAACCATAATAAATTGGACACAATTAAAAAAAAGGCAAATCACTCGAATAATTTTTTAACCCTATAACATGTCATTTATAACCATTAACCAAAATAACCAGAACTACCAATATGACGAATGAATAGCGTGACAAAGCTCCAACGAGATTCCATCAATTGAGCTTTCCGATGATTTACAAAACAGAGAAAACATATACGTAAGCAAGTAGTGCCTAGTAAGCTCGTATTAATAACTTAAACTTACCGTGTACATTAAGTTAAACAACCAAAGATAATTTCATTTCATTATAGGCTAAACATCCTTTCTTATATACAAAAGGTCATAAGGTTAGTTAGTGAAACAATGAAATTATAATATCAAATAAGGCATAGCAATAAACATACCAACATTTCAATTTCACCAACTAACATTTATGCTTATGCCATGTAACTTCCTTTTCCTTAAACTATGCATATCCAAATTCCCATCTCACATATTTAATACCATAGCTTAATACATACATGTACTTATCCATTTGAACCTTGATTATCCGTTGAATCATATGAAATAACATTGACTACTCAGAAAATACTCGTATATTCATTTAATTCTCTAAATACCACAAACATCATTAGTTAACATATTTATAGACATATGAAACATATAATCACACTAAGGTATAATATTCATTACAAACTATACTAGTCAAAGCATTCATCTATCAAAATATATCGCAAATCCCACATGGTGAGTATTAATCCCTTTCCTATTCTCATCAACTCCCTCACATTTCATAACATTTACATTTCTTAATATCATAATGCACAATCTCTTTAATCTATAATGGTAGTATAACATTTACCTCTTTTACACATATGTACTATTACAAACCACTTACCGTTTCACATATCACATTTAGATTCTCATTTATTTCCATCCGATGAACACTGTAAAGATGATTAAAACCCCAATACACGTTTCATATTGTGTCATAGTCCAACTATGGTCTTACATGTGCACTGTCATGACCTTATCATGTTCTTACGTTTATAGTGCCATAACCCAGTTATGGTCTTATCATTAGAATGTCATAACTCAGCTATTGTCTTACATATATATATATACACACTTCCACGGTCCAACCACGGTCTTACGACTGAACAACTGCTATAGCCTCACTATGGTCTTACGTATACATTGCCATGGTCTAACCATGGTCTTATATCCAAAAAACTGCCATAACCCTGCTATGGTCTTACATTTATAATTGCCATAGCCTTGCTATGGTCTTACGTATGAATGTAGCCTGTCTCCATTTATCTCAAAAAATATCATTTTCATGACTTTTTACATTTCTAGTTCTATCAACAAATCAATTTAAACATAAGTAATTTTTATATCATTTAATCTCTAACATTCATAAAGAAATATAAATATAATTGAGTTCATATTAAATGAACTTACCTTGATTAGAACAGTTGCTAAAACGGAATCGACAACTAGTCCGAAACTTTAGTTTTTTCTTGATTTAAATTCAATTGTAGTGTTTCTTTATCTAAATAATAGTTTTCACTCAATTAAACCATTCAAATAACTTAAAATAATTAATTTATCTTATAACCTTTAACAATATAATTTATGAAATTGCCCTCAAAGTTTACCTTTTATGCAATTTAGTCTCTAAACCCAAAACTTGCAATTTAACCATTTTTAATTAAAATTCATGCTAGCCGATTTTTACCTAGTCCCATAATTACCCATATTTATCATCAATTCACAACATTTTCCTTGAATTTTATCATTTTCATAAAAAGTCCCTAAACGTTAAAATTGTCAAAAATTACTTAACAAATTATGTTTATTTAACAACCAAGCTTAACAATCTACCATAAAACTTCAAAAACATATCAAATTAATCAATGGCATAATTTATAAAATTTAAAATTTTTACAATTTGACCCCCAAGTTAGCTAGATTAAGCTAATATGAGCTCAAAAACATAAAAATTACTAAAAATGAGACAAAAATCACTCACCATGCATGAATAATTAAGGTTGGCCGAACGTCTTCCACCCTTAAAGGATGGTTTTTGTGGCTAGCTTCCAAAATTGTGGAAGATGAAGTTGTTTCTTCTGTTTGTTTTAATTTTATGCTTAATACCATTTTGCCCTTATGATTACTTTAAAATTCAACAAATTAAAGTCCAAAAATGTCCACCAATTAAAGATTTGGTATAATTACCATATAATTCCATTACTTTAAAATTTTATTAACCATTTATCCCATTAAACTAATAGAAACCCACTTTTGTAACATTTACAATTTAGTCCTTATTAATTAATTAACTATTTAAACGATAGAATTTCTTAACCAAACTTTAATATGACCCTAATAACAATTCATAAATATTTAATAAAATATTTATAGGTTCGGTTTATAGAAACGAGGTTCAGATACCTCATTTTCTAAAACCACTTGACTTTAAGGACTTACTACTTGAGCCTAATTGTTTATTCAAATACATAAATTATCAAATAAAAATTTATTATAACACTATTTTTGGCTTGCAAATATTATTATATAATATTTACGAACTCACTGATCATATTTGTGGCCTTAAAACCACTGTTTTCAATATCATTGAAAAATGGCTTGTTACAAGTATCGATTTTGTGTAATGCATTATTATGCTAATTGGAGGAAGGAGCATACTGGTGGTGATGTACATCATACATTTTTGGCTTGTTGTAAATCAACAACTAAGGTTGAATATGAAAACAATATACAAAAGGTAGGTACAATCAAGCATGAAGCCATGATAGGTCTCTAAAGTTTTAAAATGAAACGTTGTTGTCGAGCATTCTTCCATGCTAGATGTTGTGGCAGATAACAACTTTGCTGAAGCCTTTAATTTAGTCATAATAGGGGTAAGATTTATGGTTATTATTTTATTGTTTGAGGAAGTGAGCCAGTATGTAATGGGTAGGATAGTGAATAATATGGCTAAATTGTACAATATTTTGTCCTAAGATGTGTGGGAAATTAAAGAGAAACAAAGAACTTAGTGCTTTTTTTCGTGTAAGATGGAATGGATCTGAAGGATTTGAAGCGGTCTATGGAGATGATGTTTATGTGGTTGACCTTGTTAAATGGAAATGCACTTGTAGGGCTTGGGGATCTCACTAGTATCCCATGCCTTTATTCCATTGCTACCATGTTGTGGAAGTAAGAAGATATTGCAACTTATGTCTTTGTTGGATATAGTATACATTTATATAAAAAAACTATATGAATGTGTTTTTATTTCTTTTACCAAGTGAAAATTTCTGGACAAAAACAAACATGGGATCAATTGATCCACCTATCTTAAGAAAAAAGCCTGGAAGACCCAACAGATGCAAAGCGAAGGAAGTAGGTGAATCAAGTTGTGGCACTCAATTATTAATAAGAGGAAGGAAAATACGATGCCAAAAGTGTTTCAAGATCGGAAACAATGTTAAGAGTTGTATGAGTGTTTCTTGATTTATTTTTCTTATTCAATTCTATCGTGCGTTTATTTATATAAATTTATGTGGTTGTTATTGTTGTATGGCACTTCGGCATGTATCAGTAATGTTCCAACCCCTATCACTAACAACTTAGTCCCTACTAGTGGCACTTCAAATTAGGTAACCATTAATGTATTAATATTATAAAATTTTTAATTCTAAAATATTTAACTTACATTTGTTATACTTTTGTAGGACAATGAAATTTTCTACCAACTTAGATCAAGAGATGTAGTAAACCTTGATACAATAGCACCTACAATTACAACTCCACAATCACAACCAATAGTTAAGGTAAACTTTTTATTATGAATACTATGAATTTTTATATAAAATGAATAAATTTATGATTTCTTATAGGGTCAAGGAATTTTTACTATTTCTTCCAATGTTTCAAAAGCACATTCAACCCTTACAATTGGTGGTCCATCAATACCACCTTCAACTTCCATGCCAAATTTTGGTTAACTTGGGAGAAGGGAAAAATAAATCTTGCAAGGGATTGGTTTATACACAGATGATAGGTCAGGCATGCAAATTTTGAATGTAAGTGATTTGCCTTTTAAGTTTTATTTATGATTTATTGTATAAGTTAAATTCTACTGATGTTATGTTTGTTTTTTTATGAAGCGTGGGTTTCAAAGTGAAACATTAATCTCTTTACCTAAGAGAAAGAAAGCTAGCAAAAGGAAGGAAATTAACATTAATGCAACAATAGGTACAAAAGAGAGTAGAAACAAAAAATGCCAAAGTTCAAAAATAGCAATATTTGAAACTTTGCTTGTTAAGATTTAATTACTCAATGTAGTTAGTTGTTGCCTATTAAAACCTGGATGTTGGTTATGAAAATAGACTATTATGAATGTTAGAACTATTTAGAAATGTTTGCAAATATTTTGGAATTTTTTGCTATAAACAATGCGAATTCATTTTCAATTTCATTTGATGTCATATTTTATCATTTGAAAATTTGAATGTTTGCAATTATTTGAAACATTTAATTCTAATAAGTTTGGCCTCATTTGTTTTCAATGTCATTTGATGTTATATTTCATCATTTGATATTTCGAAACTTGTTCATTGTGTTTCTAGTTTCAAACATAATCAATAATATTTAGTTTGAGATACGAAGGGAGAACAATATATTTTTAATCAATTTAATTTTTAATCAAACAATTCAAACCATAATTTAATAGTACAGGTATAATAAAAAACAACCTAAGAATAACATAATCAAATTAACTATTATGTACACAGGTATAATAAAAAATAACCTAAGAATAACATAATCAAATTAACTATTATGTATGGTTGAAATGAATAATGCTAGAAAATCGATACATTTTTTGTTTAGTTTAAAACATAATTGGTTTATTGTTAATTCATGGGAATTTTTAACATAGTTTTCGAACAAATGAATTTTAGTTATTCAATTCCTTAACTTTAATAGGCATGTGACTCGTTTCATATTATACAACAATAAAAATGGTTGATATAAACTATTAAGGTGAATAAATTATAATTGGATGTCATTATTTTCTTTTTCCTTCTGCTATAATTTATTTCTTGTAAATTTGCTCACTTATAGAGAGAACAAGGATATCCAACGTACAACACCAATTCTTTCGACAAGGAAACCCTAGTTTTCATAACACCACATTACTACTATCCAACACAGTCAAATTCCTTATCATTGGCACCATAGGATGTCCTCACCACATGAATAAATTTTTATTTACTTAGCCTTTGATATTTATTCAAAAACAAAAGCGCAACAACCCAAGCTCTAAATAAGTAATTTGGTTAAAACATTACTTTTTTTTTGTTCCAAAATACCAATTCCATGTGATATTTGCAGTACTAACAACAATGGCATAACTACTGATTTTCAAATTCCTTAAAACAAATAAAAAAATCTAACCCAAACACAAAATATGATTTAAAATTTGGCTGTTGATTTTCTACCAAGACTTATGTATGATAATCCTATAAGGTTTAGTTGGTTGGAGAACTCACCAGACGTGTTGAAGCATACCTTGGATAGTAGATGGACCTCCTGTGATAGGTTGTATGGAGCATAACCCTCTTTGGGTTTCTCTTTTAGTCTACCAAAAAATATATATTTAAAACTTGATATTTGAAGAACAAATTAACAAAATAAAAATAAAAATTAGAGAAAAATCATATATATATATATTTTGTTTCCTGACATTCTACAATCATAGTCAATAATCTCAATTCACTTAGTTCACTCTCAGAAAAGTAGGTTCCTTAAAGATGTGCTATAAAAAAATTAATTATTCAAAATCAAAATGAGTTCAAATCATATTATGACTCTAAACCATATCAAGGAAAACCTATATGAGCATGAACTCAAATTCGAAATCTCTCAACTTGATTTCCCAAGTTAGATACTTATTTTGAACCCTCAAATTAGTTCTGAATACTCATAAAACAATTTTTCAAGAAAATCCAAAAAGAATTTTTAATAAATTATCAAATTCCTTAAAGCAAATTAAAAAAAAACCTATCCCAAATACAAAACACAACTTAAAATAAACAACATATTTCGAGTTTTAAATATTGAAAACTTGATATTTCAACAGCAAAACACAATTTAGTTAACAAAAAAAATTATAAATAAAAATTAAAAAAAGGGTTTATAAAAAGAGAAAAAGAAAAAAGATTTTCAAATAAAAAAAATCAGTAGGCCACTCAAGATAAATACAAATATCACTTGATATTAATTTCTTTCTTTGATTGAAAAGAAATCTGAAGAAGATGAATGATTTAGTTGTTATATGGTTTAGGGTTTAGCTTTTGAAAGAAAATGAGATTAAGTTTTAGTAAAGAAATTTCCAAAAAAAAAAAAAGAGATTAATTTTTAATTAAGAAATTAAATTTAAAAATTTTATGTATTTTTCATATTTGAAATTGTGATGGTTTCATATGCCATGTGTCAACCAGATAGTGGATATGTGTGCCACCTCATAAAAATATTAACACCCTTAGCGCTTTAGAGTATTTTGTGTATTGGTTGACAAGATTAAATATTAAATTGCACCAAAAAAAAAGGTTTAAATATTAAATTATAAAAATATGTCAAATTCAAGTACCAAAACTTATATTAAGCTTTTTAATAAAAAAATTTACAATTATTATTTTTATTTAAGAAGTCTCTACTTAAATCTTTTTCTTGGAAGACCAAAAAAAAGGTACATATTTTTCTTGGCGTTTTGCCATTTCTATAATTTAGTTTCACTTTCAATAATTTTGATTTCTATATTTTAGAGTAGCGTCTTAATATTTCCGTCGTTGAATAATTGGGTCAAACATTCAAAACCACTGTCAGTAAACTAATTTATTCAGTAGTCATCAACAGTTTCAATTTTCAAATAAGGCTACCCAACAGCAAGACATTCAAGGCATGTTGCTTAAAATTGCTATAAAACAACTTCACTTTACAATTTACAAAATGTGCTGAAAATTAGTTGTATCCTTTGTACGAGCAAGCAACTACGATGGTTTTTTTTAATTGGTTAGTGTCAGTGTGCCTTGTTTTGTTCTTGGTATTGTTTCAAGCCTCAAGGAAATTGACAAGAACCGACAAGCTTCCACCAGGCCCACCCGCAATTCCGATCTTCGGAAACCTCTTTCAGCTTGGTGATAAACCCCATAAGTCTCTTGCCAATCTTGCCAAGATTCATGGGGACATCATGACTCTGAAACTTGGTCAAACAACTACTATAGTTTTGTCATCTGAAACCATGGCCAAAGAAATCCTCCAAACACAGGATGCAATATCTTGTAACCGAACCGTTCCATAAGCCCTTCGTGCCCTTCAACACCACGAAGCTGGATTGCCTTGGATGCCTGTTTCAACCACATGGAAAAATCTTAGGAAAATCTGCAATTTGCACATTTTCGCTAGTAAGAAACTTGACGCTAACCAACACTTGCGGCGAAGCAAAGTAGAACAACTCCTTACTGATGTTCGTGATAGTTCCCGACTTGGGGAAGCGATAGAGATATCCACAGCTGTTTTCAAAACTTCGCTTAATCTTCTTTCCAATACTGTTTTTTCCATCGATTTTGCCGACTCTTCTTCTCATACTGCTCTGGAATTCAGAGAAACTATGGAGGCTTTCAAGGAGGAGTTTGGGAAACCCAATTTTAGTGATTTTTTTCCTACTCTTCTTGCTAAGCTAGACTTGCAAGGCATAAGGGGTCGGGTGACAATTCTTTTTGAGAAGATTATGAAGCTCTTCGATAAAGAGATTGAAAAGCGGTTGGAGTTGAGAAAGATGAATGATTATATACCAACTAATGATTTCTTGGATATTCTTCTCCAAATCAGTCAAGATGACAACGAAGAACTCGATAGAAATCTGATAAAACATTTGATTTTTGTAGTAACTTTGTCTCTTTTTAGTTTCTCAATTTTTTTTTTTGAAGTTTCAGTCCATAACTTGGTAAGAATTTGTGAAACAGGATTTGTTCACCGCAGGGACGGATACAACTACAAGTACACTCGAATGGGCAATGGCAGAATTACTTTGTAACCCAAAATCTTTACTAGAAGCCCGGAGAGAACTACAACAAATAATTGGCAAAGGGAACGTAGTGGAGGAATCTGATGTTACTCGTTTACCTTATTTGCAAGCAATTCTAAAGGAAACGTTGAGATTGCATCCTCCGGCTCCTTTCTTACTTCCTAGAAAAGTTGAAGCAGATATTGAGATTCACAACTTTGTGGTTCCAAAAGACGCACAAGTGTTGATCAATGCATGGGCTATAGGCAGAGATCCCAGTATCTGGGAAGAAGCTGACTTGTTTCATCCAGAAAGGTTCATAGGATCAGATATAGATGTTAAAGGAAGGAACTTCGGTCTGATTCCATTTGGAGCTGGGCGACGAATTTGTCCTGGATCGCCATTAGCCATGAGAATGTTGCACTTAATACTGGGTAGACTTATTCATTCATTTGTTTGGGAACTTGAAGATGGAATCACACCTGAAAGCTTAAACATGGATGACAAGTATGGCATTGTTCTACAAAAAGCTCAACCATTAAAAATCATCGCACATTCAGTCTAAAAACATTCTGTTGAATATTTGTTGAACGTTGGCAACAATGCAACAGCAAGGAAATGTTTAGTGTGTAATTTGGTTGTTGGAACTTTTTGTAATATGTAAACTAAGTTTAGTTTGGTTGTAATTTTGTTTTTACTAAGGTTAGTGAGCTACTTAGCTGATTTAGTAGCTTTTTAACTTATCATTAAGTTGATTTTACTGCTTGGATACTAGCACAAGTTATATTTGTTTTCTTCCAATGTTATGGAGCTATTTATATATATATTGTATTGTTACTAAAACTAGTAATGAGAATTATCATTTTTCTCTCAACAGAATTCTTCTTTTGCTTCTGTTTTTCATCTTTCAACACAAATTTTCTTTGCTTTTAATCTTTGGAGCATCAACAATAGAAGGGTCAAATAAAAAATTTAGAGACATTTAAGGGCTAATTAGATTTTTAACCTTGTAAAAGTTAAATTTAAAAAAAAAAGTTAAATTTAAAAAAAATTGATATTTTATAGTTTGTATATAAACAAGGTCTATGATGGACTTGAAAAGACTCCTTGATTTGCCTGGCTATTGAATAGAAAAAAATCAATTTATTTTCATTCTTACTTTGTATGAAAGAGTGGCATTCTGTCAACTTTTGTCTCCATTTTAATATTTTGGCTTAATTTTTTCCCAAGCCCTTACCCTTTCACCTACCACCATTTCCATTCAAATCCACTTCCATAACCAACCAAAGCATGATTAATTTCAGGCTTTACTTAGCTTTAGGTTGATATTCTTTCCAGTCAGGAATCGTAAGAAATGTATCTACACTAAAAATCCTTCAAACCGGTATTTATCATCTTTCTGGAATATCGGAATTGATAAATTTATCCTTTAAAGTTAACTCAATTTTAATTCAAAAAGCGCGTTGGGCTAGAGTCGTTTTGGCTGATAGTTGGAAGGATGAGTCGACCATGCTGTATTCGGATTTCCGCGAACAAATCAAGGGAGATAATGATCAGATTTAAATGTCCCACGCTGTTAAGGCCGTTGATCCGAGTTGGATTCTTCAAAATGCAAGACTATCGAGGTCTTGAATTGAGAATGCATGTATCGTAGTTAGACAATCGGTAAGGGTTAGTTTGCAGGTTGTACCGAAATCAACTACGAAGGAAAAATTGACGGTTAGGACATTCTTAGCCGCTATAACTAGCTTATTGTTTGGAGGAAAAAACTCATTTTCGAGGATAGATTTAGAAACCAGAATTCACCGAGTCTAGGGCTAAGGCTTTATAATTGTGTTTACAGAATTCAAATTCATTTTCTAATTTATTTTATTTTTGATTTACATAATTGTTAATTTTTGCTATCTCACTTATTTAATTTCTATACATTTTTAACTCCCCTAATTTATTGTATTTATTTTTCAATAGGTCCGTTTTGAGTCGTGTGTACGGCTATTGCCACGATTATCGACACGAAAGAAATTCTGTTAATAAGAGAAACTCGAAAGTTGATTATAAGTACCAATCCATGTGGACTCAACCCTATTACTCTTAATTGTTTAGAGTTATTTTATCGTAGGAATTTTTATTTGGTGGTTTCACGGACATTACCATCTAAATAAATAATAAAAATTTAAAATAAAATATTTTTTCTCTAAATTAAATACAAATAAAAAATAATATCAACATACAAATCATGTCAATAATATGATAAAACAATTCATACAAAAAGCACAAAATTAAGCAAACTCCATCTCTTTATTCCCTTTCTCTCTTTCTCTCTCCAACCGGAAAAGTAAAATAAAAATAAAAATAGGGGACACATGTAAGATAGACAAGTAGAGTCGGGATATGAGTCTTGTACGCCATTAATGAAGTAAAGAGTTAATTTATTAGTATCTTGAAGAAAAAAGCTAATAACTAGTTCAATAAACTGCTATTCTCGCCATTGACTCAGTGATACACCGTTATAATTTAATTGTTGATTTGTATAATAAAAAATGCAACAAAATTAGAAATTGAGAAACCGCCTAAAAACAACTCGGTAACTGGTGAAGAGCCGTAGCAGCAACTTATATGTAAAATATAAGAAAAGAAAAAGAAAAAAGAGAATGTATGGAATGTTGATATATTTGTGTTTTAGACTGCTTTTCCCTTAAAACTCCTATTTTCATTGATTTTGTGTAATTGAAATTAGCAGGCAAAGTTGAAGCAGTTAATCCCACAAAGCTGAGTCTGAAATGGGAGCTTATTTACACCACTTCCAAATCTATTTTGGACTTCAGTTTCAGCTCCCAAACAACGCTGCTACTTTAGTCAGAAATGGAGACCGCGTTCAGTTTCAACTTCCAAATAAGCAGCGGGGCGTAGAAAATTTTTTATTTTAACCTTTTTAAAATTTTAAAATTAATAAAAGTTAAATTATATTTTAACTCCTTAAAAATATAAAATTTTAATTTAATTTTTTAAAATTTACAATTTAATTTTCTCCTCTAAAAAATTTTCTGATTTCACCCTGCAAATAAAGTTAATGCTTAGAATTGCTATAAAATAAAATGACTTTACTGTACCTAAATATATATTATTTATTTATTTAATAGGATACTAATAATAAGGAAATAAGATGAATTTCTTGACTTGGTTAGTGTGCCCTGTTTTGTTCTTGCTCTTGTTTCAAGCCTTCAAGAAATTATTGGTCAATATGCGATACAACAAAAAATAAATAAAATAAAAGCATAATCTCCTATAAGATATAATAAAATATGAATAAATAAATATATAAAAATTTTAACACATGATAATTTTCTAAGTTTGTTCGTGAGATTAGAAAAAAGCATAATCTGTTCTTTAAATAATAACTCACTATTATTACTTTATTAATTTAAGAGTGAATTGCACCAAATATCTTCAAACTATGATTTTTATTTTAAATTTGTCCTTAAATTTTAAAATATTCTAATCACATTAGTAAACTATCGAGTTTATCTCAATTAGGTTCTTTTGTTACTGTAATTGGCCCATTTCGCCCGGGCTCGCTAGAGAAAACCCAAAAATAAAAAAATAAACAAAAACAAAAATAAATTAAGATAAAAACCAATAAAAATCCATCATCAATGTCCTTTTACAAATTTTCAGGCCCAAATAAAGAACTTATACCAGCCCAGATACAATTTTAACCCAAATTCATAAACCCATATCCTAAACCTAGCCCAAATCCGGAACTCAAAAAGAAGTTCAGTGGTTGAGAGCACCAGAAGCTTCTGGAATATGCTAGAGAGAGTTGGGCTCCCACGAGTGGCTCCTCGCACGGCCTCCTTCGCATGTCTCCCCGCTCCTCCGTACGGCCGAGTTTGCACAAGAATACACCAGAAGAACCACTAACAGAATACAACAAATAAATGTAATTTTTATTTTTATTTATTCTAAAAAATCTGGCTATAAAAACCCGTCGATTTCATCTTTGTAAGGGGACGCATGCACTCTAAAATACGCATATTATGCACACTAAATATTAGAGAAGGCATTTTGAAAGCATATTCTTGAAGGTGATTTTCCATTTTCTTTAAAGTTCTCCGTCGAATTATCTTGTTTTCTTTTTCAATCTTGCAACACTATTGTGTTTAAGATATCAAAAGAGAAAATAAAGGGCGAGATCTTACCTTGCGAATCGGCCGCAGATTTGTGATAACCCGAATTAGGGCCTAATTGGAATAGTAGTTTTTGGACCACAAAATATGATATAGAAATAATTATTTTATGATTATTTTGAGGTCTATGATATGATTGCATGATTGTGTGAAAATTTCGTGAAGAAATTTTATGCATAAAGTGCTTAATTTGAAGTTAGGGACTAAATTGAATAAGTTGTAAAACTTGCATTCTAGAAGTTTCTAGTATGAAATTGCTTTGAAATATTAATTAGGAGGTCTTAAATAGCAATTTGAAAAATTTATAAGTTTATGGACAAAAATTGGACATGGATGAAATTTTTGAAAGTTTAGTAAGGAAAGGCATTTTGGTCATTTGGATATTAAATGAAATAAAATGGGAAAAATAACACAAAAAAGATCATCTTCTCCATAAGTTGCTGCTGAATTTTTCTCTCCACCATAGCTAGGGTTTCAACACTTTTAAGCCTTGATTGTAAGTGATTTTTATGCCCGTTTTTAATGTTCTTTACATTTTTGAAACCATCGTAGCTTGGTTTACCTATTTCTATCAATATTTTGAGCTAGGGTTATATTTAAAATTTTACCCATGGATGATATGTATGAATTTTGATGTTTTATGGTAGAATATGAAGTTTGAGATTGTGTTAAACAACTTTTGCTAAGTGATTTTTCGTAAAAACGAGTAAAATGACATAATCGGTAAAAATACCTAATATTCATAAGTACATGTTAGAGTGTGAATTTGATGTTGCTATAGAAGGGAAAAATGATCAGCATGTCATAAAACATAAGAAAATAGGCTGAGGTTTAATTTACGAGCCTTGGGGCAAAAGTGTAAATATGTGAAAGTTTAGGGGCAAAATGGTAATTTTGCCAAAGTTCGTACTAGGGGATGTTTTGATGAATGTGTGTATTAAATAAATTAATTTGGTATTATAGATCAAGAGAAAAAAGATTCGAATCAAAATCGGGGGAAAAATAAAGTTTACGAGGAATAGGCTCGACTATTCTCATTTTGTATCGAGGTAAGTTCATATGTAAATATTGTAATATAACCGTTATTTTAAATCATTTAATGCTATTTATACGATATTATGGTTGTTATCATGCAATTCTATGCTTTGTGGTCATTGTTGGACAACATGCAAAAATTTTATGAATTATGTGAAAAATGTGAAAGACTACCGAAGTATCGTCATTGGTATTCCAAGGAGAATGGTAAAGGAGTGTGAACGAGGAAAGTCCCGTTGAACCTTAGGAATAGATTAGGATATTTGGGCATCCAAACTCGTTGAGTTGAGTCCGAGTTCACTTATGGATGCGAACGTCCGAACTCGTTGAGTTGAGTCCGAGTTCGTGAAATGTAACTAGGCATCCGAACTTGTTGAGTTGAGTCCGAGTTCACTTATGGATACGAACGCCCGAGCTCGTTGAGTTGAGTCCGAGTTCGCTTATGGGCGGGTTACATGGTAGCTTGGCTACATATGTGGCACTTATGTGCAAACTTTCCATGTATCCGAGTTATATTCCGATGTGTTCAACGGGTAAAATTCTAGTGAAATGGAAGAATACTCAAGATGCAAGTGACGTATTGGTAAGTGTTGTGGAATGGGCACTTTGGACAGGTATGTACTTAACCCTCGGGTTGAGACTTGATACGACAACAATAATATGGTAAGATGATGAATGATGAATAGAAATGTGATACATGTTTTGGTGATATTATGTTAATGTTGGTTGGTATAATTGCTTTGTTAAGTTATTTGTTATTTGCATGTGGACTTACTAAGCATCTATGCTTACTCCCTCCTTTTCATTCTTTGTAGTTTTGACAAGTCAATTTGGAGATCTGGACGGCCGAAGGCACGTTCACACTATCACTGGACAATCGCGGTATAATGACTTGAAATTTTTGGAAATATGGCATGTATAGCATTCCAATCATTTTGTGTGTATAATCTTACGATATGGCCATGGATGGAATGGAAATGTTTGAGAATGATTAGCTATTGGAATGGCTAATCAAGTTTATATATGATAACATGTATGCTTTATGTCTTAACTAAACCATGAAAATCCTTGGAAAGGTAAAATTTGCCACAAAATAGAATCAGACAGCAGTAGTGGCGTGAATTTGAAAAATCACTAAAAATATTAAAAATGGAATTAAATGATGAATAAGTTATGGAATAGAATCTTGATGAGTCTATTTTCATATGGAAGAAACAAAACAGGTAAATAAGTTATATTTTATGAGATATTTAAGTTTTGGTGGAACAGGTTCAGAGCGATCTCTGAATCCCCTATTCTGACTTTAAAAAATTCACCATAAATTTTACAAAAAACAATTAGGAGTTTTAAATTACATATATGAAATCCTTATTGAGTCCAGTTTTATGAGAAACAAACGACATAGTCATTGAAACTCTGTACAGGGAGATATCTGATTCGGAATACACAGGGGTCAGAGTAGCCGAACCTTGAAACATGAGAGACTTTAACTAATAAACTGTACTAATTGGCCTGACTAAAAATTCTAGAAAAAAAATAGTAAGTAGATATATGAGTCTAGTTTCAAGGAAAATTTACGGAATTTGATTTCGAGTTTTTTAATTCGAGATATGAATTTTTTAGAGATTGTGACGCAGTTAGCCAGCTTGTCTGGAAATTCTAAAATAAATTGTTTGAGCTGTTTAATTAATGAATTAAGTCCGTTAACATCTCGTGCTCGACTCCGGCTACGGTCTCGGGTGCGGAGGCGTTACAAGATTCATCTTGGCTTCGTTGAAATCGGAGTTGAAAGGGGAATCACAAGGCCAAAAATTATCATCAAGAGCCCGAATTTGTCGGTTGCTGTTTGTGAAGGTAGATCGGCGCTAGTGCTAAAGGGGTAGAGTTCGGCTGAGGAGAAAAGATGGGTAGGCTAGGGTTTTGATATGATTTGATGGAATAAAGGCATTGTTTATCCTTTATAAAATGGCAGAAACGGCGCCGTTTAAACCAATCTCGGTGGTTTAGAAACGACGTCGTTTGGACGACATAATCCGATGATCGGACCCATGCTTGTACTAGATCCGCGCGTTTGGCTTTAAATGGCTAATTGCGCGCTGAGTCCTCTTTATTTGCGCAGGTATTCAATTGTGCATGGCTGGTTTTACTTCATTTTTAGAATTTAGCCTTGTAATTTGAATACGTTTACAATTCAATCTACGCCTACACACTGCGTTTTGGGATCTGGATTATTTCCAGTTTTAGTCCCTGAACATGCACGCGTGTTTCGCATCGATCCTTATTTTAATTCTATCAATTATTTTATTTATAAACTATCCCCTTCATTTTAAATTTGTTCTATTAAGTTTTCCATTTATTAATTGGTGGTTTAAAAGGTATTCATTTTTTTTTTTGCTGAAATTGCTTTAATAATTTTTTTGTTTTTAAAAAGTTCACTATTTTGAAGCTTGTAATATATTATTTCAAGGTTATGTATAAAATTCTATTTAAACGTTTATATGTACATACTCATGCATACCGAATTTTGCTTTCTATTTGAAATAATTATCATTTTAGAATTCATTTTATATTTTTATTCGTTTTATTGATTATGTTTTTTTTCCTCCATATAATTATTTTGAAGTTGGTTATATCATGGAATGTCTCGTTTAAATATTTTTGTGTATATATGTGCATATAATACTTTAATAGTTAAATCATTGTTTTAAAATTCATATTCTTTTGAAGTTCTTTGTATCATATTCTTTTAATATATTATATAGTATCTCATTTAAGTGTTTTTTTCCATATATGTCTATATGTATAAAGCAAAATTAATTTAATCTTGTATGCATCTCTATGTTATTTTTATAAATAATTATTACTATATCTATTATGTGTGTGTTTTGTAAATCTATTATGTGTGGTATATGCTATCATGTATTTTATTATTCTTTTATATTTTATATATTATTTAAGTTATCATGTACATTGTCAATTTTTAAAATGAATTTGTATTTAAAATATTTTTGCATATTATTCGATTCAAATATTTTATTCTACAATACTTATTTCAATAATCATATATTCCTAGTTTTTATGCAAATTTGTCAATTTATATTATATATATTATGTGTTCATTCATCTATTTTGAAATTGTCTTGTACACATTGACTTCTAATTTCTATTTTATTTTGTAAATGTTTTGTGAATTGTTTTATATCGTGCAATATTTATTGTTGATGTATATCACTTAGTCATTGTCATATCTATTGTATCCATTGTTCTCCATCCATGATTAAGAATTTGGTTACATTTACTTAGAATAGTTGTATATAATTGTTGGATTTATTAATTGTGATTTATTGTACTATATTATTTCATGTTCATTAATCTCTTTTCTATGCAAATGTTTCGATACAATGCATTAAGTATCTCATCTATTTTAAAATAAATAAACGTGTTTTGAGCTAATTTTCAATTTTCCTTATTAGTAAAAAAATTTGAAATAAGGCAATATTCAATATCTGAGAATTTGAGAAATCGTGCCCTACGTGCTGGGTATGATTTTTCGGTGAACTAAATATTTGGATATCCTTTTATAATTTTAACGTACGAGTTTTCGAGGGTCAAAAATCAATCGTATTTTTGAAGGTATAAAGGATCGTGTCCAATCGTGTTGGATATGAAGCTGCATATCTTTGAAACGAGAGAATTTTGTCCGCTAATTTGAACTATTCAAACATTTTTAAAAAGAATCACACTTCAAAATTTTTTTTTAAAACCTTTGATATAAGGATAGCATCGAATCAATTTGGTACCAATTTTTGGGCGTAATGAGGGTGCTCACTCTTCCTCATGCGTAACTGACTCCCGAACCCATTTTTGATTTTACGTGAACCAAAATTGCCTTTAATGGAACAAAACGTTTTAGTAGGTGACCCAGTCACACCTAAACCAAGAGATTGGTGGCGACTCCACATTAAGTTTTAAGAAGTCGATTCCCGATTTTTTCCTAAAATAAAAAAATGGTTTCGACTGCTATTAAAATAATTAATTTAATTATGTTAAATGACACATCAGATCTTATACCACATAATTTAAAATGAAAACTTTAAGAAAAAATAAATATTGCAAAATGATGTTTTGAAATCTTAATTTTTAGGTTTTTGAAACTTCTACAAAAACTTTACCGTTCTTTTTTTTTTCTTTTATGCAACAATGTTCTATTTCTTCAAATTTTTTATTTTAAATTTAGCTATGTAAAATTTAATGTGTCATTTAATGGTTAAATTAACAGTTTTAATAAAGAAAATCACAATTAATATAACATCGATAATTTTGGGATGTAACTAGGATGTTTTGAAGTTTGAGAACCAATTTAAAATGAGAGACATAGTTTGGGAATGTCTAGTGCAATTGACTCTTAATTTAATTGAAGGTAATTTTTCGATATAATTAAGGTTCTTCCGTGTCTCATTTTACCGTCCATGAAGACTAATCATTTCGGGGACCTAAAAATATTTTTATGTATTAATTAATTTAAATTAATATAATTCATAAATGATATGTCTGCTTATTTAAGTTTAAAAAAATTTAATTTTTAATTAATTTAATTTAATTTAAAATAAATAATAAACATATATTTGTTTATTTTCTATTAATAGTAAGATGTAAGTTTATTGTTATATTTATTTGTATTTTGAATTTAACATTTTAGAAAACGGGTGGTTCAGTATTTAAAACACTTTTAAAGCTTGTCCTACATATTGACCACACGTTGAGTTAGCAATTCGTATACGTATCGTCGTTTTGTAGGAACTATGGATATGGATATGGATATGGATGTGGAAAGAAAAAAGCCAAAAGATTGTCTCCAATGGCAGTATAGAAACAATGGATATGGATATGGAATTCATTCAATTTCATCTAGTTTTGGATTTATTCCCCCCCAAAAAAGTGCATTTGATTTTGTTCCATCTTTTTATTCATAAATTAAAGAATCCAATTTTAAATTTTTATTTAACATATAGTAGCTTTAAATTTTTATAATATAGTTTAATTAAGAAACATTGAATTACTAATATAAATTATTATTTTATTTTTAAAAAAATTAAAACATTCAACAAAATTTGTGTCTTTTTTTACTCGACTAATCTAAAATAATTAATTATTTATAAAAATGACTCAAATCAAAATTTATTTATGAAAATGATCTATTTTCTATAGTGTCTGCCGAGGCTGCTTGACACAGCGACAGCATAGCCCCCAATGATGACCCAATCATCGATATTTAAAAAAGTTAATTTTTTAAGTGCTTCCATTCAGTCTGTATTTTTCAAATTGCTCGTTAAAAATACGGGTATTCAAGGAGGGAAACAAATATTTTTTAATGGATGTCGTCAGTCTATCAGGCGGTATTGGTGGAGATTTAAAAAAATAGGTGAAACAAAAAAAAAGAAAGAAATAGTTGAAATAGAAAAAAACCGAAAAATAAAATAAAAGGGGAAACCCGTGACCGATGCTTACTTCATAGGTGATTCATGTCTTCTTTGTTCGTCAATGTCACCATCAATGGCTGAAATATTATTTCAAAAAAATAATCTTAGAAGAGATGAGAATGAGAAAGAAAGAGATATGGGAGAAAAATAGAGGGACAAAAAAAAAACAAAGAGATACGAGGGAGAGAGAAAGTCAGATATGAGAAAAAAAAAATTGAATAACAACTATGTAAAATAAAAATATGAAAAGGAATTGAATAATTTATAAAAAATAGAGAATCAAATATGTAAAGAAAAGAAAAAAACAAATATGAAAAATAGAAAATCAAATATGGGAAAGGAAGGAGAATAACACATTCCTTTTCATGTCTCTCTTTTCTATGTATGTTATTATCTTTCCTTTCACATATTTAATTCTCTATTTTTTATACTCTCTTTTCATTCGAATTTTTCTTTTTTTTCTCAATTAAAAACTTTAGTCATCCTATTTAATAGTCATCGATGTTGCTATTTATGGTGGCCTTCGGTGCCAATTTTGACACTAAAGAAGAGATTTCCTCCTCCTTGTTGACTTCTACGATTTAAATCTCCCAGCAGTCGGCTCTAAAATTTCTAAAATAATGACCAAAGCTTCAAATTACTCTTTTTATAATTTTTTTAAATATCACCAATGCCGACTGACATGACAATGACACCTAAAAGATATTTTTTAAAAAAATTTTAACGGGCCAAAAAAATAATTTTTCTAAAAATATTTATTAGTGCCGCCTGACGTATCGATGATACACAAAATATTTTTGAAAAAAAATTCTCTGGTGTCGCCTGACAAGCTGACGGCACTCATTAAAAAATACATTTTTCTTTTTTTTCCTCTTTGAATATACATATTTTTAATGGGTATTTTGAAAAATAAAATTTGGTGGCCCTTACATAAAAAAAAAATTAATTTTTTTAAAAGTTGATGATTGGATCATCATTTGGAGTGGTGCCACCAGTGTGCGCAGAAATTATAAAAAACGATTTTCATTTATAAATTTTGACTTATGTAATTTTCTTAAATAATTAATTAATTTTCATCAATTAGGTAAAAAAAATTCAACTTTTGTGGAAGTCTAGCTGGATTCTTTCAGAGCTTAACATTGTTATAAAAGATAAGAGGTACTTTCTATTGTGTATAACAACAAGCAGTTAATATGGATTTCCTGAATTGGTTAATGTACTTTGTTTTCTCCTTGATATTGTTTCAAGCTTTCCATTTGATCACAAGAAGGAAATTGGGAAGATCCCATAAGCTTCCGCCCGGTCCACCAACAATTCCGATCTTCGGGAACCTTTTCCAGGTTGGTGATAAACCCCATAGGTCCCTTGCCAAACTTGCCAAGATTCATGGGGACATCATGACTCTGAAACTTGGCCAGACTACTACCGTAGTTTTTTCATCTGCAACAATGGCCAAAGAAATCTTCCAAAAGCATGATGCCGTATCTTGTAACCGAACCATTCCCGATGCCCTTCGTGCCCTTCAACATCACGAAGCCGGATTGCCTTGGATGCCTGTTTCAACCACATGGAGAAATCTTAGGAAAATCTGCAATTTGCATATTTTCGCTACTCATAAACTTGACGCTAATCAATACTTGAGGCGCAGCAAAGTAGAACAACTCCTTGCTGGTGTTCGCGAAAGTTCCCTCATCGGAGAAGCGATTGAGATACGTCAAGCTGCTTTCAAAATTACGCTTAGTCTCATATCAAATACTATTTTCTCCATTGATTTAGCCGACTCTACTCATACTTCTGAGGAGTTCCGAGAAATTGTGCGGGGTATCATGGAAGAGTTGGGAAAACCCAACTTTGGTGATAATTTCCCTATTGCTAATCTTGACTTGCAGGGCATCAGGCGTCGAGTGGCAATTCTTTTTAGAAAGATGATGGATCTTTTCGATAAAATGCTCGATGAGCGGATGGAGTTGAGAAGGATGAATGATTATATATCAATTGATGATTTCTTGGATATCCTTCTCCAACTCAGCCACCAAGGAAACAGCGAAAAGCTCGACAGAAATCTTATCAAACATTTGATTTTGGTTGTAACTTAATCTCTTTTCAGTAATTTATTATTTAAGTTGTATAAGTTGTTCAACTTGGTAAGAAATTGTGAAACAGGATTTGGTTGTAGGCGCAATCGAGACAACTACAAGTACTTTGGAATGGGCAATGGCGGAATTACTCCAAAACCCAAAAGTTTTGCAGGAAGCCAGAGGAGAACTGAAGCAAATAATTGGCGAGGGGAACTTGGTGGAGGAATCTAACATTACTTGTTTACCTTATTTGCAAGCAATTGTCAAGGAAACGATGAGGTTGCATCCATCGTTTCCTTTGTTACTCCCCAAAAAAGCTGAAGCAGATATCGAGATTCACAGCTTCGTCATTCCAAAAGGTACACAACTGTTGATCAACGCATGGGCTATAGGTAGAGATCCTAAGTTCTGGGAGGTGCCTGACTTGTTTCGTCCAGAGAGGTTCATAAGATCAGAAATGGATGTTAAAGGAAGGGATTTTGGACTGATTCCGTTCGGAGGTGGGCGAAGAATTTGCCCTGGATTACCATTGGCCATAAGAATGTTGCACTTAATGTTGGGTGGACTCATTCATTCATTTGATTGGAAACATGAAAATAACATCACACCAGAGAGTTTAGATATGAAGGATAAGTATGGTCTTTTTCTGCAGAAAGCTCAACCATTAAGAATCATTCCGATTTCAAATTAACAATATTGTGTTGGTTATTTTATCTATAACTATTGAAGTGTAATAAGTGAAACTTAGCTAACGACAACTTATTGTATCGTAAATTTCATGTTTTCAAACTTTCTGCCAATCAAATAAAAATCATATAAATCTATCAGAAGGAACCGTGTAATGTGCAGCTAATATTAACATTTGAACTTTAACGAAGGTTCATTTCATCTACAACCAAAAACTACTACCGCAATACATCTTCAAAATACATGGAATAAGTAGCTTTTTTCGTCGTTACTTGAAGCTTAGTGCTCAGCCATTTAATTGGAAAGAGTTTCACCTTTGTTTCTAAGATCGTTCCGAGAAACTATGTAGACAAGAATCCTGGTACCAAGGTTATCAGTGTATCTACAAGTACATATATCAATTTCGATAAACCCTCGGACCTTACTAGTGACAGCTCTTGTAGTTTTTAAAGAAATGCACAGTTCATTGTAAATGGTACATACACCAATAGATTACCATTATATATAGAAGTGACAAGGATAAGCTTGCTAAGTTTATAATCAAATTATACAACAAATGGGATGTTAAATTTGTCCAAGTTCTGAATAGGGATGACAATAGAGCGGGATAGGGTGGATGCTGTTAAATCCTTCACCACTCTACAGTTATCATGCTCTACTTCACTATTTGTCTTGCTTCACTATGGATGTATAATATTAAATATTATTACCATCTCCATAGATGTTAGATGCACCCATCCTTACCCCACCTCACCCTGCTCTTGAAGATGCTTTAAAACCATTTTTTGTAACTCGTGTTTGCTTCTTCATTGAGTTCTCTGCTCAAAGTAGGGAGTAAAAGAAGAATAGTGGAAGTAGGGTGGTGTGGAGGGAAAGAAGATGAACATTAGTAATGGGGAAAAAAGTTTATAAAAAAAGATGATGTGGTGTGCATAATCAACCGACGTTAGAGATTTAACATTTGTGTGACTAAAATAAAAATTTTCTCTAACGACAGTGACCAAATTGCAAGTATTTTTATTTGGATGATCAAAATGAAAGCACCTAAAGAGTTGGGTGACCAATTAGGTAGTTTACTCAAAAATGTATCTAGTAATTTTCAAGATGGCTAATCTAACTTGTTTAAAAATTTAAAGTGCTAAAAATATTAACTTTTAAGTTTATTAGATTTTTTTAACACTTCATCAAACAAGGCCTAAATAAAAAAAAAGAAGGAAAAAGAAAAAATTAAAAATCATGATGCTACACTCCTATGAAAGAAAATAAATAGAAAAATCAAGTTAATTGATATGAAGTAGGTGTCCAAATTTTCTATTGATAAAATGTAGTTTATAAGCTAGAAAAAGTTAAGAAAATGTGGTTATTGGTTGAAGGGATTATCTTGTCTAAAAGCTTTGCTTTAATGATTTAGATGAAGAATGGACGGATAGATTGTTTATTTGGCATCATTACAACTTTTGACATCACAATTAAAAATAGGTGGAGAAATGATAAGGATTTCAAATGGAAGAGAGAAATTGGTATCCCTCGAATATGTGAATATTTTACCATTTTTATTTTCATGGGAATCAATGGGATATAGATTATTCCTGGGAAGCTTATATAAGTAATTCATAATATATGTATTTGATTCTGATTTTTCTATATCTGTCATTCTTAATTTAATGAATGATAAAAGGTTAATAGAATACGTTAGGTATGAAAATTAATATACTTTTCTATCTACGAATGTTGATTATATAATATAAAACTAAGATGGTACTAAATGTCAATTCTAAGGCAAATAGTTTCGTTGAGCTTCATCCTTGCAAGTATGAAGTGTGCTTCAAAAAGAGCTTAGATGTTGACCGACTAGAAAACGGTAAGGGTTTCAATTTGACCGCTTTGAACCTCCCCCCAATCTTGAGGATTTTGCAGCTTGGTGATTGCTTTCTCCCATTTTTCTTGCATGTTGGGTTAATTTTGAAGCAAGCTTGGATGTTTGTAGGCGCTGTTGAAGTAGTTGAGTTTCCAGAATTGAATACAAACGCTGTTGTTGTTTAGATTCAATCTCTTTAAGATATTGCCGATGACTTGAATTCCAAATTGCAGCTTTAATGGCGGACATTGGTTTATTGCTTCTTTACCCTCTGCAAGCTTTCATTGAAAACTGAAACGGTCGGCCCTTCCATTCAATGTTTCTAGTTCCATCATCAGAAAGGATCCATGCACTAGAAGGCCCTCCATAGCTTCAAATCCCCACCCTAACCCATCTCTTTACTTTCTCCTTCCTTTCTTTCTCTCTCAATCAATCTAAAAGCTTTTACCAATTGGTCCTCTTTGTGTTATGTACTATTCAAATGGAGGACACAACAGGAAGATTAAAATCTTCTCAGCAAGTGTTAGGAAAAAAGGATTAATATGTCCCTTCAACTTCGCAAATTAATAATACTTAAACTTTTTTCTAATTTAATCTGAACTGAATTGATAATTTTTTTTAAATTTTTGGTTGACTAGGTTAAATTTTATACTAACACACGTCTTAAATTTTTTTTTGAAAATTAAAAATAAAAATAAAAAATTAAGAATTTTAGGAATTTCTTTTATTCCAACATGGAAAAATCACATTAACAACTATTTGTCTAAGTAATTTGGACAATAAAACTGGAGTGCCTTAAAAAAATTTTTTGTCAATAATCTCACATCAATCAATCGAATATTAATTAATACATAATCAATCAAACGCTATTTAAAAATGGCTCTTTTGCTCAAAAACAAATATTCCAAATGTTAAGTTCATTCTAAAAATGTCTTTCTAGTAATTTTATATTTTTATAATTTTAAAAAAAGATTAAATATAAAATTGGTACTTGAACTTGTCCATTTTTCTTATATTGGTACTTGTAATTTTTTTGTCTTAGATTGATACCCAAACTGTTTTTATGTCCACTAGATTAGTACCTGAGCCTAACGACGTTACTTTTTTGTGGATGTGGCAGCACTAGCCATTCACGTTTTGCCACGTGTTATCCTCTTTGGCTGCAAGTCAAACCCCCTTTAATTATTTTTCCTTTCGTTTTCTTTTAAAAATTAATTTTTTTTCCTTTCATTTTTCTTTCACTATCATATTCTACCTCTTCGCCTTCTAGCTCACTTTTATCTCTTTTGTTTTTTCCTTTCACTATCTGTTTTGTTTTCTACTTGATCTCTTCGCTTTCTATCTATTTGATTTTATCTATTCATAACACATCTTTTAAAGGAAGAAAACAAGCGAAAATGTCTTTTTCAACAAATAGAAAATTAAGTGCTCAAAAAAGTTTTTGTACCCATAATGTTCAAAACAAAGAACCCAACAAATTCAAAGAACAAATAACAAACAATAAAGAATCCAACACATTCAAAGAACAAATAACAAACAAAGAACCCAAAATCTTAAAGAAGAAAAAAAAAGAACCTGATATATTCTCAATTTCAATCTCAGTAACAAATAAAGAATTTAAAATTTTCAACCCAAAATCATTTCAACTAGGAAAAAAGTTAACAACCTAATATAATAGCAAGAACCTAAAATGAGAGCAACAACCTAAAGAATTACAAGAATTTAAAATTATTTGAAAATAAGAAATTTACAACTAGAAAGATAGCAAGAACTCAAAAAAAAAAAATGAAATACAAGAATTTAAAAAACCCTAAAAAACCTATGGATCCAATGAACAACAAAGGCAATTCCTCTCTTGAATTTGTTAACCCTTAACTCCAAGACCTGAAGAACTTCTACTAGGCTCTAAGAAAATTGATTCTCTGTTGTTGCCTTGGCAGCGGTGTTGCTACTACTCCCTTTGGCTCCTCAACTCACTTTTAGCCTCACCAAAAGCCTCCTTAGTCTTTCTTCAGCAAGCGGAGAGTATAATTTCAAAAGCTCAAGGATCAAGTTTTGATTTTTTTTATAGCTTTAAAGAGATTTTCTTGGAAATACAAGGCAAGATTTGAGAAGAAAAGGAAGAGAGAAGTGTTGTAACACCCCACACCCGTACCCTACGTTGGGATAAAATATGATGCGTTACTAAACTTAAACACATGTATTCAAATGTTTCCGAGTCACCAAGACTTGATTGAATTTAAAACTTTTTCGAACCTTCTCTAAACTCCTTAATATAGGCCTACGATGCCTCAAACATTCATTGGAAACCATTTGGGGACCAACCTGGGTCCTTTAACTAACCTTAGAAAAATAACTCTTAAAACAGGGCACACGTTTGTGTGGAAGGGCAACACGCACGTGTGGTTATTATAACACGGCCATACTGATAGCCCATGTGACACACACGACCTAAGTATATAGGGACAGGTCCGTGTCCCATGCCTGTGTGAATTAAATTCTAATTCGAACCTACAGGGGTTTCACACGGCCTGACATACGCCCGTGTCTCTCACACGGCCATGACACGCCTGTATCTTAGCCCCTGTCTAAAAACCTTGACATTATGTTTCTGACCTCAGCATCTAATTTAGGGCACACGGCCAAGGCACATGCCTGTGGCCAGAGGCCGTGTCCTCCACATGGTTGAGATACACGGCTATGTCTCTACCCGTGTGTTTACTAACATACATTCTGACTTGCAAATTTTACGTGCAAGGGACACACGGCCGAATAACACACCCATAGGGTTGGCCGTATGTCACACACGGCTTAAACACACGCTCGTGTGTCTACCCGTGGGGACAATATAGGACTATCTACCAAGCCTTTGCCACCCTGAAACACAATCTAACATCAACCAACATATCAAAGATTAACTTAATATGATTTCTCAACCAAACAACCATAGCTAAGACCTATATACATTACATATATTCAACCATGCCAACAATTTCACATTCATGAAAGACTAGCTTGCATTCACATAATAACTTTCAATATTAGCCATTTCCATGGCCTTATACAAAATGAATCAAATGCTAAGCTAAGCTATCATATTTGGCCAATTAACAATGACACAAAACTTAAAAGTCTAAGTTCCTATACATGCCATATTCAAAATGATAAATCTAATTATACCGAGTGCTTCAGTTGATAGTGTGATTAATGCCTCCGACGTCTGTTGATCTTCGAGCTAGTTAGGCGGCACTATAAGAAAATAGAAAAGAGAAGGAGTAAGCATAAAGCTTAGTAAGTTGTATGCAAATAAATATAGCAACAACTTTCCCATTCATCATCATGCTTATAGTACAAAAGTAGGCATAAGCACAACTTACTCGTCACTAACCAATACAATTCACATAGCATATATATTGAGCTCACGTATCATACATTTCAAATAGGAACATGTACCACTCACAACATGGTTATACTTTTCTCGTTTGACTTAAACTATAACTCTTACCGTTGAACCATTTGGAAAGCTATTCGATATTCATTATGCCTCAAACATAGGGTATAATGCCGCTGCCATGTCTTATACATGGTCTTACACTGGCTGATCCATCAAGTCGATGCCATATCCAGACATGGTTTTCACTGACTATCGAAATCGAGGCTGACGCCATGTCCCGGACATGGTCTTACACTAGCTCTCACATATTCGTGCCGATGCCATGTCCCAGACATGGTCTTACACTGACACATCTCGTAGCTGATGCATGTCCCAGACATATCTTACACTAGTACACCAATAACCCGAATGTCATGGCGTGAATATCCGATTTATTTCCTAATGTTCAAACGGGAGTTCCACTATCTCAATATTTATCATACATAATCATTTTCACAAACAAGCAATTTATGCTATATCAATTCAAACACATACAATAACAATGTAGTTGTATTATTTACTACAACTTACCTCGGTATACAAAATGTAGACACTAGTTCGGTTTAGTCCACTTGTTTTACTTTTCCTCGGTCTAGGCTCGGATTTTGTATTTCTTGATCTAAAATAATAAAAATTCATCCATTTAGTCACTAGATAAATTTATACAATAAAAAGTTCACATTTTTGGCAAAATGACCATTTTGCCCCTAGACTCGAAAATCCATTTTTTTATCGAATTTCTTCATTCCTTAAGCCTAGCTGAACCCTTTTTACTCTTATAGCAACCCAAAATTTCCATTATTTCACACATTTGTCACATATTTTTACAACTTATGCAAAATGGTCCTTAGTTAGGGTTTTCATGAAAATTACTTCACAAAAGTTGTTTATTTTACAACCATGATTCATTTCCTTCCATAAAATTTCAAAAAAAAAACATGAATATTCTCATGTTAAAACCCTAGACTCTCAATCATTTTGCAAAATAGTCCCCCCATTAGCTAGCTCATGCCACAAGGGTTCCAAAAGTACTAAAATTATAAAAAATAACCATCTAAATCACTTACTTGAGAGGGAGATGAATGGTTGGAAGTTTTAACCTTCAAAGCCCTTACTCTTGCTGAAAATTTCGGTGAAGAAGGAGATGAGAAAGGGTTGATATCATCCCTTGTTTATTTTATTTCTTTTTAGTCAAATAAGCCACCAAATTTTTACCTAACATTTGACTATCTAATTTCTTTGTCTAATGGCCGATCAAGCACTATTCTAGGGTCTATTTGCTCTTTAAAGATCCCCAATTAATGATACATGGAAATTTAAGACCCTTAGCTATCAAATTAAGACTTTTGCACTTTATGCGATTTAGTCATTTTTCACAATTAAGCATGAAATCGCTAAAATTAACTCACCAAAATTTTTATACTCTCATATAATCATGCCAAAACACATAAAATAATATTAAAAATAATTTCTCTGCCTTCGGATCAGTGGTCCCGAAACCACTGTTTCAATTGGGCTTAAAATCGAGATGTTACAAGTGTTTTAATGGTCGGATCGGCTGGAGAAGGCCATGGATGGTGGCAACTCATGGCAGTGACAACTAGGGTTAAAAGAAGAGGAATATGGAGAAGAAGAGAAGAAGACATTGTGTGTAACAACCTAATTTTCAGTGGTGTCGGAACAGTGATTTGAGATCACTGAATCAGACAAATGAGTAGGAAATATTATTAATTTAGTGAGTATAAGTTAAATGTGAAGTTAGGAAAAATTTTGAAGTAGTGAATAGTGTACTAAAAATAAATATTAAAATAATTAGAATCGAAAACGAGGTATTGAGACCTCGAGAATTTTAAATCGAGCCATAAATATTTTTATAAATATTTATGGAGTGTTAATAAGTCAGTATTAAAGTTTCGTCAAGAAATTTTAAAGTTTTGATAGTTAATTGAACAAAAAAGACTAAATTGTATTAAATGCAAAATTGTGGGAAATGATTAAATAGCTTAAATGATAAAAGAAAGAGGGTTTAAAAGGAAAATAGACCCAAGGTCTCTTTGCGTTGGATGGCAATGGCATGAAATCAGCAAGAAAATAAGGAGAATTAAGGGAAAAATTGCAAAATTGCAAAATTTACTTAATAAAGCTAGGACTAAAGTAGAATTATCTAGATTGCTCTTTATTTTTCTGCATTCTCATCAGAAAAAACACCATGGAAGAGTTCCCTTGAGCTGGTTTTTTTCATATTTTTACTTCAGGTAAGTTCAATTCTTGATTATTTCTTGAATTTTTTTGTGTTTTTGTGACTTTTACAACTAGGTCCACTTGTTAAATTCATTAGTTTTTGATTCTATGAAAGAAATTGAAAGTTGCTATGAATATGTGCTGGAAGTATATGATGATTTTTCATGGAATTAGAGCTTTAAATTGTTTATATGCTGATTTTATTGAAACAATTGAATAGAAAGTGAATGTTTGGGACCTAATTGTAAAAGAGTTTGAAGTTAGAGTTTTATGTAGAAATTATGAATTTAAATAGTTATGAAATAACTTATAATGTCTAGGAAAAGTATTAATTGAGAAAATTATCTTAATTGAGGGGTTAATTGAGCAAGGACTGAATTGTATGAATTGTGAACTTTGGGGCAAAATTGAAATCAACATTTTGCACTAAAACTGTTTTGGACAGCAGCAGTAGTCTAACTTTGAAAAATCACCAAAAATTGTAGAAATGGAATTAGAGGATGAATAAATATGAAATTAAAGCTTATTGAGTCTAGTTTCTTATAGAAGAAATGATGTAAGCAATGGAATTGTAAATCATGAGATATGTTAAATTTTGTGAGACAAGGCCAGAATGATTTCGGGTTCCCCTGTTCTGACTTTGTAAAATCATCAAAAATTGGATAAAAATAATTAGGGCTTAAATTTATATGTTTAGAATCTTGAATGAGTCTATTTTCAAGAGAACAAACGGGAACATCATTCGAATCCTGTACGAGGAGATAATTAATTTTTAGTGAAGAAGGGTCGGAGCTGTCAGACAGCAGAACAGGGGAGACTTCAATGAATAAAATGTATTAATTGGCCTAACCAAAAATTATGAAATTTTTATGGTAAGAAGATATATGAGTATAGTTTCATATAAAATTAGCGGATCTTAATTTTGAGTTCTGTAGCTCTAGATATAAATAATTTAGTGACTACGACACGGGTGGATGTCTGAATATTCACATAAGTAATTAGTGAAAATTATGGATAAGGTTACTTACAAGTGTGTTATTTATACCAAGGATGTGGATGGAGAGGAGGAGGAGGAAAAATATATGAATGACTCGTGTATAAATTAAATACATGCCCGATTATAATCGATAAGTGTTGGATTAGAAATGATATAATGTTTTATGTGGAATATTTATTATGAAATTATGATTATCGTTATAATACAAAATTTGTACTTGTGAGTTTATATGGCTAAATTTTAGTGATTATTTGTTAATTTTATGAATTTCATGATGTGTTATTTCATATGTATTAATGATAAAATCGTGGATAATGTAAAAGCATGAAAATTGAATAAATGATCAAATTAAGCATTTCAGTTCAGTGACAAGATGAATTAAAGGAAAAGACCATAGTTGGACCATGGCAACAAGTGATAAGTGATAGCTTCGGCTACACTTATCTGATCAAGGATAAGTAAAAGTGATAAGTAATAGCTTCGGTTACACTTATCTGATTAAGGACAAATGACAAGTGAAAAGTGGTAGCTTTGGCTACCTGATCAGTGAAAAGTGGTAGCTTCTGCTACCTGATAAGTGAAAAGTGGTAGCTTCTGCTACCTGATCAGTGAAAAATGGTAGCTCCGACTACCTAATCAATGAAAAATAGTAGCTCCGGCTACCTGATCAGTGAATAGTGGTAGCTTCGGCTACAAGTGACAAGTGATTTCCGTATAAGACCATATCTGGGATATGGCATCGGTGTGATATATGCTACTGTATAAGACCATATCTGGGATATGGCATCAGTGAGATATGTGATTCGTGTAAGACCATAGCTGGGCTATGGCATCGATATGTGATATGTGATTACGTGTAAGACCATAGCTGGGCTATGACATCGATATATGAAGATGTGTAAGACCATAGTTGAACTATGACATCGAGTAAACGAAGTACTCAATTCCGTATGACGTTCACTAATTTGACAAAGTTTGGTAAGTGTTACATGGAATTATGTGATACATGAAGTACGAGTTGATAAGATATGAGTATAGAACTTGGTTGATAAATGAATTCATTTGTGATTATATAATTGTTCATCTTGAATGTACTATCCATATGTATTGATAATTCAAACGTATTAATGAATAAAGTTCCGACATGGAATAAATTAAACACGAGACAAATAATTATGAAATTGAACTCAGAATTCATGAAAATGATGGTTATTGATATATAGAGACATGAGACATTGGTATATGAATATGGAAAATATTTGATAAATGTGTTTATTCATAATTATGGAATTATATACCTCATGTGTACTATTTGCATAAAGATGATATTTCAAATACTTTGGTTATTTAAGCTTAAATATGAAACAGTATGAAATCAAGATAAGTTGTTATAAAAATATATTTAGATTACAGAGATATGGCTAATGTATGTTGTATGATTACATAACGTGAAATTGTGTATATATATGAGAAATTTAATGAGAAATGAGCCTATACACGTTTCTTGTTATTTATATGAAGTGTACGACTGACAAGGGTGATGAAGTTATAAACAGAGAGTTACACGAGTTGAAAACACGAGCTTGTGAATCTCCAAAGTGTGAAAATTTTCTAAGTGTTGCAAAAGTTTCATATGTTTACGGTTTGGTCCCGAACCACCCTGAATGTATGTTTTGGGCCCCATAGGCCCATATAAGGGACGTTAAACATATGTATGAAAGTTTTTAATTTAGAAGAAATTTTATGGCTGATTTTTACATGATTGATCATATTAAGTTCGGTAATGCCTCATACCCTATTCTAGGCTCGGAATATTGGTAGGGGGTGTTACATTGTGGCCAGGGTAGGAAAAAGAAAAAGAAAAGGAAGAAAATGAGGAAAAATGAAAAAAAAAGGTACAAAGAGGATGACATGTGGCACCATATGAGTGGTCAGTACTACCATGTTAGCTCAAAAGTAACAATGTTATGCTTAGGTACCAATATAGTTGACGGAAAAAAAGTTTGGGTACCAATTTAAGATAAAAAAAATCATAAGTACCAATCTGAGAGAAGTGGACAAATTCGGATACTAATTTATATTTATCCTTTTTAAAAATTAAAATATAAAATTATGGTGTAAAATGACAACAGGAATTTTAGATAATTTTCAATTTTTTATATTTTGACCTTTTCTTAAATTTTAGGATGTTTATTGTTTTTTTATTTAACGGGCATAATCAACCTTAACAAATGACTATGGACAACAACGTCTACAAATTCATTCTTAATGTTTCCTTTTTAATAATTTTTATTTTTAATAATTTAAAATAATAATAAATTTAAAATAAATTCCATATTTTAAAATAAGCCTTAAACTTCAATACTTAAATTATTTATAATCATTTTAAATTTTCAAATATTCAACAATATAAAAATTTAAAACGCAAATTTTTATATATTTAACCAAATAATTTATATTTGATTTTTTTTATTTTGATATTTGATTTTTTAATTATCCTTGAGAACGTTTTTTTTTAATTCTCCAATTAACCAAAATTTTATTTAATTATAAAAATCCAATTTAAGGAAACTTTCGATTGTGTTAGTATGTTTATTTTTCATCCCACTTGAATTTTTTTATAAAAAATTTTGGAATTCATTTTTTATTTATATTATTATTTTTGAAATTATAAAAATAAAATAAAATTCCTATATATATATATATATATGTTTAGAATGAACATGGTCACACTGTTATCTAAATTTAAATAAATCTAGAAAATAGTTTGTTTAAGTTTATTTTACACAGGAAATTAAAAAATTAAAAAATTTCTAAAAAACCTATAGCTTATTTTAAAGTAATACTTTTTATGCTATTATTTTTTGAAATTATAAAACTATTAGAAATACAAGTTTAGAATTAACCTAAACAATTATTTGTTGTGATTCATTATATATGCACATGAAATTAAAAAAATAAAAATCCTAAAATTTCTAATTTTCTTTAAAGAAATAGATATATTTTAAGACACACGTGAATATTCTATTGGTTTTTAGCATAAAATTATAAAATTTAATGCCACCAAAGTACCTAAAAATTAGGTATAAACTAAGAGAAATTAGGTATAAATCAAGTACTCCAAGTTGAAAGGCTAAGAAAAAACTGGAAATTAAAATGTTTTTACTACTGCCACAATAAATATAGTGCATAGCTAAATTGTTAGTATAGGGAAGAGGATGATTCTCATGCAAAGTAATATTGTAATTTTTTTTATTTTTTTGATAACCGTTTTAAATTTATTAATATTTTTAAAAAATATTAAATATATGTATATAAAAATATTAAATAAATAAATTTCAAATATGAAACATGCATCAATTATATAAAATACTAATCAATAAAGTTTACAAATAAAAAAAATATTTTGCAACAAATGTCAATATTATCTCATTAATTAAACAACAAAATAACTAAACATATTAGATGAAAGGTGCATAAAAACTTACGCACGAAGCTATGTTCATGAATCTTTAAGCTTCTCGCCTTGTAATTGTTATATAAAATTTGATAGCCGAAAAATTCTATTGTTTACATTTCGTGTAACTCATGTATCGTATTTGCTTGATTCTATCTCTGTAATTGTTGATTTAATTAATGGTTCAAAGTATTAAGGTGTTAGGTACTAATTATGAATGTTGATTAAATAATAATAATAATATAAAATAAAAATGCATGGCAAATCAGATGTGTAATAGTAGTAGCTACAATAGATCTCAAAATTTAGGGTGGTAAAGCCTTTGTGCTGTTGGTTACTAGCATTTTGAGCCTGTGCATTTGTGTAACATTATATAAATTGCTATAAAATTATTGCTTCATTCAAAACAAAGAATTGGTATTTCTTATACACTGAAAGAGGTACTTTCTATTGTGTATAACAGCAAGCAATTAATATGGATTTCTTGAGTTGCTTACTGTACTTTGTTTTCTACTTGATCTTGTTTCAAGCTTTCCATTTTATCACAAGAAGGAAACTGGGAAGAACCCACAAGCTTCCGCCCGGTCCACCAACAATTCCAATCTTCGGGAACCTCTTTCAGCTTGGTGATGAACCCCATAGGGCCCTTGCCAAACTTGCCAACATTCATGGGGACATCATGACTTTGAAACTTGGCCAAACAACTACGCTAGTTCTTTCGTCTGCAGCCATGGCCAAAGAAATCCTCCTAACGTACGATGCCATATCTTGTAACCGAACCGTTCCAGGTGCCCTTCGTGCCCTTCAACACAACGAAACCGGATTGCCTTGGATGTCTGTTTCAATCACATGGAGAAATCTTAGGAAAATCTGTAATTTGCACATTTTCGCTAGTCACAAACTTGACGCTAACCAACACTTGCGGCGTAGCAAAATAGAGCAACTCCTTGCTGATGTTCGTGATAGTTCCCGCGTAGGGGAAGCGATCGAGATATCCACAGTTGTTTTCAAAACTACACTTAATCTTTTGTCCAATACTATTTTCTCTATCGATTTAGCTGACTCTTCAGATAGTGCTCTGGAATACCAAAAAATTGTGCGAGGTGTCAGGGAAGAGTTAGGAAAACTCAATTTTGGTGATTATTTCCCTACTCTTCTTGATAATCTTGACTTGCAAGGTATAAGGAGGCGGATGTCGATTCATTTTGAGAAGTTGATGAATATTTTCGACAAACTGATCGATGAGCGGTTGGAGTTGAAAAAGATGGATGATTATATATCAACTAATGATTTATTGGATACTCTTCTCCAACTCAGTAAACAAGATAGCAACGAAGAGCTCGACAGAAATTTGATAAAGCATTTGATTCTGGTTTTTAACTTCATCTCCTTTCTGTCTTTTATTATTTAAGTTCATAACTTGGTAATAAGAAATTGTTTTGAAACAGGATTTGTTGATAGCGGGGACGAATAGTACTTCCAGTACTTTGGAGTGGGCAATGGCAGAATTATTCCATAACCCAAAACCTTTACGGGTAGCTCGAAGAGAACTGCAACAAGTAATTGGCGAAGGGAACCCAGTGGAGGAATCCCACGTTACTTGTTTACCTTATTTGCAAGCAATTGTTAAGGAAACGATGAGATTGCATCCTCCAATTCCCTTGTTACTTCCTCGAAAAGCTGAAGAAGATATTGAGATTCATAATTTCGTGGTTCCAAAGGGTGCACGAGTGTTGATCAACGCATGGGCTATAGGTAGAGATCCTAATTTTTGGGAGGAACCTGACTTGTTTCTTCCTGAGAGGTTCATAAGATCAACAATTGATGTTAAAGGAAGGGACTTTGGACTCATTCCATTTGGGAGTGGTAGACGTATTTGCCCTGGATTGCCACTAGCCATGAGAATGTTGCACTTAACGTTGGGTACACTTATTTATTCATTCGACTGGGAACTTGAAGATGGAGTTACACTTAAAAGTTTAAGCATGGTTGATACATGTAATCTTGTTCTACAGAAAGCTCAACGATTAAGACTTATCTCGCGTTCAATTTAATAATATTGTATTAAATTGAAGAGAAATAATTGGAACTTAGAAAATAAGCTTTAAAATAGCAATAATTCCAAAAATTCTATTGTTTACATTTTCGTCGGAGCCAATGACATATAGATTATTTTCGTGTAATTTTATGTAAGTAATTCAAATTATATTTGCTTGATTCTATCTTTGTAATTGTTGATTTAATCCATGCCCCGGCCCCCGTAAAATGTAAAATTATTTTTAGGCCCTTAAATTTTTTTAAAAATTTTAAATTAATAAAAGTAAAATTACACTTTGGCCCCCCTAAAATTATAAAAATTCGTTTTAATCCTTTACAAATTATAAAGATATAAACTATAAAAAATTAAAATTTCATCCGGCCCCCTAAAACATTTTTCGGTACATAAAATAGATTAAGGTGTTAGGTATGAAATTTAATTATGAATGTTCATTTACTAATATAAAATAAAAATGCATGGCAAATCAGATGTGTAATAGTAGTAGCTACAATAGATATAAAAATTATCTTCTCAGAATTTAGCCTTGTAGCCGTACCATTTGGCAATGAAAGCCATTTAAATTTGTGTAAGCACTACAGCAAAACTGACTTTTAGCGGCATTTTTTTAGGCCTTTAGCGGCGCTTTTAAGTGCCACTAAAACTATTAGCGGCGTTTTTGCAAGCGCCGCAAAAAACATCGCTTTTCCCACAAACGCCGCTAAAGGTCATAAAAATAAAAAAAAATATATTATAAAATATTGTAAAAGTCCTAAAAAATATAAAAAAATTAAAATTCATTATCAAAATATTGAGAAGAAGAATAATCTATGATATAAATACATCCCGCCAAATACCGCACTTATCATACTACACCAGAAATCTAACAAAATACAAATAGAACAAAATAAGGATGAATGAAAGACATTAATGATATATAAAATCATTGTTTCTAATGCATATGTAGAAATCAAGCCATGGTGTGCACCAAGGATCCGGCTCTCGTAATAGCACCAGGCCTTGATCAAAATAATAATACTGCGTTTGAAAAGATGATCTTTTCCAATTAGCTGGTCAACCTGAAAAACAAACAGTTCAAAAGAAGTCATATGTCAATTAAACTTGCCACCTGTAATATCCCGAATTAGGGCCTAATCAGAATAGTGGTTTCGTGACCACAAATTCGAGATAGAAATAATTATTTTATAATTATTTTGAGGTTTATGATATGATTGCATGATTGTGTGAAAATTTCGTAATGAAATTCTATGCCTAAAGTGCTTAAATTGAAAGTAGGGACTAAATCGAATAAGTTGCAAAACTTGCATTCTAGAAGTTTTTAGTATAAAATTGTTTTGGAATATTAATGAGGAGGTCTTAAATAGCAATTTGACCAATTTTAAGTTCATGGACAAAATTAGGACATGGAAGGAATTTTTGGAAAGTTTAGTAGTAAGGGTATTTTGGTCATTTAGTTATTAAAATGAATTAAAAACAAAATTAAAAGCCAATTTTTGTCCATCTTCTTCATTAGGCCGAAATTTCAAGGGTTCTCCATAGCTAGGGTTTGTTTCAAGCTTCCAAGCTCCATAATCAAGAAAGACGTGGAATCGACCTCAATCGAGGAAAAGAAAAGATTGTGGACTAAATTGCAAAATCTTTGTATTTTGGTACCAAGGTAAGTTCATGTGTAAATAATGTAGCATAATTGTTATTTTTAAGTTATTGATGTTAATTATATGTTATGCTAAATTTTATTATGAAATGTATGCTTTGTGGTTAATTTCAAATAATATGTAAATTATGTGAACTACTTGTTAAATATAATTGTTACCGAGTATTGATTTCGGCATTCTACGGAAGACGGCAAGGATAAGTGTTCGAGGAAAAAGCCTGTTTGAACCTTAGGAATAGATTAGGATACAAGTGACATGTCACTAGGATGGTTGAGCATCCGAACTCGTTGAGTTGAGTCCGAGTTCACTTATAGATGCGAATGTCCGAACTCGTTGAGTTGAGTCCGAGTTCGTGAGATGTAACTAGGCATCCGAACTCGTTGAGTTAAGTCCGAGTTCACTCATGGATGCGAACGCCCGAGCTCGTTGAGTTGAGTCCGAGTTCACTTATGGGCGGGTTACATGATTGCTTGATTGAATATGTGGCACTTATATGCAAATTATCCATGTATCTGAATTATATTCCGATGTGTTCAACGGGTAAAGTTCTACTCAATGGAGGAATATTCGAGATGTAAAGAGAAGTATTGGTGAGTGATGTGAAATGGATATTTTGGACAGGTATGTATTTAACCCTCGGGTTGAGTATTGATACAACCACTATAAGGTAATAAGATAATGAAAAATGATCAGAAATGTGATATGTGTTTTAGTGATGTATGCTAATGTTGATTAGTATAACTGTTTGTTATGTTACTTATTATTTGCATATGAACTTACTAAGCACTTATGCTTACCCCCTCCTTCTTACTCATTGTAGTTTTGGACAAGCCAACTCAGGAGTCGGGATAGGTCGAAGGCTCAGTCACACTATCCGGAAGACTTTTGGTAAATGGCTTGTAAATTTAAGTATGGCATGTATAGCAATATACCTATTTTGTGTAAATGATCTTATGGTATGGTTGTGGAATGGTTGAGGAAATGCTTGATAATGATAAATTATGAAAATGGTTAGTGTAAATTATGTTTGGTGTTAAGGAAAACTATTAAGATACTTAGTGCATAAAAACTCATAAAAATGATGAAATTTGCCATAAACAGAATACTGCAGCAACACTGATGCGAGTTTGAAAATTTATTAAAAATCATAGCAACTGAATTTGGTGATGGAATACATATCAAATTTAAGCTTATTATGTCTAGTTTCACATGAAACAAATGAAACAGGTAAAGGAATTATATGTTAGAATATATTTGAATTTTAGTGAAACAGGGTCATAGCAGTTTTTGAATCCCCTGTTCTAACTTTAGAAATTCATTATAAATTATAAAGATATAATTAGGTGGTATATTTTATATCCTCAGAATCCTTATTGAGTCTAGTTTTAGTAGAAACAAATCTCATAGTCATATGAATTTTTTACAGAGAGAAATGTTGTTCGTAGTAAACAGAGGTCAGACCAGTCGAGTCCTGAAACAGGGGTAACTTTAACTAATAAAATGTATTAATTGGCCCAACCAAAAATTCTAGAAAAAATTTAGTAGATAGGTATATGAGTCTAGATTCAGGGAAAATTTACAGATCTTGATTTTGAGTTTCGTAACTCAAGATATGATTTTTCTTGTGACTATGAAGCAAGTAGCTTAAAAGCTGTGAATGTAGAAACAATAATCCAAAGTTTTAAATATGTTAAACTAAGCTTAGTAACACCTCATACTCGACTCCGGCGATGGTCTCGGGCGTGGGGGCATTACATTTAGTGGTATCAGAGCAGGTTTAGTCGGTTCTCGGACTACGTGTTGTATGTACGGATTTTGCTATACATGCCATATGTATGAATTGTGATAGTGTGACGACTTCTGACATTTTTAACAGATTTTTATATAGTAAATGGATCCCGATCCAGCTGTGACAGATGAAGTAGAGAGTAATGCGCCAGCTCCGGCTGAAGGAGCAGCGCCGACTGAAAATCCACCTCCTACTGTTGGTCAGGGAGGAGGAGAAAGGGGTCGGGAAGCCTTTCTCCAAATGATGAGTGCATGGTACACTGAGTTCGTTCGTACGAACCCAAATGTACGACCTCCCCCACCTTCCCCAATTCCTCAACCTGTACCCCCGATGCCTCAAGGTATGGATATGATAAAATTTCACAGAACCCCTGTTGACAGAATTCGTAAACAAGGGACTGAAGAATTTAGAGCAAATATTGATGATGATGCAGAGAAAGCAGAGTTCTAGCTTGAAAATTCTATCCGGGTATTTGATGAATTATCTTGTACACCTGAAGAATGTTTGAAATGTGCTACATCTTTGTTGAGAGATTCAGCCTATAATTGGTGGAAGACTTTGATTTCGGTGGTGCCGAAAGAGAGGGTAACCTGAGAATTCTTTCAAGAAGAGTTTCGGAAGAAATATATTAGTGAAAGGTTTATTGATCAGAAATGTAAAGAGTTTCTTGAGCTGAAGCAAGGTAATATGACAGTCTCAGAATATGAAAGAGAGTTTGTTCGATTAAGTAAGTATGCTAGGGAATATGTTCCTACAGAAGCCAAGATGTGCCGACGATTTGAAGACGGGCTTAACGAAGACATTAAAGTATTTGTCGGAATCCTTGAACTAAAAGAAATTGTAGTACTGGTTGATCGAGCTTGCAAGGCTGAAGAACTACTTAAAGAAAAGAAAAAGGTAGAGGCTGAGACTAGAAATTGGAAGAAAAGACCGATGAGCGGTTCATTTTCACAGCAACCTAGAAAGTCAAGGAATATGAATCCTCGTTCCCAAGCTTCAGCTGGGCAATCATATGGGAATTATAGGAAGCAAAATGTGGGTCCTAAATCCCAGACTACTTCGGCAGCCAGTGTAGGGAACTCGAGATTTGTTAAACCTGAGTGCCAGCGGTGTGGTAGAAATCATTTTGGTCCGTGTAGAGCAAATGAATGTTTTCGATGTGGTTCTCCAGATCATTTTATTAGAGACTGCCTAGAGAGAGCTGAAAAAGAAAAATTTCAGAATACAAAAGCTAGTGGTGCAGACTCGAGAGGAAGATATTCGAGAAAAGCTGGAAATGAAACAAGCAGCAAGAATGTAGCCAGAGATTCAGCAGCTAAATCTGAAGTAAGGGCTCCAGCTAGAACTTATGCCATAAAGGCACGTGAAGATGCTTCCTCACCTGATGTGATTACCGGTACATTTTCTCTCTATAATGTTAATATTATTGCTTTGATTGATCCCGGTTCTACTCATTCATATGTATGCATGAAACTGGTGTCTAGTATGAATATACCTGTTGAGAACACAAAATTTATGATTAGAGTGTCAAACCCGTTAGGCAAATGCGTGATAGTTGATAAAGTAAGCAAGAAATGTCCTTTAATGATTCGGGATCATTACTTTCCGGCCAACTTGATGTTGTTGCCGTTTGATGAGTTTGATGTTATTTTGGGTATGGATTGGTTGACATTGCATGATGCTAAAATAAATTGCAAAGAAAAGATTATAGAATTAAAATCTGGAAATGGTGAAACTCTGCGGGTTGAATCAGATAAATCAGAGGCATTATCTAGTATGATTTCTTCGATGTCGGCTCAGAGATATTTGAGAAAGGGTTATGAAGCTTATTTGGCGTATGTAATTAATACAAAAGAAGTTGAAAAGAAAGTTGAATCAGTGCCGGTTGTGTGTGAATTTGCGGACGTATTTCGAGAAGAATTGCCGGGTTTGCCTCCAGTCAGGGAAGTAGAATTTGGTATTGATTTGATACCGAGAACAGCTCCGATTTCGATTGCTCCGTATAGAATGGCACCAGCAGAGTTGAAGGAATTAAAGTCGCAGTTGCAAGAGTTGACTGATAAAGGTTTTGTGAGACCGAGTTTTTCACCTTGGGGTGCTCCCGTGTTATTTGTGAAAAAGAAGGATGGTTCTATGAGGTTGTGTGTTGATTATCGGCAGTTAAACAAGGTGACAATCAAAAACAAGTATCCGTTGCCAAGAATTGATGATTTGTTTGATCAGCTAAAAGGAGCGACATGATTTTCAAAGATTGACTTGAGATCTGGGTATTACCAACTGCAGGTAAAAGAGTCGGATGTGCCTAAAACTGCTTTTAGAACAAGGTATGGTCATTATGAATTTTTAGTTATGCCATTCGGATTGAAAAATGCTCCTGTTGTGTTTATGGATTTAATGAATCGCATATTTCGGCCATACTTGGACAGATTTGTTGTGGTGTTTATAGATTATATTTTAATTTATTCAAAAGATGAGACAGAGCATGCTGAGCATTTGAGGATAGTTTTGCAAACGTTGAGAGATAAGCAGTTGTATGCTAAGTTTAGTAAAAGTGAATTTCAGCCATTGTTGATTGGAAACCACCGAAAAATGTAACTGAAGTTAGAAGTTTCTTGGGGCTAGCTGGGTATTATCGGCGGTTTGTAAATGGATTTTCTATAATTGCTGCTCCTATAACTAGATTACTCCGAAAGGATGTTAAATTTGAATGGACGGAAGAATGTCAACAGAGTTTTGAAGAATTGAAAAAGTTATTAACAGAGGCACCAGTGTTAGTACAACTCGAATTAGGTAAAGAATTTGTGGTGTATAGTGATGCTTCTCTAAATGGTTTGGGGTGTGTGCTCATGCAAGAAGGAAAAGTGGTGGCATATGCTTCGAGGCAGTTAAAACCTCATGAGAGGAATTATCCTACTCACGATTTGGAATTGGCTGCGGTGGTGTTTGCTTTGAAAATTTGGCGACATTGTTTGTATGGTGAAAAATGTCGGGTATATACCGACCACAAAAGTCTTAAGTACTTGATGTCACAAAAAGACTTGAATTTGAGACAGCGAAGATGGTTGGAGTTATTGAAAGATTACGAGCTTGTTATCAATTATCATCCGGGAAAAGCGAATGTGGTTGCTGATGCTTTGAGCAGAAAGTTGTTGTTTGCTTTGAGAGTTATGAACACTCAGTTGAAAGTGTCAAATGATGGTTCGATTCTAGCAGAGTTAAGAGCAAGGCCGATGTTTTTACAAGAGATTTCTGAAACTCAGAAAAATGATCAAGATTTGCTAGCCAAAAGAAAACAGTGTGAAGCTGATACGGGATCAGATTTTAGAATTGGTGCTGATGGGTGCTTAATGTTTAAAGATCGGATTTGTGTACCGAAGAATGAGGAATTGATTCAAAAGATCCTACAGGAAACACATAGTGGTTATTTCTCGATTCATCCGGGTAGTACGAAAATGTATAATGACTTGAAGAAAATGTATTGGTGGAATGGAATGAAAAGAGATATATCAGAGTTTGTGTCCAAATGCTTAATTTGTCAACAGGTGAAAGCTGAACACCAAGTACCTTCGGGATTACTTCAGCCTATTATGGTTCCTGAATGGAAATGGGATCGGATTACTATGGATTTTGTTTCAGGATTGCCATTGACTCCAGGAAAGAAAGATGCCATCTGGGCAATAGTTGACAGATTAACTAAGTCGGCTCATTTTATCCCGGTACGTACGGATTATTCTCTTAACAAGTTGGCTGAACTGTATATTAGAGAAATTGTTAGATTACACGGAATACCATTATCGATTATTTCAGATAGAGATGTTTACCTCGCGATTTTGGCAAAAGTTGCAAGACGCGTTAGGTACGAAGTTAAATTTCAGTACTGCTTTTCATCCACAAACTGATGGACAATCAGAAAGAATAATTCAGATTCTTGAAGATATGCTTAGATGTTGTGTATTGGAATTTCAAGGAAGTTGGGAAAGATACTTACCGTTGGTGGAATTTGCTTACAATAATAGTTATCAGACGAGCTTGAAAATGACACCTTATGAAGCATTGTATGGTCGTAAGTGTCGAACGCCTTTGTATTGGACTGAACTCAAGGAAAATCGATTTATGGAGTTGATCTAATAAAAGAAACTGAAGAAAAAGTGAAGGTAATTCGAGATTGTTTGAAAGCTGCTTCAGATAGACAGAAATCTTATGCAGATTTAAAACGAAAGGACATTGAATTTCAAGTTGGTGATAAAGTATTTTTAAAGGTGTCTCCGTGGAAGAAAGTCCTTAGATTTGGACGGAAGGGCAAATTAAGTCCGCGTTTTATTGGGCCGTATGAAGTAATTGAAAAAGTTGGACCGGTAGCATATCGGCTAGCATTACCACCTGAATTAGAGAAGATTCATGATGTGTTCCACGTATCTATGTTACGTCAGTATCGTTCGGATCCTTCACATGTAGTTTCACTGACAGAAATTGAACTACAACCAGATATGACCTACGAAGAAGAACCGATTAAGATTTTAGCTCGAGAGGTCAAACAACTAAGGAATAAAAATGTTGCACTTGTGAAGGTGTTGTGGCAAAGGCATGGAGTAGAAAAAGCTACATGAGAATCCGAAGAAACTATGAGAAATCAATACCCACATCTGTTTACAGGTAAGATTTTCGAGGACGAAAATCCTTAAAGGGGGAGAGAGTTGTAATATCCCGAATTAGGGCCTAATCGAAATAGTGGTTTCGTGACCACAAATCTGAGATAGAAATAATTATTTTATAATTATTTTGAGGTTTATGATATGATTGCATGATTGTGTGAAAATTTCGTAATGAAATTCTATGCCTAAAGTGCTTAAATTGAAAGTAGGGACTAAATCGAATAAGTTGCAAAACTTGCATTCTAGAAGTTTTTAGTATAAAATTGTTTTGGAATATTAATGAGGAGGTCTTAAATAGCAATTTGACCAATTTTAAGTTCATGGACAAAATTAGGACATGGAAGGAATTTTTGGAAAGTTTAGTAGTAAGGGTATTTTGGTCATTTAGTTATTAAAATGAATTAAAAACAAAATTAAAAGCCAATTTTTGTCCATCTTCTTCATTAGGCCGAAATTTCAAGGGTTCTCCATAGCTAGGGTTTGTTTCAAGCTTCCAAGCTCCATAATCAAGAAAGACGTGGAATCGACCTCAATCGAGGAAAAGAAAAGATTGTGGACTAAATTGCAAAATCTTTGTATTTTGGTACCAAGGTAAGTTCATGTGTAAATAATGTAGCATAATGGTTATTTTTAAGTTATTGATGTTAATTATATGTTATGCTAAATTTTATTATGAAATGTATGCTTTGTGGTTAATTTCAAATAATATGTAAATTATGTGAACTACTTGTTAAATATAATTGTTACCGAGTATTGATTTCGGCATTCTACGGAAGACGGCAAGGATAAGTGTTCGAGGAAAAAGCCTGTTTGAACCTTAGGAATAGATTAGGATACAAGTGACATGTCACTAGGATGGTTGAGCATCCGAACTCGTTGAGTTGAGTCCGAGTTCACTTATGGATGCGAATGTCCGAACTCGTTGAGTTGAGTCCGAGTTCGTGAGATGTAACTAGGCATCCGAACTCGTTGAGTTGAGTCCGAGTTCACTCATGGATGCGAACGCCCGAGCTCGTTGAGTTGAGTCCGAGTTCGCTTATGGGCGGGTTACATGATTGCTTGATTGAATATGTGGCACTTATATGCAAATTATCCATGTATCTGAATTATATTCCGATGTGTTCAACGGGTAAAGTTCTACTCAATGGAGGAATATTCGAGATGTAAAGAGAAGTATTGGTGAGTGATGTGAAATGGATATTTTGGACAGGTATGTATTTAACCCTCGGGTTGAGTATTGATACAACCACTATAAGGTAATAAGATGATGAAAAATGATCAGAAATGTGATATGTGTTTTAGTGATGTATGCTAATGTTGATTGGTATAACTGTTTGTTATGTTACTTATTATTTGCATATGAACTTACTAAGCATTTATGCTTACTCCCTCCTTCTTACTCATTGTAGTTTTGGACAAGCCAGCTCAGGAGTCGGGATAGGTCGAAGGCTCAGTCACACTATCCGAAAGACTTTTGGTAAATGGCTTGTAAATTTAAGTATGGCATGTATAGCAATATACCTATTTTGTGTAAATGATCTTATGGTATGGTTGTGGAATGGTTGAGGAAATGCTTGATAATGATAAATTATGAAAATGGTTAGTGTAGATTATGTTTGATGTTAAGGAAAACTATTAAGATACTTAGTGCATAAAAACTCATAAAAAGGATGAAATTTGCCATAAACAGAATACTGCAGCAACACTGATGCGAGTTTGAAAATTTATTAAAAATCATAGAAATTGAATTTGGTGATGGAATACATATCAAATTGAATCTTATTATGTCTAGTTTCACATGAAATAAATGAAACAGGTAAAGGAATTATATGTTAGAAGATATTTGAATTTTAGTGAAATAGGGTCATAGCAGTTTTTGAATCCCCTGTTCTAACTTTAGAAATTCATTATAAATTATAAAGATATAATTAGGTGGTATATTTTATATCCTCAGAATCCTTATTGAGTCTAGTTTTAGTAGAAACAAATCTTATAGTCATATGAATTTTGTACAGAGAGAAATGTTGTTCGTAGTAAACAGAGGTCAGACCAGTCGAGTCCTGAAACAGGGGTAACTTTAACTAATAAACTGTACTAATTGGCCCAACCAAAAATTCTAGAAAAAAATTTAGTAGATAGGTATATGAGTCTAGATTCAGGGAAAATTTATGGATCTTGATTTCAAGTTTCGTAACTCAAGATATGATTTTTCTTGTGACTATGACGCAAGTAGCTTAAAAGCTGTGAATGTAGAAACTATAATCCAAAGTTCTAAAAATGTTAAACTAAGCTTAGTAACACCTCATACTCGACTCCGGCGATGGTCTCGGGCGTGGGGGCGTTACACCACCCTTGATATTGCTATAGGAATTAATGCATGGAGAGTGATGGAGATGGGATTGGGGATTCCTCAAGGCTGCAGCAGTAAATTTAAGCAACGGTGTGGGAAAAGGTGAAATGAGAGATTTTAGACTAAATCCAAAGCATTAATTTCTATTAAATGAAAACAAACAAACAAATATAATTGTTAAAGAAACATTAATTTCTCTTAAATCCGGTAATATTCGAACTATTCCATTATTCAGTGCATTCAAAGTTTCAGAATAGAGAGATGAATACAGTTAGCAGTAGGAAGCAAATACAGACAATTACCACATTTTCAGTCGTCGTAGCTATAAACTTAGCTACTGAATTCATAAATCGTGCCTGCCATTTGCAGCCCAAATACGCACACACACACATATATATATTTTAAAAAAGCAGCACTTTATAGTGTTGGTTGCAACCAAAGAAATTCAAACATACCATCAAAACCCTCCAAGATGCAAGGGTTGCCAGAATCTTCAGTGGCCTTCAAAATTTCTGCTCGAGCTGCCAGTAAGCCATAGTGCAAATAACTGTACACAAGAAAGCCATAAGTATACAACTAAAATATAAAGATTATACAAATGACTAAATAGAGACCTGTCTGATAAGACTGCTTAAGGAATCACAAGCCATTAAGATTTCTCTTTATATTCAATTTCAAATCATTAACAGAATCTTATTTTGTTAAAATGGAGGGTACCTGTGTACATAGAGGTAATATTTTGATCCCTTGAGATACATTTCATTTACATAATTTTCCTGTCCAGCTGGTAAACTTGGAGCTCTTGAAGCAGCATTCTTGGAGATGGCATACGCCATTTGAACAGATCCACCACCAAGATCAACTATGCCAACTGTGTCTTGATATGTCCTTCCCAAATTCCCTAGTAGGTAATTTATTGTCACCTATAAAAGAAGATGGAGGTTAAGAAAGTCCAAATTAGGTCCATTGGCTCCATCAGTAGGAAAAATTACAACGGATCCTAGCCCTAACAGCACGTAAATACTTTATTCTAGTTTCCCTAAGTTACCCCAGAGAAACCCCTCGGATTTATCAAAAAGTTGGCTCCGGCACCACCATGAAAGCATCTCAAGCAAGACTAATCATGTTGACCAGTTATAAGATTAAAATATCAAGCAGTCCTTGTACTTAGTCAAAAGTACAATTTAATCCACTTAGTCAAAAGTACAATTTAATCCACTATATTACAGAATTGAGTCCTTCAGTCTTTTCCATGTTTGACATTGGAGAAATAAGTAAAATTGATAGCAATGTTAACGGGAAACCATCTAAAAGCTAGCATAGACCCCCGAAATCTGACAAAAATATTGACCTCTAGATGGAACTGAAGTAGCAACATTTTTTCAATTAAGAACATACATATTGTCGGATTTCAACTCATGTACAACTCATGTACTATGTAAGATTTGAGAAGAAAAGTCCACATCAGCATTTAAATAATTTTACATCAATATTGTTATCAATTTTACTTGTTTGCGCCTATATCAAATGTTTAAAGATTAAATTACTCGGTTCTATAATACAAGGATTAAATTGCATTTTAGCTATAATATAGGGACGCCAAGATACTCTAACCCCAGTTACAGTATGCAAAGTAAAAGCAAAGTATAAAAGTACAAGAAAATTCAGCATATCATACCCACTCATAAGAACCTTCTTGAGAGCCGTCTAGAATTTTGACCCCATTTGCCTCGGATTTAAGGGTGCTTCTACTTTTCAAAAGTTCCCTAACCTAAATACATATTTAAATTGCACTAGCTTGAGGAAATGGTAAAGTAAATGCTGTGGCCATAACAAACATGTATCCGAAAATAAAATTACCGATTGCAAATTTTATCAAATGCCTCGCCTCCTAATGCCCTCAGACCAGCAGTTGCCTATACAGATAGCCCCATTGTTCAGCAAATTAAAAGGCTTAGAATGCATAACGCATGAACGTAATACCTACCCCAACTCTCACAACAGTCTTTGATCGTAAATCTAGCGGAACAACACTTTTTGCCTTGTCAAGAAGAGAAGTTAATGAATTTGCAGCAGCCTGTGGATCTTTTGCATAGTAGCTCAAACCTGGTTTAAGCTGCAGCAAAACAACCCACATAAAACTAACTAATACTTGGACAAAAACCTCCATAAAATTGAAGAAAATGGTCCACAGCACACAAGTAAAATGGTACCTTGAAAAGAGATCAAAGAATTGATGTTTTGAACTCTTTTTTTTTTGTTCAATTCAAGTAAAATCCTTTTCTAGAGGATACAAGTTAAAATCCTACCTTACAATATTTGAGTCAAACTATGTCACAATTCACAAATATCAAATAAAGGTCACAATATTCTCAACCCCTTTCAACTTACGTTTAGAGGAAAGAAAAACAAAAACAATAATCATACAAATAAAGATTACTAGTTGTCAGTTACTTTTGTTAGAAGTAGCTTTCTAGTGTCTATTCGTCTGGAATGTTTTTTATTGAATATTTTATGAATTATGTTAAATATTACTATTTAAATACACTTTTTTACGAATTATTTATTTTTTCAACAAGTTTGACAATTAAGGTTCCATTTCCTCGATACTTTTGCTTCTTAAAATCTCGCTATAAAGTAAACCTAAAAAAAGTTACGATTGATTAAAAATGAACAAAAAAAATTCAAAATGTAACACTAAAAGTAACATCATGCAATTTGTTATCTATCAATGTTTATTTAATAATACTTCAAAAACATTGTTTCTCTTGTTAATCTAGCGTACAGCAAACCAACTAGTTACCATTAGCAAGTTTTAAAATTACGATCAAAGCAGGCGAGTATCAGACTAACATTTCAAAGGAAAATAATTTAGAAAAAGAAAGAAGGAAATTGTAAAGAAAAGAATGAGTTTATATAAGGAAAAATATGGTTATTAGAATCCTATGATTGTTGGAATTGTGACCATTCGATGATTTGTTACCGTTTACTTAAAAACGCGTCTTATAGGGCGCGTTTTTACTCTGACATGAATAGATAAATTTCAAAATTTTCGGCATATATCAACAAATTAGCCTAATTAAATGGGTAAAGAAATTCTGTAGCTAACAGAAAAAAAAGGTCGACAAATGTACGTACCTCTTACAAAACAAACACAAAATTTCACCTCTGTTAACTTCCTCCTCACTTCTTATTGTGTTTGCGTGAATCGATATGACAATTGAAAGCTCCCACTCTTTCTAATTTACACAACAATTCATGTAATATTATAAAATCATTAAAAAAAGTTGATAAAGAAAACTGATAACAACGGAATAAAAATCCCAGAAAGTGTGAGGACGAAGAAGAGAAAATTTTGAAAAAAGAAAGGATATTTGGGAAGGAAGAAAACCGAGAAGCAAAATCCCGAGAAACAAACAGAAAACAGTGAGATTCAAATATTAATTTATATATAAAATAAACATAAAAAATAAAGAAAATACACTAACTCACCTATCAGCTCTCCAATGAAACAAAGATGAACAAACCAAAGAACGCCATCGAAAGTTAATATTATATAACCCCCCCAAAAAAAGAGTTTAAAATCAATACAAATACAGAAACCTTTATTTATAGTAGCATTACATTGAACAACTTCAAACTTCTTTTTCTATGATAAAAAAAACGTATATATAAAACAATAAATGGAAACACAATAAAAAGGAAAGCATTACTAAGATTTCCGACTTACCTTAAACGGAAATTCATTAGCCATTGTTGATCTTTATCCATTGCTACATTCGCCATCACTCGAAGAAAAAAAACACAAAACCCCTAACTTTAGGCTTTTCTTCGTTTCCCGCTCTTTGAAACAAAGAGATGAAAAGAAGACAGGAAAAAACACTGACTCAGGTACGAATAGTGGCAAATTTGAAAACTCTTTCCATGTTTGATGCTCTCCCGCGGAGATATTTTAGGGTTTGGGTTTTTCATTTTTTTTTAAATTGAAAAAACAATTATATTTTGTTTGCTATCCCTGGGTCTAGCCCATATTTCAAGAATATAAATACTCTTCTTGGGCTACAATCCAATAGTGTCCAACCTATTTGGGCCTATATTCGGTTGCAATTTAAGTTTGATCCAATTATACATTAACATTGATTTAATGTGTAATTGTATACATGAATTTTAATTTGGTGCAATTTAAGTTTAATTCGTTGCCTTCTATTCAACCAATTATGGTAAGTTGTTGATACGGCAAAGTAAAAAATTGACATTTGGCATGCATTTTTCATATCCTAAAACATAAAATGAAAATTACACAATACAACTATTATTAATTTCTTGATAATTTTTTCGTATTATTACCGATTTAACTAATTAATTTTGGAAAAAATAATTTTTAATGTGAATTAAAAATACATATTAATTCCTAACTTGAATAAATTTTAGCAAGAGTTTATTTTTAACTTGAATTAAAATTAGTCGGATTGAATTAATTTTCACAATAACTAATATGGAAACACAACAAATATGTTCTTAAATTTAATTATGTTATTCATTTTATAGAAGGGAAAATATCAAATTTGGCAAGAATTAATTATTGAATAACCTATGTTATTAAATATTGCCAAATTTTTAATGTTAATTAATTTTTTATTTACATTAAGAATTAATTTTGACATGTTTTATACTGATAATTTGATTTTATTTTATTTTTCTAAATTATAAGAAGGACAAAATACTAACAACTAACAATTTGATTTAACTGGTGTTTTTAACCTTGCTTCACCAGGGACCATGTTTTAGTAACAATGTCAACATTAAAAAATGCTAATACAATTACATATAAAATTTTAATAAATATAAATTAAAAATTTAAATACAATTACATATATAGGATATTAAATATTAAATTAAAAATAATATAAATATATATATATATTAAATTGGGTTTAGGTTAAGCCTTTTATTAATATGGGAATACTTAGATAAAATTTTAGGCTCATATATTGAATGAAGTGAGACTTGAATAAAAATAAAATATATTAATATCATGCTTAAAGGACAATCATGTTTAAGTTAAACAATTATGTTTTTTATTAATATATATTCAATGACTTTAAAAATTAGGGGTTTTAGTGTCGGGCATGAGAAAAAGAAAACATTTCAAAAAGAAAACGACCCCGTTTAAGTTAAATTTCCAATTAAATTTATAAATACTTAACGTAAATTTACTTAAACCTAATGATATTGTTTTAATTTTTTTTATAAATATATTCATGTTATTTTCATTTGATATTTTTTAATTTTTAAATATAAACAAGTTAAATATTTTTAATTATTATTATTTTTCTAAACTCTAAACCCTTAACCCTTAACCCCAAACCCTTACACCTTAAACTCCAACCCTAACCCCTAAACCCTAAATTATAATCCCTAAACCCATAATTCATCATAAACCTTCAACTACTAGTTAACTCCTAAACCTTAAACCCTAAACCATATATCTTAAACCATAGGTAACTCAAAAATCTTAAACCCTAAACTATATATCTTAAACCATAAACCATAAACTATAACGATAATTAATTCGATATTTTAAATTCAATACTATCTCTTTTACGATTATATAAGAAAATATTTAATATATTGTATAACCATAAATTTTAATAATTATTGTTTTAGGGGTTATAGATTAGTGTTTATGATTTTTTTTGGTTTAGGGGTTATATGACTTTTAGCGGCGTTTTGCCAAAAGCGCCGTTAATGCTCTGGTTTTTAGCGGCGTTTTGCCAAAAGCGCAGCTAATGCTCTGGTTTTTAGTGGCGTTTTGCCAAAAGCGCCGCTAATGCTCTGGTTTTTAGCGGCGTTTTGCCAAAAGCGCCGCTAATTCTCTGTTTTTCGCGGCGTTTTTTACTAAAACGTCGCTATTGCTCTGTTTTTAGTGGCGTTTTTGGTAAAACGCCGCTATTGCTATGTGTTTTACAATTTTTGCGGCGTTTTTTGATAAAACGCCGCTAAAGCCCTATTTTCCTGTAGTGAAGCTATAAAATTATTGGTTCATTCAAAACAAAGATTTGGTAATTCGTCTATACGAAAACAGCTTTAAGTTAAATATTATTAGGTTATAAGCATTACCAAAGGGGCTAAAAAGAATATTATAAGCAGTGGCGTATTGGGGCCTCCCGACTCAACATATATAATGGCCACTTTTTTTAGACTGAATCAAAGGGCCTCAACTATTGTTTCTTCTTTTAATAAATGATTCAACACGCAATGTATATCGGTTAAAAACAACATGAAATATATAATATTAATAAATTAGAAAAAAAATATTTGAAAAAAGAGATTTTATGTATTTTTAGTTGAATCAAATGATATGACGTAACTTGGCAGTTTTGTTATTTTAATTTCTTCAACCCATTTGAATATGATCAGATGAGATTAATTACGTCCACAAGTTAATTGAGATATTGATTTGAAAAAAAGGTATGAATTGATTGACTCGGAAGTTGTTAGGGAACTATAAAATTAAGTTTTTAATATTTTTATTTTTCAAAGAATCTGATTTCACATCATTTAAAATTATAGTATACGAATGTTTATTATCACCATTTCATTTTTATGAGGCGATTGTTACTAAATTAATTATAATTACGACAAAGACAAGCACACCTATCGAATAATAGTATAACTATGTTGAGTAGGGAATATCGCATCCACGAGGACTAAAAGTACTAGTAATTACCGTTTTTCTATTATTTAGTCGATAAATTGAAGTGATTTTTAATCTAAATTTACTAATCTAATTTAACTATGAACGCAACAGAGAATGAAATGGAAAAATAATTGAAGACAACCAATGAGAAATACAATATCTAGGAAAGAATCCCCCTAGGCTTCACCTAATATTTTGAATTTGAGCTAAACGATTTATTCACTTGTATCTTGATCCGTAGAAATCCATAAATTATGTTAATATCTCTTTCGGGAGTAAAAACAACTGTCTCTAGGTTGAGTAATTGAAATCTCTTTCTAATTAAAACCCCTATCGTCGCATTAACATGATTTATAAATTCCCTTATTAGATTTGACTCTAATCCGGTAGATTTATGTCGTCCTATTTCTAGGATTGTATGCAACTCCACTCAATTATGTTAGATCTACTTTTAAAAAGGGACTTTTGCTCCACTGAAATAAGCACATTAAACTTGAATTAATATCTCAGATATATTAAAACAAGAAATAAGCATTCATAATTGAGAACAAGAATCAAGTATTTATCGCGTAAATCAAAAATCAAATAATAAGATTCATCATAGGTTTCATCTTCCCTAGGTATCTAGGGAATTTAGTTCATAATCCTGAATAGAAACATCTCAAAGTTAGGATAACAACAAGATATAAAGAAACTCAATAAAACTTCGAAGGAAATTAAATGGAGATCTTTAATCTTGAAGGAGATCTACTTCTGAGTTGATTCTGATGGCGTTCTTCGAGTGTTCTCTTCAATCTTCTCTGAGTGCCCCCTTAAATCTTCTTTTAATTTGTTTTAAAGACTTTAGAATGCTCAGAATGCCTAAAAATTGGGTTTTTTTGCATATTTGGGAAACAGGGTGCGATATTGACACGGGCTGACACATGGGCGTGTGATGATGATCATTTTATGAACCAATAAACTAAACTACGATCACGACTAAGGCAAGCGCACCAATCGAATGGTAATATAGTTGAGGTGAGTCCAGAATATCGTATCCACAAGGACTAAAAGTACTAGTATTGACTTTCTTTCTATTATTTAGCCTAAAATATAAGGGGTTTGTTCTAATTTAAAATTAACTAACTAATTAACTACTGCACGCGATAGAGAGTGAAGAAAATAATCGAATAAACCAATAATAAAGGCAATACCCAAGGAAGAATCCACCTAGACTTCACTTATTATTCTGACTCTGGATCAAATGATTTATTCACTTGTCTTGATCCGTAGAAATCCCTAATTTATGTTAATATCTCTTTCGAGACTAAGAACAACTGACTCTAGGTTGATTAATCGAAATCTCTTTCTAATTAAAACCCTATCGTCACATTAACTCGTTCTATGGATTCCCTTATTAGATTTGACTCTAATTCGACAGATTTATGTCGCTCTATTTGTAGGGTTGCATGCAACTCCGCTTAATTATGTGAGATCTACTATTAAACAGGGACTTTTGATCTACTAAATAAGCACATCAAACTTGGAATAATATCCTAAAAATATTAAAGCAAGAATTAATAACACATAATTAAGAACAAGAACAAGTATTTATCATTAAATTCAAAATATTAAATAATAAGATCCATCTTAGATTTCATCTTCCATAGGTATCAAAGGAATTTAGTTCATAATATAAAAGGAAGACATCTTAAATTTAGAAAAACAGCAAGACATGAAAAACCCAAATAAACTTCAAGAGAATTTTGAATGGAGATCTTCAATCTTGACGTGGATCTACTTCTGAGACGATTTCGATGGCTTCCTTCGAGTAATTTCTGCTTTCTGCTCTACGTCCCCCTTTAGGTCTGCTTCTAGTGTGTTTATATAGACTTTAGAATGCTCAGAAACCCTAAAATTTGGCTTTTTCTGCGTATTTGGGAAACAAAGAGTTATATCAACCACGGGCTACCACATGGGTGTGTGGCTAGCCCGTGCATGTGTTCAGCCCTGTGGAATTAGTCTTGGCTGTGTGGATCTTTCAATCAACCTGTTTTGTCCGTTTTTAGCCTGTTTGATGCTCCTTTTGTTCCTTATGCTATCCTAAGTATAAAACATGAAATTAAGGGATTAAGAGCATCTAATTCACTAAATTATATGATAAACCATCCAAAAATATGCTAAGTATAGGATTAAAATGTGTTGCTTTTATGGTTTATCATGTGGCCAGCCCATGTGGAAATGCCTAGGCTGTGTAGATCTTGGAAACAACTCTATTGGTCCAATTTTGGCTCATTTTTCGGTCTTTTAGCTCTTAAATGCTCTCCTAAGTATAGAAACATGAATTTAAAGGATTAAGAGCATCAAATTCACTAATTTACATCATTAAGCATCCAAAAATGCATTAAGAATGAGATTAAGGGTCTGTTTGTTTGACTAAAAATGATTTCCGGAAAATGATTTCTGGAAAATGGCTTACTTTTCTAGAAAGGCTAATATTTTCTGGTGTTTGGATGAATGTGTAAAATATTTTCTATTGTTTGGCAGATTTTTTGAAAATATTTTATAAAAACTGTTTTACATGAAATAAACATACATTTAAGAATTTATTATCTTATTGTTTGATTGAGTTTATTTTATATCTATTAAATTTATATTTTATGCAATCATTTATTTATAAATAAATACATCAAATAAAACATTAAGAACCAGTGCCAAAGAAAGGGATTCAAAGAGAAAAAAATCAATTAGAAAAAGAAATTCCCTAGTCTAAGAAAACAGATTACACAAGAATATGTATACACAAGAATACATAGTTTAGACACATAGTCTATGCACAAAAGTCCATAATTCCATTTCCATACTAGTCATTTACATCCAACTACTGTGTATGACTTACAACAAGAGAGGTAAACAGAGAGATGAAGGATACAGATAACTAAAATGTTTAACACATACAATTATTCTTATCATCAATGGGCACATTTGGATGGAAGATAGAGAGAGCACGAGCAAGCTCTTCGAAACCTAGAATTCCATTATGCTTTGTATCAAGCAAGTCAAATATCTACAGTGAAATCACAAATATATTGACAAAAACTCAAGCAATATTATGCTAATAAGAATTGTTCTTTCAAGGATGGAGACATTATTAATTAACATTAGATAAAAATACCCAATCAACAAATAAACTCTCATATTTGTTTGTTTCGAATAACGCCAATTGGAACTCCTCATGTTAAATAGTAATATAAATAGAACTTAAATACTATAAAGATGAAAAGGAAAGAACCAACTCAAGAAAATGAGTAATCATCAAGCCAAAAAACTTGACAGACATAACAAAAGATATCAATTGTATAACAAAATGGGAACTATGAAAAAAAAAGACCTTGTTGATCAACCCATCATCTATAACAACATTGCTTATATTCTTGAAAAGCTCATAAAGTGCTTCTATTTCACTTACACTAACTGCATGAAAATGAGAAAAAAACAAATTTCAGTAGAATGACACAAGAACTAAAATAACACAAGAAAACATTGAACAAATGATAAATCAAGCAAAAGCATTTAATTTATCACATAAGCAATATAGAAAAATATTTAAAAAAAAGAGAAAAAAAATGAAAACATACAAACGGTCTCTCTTGCAAGAAGTTTAGGATCAACAAGACCTCTTAATTGCTTGTACAAGTTATTATCACATTATTGCAGCACTGAAGCAAATAAATGCTTCAATCTATCTATGCACTACAACATGATATTCTTTTCACATCAATACACTCCATACCTAGGCAACAAAAAAAAGAGACCAAAAATCCCATTCATGTCATTCTTTCCATACACTGAATCATTCTAAAAGCAAACAACAGAACTAACCTTTTAACCATTTCCTGATTATGCAAAAGTGGTAACTTTGAGGTACATAAGTGCTTTCATAGAAAGCCCAGATGTGTGGATAAAGTGAAGTTTTGTGTTTCAGAACAAATGTCACTTAGACCAAAATCATAAGTCCATGTAGGTTCAAACTCATGAGTCATGACCAACCCTTGCCCCATGAAGCAGAAAATACTTGTGTACACTAAAATGTTGTGTTTATACAACATTGTAAGGGGACATTGGATTTAAGTGAAATTCTAAGACCTTAACTTTAAGTGAAGACTGAACACTCACTTAGAGTTATATCCACTTCCAGGCTGCAAGACCTCTGGTGCCATCTTGAAAAGAAAGGATAAATAGGAATATCAGACTGTGGAAATTCAAAGAAAAAATAATTCTATCAATGGCATCAGAGTACATAAGAAGATGAAGAAAAGGGTAATAGTTGGACAGATTTGACAAAAATAGCTCACCAGTAAGGAGTTCCAATGAAGGTATTTCTAGAACGTTGCCTATTTCCTGCATCAAACATGCAAGTTGAAACACCAAAGTCAGTAAGCTTTACTGTGCCATTGTTATCAAGCAATATGTGTCCAGCCTGTAATGCTAATTAAAAAAAACTTATTAAATAAAATAATGGTGAATTCAATCAGATAACATAATGCCAACTTTTGTGAGGCACTGATCTTAACATCGCTATGAATATGTTCTTGTCGATGAAGATAATCCAGAACTTTAAATGTTTCTTTCAGAACAAAACCAATAGCAGGCTCTTCGAAACCATCTGGATATGCTGACTTCATGAGGTACAAACATGAACCCTCTAACATGAAAGGCAAGACTTTCCAAAGATTATGGTTAACCACAAAAGAACAATATGCCCGAATAACATTTGAGTGATCAATCAAACTCATTGTTTGAGCTTCCCAACAGATATCATCCTGCAAAATAGCATTAAGAATGCTTGTTAAGAGCCAATAGATCACATGAAGAGCAGAAAATATGGATCTAAATATACCACTCATGATACTACCAATTATTAAAACCTCTAAACAATATCACAAAAGATCCCATTAGCCAAAAATAATTTTTGGTACACCTACTTGAGTGATTGTATTACCACCAAAAGTAGAAAATTCCTATAGAATGATCAATAGTAATGAAACAAGCAAGCATACAAGATGTTTAGTACACATGAACTAGATCTAAGGCCTGGCCTGGATTGAGAGGAAACTAGGGAAAGGAAAAGGAAGGTTTCTAGTATAATATTGTGTCCCTTATTTAGAGAACATTTTAACATGATAAAATCTCACCACAAGCAAGTCTGAACTAAAAGAAACGAGCTTCAATAATAAAAAGTAAGAATATCAGAATTTTATTCAACTCGACCAAAAGCAATCGCTGAAATCCACAATCAAATCAAATTCCCACCGGCAGATGCATCGATCAATTGCCTAGTTGAGGGGTTCAAACCGTTGTAGAAAGTTTGAACTTGTAGCCATAAAGGTAACCCATGGTGAGAACACCTTTTCAATAAATCTTTATACCTCTCCCATGTATCATATAGAGTATCTAGATCCATTTGCACGAAGGAAGAGATATCATTCCTCAGCTTGACTGTCTTAGCCAATGAAAAGTACTTCAACAAGAATTTCTCAGTCATTTGTTCCCATGTAGTGATAGAACCTCGTGGTAGGGAGTTCAACCACTGTTTAGCCTTACTCTTCAACGAAAAGGGAAACAACCGAAGGCGAATGGAATCATCAGAAACACCATTAATTTTAAAAGTGTTGCAGAATTTCAAAAAATTAGCCAAATGAGTATTTGGGTCTTCGTCCTGCAAACCATCAAACTGAACAAACTGTTGAATCATTTGAATAGTGTTAGGTTTCAGTTCAAAATTATTTGCAGCAACAGCAGGTCTAGCAATACTCGATTCAGCCCCAGTTAAATTGGGCTTGGCATAATTGTACATAGTACGAGGAGCAGGCTTCGAATTTACAGGATTTACAGCAACCACAGGAGGTACCTGAATATTATGATTTTCTGCCATCTCCTCAGTATTAATAACAACGTCCTCTTGCTTTTCTATTGTACTCTGTCGACTCTGCCTTTCTTCTCTACAGTTTCTGCGAGTTGTACTTTCGATCTCAATCTCGAATACTAGAGGTCCTGACAGGTTTCTTCTAGTTATAAACTAAAGGAACCTGCCAGAAGCAAATAAAAGAAAAGTTAGTAAATTAAAGTAAAAATAAAAAACGGCTAAAGTAATAAAAATTAAGTGTTCCTAATATTTTAGTTCCCGATAACGGTGCTAAAAACTTGATGACGTCACGAACTAACTAAAATGCGACAAAGGCAAGCACACCTATCGAATGGTAGTATAAGTACGGTGAGCCGGGAATATCGTATCCACGAGGACTAAAAGTACTAGTAATCACTATCTTTTTATTATCTAACTTATAAATTGAAGGGTTGTTTTTAATCTAAAATTAAACTAAACTAACTACTAAGCAACATGGAGCGAATTGGGAAAATAATCGAAGAAAACTTATGAGAGAGACAATACCCAGGAAAGAATCCACCTAGACTTCACTTATTATTCTAAATATGAATTAAACGATTTATTCATTTGACTTGATCCGTAGAAATCCCTAAATTATATTAATATCTCTTTCGAGAATAAAAATAACTAACTCTAGGTTGATTAATTAATATCTCTTTCTAATTAAAACCCCTATCACCGCATTAACTCGATCTATGGATTCCCCTATTAGATTTGACTCTAATCCGGTAGATTTATGTCGTCCTATTTCTAAGATTGCATGCAACTTCACTCAATTATGCTAGATCTACTCTTAAACAGGGACTTTTGCTCCACTGAATAAGCACATCAATTATGAATTAATATCCTAAAAACATTAAACATGAAGGTAAGTAAACATAATTGAGATCAAGAACAAATATTTATCATGTAATTCAGAAAAATCAAATAATAAGATCTGTCATAGGGTTCATCTTCCCTAGGTATTTAGGGAATTTAGTTCATACTTGGAAAGGAAAACATCTCAAAAATAGGAAAACAACAAAACATAAAGAAACCCAAAAACTTCTAAAGAAATTGAATGGAGATATTCAGTCTTGAAGGAGATCTTGCTTTTGAGTTGAGTTTGTCGGCCTTCTTCGAGTAATTTCTGCGTTCTACTCTGCGTGTCCCCTTTAGATCCTCTTCTAGTGTGTATTTATAGACTTTAGATTGCCTTTTTCTCCGTAACAGGGAAGCCGAGTGCAAAATCGACACAGACTGGCACATGGGCATGTGGCCAGCCCGTGTGGAAATGCCCAGGCCATGTGGATCTTGAAAACAACTCTTTTTGCTTGATTTTGGCTTGTTTTTCGCTCCTTTCACTCCCCTATGCTCACCTAAGTATAGAAACATGAATTTAAAAGATTAGGAGCATCAAATTCACTAATTCATATAATAAATCATCCAAAAACGCATCAATAATGGGATTAAAAACATGTTACTTTTATGGCTTATCTGAATGCCCGCTAAATTGCTTCCTTGTAGTTTTAGTACATTGTATTTTTCCTGCATCCCCAATAGCTAGTAGTTCAATTTTTTTAGCTGTTTGAAAATTTTATCATAATGTAATAGAAAGGTCCTGAAACGAGATGATTGTGAATTTTCATTCCATTGGCGTTGTGGGTGGCATTGTTGTTATTGAATGCATTACAGGGCCCTTGGTAACCTCTCTGATGCCATTTTTCATTATAATGTCTTCTGGTTTTAGAGGGTTGCATTTCATTGTCTTCTTAGTGTTAAATACTTTGCATCACAACTGTAGGTAGGAGCACATTCGGATTGAAAGAAAAAGACCCAAATTCAGGAGATGGTAAAAGACAAGGTTGAGGGAGAAAGAAGATGAAGAGAAAAGAAAGAAGAATAAGAAAAAAAAGAAAGAGGTTGAGTTATTAATTTGTCACTTTTTAATAAAGTTAGTGACTGTTTTGTTATTTTTTTAAAGTTGAATGAATGAAATAAAACTCAAATGATTGTTTTGTCAGCTACCAAAAATTGAGTGACTGTTAATAAAATTTACCCTAAAAAACTATAATATTTTATTAATATTATAAGTAAAGTATGGTCTTTTTCTACATCCGATTTTATTTTAACAACATCATATTAATTATTTTTATCTATATCTATTGAAATGCAATAACTTGATGACAAGTTATTATCCAATTATTTTATATTATATTCCAAGTTTTCAAACAATGTGAGCAATGCTAGCTTCCATCAATAAAATAAAAGCCATGCATACCTATTCACTACCATGTGATATGCAGCAGCCAATATTGACATTTGTACTCAACAAAGGTTCATTTCGTCAACAGCCAAAATATCACTGCCACAACACACCTTCTAGATAGGATTAAACAAATTTTCCCAATTGTAACTTACCCAAGGCATAAATATAAAATCCTACTTAGATTACTTTCTTTTAAATTGATTTTTTTTGTCATACTTAAACTATATTTCTTACTTAAATTATACTCCATTAATTAAATTATTTCAGTCATTATATAATAAAAAAATTGTAACGTGAAACACATTTTAACTAAAAAATTCAAAAAGAAAATTTAAGTATTATTTTTAAAAAAAAATTATAAACATATTCATCTCTTCAATTTTTCACTCAAAATCTTCAATATCAAAAATTCAAGAACTCATTGAAACTCATCTAAATTCAACTTTCGATGATAAAACCCATATTTTGACGAGCTTCTTTTCTATTTAAGTTTTTAAATCTCTATTTTGATTCTTTTCTCATATAGATTTAAAATCTATTGGAAGCGCAAAAATATATAGAATTTTTCAGCACATTTTGAGCTCTAATTCATGTAGTTTTGTAGTAAATTTTGTCGAAATTCACACTTTAATTATAGAATAAATAATTTGTACTTAAATTATTAACATATTGAATTTTAATTATTTTTATAATAAATTTTCACAAATTTAGTTTATTTTCGACAATTTTGCACAAAAGGTAAAAACTGGCTCGGCAGACACCTCGAAAGGCTTGAAACGTTGGGGAATTTTGCATCAAGTGAACCAAGAGCAAGACTGAATATTTTTTCAGCCAAGGACGGTCCAAATGATGATTATTTTATGTACTTTGTATTTAATTTTTATCTAACTTAAATTGGGTTAAAAATTAAATAAAGCCTGAAGGAGAAAGTGACCCAATGTGCTAAGCATTGAAGACTGATCCAACAAGAAAATTGGCAGCCCAAAACCATCCCAATCAGCTTATTTAGCTGATTTAATTACTTGCATAACAACCCTCAAAGTTTCCTTAAACTCCATTCAAACCCCTCCACTTTTTGTGCCTTTGAAGATTTGCCCCAAGCTACATTTAGCAAAGTTTGAAACATTCAAACTTGCTTGTTGTATGGTCAGCCAAGGAAGAGTGTATGACTCCTAATTATTTGCTATTTTTAGCAGCTTCAGACCTATAAATACTCATCTTTGCTACTTCATTCAACACACCTCCCATCCCACACATCTCTCTCTCTTTCACTCACTTTCTCTTCTTGTTTTCCATTTTTTTCCTTTCTACTTTCCTTTGCCGATTTTTCTTTTGGAAAAGAGCCTTTCAACCACCTTGGGTAGCAACATTCAAGTGCTTATAGAAGTCTTGGAACAACAAGAACGAGCAGAGAAGGAGAGGAGCAAACTAGTCTGGCTTCGGAGAAACACTAGATTTTATTCTAGTTTCCTATCCTTTAACTTTTCTTGTTGTTGTTATGAACATGTCTATAAGTATTTGTTATGTTGTTTTTCTAAATTTAATTAACATGGCTTAAATTTAATTCGTGTAATGTTGATTGCATTTCATCTACTTAAGTTATTAAAATCATGTTTGTGTTGTTATAGGTCTTGATAAATTGTTTGATTAAGTAAAACCATGATTATGTTATATACTTGCATTACAATTGTAAGGCAACTAATGAATTAATTATTAATCGTATTTAAATTGTAATTAATTGACACAATACTTAATCAGTTCATGTTTAATCTTCTAAGGTAGCTGAGGGTTAAATTAGCGACGGTATTAAACGGTATATTAGCCTTGTATAACTTGCAAGATTATTGTGATTAAACTGTTTCAATGTAGGAATATATTGTTACTTCACTTAATCTTTTACTTGCTTATTTAAATTGATTAATTATTTGAATTGGTTTTGTAATATATTCAAGAGATTAGTTAATTTAGTAAGTTTGTATGTGCTATAGTTAACAAATTACTAAGTTGCCATTAATTTATTCGTAACAACATGAACATTGTCTTGATAATATTAAGTTAAGAAATGTAATTGATCTAACACAATTATGTCATATTGATTAAAATCATCTTTTGAAATTATGCTTTGGAATTTTTACCTTTTAATTTTCTTAGTTAAAATATAGTTTACTAAACTCTTTTCTTTCAAAACAAAAGATTTTCCTTCACCAAAGTGTTTTTATTAATTGCATTTCATAAATATTTTCTTACACAGTCCTTGTGTCACTTTATTACTTATTGCGATTGTGTACACTTGAACATTTTCATCGTTCCATCTATGTATTATTTTTGTTAAAAATAACTTTTTCTATTCTTTTCTATATACTTTGCATAAAATAATTAAGGGTCCATTTGTTTAGTAGGAAAACATTTTCTGAAAAATGTTTTCCTGATTTTCCAGTGTTTGTTTGCTTGAAAATAACTTACATTGGTAAAATTTTTTTAGAAACACGGGAAAATGATGAGGGATTTTAAGGAAAATGTCTTACCGATTTTATTTCTGTAAGACATTTTCCAAAAAATCTTCCTCCACTTTCATCATCTTCTTTCTCCTTCTTCCGTTTTCTACTTCTTCCTGTTCTTCATCTTTTATTTCCGTTTTTCCTTAGCTGTCTCCATCGTATATCTTCTCTTCTCAGGGCCGCTGTTTCGTTTCACTCTAATATTCCTCTTCGCAGGATCTTGGCTTAAGGTATGGCATCTTCTTTATCTTCATTTAAAAGCTCTTTTCTTTCTTCTTGTTCTTTACTTGTCCACATTTTAACCGATAATTTTGGAAATTCCCTAGAATTTTGATTTAAATTTTTATACTGTTGAATACCCTTTTGTTCTTTGTGCTGAATTAGTGGTGGGTTTTATCTGAAAGTGAAGCAGCGTTGGTTATACAAGTTTCTTTCGGTTAGTATGCCTAAAATTTTATGCCTTTCATTGTTTCTTTATTTTAATTTTTTAGTGAATTACATGTTCAAATTTTGAACATATTATTCTATATGTTCTTTCCTGCTCCGGAGGGTAACTAAGTCCTCTGACTTTCAAGAAAATATATTTCATGTAGGAGGAGAAGGAACAATCCCTAAGGCAGGTTAAACTACCTTAACCTGCTTCCCCCATTCCAAACTGTCTACTCTATTTGTTCTTTAAGGATTTCTTTCTGTTAGGATTTTAACCCGGTTAAGTAACGAACAAGAAAATAGTAGAATACATTGAGAAATTGAACACACAAATTTAACGTGGAAAAACCCCTCCAAAGAGGATAAAAAACCACAGGCAAAGATAATTTTACTATAATGGCAAAAGAACGAAGAGTACAAAAGATGGAGATAAAAACTAAACTCCGAAAACCCGAAAACAAAGAACCCACAAAACATAAACACAAAATTCTCTAAATGTGTTATGAGTTCTAATCTCTAATGGGTGTATTTTCTAAGGTTGTAAAAGAGCCTATTTATAGGCTAAATTCATAGATTAAATAATAATAAAATAATCCAAACTAACCAGTGTTTGATTGAAACAAGTAAACAGAGTTTAACTGAAAGATTATTTTTCAAATTTGACTAAAAATAGGAGTCATATTTAACAAATCTCCACCTTGACTCATATTTTCCATAACGCCATATTTGCCAAAGCCCGCCATGAGCCTATCTTGAACTATGCAGGGAATTAACTGAGTCGAATTTGTGCTTAGAAACTGGAAGACTTCTAGCCTTCGACTTGTACACTGCCAAATCAAACTAACCCGGGTCTGATTTTCATGAACACAGTGCCCTAACTTTTCAAAACCTGCATCCAAAAGAGAACCTCTCTTCAACGAAACAGTCATACCTTTTTCCCTCTATGACCAAGTTGCCTCCGCTTCAAACAAGTTGACTTCAACTCCGTAACGGACGAGGGACGTCCGATTTCACCGGTCACTGTATAACTTTCCAGAATATAAAGACTGTCGGTTCTTTTATCTTTTAACAAAACGAGAGCTCCACAAGATACTTTAATACCGCTCGACTCGATGTTGATTTTGCATCCTTTCAAGTCTAAAATACTTAAGGAGATGAGATTCTTTCATAAATCAGGTACATACCTGACATCTGAGAGTGTCCTAATTATCCCATCGTGCATCTTAATTTTAACAGTACCAATACCAATTACCTTACTAGATGAATCGTTTCCCATGCGCACAACTCCACCTTCAATTGAACTGTATGTGGAGAACCATTCTCTATTGGGACACATGTGGAAAGAACATCTTGAATCTAGGATCCACTCGGACGTGAGCTTGGTGTTATCACTTGTTGAAACTAACAAGAAATCATCTCCATTTTCACCGGCCAAATTATCACCATCTACATCTTCCTCGTTACTCTCAGCAGCTTTTTTATTTCGCAGTTTATAACAATCTGCTTTGACGTGACCTAACTTTTACAATAGCGACACCTTTTATCTCGTTTCTTTGATGCTATCAAAATGGAAGCTTGCCTATCTGTCTTGCTATCCAAATGAAGCTCATTGTCGAGTTTGTTTCTACTCAACAAATGACCCTTCACATCTTCGAACAAGAGTTTGTCTCTGCCATAAATCAGGGTCTCCATGAAAGACTTGTATGAAGGGGGTAAAGAGCACAATAATAGCATAGCCTGATCTTCATTGTTAATATGAACCTCAACATTCTTTAAATCATTTAAAAGAGTAATGAATTGACTGATGTGATCTCTAAAAAGCTCACCTTCGTTCATGCGAAACGTAAATAGACGTTGTTTCAACACTAAACGGTTAGCCAGAGACTTAGTCGCATAAAGAGTTTCTGACCTTTTCCACAAGGCAGATGAGGTCTTCTCCATCAATACCTCCTGCAATACTGTATTCGTGAGGCACAACTGGATTGCAGATAAAGCCTTTTCATCAAGCTCTTCCCATTCTGTTTTATTTAGATTCTCAGGCTTTTTCCTGATAACAACCTTTTTCAAGCCTGATTGAACTAGAATTGCCATCATCCGAACCTGCCACAGATTGAAATTTGTCTCACCATCGAACTTCTCAATTTCAAACCTTGTTGTTACCATCTCTGAACGGGCTAATTTATGAAAATTGAACTAGTTCTGATACCACTTGTTAGGATTTTAACCCGATTAAGTAACGAACAAGAAAATAGCAGAATAAATTGAGAAATTGAACACACAAATTTAACGTGGAAAAACCCCTCCAAAGAGGATAAAAAACCACAGGCAAAGATAATTTTACTATAATGGTAAAAGAACGAAGAGTACAAAAGATGGAGATAAAAACTAAACCCCAAAAACCCGAAAACAAAGGACCCACAAAACGTAAACACAAAATTCTCTAAATGTGTTATGAGTTCTAATCTATAATGGGTGTATTTTCTAAGGTTGTAAAAGAGCCTATTTATAGGCTAAATTCATAGATCAAATAATAATAAAATAATCTAAACTAATCAGTGTTTGATTGAAACAAGTAAACAGAGTTTAACTGAAAGATTATTTTTCAAATTTGATTGAAAATAGGAGTCATATTTAACACTTTCAACCTGTAATTACTATTGCTGCTGTCCTATGTTTTATTGGTGATTTGAAGATCATTTCTTTCCCCCACTAACATGATTCGGATCATCCAGCTATTGATTATTGATACTGCTCTGTCCAGGATTAGAGCTGGTCTGTGTCATTAAAGGAAAGTTTGTTGTTCAGTATAGCAAATCTCTTCAATGATCCAGGATTTTCTATTTTCATGTCTTATTGCAGTCACTATCCTTCCTACAAGCTTAGTCTACCTTATCAAGTTTAGAATTTCTGATAGAGTCATCCTTATTGATACCTGAATGAGCTCTATTACTTCCATCACCAGACTCCTCTGTTAATTCTTTTGCATTCTTAGATACAGGGACCCTTTCCTTAGGAAGCAAAATCTTAGCAGCATCTGCTATCTTACTCGTGGAGTTCCTGGATATGTGACCAAATATTCTTTTCAGCATCTGCATCTAAAGTTATTGTGTTCTCTCTTCTACTAGATTTTGTATTTTTCGATATGTTCTAAAATTACAATTTTTGTAGTAAAAAATTGTCATTCCAATGTGTTTTCTCACAATTAGTAAAGATTTTAGTATTTGACTTTATATGGATGAGCCTCTCTTTTATTTTTGTGGACTTCATTTCTGTTTTGGGTTTGAAAAGATGATTTGGTTGAGTATGAGTAAATATTATGGTGTATTTTTTTCTTAAATCCAATTTTTTTGTTTGGCTTTGTTAATTTAGAGTACAAGGTGCACACTTTCAATAGAAATGGACTTGTTGCCTTGGGATTTATGGATGAACACTATCCTATTCGAAGTGCTTTTTCGCTTCTCAACCAGGTAAACGAGCTGCAGCTTTATTTTTTCTTTGTCTTAATGATTTTCTTTAAGCTTCAATATCATCTACTCTTATTAATTGCAATATTGGTGTTTTGCTTTTAGTTGTATTGAGAACTAAGTTCAAATTTACTGGGTTCTTACTGCTTTTTCATACGATCTGTCTTGTTTCAAGATTATATAACTAGTATCAGTAACAAAATGAAAATTTCTTTTAAATACTATTAGTTTTTGATTGATGTTCACTAGTGACTCACGTATGTTTATGCTTGATACTTGGCTCATATGTTGGATATGGTTATTTTTTCTGTGATGATGTAATTCTATCGATTCAGGGCAATGAAAATGTAATATGGTACCACGTTTTGTTTGTAAATGTGATTGATTCTTGTGCTTGTTGTTTTTGTAAATGATGCACCAAATAGCATTAGTTCCAGAGGTACCATTTGGAAAACATAGGCAAAGGGTTTTAGGTTTTAAGGTTCTTCTCTGCCTTTCTGATTGACGCTACTCGTCTCCATCTCTGCTTCGAGTTAGGCTCATTTTGAGGCTTCTCTCGTTTTAAAAATGGAAAGCCTCCACCCAACCATGAGGCATCTGATTTTCCATTATCACCAATAGCTTTTTTACTAGATGCGCCATTATTGAAATTATCATATCCATCATCCTTGGCTTCGTCCCAACCAGCCCAACCATCATTGCTATGAGAAGTAGTCACCTCTGTAGTACCTTCCTTCCTATTGAAGAAACTTCTCTGCATGTATTATTCTGATGTTTTCATGGTTTATAAAATGTTTTCATGGTTTTTGAACTTATAAGTACAAGTTAAGATGCATGTATCTGGTTTCATTTTAAATACCTTCTTTGGGTATTAGTTACGTCTTGTGGTGAATGAATTATTTTATTAACAAATCCCATTTACTGTAGTAAGTTCTGAGCAGGGAGAAACATGAGTGCACTCTTTTAGAATGGCTTGCAATTTGCAAATGATCAATAGATGCTATATTTGGTTTTGCCTTAACCGATGACTAAATAGTTGTAGGTGGGGACAAAATAAATGAATTCTACAAAACAAAAATGTTTTTAATTTGATGACTCCATTTGTGTAGTAAGGGAAAAAAAGACTAGGCAAGAAGAATTGGCAATGACCGTCATTTAATCTGCATAGAGGATCCATTTGTGATATCTCATGACCTTGGTCAAATGGTGGACAAGTTCAGCATTAAAGTTCTAAGAAAAGAGTTTGAACGAGCGGCTAATGTAATGCAACATGATCCAAATCCTTGGATAACACTCTTTGAACCTTACGTCCTTGGGTAACAAAACCTTGTCCAAGTGTGTTAGAAAATCAATGGTTAAAGCTATTTGGTTGGTTTTTGTAGTCTGTGTGCTTTGCGTCCCCCATAATCTTCAATTTTGACCTTTTTAGTTCACATCCATTTTAAAGAAGTTTAAGCTTATTATATGTAATCAAGAAAAGAAATTTCCAAACATTTTATGGATGGATGTTAAACAAGTTGTAATTAATTGATTGATAGTGTATACAAAATTCCTGTATGATCCAAACATATTCATATAAAATGAGTGTGTTATATCGTATTTGTGTATTCAAGTAAAACAAACAAAACAGTCTTATTATATACATCTAATAAATCATTACAATATATGTAAAAACAATTTAAAATATAAATTTATTAATATATATATTAAACTCAATTAAAAAATGAAAAGATAATAAATTTTTAAATATAATTTGTTTAATTTAAAACAGTTTTTATGAAATATTTTCAGGAAATCTGCCAAACAATAGAAAATATTTTACACAGATTCATCCAAACACCAAAAAAGAAAATCATTTTCCAGAAATTATTTTTCGAAAAATATTTTACTGGCAAACAAATAGAGCCTAATGCTAAGTGAATCTCTATAATAAAAGAATTTAGATAAAACATGAAATCTAAATATTGAAAAGAAGCTAAGTAAAAGAAATAATCTAACAGTTAAAAATTGCATTAAAATAGAAGAAAGAAATAGGGAAAGGAAAGAATGTATCTTTTTTAAAGGTTTTAATTCAATTAAATTTGATTTGATTTAATTCTTTTAATTTAATTTAATTTTAATATACTTCTAGACTTAGACACGTAGCCAACTCTCTGATTTCACTCAGGTGTCTTGATGAGTAGTTGTCCTAGATCCCTCATCCATCGGTATCAGTATGGGATCTAGCCTACTCGCTCCCCCCTCAAGGGCCTATACTAACCATGACCTATCCACCCATTCAGTTGGTGTATCCCAGTAAGTGTCTTTATGAGACACCTGCTTTTAGGTGTGAACACTCCTAAAGTGAAAACACACTTTTGATGATCATTGGACCCCACTTGAGCGTAACAATCTCATATTATCATAACAGAATGGAGCCACGATGCACATCTTGCATGCCCTACAACTTTTACATGACAACCTGCCACATCACACTAATAGACGAGGACTTCCACTATATATACCCACTCAGAAGATGAAGAGGGGATATTTAGCCTCTTCAGCAATCTTAGAGCATCCTTCTTCCCCAGCCTTCTCTTTAAGTTTTAAACTTGTTCTTATCTATTTTTTAATAATTTTTTAATTTTTTAATTTATATGAGCCCTGAATAACTTTTTTTTTGAATGCGATCCAAGAAAAATGTACTTCTACATAAAAAAAATTGTATTCGAAAAAATGTTTGGAAAAAAAAATGATATTGGGCGGCCTTGAAAGCTTTTTCATTAGCCAAATCTCTTTCTACAGGGAATTCAAAAAGGTTTTTTTTTTGTATGACAAATAAATTTTGGATTAATTTGAATTAGTTTAACTTGAATAAGATACAAAGGTTTATATTGTAGAATTTTATAGTTTTTTTAATTGTTTTCAATTTTTATATAATATATTTTTTAAAATTTATGATTATATATTTTAGAATTTTTTATTTTTTTAAATTTTTACATTTTTTGAATTATTTATATTATATATGATATTTTTACATTTTAAAAAAATATTTCATATACAATATTAAAAAAAAGGGTGGTGTGATAAATTCTGATAAAGCCACGTGAACGATGAACTTGGTCAACATTCGATCAATAGTGGTCAACGATGGTCAACGTTGATCAATGGTAACCAATATCAGTTAACGTCTAGTCAATGTTATTATTGTAAATAACCCTAAATGTTAGTGGCAAATTTTGATTGGTTGAAAGTTGTCACATGACACATTTTAATTGGTGCCATGTGGTAACCAATTTTTTTAATATTAATCATATAAATAGTTATGAAAATGTGTAAAATTACTTTAATTTTTTTGAATCCCTCTCCTATATTATTATATTATTAATAGATGTCAAAAAATTAAATATTATATAGATATATATCATATATTATTAAAAGCTATGGTATTTTGGTATTTTTAAATTTGGGTGTGTTTCGAGGTTAAGTATTTTATTATGGTAATGATTTGTTCGTTTTGATCTATTTAATTTGATGGGCGTCGAAATCACCAAAAATAATTCCTACAAAAATAACTCTAAATTGTAGTAAAGAGTGGTATTAGGGTCGAGTCCACAGGGATCGGATGTTGTAATCAACTTCTGTGTTTACTTATGAACAGAATGTTCGTTGTGTCAAAAGTCGTGGCAAGAGTCGTGCCTTCGACTCCAAATGTACCTACAACAAAAATAAACAAGTAATCGGAGGGTTTCGAGAATGTGTAAACAAACAATTAAACAATATTATAAATAAATTTGGTTCGGGACATAAATTCAGAATTTTGCAAACAGAAATAATAAGCCTTAGCCTTAGACTCGGTAAATTTTGTATCAAGGATCGATCCTCGAAAATTAATCTTCCCTTCTAACGATAAGTTGGTTATAGCAGTTAAGAACGTCCAAACCACCAATTCTTCCTCTTGTAGCTGGTCCTGGTACGACTTGCAAACCAACCCTTACCGATTATCTAACTGAGATACATGAGTTCCCGATTCAAGATTCCGGCAGCCTTGCATTTTGAAGAACCCAACTCAAATTAACGGCCTCAACCACGTGGGTGGTTTAAACCCGACCACTTTTTCCTTGATTTGTTCTCGGAGATCCGAATACAGCATAGCCGACTCGTTTCTCCAACTTTCAGCAAACATGACTCCAACCCAACGTGCACTTTAACTTGAAATCGAGTTTAACTTTAAGGGATGATTGGTCTATCCAGATACTTAGGAAAAAAATGAATACCGATTGGAAAGGTTTTTAGCACGAATTTGAATCTCACGATTCCCGACCGGAAAGAACACTGGCCTAAGGCTAAGATGAAATTTAGTGAAGCATGAAATTATTCATGCTTTATAAACTTTGGAAAGTGGTTTGATGATTATGGTAAAGAAATGAACTGAAAGGACTTGGAAAGAAATTAGCCCAATTTTGTAAAAGCAAGAAAAATGCCAATTTGAAAGACAAAAGAGAATAATTCAATTCCCAATTGAAGTAGGAATGTAGAATTAAGTGATGATTTTCCTAAGAACATTAAGGCCTATTTATATACATAGAATTTGCTATTTTTGGCCTTAACTAATTTAACATAAAATCAAAATAAAATAAATAAATAAAAATAAAATAAGATTTTTTCTATTTTTGACTTTGGCTTTTACAAAGTAAAAAATTCTTATGAGTCATTGGCTTTTCTCCACATTTTTTATTCGGCCTCATTTTAATTGGTTGTGTTTCAATTTGGTCCTTTTCTACTCGTTTTTGTCTCTTAGCGTCCCAATTGCATCCCTGACAAGATTAAAACAAAAAAAATACTAATTTAGCAAGGATCAATTCAGAAATAAACCGAATTAAACACAAAATATCATGCAAATTAATATGTTATCAGATCCTTCCTACTTAGCTCATGCTTGTCCTCAAGCATATTGCTCGTTCAAACACTAGAAATTATTCTACAATTTATTACAAATCGAGCTTCTTTTCCACATCCATAATCAATGTAAAGAACATAAACAAATACTCAGAATATATAGTTTAATCAACAAGTGTCATAAAATTGAAATATGTGAACTAAATAATTTCACTAAACTGGGTTTGAATCTAAAATTTGCAAGGCATTATAAAGAAAACTAGGCATGGTCAAACCTTTTTACGCGAACTAGGATGACAACCCAAGCACCCTATCCCGGTTACTCAGTTCAAACAGTCTGTTTTTTTTAAGGCTCAGTTAACGGAATGTTTGCAAGTTATCGACTTGTCACTCGAACCTTTTTACACGAGATAAAATGACAACCCAAGCATCCTATCCCGGTTACTCAATTCGGTCACATTTTCGAAAATTTCACTCATAACTTGAGCCTTTATTTATTTATTCATTTTATTTATTAATTTATATACAAGCAAACATTTTTTCAAACAATCAATTTATATGAAAAGTTTAGTTACATATATCAACCTTAAAACACAAATGTCGGCTAATCTAGATACTTTGAACACTTTAATTTAAAATTTGCCCAATTGTCCAAATTGACTACGTAATGAGATTAGAGGCTCAATGTCGGAATAAACTATCGAGTAATTCTAGTATAAGATTGAACATATGTAAAAGAGAGACATGCAACAAAAATCATGCATGCATACTTAATTACAATTTTCAATCCCCCCTACTTACTCTATGCTTGTCCTCAAGCATGTTTTATATGCAATAAAGTTCAGTAACTCAAACAAAAAGCAAAGAGAAATGTTAAGAATACTCCCCATGTGTTTCTAACGATGTTGTCGGCGTTGGGAAATAATTGTCAGCATTTAGCACGAAGTGCCCACGCCACCATCATTATCCGACTTTTGGAAAAATTCATAACCTGTTACGCTCTTGAAAATAAAAAATTCATTGGATTAAATAAAAATTTATTTATTTACAACCTAAATCTTACTAAAACTCAAAATTAAATTAATGAAAATAAACTTGGGTTGCCTCCCAAAAAGCGCTTTTGTTTAACATCGTTAACTGGGCGACCTGGAAATTTATTTAACCGGCTCTTCGAGGACTATCTCCTCAACCATGTGGACTTAAAAATTCTCGTAGAAAGGCTTTAATTGTTGTCTGTTGACCTTAAAATTTTTTTCAGATTCTTCGCTTTTAACCTTGACTGCACCATGTGGAAACATGTAAGTAACAACAAAAGGCCCTAACAATAAATTAATACTTTCTGTCCTACCATAAATTGTTTACGGGTTATCTTTTGGTCATGGTATGCTTTAAACTTATCCTTATAAATTTGGGCACTTTCATACGCTTCTCGTCGAATTTCCTCAAGTTCCTGGATATGTAACTTACGATGCTTACATGTAGCTTCTAACTCCATGTTGCATTGCTTGACCACCCAAAACGCTTTATGTTCTAGCTCAACAGGAAGATGACATGGTTTCCAAAAATTAGGCGATAAGGAGACATACTTATGGGTCCTTTATAAGCTGTACGGTACGCCCATATTGCATCGTTTAGTCACAAACTCTAGTCTTTTCTATTCGACTTAACGGTCTTCTCCAAAATCAACTTGATTTCTCGATTCGACACTTCTTCTTGACCGTTTGATTGAGGATGATAAGTCGTAGTGACTCATTGCACTACCCCGTATTTTTTCAAAAGTGTGTCGATTACCTTATTGCAAAAATGCGTTCCACGATAGCTGATCAATGCTTGCGGTGTGCCAAATCTAGAAAAATATAGCTCTTTAGAAAATCGACTATCGTTTTGGCATCAATATGACAAGTGGCTTTTGCTTCCACCCACTTCGACACATAGTCCACTACAAGTAAAATATAGACGTTACCGTATGAAGAGACAAAAGGTCCCATAAAATCTATGCCCCATATATCAAATATTTCACAAACATGTACAGGGGTTAGAGGCATTTCATTTTTCCGACTCAAGTTTCCTACCCTTTGGCACGTTTCGCATGTTTTACAGAACAAATACACATCTTGAAAAATACGTGGCCAATATAGTCCACATTCAAGTCCTTTATGTGCAATTTGTTTAGGGCCAAAATGTTCACCACATGCATAAGAATGACAAAAAGATAGAATTGATTTTACCTCAGTTTCTGCAACACATCGTCGAATTACCTGATCGGAACAGTATTTCCAAATGTAGGGGTCATCCCAAATATAGTATTGCGATTCACGTTTGATCTTATCTTTTTTAGACCGCGATAAGTTAGAAGAGACTATACTTGTAGCAAGGTAATTCACCATGTCCGCATACCAGGGGAAAACTGTCTGAGTAGCGAGCAGGCTTTCATCTGGAAAATTGTCTTTAAGTGGTGTGAAGTCCTTCGATGGAGGTCTTCGGCTCAGATGGTCAGCTACCAAATTTTCGCGTCCTTTTTTATCCTTTATTTCTAGATCGAACTCTATGGACATCTACAAATCTTTAAAGGATTAATCTCTATAAAGTATAAAACGAAATAGAATACCATGATTCCACCAAATAAAAAACTAAAACCTATTATCTTTATCGGTCAATATTTTGAAACATACAAGTCCTAATTTATGTCAATGAAATATTAATTAACTTTTTTATTCCTTTATTAAATAACTAAGTTGCTTAAATGAAATATTAATTTATTTCAACTAATTTTCTTAATAGATTTTTTTTGTTAAAAAAATAGTTTTCTTTATTTATTAATAAACAAATATCATGTTATTCAATACATGATTCAATATAAAAACATAATTATCAAAGTTTTAAAAAATATAAATTTATTTAATAGAATTTAATTAATACATATAATTAATCTGTGCATTGCATCAAAAATAATTAATTTATACTATTTTTTATTATAAAATCCTGGGAAAAAATGGTACAATTAAAGTACACCATATAAATAATAAGAGCAACTGACAAAACATCTCTAAAATTTCAAGGAGTTCCATCAACAAGCTAAATTGAGCATAAATTTTATCTTCTTTTTTTTAGCATAGCTCAGCTACCTGTTTAGAATGTAGTAGACCATGCATAAATGTGGGAAAGCAGCAAATATGTATGAAATTCCAGAAACCGGTATGGTTTTCCTTTCTGTATGCTACCGATATGCATAAACGAGAACAAATAACAAATATATAGATTAATATACCCAACATAAAGACAAACCTTCACACTTCATATCCGCCATATACTCGGTCTGATACCAAAATTAAAGACCCAACTTTTTAGCATGTGAACAAAATACAGTAACCATCCAATTCATGCTCATGGAAAGGGGGACCCAATTTATGGGAGAATATTAAATGAATTAGAATAATCAAGATGTTAAATTACAAGGTCAGGCAAGGACCCACGTTCCTACAAATCCAAGACAGAAAGAATCAGGATTTATAAAGATAGTAGATGTAATGATCCGAAAGTCAGTAGTGTAAAAAGTGTAATTTCAAGATCTCGTTTCTATAAACTGTACTTATAAATACTTTTATTAAATATTTATAAAATTATATTAGGAGTGAATTGAATTGCGGTCATGTGATTTTGTCGAATTAATGCTTAATTAGGATATACAGACTAAATCTTAAAAATGTCAAAAGTTTAATTTTTAAGGAATATTTAATTAAAATATGACTAAGGGATTAATAAACAATTAAACCCCTACCTTAATGATAGTGGACGGTAGGGAATGTTAATTGATTATTAATGTTATAAAATTTTAACTTAATTAAAGTTTAATCTTAAACTAAGGTTAAAATAAATCTTAAACTAAGGTTAAAATAAAACAAAATGGAAATACTTAGGTGACTGGAGAGAAAGAGAAACACCATATTCTATTCTTCTTCATGCAAACCGAATGGAAAATTAGGGAGAATGAGGATTCGGTCATTGAAGTGGATTATTGAAGCTTAAATCGGTTAGTATAATTTAGTTTTTAAAAAAAAATAATGTTTTTGAAATTCTGGGAGCTTGAGTTAGCTGACACATATAGTATTTTTCGATACTGTTAAAGATTGAGAATGTTTCTATTGATAAATAGTTGAAGTTTTAGGAGTTAATTTGATAGATTTTAAGTTTAGAGTTGAAAAAGGATTAAATTATAAAGTTAATTGATGGTTTTGTTTAATAAGGACTAAAATGTATAAATTTCAAAATTCATGGTAGAAATGAGAAATAGGAAGTTCAATTAGGACTAGAGTGAAATTGGCATAAAAGATTGGGGCTAGATTTGAAAGTTATGTTAGCCCCAGTTTTATGGACTAAATTGAATAAAATGCAAAAGTTACATAAATTAGCAATTGAATGTGAAACTCGTTATGTATTGATAATTTTGTATGCTTGTCTTAATCCGTAGCTAACGCCGACCCAAATTCCTCGAAAATGAAAGGAAAAGGCAAAGTCATCGACGAATAGCTCAGAGTACAGTTTGTGTTTCTATAATCTGAACTATCTCAATTGTTTCACTTTTGCATTGCATTGTATGGTAAGTTTATAAGGTGAATTATAATTGATTCAATTCTTTGAAATGATTTGTTATGAATTGGTTGTCTGTGTAAGGACTGAATTGAATAGATTTAAAAATATTAAATATTATTTGAAATGTGGAATTGTAATACTGTTTCGACGAGTTTGCAGTTAAATATGAAAATTATTGATTGGTTGATTGGGGCTATGATATGGAAATTGTGAATCGATTATAAATGAATGTGATAAACTTATTACCCTATTAATTGTTCGGGTAGGGTCAGGTAAAATTGGCATGCCGTAAGATAGGAAGAATTCAGGGATATATGACTACGTGCTGGGGAGTGCTAGGCACCACATTTTGTCGGTTATACCGATCAGTGCTAGGCACATCTATTTGTTAGTTTTATTGGCCAGCGTAGGGTGTAACTAATTATTTTCAAATTTATCCGACTTACACTGGTGTCAAATTGGTGTGTTGGTTGAATCCGTGTATCCCTCTAAGTCTGATTTAGATTAATAAGGAAATAAGAATGGGAATTAGAATAATGAAATGTGAAATGAATAGAGTTAAAAAATGGTTTTGTTCTTTAAATTCATGTGATGGATATTGAGATAAAATGAGATACTTAATGTTTGATATTTCAAATGGTTATGAGATGGAAGTGTTATGCCTCATACTAGTGTCTTTTGTTATATTAGATAATGAAACTATGAAATAGTAAAAGTTTACATGATAACTTGCAGATCATCAATTACTTTTGACTTATGTGTTTGAATGAATTATATTATGTTTAATGTTTGGATTATAGAAATTTCATTGAGTTATACTTAGCGTACAGTTTTATTTTTTCTGCGCAGGTTAGGTAATTTTTTATTTAATCATCAACTTCAGCATCCAAAGACAACCCCAGACTCAAGTGTTGGTGATATTTTTATTTTGGTTATGGCATGTACTTAAGGTGTCATTTGGTTAAGCAATGTTCTATTTTGGATTTTTGTTGGCATTTTGAGAATCATATTTATTTGTGTGTAGGTGTTGGCAAAGCTCGCATTTAGTGGTGATATTATTGAGTAGCTTAGGCATGTATGTTTATTTGCTTAAATAATGATCATGTGATGTGCCATGAAATTTGTAATAAAGGTGGATGGTATGATTATGTTGAGATGAAATAAATTGGTAATATTAGTGCATGCTTATGAGGTTGAATTTGAAATTGCTTGAATGGCTAAATTGATGAAAGTTTGTTAGTTGTATTGAAGTGTCTTGGAAGGCATATTGGAATGGTTTGAATGTGGTGTTTTGGTTGAATTTGAATTGTTGAATTGAGATGCTAATTGTGGAATGTTAGTTAGGCACTTAGGTTGATTGTTATAAGTGATGTTTGTAGTATAATTTTGATTCTTTTGAATTGGTTGAGAATTGGTATAATGTATTTTATTGCTTGTGGCATAAGTAAATTAGGGTTAGAAAGCTTGTTTTGAAAGATTTCTTCAAGTATACACGGCCAGATACACGGCATGACACACGGTCGTGTGTCATACATGGTCATATGGCATGGCCGTGTTGTCTGTATGTTTAGGGTGATTTTTGGTACACATGGCCACATTATGTTACATGACTTTGCGACACAACCGTGTGGTATCTTTTGAATATTTGCACTTTTGACTCACACGACATCAATGAGTTACACGGCTTGTTCACACGGCCGTGTGACTCCAACTCCACACGGCTTGCCCACACAGTCTTAGCCTTTCACGCGGTCGTGTGACCCCTTTTTACAAAATTTTTCCTACCTTTTTATTTTTGTTTCAATTTGATCCCTGATTAATGTTAGGTTAAATTAAAGCTTTCGTAAGCTTAATTGAAACTCGAAATTAATTGAATTGCATTTTATACTTGATTATATGTGGTGAAATGATATTGTATTGAGATTTTGAAGTATGAATGGTATGTAGTTACTTTGTATTTGTTTGCAGCATCCTATTACTCGGGTTCAGCGTCCGGACCAGATAAGGGCTATTAGATTAGGAATAGAGAATAGTAAGATTTGATGAGAAAATATATATATTAGTTAATTAATTTCTTATTAATATACTATCACCTTAATTAATAGTTAATCAAATGAGTGGTAAAATTTTACGATATTTTGAAGAAAACACTATCATTGCATTATTTAATGCGAAAGCTTATTTGTTTTTTTTATTAATTTCAATTTTACTTTATGATATTTTAATTACTTTAAAATCATAATCATTATTATTTATTATAGTAAGACTTTATAATTGCTTAGAAATTAATTTTAATATACTAGAAGTAGATGAGTTGAATATAAGGTAAGTAAAAAATATATACTTATCATATATCTATAATTTTTTATTATAATATATATAAAGTATTAAATAAGTTAATATAGCTTAATTATATTCAACAACTAAAATAAATAATATTATTTCTATTATAAAATAAATACACAGAAGGTAAAGAATAAAGAAAATGAGAGAGCAAAGAGAGAGCGTATTTTATTGATCAATCGAGAATGATTACAATGCTTCATCGGAGTTTCTATTTATAGGCATAAGAAGTATAAAAGTAGTAGAGATCTAATTCTAATAATTATTAGAATTTAAATTACATTAAAACCTTATCTTGATCATAATGGACATCCACTTAATAGAACATTCATAACACTCCCCCTTGGATGTCTTTTGATAGATAATGTGCCTCGTTAAAACCTTATTAGGAAAAACCTTGTAGGATAAAAACCTAATGAAGGAAAAAGAGTACACAATCTATAATACGCATAATATGCTACCTCATTAAAGACCTTACCAGAAAAACCCAATGGGACAAAACATCGATTAAGGGAAAAAGAGTGCAACGCGTATTTACTCTCCCTCATGAAAATATCACATATTTTATTATATTCTATTTATTCAATCTTGAATACCAGTTTTTCAAATTACTATTTGAATGTATTTTCTAAGCATTTATATTACCATTCTTTTAAAAATTATGAGTGAAGGAAATTTAGGGAAATATAGTTTGATCTCTTGAGGAGATTCAACAATAATCATAACAAACTTTAATCATGATTCTTTTATAAATACACAAATAGGTATTTTGGATAATTTTATAATCCTCTTTCAACTACTATTCACTAAGTCAAATTTACCACATATGTTCAAATTATTTCAATTCATATAAATGAACAATTTCTCGAGAATTTCAATATGTTTCTAGTATTCTAAATCCTTGAAGGATTTTAATATAAACTTTACACTGTATAGTGATTCATAAAAGGTTCTAACAACAACCATTAGATGCAAGTTAAATCTTTTATGGATTGCCAGTTTAATAATATATATAAAGGTTATTGCATCCACCACAAAAGAATATTATATATTTTCATAATCAATGTCAGGACTTAGCAAAACATCATATTTTTATTCCACTTTTGCAAAACTACTTCATTTGCAACCTCAGTGGCTTTATAAATTTAGATATTTAGATTACTGATCCAAACTACGAATTTATTTGTACTTGAGTTGTGTCTTTCTATTTTGATCAATTTATTCTATATCTATATTTCTCAATAGATTTATTCAAGATCCTCATTTTGTTTTATTATTTCAATAATAATATTTTATGCAAAATCATTGTCGATCACTTTTATTATTCAGTTCCACATTTTCTCGAATTGACATAACTTATTGAGATCTCTTATTTTCATTATTTTAAAATTCAGTTTTAGGTACTTGAATATCTTCTGAAGTTTTACTTATTAGTTTTGTCTTTGGTCTCGTATGGAGCACCCGTCTCCACTATATGACCATCTAGAAGAATTTTCATCTTTGGAACCGATCAATCTATTATTTGTTTTAACTGATTGTCCTATTGGTTATTTTCATTAAGTTTGTAAATACATCTAACAGTTAACTTGTAATGAGTTATTGTAATGACCCAAATTTTACTGTTATCGGAAAGTGAATTTTCGGGTCTCCGTTTCTGAAAAATGGATTTGTAAATATTTATTAAAAATATTTACAAAGTAAAATGAGTGGTTAATTAGAGTTTAATTAAGTGAATTTAATTATTATATAAGTGTGGTATTGTGTTTATTACTGAAATGAATTTATTTGAAAATGTGGTGAAATAATTATGAATAAGTGTTTATTGTAGAATTTGATTATATGTTAATGAAAAGTGAATTGAATTATATTGAATTGTATTGATTTATTAAATTATATGATTAATTGATATATATACATATTGATTGAAAACTGGAAAATGAATTAGAAACCCTATTAACAATATCGGGCTAAGTCGGATATAGTTGGCGTGCCATAGGATTGGAAGTGTTCAGGGATATTCTGACTTTGTGTCGATGAGACACTATAAGTGTCACCTTACTGTTACTGTTCCGGATTTGTTCCGAAGAGGTACTCCCTACCTTAATGTTACTGTTACTGTTTCGGATTTATTCCGATGAGGTACTCTGTGTACCACTACTACTACTATTACTGTTACTGTTACCATTACAGTGTATTCCGGCTTCAGTCGATGAAACACTATATGTTATCCAGGTGTGTAGGTTGGATCCGTGTATCCGTCCAGGTCCGAGTCATGTTAATAGGGGTAAATAAAGGTACTGAATAATTGACTGCTACTAAATATTTGACTGTTGCTGAATTATTGATTATTACTGATGACTAACTATTACTGAAATGGATAAGTACAAAATACTAATGGAAATGTGATAGTTGAATGTTATTTAATGTTACTGAATAGTGAACTGAAGAATGACTGAGACATATGAATTAAGTAACTCAGAATTAGATATGAATGGGAAAAATATTGTTCAAGTGATTTATGAATTTATTTTGGAAAGCTAATCGAATTAATAGATGATAAGAATTGAATGAGTTATAAAGAATTTACCCATGAAATGAATAATTGAATACTTATGATCAATATATGTTTTTAAGTGTATGTTATATTATTAAGTGTTTGGATTATAGAAATACCACTGAGTTCATACTCAGCGTACGATTTGTTTCCGTGTGCAGGTTAGGTTAAGGTCAGACAGTTGAATCAGCATTTTAGGCCAATCTCGAACTCAATAAGGTAAAGCATGTTAATTGTTGATAATGGCATGTACCTAGGATGTCTTAAGTGTGTTATTTTGCATTGTGATTGTAATAGTGAAATAAGTAAATTGATAATTGATAATGATACATGATAAGTGTTTTAAGTCAAGTATTGGATAATATATAAAACGTATTTGTATTGGTTGTGGTTTGAAATTTGCAGGGTTGGCTAGTAAATTGTGAAAGGCTCATTATTGAGTCCACACGGCCTGGCACACGGGCGTGTGACCAGACTGTGTGAGACACACGGCTTGCACACGGGCATGTTGTTAGGCCTTGTGTCCCCTACACCTAAAATGTTACAATTCAGTATGTCCAGGTTTTACCACACAGGCAGAGACACGGGCATGTGTCTCAGCCTTGTGGATGACACGGTCTTAAACACGGGCGTGTGATACATCTGTGTGAAAACTGCACTAGATTCGAAAAATAAATCCACAGGGGCTAAGTACACGGGCATGTGACTTGGCCATGTGAAACCAATTTATTCATGGGTAACAAGTCAGAGAGCTCCACGAGTAGAGGACACGAGTGTGTCCAGGCCGTGTGAGCCACACGGTGTGCCCACACGGGTGTGTTATGGAACACACGGGCGTGTTATCTAGACCACACGGGCGTATGGTACTGTTCATTAAAGGAAATTTTAAAATTTTTCGAAAGATTTTATAAGCTCCCAATTGAGTCCCGATTTATTTTCTAATTTGGGTCTCGAGGGCCCATTACAGAGACAGTAGGGCAAATTCTTGAATTGCTTAATAATTATTTCAGTATTATTCATGTTTGAACTGTACTGGCCCGTAATACTTCGTAATCCTCTACCGACGACGGTATAGGGTTAGGGGGATTAACAGTTATCCTTATTGAACTTCTGTTTCAAATTACTCTCCTCCTAACTCATTACAAGTTATTATTTCTCTCCCCCTAATGTCAAGAAAACTATCGAATCAAAATTGTAATCACAAATCATGTCATAATTGAATCTCGAATACATTCAAAACATCTAATAATATAAAGAAACTTGTAATTAATATATATTCTCAACTTTCTTTGAGGATTCACTCATCTTTGTGCGTTGTGGTGGAGCAATTGGAACATATACGCACATACAAAAATTTAAAGATGAGAAATATTTAGCTATTGATTAAAAACCAATTGTAATGGGGAGTATTTATAACTTATTAGCTTGATGCGTATAACACATAAATCAACATAATATCATGTTGAAATAGGAAGTTTAGTTCTCATAAGTAATGGTTTAGACATTAATCAAAGGCGTTCAATCAACAATTTTTCTAAACCATTATGTGTATAAATAACAATTTTTTACAAAAGTTTTTCAAACTCAATCAATAAAAGACAGATATAAACTCATTAGTATTGGCAAGATAAATTATCTTAATTACATGATCTGAAATTAATTATTTAAAAAAAGCAATCTTGCAAACGACAGGTTGCAAATTAATCATACATGTGATTATTTTGTAGATGCATCTACCAAAATCATATAATATCAAAACCATCCACATGGTGGATGAATGGCTCATTTTCGTTTCATAAATGCAAGACATTAAATCTCAACTTTAACTAGTGAGTTTCTAACAATTAATTTTCATTGAGAACAAACAACATATGATAATTCTTTTAAATTAAAGAATCTTCTGGTTCTTTAGTAAATGTCCATATGAATTCTTAATTATTTTTTGCATCATATATGAGCTAGGATGGTCTAACTAGTCACGCCAAGTAGTAAATGCATTTGTATTAGTAAACTTCTGGTTTACTTTAACATGTGTTTTAATTATACTAAATTGTAACAAATTAATAATTTTATTATCATTCATTTTACTTTGTATCCACATATAAGTGCTATTGTGACATTTATTAATGAAAATGTCCAAATCAATGTGAATATTATAATGTCACTAAGTCAACAAAATAAATATAATTTCCAAACAATTATATGCAATATTCGTTTCAAGGAATATGCCAAAATCTTCAAATATCTAAAAAAAAAAATTTAACAACTTCAGGTGCATCCAATCATAATGAGCTTTAGATAGAATTATCATATTTTATTGCTTATAAATAGATCTTTCACAGTCAAATATTTTGTTTTCAATCCCTTAATAGGGATGATGACAGAAGAAGATCACAAAGATTATAAAATAAATATAAATTAATAACCCAATTCTCTCTTTTTCATCCTTTCAAAATAGATATTTATAGCAATAGTGATTCATATGAAATATAATATTTTCCTCATTCACAATTTCAATATAAGATCCATTATAAATATCTTTTAAAATCAATGGATTAACTATCACAAGATATTAATATATTAGCTCTTTTAGAGCTTTCGACTAATTCTATACTATCAAATATTGGAATAATATTTGTTTGTTTTAGCACCAAATAAGATAAATACTTTCTATCTATAATGATAGAATTTATTACTACATTCTCATATCCTTCCTTAAAAGAATATTAACAAAAACAAAATATTTAGGTGTACACCACATATATGGCCAATAATTTTTCATATCACATTGATAACATAAGTTATCTTTATCATTTGAAGAGTTATCTTAAGAACTCTCATTGTTTTCTTATTTATTACTATGTTCCCATTTTTAGTGGTTCATGGTTATATCTTTTATTTTCTTTATGTTTGCGTTCACTTCGAAGAATGCAACTAGTAGGACAAACTTTTAAACGTCTCCATTAATTCTTTATTTCATAATAACCATCGTAAACATGCGTGAATTTCAAATTAAAATCAATCTATTCATGTTGTCATGATTATTCTCCAATTATAATAAACATGATATAATAAATAAATCATAGTAAAATATACCTGAAGATCTAGTAGTTAAAAGCTCTAATGATTATCCATAATGCGCAGGCCTTAAATGAAGACTGAAATTGCAATAGCTCTAGAAGGCAATCGACAACAACTTGAACAATAAATTTGGAGTGACCTTATTATAAAATAAAAAAGAATCGCATTGATAACGTGTTATAAAATAAATATACAAAAAGTAAATAACAAAGAGAATGGGGGAGTAAAGAGAGTGCATATTTTATTAATCAATCGGAAATGATTACAGTATCTTATTAGAGTCTATTTTATTAAAAAATATATGATTTTAGATTAAATTCTAATAACGATTAGAATTTAAACCTAACAATTTCACATTAATGACCACAATTAAAATATAAAATGTAAAACGTGAGAAACTAGTTTAATCTAAAATCATATATTTGATTTTTATGAGGTGAAATTAAATGAGATTTAATTGGTTTCACAGTAGTATACATTTGTCGTTTTTTTAGCAATTCTTTAAAAGGCAACGCCATAATAAGTTGGAAGAAAATCTAAATTAGTGATTCAGTACAGGTCCCAACTTTTCTTGAAGCTGGTCGACTTTTTTATCTTTTTTTTTCCCATTATCAAACTCACCAAGATAGTCAAGGGTTGATGCAGAGCTTGAGAACAAGCAATTAAGATGGATCTCTTGAGTTGGTTAATGTACCTTGTTTCCTACGTGATCTTGTTTCAAGCCCTCCATGCAATCACAAGAAAATTGGGAAGAAGGGCCAAGCTTCCGCCTGGTCCACCAACAATTCCCATCTTCGGGAACCTCTTTCAGCTTGGTGATAATCCCCATAAGTCTCTTGCCAAACTTGCCTCGGTTCATGGGGACATCATGACTTTGAAACTTGGGCAAATAACTACTGTAGTTTTCTCGTCTGCAACGATGGCCAAAGAAATCCTCCAAAAGCATGATGCCGTATCTTGTAACCGAACCGTTCCTGATGCCATTCGTGCCCTTCGACACCACGAAGTCGGATTGCCTTGGATGCCTGCTTCAACCACATGGAGAAATCATAGGAAAATCTGCAATTTGCACATTTTTGCTAGTCATAGACTTGACGCTAACCAATACTTGAGGCGCACCAAAGTAGAACAACTCCTCGCTGATGTTCGTCATAGTTCCCGCATCGGAGAAGCTGTTGAGATACGCCAAGCTGCTTTTAAAACTACGCTTAGTTTTATGTCAAATACTATTTTCTCTATTGATTTATCCGACTCTTCTCAAACTTCTGAGGAGTTCCGAGAAATTGTGCAGGGTATCTTGGAAGAGTTAAGAAAACCCAACTTTGCTGATTATTTCCCTATTGCTAATCTTGACTTGCAGGGCAATAGGCGTCGAATGCAGGGATTTAAATAGCGGTCCGTTACCGAAATAGCGGCCGTTATATAGCGGTAACGGCACCGTCCGAAACCGTTACTGCCGAAACCCGCTATACCCGCAATACACAATAAGTAATGTAAAATTCACGACCGCGATACCCGCAGTGACCGCAATAGCGTCCGTTATGTCCGCGACCGCGACAAACGCGACGCGACCGAAAACGCGACCGCGACCGCAATTTAAATCCCTGGTCGAATGACAATTCATTTAAGAAAGATTATGGATCTTTTCGACAATTTGATCGATGAGCGGGTGGAGTTGAGAAGGATGAGTGATTATGTATCAACTAATGATTTATCGGATACTCTTCTCCAACTCAGTCAAGAAAACAACCAAGAGCTTGACAAAAATCAGATCAAACATTTGATTCTGGTTGCAACTTTATCTCCTTTCTTTTTTTTCCTATTGAAATTTTAAGTCCATAACTTGGTAAGAATTTATGAAACAGGTTTTATTTATAGCGGCAACTGAGACAACTACAAGTACAATAGAAGGGGCAATGGCAGAATTACTCCATAACCCCCAAGCTTTACTGGAAGCCCGGAGAGAACTTAAACAAATAATTGGCAAAGGGAACCTGGTGGAGGAATCCAATGTTACTTGTTTACCTTATTTGCAAGCAATTGTCAAGGAAACATTGAGGTTACATCCTCCAGCTCCTTTTTTAATCCCTCGAAAAGCTGAAGCAGATATTGAGGTTCATAACTTCGTGGTTCCAAAGGGCGCACAAGTGTTTATCAACGCATGGGTTATAGGTCGAGATCCCAATTTTTGGGAGGAGCCCGACTTGTTTCGACCAGAAAGGTTCATAAGATCAGAAATGGATGTTAAAGGAAATGACTTTGGACTGATTCCATTCGGAGGTGGGCGACGAATTTGCCCTGGATTGCCATTGGCCATGAGAATGTTGCACTCAATGTTGGGTACACTTATTCATTCATTTGATTGGGAACTTGAAGATGGAGTTGCACCCGAAAACTTAAACATGGATGAAAAGTTTCACTTTGTTTTACAGAAAGCTCAACCATTAAGATCTATCCCACATTCAATTTGATCCTGGTTTTTTCTGTTTGCTGATATTATCTCAAGTACTGGAAATGAATAAGCTTGGATTGTAAAACCTCCAATTGTCAATCAATAAGATCCTGAGAATCGATTATAATGTCTGCTACGGTCTTTTTCTTCATAAAGCTCAGTATCCCAGTTTTATTTTAACAACAATATCATGTTGATTATTTGTATCTATAACTACTGAAGACTTGATGACAAAGTTATTATCGAATTATTTTATATTATATTTCATGTTTTTCAAACATAGTGGGCAATGCTAGCATTCATCATCCACATAAAAAACCATGCGTACCTATTCACTACCATGTCATATGCGGGAGACAATATTGACATTTGAACTCAACAAAGGTTCATTTCGTCAACAACCATAATATCACTGCCACAATACATCTTCTATGTGTATATATATATATATGGATTAAACAGCTTTTTCCATTGTCATTGAAGCCTAGAGCTCATAAATTATGTTAACAAGAATCCTGGTACCAAGGATATAAGTACATATACCAACTTCGACAAATCCTTAGACCTTACTGGTGACAAAATCTTTGTCACTTGCTTCCCAGATGGTGGTACCGTCACATGCACATATCTTCTTGTAGTTTTCACCAACCCCAGCACTTCGGGCTATCACTGCAGCCGTCAGACCTGGATCCGATCTATCTTCAGTCTCATAAACAGCTATTGACCGCCCAATGAGATCAGCAACCCTGAGTTGCTGTTTGACACCAGTGTAAAAGGCTTCACCATTCTTATCCACATCTAGAGTTCCCAGGTCGCCAATTGGCTGTAATGCAAAGACAAGATTAAGGAATGAACAGCAAACATGATGGTATGAAAGAATGGATATCAAGATCCTGGCTTTTTATGATTAAATAAATATGTAGTTAACAAAAGAGAGAACATTCCATGTATATTAGAAAAACTCTACGTACTGGTAACTTAAATACATATCAAGATCCTGGCTTTTTATGATTAAATAAATATGTAGTTAACAAAAGAGAGAACATTCCATGTATATTAGAAAAACTCTACGTACTGGTAACTTAAATACTAGCATCAATTTTTTTACAGCAAAGAATAATCTCTCCACAATTTTGCTTTATTATATATATATATACTTTTTGTTTCTCAACAAAGAAGTCTGCAAGCAAGATTAAAAACACTTGGGTCTTTAAGCATATATTCAGTCATTACAGAACTCTAAAATTATGAACAGAACAAATTCGCTATCAAGTAAATCATTTGAAAAAATCTTAAGGCAGCAGTAAACCATGCCCTTCATTATAGTTGTGCCCTTCAGATAGCATTGAGATAGGTCCATCAACCAGTAAGTTGCATCTTTAACACAAGTGCTACTTTGAATCTCAAACTTGCACTTTATACTTACTAAATGAAATTAAACTGACATGCGCGCGAACTCACAGTTAGAAAATGAAATATAAAAATACACAGGCAAAGGGTCGCATGTGAGGTCACTTCATGATTTATGTGAAAAAGAAAAATATGAAATCCGGGATTGCAGAAGTTGGGAAAATAACCTGTTTAGCAGTTCCTTCATTTGATGGATTAAACACTTTCCCTGTACTTGCAGCACCTCTTGTCAGATCACCAAATTCATTAATTGACCAACCGTGTTTTCCAGGTGACAGACCACTAAAACTGGCTTCAATCCTAGCCAGTTCCATACTCACTTGAGCCAATCGAACCACACCAAAAATTTGTGGCCCTTTGAACTCAGCAACAGCTGCAGAAACTAAAAAGTCTGCAAAAGAAGGGCAAGGATAATAATTTGAGAAATTGCAGTTTCATTTGCTGAAATGGGGTGGAGAATTCCATTATATGAATAGCATGCTCAAAAATGTGCCCCAAGAAATCGACTCCCATCAATATATTTATGCTCTGTTTGGGAACATGCCTTTGAGAATTTGGATTTCATTTATCATATAAATGGTAAGAATGAAATGCATATCTTATGGACAAATTAGTTGAGATTCAATATAATATATATTTAAAAAGGCATAAAAACAAGGATTTGTCAACTCCAAAAATATTTTAAGAACTTCAAGTTCATTACCAAATAGACATCTAACAAATCCATGGATTTGAGAAATTATCATGAATGTTACATTTCTAAATAGTTTACTACTCAATTTACACTATTTTTGAAATCCACATCCAAATTCTAAAATCCTAGCTCCCAAACGCTACCTTAGAAAATTGGTACAATTTAAGCACATCATATAAATAACAATAGCAATTGACAGGACATTTCTAAAATTTCAAGGAGTTCCATCAACAAGCTAAATAGAGCATAAATTTTATCATTTTTTAGAACAGTTCAGCATCTTGTTTAGAATGTAGTAAACCATAGAACTGGTTGCTACATAAATTATGAAATTCCATGAGAAACTATGCCTTTCCTTTCTGTCTAGTACCAGCATGCATAAATGTGAGCAAACAACAAATATACAGGTTAATATCCCCAACATAAATACAAGGTAGATTTGACAAACCTTCTGGCACTCCTTGACCTATTAATCTAGCTTTTCGACCAGTCTGCTCCAATGCTTCATTCATGGTTTTCACAGGCGAATTACCAAGTATTCTCACCACTTGATTGCTCAAGTCAACTTCCACACTCTTGACTCCTTTGCATTTATGAACAGAAAATAGACACGAAATGAAAGAACGGCTAAAAAATATCCCTTCAAAGCCTAAAAAAGATTAGTAAATCACAAAATTATCACTATTGCCTTACCATCAACTGTTTGTAGCTTATTCTTGACCGCAGTAATACAACCTTCACATTTCATATCCACCATATACTCAGTCTGATACAACAATTAAAGACCCAACTTTTTAGCATGTCAACAAAATACAATAACCATCCACTTCATGTTCAAGTAAAAGAGGGAGTTGGGGGAGGGGGGGGGAACTCAATTTATAGGAGAATACTAAATGAAATAGATTAATCAAGATGTTAACTTACAAGAAGGTCAGGCAAGGACCCATTTTCCTGCAAATCCAAGATTGAAAGAAGCAGAATTTATTAAAGATAATAGTAATAGAGAAGAGCAAGATTTGATGAGAAAAGAACTGGGCAGTGCTCAAAATTGGGAATTTGATAAGAAACCTGAGATGGGTTGTGATGAGTAGAGGGAGAATCCATGTTAAGAGCAGTGGGAGAGGTCGCGAAGTTCCTTGTAAGGCCTAAGCGATTGGGTGGTGAAGAGAGGAAAGGGAGGCTTTTTGCGTTGGGGAAATGAGAAGAATTGCGAGAAGAGGAGAAGGAAGAAGAAGAAGAAGAAGAAGAGAAAACAAAGGCGGCAGGCAGAGCAGAGGCAGAGGCAGAGGCAGAGGCAGCGGCTATGGCAGTGGCAGTGGCAGGGGTCAGCGACCTTAAAAATGCCATAGCTTTTGTTTGGCAATTTTTTACTTTTTGATGGTTAGGTGAAGGTGCGGTTCGACGAGAGTCGCGAGTTGGCTCGCTTTCCAGATGCTTCTAATCTCAACTTGTAACTTGGAACTAATGCATAATAAATTTAAGGAGCTAATTCTGCACGCTGTAATATGAGATTTTACTTATTTTTATTATTAATAAAGGTATCTTCAAACAAATATCAACTAATCAGAGTGGCGCAGCGGAAGCGTGGTGGGCCCATAACCCACAGGTCCCAGGATCGAAACCTGGCTCTGATAGTTTTGAAATTATTTTTCATATTTGTTTTGGGCCAAGAGCAATTATTTTTTACTCAATATCCTAATTATAGTAATTAGATTGAAATTATGAATATAAAATTAAATAAAAAAATCTGCACATATTTTTCAATATAATTACTTGTTAAAAAATAAATTATTTTTATTATAGGGTGTGATAAAGAAAATATAAGATATGTTTATCAATCTTTAATAAAGTTCAATTGAATTGATACGTAAATAATAATATTTTCCTAAATATAATTTGTATTAAATTCAACCTATTTACGGTAAATCATTTGTAGAGCAAAATCATAATAGGTATAATTATAACCTGATAATAGGATAAAGATTGTTAATTACTTATGCAACTATGAGAGATTTTTATTTCATTGTAAATGTATACCTAATACCTCCCCATTTCTTTATTTATTAACATGATTTTTTATAACTTAATTAAAACTTAAAACTTTCAACTTTAAACTCCTACTCTTACTAATTTCTATCAATTTTTTTTATTTTAACATCTTTATTTTCTATAAATCAATCTCTCAACAATCTAATCAAAATTTCATGTTGTCAATTTTTTACAAATAATACTCAGTAGGGCTGAGATTTTTAAATAATAATAAAGATTACTTATTCTTTAACTTTTTTAAGTATAAGTATTAAATCTTAAATTTTGTTCAATTATAGAGACTAACAATAATTTTAACTTTTTTAAGGGATAAGTTGCTTGGTAAGGAATTCAACTAGTGTTTTTTTTTTCTTATCGCCATAGCACAATGGCGAATTTTGTTTTTGTTTTGCTTTATAATTTTATTTAATATTTCAATTTACTATTAAAATCATTTAAATTGTTTCATGAATTCAAAAATTAAATGTTGAAAAGTTAATTATTGAATTTTATAAATACTAAGTTTATATTATAAATTTGTTTGATAAGCCAAATCTCAAATCTCAAATTTTAAATTTTATTTTATTTTATTTTATTATTCTAAATTTTATTTTATTACTATAATATTTTATATTATTTTAATAAATTTAGATAAAATTTGAAAATAATAATTTGAATTTTTTTTACTTAAAAAGGGATAATTGATTTCATTTATAATTTTTTTTTTAGATAAAAGAACTTAAAACTTTTTAAATTTAACATTGTTTTGAAAAATTGTATGAAGGAAAATTTTATATGAGTTATTAACACATTTAAAGCTTTGTGCATTTAGAATCTTTACTTTTATTTTTAAGATTTTAATTTATATACTTTTGAATTTAAAAGATTAAAATTATTCTATTAAATTTATTGATGTGATTTTTTTAAAAAAAATTATTCACTTAATAATCATATAATCAATAAAATGACATTATAATAGACATGAATTTAATAGAAGAATTTTAATAATGTTGGCATCGATATTGGATTTGAGCAGGCTGAAGCAAGTTTCTTCTTGTAGTAAAAGTTAGTAAGAGTTATTCCCAATTCTAAACATTATATAAGAAAAATACTTAAAATGTCTAAATTCTGCACACAATTCCTGTACCTTCTAGATTTTTAAAATTTAGTCCCTCAAATTTTAATTCTAGAAACTTAATCTCTCTACTTGTTTGATTGAAAATTAAAATCCAATTGGTAACATTGTTATATTATCATATGACTTTTGTTAAATCTGAAAATGTGTTTTTATAAAAAAAAAATTGTACTTTGTTTTTTAAATCAACTATATCAACGTACCTAAAATTTAACAAAATCATCAATTGGACTTTAAATTTGAAATTAAAAGGACTATATTTTTAGAAATAAAAGAAAAGAAGTAAATTTCAAAGTCCAAAGAGTTAGGTCTGCCTAAGAATAGGACATAGATCATAAAACTAAGAAACTAAAAAAACACTAACATATATATTCAGTCAGAACTTGAATTAATCAAGAAAGAAACATAAAAATCAAAAATCAAACGAACTCTTGATTTCCTTTCTCATGATCCTCATTGCTCCTTGGTTCTGCATCAAATATTTAGAATATACTCTTCATGATCGTAGTTTGTATCCTACAAGTCAAGAAATTCATTGGTAATATTTGGCGATAATATACAGGCAAATATATATATCCCAATATATATCCCATGTCATAGTAAATATAAATGTTACCTTAGACATTGTCATCATGCTTCTTCCTCCTCACAACTCAATGTCCCATCCTTTGTCATAAGCGTGTTCATCATAGCAATTCGTCCCAAAAGACTAGGCAAAAATTTCCTTAAACACTTACGTAAAATGACCATTTTTTACATAATAAACAATCAAGTAAAACCACAAGTAAATACCAGTTTGACTTTGCTGAAGCAGTTCCCAATGTTCAAATGTATCTGTCATACACAAGGTCCGTCAACACTTTGTTTTCTAACTGGATACAGCAGCGGGGAATACCAAGTTCCCTATGAACCGACCTAGAGGAACTATCTATATAAGGATATGTATGCATATGGTAGTATACATACCGAGTAATTCAAAAATTAGGATTCTCCGTTCCTTCAATCAATATGAAGAGAAGAAGTACTAAACTGGTGCCAGAAATGGGTGCTATTTGTTTAGTTAATCTTGTTTTCATGTTTATTGTTCCTCTAGCAGTGGCTAGCAAAGAAAATGGGAAAAGCAGCTTGTCAACTTACATTGTTCACCTTAAGAAACCAAAGGGAGTCTTTGCACAAGCAGTAGATTTGGATGGTTGGTATCGATCATTCCTTCCGGTTACCATCCCCGGCCAGAGGACACGGATGGTTTTTTCGTATCGAAATGTGGTTACAGGATTTGCTGCAAAGCTAACAGCAGAGGAAGCAGAAGCAATGAAAAGAAAGGAAGGGATCAAATCTGTTTGGCCTGAGAAAGTATATTCTCTACATACAACACATAGTCCTGACTTCATGGGTTTGCAGCAAAGTCTTGGGTTTTGGAACCAATCAAATTATGGTAGGGGAGTCATAATTGGGGTTTTAGACACTGGAATAACCCCGGGTCACCCTTCATTCAGTGACGAAGGAATGCCGCCCCAACCAGCGAAATGGAAGGGGAAATGTGAGTTTGAAGGGGGATGCAATAACAAGCTGATTGGGGCAAGAAGTTTTGTAGAAGGTGAGGTTGGGCCACCGGCTGACGAGGAAGGTCATGGCACTCACACAGCAAGCACAGCTGGTGGCAATTTTGTGAAGGGTGCAAATGTTTTTGGCAATGCCAATGGCACAGCAAGTGGGATGGCACCTTTAGCTCACTTGGCAATGTACAAAGTATGTGGAGCGGGTTGTTCTGAAAGTGCAATATTGGCTGCAATGGACGCCGCTGTTGAGGATGGAGTGGATGTCCTCTCACTTTCATTAGGTGGTGGTTCAATTCCCTTCTATATGGACTCAATTGCCTTGGGTGCATTTACAGCAATTCAGAAGGGTGTATTTGTGAGCTGCTCAGCTGGAAACGAAGGTCCTTCCTATGGTACCTTATCAAATGAGGCTCCATGGATTCTTACAGTCGGAGCAAGCACCATTGACAGGAGCATAGCAGCTGTACCAAAGCTAGGGAATGGATTAACTTTTGATGGTGAATCCCTTTATCAGCCTAATGATTTCCCTTCAACTTTACTGCCTCTTGTATATTCAGGGGCAAATGGCAAGGCAGCATCGGCATTTTGCGCCCCGGGGTCATTGAAAGATGTTGATGTCAAAGGAAAAGTGGTTCTGTGTGAAAGAGGTGGCGATATAGGAAGAATTGACAAAGGCCAAGAAGTAAAAGACAATGGTGGCGCTGCCATGATCCTCATGAATGACAAACTTAATGGTTTCAGCACCATAGCTGATCCTCACGTACTTCCTGCAACCCATGTGGGTTACGAGACTGGTTTGAGCATCCAAAAGTATATAAACTCGACCATGAATGCAACAGCTACAATCATATTCAAAGGTACAGTACTAGGAAAGCAAACTGCTCCTGAAGTCACTTCTTTCTCCTCAAGAGGCCCAAGTTTGCAAAGCTTTGGGATCCTGAAACCAGATATAATTGGTCCTGGTGTAAGCATTCTAGCTGCATGGCCAGTTTCAGTAGAAAACAAAACAAATACAAACTCAACATTCAACATGATTTCTGGCACTTCAATGTCTTGTCCTCATCTCAGTGGCATTGCTGCTTTACTCAAAAGCTCTCATCCAGATTGGTCTCCAGCTGCTATAAAATCTGCGATCATGACTACAGCTAGCTTGGTTAACCTGGGAGGTAACCCCATTGTTGATGAAACAAACACTACTGCTGATATCTTCGCGACTGGTGCCGGCCATGTTAACCCATCTAAAGCAAACGACCCTGGCCTTATCTATGATATCCAACCTGATGATTATATCCCTTATTTATGTGGCTTGAATTACACTGACGAGGAGGTAGGAACAATTGTGCAACAAACGGTGAACTGTTCCAGTGAATCAATAATAGCTGAAGCTGAGCTAAACTATCCCTCATTTTCTATATTATTGGCGGAATCTGGTGGTTCTCAGACATATACGAGAACGGTGATGAATGTTGGACCAGCAAGCTCATCCTATACCTATGAAGTGTTTGTCCCAGCAGGGGTGGATGTTAGTGTAAAACCGGAAGAGATTGTTTTCACAGACGTGAACCAAAAGCAAACCTACTCGGTTACATTTAGCAGGCAAAAGAATATCTCCTTGCCATTTTCCCAAGGACTTTTAAAGTGGGTTTCTGCTCAACATGATGTTAACACCCCAATTGTTGCCATATTTGAATAAGCAATAGTTCCAGCAGCCCCCATGCAAGGCCAACTTTTCATGCAAAAAACTTGTTACTGGTATTTATTATTCCTAGTTCACAAATTACAATAGTCTCTCTTTTATATGTTTTTCCTTCAATAAATGTTAAAAGTGAAACAAAATCCTAGTTTGCTTTCATCCACTCGTGATTTCGTGTTTCAAGTTCCAAGTTTTTTTCTCATGTTATTGGTTTTGAGTTCATACGCCATTCTTGCAATTGCTATTTATGAATAGGGATTGAAGTTATATTGCAAGTTGAGATTATATAGGGAAATTGAATGAACTGGCTTGGACCATTTCAGCCAAAACACCATGGATTTCAAGCCACGTCTGTTCGCACCATATGCATGAATATTATTATATTATCAGCAACTGGCTCAAATATAGAAAACAAAGGAGTCTTTGAAAGGACTCAGTCATGGTAGTGAAGAATTTTAAGAGAAAAAATGTAGAGGCAAGAATATAAAACAAGGATCGTTCATTATTCCGTTGTACCCCTAAATCAACGCTCAAATAAATAAAACACTCAAAGGCGGCATCTCAGTTGCCGGTTAAACTATTACTGGATAAATACAAACTAATGGGGTGAATATAATAGTCCAACACTGGATGTCAACATATATTGAGACTCACATGAGAAACCGGCCATCTTTCTCCCTCTTGATTTGTATATATAGGCAGAGTAAGGAAGCTTCGGAAACACACAAAAAAAAACTAAATATTCTTATAACTTGCTAGAGAAGAGCCATTTCCCATCCAAGATGGATATGAGTTACTTCATCTGTTTCATTTTCCTGTTCAACTTTCATTCCTTGATTGTTCGAGGAAGTAAATTTTCTTCTGCAAAAGAGATTGAAAAGAATAAGTTGCAGACTTACATTGTCCGAGTTGAGCAGCCTGATGTAGGAGTTCTTGGACAATCAGACAATCTGGATGTAGAAAGCTGGCACAAATCTTTTCTTCCATTGCATACTGCAAGCTCAGATACGCAGCCAAGGATGGTTTATTCGTACAAAATGGTCATCAGCGGCTTTGCAGCTAGACTGACAGAGGAGGAAGTGCAAGCCATGGGAACAAAAAAGGGGTTTATCTCAGCACATCCTCAAAGGATACTGCGTAAACAGACAACACACACTCCTCGTTTCTTGGGGCTGCAACAGGAACTGGGAATTTGGAAAGAATCAAATTTTGGAAAAGGTGTGATAATTGGCGTGCTGGATGGTGGAGTTTTGCTTGACCATCCTTCATTCAGTGATGAAGGAATGCCACCTCCACCGGAAAAATGGAAAGGAAAATGTGAATTTACAGCCTGCAACAACAAAATAATTGGCGGAAGGTCCTTCAATATTGATGGAAATATGACCAAGGGAAAGGTGGTTGAACCACCTAATGATGAAGATGGACATGGGACTCACACAGCTAGCACTGCTGCAGGTCGGTTTGTAAACTATGCTGATGTGCTGGGAAATGCCAAGGGTATGGCCGCAGGGATGGCACCACTTGCTCACCTGGCAATTTATAAAGTATGCTTCGGAGAAGACTGTGCAGAGAGCAACATACTAGCTGCATTGGATGCCGCTATTGAGGAAGGTGTCGATGTGCTTTCACTTTCTCTCGGGGAAGAAGCCGTTCCCTTTTTCCAGGACAGCATAGCCATAGGCGGATTTGCAGCAATGAAGAATGGAATATTTGTTAGTTGCTCAGCTGGAAATTCTGGCCCTTCCAACACCACATTGTCAAATGAAGCCCCATGGCTTCTCACAGTGGGAGCAAGCACCATAGATCGAAAAATTGTAGCCACGGCAAAGCTTGGAAATGGAGAAGAATTTGATGGAGAATCCGTTTTCCAACCCAATGACTTTCCTTCCAAGCTGTTGCAACTTGTTTATGCCGGCATGAATGGTAAACAAGAGTCTGCATTGTGCGGCGAGGGAACATTGAAAGGTATAGATGTCAAAGGCAAGGTGGTTTTATGTGAAAGAGGTGGTGGAATAGCAAGAATTGCTAAAGGACTGGAAGTGAAAAATGCTGGTGGTGCTGCTATGATTCTTATGAATCAAGAAACCGATGGCTTCAGTGTTTCAGCCGATGTTCATGTTCTTCCAGCAACCCATGTAAGCTATGCTGCTGGGTTGAAGATAAAAGCTTATTTAAATTCAACAGCAGCACCTACAGCGACAATCTTATTTAGAGGAACCGTCTTAAGAGACCTGTCATCTCCCTCTGTTGCTTCCTTTTCGTCAAGAGGCCCCAGCCTGGCGAGCCCTGGCATCCTGAAACCGGACATTATAGGCCCTGGCGTGAATATTCTGGCAGCATGGCCATTTCCTCTTGACAATAACATGAACTCAAAATCCACTTTCAATATAATGTCTGGCACATCAATGTCATGCCCTCATCTCAGTGGCATTGCAGCCTTACTCAAGAGCTCTCATCCTACTTGGTCACCAGCTGCCATTAAATCTGCTATGATGACTTCTACTGACCTATTCAATACCGGAGGCAAACTCATTGTTGATGAAACACTTCAACCTGCCGATATGTTTGCTACTGGTGCTGGCCATGTTAATCCGTCCAGGGCAGATAAACCAGGATTGATTTATGATATCCAACCAGATGATTATATTCCATATCTTTGCGGTTTGGGCTACAAAGATGAGGAAGTTGGTATAATTGCACATAGATCAGTCAAGTGCTCAGAAAAACCAAGTATACCGGAAGGAGAGCTAAACTATCCTTCATTTTCCATCAAACTCGGACCATCTCAGACATACACAAGGACTGTGACAAATGTTGGTGAGGCAAATTCAGCCTATGAAGTTAACGTTTGGGCCCCAAAAGGGATTGATGTGATTGTGAAGCCTAGTACACTATACTTCACAGAGATAAACCAGAAGGCAACTTACTCGGTAACATTTACTCGAGTTGATTCAACTTATAAAACAGGTGAATACACTCAAGGGTTCATCAAATGGGTGTCTGCTAAATACTCTGTTAGGAGCCCAATCGCAGTAATGTTTGAGTAAGACATAAAAGCAAGCAATCAAATGTATTCTCATAGAAATCTACAGCTACTACAAGATGCTATTGCAGTCTTGTAATATCTTAATATTTCTCTATTTTTATTCAACAGGTTCTTCCGTTTGCAAAACAAGCAAATTAAGTCCATACCAAGTGAAAAGTAGATGTGGCCCCTCACTTTATTCCTAATGGTTATAAAACAATAAAATTATCAAATAGAACTGGCCAACATGAACTTATAACAGTTGATGAAGAAGATTTTGAAGGATAAGTGGGCATTAAGTTGAAGTTTTTCTTTCTGGATTCATATTTTAATCGTCAACTACTGCAAATTTATCCTAAATATTCCGAACTTAATCCCAAGAGCAAATATTTTAATAACCAAATTTCTCATACCAAACATACTATGAAGAAATACACCTACATCTTAATCCTGGAAATCACATGATTTCAACTAACAACGCCATCAAGCATTCTTACTCTTCAAATTCTTGTACTAGTTTTCTTGCCAATCCCATCTGACTATCTAAAACTCTTTAACCATTTATACATAATCCATCGATCAAAGTTCTATACTCGTAAAAAGTAAAATTTTAAATTCACTTGTTAGTTTGACTTCACTTTGTTTTAAAACTTTTCATAATTTTATTTCTTTTTTAACTAAAAAAAAAAATTCTATTTTTCGTAAAAGCTTATATATGTTTTTTCTTCAACTTTCCATGTTAATCTAACCAAAAAAATCAAAACCATCTCAACCGTTTATTATTTCTATATGTTCTTTCTTCAAATTTCTTTTTAAATACACACTCAATAAATGCTTTCAACTTATATCCTAACATGAATATAAAAAAAAATAATCCTTTAAAAAAAGTTTTCAAACACATGAAAATCTTGAAATTCACATGAAACACATACCAAAGTTCGAGTTCAAATAGCATAGTAACAGAGAATATCATGAAAATAAAAAGGATTATAAATCAAATTCGAATTTTGGAATTAATAAATATAGTGTTATAGCATAAGTCAAAACTCAGGTTCTTGTTCTTCCCATAATAGAAAAAGGGTAATGCAGCTATTCTTTATCTATTAGGTGTGTGTGAGAGAGAGGGAGAATGTTAAAAGTTGGGGCATGACATTGCCATTGATTTCTATACAAATTTGCAAGTTGCCCCTTGTAAAAATACTACAATCAGTTCATAGAATAGAGTACATAAATGTGTACAACATGACAAAATTATGTGTCTAAATTGTATCTCAATTCTCAAGTATCAGATTCAATTAACAATTTTTACTTACACTTAATAACCACCTTGAGGTCAATTTGAGCTCCACCAGATGATAATGGACGGGAAAAAAAAAAACCACGATCTCTCAAGCACTGGAGCTAGAAACAATCTAGGACAAGTTATGTGTCCTCTTACGAGAATGGCGCCGGTCGGTTACCAAACTTGTGTTTCTACAAATGCATGAAGCTAAGCAAGTAAAGAAAAAATCAAATTGAAATATTCAGTACTAAATTTGAATTACTCACGAATCATCTCCATGCTTTCCACTTGTTGACTCTTGCACTGTCGGAGATGGTATCATCACCTGCCAAAGATACATTACTATATTAAAAACATGAGGTTCAGCATGTATGTCAAAGCTTGTGCCACACTACTAGACCAAGCTACGGTGTATAACAAGTCAAATTTCCTAACTCCCGTGGGGCAGATAAAACTAAGTTCATCCATTCATTCAGTTTATTTCCTTTATTATTGTTACTTCCCTGGTCATGGGAGTAAGTTCAGCATTAAAAAAAAACTTAAAAACCAATCAGAGAAACATGCACAGATATTCATTCGCTGCTCCTAGCGCAATAAAGGGTCAGGCCAAAGGCCAGACTTGGATGAAAGAATTTCTATGAGTACACATTTTCTTTTCGTACAGAGATGAGCTACTTGTCTGCCTGCTAGTGTTTCATAACTCTAAGACAATCAGCCAAACTATCCCAAATAGGACCCCGGACATCTTGGCAGATGCAATTAGCCGGTGGTAGCATGTCATAAAAATAAGCAACTTCTATTAAATTATTTACACAATTAATTGACCAGGAAACTGATACAGTACTGCATTGCATTGACAGATACAGGTAGCAGATATAGTATACAAATAACCAGTCAGAGTTATTAATAGAAAGTACACTGACAGGGCGGCATAGTTGTTTGCTTGTTCTGCCATGAGCTTCTAGGTACTCTTCATATGTCTGCAACCAAAATAAGGAGTAAGACATTAAAGGAAAAAAAGAAGAAGAAAAGGTTAAGATATAACCGAGCAAGACTATTCTGAGAGAGAAAGAAGGGGGGGTTCTTTTGGTGATAAAGCAGAAACTGCGGCGCTTCATCTGCAGATTGGTCATGCATCGGCCAAAAGTTTAATAAAGTGTGCCAATCTTTATGTCCACAGTTGATCAAGGAAAAACAACGCATTGAGCACATGAAACATGTGGCAGGATTCACTGCGCTGAATTCTTTGTAAAGGAAGAGAAGTGGAAAGTTAGGGTGACAGGGCTCTCGGTAAATACTAACCTGAGAAATCTAGCTTCTCTGATTAATCACATTATATATGACGACAAGGAACATATCCGCTTAGCAAAAGAGCATATAAATTAAACTTCAACAGAATATAAAATAGAGCTTAGACAGGTTCCCAATACCATTTCAAGGAAATCATCCTCAGTCAAGGTACTAGCAAGTGGGCTTTCTGCACATAAACACCAAGCATCAAATTGAGTAGACATATCATGGTTTATTTGTAGATTGGTGAGATTTCTGTTGATGCGAGAATTTTTCATACTTGCAACCTTTGATGCTCCCATACTGGTAGGAAAATACTCAGTGGCCAAAGTATGCGGATGTGTTAAATGGAATCTATTTGGGTCCGCCTGATGCTGATAGAGGAAGGGATTGTAAGGCATAGGTGTACCAGGCCAAGGCACATGCAGCGGAGGCACACTATAATCTTGATCTCCTAAAGAATATGGATGTTCTAGGCAAGGCCTCTTTGAAGCTAGATCATCCCTGGTATAACTAATCCAGCATGAGTTCACAAAATTCAACAACGCTCATGATTTTAATAGAACATGCAGCTTGGAGATACCTTTTCAGCAAAACATCCACATCATTACTCATATCAAGGAGCTCACAAAGAGCTTCCCCTATATCTAGAGGTAATTCCTAAAAAGAAAACATGAATAAAAATATTACCGTGAAGGAGAGGGATGCTTAGTTATAAGAAGAAGAAGAAGAAGAAATAATTGTGAATATAAAGGAAACCTGGCAGTCCCTGCTGATTTTGACAGGTTTGTAGTCATTCAATGGGTTCTTAAGGTGTAGAGTCTTTTGGAAAGGCAGGTGATTCAAGCAGAGCCATTTGACCTTAAAACTGCGGCCCCAAGGATTACCTTTACCACTTCCTTGGCTCCAAACATTATCTCGCCTCCATCCAACAGAAGACATCATTTGGGCATAACCTTGGAAGAAACCACTCATGTTGACACTAAATATTAAAATAACACAACCAGAATTCTGCAATACAAGAAAATCCGCCAGAATAAAATATCTAGACATAAATAATTGCATAAGACTAAAATAAGAGGGATTTTACATGAAAAGCATCTTCTAGAATTGGTTCATTCATGACTTGAGTAGCCCAAATTCCTTTGTCAATTGATAGTTGAATATTTTGGTGGTTCAAACTCTTAATGATGAAATATCTTGTATTACACAATTTGCCCCTTTTCTCTGCCACATGAGAATGCTCTAGGTCTTGTGCCTTAAAGAGATAGCCATCCTCATTCTCTGACATAAACCAGATTCATACAATGAATAAAACTTGAAAATACAAATTAACAGAGGCTGTTACCATGTAATTGATTCTGTACGGTTCAAGAACATGAAAATCATTAAAAGCACAAACCTGCACTTTAGTACATATCTTAACTCACTTCATCACTTTATCATAGTGTGTGAATATATGCATGTACATATATTAGAAAGAGAACTCAATGCCGATGTCAGCAAAAACTAGATGGACTGTAACAAAACTTGGCCACTGGAACCAACTCACCAAAAATTAAAGAAGAAAAAGATTAAATAGTTTCTAAACTCTATTGACAATGTATACTTTCCTAAATACTGTATCACAAAGTAAAGTGAAAAGATTTCAACAAAGCTGGATCTCTATGCTGCTTGTTTTCTGTTTAACGTCTTATCTTTACACAACCATTAGCCAATCAAATGAGAAAATGGGATCACTTCTTATGGATTCACATGCAAGAAAATATAGTTATGATCATACAGCCATGATAGAACCAATAATGCAAATAAAGGAGGCTACAACTCGTACACATATTCAAAACCTGATAAACAATAACTGCTCTCATTATTTATAGCATAATAGGACTTCAAAATTATGTGTCCCAAAGTGCGATATGTAGGTTCTGAGCAAGTTAAAGAGAGAGGGAGATCATAAAACTTCTTTTTCTAGTCTTAAAATAATTCTAGGCCTACAACCAATGAACTAAAATCATGTTCAACATAAGATGTAAACATATACATGGAAAGATGAATTTCAGATCAATTAAAGGTAGAAACATATAATGATGTCTTAAACAAGAAGAAGCCATAATTTTACCTAAATCATCTGAATTTCCCATGTCATTTTTCCATTCAGTCACCGATGAATCAACTACAGATGCATTTTCTCTTGCAGTATCAGAAGACATATCCTTATTCACCTCCAATCACAATGCAGATTAATGAAAAAGAAATCAAGCCAGACTCTGCGGAAAGACAATGCAACTGTATTTGAAAAATATATATATATTTAGCAATCCAATTCAAAAAAAAAAAACAGTGTTCAGTATCCAGAATCTCTACCATCAGCAGCAGTAACCGGATATGGACTATGGGCAGAAGGAAAGAAGTATTAAATGTAAAAGAAAATACAACTTTTCTAGGCTAAACATGAACTATTACTTCAAGTTACCTTATAGCAAAATTAGACATGGAGAATACCCAAAAAAAAAAATCATACAGAAAAGCAATTTAGAAAATAAATAAAGAAAAAAGTAGGATATAGTTACAGTAATAACTAATAAGTAAATACAGTTTCTTTTTGTTAATCCCATTAAAAGAATTTTCAAGGAGAATGTTTGGAAATGTATTTTGCATCACAAGTCTATTCTATTCTATTCGTCCATTTAATTTTTTAGTATACCATTAAGGCCGAACGCATAACAAATAAATTCTCATGAATAAATAAAAGAATTAATACTAAGATAAATTATAGCCAATTCCTTATATTCATAGGCGAAATGAATTTTGTAAAGTTAATATTCAACATTAGGGAAATTTCAGAAAACAATTCAAAACTAATTATGTAAAGGAATTCCTCCCATTTTCCTTCTACTATTGTTTCTCAGCAACCAAGCAGAAGGTAAAGCGAAAAAATATTAAGAGAAAAGAAAGAAGTGAAAGCGAGTACCTGTTTAAGAGGGAAAACCAAACAGAAAGCAAAACAGGAGTGTTGAAATTGAAGCTGAAGTTGAAGTGGAAGTGGAAGTGGAGGTACCAAGTGATTGGCTATGTATTAGTGTCTTGGCCTTGCCTGTAGTAAATGAACCCTAACTTTTGTTTCCCTTTTTTGTTTTTGTTTTTTTTTTTTTCGATTTTCATTTCTTGGAATTGAACCTTCCAAATTATACGCCGAGTATAGGTAACTTTACCTCTTTATTTTTTCCCATTTGCGGGTCTTGAGATTGGCGATCCAGCAGCTGCTTTATGTTGGTTTCGGCTGAAGGTGGACAGATCGGAGAATGTTGCGTGTGTTCGTGAATCACAGACAATGCGAATCTGTTGATATCTTTTTGGAATTGATTTAATCAATTTTAATATGAGAAAATTGATTTAATTGATTTTAGTTAAGAAAATCGATTTAAAATCAATTTTGATTCGGTCGATTATTTTGATTAACTGATCTTGAGTAGATCGGGTTTATATGGTTAGATATTTATTTTATATTATAAAATAAGTCTACTTATTTGATCGATTTAATTACAGGATTTAAAAATTAATAACAGATTAAACCAAGATCAAAACCGATCAAACCTCTCCATCTTACTAAACCGAAACAAAAAAAAAATTAGATTAAACCCAAAAATTGCTCTCCCTTATCGCTATTTTTTATATTTCAAAATTCAAGTTTCATTGTTAACACTATTATTCTTCTTGTTAAATTTATTAGTATGACATTTTAAAATAAAAAAAATACTTAGTAGTAATATAATTGAAAATTGTTGTAATTAGACTTATCCATAACTTCGGCTACAACCCAGTTCCTAAGCCCAAGCCTTTTTTCTACCCAACCCAACCAAAAAGCTTATTTCACTGTTTAAAAAATAATGAGTGAATTCGAGCCAAGTTGACTCACAACATACAAAATTTTGTCTAAGTCCAGCCCAAGTTAGCTCACCTAATTCATGGACAAGTTTAATTGTAATGAACCGAAATTTAATAAAATAATTTTAATATATTAACGGTTAAATTTAAATTTGAAAATCTACCAAATGAAAAAATTAAAATTTTCAAAATAAAAATAAAAAATTAAATTTTAAATTTATGAAGAATAAATGTACTTATTACATATTTTAGTATTAAATTAAGGGTAAATTACACCAACAGTCACTCAACTTTAGGGTAGCTAACAAAATAGTAACCTAAGTTTCATTTAAGTCACTCAACTTTTGAAAAAAAACAAAACAGTGGCTAACGGTTACTAATTAAAATTTCCCGTTAGTATTTTAACGGGACCGCTGATAGGGCAAGTTAACTAATAATGTGGCCAGTTAACTTGTCACGTTAGATGTTCACAATGAAAACCCCCCCAATTTAAGAAGAAATTGAAAAAAAAAACCTTAATAACATAAGAGGAGGAGGAGGAGAAGAAGAGTGTAAAAAAAAATCTTTTTTTGTTGGAAAATATGGACATCACATATATAATAAGGGTAATTACATGTTATTATTTACTATCATTATAGGTTAACCCAAATTAAAAGTGATCTAATTTGGTTAAAATTTTATTGGGCTTTAATTATTAAATAAAGTATTGATCAAATATATGTAGATGCTCTAGTAATTGAGTTCTAATCAAATTCTAATTAATGATGGGCTAATTAGAATTTGATTAGATCTAATATGTCAATGTTATAAATATTAGGGTTATGGTCCCCAAATTATACACAAGATATCTTTTCTAATATCCCATCATTAGGAAAGAGAGAGCAGATATTCTCTGAATTTCTTGTGTGCTAATTTGGAAGATCAAATCCCCAATATCTAGTAAAACTTCAAGAAATTCATGGATTTAGGTACGCTTCCGCATCCAGTTTTGTTCTTGATTTATTTTTGATGATTTGACATGATAGATCCTAGTTTATTAAGTTTTATTTTAGATTTATACAAATCTAACAAGTGGTATTAGAGCCTCGTCATGTTGAATCATTGAGAATGAATTGATTCTCTATTAATTTTGATTGATTTGATTTTCAAATTTCATAGTATGATATTTCATGTTGAATTTTTTAAATTCTTGATAAATTTCTTTTAAGTTTTGCTTAATTACAATTCAATCCTTTTAGGGTTTATACATAAAAGATTTCACTTTTCTTTTGAAATTGAAATTACTGTGGACTAAACCTACGTAATTTCTGCTTTCAATTTTTGATATTGTCTTTTGTAAATTACTATCTTTCAATTCACAATGACCTAACCCATGTGATTTTGACTTCAATTGATTTGGTCCGGTAATTTATTACCTATATATGAATATTATTCTTATAAAATATAAGTTAATGCTTGACTATTAAAACGTGATTGATAATTAATCATTAATGGTGATTGATTATTAATCATTAATTTTTTTATGGATTTATTATCATAACATTTTTATTATGTTTTGCCTAAACATATTAGTTTGATTATGTTAGCAAAATTTATGATTTGTTTATATGACGAATTTTTATGTTATCAATTCTTTTAAGAATCAAGTTTTGTCTATAAGAAAATAAATATATATATTAAGATCAGCGGCTGCAAATTACCTTAAAGGTTATAAGTTTTTTTTTTGTTGGTTATATGAATTTATATTTGGTGGTTATGGATTTGTTTTTAAAATATTTGTATGTATAAAGAAGTTTTATGGTAATTTCATTAGTCATGAATATAAATTTTGAGTTTACATGACATATGTAAGGAAAATCAGTATTATTTTTTTATTATATAATTGTGTGTAAATATTGTGTGTGTATATATTATATGCATATCAATGATTTTGAGGATTAATACATGATTATAGTTGGCGTGAATAGGTGTTTATAATCATTATTCAATAAGATATCTTTTATAGTTTAATTGATGAAATTAAGTTTTGATGGATATCACTGAAGTTAATTTTTTTTATGGTTATATATTCAAATTTATGGGCGCTTTGGTGCAAGATAAATTAATATTTAATGTTTAATGCTTTGCATCATAGTTGCTGTTGAAATTTGCCAATTGTGCCACCTATTTTGATTCCTTTTCTTGGCATAATTGCTTATTTTTAAGTTATTAATATTAGTCGATGAATTTCAATTATCTATGCTGCCAAGATATAAACACATATATGCTTAGTTTTAAGTTTGGTCGAATAATATTTGGATTTGACATATTATTATTTCTAATATTCTGTTAAATTATATTGATATAGTCTATGGTATGAATTTTTATGTCAACTATTATGGTTTTATTTATGAGATATATTGAATTGAAGTTTTTATTTCAAGTATTCATTTGAATCTCTGTTTAATCATAAATACAAGTTTGGATTTACGTGATATATGTAGGGTACGTTTTTTTTCTATTTGATTTTAAATATATGTATATACGTGAATTATTTTGGTGTTTTGTCTATGCCAAAATTATGAATACATGTGCTTGTTAATTATTTGGCATTGGATTACTACATTATTTCCGTTCGGTTTTGACATATATGGTTAATATATATATCAGTTAAAGATTAAGGTTTTGGGTTTTTTTATTGTGCTATTTAGACAACCTTATTTTGGGTTATTTAGGAAACTATATAGCAATAAAAAAAATTAGTTTTGATCTTTAACTGTTATGAAAATTTCAAATTTGAATATTGGTATGCTTATATATATATTAAAATAACTTAATCTAAGCAATAAGTCACCAAAGTGATTTTTTTTGTATAAATTATTTTGTTTTAAAATATAAAAGGTTGTGTGCATGTAACTTAAGTTATGTTTGTAACACCTCTAACCCTTATCCATTGCCGGACTAGGGTTATGAGGCATTTGCAGACCTATCGGAACATTTTATAATCATTTCACAAATATCATTCACACATCATAGCATTATAGTCAAACATCATCACAAAGTACCTTTCTTAGGTCAATGAGACCTTAAACATGCTTTAGGAAAGAATCGGGACAAATCCAAACACATACAAAATCTCTCGAAACTATACAATTTTTCCAAGTTACAAAGGTCACATGCCTGTGTGAACAGGCCGTGTGCCTCACACGGTATTATACATGCCCATGTGTCAAAATCGTGTCAAAACAGGGCATACATATTGACTTATCTACATGACCGGAGACATGCCTGTGTGCCTTGGCCATGGTCGAAACTGACTTGGGTCACATGGCTAACCACATGCCCGTGTTTATAGCCCGTGTACCGTTCGAAATGGCCACACACGCCCATGTGCCAAGGCTGTGTGCCTTACACGGCCACCAGATACGTCTGTTTGTCTAGGCTGGGCTTGAGACTGACTTTAAATTGTAGGACTACCCTAGGGGACACACGGTAGTGTAACATGACCGTGTGTCACACATGGCTGAGACACATGCCTGTATCTCTGCCCGTGTGGACAAAATAGGCTACTTGAAAAGCCATTTTGCCACCCTATATGCATAAGCTTTTAAGGCCACATTTCATAACCCAATATGCAACCAAAACATTTCCAAAACAAGCATCACTCATACTTAAATATCAATAATCATTTCCATACATAATTCCAACTCAAACATACTAATTCTATGTAACTAATTCATACCATGAACACATGATTCATATCACATTTATAACCATTTCAACCACAAAACTAACTTACCAAAAAAACCATTTCACTAGGCCATATATATACACCAAATTTACCATTTTTGCATCACACATCATATACCAAAATCAAACCATAAGTTTAACCATAATCAAGCCATATCTCATGGCATGATATACCCATCTCAAAACACACCACATTAATCCTAGCCTATACATGCCATACTTTGATATATACATTTTCAAAAGGTACCAAAAATAGAGTTCGATAGCGTGGTGATGATCCTCAACGATCCCCAAGCTTCCGATAGCTTCGATAATCTATAAAACAATTGAAAAACACACAAAGTAAGTTTTCAAAAGCTTAGTAAGACATATACAAATAAACTTATCACATATTACAATTTAAATCAATTCATTCATATGAATCATGGCATAACACAATAGTAAGTTCATATTTCTCATTTAGCTCAATTGTTGATAATCAGTTACTTATAAGTACATCACATTTCCATGTAACTCACATAACAAAAGATCATATTCATACTCACCTTTCATTGTCAAATTCCATATACAGTTCATACGTACCTGAATCAGATATACATTCACATAGTTATTCATTTCTCGGGATGTTCGTTGAATCGTACGGAATCAAATAGGATACGCGGATAGCTCGGAAAGCTCGTACAATGCCAATGTCCTAGACGTGGTCTTACATGTAATCAAATATCGATGCCTCTGTCCCAGACAGGGTCTTACACGAAATCAAATACGATGCCGATATCCCAGACATGATCTTACACGTAAATCTCGAATCGATGCCAACGTCCCAAATTTGATCTTACATGAAGTCCCATATCGGAATCCTATGTAGTGACATATGTATCCTAACTATTCCTATGGTTCGTACGGGGCTTTTAGACGTCGTCACATTATCGAAACTTCCTCAATTTCACATATTCAGTTTCTATAACCATTCATCATAATTCAATATCATTTAAGCATGAATAATCAATTCAAACACATTTATTTATGTATAGACTTACCTCGTACGAGAATGAACGGAAACGAACGGCTATTCAATTACTTTCCACTTTTCCCGATCTAATTCCATTTTCTTTAGTTCTTGATCTATACACATTCAAATTTGACTTATTCAATCTCAAATTCATTCAAATCAATCCATAAACACATGTTTATGGAATTTTACAAATTAGCCCTCATATTTTCACATTTTAACACTTTAGTCCCTAATTCATAAAATCACAAAATACACATAATTTCATATTACACATGCTTGGCCGAATGTTCCCTTAGCTCATATAAACCCATATATTTCATTGATTTCACATTTTAGTCCCTAAAAATCTCATTTTCACAATTTAGCCTAAATTACTCAAATTCATCAAAAATTCAAATACAAAACATATTAATCTAACACATGTCTTTCATTTTTCATCAATTAACATCACAAACCTCACAAAATAAACAATGGCATCTTATGAAATCATAAAAAAATTCAGAAATTGAGGCATGGGCTTAATAAAACACAAAGCAACGATCACAAAAACGTAAAAATTATCGAAAACCGATCAAAAAATATACCTTAATCACAATCAAAAGGAGCCAAACCCTAAAATATTTTATTCCTTTCTTATTTTCTTTGGACTTTCGGCAAAATGATGAAAAGATGAAGCAAAAATCATGTTTTGTTTAACTAATAAACATTAATTCATCATTTACCAAAATAACCTTATTATATACATTTAAAGTCCACTAACCCTTGACATATATGTCCATTCATAAATTCAATGGTCTAATATCAACATAAGGACCTCATAATTAATAAGCCATGTCAATTCGGCACTTATTCATGTAGCACACAACTTTTTTATTTTCTGCGATTTAGTCCTTTTATCAAATTGAGCATACAAACGATCAAATTTTCATACGAAACTTTCACACATGCTTAACCACATACTGTAAACACGGAAAATAATATTAAAATATTTTTTTGACTCAGATTTTTGGTCTCAAAACTACTATTCAGACTAGGGTCTAAACCGGGTTGTTACAATGTCAATATTGATTGGCCCAAATGAAAGTTAATAATATTACATGTGCAACTATGGTAATAGACATATGACAATTATTCGGTTTTACATGTGAGCAATAAATTGGCCCCAAGGAAGATTTATGGTTCGACATGTTCTTATTGTCAATGTTTGATTATTACACTAATATATCACTTACAAGTTAATATTTTGTTTAAAGATGAAATATTAATGGAGTTTCCGATATGATGAGGTTTACCTTTATTCAAATTATTTTGGTTTAAATTTGAAGTCTTATGGTTTATGATTTATTCAACTATTATTATATTTGCGAATATCATTGAATGTTGTTTTAGGATAAATATATACATATATATACTATTATCTTTTAATTTGATCGAAAGATGAAATTAAAAGAAATACTTTGAAACAAATAAATTCAGATTTTGGCTTTAGGTTTTAATTAAGGATGTCTAATATTTTAAATAGATTAGTTGAAACAAAATGCAACCAAAGTGACCTCTTTTGTGTAGATTAGTTTATTTAAAATATCAAGATGATTATATGTTTTTGTGATTTCATGCGTTTATTAATTGACCCAAAGGTAAGTTAATATTTGGCAGAATTTCAACGGCATCTGAGGTGGTAAATGTGTGACAATTATAAGGTATTTTATGTGAGCAATAAGTTAGTCCAAAGATTAATTAATTGTTTGACGTTATTTCTTGTCAATGTTTGATTGCTACAACAAGAGTACTATTTACTGTTAATATTATTGTCCAAAGACTTGATATTAATGTTGTATTTGATATCCATTATCCTGAATTTATTATTTACTTATGAATATTGATGTGAGTTTATTTTTATTTTTTGTTCTATATTCAGCTAATTCATCTTCTACTGCCACATTATCTGCTAACATAAATTCTATATCCATGCTTAATGGGACTAATTTCAATGAATAGAAAAGGAACTTACTTATAGTGTTTGGCTGTATGAACATAGACATTGCACTAAGGGAAGAACAACTTGCACCTCTCACTGCGAAAAACACGTGGGATCGTTCAAATTGCACGAGTCTAATAATCATGAAGACAACATTTCAGAAGCCTTTAGGGACAAAAAATCTAAAAAGATTACTCAGGCCAAAGTTTCCTTAACGAAATTGAGAAACGTTTTTTTTAAAAACGATAATGTTGAAATGACATCACTTCTGACTTCTTTGATGTCTATAAAGTATAAGGGTCAAGGAAATACTGAGTGATCTAAGGGCTATAAGTCTTATGATCCCACAATTAGGAATATTTTTTAGATGAGAATTGCAACATTCTTTTAGGATGTTGAGTTTGGGGGGAGAAAGAAGGTTAGAGACATTACGTTTGAGGAGGAATTGGATTTTAACTCAATTCCTACTATCACTTGTGATGATGTTTAGGTTCTCATACCTATTATTGATTAAGAAGTGAATCTAGAACCTTAATAAGACAATGTTGAACAACTCCTTATTCAAGATGAGGTAATTGTTCCAGAAGAACAAACTTAACAACCTCAAGAATAAATGTCATTAAAAAGGTCCGCTAGAGAAATGGTTATAATGGCTTTAGTAGAATATTTTGACATTAAGATACATCAGATGAATATTAAGTTAATAGTTTCTCAATGGTAACATTGATCATACATTTATATGGTACAATTAGAAAGCTTTGTGTCTAATGATGCAAAGTTAATGATTTGCAAAGAATTTCATCTATGGGCTTAAGCAAACTTCTCGTCAATAAAATTACAAATTTTACCAAATGATTATCTTATTCGGTTTAGAGATAAATTTTATTGATATTTATATATACCATAAGTTTAGTGGGAGTAAGGTTCAATATTTGGTTTTATATGTTAATAACATATTGCTTGTCAATAATAAGTATAGCCTCAATCAAAGCCCAAAGAATGATTTTGATATTACAAAAAAATGCATTAGATTTTTTACATTTTAGCAGTAGAAAGTCTAATGTATGTTCAGGTTTGTATACATTGGAATATTGTGTACACTATTGGGATGTTAGGCAGATATTTTAAGCAACTTTGGTTTGGACCATTGGATAGCATCCAAGAGGGTTATAAGGTATTTTCAGAGAACAAATGATTACATGCTTACATATCAGAGGTCTAATCAGTTAGAGATCATCAGGTATATAGACTCCGATTTTGATGGAATATGGATACAAGATTTTGTCACTAAAGTGCAAATTGTGAAAGCAAATTGCAGTCTTTTATTCCAATAGCAACAGGAGCACATCAAAGTAAAAACACATAGACTTTAAGTTCCTAGTTGTTAAAGTAAAAGTTCAGAGTGGTTAGGTGCTTATAAAGCATATTAGGACAAACTCCATGATTGAGAAACCGCTTACTAAGGAACTACACCTAAGGTTTTATAAGAGCACACTACTCAGATGGGTGTAATGTCATTTAAAGCATATTTGGTTTAGTGAGAGTTTGTATTTTTAAATGCTCTTATGTTACAGACACATTTTCAGTTATTTCAGTTTAAAGATATTAAGTTTATTTTCTGCAGAAATAAAGTTTATTTGGTTTATTCACACTCTGATTTTGGTAAGGTTTGATCTCACTAAGGAGGACCAGTTGGAAATAGACATGTTTAGATCATATTGCATGTAATTTCCATGCTACACATCCATACTTGATCTATGCCATTTGGTTGTGTTAATATACGTGATCATGGGTGGATTTAGTTACGATATATGTAACGAAAGTCGCCTTGCTTCTATGTTACATAAATAATGGACAAGATTGTTCGGAATACCTTTTGGATATGATAGTAAAATTTTGAGCTCATAAGGTTATATAATGACATGTAATTATAAAGTAATTAGTATATATATGTGGTCCAAGTGGGAGATTGTTGGAAAATATAGACATCACATATATAATAAGGGTAATTGCATGTTATTATTTACTATCATGATAGGTTAGCCCAAATTAAAAGTGATCTAATTTGGTTAAAATTTTATTGGGCTTTAATTATTAAATAAAGTATGGATCAAATATGTGTAGATACTCTAGTACTTGAGTTCTAATCAAATTCTAATTAATGATAGGCTAATTAGAATCTGATTAGAACTAATATGCCAAAGTTATAAATATTAGGGTTATGGTCCCCAAATTATTCACAAGATATCTTTTCTAATTTCCCATCATTAGGAAAGAGAGAGCAGATATTCCCTAAATTTATTTTGTACTAATTTGGAAGATCAAATCCCCAAGATCCGGTAAAACTTCAAGGAATTCATAGATTCAGGTATACTTCCACATCTAGTTTTGTTCTTGATTTATTCTTGATGATTTGACATGATAGATCCTGGCTTATTAAGTTTTATTTCAGATTTATTTTACAAATCTAACATTTTTTGCCTAATTTGGTGGAGTTTGATTCTTTGTCATTGAAACACCATGCCTACGCTCTTCTTCTTCTTCTTGGCTTTCTTCCTATGTAACCTTCCACTACTGGAACACCATGTCTTTCCAAGATGTAATGCAACCACCAAATAGACAAATCTCAGATTCACTAAAACACCCAAAAACAAAGACAAATAAAATTTCTTTCAGACCCGAATCAATGAAAAAGAAAAAAATTGACCCATCGATTGAACCAGTATGTAACAACTCGTTTTTGAGCTAAATCGAAATAGTGGTTTTGGAACCACAAATCCAAGGTTGAAAAATTAATTTAATATTATTTTTGGTGTTTACAATATGATAGCATGTATGTATGAAAATATTGTGAGCTAATTTTATTGTTTAATAGCTTAGTTTGGGAAAAAAGGACAAAATTGCGTAAAATGCAAAAGTTGCATTCTATTTGTTAAAGGTGTCAATTAGCTTTGGCTTTTATATATGATGGACTTAAATGGTAATTATACCATTTTAGATGTTAATGGACATTAATGGACATCCATTATATGATTTTAATGTTTATTAATTAAGGTTAATTTAGTAAATTGTGAATTAAGTTTAATTAAACAAAACAAAAGCCATTTTCATGCTATCATCCTTTTCAATAGCTGAATGTGAGGAAAAAAATAAGGGTTTTAAAGCTTTTAATGTTTGACCATTGTTGTTCAAGCATGTAAGTCTATTTTGACTCAGTTTTTGATAATTTTTACGTTTTTGAGATAATTGCTTCATATTCTAGCTAGCTCATTCCTTAATTTTTGAATTCGTTAATGATTTTTTGAAGTTCCATTGATGAATACTTGAGTTTTTGAATGTTTGATAATGGAAAACGACTATTTTTTGATAGATTTAATAGTTTTGTAAAGTGATTTTTGACAAAAATGTCAAAAAGGGATTAAATTATGAAATATGTAAATTGAGGGGTTGAAATATAGAATAAATGAAAGTTATGGGCTGCTAGGGGTCCCTATGAAATTCGGCTAGCATGTATTTGGTTTGAATTGTGTGAATTTTGTATATTTGTGAAATATGGACTAAATTGATTAAATGTGAAAGTTTAGGGGTTAATGTGTAAAAGTGCTCAAATGTATATTTTTGGACTAAATTGAATAAGTTGGTGATTAAATGGATTAATTTTGAATACATATAGATCAAGAAAGAAAGAATTCAGATTTAAATCGGGGGGAAAGCAAGGTTGTTGAATAGTCAATCCGATTCATCAATTTCGAATACGAGGTAAGTTCATATAAATGAACTTAAATGTGTATCTATTTATTGAATGGATGAAATTGAGATAGTACTTATTCTATTGGATGAATATTGAGATATTAATGAAATGTACAAGTTGAGTAAGGCGAGATACCGAGTAAGACCATAGTTAGGCTATGACAATCGAATAATAAGACCATAACCGGGTTATTGTATGTGAACAAAAGACCATGGCAGGGCCTTGGCAATGTATATATGAAAGACCATAGTTGGACTATGGCATCGGAAAATCAATAAAACTGTATTGTAAGCAAATGTGAACTGAAGTGGTTCAATAAAATTATTGATGAGAAATAGAAATGTCTTGGTACAGGTATGTACGGAAAACTATTCAAATATCGAACTAGTGAAAGTTGAGAATTGATAAATGATGATATGGATAGACCTTATATTAGCTTGTGAATTGATGACTTAAATGTCTATGATACTATCTATTTTGAATTGTTAATGAATGTTGTGATTCTTTCATGTTAACGTACGAACTTACTAAGCTTTATAGCTTAATCTGTTTAATTTTCCATGTTCTATAGATTTATGAAGCTAGCTCGATTCATCCACTTCTCATGTCCCATGAATAGTCGGAACATTGAAGAATATCCAAAAAGGTACTTAGAGAATCGGTCTGATTCTATCTCCGTCCAATTTGAAAAAAGAAAGGATCCTACAGAATAGACTAAGAATAAATTTTGAAAATTTGTAATTAATTTTCTTAATTTTAAAATTGTAAATATTTCAATCATCAGAGACTTCATCGTACTATCGATAATCTATTTTGGTACTTTTGAAGTTATGTATATATAGTATATGGCATGTATAGGCTTGGGTCACTTTGGTATGTTTGATGTATATGTACTTTGACCATTTGAGTTGGCATAAAATGATGAACTTGATGATGCTTATGAATGTGCAAATGGATATACTTATAATGTTTGGTAATAGACCTATAACGTATGAATGGGATTGAATTGGTATGAATGTTTGGATTAGTTTTGTCTAATGAACTATACATGTGAATTATGCTTAGAAAAGCAAGTTAAATAGCTTGATATTTGAATAGGTAAATAATATGGATTTGAGTATTGAAATGGTTGATATGGATTTGGTATGTTTGCGTATTGGTTGATGAACTTTGGCTGCATATTTGTGACTTAAAATGATACCATATGAGCTTGTGTATGTATGTGCAAAATGGATGGCAAATTGGCTTTGCAAATGACCTATTTTTGTCTACACGAAACGAACAGAGACACGGGCGTGTGTCTCAGCCGTGTGCGACACACAGTCTTGCTACACGACCATGTGTCCCCTGGTGTTGAAATTGAATTGAAGTTAGTTTGCTCCAAATGGTCTCACACACAGACGTGTGGCTGGCCGTGTGGTATAAGTCAATATACCCCCTAAATGGCACACGACCTAGCACATGAGCGTGTGTGGCCATTTCATAGGGCACACGGGCTGGACACACGGGCGTGTGGTTGGCTGTATGACCCAAGTCAGTATACCCTTCAGTTTTCGCACGGCCTGTCACACGGGCGTGTCCTCGGCCGTGTGATAAATTCAGTATGTATGCCCTGTTTTCGCACGGCCTAAGACACGGAAGTGTCTACTAGCCGTGTGAGGCACACGGCCTGTTCACACAGGCGTATGACCCTTTTATGATTGAAAAATTTCTAAGTTTTCTGAAATTTTTGTATGTTATTAGTTTAATCCTGAATCATTTCTAAATCATGTTTAAGGCCTCATAGGCCCTTATAAGAGATAATGTAATTGTATTCAATGATGTATGAGAATGATTGCTTGAGATTGATAAATGTAAGCTATGTGTTATGTTTTGATCGATAATACTTCGTAACCCTATTCTGGTGATGGATACGGGTTAGGGGTGTTACACAGCAAGGGAGTTCAATAAATTTGGAAAAGATCCAAAAAAGAAAATCTTGCAAAAAGTGGGTCATTTCTTCAAAATTTGAAGATTTAAACATTACCTGCCATGATCAAAAGTGAGGAGAAGCTTGGGTAAATTGCCTTCCCCTTGTGTTACTGTAACCCCCAAAGCAACAACATTCTGGTTTGAAGCTGCAACAGCTATGCCTGAGTAATTGCAAAAGAATATGAAGCAATTGGGTTAAAGCTTTGGCCTTAGATCGTTACCTTTGAAGTTTGGAGGAATCACTTGCAGAAATGCAGTATGGGATTGATTTGAAAACTGGAGGCATCTCTAATTTTTCTTTTCTCCTTCTTCTTCTTCTTCTCTTCTTAAACTCTAAATTGGTACTGATAAGGCTGTTAGATTGGTGGTAACCGGCTAGCTGGAGGGTTATTTGACACCAAACACGCCGTCATCTGTCATGTCACTTTGCTGTGACGTCTGTAATAGAAAACGACAAAAAGGATTGTTTTGTCACTTTTTTAAAGTTAAGTGACTGAAATGAAATTAAGGTGACTGTTTTGTTAACTAACCTAAAATTGAGTGACTGTTGGTACAATTTACCCTTAAATTAATTATATCGACTGGTTGTATGAATCAAAATAATAACTACCAGAACGTTATAACTTGTGTTCTGCATGGACCGCGTACAACCTCCATTTGGGATTGGTATTGAATAAGAGAAAAGGTGGTTAGAAATATCACTTTACTACTTTGAGAAATTAAAAAGACAGGATAAATGGTAATTTTCACAAGCAAGCAGCTTAATAAAAGAACCAAATCAGTTCTCATTATTCAAATAAAACAGGTAAAGGGGAGCCAAGGAGTGGAGACAGACGCCACAACCAAGGGTTTAACCCCCAACGAAATATAGCATTCATCAGAGTACAGAAAGAAATAGATTATCGCGACAAATAAAAATACTAGTTTCAGTTGGACAGATTATCCTGGGTCTTCCTGAACAGCTTATGCTCGATATGCTGAGCAAAGGTACGAGGAGGGAACAGTGGAGGTTCGGTCTCGGAGACAGTCTCCGGGAGTGGCTTAAGGATGATCTTATCCTTTGGTGGCTCACAGAAAACTGCCCACGAGATCCTAACCTTCTCCTTATTAACCAGACCCCTGTGGAGAATGCTCTTGAACTTTCCATTGCTGAGGATCTCGATGGTGTCTCCAATGTGCATGATGATGGAGTTAGGAACACATTTAGCGGTCACCCACTTGCCCTGGTAAAAGAGTTGGAGGCCAGGAACCATGTTGTGGAGAATGAAAGTGAGTGCACTTATATCGGTGTGAGCTTCGACACCGAGAGCGAGTTCTGGTTGTGGACACTTGGGGTAGTAATTGATTTTCAATTGAAGAAGAAGCTCTTCCACGCCACCAACTTCCTTCTCTAGCCTTCCTTCTTCTAATCCCAAGCAAATTGATAGTGCTGAAAGTATTTTGCTCGCTAGGGCTCGCAGTTGCCTTGCATACTCACTTGTAACTTCACTACAAGACAAGTAAATGATGAATCAGTACCAATTAACATTAAATATGTAAGTAAAAACAAGCTAAGCTAAACTCACGTGTACTCGCTGGGGATTTTAGGCCAAATTGACAAGTCTCTCTTATCCTCAGGAAAAATTAGATGGAAGAAGTAGTCCTCCCACTCAAGCTGCCCACTAGCATTATTAGCAAGCTTGCTACCATAGCCCTGAACATTCCCAGAGCTCTGGTCGTTGGCATACTTCTCTTTCTCCTCCACAGGGAGTTCAAAGAATTTCTGCCCAACTTTCCTAACACGATCCATGAGCTCCTCGGAGATGCCATGGTTAACAAGGTGCATCACACCCCATTCCATGGCAGCTTTTTTCAGCTCCTGCCGACATCTCTCCTGGACCTCTTTGTCCTCCGACTCGATTTCTGTCAAATCGATGGTCGGAACCTGAGGCCCTTCCTCTTTTTTCTCTTCTTCAAACACGTTACCTATGCTTGTAAGCTCTTCTTGAGGCCTGATATATTCTTTCGGGATTGACTGAATCCCACTGCTTGCCAAGCTTTCTACTCTAGGTAGCACTGAGGTCACCATTTCCAGATGTCGTAAGTTTATATTTTAAAATCAAAAACAAACTTTTTTGCGTACTGCAATATATATCGGATATATGCGGTAGTGCTGGGCTTTTTATAGGGCATTGTTAGAAGAAAAGCTAAAAAATGATGAAAATAACGGAATGAATCTTTAGGAATGCGTTTGATGGTAAGTTGTACACGTGAGTGATAGTAGGCAGGGTCAAGGAAAATACATTTGAACTTTGAAAGAAAACTAAATGGTAAGTTGTACACGTGAATGAGAGTAGCCAGGGTCAAGGTAGGTTGACTGGAAGATAAGGGATTTGGCCTTCAGTTTCTGGTGACTAGGAGATTTCAGATTTGGCTTAAATATTATAAATAATGAAATTAACATGAAAATTCATACTCTGACAATTATCAACCGTTAGGTCTTTTTTTTTTAATAACCTTAAAATTTAAAATTTAAAGTTTTATAAAAATATTAAATTAATTTTTAAATATTTTTAAATTTAAAATAATAATAAATTAATTGAATCTTTGTTTAGTTGATATTAATATCGCTCTAATAACAAAAATTATAAATTCGAGTGCTTTATACTATTATTTATATCAAATAATTGGAGGGCTCATGCCAGTAAATCTACGGATTGTGAGCAAAGCCTCGGACAAATTTTCTATATGATAAAAATCATGAAATAGAGAAACGAACAAAGATCTGAAAATTAAAAAATATCCAACAATAAGTTTATAGTGATATAGCGAGCCACATAGGAAAAATATATATTGACAAAAATTAGCGTGAAGCCAATTACACCACTAATTTAGTAATAAATTAATGGATGGGAGGTTTAGGATTCCATAATTGTATTTGTAAATTTGTTTCCTTTCCCGTTATAATATACTTACACCAAAGAAGCCTATTTAAAGTAGAGTCGGTCCCAATATAAAATTGTCGGCGTGAAACAAATTTGTTTTTAATGAAAATCTCTACTCTTGCTGCAAGACATAAGCTAAATGCATTGTCAAACTGCCAACTACCAAACCAGTCTTGCACGTTTCATCTAACCCAATCCTTGCCTTTGGATTAATTCTGTTAAACTAAAATTAATGCAGTATTATTGACCTTTAACTGTAGATACAATGAATTTAAAATATTTTAATTTCGAAATGTAAGGATAAGAGTAATAATTGTATAATAAAACTTAAAAAATTCAAAAGAATATTAATTTAGGGTGTTTTTATAGATCATTGAAAATTTTTATTTTCAACATTTAATATTATAAATGTGTTTGATAATTATTTTGATTTTTTATTTAATATAAAATTTTCAGTAAAGTGCATTGAATAAGATAAGTAGATAAGTACTTACTTGTCACTTAATTTAGAAAATATTAAGTTGGTTTTATTTCATTAAAAATTGAAATAAATTATTAAAAAAATGAGATATTCAAATTACCATATTTATCTTTCATCCAAAACCATTCCAAATGATGTAAAATTAAATTAATAAGATTAAAATTTAAAAAAATAGTATTTTAGGAGTCAATATTTACTTTTTATCAAACAATATAATTATATTTGGTACTTATATTTAAATTCAACATTATAAAAGATTTTTTACTTAAATAATATAAAAAAATATTGAAATAGGATGATAGGGCCATTATTTACAAATATAAGCAAATTGTACAGTGAACCTACGATGCCGCCTGAGTAATCGGCAACATCAACCTCCCTTGGCAGCAATGATTGAGCTGATGATTTGATTTGAAAAAGAAACTAATTTTCCTTTGGTGCCTCCTGAGCAATCAAAAGCGTAACACCGTATTACCGAACTCAATCGCCGGGTCTGAGCAACGGGATATCACATCGTTGCCAAAGCAACCGTCATCATCCGTTCCATAATAAATTCAAATCGTGCATTTAGACCCATAGGCATGTCTTGATTAATATGCCAATATCTTAACCACTAACCTATTTATTCATTGCAATTTATGCATCCTCTATTCCAGCTATATATATATACACACAATAGCATTAATTTGGTAATAAGCAACAATATACAACAACATTCAATCCACTATACAAAGATATTTCAGACATCAAATTACTCACTCATTAACAGCAGCAATTTAACTGAATTATTTCATGCAGTTCTTCCAACCTGAAACAGTAAGGTTAAACCACCAAGAATTGAGCATTTTACATGATAAAGACCAAGAAAAGCTCACCAAAAGAGCTGTTCAAAATGCCGAAACCCTCACACTAGCTTAGATTTTCCCTTGTCATTTGGTCCTGTTAAGTATGACTCCTATTTCAGTTAAATTTGAGAAATAATCTTCTAGTTAAACTTTGTTTATTTGTTTCAATCAAATTCTGATTAGTCTAGATTATTTTATTATTTGAACTATGAATTTAGCCTATAAATAGGCTCTTTTACAATCTTAGAAAATACACTCAATTAGACATTAGAACTCATAACACATTTAGAGAATTTTGTGTTCACGTTTCGAGGGTTCTTTGTTTTCAGGTTTTTAAGGTTCAGTTTTTGTCTCCATCTTCTGTATTCTTCGTTCGTTTGCTATTATAGTAAAATTATCTTTACCCGTGGTTTTTTATCCTCTTTAGAAGGGTTTTTCCGAGTTAAATTTGTGTTTTCAATTTCTCAATTTCTTTCGCTACTTTTTACTTGTTGCTTAATTGGGTTAATCTCCAACAAGTGGTATCAGAACTAGTTCTATTTTCATAGATCAACCTGTTCAGAGATCGTAGCAATAAGGTTTGAATTTTAGAAGTTTGATGGTGTCACAAATTTCAATCTGTGGCAAGTTTGGATGATGAAAATTCTAGTTCAAACGGACCCGAAAAATGTTGTTACCGGGAAAAAGCCTAAGAATATAAATCAAATAGAATGAGAAGAGCTTAATGAAAAGGCCTTGTCTGCAATCCAGTTGTGCCTTGCGAATAAGGTATTGCAGAAGGGATTGATGGAGAATACCTCATCTGCCTTGTGGAAAAGGTTAAAAACTCTTTATACGGCTAAGTCTCTGGCTAACCGTTTAGTGTTGCAACAACGTCTATTTACATTTTGCATGAATGAATGTAAGCTTCTTAGAGATCACATTAGTCAATTCATTACTCTTTTAAATGATTTAAAGAACGTTGAGGTTTAGATTGACGATTAAGATCAGTCTATGCTATTATTGTGCTCTTTACCCCCTTCATAAAAGTCTTTCAGAGAGGCCCTGATTTATGGTAAAGATAAGTTCTCATTCGAAGATGCGAATGGTCATTTGTTGAGTAGAGACAAACTCGACAATGAGTTTGGTTCGAATAGCAAGACAAATAGGTAAGTTCAATTTTGGTAGCATCAAAGAAGCGAGACAAAATGTGTCGCTATTGTAAAAAGTTAGGTCACATCAAAGCATATTGTTATAAATTGTGAAATAAAAGAGCTACTAAGAGTAACGAGGAAGATGTAGTTGGTGTTAATTTGGCCGATGAAAGCGATGATGATTTCTTGTTAGTGTCAACGAGCAATAACTCCAAGCTTATGTTCAAGTGGCTCCTAGATTCAAGATGTTCTTTCTACATGCGTCCTAATAGATAATAGTTCTCCATATATAGTTCAGTTGACGGTGGAGTTGTGCGCATGGGAAACAATTCATCCGGTAAGGTAATTGGTATTGTTATTGCTAAAATTAGGATGCACGATGAGACAATTAAGACATTCTCAGATGTTAGGTATGTACCTGATTTACGAAAGAATCTCATCTCGTTGAGTATTTTAGACTCAAAATGATGCAGAATCAACACCAAGTCGAACGGCATTAAGGTATCTCATGGAGCTATCATTTTGTTAAAAGGTAAAAGGACTAGCAGTCTTCATATTCTAGAAGGTTCTACAGTGACCAGTGAAATCTGACGTCCCTCGTCTGTTACAGATTCAAAGTCAACTCGTTTGGAGCTAAGGCAACTTGGTCATAGGAGGGAAAAAGGTATGATCATTTCGTTGAAGAGAGGTTCTCTTTTGGATGTAGGTTTTGGAAATTTAAGGCAATGGTTAGTGAAATTCAGACCCGTGTTAGTTTTGATTTGGTAGTATACAAGTCGAAGGCTAGAAGTCTTCCAGTTTCTAAGCATAGATTCGAATAAGTTAATTCCCTGCATAGTTCAAAATAGGCCCGTGGTAGGCTTTGGCAAAGATTGTGTTGTGGAAATATGAGTCAACGTGGAGATTTGTTAAGTATAACTCATATTTTAGTCAAATTTGAGAAATAATCTTCCAGTTAAACTTTGTTTATTTGTTACAATCAAACTCTGATTAGTTTAAATTATTTTATTATTATTTGACCTATGAATTTAGCCTATAAATAGGCTCTTTTACTACCTTAGAAAATACACTCATTAGAGATTAGAACTCATAACACATTTAGAAAATACTGTGTTTATGTTTTGAGGGTTCTTTATTTTCTGATTTTTGGGGTTTAGTTTTTATATCCATCTTTTGTACCATTCGTTCTTTTGCCATTATAGTTAACTTATCTTTACCCGTGGTTTTTTTATCCTCTTTAGAGGGTTTTTTCCATGTTAAATTTGTGTGTTCAATTTCTCAATTTCTTCCACTATTTTTTATTTGTTTCTTAATCGAGTTGATCCCCAACAAGTCCCTCCACCTCATTGCTAGCTAAATTGTAACAGCCCGATTTTTTAATGGTGTCGAAAACAGTGGTTTTGAGGCCACTAAATTCGAAAAGTAAGTTTATAAATATTATTATTTAATATTTACGATTCAAATGTGATTTTAAAAAGGTTTTTGATTTGGTAATTTATGTTTTATAACGATTTATTAAGTCTAAGTGGTAAGACCCTAAGGTCAAGTGGTTTTAGAAACTGAGGTATTGGGACCTCGTTTCTATAAACCGAATCGTAAATATTTTTATAAATATTTATGGAGTGTCATTAAGGTGGTATTAAATTTTCGTTGAAGAATTTTAACGTTTCGATAGTTAATTAATTAAAAAGGACTAAATAGTAAAAGATGTAAAATTTAGTCATTATTTGATTTCAGTCATTAAATGGTTTATTGAATAAGGAAAAGGGACTTAGTTGGTAATTATACCATTATTAAAAATAATGGACAAAGGAAGACATTAAATGGGTGAATTTTAATATTATAACAAAGGTTAAATTAGTAATTTAATAATTAAAAGAAAAGTAAAACAAATAAAACGTGGCATCATCTCCTTTAACCTTTGTTTTTCCGCTGAAATTGTTAAATAAGAAAGCCATAGCTAGGGCTTAGTATTCGGCCAACTTTGGTTTGATGATTTGGTAAGCAATTTTTTGCTTGTTTCTTTTAATTTTTATTTTTTGAGATCGTTGCAACTAGGTCCAGCTAACCATACTTTCATTTCTGATTTTGTTAAAAATTTTGGAAGTTTCCATTTATAAATATTAGATGTTTTTGATGAATAACATGGATTTGGAGCTTTGATTGTATTGTGTGATGATTTTGTAAAGTGATTTTTGTTAAATATTGATTTTAGGATTAAATTGTGAAAATGTCAAAATATTAGGGTTTGATAGTGAATTTTAGGTTTATTAGGGGCTGTATTAGGTTCTAGAATATTTGGATAGATTATTTATTTGAGAAAATTAGTTAATTTGATAGATTAACTAATTAAGGGATTAAATTGCAAAAATTATAAAAGTTTGGGGTAATTGTATAAATTTGAAAAATAAAAGGGTATTAATTGTAAAATGGATTGAAAATGAAATTTATGCTAATAAATGAGTAATTTTATATTTTAGATCAAGATCCTGTATATACTCGTGGAAAAGGAAAAATAGCAGAATAATCCCTAAACTTCTGCAATTACTACAATTCAGTCCAGGTAAGTTCATACAGTTAAAATTTAACATTTGTATAAATTGATGATTGGTATTATGCATATATTCTATTGTTGGAAATGAATTATTGTTTGAATTATAATATAGAATTGGATATTCAGTTTGAATTGAACGCGAGATTTGAGTACATTCGTGATTCGGTGTATGACGGGGGTTTGGAGTGGAGATGGTATTGGAGGGAGATATCGACAGTTTACCCAAGTAAACTGGGGTGCAACATTTTTTGCGAACTCTTGTATTTTATTTTCTGTTTGGTGTGATTGGGTGGATTAGCTCTTACGAGCTTCAGTCCAACTCTTACGAGCTTATGTTCAGCTTTCGAGCTTCTGTTGGCATATTCGGGGGGAGCAGCTCTTATGAGCTTCTTTTGACGATGTACTCTTATCCGTAAGTAGTTCTTCGATTGAAAAAAATCTCGGTAAGGTGATTTATTTAATGAATTTGAAAGACATGTTATTTATTTTTGTATTTATTTGAATAGGGATGTATTTATTGATTTAAGTTGTGAATGACAGGGAGTTGTCATGGATGATTTTTATTATTTGATTTATTATATATAGTTCGGTAAGATTTTTGTTTATTTCGTCGAACTAAGTTTCATTAAACTTTCTTGTATTGTTTAATGTCATTGTAGATTTTTGGAAGGTTGGACGATCAGATCAGCACTCAAGTCACACTATCCATTTATCTCGGTAGTTTTTAAAACATTAAATTCAGATTATATGGCATGTATAGGCTCTTGTGCTATTTTGGTTAATGTTTGGCTTATGTATTATGAATGATAGTTTGTGCAAATAACCAATTTGCAAAGGATATAAGAATGAGGTATAGTTGTTATGCTAGTATGTGCGACTTACCTATATTTGATTTGTTGTGTTTGTGGTAACTTTGTTAGGTATTTTGATTTGGTATTGCTTGAATGAGTTGATGAATTGAATTAATGTGTATTTTGAGATTAAATTGTATATAATTGTGGTACCAATGAAGGTACATTGATTAGACACATATTAGATTGGTTTTGATGTGTTTTTGACCCGATTAATGTCATTTTGATTTTGTATTTTGGTTAGGATTTGAGTTTCTTAAGGTCCAAGCAATTTGATTATGTTTGTATTAATGTATGATTTGAATGATTTATTATTCCGTTGTCTTGTAATACTCCGTAACCTTGTTCCGGTGACGGATAATAATTAGGGGTGTTACATAAACAACCAACCATGATAATTAAAAAGGAAAGAAAAATGATATCACAAGATTAACCGAACTTTACAACCATTAAAGAGTTTAAGCTAAACAAAGAGGGCTTCATTCCATTTCCACTAACGTTTTTACCTCCCACGATGAGTCTCAATTGAAACATAACATTATTTTGATATAGAGAAGAGATGTGAGAGGTTACCAAGCTTGAAACTTCCACTTGAGCAACCTAGTTACTAAATTCCATCCATCATGTAGTCGTATCTCACCCTATCTCCTCCATACGAACCGGCCAAGAAGAAAAAAAAATGAAAATTCCTTTCTTTCCTTCTCCTTTGGTTTGTTTGTCACTAGCTCCCCATTCACAAGTTTTTCCCCAATTAAATTAAAGTAAGCCCTTCTGAATTGTAATAATTTGGCAAACTTATTCCAATGGCCGGCCACACACTTCCACTTACCTTCATAACTATATTATATGGTTATAATATATTTAACCCTCGTAACTTATATCCTTAAGCTTTACTTAATTAATTAGTTTTTATAAGGGTTCCATTTACATCTTTCCTATCTCAATTAACTAATCATTACTAGAAACCTAATTTATAAAGTCATTCCAAAACAACTAAATACTTAAACATCCTAGGTTCAATATTACTTTAAAGTTAATCCGCAGCAAATAAATTGGGATGTGATAAAAAAAATTTATACCATTTCAAAATTTAATTTAATTATCTATAAGTTCTTAAGTTAACTTTTGTAATTTTTTCAATTTAGTCTTTATACCTTGATTAGTCACTTTTCAATAAAGTTACTTATCAAAAATTCGATTCACCTATATATTAAATATTTACGGGTTTGGTTTACGAAAACAAGATCCTGATACCTTATTTTTCGACACAATTGACCGTAGGGTCAATACACTTACACCTTAATTAATTAACCATAATTAATTAACCATTAAATAAAAACTTCTAACTAAAATTCAATATAATTCAAAATAAACTCATAAATGTTAATTAATAATATTTACAGTTTCATTCATTGGAAATAGGGTTCTGAAACCATTGTTTTTTGACACCACTGAAAACCAGTTTGTTACAGGCAATACCTATATTGTGTTGGCCCTGTATTTTATATTGTATCACGTAAAAAAATTAATGGTGTCGACGTGTCAGGTGACACCAAAATAATTTAATAGTTAATGTATTTTTTTATTAAACTTTAAAAAAAGTTGGAAATCGATTTTTGGGGCTGAACCCGTGACTGACCAATCACATCGGTGGCAGGCCGTCAGACAGGTGCCGTCAAATAATTTTTTGTACTTTTTAAAATTATATGTATATATATTAAGAATTCATTATAAAAGGGGGTTGGTTTGGTTGCCGAACCCTCACACAAATATTCTATTAAGGAAAAAAGAATTAAGAATCCCCAACCACCCACAGCAAAAAAAAAGGAACCCGCCAGAAAAAAAAAAGATATTTTAATTTTGTTTGTAATATTAGAATTATTTAGATAGTAGATTTGTAATAGTAAATTTCTTAATAATCATTATAATTAGTTTACATTTGTGTTAAAAGTTTATTTTTTAGTATTAAGGAATTTTAACTATGAAAATTATTAGAATTGTGTTAGTTTAGATATTTTAATATTATATTTTTGTTTGAATTATTAGAATTGTGTATGTTTATTAAGATAGTTTTAGTAGTGCATGTTTATTTTAGTAGAATTATTATAATTGTTAGAATTATGTATCAAGATAGTTTTAGTAGCGTATGTTTAATTTTTTTTAATGATAATTTTGTATAGTTTTAAATATAACATTGATCATAATATTTTTGTTTGAATGATTTGATTTGTGTTGAAAGTAATATTAAGATTAGTTTGACTATTGTATGTTATTTATTTATTTATATATTGTAATAATAATTTGTATATTTTAAGATATAACATTGAACATTATATGCTTGTTTGAATAATTAGGTTTGTGTTGAAAGCAATATTAATATACCTTTTTATATATAATATTATATATAAAAAGTTAATTACGACAATGGGCTTCGAAAAAAATAATTGTCGTTATAAGGCAGTGTCTGCAACTCACATATGTGTAGAAGTGCATGTATGATGTCTCACATATTTCTGTATCTCCCACTATTGGGACCTCTGGTTAAATGCAGCTTGTACCCGCCACCTGCACCCTTTTGCCAACTTCCAACACTCACCAACATAGATTGTAGGTTTAGAGTCAGCCACTTTGTAGTCGATCTATACCTTCATACTATGCCGCTTGATGGCAGCAACACACTTGTCTTTCCTCGCAAATCTTTGACCCATGAACAACTCTTTCGATTCGGGATCTGCTAACATCAGGTGAGCAGATATTATGTTCAGGTACTTGAGGAACTCGAAAGCATGCGCTACACCGGGATCAATGATCGACATGTGGACCTTGGGATCATTGCGTATGGTGATGTCACGACTCGGGTTTTCAATCGAAAAGGTGTAATCATTTTCATCATCTGCTTTTTTGTTGCAGAAATTATCAGGGACATGGTCTACATCGGGGTCACTAACATCTTCACATTCGTTATCAGAACAACCATTATTATCAAATCCATCTTCACCATGCACATTAGCCTCAATAATGACTAGATGTGTCTGTAAAGCAATATGGTGTGGGTTTTCGACCCATGTTGATGTGGCTCCACCATCATACTTTTATGAACATCCGACGCTGGGATCTATGTCAAAGCCGCACAAAAACAACCTCTTATTGACAAATGCTCTAGGAACCTCCATATACTGGTCTTCAACTCCATATTGTTGACTTAAAGGAGTTACATCTTCAACGGGCTCCGCATTGGCTAAGTCAACAAAAAACTGAATCAAGTCAGTGTTCACCCTCTATGACAAGCAATACAGTGCGACCATTGTCTCAACGTCGTCATCGTCTAAAAGTTCCATCTCGGTAAATTTGATAGGATTTGACGAAACTAGAAATTTGTATAATACTTTCAACATCCTCCTTCCACAACACTGGGAAATTTTTGCACTGATTTTTTTCTTTCATATCATCGATAGACACATTCCTATCAAACCTCAACCCTATTTTTTGGCGAGTTTCAAAAATACAACAAAAAATTGTTTCTAGAATAACACAATCAAAATGAATAGTTGCAAAAAAATTGGTTCTTCATTTTATGAAACTGCAAAAAAATTTTTGCATTGAGGCTAGAGGAATTTGTTCTTTCTTTAAACTTCTGTCTGTGTTGGGTTAGGGGACCAAACTCAACCCCCTTTTATACTTATATTATATATAATAATAAACATAATTTAGAAAATAAAGCTAAAAAATCAGGTTTTGGGAGCCGAACCCGTCAGCCACGAGTTTGGCTCCCAAAACCCGATTTTTAGCGTTTTTAAGTATAATTAAAAAAATAATTTATATGTTAAATTATTCCAATGCCTCCTGATACCTCAATGGAACCATTAAAAAATATTTTTTTCCTGATACAACATAAAAAATAGGGGAAATACAACACTGGTGCCTCCGATTGCTCAAGCAGCACCAAAGAAAAATAATTATTTTTTACACTATGCAATCATTAGCTAAATCATTGCTACTAGGGGAGATTGGTGTCGTCGATTGCTCAGGCAGCACCGTGGGTTTTGTAGCACCCTGAAATTTGAGGTTAAAAGTTTTGAAATTTGTGGTTAGGGTCAGAAAGAAGGTGTCCTATTGAGTATTATTTTTGTGTTATATTGTTAGAATGGGCCTGCTGGTTTGGTGGTTTGTTGTGAATTAATTTGTCTTTAGGTTTTAGGTTCAAGTCCTTGTGAGTGCGTTTTGAGTAATATATTTTTATATTGTTAAATAGTGGATTTGTTTTATGTTCAAAAATAATTATTATTATTTTTTATTTTTTTATTGGGAGTCACATTCTTCTCTTCCCTTTTCTTTTGGCTTTTCTTTTTCTTTCTTTTTCTTTTCTTTTTAAAAATGGTGGTGTGTGATTTTCGAGGAGCTTTTGATTTCCTGGTTGTCGAGTTGGGTTTTGACATCTCTAATCGCGAATCAGGTGTGGGATTCGAAACTCTTTTATTTTATTTTTGAAACTGTTGATTTGATGTGGAATTCGGCGATCTTTTTGTGTGTTCGGTAATTGGACAAGTTAGGCTCGTGTCGTTCGTAATGTTTTAAAATGCAGTGTGTTATGGTTGGTTTTTGAAGTGGCATGTTTGAAGGTCATTTTAGTGATCGAAAAACTTAATATTCAAGCTGATTGTGGGTGTTTTTCTAACCACATGGGCGTGTGCCAGATCATATGACCATGTAAAATTAAGAATTAGGGTTTTCGAGTAAAATTTGGTGCCACATGGCCTGGCCATACGGCCTTGTGGCCAATTTGGGGATTTTTATCGATTTTCACACGGCCGTGTCCCCTAGGCATACGAGCGTGTGTGTTTGGGAATTAGGGAATTAGGGATTTAGTGATTTGGTGCCATACGGTCTTGTGGCTAATTTGGGGATTTAGGGATCTCACACGGGTATGTGTTTTGGATACACAACCATGTCTGGTGGACACACGAGTGTGTGATACCCTCACACGGTCGTGTCAACCCTGTACTATATTTTAGTACAAATGGACAGTAAGTTATACGGCCTGTTCCTATGGCCATGTCCCTGGTTCACACGACCATCTGCCTCAACCACACGGGCGTGTGCCTCTCTTCACACGGGCATGTGCGTCAGCCACATAGGTGTGTGCCTCTCTTCACACGGGCGTGTGCCTTAGCCACACGACCGTGAGCCCCTCTTCACACAGGCGTTTGACCTCCCACATAGCCTAGGCGTTTCCGCACAGCTGGAGCACACGGGCTTATGGTTCTAAGTCATTTGTTTTGGTTTTGTGTATGTTTTGATCTGAAAGTGAGTCTGTGTATTCCGACCCTTGGCTAGACTTTGGTGAGGGTAGTTAAGTCTCCGTATCTGTGACTATTGTGTGTGGGATGTCTGATTCTGAACCCAGTTAACTGGGTGTGTGTGCATATCTATTATGTCTGACTGTCTGTCAATGTGCCATTATTCTGTGAGATTGTATGCATACATACACTTGCATAAAGTAAAGTTTTGGGTTGGTTGCGAAGGGAAGGGAGATTGATTTTGATATGATCTAGCAGTTTCACTGCAACGTATTCGTACAGCGATTTATCGCACTGTACTGCAAGTGCGTCAGCTTTGCTGCGTATTATTATATGATCTAGTAGTTTAAACTGCAACATATCTGTATAGTGGACTACCGCATTACACTGTATTGCATATACGCTAGCCCTGCTACTTATTATCATCTGAGTGGCTTAGACTACATACATGGTGTGTAAGGTTGGATGGGCATTTTGAGGTCCTATATGGTGTGTTTGGTTGGATGAGCTAAAACAACTCTTTTGGGGTGTGATCGAGGGTCAGAGAGGTGTTATGGCTGAATGGGTGGGTTTTTATTACTTTTCTACATTCATACGCATTTGATTGAGTGTTTTGGTGTAAGATTATTTGACTGTGTTCTGTTTGATCGAATAACACTTGTGACGGGTGTGTGTGTGACATAATGTGTTTGGATTGTTACATTTTATTGAGACGCTGGTTCCTAGTTCACTTTCTGGTTCTGTGTATATCTGTAAGTCTGTTTCGCTTTCAAAATGTATTTCTGTAAACCTGTTGTTATTTGTTCTGAACTTACACTGAGCTTGTGTAGCTCACCCCCTTAGTGTTTTCCCTTTGAGGTACCTTTCAGAATTTTGACGCTGGACTCGGTATGCGGAGGTCTCGGGCAGTCATGGTTAAAAATAAAATAACAATTCTTCTTTTCAGTTTCCATTTTATTAAACTCTTTCGAACTTTAAGGATTATAAAAACTGTGGTACAAGTTCGGTTTTTGATCTTTCTCGTAATCTTATTTTGCGCATAAACTAAACTTAATTGTAATATTTTTGTTTGAAATCTAAAGAATTAAATGTTTTTGGTTTGTAAAGAAATAAATATTTTTGGGAATGGAATTTAGGATGACTTGTTTTGTAAAATTTTTTCATGATCACTTCGGTGATCAATGTAGCCTCCGGAATTCGGTCTAAATTTCTAAAGGCCGGGTTTAGAGCGTTACAAGTTTACTGTGCATTTTACCTATATTTGTAAATAATAGCCTTATTATCCTATTTCAGTATTTTTTATATTATTTAAATAAAAAACCCTAAAACTTAACCTAAAAATACTCTAACATTTAAATTTTTATTTTATCAGACATCCCCTCACAAAATGAATTATTTAAATTTAAATATTGAGAAGATGGAGTTGATACTTGGTAGCTCGTGTTTCATACAAGGATCTTTCAGTCAGCCCCATAATATTTCCAATTCATGTTCAAGACCAGTAGGAATATGATGAGACAAAAACTAGTTTTAGCAAAACTATCCTCATCCACGACATAAAATGTCTAGTTGGTTAGTTATTATATTTGTGTTATTTAATTTATATTCAAGACATTTTATATAATATATTTTAATACATGAATATTTATATTAGGCTTAAGGTCTAAAAGCTCCTTAAATTTTTTCAAAAAAATAATTAAATTTCTGATTTTTTTTGCACTCAATTAAATACTTGAACTTTTAAAATGTATAAAAAAACTCTCAAACTTTAAAAAAATAATAATTAATCCTCTATTTTTTTGCGCTCAATTAATCCCCGATTTTAAAAGTTTAAGTGCAAAAAAAAAACAAATACTTAATTACTTTTTTGAAAATGTTTAAAGACTTATTTTATAAATTTTAATCAGTTTAAAAAATTGTGTTTAAAACTATAAAATATGTGCATGATCATAGTTTTCTCAATAATTTAGTTCATACAATTTTATATATGTACTATGTTTATATTTTAGTTAGTACAAAAACCTAGGATATATATCTCACAGATTCCCATATAATAAACAGTAAGTTGTTCAACTTTTTCTTGAATTTCATGTGATCTTATTAGTTAATTAGTACTTTGATCTCAAAATCTTTTTTTTTTCATGTTACTAGTTTTGGCGTTATACCCTAATACTAGTTGCTAGAAACCTTATAAAAAATAATTTGTACTAGTTGAAATGACATTTATATTAAAAAAATTAATTCAATAAATTAATTCATTAAATATTAAGTTATGTGTAGCGACAATAATGTTTAGGGTGACAATATTTTCTATGCTAAGATATAAGTTTTATATTCTTGAAAAGTGCATTTTGTGAGGCAAGTTGACAAAAATTAATCAATAAACAACAAGTTCTTCAGCTTCTTTTTTTTTCTATGAGTTTTAATAGATTAAGTTTCAACTGTATCTAAACTTTGATCTCTTATATTTTGGCGTTACATCCTAATACCAGGTGCTTAAAACCAGAAAAAGTAATTTGATAACAACTGCTTTGTCGTACTAAATAAAATTTAAAATGACATTTATAGAAAAAAAGTATTTTTTTCCTTAGTAAAAGTAATATTTAAATGATAATTAATATATTTTAATAAGTATTGGATATAGTGGTAAGATATATTGCGCTCTCAAGAAGAGAATACAAATTCTATTCTTAGATATAAAATTTTGGAAGAGACAACCACAAAACGAAAGTTTGAGCTCGAAATTTGGGAAGAAAAAGAGAATGTATATATATATTCTTATTTATTATAATTATTATTTTGTTAACTCAGAATCTCGACGATTCAGGTCCGCGTATGATTTTTGCCTATCAAAAGCTGCTTTCAATTTATCTCTAATTACTTTAATTGTATCTTCCATTTCTTGAGTCAATTCCGGTCTAATAACTTTTCTTTCACATAAATTCGACCAACAAACAAGTGTTCTACACCTTCAACCGTATAATGTAACAGCCCGTTTTTGGGTCAAATCGGAATAGTAGTTTCGGGACCACAAATCTGAAGTAGAAATATTCATTTTATTACTATTTTAAAGTCAACAACATGATAGAATAATTGTTTGAAAATTTCGTTAAGAAATTTTATCGATTGAGTGCTCAATTTGACTAGAATGATTAAATTGCAATAGGTGCAAAATTTGAGTTCTATAAGTTAAAAGGTAGTAAATTTTTATGAATTTTTAATTAAAGGTCCTTATATGGTGATTAGACCATTATACTACAGAATAGACAAAAATGGACATGATTAGGTGAAATTTTAGAGTTATGTATTAAGTGTAAATTGGAAATTTGGCAAATAAAGACAAAATTAACCAAATAAAAGATGTCCATCTTCTTCAATTTAGTCCCCTAGATGAATTTTTGAAGAGAAACCATAGCTAGGGTTTGACCAAGCTTTCAAGCTCGATTGTAAGTCCATTCTTGTCCCGTTTTTAATGATTTTTATATTTTTGAGATCGTTGTAACTTGATCTAGCTACTTCAAGGACTAATTTGAAAGAAAGTTAAAGTCTAAAATTTTACCCATGTTGAATATGTTTGTATTTTGATGTTTGATGGTAGAAAATGCATGTTTGTAGTTAGTTAAACAACATTTGTAAAGTGATTTTCGATAAAAAGGTCAAATAAGGGCTTATTTGTAAAAGGTTATAAAATATGTAGAAAAGCGTGAATAAATGAACAATGTGGGCTGTTATGAGTACTAGTAATATTTGGCTAGGCTTGGGTTGTGATGAAATTGAATGAAATTCATTTTACGAGCCTAGGGACTAAATCGTATAATGTTGAAATGTAATTTTTTCCATAATGTGATTTTGGACTGAATTGAATAGCTTAATGATTAAATAAGTTAAATGTGGTATTATAGATCAAGAAAAATGAAATTCGGGTGTAGATCGGGGGAAAAACAAAATAATTGACGAATAGATCCTTTTTGTCGTTTTTGCATTCGAGGTAAGTTCGTATGTAAATAAGCTTTATTACAATTGTATTTTAAATACTTTAATTTTGCATGAATTGTGTAATCGACTCTATGGACACGTTCGACGACATTTTGGCAAGCGAGAAATCCTAATCGAACCTTAGGAATAGGTTAGGATACAAGTGACATGTCACTAGAGTTTTATGGTATGTGATCCAGGTGCTAGTCCTATACATTCTACCAGTGGCTGAGTATACCGGCAGATGTTGCGGTTACTTGACAGCTTGTGTGAGTAGCACCGTGTAGCTATGTCTTGACTGATAGTTTGTGTAAGCAAGCCCGATGATGGCTCGAGAACGAGCATATATGTGTTATGAGATAGAGGTAACAATGGCTACATATGTGACACCTTGTGTGCAAAGGTTTCCTGAGTATCCGATATTATTATTTTGAGTGGTTCATTGGGTATATCAAAGATGAGAATAAGTATGAAACCATTACGAGATGGTACAGGTATGTGCAATAAGCTTATGATCATTAAATTTGCGAAATGATGATTTCAAGGTAAGTTTGTGATGGAATGAATTATGATCATGAGATTATGGTAAATTACATTATCTTATATTACAGTACTTGAATGTTAAATGTACAGTAAGATTTGCTTATTTCTTTCATATGAGCTTACTAAGCTATATAGCTTACTCCGTTTTACTTTCCATGTTTTATAGTGTCACCAAGCTAGCTCGGGTTAGAGATCGTCAGAGATCATTTCACACTATCAAACTATCATTTTAGGTATCAATGATCTTAATATTTTGAGTATATGGCATGTATAAGGACTTGGTCATTTTGTTATATGTGTCATCATGATTTTGGCCAAATGTATTAGTTTGTAATAGTCAAAAGCTTGATTTGGTATTTGGCCATGTAAATTGGCTCATTTTGGTTAAATTGATTGTAAGCTTTTATATATATATATATGTATGTATGTGCCAATGCCCTTTGGTGGTGTGGTGTATATTAATTTGTTAAATGTCGATTGTGGCTTAATGACTTGTTGCGAAATGGATGAATTGGTTCATTGGTATGCTAGAGCATCTTGATAAGTTAATGCAAATTGAAAGTAGTCTTAGTGGTGTTTTTGAATGTGAAATTTGTATAATTGAGTTGGCATAATGAAATATCATGAGCATGATAGACGATGGTTTTGCATTGACATGTATTAGCCATGATTATGGATGTTTTGGTGGCCTAAGTATACCATGATTTATGCCATAGATTTTGTGTATGTGTATGTGTAAATGAGGGTAGAAAATGGCTTGGTAAATAGCCTTTATTTTGTCTACATGGGTAGACACACGGCTTGTCCCATGAGCATGTGTTTTGGCCGTGTGTCCTCTGTACCTTAATTTTAAGAAACAGTGCAACAGCCCTATTTAGACCCTATTCAAAACAGTGGTTTTGGGACCACCAATCCGAGTTAGAAAAATATTTTAATATTATTTGTGGTGTCTACAGCATGTTAATTTATATGTGTGAAAATTTCGTGTGAAAATTTTATCGTTTGTGTGCTCGATTTAATTAAAAAGACTTAATCGCGTAAAATGTAAAAGTGGCTAGCTAATTGTTAAAGTGCTACATTGCTATTTTTTTAATGTGGAGTCCTTAAGATGAAATTTCACCCTTGTAACCATGCATGGACGGTATTAGACTTGATATATGTAGTTTAGTTATTAAATTAAAAATGTTAATATGGTAAAAATGCAAATTAATAATGACATAATAAAACAAAAATTAAAAGCCATGCATTTTTATGTTCATCTTAGCTGAAAGTTGAAAGAAAAAGAAAAGAAAAAGAGAGTTCTTAGGTTCAGCCTTGTCCAAGTCCAATTAAGGTATGTATTTAGCTCGGTTTTTGATAATTTTACGTTTTTGAGATCGTTGCTTCATATTTTAGCTAGCCCATGCTTGAATTTGTGAATTTGATGATGTATTCATGAATGGCCATTGTTGATAGCTTGATGAATTTTGTGTTTGATGATGAAAAATAAATATATGTTGTTAAATTGTTAAATTTAATTAACTGATTTTTAGTAAAAATGCCTAGTTAGGATTAAATTGCAAATTTTGTAAATTGAGGGGTTAAAATGTAAAATAAACGAAAAATGGGCTGCTAGGGACCTTAATGAAATTCGGCAAAGCAAGGGTGCGGTCAAATTTTGAATATTTTGTGTTTTGTGAAATAGGGACTAAATTGAGAAAAATATGAAATGTTAGGGGTGAAAGTGTAATTTTCTCATTTATGTGTTTTTGGATTAATTTGAATGAATGTGAGGTTAAATAAGTCAAATTTGTATTAATTTAGATCAAGAAAAAAGAAAATCAGAATTGGATCGGGGGAAATCTAAAGTTGTTGAATAGTCGTCTCAGTTCTTTCATCTTCGTCCGAGGTAAGTTCATAAGTAAATAAATGTCGTTAAATTCGATTGTATATATTTTAATAGTGTCGAATTGAATTATTACTTCTGTATATGTATATGCCTAATTGAATTAAGCATGGGTACGAGCTTGAATCGATTGAGTTATGATGTCCGAAAGCCCCGTACGAACCTTAAGAATAATTAGAATACATATGTCATGACATAGGGTTCCGATATGTGATTTCGTGTAATACCATGTCTGGGACGTTGGCATCGATTTGTGATTTTAGTGTAAGACCCTGTCTGGGACAGTGGCATCAATATGTGATTACATGTAAGACCACGTTTGGGACGTTGGCGTTGTACGAGCTTTTTGATTATCCGAGTATCCTTATTAATTCCGAATGGTTCAACGGGCAATATTGAGTTAAGATCGAATGTGAAATCGAGCTAAAAGGTCAGGTATGTATTAAGTTAAATGATTGAGCAGTAAGGTAAGTATATATTTTATATGAACATATGAAATGTGCATTATGAAAGTGAGAGTTCAATATGCTTATGAATATATGCGTATCAATATGCTTATGAATATATGCGTATTCGGCCAAGTGGAAAATAATGCTGAAGTATATGTATTGATATATGAAGTTGCAAGCTTGATAATTGTATATGTGGTTATGGTTAGTATGATTCGGTTTAATTAAATTGAATTATGAACATCATTGAAATGCTTTATTTGCTTATGACTTACTAAGCTATTCAAGCTTACTCTGTGTGTGTGTGTGTATGTTCTTTGTTTTTATAAATTTTGGAAGCTAGTTACGAGCTAGGGATCGTCAGAGAAATCCGTCACACTATCAATCACTTTTGTGGTATTTTATAAGTTTGAACTCGAACCTATGACATGTATAGGCTAGTTAATATGTTTGATTTTGAAGTATGTATATATTTAAGCCATGTGAAAATGGCTTGATTTCTATGCTTGAATTTTGTTATGTTTGATCATGGTTTAAGCTCATTTTGGATAAAATGCTACATGCCATGCATGAATGGTATTTGTGATATGCTTGGTATAAATATGTTCTGGCATGAAATAATTGTATATGGCTTATGATTAGTTCTTCTAAAAATAACAGCTTGACATATATTTGCGATTGATGAATGTGTTTGGATTATGGATTGTTTATGTACTTATGTATTCAGTTAGGTGATAAAATATAAGTGATGGTTATGAGCTAGTTGTGATTCGGCATTAATACTCATGAAATATGATGAATGGTTTGATGTTTGATTCGGTCTAGTATGGTAAAGAATGTTTATACTTTAAATGTTATGTAAGGAAGTTATTAAAGAAGTTCGAATATATATATTAAAAGATGAATGGTTTTGTGTATGCATTATTAAGCATAAGAAGTAACATATGAATTGGGTATACTTATCATTGTTAAATGTGCTTAAAAGAGTTCATTTATAATATGGTCTTATGCACATGAAATATGTAATAAGAGATTATATACAATTGGTATACTTTTAAAGTCACTTTATGTGTAATATATAGGGATAAGTGTATATATCTTGTATATAGTGTATTTGAAATAAAATGATAATAAAGTAGGTATATTATGAATCTATCAATTATAATCGAAAATAGTGGTTGGCATAATAGTCAAATGGATGTAAATTATTGGTTAAATTGTTTGTTGTTTTAGTTCATAGTAAATGGATAATAATGGATATGACTTGTGCTTAAAGCTTGATTGGTGTTTTGGTTGTGTGTTTGTATTTTAAATATGGTAATTTTTGGCATGTGAATTGGTGCATGGTTTTGTGACTCAAATAAATGTGTAAAGTATGTTTGTTCATAAAGACCATTATCAATGCCGCTTATGATAATAGATAAAAAGATTGATATGTGATTTGTTTGGTTTAATGAGTGCGTGTATAAAAATTATGAAATAAAATGTTTAGTATTTACTTAGTATTCGAATACCATTATAACAATGAGCACATAATTTATGTATGTATTTTTAAAGCATATTTATATGACTTTGAGTTTTGAATTAAATTCGTGTTACGATTTATAAAGTAGGTTTAATTTTTAATCGGCCATATGCTTTATTTATACTAATATGACCTATGTGAAAATGTGAACGTTCTGAAGCTTTGTCTTGTTCAATAATGTCTCGTAACCTTAATCTGGCGACAGATACAGGTTAGAAGGTGTTACAAACAGAATGCTTAGAATTGAGTACACGGGTAGAGACACAGGCATGTGTCTCAGTCGTGTGAAAGACATGGCCTCAAGCATAGACATGTGTCTTGACTGTGTGAAGTCTGCACCTATTTTATGAAAATTAAATTAACCACATGGCCTAGCATATGGGCGTGTAACTTGGCCATGTGACTTCAATTTGTTCATGCCTTGCAAGTCAGACAGTTACACGGGTTAGGGACACGGGAGTTTGTAACCACATGGCCTGCCCATACGGGCGTGTCCCAAACCATACAGGTGTGTGACCCCTGTTTATAGCAAAAATTTTCTAAGTTTTGTAAAAATTATCTAAGTTCTCGATTTAGTCCCGAACTACTTCCAAAGCATGTTTTGGGCCTCGTAGGCTCGTATTAGGGACTTTATGATTGAATATAAATGATTTTAATTTGGATGCCAATTTATGACTCGATTTGTATGTTCGTTTGCAATGTAAGTTCGGTGATGCCTCGTGCCCTGTTCTGGTGTTGAATACGGGTAAGGGGTGTTACATATAATGCTTCATAGGGAGCCATTTGATGCTTGATAGGAAATTGTTATTATACACAAATTCATTTAACCGTAAATAACTTTCCCAGCCTCTTCAAAATCAATTATGCAAGCTTGAATCATATCCTCTAAAATCTAAATAATTCGTTTTGATTGTTCATTCGTCTGCGGGTGAAAATAGTGTTGAAATTTAATTTCATACCTAAATATTCATGTAACTGTTTCCAGAATCTTGAGGTGAATAGGGGATTCCGATAAGAAATAATCGACATAGGTACACCATGCAATCTGACTACCTCAACTAACTTCGGAAGTGACCAGTCGATTCTAACAGCAAGAAAATGAGCTGACTTCGTAAATCGATCAACTATAACTCAAATGACATTTCTTTTGCTTGGAAATAATGATAACCCAATCATGAAATCCATTTTAATACGTTTCCATTTCCATTCATGAAGTAAAATAGACTAAAGAAGCCTAATGAGAACCTGATGCTCCGCTTTAACTCGCTGACAAGTCAAACATTTAGCTAAAAATTCAACAACCTCTCTTTTCATATCGGGCCACCAATACATTTCCTGTAAACCACAATACATTTTTGTTCCACCAAGGGCATAGCAAAAGGACTATCGTGAGCTTTGCGAAGTATTAACTCTTTTAAATTGACAACATCTGGAACACAGATTTGATTACGAAACCTCAAACAACCTTGATCATTAATACTAAAATCTTTTACTGTGTCACATTGAACCATTTCCTTTTTTCTAGAAAACTTGGTACTACAAGCCACACCTTTCTGATTTGTTCAAAAAACACTAGTTTGATTCTCAATTCAGCTAATAAGCTACCATCACTATTAATACTGAATTGAGCGAACATCGCCTGCAACTCGACTATTGCTTTTTTGCTCAACACGTTAGGTACTACATTAGCTTTTTCTTGATGGTAATCAATGAGACAGTCATAATCTTTCAGGAGTTCAACCCAAAAACGCTGTTTCAAATTTAACTCCTTTCGGGTTAAGAGGTATTTAAGACTTTTTTTATCTATATAAATATGACACTTCTCACCATACAAATAGTGCCTCCAGATCTTTAGAGAAAAAACCACAACGACTAGCTCTAAATTATGCATCCGATAGCTACATTCATGCGTTTTCAACTGGCAGGACGCATACACGATCACATTACAATCATGTATCAGGATACAACCTAAACAATTCAATGAGGCATCGCTATAGACCACAAAGTCTTTTCCCGATTCATGCAAGGTTAAGATTGGTGGTCCGGTCAATATCTGTTTTAATTTTTCGAAACTCTCTTGGCACTAATCGCTCTAAACAAACAGAACATTCTTTTGTAAAAGCTTCATCATTGACATAACTACCTTTAAAAACCATTTACAAATCTTCGATAATAACTGACCAAACAAAGGAAACTACGGACCTTTAACACATTTCGCGATGCTTTTCACTGTAAGATAGCCTCGATCTTTTTCTGATCAACACGAATCCCTTCTGCAAAAATGACATGTACCAAAAATACAATCTAGGGTAACCAAAATTCGCATTTACTAAGCCTCCCGTACAATTGCTTCTCTTTCAAAACTTACAAAAAAAATTCTAAGATGTTGCTCGTGTTTAGCTTCTGATTTCGAATAAATTAGGATGTCGTCGATGAACACAATTACAAACTGATCCAGTAAAGGCTGGAAGATGTGGTTCATGAAATCCATGAATGTTGCATGAGCATTTTTCAATCCAAAAGGCATCATCTGTAACAACCCATTTTCAGTGAAATCAGAACAGTGGTTTCGGGACGACAAATCCGAAGTAAAAAAAATTATTTTATTCTTATTTTATGGTCTACAGTATGATAGAAATATAGTATAAAAATTTCGCTAAGAAATTTTACCATTTACATACTTAATTTGATTAAAAAAAGGACTAAATTATGTAAAGTGCAAAAGTTGAGTTCCAATAGCTAAAGGTATTAAATAGCTATAGAATTTTAAATTGGAGGTCCTTATATAGTAATTAGCCATGGGTTGTCATTTTTGAAATTTGAATGAATTATTAAGGTTAATTTTGGAAATTAGTGATTAAAGTTATAATTAATTAAATAAAACAAACTATTATCATCCATTATCATCATCTTCCACCAAAATTTAAAAAAAAAAAGAACCTAGCTATGGAAGTTTGAAATTTAGGCAAGCTTATTTTGCTCAATTAGGTATGTATTTTTGTTCCGTTTTTTATGATTTTTATGTTTTCGGGATCGTTGTAGCTTAATCTATCTAGCTCGGGGATTAATTTGCAAAACCGTTAAAGTATCATGGTTTTGCTATTGAAGAACATGCTTGAGTTTTGAAGTTTGATGATAGAAAATGAATGGTTGTTGTTAGATAAACAACTTTTATAAAGAGAATTTTGGTGAAATCATCAATTAGTGGCTAAATTGAAAAAGGTGATAATATTATGGTAATATTTATGAAATTGTGAATTATATGTGTTGCTATTAATATGTATAAAAATTAGCTAGCCTTGGGTAAGGATTAAATTGCATGAAATTCATTTTCGAGCCTAGGGACTAAATTACAAAGGAATTACAAGTATAAGACAAAATGGTAATTTTGAAAAAATTACAAGTTAGGTTAAATTGAATGAGAATTATATTGAAATGAGTTAAATTCATTCGTATAGATCCTGTCAGACCTCATACAGAGTTAGATCGAGATAAAGAGAAAATATCAGATTAGTTGCCTTCGTATCTACGTACACTTATCGAGGTAAGTTCGTGTAATTAAATTGTATACTTATATGTTTTAAATTGAATTATTGGTTTGTGAATTGTATAATTGTTATGAATGAATACCAATTGTATATTCAACAATTACCGAGCCCCGTTTGAACCTTAGGAATCGATAGGATACAAATGAGATGTCATTAGGGTTACCGATTTTTAGCTCTTATGAGCTTCCGTTTATAGCTCGTATGAGCATACATGTACATGGATTGACGGAATACAATTGAGTACACCTTACTACCCGCATATCCAAAAATATTCTAAATGGTTCAACAGGCACAGCTCTGTTACGAGTTTATATGAGTTCGATACGAACAAGTATTTACATGAATTACATGGAAATGGTTTGTTTATGATATATGATTACATGGAATAGATGATGTATATGAAATTTGAATAATGGTTGAACTCATGCATGATTCTCGATTTTATATGAATTATATGGCTAACAAGGTTGATGATTATGTGTTAGGCTTTTGGCCAAACAGAGTTGAGATATGTTTTAGTTTACTTACTTTAAATGTAATTAAATGGTAATATAAATTATCTATTATACAAACTTACTACGCTTAAATGCTTTCTCTGTGTTATTTTCCGTGTGTATTAGCCCAAATTTGACAGGACTGAAGATAGAATAAAAAAGGGTTAAATAAATAAGTATTTATCTATTTTAAAAGTCCATTAAAAGTCCATATACAGAGTCCAAAAGAATTAAACCCCAGCAGCCCAAAATACACCCGTGGCCCAATTTAAACCAAACCAGGTTACACCCAAGCCTAAATAACAGACCCTAGACTAAAGTGGCCCAAAAGGCCCAAAGCGGTAAAAACAGACAAGGAAACCCTAGGGTTTCTTGATAACACAACGCCGCAAGGAGTTTCTAGAAGTTTCGGGCACTCCAAACGACGTGACCTTTCATCTCACAAATTCAACAGCCCGATCGTCGCCACCAAGCACGCCGTAATTTCTCATCTCTATCAGCACTAGACTTCAGGCCTCCATCAACGCTAGCAACCTTCCATCACCGAGATCTTCGGGGTATCTGCAAGAAAAGGAAAGAAATCAAAGCAAAAGGTAGCAGATATACTAGAGCAGGAAATGGAAAGAAATCTTCTGATTTCTTTCCAAAATAGGCAGTAGTCTGAGGCTATAAAGCCTTTCGCAAAATCTGTAAATAGGGACACGAAAAGAAAACAAAAATATAGAAAAAAGATTTTACCAGCAGTTGTATCCATTTAGAGCAGAAGAAATAAAAAAGCAGTTCTTTTTTCGTTTCTTACGGTAATCAAATCATTTTTTTATTCTTTTCTTTTTCTTCTATTTGTTTTCTGACCTGTATACATTGATTTGAGAAATAATAAAAGAAAATAAAAGAAAAAGGAGGCTACCTGACGATTGGCGAAGGAAGGGAATGGTTTTTCGAACCCTAGACACCGTGCGCAGTGGTCCTTAGGGCGGCGCGTGGGCGCGTGAAACCTACGACCGGGGCGAGGCCTACAGAGGCCAGAGCCCGGAGCTTCTCTCCTTTCTCTCTCTCTTTCAGAGAAAATTTTAGGTTTTTTTTAAAAAGTCGGGTTTCAAATGAGTTTAAGGCTGAGAAGTTGGCTTATATAGCCTTAACGAAGCGACATCATTTCATAACCCCAAGATCCGCTCGTGGACCCGATTACCCGGGGAGGGTCCGCGCGTTTTTTAGGATTGGGTTAATTACCCAATTGATCCTTCCAACCTTTTTGTGTTTACAATTAAGTTTTATTTTATTTATGATTTAACCCTAATATTTTGTCTCAATTGTGATTTAATCCTTAAAGTAGCTACTTTAAGTCCCAGTTTAAAACGCAGTCGTTTTGGGAATAGGGAAATTTTCCCAATGAGTCCCTTTTGTTTTGCGATCGTTTTAATTAGGACCTAAATTCAGTTCTATTTCTTTTGAATTCGCCCAGTAATTTTGCTGAATTTTAAATTTAGCCCAATAGATTTATTTTCATTTTATTTTATATTTAAATATTTCATATATTGTAATTTGCTTTTGTTTTTTTACCCTACTTTTATATTATATATTGAAAAATTATTTTATTAATATTATTTATTATCTATTGTTTTTTTTCACAAATTATTATTATTTTACATCATTATTTTTTTTATAATTATTCTATTTTTACTTGTATTATATATTTATTAACTATTTATATATATTGTTTTTACATATATACTTTTATTATTTTAGATTATATCTATTATATTTCTTATTTCCTATATATTTAAACTATATTTTATTGTATAACGTTTATTATATTTTTATTTTTATTCTATATTACTTACTGTTTTTGTTATGTATATCATATATTATCTATTATATTATTTATGTTTATATTATTCATTATATTATTTATAATTTTAAAATTTGTAAATTAAATTATTTTTTTAAAACTCATATTGTATTCATATTAAATTATTAATTATTTATCATGTATTATTTTATATTTTTTTATATATTATGTGTTACTTTATAAGTTCTCTCACATACTTTTAAACCAATATATTTTATATATAATTATTACCCTTTTATAAATATTTTGTTAATATGTATATTGTATATTAAATACTATTTTAAAATTATTATTAAATATCATGTTTTATTTGTGTTTCATGTATATTTTGTTAACAATTGCTCATTTCATTTTATTTTATATTGCATATATCATGTGTTAAATGTCATTTTATATTTATTATTTGATATTACATTTTATGCTCATGTACATTGATGTTGTATTACTTTGTTGTATATCATGCATTATCTAATTATTACTTTGTATGTTTGTACGTTTTGTTTATTCATTTCTCAATACATGCTATATATATCTTTGTATGCATATTGTTAATATTCGCTATGTATATATTATCTTTGTCTGAATGTATCTAATGCACGATCTTTATATTATTGCCATCATTTTGTTTAAATGCATGTATTATTTATTTACTATAATAATATGTTACTATGCATGATTTATAATACAATACAATTCCCCACGCATCATTTTAAGGCCCCAAAGTTTTCAAAAAATATAAAGGCAATGCTTGGTGTTTGGAAATTTCGAGAAAGTAGTGCCCTAACTTATTGGGTTGCAACTTTTCTCGTTAAGTTCGAATAATCAAGTACCCTTCTTAGTTTTTAAATGTTTGCAAAACGTGAGCAACTGTCTTGGAATTGCAAAGCAATATGTCCTAACTTGTTGGATGTAGCGTTTTGTTGTTTCGAGATAGGGATTTCTAAAAAGCTAACTTAGTGTCAATACTTTGATACGAGTGAACTCTAATTTACAAAAAATCAAAATATTCTAAAAGGGATGGCATCTTAAAATTTTTGAATCTTCGACATTAAAGACACTTGATAATCAATTAGGTACCAATTTTTGGGCGTTACGAGGGTGCTAACCCTTCCTCATACGTAATCGGCTCCCGAACCCGTTTTCTGATTTCGTAGACCAAAACTAATGGTTTTAAAACAAAAGGTTTTAAAGTGATCCAATCGCACCTAAAAAGATTGGTGGCGACTCATGTTTTCGTTTTTAAAGTCGATTCCCATTTTCGAAAACTCGATTTAAAAATGGTCTCGACACCGTGTTTTATAGTAATTTGGAAGCTTGTTCGGTTTGGAAGCTTGTTGGAGCTATATCACACTATCAGCTCTTTTGGTACTTTTGGATATTTAAATTTGGTTATAATGGCATGTATAGGTTAATTTGGCCTATGTTAGCATATAAGCATTTTGTTGAGATTAGGCACATAAATGGCTTGTGTTTAGTATATTTTGATGTATATATATGTGGCCTTATTATATTGAGGTTTGTTAGAATGGTATATTTGGTACCATTTGGGATTATGTGTACATGTATTTGGTTATTTAGGTAAGTTTGGATACTTGGTTGACATGTTTTTAAGTTGTCATTTGAAGTGCCTAAGGGCATATTGGTTGTATGTGGTGATAATACATGTTTAAGACTTGATTTTAGCTTGTTTTGAATGTCTTGTTATGGCTTGTTGATGTGCAATGTATTGAGTTTAGGTTGGTACCAAATTGGGTGAGAAATGTGGCTTAGAAAATGACCTATTTTCATCTATACGGGCAGAGACACAGGCATGTGTGACACACGGCAAGGTGACCCAGCCTTGTGTCCCCTGTATCTTCTTAAGGGTGCAAGTCAATAAGCTCACACGGCCTAGACACAGGTATGTGGCTTGGCCATGTGACCCGAGTCAGAGAGTTACACGGGCATGGACATGGCCTGGGACATGGCCGTGTGTCCTTATTTTGAATGTTCACATGGCCTAAGACACGGGCGTGTCTCTTGGCCGTGTGAGTCACAAGGCTTGGCCATACGGCCGTATGACCCCTATAGCTTTGAAAAATTTCAATGTTTTTCAAAAAAATTCTTTGAGTACCCGATCTAGTCCCGACTTGTTTCTAACACGTATTTTAGGCCCCGAGGGCTCGTATAAGGGACTATATGTTTGATTTCGATTGGTTTCTGACGTGAATGTTATATGATATGAAATGTCTCTTTATTTGATCTGTAAACTCCGGTAATGTTTTGTAACCCTATTTCGACGATAGATACGGGTTAGGGTGTTACATCACCAAAATTTTGTAATGGCCATAATGCATACAAAAAGTTGTTTTCGATACGTCGCTATCTTTTACTTTCAACTGATAATAATCCGATCTTAGATCGATCTTAGAAAATACTGAAGCTTCTTTCAACATATCGAATAGTTCATTGATACGAGGTAATGGATATTGATTCTTAATCGTTAGCTTATTCAATTGTCAATAGTTTGTACAAAGTTGTATTGAACCATCTTTCTCTTTAATGAACAATACTGGGGCTCCTTAGGGCGATATACTAGGGCTTATAAAAACATGGTTTAGTAAATATTGTAGCTGAACTTTCAATTCCTTCAGCTCTACCGGTGTCATACGATAAAGTGAAATTGACATCGGAATCATACCAGGGAACACTTCGGTTGCAAACTTAACTTTCCAATTTGGTGGGAATCTCGATAATTCCTCGAGAAACATATCAGAAAATTCACAAACAATTTGAATCTTATTGACCTGATTATCATCAGCATTCAAGTTAATAACATAGTCCAGAAAAGCTTCACAACCTTAATTTAGGAGTTTATTAGCTCAAACAAGTTGAACCACTCGTTCTGACACTATTCACTTCTATCATGTTACCATCAGCACTATGAATAATAAACTTCTTTTTACGACAATATAATATCACTCCATGCTTAGTTAGCCAATCCATACCCAAAATAATATCAAAATCGCCAAATGGCATAACCAACAGATCAACAAGAAAGGATATGTCTTGAATTTCCAATGGACATCATCTACACACTCCGTCTACTAACCCCATCTGTCCTAGAGGACTCGATGCAAAACATATGACTCCCTTAGGTACATGCCATGACCAAATTAAAACATCCCCAACACTTTGAGTCCAAAATTATTGCTAGATGCTGATGTTTACGGTTGAACAAAATAGAACCTAACCTGCGCATAGAAAATAAAACCGTATGCTGAGTATATCTCAATGGTGTTTCTATAATCCGAATATTATAAGATGACATAAATCATTCAAATGCACAAATAAATAATTAGTGATATGCAATTATCATGTCTAATAACTATTTCTCATCTCATCAACAACAATCTAATTCAATTCATAAGTATAAGATCATAATATTACCATTTCATATCTATTTGCAATATCAATTATCAAATACAACATTTCCTTTATGTTGTTAAATATCATGATTTCGAGGACTTGATCATCATAATTTCAATTATTATTATTCCACTTTTACCATTTGTCTCCTTATTAACTTGACTCGGACTCAGACAAATACACAGATCCAACCAACACACTAGTTTGACACCCAGTGTCTCATTGGATAAATCTGAAGTAAATAGTTTGTGCCCAGTGCTCATCAATAAGTTTGACACCCAGTGTCTCATCTGTATAACCGAAGTGATTTGGCATCAAGTGCCTCATCAACTCGTAGTTGAATTAACTCTGAACTCTTTCTATCCTATGGCATGCCAACAATATCTGACTAAGCCTGAACAATTCATAGGGTATTCATTACTTATTTCATTATAAACTCACAGGTATTTTCATCATAAAATCACTTACGGCATAAATCATCTCAATATGTATTCAATTTCACATTTATATAAACATACACATTTTTCACATATATTCAATTTAGTCATCATGAACATCATTTAATCCAAATCAATCCAATACAACTCATTATAACAAATTATATCATCTCATGTTCTTACCATGCACAAACAATTCATTCTGCAACAATTACAAAGTAGTTAGGATTACAGAAATACAAATCGTATACTTCGAGCTATTCATAAACAATTTTGTCTTTTTCTTTTTTTTTTCGAGGAATCTTGGTCGATGTTAGCTATGGATTAACACAAACATAAAAAAGTATCAATACACAAACAATTTCACATTCAATTACTAATTTAAGCAACTTTTTCATTTTATTCGATTTAGTCCTTAAAACCAAGACTAACTTAACTTTCAAGTCTAACATCAATTTTTCATGTTGATTTCACTATAGTGCTTATTGGACCTCATATTTTTCATTTCTACCACAAATTTCAAAATTTGTGCATTTTAGTCCCTATTAAACAAAACTATCATTTGACTTTACAATTTTAGTCTTTTTTCAATTTCAAGTTTAAAACCTATCATATTAGAACCTAAAACTGCAAAAATCCAACAATTTCAACTTCCTAAATCTTTAAAAGTTCCAAAAAATACTACATGGGTCAACTAGTTTAAGCTTTCGGGATTTCAAAAACATAAAAATTACAAGAAAATGACTAAATTGCACTAACCAATTTTGGAATTGAAATTAGAAAAACCCAAGTTGTTTGTCCTTCTCCTTTCTTTGGTTCTAAAGTTGAGAATGTAAAGAGAAATATTTTTTCTCTTTCATTCCACTCAAATTTTATCTTTTCTTTAATTAACATTGTAGAACCCATATTTTGCCCGGGCCTTAAAATAAATAAACCAAATTTTGAAAAAAAAATAAAGAAAAAAAATCAAAATGCCCATTAAAAGTCCATTTACAAACAAAGTTACCAACCCAATTACAACCCAAAAATTAAAACCTAAAAGAAGCCCAAAAGCTTAGAAACCCTAGCCCACAACCTATTTTCAGAAATTAGAAACCCTAGCTGCAAGCCTCAACCACCCACTTCCACCACTACCAAGTGGCACATGCGTCCACCACAGTTTGCCTGCCATACAAGAAGAAGAAAAGATAGCAAATATATATAATAAAGTTTGTAAATGGCTATAAAAGCCATACTAGAACCGATTGTAAAAGGGGGGGATCGATGGTATTTTGAGGAAGAATCGATTGATTTTTGGAGAGAAGAGATTGTATTAAGGGGGGTTGTATTACAGAGATTTTCGGGAGAAATCAAAAGGAGAAAACAAGTTCAAAAGGTGTTTGTCCTTATTTTTATTTTTGATCTTCTTTCTATTCGTTCATTTTATCTATTTTAAAAATATTTTAACACAAAAAAAAACTTGAAAAATAAAAAAAAAGGAAAAGAGGGAAGGAACTTACCGGTGTTCGGTTTTCCAACATTGTGGACGACCGAGGAAGCCACCGCCAAGGATCGGTGGCCGGAATCCGAATGGGATTCTTAAATTTTATGGTGTTTCTCATTAATTTTTGAAGGTTTTTGGGTTGTTTTAACCCCAAATCCGGGCTCTACTCGAGAAGAGAAGCGAAAAAGGGGCTCGGAAGATTTTTCGCCCCCCGTGGACTGCGGCGCCGCCGTCGGTGGCCGGTGACCGGCGTGACGGTTGATGGCCGGTCCGATGACCGGAGGAGGGGAAGGGTTGAGAGAATTGAGAGCCTTCTCTTTATTTTGAAAAATGAATGTAGGATGGTAAGGTGGTGTTTTAACTCTTTTTTGTTGTTTTTTTCTTAAAAAGAAAGGAATTTTTTATGATAAAAAAAGAGAAAATAAAGTATGGTTTTAATTAATAATAAAACAAAATAGTATGGGGGAATGGTTTTAATTAATAATGAAAACAAAATAGTATGGGGAATAGTTTTAATTAATAATAAAACAAAATAGTATGGGGGAGTAGTTTTAATTAATAATAAAACAAAGTAGCATAGGGGGAGTGGAATCAACTTTTTTGCTTGGAACCATGCATGTTACCTTTAATTGGGTAATTTGCGCAATTGGTCCCCTCTTTTGTGTTAGCCTTCAATCGGGCCATATTTAAGTTTTATATTATTTTAAATTGGCCCTGCAGTCTGTGTGCTATTTCAATTTGCCCCTTTTGCGCGGTATTTTAAGATTTGGGGCATTTTTAATTTTAGATCTCGGACATTTATACTCAATTAATTTTAGCCCAAAGTTCTGTTTCAATAATTTGTTTTACTTGTAAGTTATCTCTTGGATTTTGTTTCTTCTCTCAATTAAGTTTCAGTTATTCTTTTTAGAATAAACATGTTTCTACATATTATTTGATTTCATACTTTTGTAATTATTATTTTTCTCTTTTCTTTTTTTTCACGTGCATACCTGTTTATATGAAATACATTTATATTATTATTACTACTATATGTATATATTTATAATATTACTAACAATTTACTTTTTACATTATTATGTATATACCATGTAAATATTTTAATATTATATTATGTATACATTATATATATATCTTTTGATATTGTATTTCTATTGTTTTGCATATGCCCTAATATTATATCGTTTATATATTTTTTCTATTTCCCATATTATCTTACTTTATATATATTTTAACTATATCATGTATATGCTACTACTATATATCTATTTATGTAGTATTATTAATAGTTGTTTCTAATATTATGATTATTTCTAATATGTATATATTATGTATTTACCTTCAATATTAAATATCGTATATTTCTAATACTATTACGTTATTACTACTATTACACTATTATTATATTTTTACCCATTACTCTTTAAATACACTTGTTTTACCTTTTACTCTTCACTCACTATATATTGTTTACTTATCTATATATTCACATACATATATATAATTTCACACATCATTCCAAAATTTTTATTTGTATTATTACTATTAATATTATTATTATCTTCACTATACTATCATTCTTTAGTCTTACATAATGATTGTTTATTTATTACTAGTTTTTTTTAATCTCGAATATTTCCTAGCTTATTTGTTATTATCTTTTATTCGTTTATTCATTTATTTGTTACCTCGAAATAAGATTTTTTGCAAATAAGGCAATGCTTGGTGTTTGGAAATTTCGAGAAAGCAGTGCCCTAACTTATTGGGTTGCCACTTTTCTCGTTGAATTCGAATAATTAAGTACCCTTCTAAGTTTTTTTAGAGGTTTTCTAAATGCAAGCCGCTATCTTGGAATTTCAAAGCAATATGTCCTAACTTATTAGATATAGCGTTTTGCTGTTTCGAGATAGGAATTTCAAAAAGGGATAACTTAATGTCAATACTTTGACGCTAGTGAATCCCAATTTTCAAAGTTAAAATATTTTAAAGAGGACTACATCTTAAATTTTTTTTTCTTTCGACATTAAAGACATTTGATAATCAATTAGGTACCAATTTTTGGGCGTTACGACGGTGCTAATCCTTCCTCGTACGTAACCGACTCCCGAACCCGTTCTTTTATTTCGTGGACCAAAACTAATGATTTTAAAACAAAATGTTTTAAAGGTGATCCAATCACACCTAAAAAGATTGGTGGCGACTCCCGTTTTCATTTTTTAAAATCGATTCCCATTTTCCAAAACTCGATTTGAAAATGGTTTCGACAGCTTGGCGACTCCACTGGGGATGTAATAAGAGAGTCAGGCCATGTAATTGATTATCTCTTGTCTTAATGTCGGAAATTAAAAATTTTAAAATTTAATCCTCTTTGCATTACATGTGTTTGTATTATTACGTGCTATATTTTGATCGAATTGCATTTGGCATGACCGTTGTGGTCACACCCTTAAGTGGGAGTGAGAAGCTACGCCTTCGTGAGGTTTTCGCCTCCATGCAGGATAGTGGATCACTTTCGGGATACATCCGTACCTATGGTTTCGTGAGATTTTTATCTCCATGTAGCCATGGGGAAATGTATTCCCCTGAACTGAACTCGATTCAAATGAGCCTATAATGGGTGATGATCGAGGAATCTGCTGGTTCGGGTACCTCAAACTTTAGAACCAACCCCATGTCAAAGGACCGTATAAGCCCAGCTTAGACATTACCCTTATAAGTTATCGTTGAAATTTATTGATATTATGTGATACTGACTATCTCTTTTCTTTTGCTTGCATGTCATTTTGCATTTACAAAGATATCGGTTCATGGTCAGTTTCTAAATTAGGAAGTTTTATTATGGAGAACGGACTTCTTGATAAAGTGGAAGGCAACGTTAACGTCCACATATGGTCCGAGCAAACTCAACTAGAAAAGGAAGACAGTATAGCTATAGGATATGTGTCGGAGCTGCCAGATTATACTCGTATAAGTGTCACACAGAATAATCTCCAAGAGCTCAAGGAAATTTGGGATCAGTGGGGCAAAGAGACTAAGCAATTATTCTACGGTAACAATGGAGACTTACCTTACTTGCTTGATGTTCAGATAGACGAGCACTTATTCAGAGCCCTTGCTTAGTTTTGGAACCCGGCCTACAGTTGCTTCACTTTTGGGGAAGTAGACATGGTACCTACTGTGGAAGAGTACACTGCTTTACTTCGTTGTCCCCGGTTTCAGAATGATAGGATCTATTCTCGAGCTCCTTGTGTCCCTACCTTTTGGAAGAAATTGATGATTATTACAGGGATGAGCGAGCAGTGGGCCACGGCCCGAATTAAAGAAAAGGGTGATTGCAAGTGCATTTCGTGGGATGCTTTGAAAGATTTGATTTTGACACACCCTGATGAGACAAAGAAGATAGATGTTTTTGCCCTAAGTTTATATGGATTGATGGTCTTCCCTAGGGCTTTGGGATATGTGGATGAGGCAACCACGGATCTTTTTCATCGACTCAGTAAAAAGGTCACTTCTGTCCCTGCAATTTTGGCGGAAACATTTAGGTCTTTAGGTGCATGTAGGAGGGCTGGTGCTGGCAGGTTTATAAGGTGTGCTCAGTTGCTTTTGGCTTGGTTTTATAGTCATTTCTGGTTGATAGATAGGGTGGTTTGTCGGGTTTACTTTCAGGATTATTCACCGTTGAAAGATATAGTAGCTTCAACCAGGAGAGTTGATGTTCCAGAAGAGAATTGGACAGCGTTACTTCAGAACCTTCAGTCGATAGATGTCGAGTGGAGGGCTCCGTGGATGATGCCTGGTGAGGTTCTTTACCGATGCGGTAGTTTTGATTGGGTACCCTTATTGGGGATTTGGGGTGCCATTGGCTATGCCCCTTTGCTCGTACTGAGGCAGCATGGATTGAGACAGTTCATACCAGCGACTCAGGGGTTGGCTCAAAGTGAGTTTGTATATAGAGGAGCCGATTATAAGAGGAGGGTTAGTGAAGTTTCTAGTTGCTTAGAAGAAGACTTATCGATTGAGAGGAAAAGCTATTCACCCCACTACGATATCGGAATACATAGAATGGAGAGGTAGAAGAGTTAATGATAATATCCCTAAGCCAAGTATGGAAGGAGTATTTGCAAGTAATGCCCTCAAAGTTAAAAATTATGAAACAGGAGTTCGATAGACAAAGCTTGGAGTTTGAGAGAAGGATAGCAAAGCTCGAAGAAGAAAAGATGTACTTGAGTTTGGACGTTGATGTTCAAAAGATGGAAGTCAAGAAAGAGAGGAAAGAAAAAAGGAAGATTGAGAAAGATCGAGATGATCTAAGGGAGCATTACAAAAGGGCACAAGTAACCTTGAGAAGGGCGAGAGTAGGAGGATCTTCGAATCAGTGGCAGAAGGAGGTTCAAGAAGAAAAGGATAGAGCCGAGTACTGGGAGAGGAAATTTCGAGAAATGCGATGGCAGAATTTGGCATTAGAGGAAGAGAATAAATGATTGAAGACCAAGGTAATGGAACTTGGAAAATCCCTGCGTTGGCACCAAAACCATAATTCTACGGTCGAGTTAAAGGAGCTAAGAAGCAAGGTTGAAGATTTGGAGGTGGCATTGCATGACGGTGAACTCCGGGTTGAGCAGCTCAAGGCGCAACAGGATTATCTGAGGGGAGAGCTACATCAAGCTAAAGAACAGGTCAGAAAAAGGGATCATGTCATTGGTGAAGCCATAGCTCAGATTCGAGAGGTTGCTGAGTATGTGCAAAACTTGGCAATTCGAGCTGACGTATTGAGTCTGATGTATTCATCATCGTCGGATGTAGGACGAAAGTTAGCCCTCTTATTAGATAGAGTTAAAGCTTTGGGCCTTAGGGCGAAATCGTATTTGTAATCCTCTTATATGTAAAGATATTCTTTTTCTAAATAAAATTTTCTAAATGAAGTTGAACCAGAATCGATATTCTTTTTGCATTCATGCATTTGCATGTCATAACATTTCATCACATCATTTGCATTCAAAGTTATAGAAAGACCTTGATTAGTTAAAGTTTACTTTCCAGAGAGGTAGAAAAGAGAGAGGTAGAAAAGAAAATATGGAAATCACACATCCTTACGGCACTCGTACTAAAACTAAGAACATGGATCAAAGGTTTGAGGAATTACAAAAAGATATGCAAGATCAAATGCAAAAGCAGTTGGCCAAAATTCAGAATGAAATAAAGGAGCAGATGCTAGAGGCTCAGAGAAACATGATGGTTGAAATGGCTCAGCTGCTAAGAGCCACTGATAAAGGAAAAGCTCCCATGGCGATCACTGAAGAGGATAATGAAGGTCCTCCTCCGGGTTTTACTCCGCCTCATGTGCCCCTACAAACCGAGGTACCTCCTAGAAGGCTATCTGTCACACTAAGGCCTCAATATGGGCCAGTGGATGCTAGAATCCCCATAAATTTCCCATTTGGGTTGGGAAATAATTTGGGTGATAGCTCGATCAACCCTATTACTCCTGATCTGGATTTAATGGAGAAGGAAAGAATGGCCACTGAATCCTCAAAACAATTGGAAGATCGTTGTAGGTGGTTAGAGGAGAAGTTTAGGGTTTTAGTAGGTGCTGGCAATCATCATGGGATTGATGCCAAAGACTTAAGTTTGGTTCCAGATTTGGTGCTTCCTCATAAATTTAAGATGCTAGAGTTTGAAAAGTACAATGGGACTACTTGCCCAGAGGCACACATAACAATGTTTTGTAGAAGAATGACTGGTTATGTGAACAACGATCAACTATTGATCCATTGTTTTCAAGACAGCCTAGTGGGAGCAGCGGCTAGGTGGTACAATCAGTTGAACCGTGCAAGAATCGATTCATGGAGAGATCTTGCACAGGCTTTCATTAACAGTATAATCATGTGACTGATATGATGCCAGATAGGATCACACTTCAAAACATGGAGAAAAAACCTAATGAAAGTTTTAAGCAATATGCACAACGATGGAGGAAGGTGGCAATGCAAGTACAACCACCATTGTTAGAAAAGGAAACCACCATGTTATTTATTAATACTTTGAAGGCGCCATTCATCACACATATGATTGGAAGTACCATAAAAAGTTTCGCGGATATAATTATGGCGGGTGAGATGATTGAGAATGCCGTGAGAGGCGGTAAAATCGAGGGGGAAGTGGCTAAAAGATCGGCCCCAAGGAGAAAGGACAATAAGGTGAATAGTCTCAACTCGAGGGAAATCACAGTTGGTCAACCCAAAGTAGCTATGGTCGAACAACAAAATACCAAAAGACGGGAATCGGGCATAAGACAGAATTCGGAAAGAATGCAATTTACGCCTATCCCTGTGACGTATCGTGAGCTTTATCAAAGCTTGTATGATGCACATGCCATTGCTCCATTTAACATGAAACCACTACAGCCATCGTACCCCAGATGGTATGATGCAAATGCTAAGTGCGAATATCATGCGGGAATACCGGGGCATTCGATCGAAACCTGCACAGGATTTAAGAAGGCCGTGGAGAGGCTTATCAAGATGGGGGTTGTGAAATTTGACAGTACCCCTAAGGCCGAAAATCCATTACTGGATCATGGCAATCAAAGAGTGAATGCCATTGATGAAACAAAGAAAAGAAAAATAAAAAAAGACATTGCTGAGGTGAAGACACCTATGAAGGTAATATGGGAGGAGATGGTGAAGAGAGGTATACTGACCTCTAGAAAAGGAGGAAAAGGAATAGAGAACCATTGTGAGTTCCATGGGGAAGTGGGTCATATGATCCAAAATTGTGAAAAGTTCAAGGTGATGGTACAAGACCTTATAGTTAACAAAGAGTTGCAGGTTTCTGAAGGTGGTTCTTATGAAAGACAAATATGTGTGCTGGAGAATGAACGACAAAGAACCAACCAACCGAGAATTATTATTTCCTTGCCAGGGAATAATGAGGAGGGGTCGCAAACTAGGCCCAAAATAGTCATCCGTAAACCCAATCATTTCCCTTATAAGGATGATAGGAGGGTGCCATGGAGCTATGACTGCAATATAACAATACCTGAGGGGGAGAGTATAGCTAGCGCATCCAGGGGCATGCAAAATAAAGGTTCTCATACACGAAGTGGGAAACGTTATGACGGGGGGAATATCATAGTAGAGCCCACAAAGACGAAAGATGTCGAGGCTAAAAGGGAGAAGGACACTGAAGTACTCATCAATGAGCCGGTAAAGGAGGAAGAGGCTAAGGAGTTTCTAAAATTCCTGAAACATAGCGAGTATAGCATGGTCAAGCAGTTGCGCAAGCAGCCAGCGCGTATATCAGTGTTAGCCCTACTCTTGAATTCTGAGGTGCATCGAGATGCGTTGTTAAAGGTGCTTAACGAAACATATGTTACCCATGACATATCCGTTAACAAGCTAGGCCGGTTAGTAAACAACATTAGTGCTGACAATTTCATTTATTTTAATGATGATGAAATTCCACCTGGGGACATAGGGTCAACCAAAGCCCTACACATCACTATTCGGTGCAAAGGATACACACTTCCAAGTGTACTCGTGGATAATGGGTCTGCTTTGAACGTCCTGCCGCTATCCACCCTGAACAGATTGCCCATTGACAGTTTGCATGTGAAAACGTGTCATAATGTGGTAAGAGCCTTTGATGGAACTGAAAGAAAAGTAATGGGACGAATTGACATCCCTCTGGAGATTGGGCCGAATACGTATGAAGTTGATTTCCTAGTAATGGATATCAAGCCCTCCTACAATTGTTTATTGGGGAGACCATGGATACACTCGGCAGGAGCGGTGCCCTCTTCATTGCACCAAAAATTAAAGTTAGTGACAGATGGTCGCTTAATAACCATCAATGCGGAAAAGGACATCATAGCGGCAGTTACCAGCAAGGCCCCTTATATTGAGGCAAATTAAGAGGCTATTGAATGTTCTTTCTGCTCTTTAGAGGTCATTAATGCCACCTTCATTTTGGAAGGAAGCAAAGTGCCGGTACCCAAAATGTCTGAAGCTACAAGGATGGCCTTACAAATGATGATGGGGAAAGGAGCATTACCGGGAAAAGGGCTAGGAAGACAGTTGTAAGGAGGGGTTCAAATCCCAAAACTAATTGAGAAGAAGGACCACTTTGGCTTGGGCTTCAAGCCAGACCACAAGCACAAGAGGCAGGAAATAGAGAAGCGCCAAGCGAGAAGAAAGCGCATTTGAATGGAAGAGAAGTGGAGTGGGAACCGATGACATTCCCACCTATATCCAAATCCTTCAAATCAAGAGGACTGCTGATAAAGGAAAGTCATCAAGTTAATACTATGCACAATGAAGGATCGGAGCAAGGAAGCCTCGAGGGCATTCGCCCTTACGAACCGGGGAGCTCTCTGAATAATTGGACTGCGGAAGACCTTCCTGTAGTCTTTAGGAATTTTTCAGAGTAATTCTCAAAACATGTCTGTTACTCTAGGGCCTAGGAGTAGTAAGATTATATTCGTGAAATAGGCTTATGTTCATCTATAATTATTTAAATAAAACATAACTTTTTATCAATTTAAACGAGTATCGTTCTATTTTTATCGACCAATATTCCTTCAAATTCTAGCAATTCTTATTCTTTTATTCATAAACAATCATTCTTTGATTCATTCATTCTTTTTATATTCTTTCATACCCCCACAGGTCCCTAGATTCAATGATATGAGCGCTGATACTACAGCTCCTAATTTCTCTGGCGAGCAAGACATGTGTTTAGAGGAACCTCAGGATTTTGAAAATGTTCAGGATTGTGACGTATCTCTCGATCTGTTAATAATGGTTAAGCAGGAGGAGAAACAAATCATGCCACATGAGAAAGAGGCAATAGAGAATATAGCCCTAGAGGAAGGGAAGGAGTTGAAAATCGGAACTCTAATTGGCGTGGACACAAGGCATGGTCTGATTGAGTTGCTTCGAGAGTTCAAGGATATCTTCGCCTGGTAATATCAGGATATGCCTGGATTGAGTACTGACATTGTGGTACATCGTCTTCTGATAAAACAAGATTGTAAGCCAGTCCAATAGAAGTTGCGAAGAATGAGGCCAGATATCATTTTGAAGATAAAGGATGAAGTCAAGAAACAGTTTAATGCAGGATTCTTGCAAGAAGTGAAGTACTCCGAATGGGTAGCTAACATTGTGCCAGTCCCCAAGAAGGATGGAAAAGTACGAATGTGTGTTGATTACAGAGACTTGAACAAAGCAAGCCCAAAAGATAATTTTCCTTTACCCCACATTGACACTTTAGTAGATAACACAGCGGGATATTCATTGTTCTCCTTTATGGATGGTTTCTCAGGATTCAACCAGATAAAGATGCATCCAGAGGACATTGATAAAACCACCTTTATAACTTTGAAGGGCACATTTTGCTATAAAGTAATGCCATTTGGACTAAAAAATGCAGGGGCAATGTACCAAAGGGCCATGGTGAACTTGTTCCACGACATGATGCATAAGGATATTGAGGTATACGTCGATGATATGATTGCCAAGTCCCGTATGGAAAAAGAGCATATTGAGGTCTTGAGAAGATTGTTTGTAAGGTTGAGAAAATTTCAATTGAAGCTCAATCCAGCAAAGTGTACCTTTGGAGCCAGATCCGGAAAGTTGTTAGGCTTCGTAGTAAGTGAAAAAGGAATTGAAGTCGACTTAGACAAGGTCAGAGCCATACGAGAATTACCTCCACCACGTACTCAAAAAGAAGTTTGAGGATTCCTAGGAAGGTTGAATTACATTGCTCGGTTCATTTCACAACTAACCGAGAAATGTGATCCTATCTTTCGCCTCCTCAGAAAGCACAATCAAGGAATTTGGGATGGGGAATGCCAGAATGCTTTTGAAAAGGTCAAGCAGTATTTGTTGAATGCTCCGGTATTGTCTCCACCCAGCCCAGATAAACCATTAATACTGTACTTATCAGTGTTCAGTGATTCTATGGGATGTGCGCTTGGCCAGCATGATGAGTCAGGGAAAAAGAAGAAGGCAATTTATTATCTCAGTAAGAAGTTCACTAACTGTGAGATGAGATATTCACCAATCGAAAAGTTGTGTTGTGCGCTGATTTCTACAATTCGGAGATTAAGACAGTACATGCTATACCATACCACTTGGCTCATCTCAAAACTTGATCCGTTGAAATACATGATGGAGTCAACAGCTCTAAATGGGAGAATGGCGAGATGGAAAATTTTACTCTCAGAGTTTGATATAGTCTACATAAGTCAGAAGGCTATAAAAGGAAGTGCGGTAGCGGACTTCTTGGCTAGTAGGGCTCTAGAGGATTATGAGCCATTAAGCTTCGATTTTCCAAATGAGGAGTTGATGTGTATAGCAATGACTAAAAATTCTTCTTGGAGGCTCAATTTTCATGGGGCTTCTAATGTAGTCGGAAATGGAATTGGGGCAGTCTTGGTATCTCCGAATGGTGATCATTATCCTTTTATGTGCAAGTTGGACTTTGATTGTACAAATAATATGGCTAAATATGAAGCATGCATCATGGGACTTCAAGCAGCTATAGAGCGAGGTATAAAAACTCTAGAAGTATATGGGGATTCGGCGTTGGTTGTTTATCAGCTTAAAGGTGAATGGGAGACAAGGGACCCTAAATTGATTAGTTATCGAAAGGTAGTTTTGGGGTTACTTGAGGAATTTGATAGCATCACCTTTAATTATCTCCTACGAGACAAAAATCAGATGACAGATGCTTTAGCAACCTTGGCCTCAATGATCAAGGCAAATAAAGAAGAAGAAATGAAGCTAATTCAAATGAGTGTTTACGAGGCTCCAGCTCATTGTTGTAACATTGAGAGGGAGGGAAATGACAATAACCCCTGGTATCAAGATATATTGCGATACGTGAGAGATCGTAAACAGGGCAGTGAAAATGACAAACGAACCTTGAGAAGGCTAGCTTGCAACTATGTTTTAGACAGAGATATCCTGTACAAAAGACGAAAAGACCAAGTACTTTTGAGATGTGTCGATGCTGTGGAAGCTAAGTTAATTCTAGAAGAAGTTTACGAAGGTGTATGCGGGACGCATGCAAATGGGTTCACGATGGCAAGGCAAATCATGAGGTTTGGCTATTATTGGGCCACTATGGAAGGGGATTACATCAGTTACACCAAGAAATGCCATAAGTGCCAGATTTATGGGGATAAAATTCATGTACCACCTTCACCTTTGCATGTTATGACTTCTTCATGGCCCTTTTCTATGTGGGGCATGGATGTTATTGGACCAATATCACCGAGAGCTTCGAATAGACATCGGTTTCTCTTTGTAGTAATTGACTACTTCACAAAATGGGTAGAGGCTGCTTCTAATGCGAATGTTACTAAGTCAGCTGTGAGTCGATTTTTGAAGAAGGAGATCATTTGTCGGTATGGAATGCCTGAGAAGATCATATCTGACAATGCATTGAACCTAAACAACAAAATGATAGCAGAAGTTTATGACCAGTTCAAGATTAAGCATCACAATTCTTCCCCCTACCGTCCAAAAATGAATGGGGCGGTAGAAGCTGCCAACAAGAACATTAAGAAAATAGTGGGGAAGATGACTGAGACCTATAGAGATTGGAATGAGAAGTTACCGTTTGCACTCCTAGCCTATCGAACATCTGTCAGAACCTCTACTGGGGCAACTCCATTCTCATTAGTTTACGGGATGGAAGCAGTATTACCTATTGAAGTAGAAATACCTTCTCTTTGAATTTTGACAGAAGTAAAGTTAGATGAAGCTGAGTGGGTTCAATCCCGGTATGACCAGTTGAACTTGATTGAAGAAAAGAGGCTAAAAGCCATTCGACATGGTCAGATGTATCAGAAGCGAATGATGCGAGCTTATGACAAGAAAGTTCGACCAAGAGAATTCCATGAGGGAGACCTTGTACTGAAAAAGATCCTTCCTATTCAAAAGGATTTTAGAGGAAAATGGATGCCGAATTGGGAAGGGCCGTATGTTGTGAAGAAAGCTTTCTCCAGTGGTGCATTGATCTTAGCAGAAATGGATGGGAAAAGTTTACCTAATCCAATGAACTTGGACTCAGTTAAAAAATACTTTGTCTAAAAAAGAAGAGAATCTAAGGTGAAAACCCGCAAAAGGCGCCTTGAAAAAAAAATCAAAAACAGAGAGACCAAGGTGAAAACCTGTAAAAGGCACCTTGTGACCAAAAGGTTTTTGTGTTGAAAACCTGTAAGGGCAGCTCAAATTTTGAAGAGTACACAGTAATCTTGTTACAAAGAGCGAAGAATGCTACAAACTGGGGCATCAACAGAGTACTTGGGATCTTTTAAACACATTTTGAACTCAAGAAAGACTTCATGGAGCTGGTGTATAGGCACTCAAGCGGTGATATCTGGAGGATCTAACTTCTATCTTGTTTTCCATCTTTAGATTTTATTCCTTCTTAAAGATAGACCTTCAGATTAATTTCCTTTGTATTCTTTCTTCTTAATTCATTCAAATCCAATTATTCTTAAAGATTTATTCATCTTCCATGTTGCATTGAAATAATGATAGATGAACTAAATATGTTTACAAACGAAATTTTGCGCATTACTCTGAAATTTCTAGACAATACAAGAAACTAAAACAGGACAATTGTTTGAGAAATTCACGTAAGTAAAGGATGAAGGAACTCGAGGAATTTCTTTCATCCAGTCTAAAGGGAAAATGAACAAAATCAATGATTCAATTTTAAGAAAAGATTGTTTTACAAACATCCTCAGCGGATCGTAGCATTGGAAGAAGGGTACAGGCCTACGGGCTGAGCGTGAATGAAGCTTTGAGAAAAGAAAGGCAAATGAAAGAATGAATGATAACGTCTAGGATAGGGGTCATATTCATGACATTTTGCACCATAACATGTTTAATTAGGAATATTCGACTCACTTTGAGCATGGCATCCTAATTGTGAGGCATAATCATTCTACAGGATGACGCGCCTTAATCCCTTAAGCAGTAGGGTAATAGGCAGCAGCATAACAGATCTGGCCTTCAGATGTTATACTGAAGCAGATCCAAGATGGTTTGGCATCCTTGTGTTTACAAGGAGTAATCGAAGACATAGCTGATTTGGCTTTCACGTGATTACGATGAAGCAAATCTAAGATGATTTGTCGTCTCTGTATTGTCAGAGAACGAATCGAAGTTTGGCATCTTCACTTTGATGGAGAGCAGACACATAGCAGATCTCGCCTTCAGATGATTTCACTGAATCGGATCCAAGATGGTTTGGCATCCTTGTGTTTACAAGGAACAAATCAAAGACATAGCTGATTTGGTTTTCACGTGATTACGAGAAAGCAAATCTAAGATGATTTGTCGTCTCTGTATCGTCAGAGAACGAATCGAAGTTTGGCATCTTCACTTTGATGGAGAGCAGACACATAGCAGATCTCGCTTTCAGATGATTTCACTGAAGCAGATCCAAGATGGTTTGGCATCGTTGTGTTTACAAGAAACAAATCGAAGACATAGCTGATTTGGCTTTCACGTGATTACGAGAAAGCAAATCTAAGATGATTTGTCGTCTCTGTATCGTCAGAGAACGAATCGGAGTTTGGCATCTTCACTTTGATGGAGAGCAGACACATAGCAGATCTCACCTTCGGATGTTTATGCTGAAGCGGATCCAAGATGGTTTGGCATCCTTATGCTCACAAAGAGCAAATCGAATCATAGTTGATTTGGCTTTCACGTGCTTACGTTAAAGCAAATCTAAGATGATTTGGCATCTCTGTTTTGTCAGGGAACAAATCGAAAAAATAGATTTGGCGTCTCTGTAGTAGACGGGGGGCTGATCGAAGATAGCAGATCTGACATTCCTGTGCTTACAGTAAAGCAGATAGAAGATTTCAGCATGGCATCCCTGTGCTTATAGGGAACAAGTTGAAAAACAGCAGATTTGACATCCTTGTGCTTATAGGGAACAGATCGAAGATAGCAGATCTGACATTCCTGTGCTTATAGTAAAGTAGATCGAAGATTTCAGCATGGCATCCCTGTGCTTATAGGGAACAAGTTGAAAAACAGCGGATTTGGCATCCCTGTGCTTATAAGGAACAGATCGAAGATAGCAGATCTGACATTCCTGTGCTTACAGTGAAGCAGATCGAAGATTTCAGCATGGCATCCCTGTGTTTATAGGGAACAAGTTGAAGATAGCAGATTTGGCATCCCTGTGTTTATAGGGAACAGATCGAAGAAGTAGATCAAAGAACTCAAAACTCGGCAAGCCCGAGCAAAATTGAGTCTTTTTAGTCTTTGCTCTATTCCTGTTAACACAACAATGAGCAAAGAGGGGCAGCTGTAGAACTCATATTTTGCTCGGGCCTTAAAATAAATAAACCAAATTTTGAAAAAAAAATAAAGAAAAAAATCAAAATGCCCATTAAAAGTCCATTTACAAACAAAGCTACCAACCCAATTACAACCCAAAAATTAAAACCTAAAAGAAGCCCAAAAGCTTAGAAACCCTAGCCCACAACCTATTTTCAGAAATTAGAAACCCTAGCCGCAAGCCTCAACCACCCACTTCCAACCACTACCAAGTGGCACATGCCTCCACCACCGTTTGCCTGCCATACAAGAAGAAGAAAAGATAGCAAATATATATAATAAAGTTTGTAAATGGCTATAAAAGTCATACTAGAACCGATTGTAAAAGGGGGGGATCGATGGTATTTTAAGGAAGAATAGATTGATTTTTGGAGAGAAGAGATTGTATTAAGGGGGGTTGTATTACAGAGATTTTCGGGAGAAATCAAAAGGAGAAAACAAGTTCAAAAGGTGTTTGTCCTTATTTTTATTTTTGATCTTCTTTCTATTCGTTCATTTTATCTATTTTACAAATATTTTAACACAAAAAAAACTTGAAAAATAAAAAAAAGGAAAAGAGGGAAGGAACTTACCGGTGTTCGGTTTTCCAACATTGTGGACGACCGAGGAAGCCACCGCCAAGGATCGGTGGCCGAAATCCGAATGGATTCTTGAATTTTATGGTGTTTCTCATTAATTTTTGAAGGTTTTTGGGTTGTTTTAACCCCAAATTCGGGCTCTACTCGAGAAGAGAAGCGAAAAAGGGCCTCGGAAGATTTTTCGCCCATCGTGGACGGCGGCGCCGCCGTCGGTGGCCGATGACCGGCATGACAATTGATGGCCGGTCCGATGACCGGAGGAGGGGAAGGGTTGAGAGAGTTGAGATCCTTCTCTTTATTTTGAAAAATGAATGTAGGATGGTAAGGTGGTGTTTTAACTCTTTTTTTGTTGTTTTTTTTCTTAAAAAAGAAAGGATTTTTTTATGATAAAAAAAAGAGAAAATAAAGTATGGTTTTAATTAATAATAAAAACAAAATAGTATGGGGGAATGGTTTTAATTAATAATGAAAACAAAATAGTATGGAGAATAGTTTTAATTAATAGTAAAACAAAATAGTATGGGGGAGTAGTTTTAATTAATAATAAAACAAAGTAGCATGGGGGGAGTGGAATCAACTTTTTTGCTTGGGACCATGCATGTTACCTTTAATTGGGTAATTTCCGCAATTGGTCCCCTCTTTTGTGTTAGCCTTCAATCGGGCCATATTTAAGTTTTATATTATTTTAAATTGGCCCTGCAGTCTGTGTGCTATTTCAATTTGCCCCTTTTGCGCGGTATTTTAAGATTTGGGGCATTTTTAATTTTAGATCTCGGACATTTATATGCAATTAATTTTAGCCCAAAGTTCTGTTTCAATAATTTGTTTTACTTGTAAGTTATCTCTTGATTTTTGTTTCTTCTCTCAATTAAGTTTCAGTTATTCTTTTTAGAATAAACATGTTTCTACATATTATTTTGATTTCATACTTTTGTAATTATTATTTTTCTCTTTTTTTTTTTCACGTGCATACCTGTTTATATGAAATACATTTATATTATTATTACTACTATATGTATATATTTATAATATTACTAACAGTTTATTTTTTACATTATTATGTGTATACCATGTAAATATTTTAATATTATATTATGTATACATTATATATATCTTTTGATATTGTATTTCTATTGTTTTGCATATGCCCTAATATTATATCGTTTATATATTTTTTCTATTTCCCATATTATCTTACTTTATATATATTTTAACTATATCATGTATATGCTACTACTATATATCTATTTATGTAGTATTATTAATAGTTGTTTCTAATATTATGATTATTTCTAATATGTATATATTATGTATTTACCTTCAATATTATATATCGTATATTTCTAATACTATTACGTTATTACTACTATTACACTATTATTATATTTTTACCCATTACTCTTTAAATACACTTGTTTTACCTTTTACTCTTCACTCACTATATATTGTTTACTTATCTATATATTCACATACATATATATAATTTCACACATCATTCCAAAATTTTTATTTGTATTATTACTATTAATATTATTATTATCTTCACTATACTATCATTCTTTAGTCTTACATAATGATTGTTTATTTATTACTAGTTTTTTTTAATCTCGAATATTTCCTAGCTTATTTGTTATTATCTTTTTATTCGTTTTATTCATTTATTTGTTACCTCGAAATAAGATTTTTTGCAAATAAGGCAATGCTTGGTGTTTGAAAATTTCGAGAAAGCAGTGCCCTAACTTATTGGGTTGCCACTTTTCTCGTTGAATTCGAATAATTAAGTACCCTTCTAAGTTTTTTTAGAGGTTTTCTAAATGCAAGCCGCTATCTTGGAATTTCAAAGCAATATGTCCTAACTTATTGGATATAGCGTTTTGCTGTTTCGAGATAGGAATTTCAAAAAAGGGATAACTTAATGTCAATACTTTGACGCTAGTGAATCCCAATTTTCAAAGTTAAAATATTTTAAAGAGGACTACATCTTAAATTTTTTTTTCTTTCGACATTAAAGACATTTGATAATCAATTAGGTACCAATTTTTGGGCGTTACGAGGGTGCTAATCCTTCCTCGTACGTAACCGACTCCCGAATCCGTTCTTTTATTTCGTGGACCAAAACTAATGATTTTAAAACAAAATGTTTTAAAGGTGATCCAATCACACCTAAAAAGATTGGTGGCGACTCCCGTTTTCATTTTTTAAAATCGATTCCCATTTTCCAAAACTCGATTTGAAAATGGTTTCGACAAACATTTCTTATTTATATTATATAAAATAAAAATTAACTAAGTTTACACTATAATGTTAATATACTTTAAGCCACCATCCCACGTTAACCTTAAAGTGGTAAAATTGCTAATTTAGGCCCTAAATCATTTTCCAATTGAGATATTCTTAAGAAATTAAACTTTTGACATTTTTCAATTTAGTCTGTGTATCTCAATTAATCCCTAATTCGATAAAATTACCTAAACGAAATTAAATTTCCTTCTAATATAAATCCTTAAATATTTAATAAAAATATTTACTGGTCTAGTTTATGGAAATAGGGCCTCGAAACCATATTTTTTTGTCACTACAGACTTTTGGGTTGTTACACTCATTGTGAACTACTTGCTCAAGAGGTTCTTAATTTGCAACAAATACCATACTTAACTCCATGTCATGAGCTCGAGAAGTTAATTCTTTAAAGGACTTTGATTTTATGCCTTGGCGAATGTGGTGCAAGCCCCAATTCATGCATTGTATGCACATGTTAATGGCAAAGGATTCTGAAAATTTATCTTTGCATTTTAGACTTGGATTCCTTTAGCGATGGATGTAATTGATACTAACTTGTCTTTCCATTATTTTAAGCTTATAAGCTCAATCATGTTGACAATGTCACGAGTGTACAAATTGAAAGAATTTCCTTTCAATGATCAAATGAACTGCTCCATGAGATTTCCATCGATGTCGTTTTTATTACAGGTTTCCATGAATTGAATGACACGTTGACATGGATTTCCTTTGCCATAGAACTATTAGATTTTCAAGGGTTGATAATTTTCAAGTATCTTCAAATGATAAATCTTTTGAATATAGGATTTTGAATATGTATGTGAAGGTAGAACAATACTTCTAACTTGATATTTAATGGCTTATTTGATGAGCTCCTTCAGTTGATATGAAGAAACACTATGAAGTCATTCTTGAACAACTATGATTTCACTAACTTGTTGGAGAGTTTGATGTTGATTTTCATTGCAAGAAGTTTGGTTGCTTCCACTTAGATGTTCAATTTGAGTCACCATGAAAGGGGTCCGATTATCCATTCCTTTAAGGCTTATAGTAAGACTCTCGACCGTCTTTGCTAGAGACGCCACTTGTTCTTCCAAGGTTGTTCTGCCATTTTTCATGACATTCATTACTCTAGAATCTGGCATTGAGCATTGAATAATTTGATCGAACATCTCTGTCATTCATTACACTTGATACATGAATAAAATCTTCTTCTAAGTCATGAATCATAAAGTAGTTTGTCATTGAGCATTGAAGAATTTGATTGAACAACTCTAAAAGTGCTTTCGTCTTCTTCTTAGTGCCATATGGATGATCAAGGGCATTGGTGCTTGACGATAAAGTTGAACGAGCAATAGGGTTAGCTTAAGCAAGCTTACGAGCTATTTTATTGATGATGATCGTTTTCGGTATTTTGTTGATGATTATCTTCTTTGAGGCCATTGCACCTTTGAACTTTGACTTTTGGAGAGAAGAGATGAAAGATAGAGATTGTACTACTGGGTATGTTAGAAATTTGTACACAAATTTTGAGTTGAATATTGACTTGAAAAATTTGGAGTCAAATTTTATTTATCACTTGAAAAGAAAATTATAATCTCTAAAAATTTCTTTAATACAAAAAAATTCTCCTTTGATTCTTCTCTTCAACTTGAGCTTCAATCCAAGGGTTGTCTAAACTTGATATTGGAAGGATGTAATTTACTTTAAGTGTCGCTAACTTGCTCTTGAAGCTGGTTTTTAAGATATGCTTGCTTGTGAATTTGATTTGATTTTAATTCAAGGGTTGTTGAGACTTGATCTTGAACCAATGTTGTTCGCTTCAATGGCCTTTTAGGCTTAATCTTGAAAAAAAATGAGTTTAGCCTCTTTTATGTCGATTCAATTGAATTGAAAAGTGACTTTCTTCATAAATGAATTTTGACCTCATCTCTTAAATTGAATTGGATTGAAAGGCAGCTTTTCTTCAGAATTGATACGATGTTCGCCAAAATTTCATCAAGTTCTTCAACTTTTCTTCAGTTTCTTAACTTGTGAATATATATACAATGGCTTAGGGTGACTCCCTTTTTAGTGTCAGTCACTTAAAAAAAATAGCGTTCTTGTAGAATTTATTTTTTTATTTAAGGGCTCTAGATGAATTTAAACTCTTTTATTTTTTTTATATCTTATTCATTTAATTAATTAGAGATAAATAATTATTTAACATTATCACTTTATTATTTTTATTTAATTAGTGGCAATATAAATTTTTTTATCATTTATCTTTTAATTAATTTAAATTAATTGGAGAAAAATAATTATGATATATATATAATGTTATCATTTTACCCTACAGTAATTTTAACTTGACCCATGGTAATATTGGCTTGACATGTGATATTTTGTAATTGGTTCAAAAATTTTTATCTACACATATTAATTTAAAGATTTAGGGTTCTAATACTTACCTTCTTATTAGTGGGAACATTAGTGGTTTAATAGGTATAAATGCAATAATGAGAAATCGGTAACACCCATATGACTGGAAAATCACAAGGTGGCTCCATTCCCTTCCTATTTCCCCAATCCCTACTCTATATCCCTTCCACAATGCTCTGTATATGCAAGCCAAAACGATAGAGCTCCAAATATATGTATTACTTGTTCAGAAACTATACAACAATAATATGTACATGAATTGAACTATGTTACTAGAATTTTCGAGCATCAATACACCTTTGATCATGTAAAGAATGTATACTCGAGCATGGCACTCAAGATCATCAAGTGTTGGATTTTGTGGGAGATTCTCAAAGTGCCTCTTCAACCAATCAAGCTTCACCCAGTGATAGTTAAAATCCGTGGGAAGGTTGATACTTATTCCTAATGCTCAGACAATGACATGATAAAATTAGAGCTTCCCATTATAGAATGTTCATCTACTGGAAGCCTCATCAGCAATGCTACACCTTTTAGCTTTATTATTGTTTTGTTGCATGGGAAATGAAATGCCTAAGTCTCAAACCTCAATCGAAGCATATATGAATGACAAATCGAAAGTAACTCTCCCAATTTGGCTTGTGAGATAAAAACTTATGTCCTTTAATAGAAGTGTGATTCTCTCACCAGGCCAACTTATACTCATATTTTCACGAAGTCGAGCCACAAGAGAATACTGTAATGTCACTACTTTTAGGGAAACATGCCTGATTCTAATCTCTATAACCTGACAACCATTACGATATGATTAGATATTGTAATTTGGAGGTTCTTATCTATGTAGTGTTTAGGGAAGAATGTAAATCACTATTTAACTTTGATTCTTTTGTGAAAAACTATCATTTATGACATTGGTGTCGAGTTTAATTAAATTTTTTTTTGAATTTCAAACAATTTATGTAACACGCCTAACCCATTTCCATCGCTGAAACAGTGTTACAGAGCATTACCAGAGTTTACAGAAAAAATACAGTTAATTCATATCGTTTACTATTCATATTCAATCATATTCAATCACATTTTCCCTTAAATGGACCCTCTTGGCCCAATTTATGCATTAGAAACAAGTTAGGACTAAATCAAAAAATCAAAAAAACTTGTGAAATTTTAAAATTTTTCTTAGATGTAGGGGACACACGACCGTGTGGTAGGCCGTATGGCTTACACGACTGTAACGACCTGAAAGTTAGGGTTGTTGAAAAGCATACTTCCGAGACCCCCACCTTTGGGTGTTGGGTATAAAATATTAATATTTTAGTGTTTGGAGTTTTCTTAGAAGTTGATTGAATAGTCAAGTAGTAATTTTAATTGTAATGGACTAAATTAATTATGACAAAGAAATAGTTACAAGGACTATTTGAATGAATAACCCACTATCTATATTAGTCAAATGGAGTTAGTGGAATTATATATATATAAATATGTTGGTGATATCATTAATAGATATTATAGGATGGCTATTATGTGTGATAGTTAATAAAAGAAAAGGAAATAAAGAGATGAATAAATAAAAATAGGAGACAAAAGAGAGAGTAGGTGAAAAAGAAGTTAAAGAAAAAAAAAGACAGAGAGAGAGATGAAAGTCTTGTTCTCTTGCTGCCAAAATTTAGAGGAAGAAAAGAGGAAGAATGTTCAGCCATGGGTGTTAATGCATGTATAAAATTTGTAAGTAAGGTTTAGTATTTTGGCATGAAACTTATGTTTTTTGTGATATAATACTATGAGCTAGGTTACCCATGTTGAAATTTTAAGAATGAATGGAGATTATGAAAGTTACCATGGATGAGAAACTCAAAGGTTTGGGATTATTTTGTTGAATATTAAATGTTTTTGAGGTGATGATTTGAGTATAAATTTTTGTAGACTAAATTGGTCATATTGAGTGATGGTTCTATTAATAAAAATTCCTAGGGACTAAAATGTTATTAAGTCAAAATAACATAGCTTGAATTGTTAAATTTGTGAGTTATAAGGGTTGTTTTTAGTGGACTATTAGTATGCTGGAAAAATTTGGGACTTGTTACTAAGTCCATTAAATACATGGAATATGTTGTGATATGAAATTGACGAGAAATAACTAGAATTGAGAAAAATGTTATAATATAAATTTGATTAATATTAGTAGAAAACAAGAATGGTATTGATTGAGTTAAATTGTTAAAAAAATAGATCACGAGAAGAACAAAGCAAGTATCAACAGAGGGAAAGAAAAGGCCATTGAGTAGATATCAGTCTTATTTTGGTAAGTTCGTGGACCTGAACTTAATTTTATTTTTAATTACGATTTAAATTAATTAATGCTAAATTAGCTCTTGATATAAAATGTATGCATATTATGGAATTAAAGTTAAGGAAAATGAATGAGGAATTTATGGAAGTAAATAATTGTACAATCGTCGATATATTCGACTAGCGCTGGGCACAATCTTTGTCAGCCTATCAAACTGGTGTTGGGCACACAATTGTTGGTTTATCTGACTAGTGCTAGGCGCAATTATTGTTGGTTTATCCAACTAGAGCTAAACTCACAATTATTATCGTTGGTTAATTCGACTAGCATTGGGTGCAAATATCGTTAGTTTATCCAACTAGAGTTGGGCTCACTTTCATTTTCATCAGTTAATCCGATTAGCACTAGGTGCAACCCCTTTTTGCAGTTTATCGCTAGGTACTAGGTGTTGTATCGTTAATTGATCTTATGATAAAGTTACCTGAATTATTGAGAGAATTGAAATCTTATTGGGCTAAATTAGAATTTCAGATTAAGAGAGGTTGGAATTGTGTTTAACTAAATAATGTAACCTATTAATGATAAATTGATTTTCATGTTGCAGGTTAGATATATATATAGTAGAATTGGACTCGGCATCCAGTGAGAATCTCGTACTCAAAGTTGGTGACGTTTTCTTTCTTTTTGTGTTTTGGCATGTAACTAGGATGCAAATTTAGTGATAGTGTCCTTTTGTTAAATAAACACTTAAGTCTTGGCTCTTTTTATAAGTGTTTATAATTGTAAATCCTTCTTGTTATTTTATACTATGTTAAAAATGATGTTTGTTTAAATGAGTTGAATATGAATGAAGAATGAAGAATGTGCAATCAGTAAATTTAATGTGATATATGATAATAATACATGTTTTAAGTCTATTCTTGGGTTGATTTGAATATTTATCATTTCATGGTCTTATGCATATGGTTGAAATTAGGTGGGTATCTATTTTGGTGAGAAATAAGGCTTGGAAAATAGCCTATTTTTGTCCATACAGGTAGAGACACGAGCGTGTGTCTCAACCGTGTGTGACACACGGTCATGCGTACTGGCGAGTGGTTTGGCCGTGTGCCCTCTACCCCTTAATTTTGAGAAACAGAATGCTCAGAATTGAGCACAAGGCACGGGCATGTGTCTCAGCCACGTGGATGGCACGGTCTCGAACACGGGTGTGTGCCCTGGTCGTGTGAAGTCTGCACTTATTTTGTGAAAATTAATTTTCCATACGGCCTAGCACACGGGTGTGTAACTTGGCCGTGTGATCTCAAATTGTTTATGAGTTACAAGTTAGAGAGTTACAAGGGGTCGAGACACAGGCATGTGTGACCATACGGGCTGACCACACAGGAGTGTGTGACCACACGGCCTAGCCACACAGGCGTGTCCCAAAACCACATGGGCGTGACCCCTGTATAGTGGAAAATTTTCTAAGTTTTGTAAAAAATTCTAAAGTTCTAGGTTTAGTCCCGAACCACTTCTAAAGCATGTTTCGGGCCTTGTAGGCTCGTATTAGATGCAAGGTTCACACGACCAAGACACACGCCCGTGTGTTAGGCTGTGTGTCACACACGGCTGAAAAACACGCCCGCGTCTCTACCTGTGTGATCAATTCTGAGTATTCTGTTTCTCAATTTTAATGATACAGGAGATACACGGTCAAACTACACGCCCGTGTGCATGGCCATGTGTCACACACGGCTGAGGCACATGCCAGTGTCTTTTCCTGTGTGGACAAAAAAAGGCTATTTATAAGCCTTATTTCTCACCCAAACTTGTTTTCCACCCACATCAATGTTTCAACACATGCACCAACCAATTCAAGGCATGTAATGTAACAGCCCGTTTTTAGTCAAATCAGAACAGTGGTTTCAGGACCACAAATCTGAAGTCGAAATAATTATTTTATTATTTTAATGTTTACAATACGATAATATGATTGTGTGAAAATTTCGTTAAGAAATTTTATCGTTTGAGTGCTTAATTTGATAAAAAGGACTAAATCGCGTAAAGTGTAAAATTTGTGTTCTATTAGTTAAAGGTATCTAATAGCTATAGAATATTAAATTAAAGGTCCTTATGTGGTAATTAGCCCATTAAATAGATAGTGGATGATATTGGCTTCGCATTATGGAAATTTTGATTAAATTTTAAGGTTAATTTTGGTATTTAGTAAATAAAGATTAATTAAATAAAACTAAATGAAATTATTCATTCATTCATCTTATTCAAACCATTTATTCTTGAGAAAATAGGGCTAGGGATTTGGATATCTTGATTTCCTTCAATTAGGTACAATTTTTGTCCCCTTTTTAATAATTTCTATATTTTTTAGATCGTTGCAGCTTAATCTAGCTAGCCCAGGGACTAATTTGAAAAATTGTTAAAGTTTTAGGGTTTTTCCATTAAATAATATATGTGTTTTCTAATGTTTGATGATAGAAAATGCATGCTTGTTGTTAGATAAACAACATTTGTAAAGTGATTTTTAGTAAAATGTTCAATTAGGGATTAAATTGTGAAATGTGCAAATTTTGTCATTAAATTGTGAAATAAATGAAAAATATGGACTTATAGGGACCTAATTGAAATTCGGCTAGCATGGGTTTTGGTTGAATTGCATGAATTTGTGATTTTATGAAATAAGGACTAAATTGTAAAAATGTTGTAATGTTAGGGGCAAAAGTGTAAATTTTCCTTAATGTGTATTTTGGACTAAATTGAATAGAGTGATAATTAAATAAGCTAAATTTGATATTATTTAGATCAAGAAAGGTGAAATATGGATTTCAATAGGGAAAAGAACAAGGTTTCAGATTAATCGACTTATTACGCCGTTTTCACATTTGAGGTAAGTTCGTATGTAATAAGATTTGTTATAATTGTATTTTAAATGCTTTGATATTACATAAATTGTGAGCAAGACTCTACGGACATGTTCGACGACAATTCGGCAAGTGTGAAATCCCGGTTGAACCTTAGGAATAGATTAGGATACGAACGACATGTCATTAGGGGTTATGTGATTTGGGTGTTGGTCCGTACGTCCTACTGGTGGCTGAGTTATCCGGCATGTGTTGTGGATACTCGTCAGCTTGTGTAAGCAGCACCGTGTAGCTTCTTTATGACCGTCAGCTTGTGTGAGCAGAACCATTGATAGCTCTAGTATGAGAATTATATGTGATATGAGATTGAGATAGCTTCGACTATATATGTGGCACTTAGGGTGTGAGATTCCCGAGTATCCGATAGTATTCTGAATGGTTAAACCGGTAAATCAATGATGTGGATTAATATGAGATTGATACGAGATGGTATAGGTACGTACATGAACCGTATAAGCTTAAATTGAAGAAACTTGTGAAGTTCACATTTAACCTTGTGATAGAAAATGTGTTTGGTTTGTGTTTTATATGAGTTTTATATTCATATAATAAATTGTTTGAATTGTATATCTTTGGAAAGTTGAGTTATTTTCATACGAGCTTATTAAGCTATAGCTTACTTTGTTTATTTTTCGTGTTTTATAGTGAAATCAAAGCTAGCTTAGATTCGGGAATTGTCAGAGACTTCATCACACAATCCAACTATCACTTGGTACTTTTGAACTTAAGTATTTTGGGTATATGGCATGTATAGGATTATAGTCATTTTGGTATATGTTTTGTTAATGAATTTAGTCATTTGAAATGGCTTGTAATTTTTAAATGTTTGGTTTTGTATATAGCCATGAGAGTTGGCTTATTTTGGTTGATTTGGTTGTGTATATAATTGTACAAATGGCTCTTCTTATGTGCTTGATTATGAATATGTGACGCTAGATGGTATTTGGTAATTAGGGGTACTAAATGGTTGAGAATTGAATTTGGTATATTTGTGAGATTAGGCTTAATGATGCATGTTTGAAAGTGATTATATTGTTGATTTGAGATTATGAGTTTTGGTAGGAAATTGAATGGCACATTGTGGTATTGATGTGTTTTGTATTGGTTGGTATTGAAATGGTATGAACTATTCTTGATTGAGGTTGGTTAAATGCCTAATTATGCCATGTTTTTCTGCCAATTGGGTTGGTTTAGGTTTGTGCAAATTTGGGTCGCAAGATGGCTTGGTAAATAGCCTATTTTTTGTCCACACGGGCGTCTATCTCAGCCGTGTGTGACACACAGTCAGTTTACACGGCTATGTGTCCCCTGGTGTTGGACTAGAAATCAATTCAGTATGTTCCACACGGCCCAGCACACGGGCTTGTGATTTGGTCGTGTGGCATAAGTCAATATACCCTACATGTTTGGCACGGCCTAGCATACGAGTGTTGTGGCCATTTCTTAGGGCACACGGGCGTGTGTGTTGGCTGTGTGACCCAAGTTAGAGAGTTACACGGAGTTGGACACGGGCTTAGACACGACCATGTGATCCCATTTCGAATGTCCACATGGCATGTGACACGGCCGTGTGTTTGGCCGTGTGAGACACACGGGTGTGTGTTCCCTATTGTTTGAAAAATTTTCTAAGTTTTGTAAAAATTTCCTGAGTTGTCGGTTTAGTCTCGAACCTCCCCAAATGCATGTTTAGGGCCTCGTAAGCTAGTATTAGGGACAATGTGATTGTTGTTAAATGATGATTACATGAAGTTGAAAAATATATGGGAAGTGTATGTTTAATTGTGTTATAAGTCCGGTAATACTCCGTAACCCTATTCCGGCGTTAAATACGGGTGAGGGGTGTTACATGTAAAATAGACTAATAATCAAGATTCATACATGTCATGTTATCACATATGTTCGAGTAAACATTGTACCTTTTTGATCATACACTTATTTAAACATGTTTATACCTAAAATACCAATCCAAACATACTCACATACCAAACATAATACCACCTCATGCATATACATCAAACATATCATTTCTAGCCATTCTAATGGCTAATTACAACCATAACATTGCATCATTTGACCTAGCTTAGCCTATGCATGCCATTATACCAAAAGTAGTTTTGCTAATTATACCAAAGTGAGCTAAAGGATAGTGTGATTTTGCTCTAACCCGCTCCAACCTTTACGAGCTTCTGAGTACCATAAAACAAAGGAAATAAGCAAAGTAAGCATTTAATGCTTAGTAAGTTCGTATAACAAGAATTTAACTTACCAATCATGTTCATTCAATGTAAGCATACAAACATGCATCCAAAACATTTTGGCCGATTGCCTAAACACATGCTTTCATCAAACAAGTCAGTCATGAAATTCACATGATTTTCAAGAAAACAGAGATGAGCTCATCGTGCAACAATTTCCTGGTATTTCAAGGATATTCGAGATATAATTCATTTACATCTGATATTTTCTCACATCATGAGTTTTGTCCGTTGAATCATTGAAATATCGATGAATACCCAGGTAGTACACACAAGGTGTACCAAACAGTGATCCATCAATTCATATTTAGAGGTGCTCATTAAAGCACATAATCGGGAAGCACTCTCTCGAGCATATAACAGAAAGCTCATTTGAGCCATATAATAGAAAGTCGTATTCAGGAAGCTCATGCGAGCCAATAGCGGGTAGCTCCGAAGAGCCATTAATCAGGAAGCTCCGGATAGCCATATATCGGAAAGTTCAAGCGAGCCATTATCGGGAAGATCACAAAGAGCCTTGAATCGGGAATGTAACACCCCTCACCCGTATTCAACGCTAAAATAGGGTTACGGAGCATTACCGAACTTATCACACATTAAACGTACATTCCATATACAACTTAAACAGTTCATATATATTTCAATCACAAACAATCATTTTGTCCCTATTATGAGCATACAAGGCCCTAAACATAAATTGAGAGTGGTTCGGGACTAAACCGATAACTTTGGAAACTTTGTAAACACTTAGAAAATTTTCTCAAAAATAGGGGACACACGCCCGTATAGCCCAGCAGTGTCTCTCACACGGGCAACAGACACGCCTGTGTCATAGTCCGTGTAGACATTCGAAATGGGATCACATGGCCATGTCCTAACCGTGTAACTCTCTGACTTGGGTCACACAGCCAACACACATGCTCGTGTGGCTAGTCTGTATGCCCTAAAAATGGCCATACACGCCTGTGTGCCAAGCCGTGTGCTAGGCCGTGCCAAACCTGTAGGGTATACTTATGCCACACGGCCAAGTCACACGCCCGTGTCTGAGGCCATATGGAGCATACTGACTTAATTTTAATTTCAACACCAGGGGACACATGGCCGTCTACATGACCGTGTATCGTATATGGTTGAGACACACGCCCGTGTGGACAAAAATAGGCTATTTACCAAACCATTTTCCACCCAAACTTGTGCTCTCTTACATCAAACTCAAAGGCACCAATTAGCACCAATAGGCATTTAAATCAACTAATTCAAACACAATTCATGCACATTCAATACTTCCATTCTCTATACACACCAATCACAAAACATGTCATACCATTTATACCAAATCCACATTTATAATTCAACTATTTGTACACTTCCAAACATGCATCATTATGCATCAAAATTACAAGCATATAACTACTATAATATCAACCATTTATCCTCCACAATCTTCATAATTCACAAGCATCATATATCCATCTATGAACTCACAATACAAACCATATATGAACATATATATATAACCAAATCAACCAAATCAAGCCAACTCTTATGGCTATATATACAAACCAAAACATAGCAATTCACAAGCCAACTTATATGGCAAAATTCACTACCAAAATACATATCAAAATGACCAAATTTCCTATACATACCATATAACCAAAACACAAGCTCAAAAATACTAAATTGATAGTTGGATAGTGTGATCAAGTCTCTGACGATCCCCGAATCCGAGCTAACTTTGATATCATTATAAAACACAGTAAAATAAACAAAGTAAGCTTTATAGCTTAGTAAGCTCGTATGAAATAAATTAAATCTCAACATAAATATAAAAATAATCAATTTGAACATACCAACATGTAGTTCATTTAACTAACAAACCTTTCACATTTTTAATCATAATCTTATGTATGAACTTCATAACTTCTTCAATTTAAGCTTATATGGTTAATGTACATACCTGTACCATCTCGTATCAATCTCACACACAACCACGCCTTTCATTTACCCATTGAACCATTCAGAATACTATCAGATACATGTGAAACTAGCACCTGAAGTACCACATATATAGTCGAAGCTATCTCAATCTCATATCACATATACTACTCATACTAGAGCTATCAACGGGCCTGCTCACAAAAGTTGTGGGTCAAGATGTAGCTACACGGTGCTGCTCACAAAGATTTCAAGTAATCGCAACACATGCCGATATACTCAGCCACAGGTAGGATGTACAGGACCAGCACCGGATCACATAATCACAATAATCCTCTAATGACATGTCACTAGTATCCAACTCTATTCCTAAGGTTCAACCGAGATTTCAAATACCAAATCGTCGTCAAATCATTGTCGTACATGTCTGTAGTCTCGTAATCACAGTTTATGCAATATAAAAGCATTTAAAATACATTTATAACGAAACTTATTACATACGAACTTACCTCGATTCACAAAAACAATAGAGTGAATCGACTAGTCCGATATTTTATTTTCCCCACGATCAAGATCCGAGTTTCACTTTTCTTGATCTATATATAATCAAATTTAGCTTATTTAATTACCTTACTATTCAATTTAATCCAAAACACTTAGTAAAGCATATTTACACTTTTGCCCCAAGTATTTCACAACTTTTACAATTTAGTCATTATTTCATAAAATCACAAATTCATAAATTTCAGTACTAACCCATGCTAGCCGAATTCTCCTAGTATACATATCAACCCATATTTTTCATCTGTTTCACATTTTAACCAAAAAGTTTCCACATTTCACAATTTAATCCCTATTTCGCATTTTCACTAAAAATCACTTAACAAAACTTGCATAACTATCATCAAACATTCATAATCTATCATTAAACATCAAAATACTCATGTATTCATCAATGGAAACATTCATAGTCTTTAACGATTTTGCAAAATAGTCCCTGGGCTAGCTAGACCTAGTTGCAACGATCTCAAAAACCTAGAAATAATTAAAACATGACAAAAACGGACTTACAATTGACAAAACAATGTTGGCCGAACCTAACTCAACAATGGATTCTTTTTCTTCCTCTAATTTCAGTTGTAGATGATAGATTAAAAGATGATAGCTTTTGTGGTTTTGTTATTTTACTTATTTAATTTACTAAATTACTAATTTAACCTTAGTTATATAACTTAAAAATCATTTAATACTTGTCCATATCTGTCCACTCAAGCTAATAATGGTATAATTACCCTTTAAGGACCTTAACTATTTAATTTCATAGTTAATAAACCCTTTTAGCTTATAGAACTCCAATTTTTCATTTTACGCGATTTAGTCCTTTTTATCAAATTAACTAATCAAACAATAAAATTTCTTAACGAAAATTTCACACAAACATATTATCATGCTGTAGACATTAAAATAACAATAAAATAATAATTTTAACTTCGGATTTATGGTCCCGAAACTACTATTTCGATTTGACTAAAAATGAGCTGTTATAAGGAAGTTCCATAGAACCATATATCGGGACGCTCATAAGAGCTGCAGTGTGTCCATGACACATGCAGGATCACAATCGATTGGGATGCTCTAAAGAACTATTAACGAGAAGCTCGCAAGAACCATATAACAGGAAGCTCGATAGGGCTAATAATGGGATGCTCTTTTGAGCTGTGGTGTGTCTGCAACATATGCAGAACCACAACCAATACGGAAAAACTTGTATCCATCAAATTTCATCTTATTAAAACGGAACTTAACATTTATCAGGCATGTCGGCTATATAAATATTTTTATATATTAACAAATTCATAATTCACATATACAACATTTAATCTAAACATGTAAATATATACAATTTAGTTACACGAACTTACCTCAACACTTGCTCGTGTATGAAAATCTACTAATCCTACACTTTTTCTTTTCCTCGATCTAACTCCTTATTTGGTCTTTTCGGATTTATATAAATGAATTTAACATCAATTTAATACAATTTACATTCAATTTAGTCCAATTCACATCTTAGACAAAATTACCATTTTGCCCAAATACTTTTAATTAATTCCAATTTCATCCCTAGGCTCAGAATATGAAATTCATACAATTTAATCCTTATTCCAAGCCTAGCCGATTTTTACATGTAACATTTACAGCTCATGTATTTCACAAAAATAAGAAATTTTTCATGAATTTTATATCTTTTCAATTTAGTCCCTAAATCACAATTTCATAAAAATTTCCTTTACAAAAGTTGTTTATCTATCAACAGCCTTTCATTTTCCACCATAAATTTCAAAATTTCAGCACATTCATTAATGAAAAATTTTTAATACTTTGATAAATTTGCAAATTGATTTCCAAAATAGATAGATTAGGTTATTACGATCTCGAAAATGTAAAAATTACTAAAAACGAGGCATGATTACTTACCCAATTAAGCTTGCTTGAAGTTCTCTCTCTTAGCTAGTGTTTCCATAGAAATTTTAGGGAAGATGATGATATGAATCATCCATGAATCATCCATTATTTTTTTAACTTTCCAATTTAGTCCCTTTCCTTTTCTAATTTTCCATGGATGAATCATCATAAATATCTACTAACCCTTCTTAATGGTCTATTTACCATATAAGGACCTCAAATTTTGAATTTCATAGCTATTTGATCCTTCTAGCTACCAAAATTCAACTTTTTCACTTTATGCAATTTAGTCCTTTCCTCCTAATTAAACATGAAATCGATAAAATTTTCTTAACAAATTTTTCATACGTTATTCCTATCATAAGACAGACCATGCAATAATATTAAAATGATTTTTCTTTCTAACTCGAATTTGTGGTCCAAAAACCACTATTTCAATTTTACTGAAAACGGGTTGTTACCATTTATGTCATCTGTTATTATTCTTATTTTTTTTGTTCAAAAATTGAAAACCAAGGTTGTCGAGTTTAAGGTTGCCTATTTTCCACAGCCGTTTTCAAAATTAATTTACATTGGCCATTTATTTTTCAAATATTTTTATTTAAACTTGACAATAATGGGTGTTGAGGTAGTTTAATCATATCATGAACCTGATTCTAAGGTAGCGCCAAAATATTAGCATGTATATTGAACTTGATACCAATGTGTATTAAGGTAGTCCTAAAAAAACATTTTGAAAAATAAGTTTCCCACATGTCTATTATTATAAAAAATATATATTAAAATGTGTAATATTATTGTAAAAGAAAACCACTTATTTTATGCATTTAATTTACATGGGTATAATTTTTTTATAAAATACCGTATAAATATATGTATCATAATTTATAATATAATTTTTTCTACATTGGTATTAATACAATATATAAATTATTTTTTAATATTACATATTTTTTAATATATTATTTGTCAAATATCTTTATTTTAATCTCATAGATATAATATTTGTAAATTCATTAAATTTTAAAAATTTAATATGAATTAATTTAAAGGTAAACTACATTTAAGGCAAATAGTTCAGTGACTTAGACGAAAACTTTCAAATAGTATAGTGACCATTTTATAATTTTTGAAATTGAATGGCAAAAACATAAACTTACTAATAGTTTAGTGACTATGGGTATAGTTTAACCTTAATTTAATATACTTTAATTATTATTTTTATACAATACCTACAATTTTTCGTAAAACTTACTCAATCTTTAAATAAATTTTCCTACATTAACAATAATATAGATGTTAATCCACTAACTAATATGTTTTAATTATTAAACACAATAAATTCATGCCTAATTAAAGCAGTAATAATTAATCAATATAGATAGATACCGAAAAAGCAATCCTTCTTAACTTAATAATTAAATCATCATAATTCAACAACAATAAACTTTAGTTAAAGCAAATGAATCCATTAATTATTCCCATAAAAAAAGTTATTGGCTAGAAAAATGGGGCTCAAAAAGAGTAGAAGAAACCCAAAGCCCTTATAAAGGAAACGAAGCCCAAAGAAATGACGAGGGGGAAGACTGGCATCCTGGAAAACGACCAAGGCAGATGATGATGAGGTGGCAGATTTTGTAAGATCAAAAATCGGTTATCCTTTGAAGCCAAGACAACATACCCAAGACCGTTGCATTTCCCTCCACACGTTCCTTAGTTGCCTTATCTTTGAGCTGTCTTTCTTTCCCTCCAACAATCCCTCCCCGAGCAAAACATAACAACAACAATAATAATAATAATCACAAATATCTCGCACCAAAACCCAAATAACCAACCTGCTTCCTCATGCCTTATTCATCATCATCATCATCATCAATGGCTAGCAAATTGGCTTTCACTTTGATGCCTCCTCGTTTCTTCACTGCGACTATTCAAAAACCCGTGGTTTGTTTCTCTTCTTCTTCTTCTTCTTCTATCAGGTTTCAACCCAGTGGGAAGCATCTATGTTTTCGACGCCGATTGCTCTTACTACCCCTCAAGGCTACTGCCGATCAACAAGGTTTCATTCATCTTTTCTTCACCATACCTTTTTCTGTTTAATTACGGTTAGTTTTGCAAGAAAATTGGAAATATATATGTTCCTTAAAGTGATTTACTCTCCTTATTTAAGCTGCTCTTTTTCTTTTTTTTTTTCTCATAACTAGTGGGTCCATAGGGGGCAATTTGAGCACCCGTACGTTTATCTATGTAAGTAGGACTCGTTTCTGTTTGGACTTTGGAGAGAATCCTATGTGATTCTAACATTATTTGCAGGTCAGGTCGAAGAAGATGAAGTTGTTGATAGTAAAATTCTGCCTTACTGTAGCATAGACAAGAAAGAGAAGAAGTCTTTGGGTGAAATGGAACAAGAGTTTCTTCAAGCCCTACAAGTAAGCTAGCACAAATACGTTTTTCCATTGCAAACATTTAACACATATCAGTTCTACCAAGCAACTATATCACTCGGATTATATGAGTATGATCCTTGGAAAAAAACTTCGAAAAAAATTAGTAAAACCATGTTGGACACATATCTGAGTGATGCTTACTTGAACATAGGCAATGAATACTGCATGACCACATAACTTCAACCTGGCTGCTAAGCATGGATGATGACACCATTTTTGCTTCCTCCTGTTTTATGCAGGCATTCTATTACGAGGGAAAAGCTATAATGTCGAACGAGGAGTTCGATAATCTCAAGGAAGAACTAATGTGGGAAGGAAGTAGTGTTGTCATGCTAAGTACAGTCCAATTTCGTATCAAACCTTTGTTCAAGCAATAAGGTTATGAGTCATGTACATTAGTCTAATTGAAGATGCCTTGGTTTCCACTATTTTTGCAGGCTCTGATGAACAGAAGTTTCTAGAAGCCTCAATGGCTTATGTATCTGGGAAACCAATTTTGAGTGACGAAGAATTTGATGAGTTGAAGATGAGGCTAAAGGTTTGTCTCTTTTCTCAGATGACATAAAATGATATATCAAATATTGAAAACATTGATGGGGTATTAAGACCTGACCTTGCTAAGTTTCAATGCTTAAGCTAGGAAAACTATGCTTTGCTAGTTCAATGCAGCATCTCCTTTTAATATTTTCATTCTTTTTCATAACTATTGTCTAGATGGAAGGAAGTGAGATTGTGGTTGAGGGTCCACGATGCAGTCTCCGAAGTAGAAAGGTATACATTCTTTCATTTTCATCTCTTGTTAGTGTATTTATGGATAACCATGAATAATTTTGCACTAAGCATGCTTCATAGGCAAGCACTGCATATATTCCTGCCATTTTTCAACTTCACAAGCACAAGGAACTTCCTTGTTCATATTCATCATATCATATCTTTGTTCCCATAGGTTTACAGTGACCTATCTGTTGACTATCTCAAGATGTTCCTCTTAAACGTCCCAGCGACTGTAATTGCACTAGGATTGTAAGTTTTTCCTCCCTTATTTCTTTCTGTTATCCTGAAAGTTAGCTAGTTTGATATGCTTTTTCATCTGTAGTTATGATAAGATTTAGCCCCACAAATCACTCGATCTATGTTTGGTCTTGCCAGGTTTTTCTTCCTAGATGATCTCACCGGATTCGAAATCACATACCTTTTGGAGGTAAACTGTTATTGCCACTGTTTTGCTGCTTAAACTAATACATGCAAAGGCTGATATATTTTTGTACTTGGAACTTTTTAATCAAAATTGTTGAATTGCAGCTCCCAGAACCATTCAGTTTCATTTTCACTTGGTTTGCTGCCGTGCCCTTGATAGTTTATTTAGCACAATCCCTTACAAAAGTGGTTGTGAAAGACTCTTTGATCCTAAAGGTAAAAACCCTTGCTCCATCCCTTTCCCTTGGTACTTATGAACTGCCCCATATGAAACTACTTTTTAACTTTGCCTTACAGGGCCCTTGCCCAAACTGTGGTACTGAGAACGTCTCCTTCTTTGGCACCATACTATCAATTTCCAGTGGTGGAACCACCAACACCCTTAAATGTTCAAAGTAAGTCCACCATTAACCATAATCTTTGTCTTTTCACCCTTCACATTGCTGCAAAATTTTTAAGTTCCCAACTCTTCTTTTCACTTCAGTTGTGAAACCACGTTGGAGTATAATGCGAAAACGAGGTTGATTACATTGCCAGAAGGAAGCCAAGCTTAATTGCAGGAGAAAGTACATCCAGAGATCAACATCAAGAATGCTACTGACTCATAAAGTTGGAGTGAAGAGTGTGATGTATTTTGTAAACCTAGTGGGTTATGATGTGCAGCTAAGTAGGAAATTTTGATAAGTGCTGCATTGTAAAACATGTATCTGTTGTATTTTTTATGTGCAACATAACACTCTATTTGTAATTAAACATGTAATATATATATTTTTATACCTAAACAGGCATGTTGACAAGAAGAGAAGAGAGCAAAATTGTTGTGAAAATCTTTAAATTTAATGAAAACCATACTCTATGCAATGTTCTGAATGAGTTTAGTTTCATAAAAATCATACAGCTGAAGCTTTCTTTTGATTTCGTTCTTACCATGCTGCTCATAGTGGTATCATTTCTAATTCATAAAATTAATACAATGCCGTCTGTCACATTACTCTTTTCAAAATGCAAAACATGTTAGAGGTTACTATACTCTTTTAAAATTTGATTTTTGTATTTTAATATTGAGGTCTACATATTTTATTTTAAAATTTTGTTCCTTCATCCAATTTTGCAATTTAAAAAAAGATAAAATATTTTTTTAGCCTTAATGTTGATAGTTTTTTTTTATCAATTTGATTCTTATTTTTAAAAAACACAAAGATTATAAAAAGAATTTAAAGAAATAAAAGGTTTTTTTAATATTTTTAGTACAAAATCCTAAAAAAATAAATTATATATATAATTTTCTAAAATTCATTTAAAATTTTAAAATATAAAAAGTTTCAAATTTTCAAAAAAAAATATGTCATTTACTTTTTAAATGGTAATAAGATCTCTCCAAAATCCAAAGTTTGAGCTATTCATTTTGTCACTATTAAATCAAATTTTAATATAACTTTTGAATTAAATTAAAAATAATGAACAAATAGCTCAAAGTTTGGAAAGATATTATTTCTATTCAAGAAGTAAATAACACATTTTTAAAAATAAAATAAAATGGATTTCTTTTTTATATTTTTTATATTTATATGAATTTTTAAACAATTTTTTATAATTTTTATGTACTTTTAGAGAGTAAGGACCAAATTAATAAAAATTATAAAATAAATAAGATTTTTTTTTATAGTTGCAAAATTGAATGAAGGATTACAATTTTTAAATAAAAAAATATAGGGAGTCCATTTCTCATAGTTAAATTATAAAAATTAAATTTTAGATATAAAAAAGAGTAAAGAGAACTCTGGTATAATAAATAAATGTCACAAGTCACAATGTATTATAAAATTGCACTTGTAACTAAATAAAAGAAACCTCACGAAACAACTCAACAAAGATTTCTGGTTTAGTTATAGTGTATTTGAAATTTAATCTTTTTATTTTTAATATTGATAATTTAGTTTCTATAATCTTTTGATTTAGTGAAGTCCAAAAGATAGTATTGTCAAATGAATTCCGTCAATATTAAACTTGTTGAAGATTAAATAAGCAAGTGAAAAGGTTAAATATGAATTTGTAAAGTTTCCAGTTATGAATATGAGGTTATAAGATTTTTTAGCATTGCTTTAAAGAAGCAAAGTAAAAGTTAATATATTTTTTCTTACATGGCTTCCACGCTGTTTAAAGTTGAACAAACAAATGTTTTTTTGTTTTAAAAATGTCAAATCATTTATTTCACAGAATTTACTGATCTGTGTTATAAATTAGAATTTAATTACTAAATAAAAAATTAGAGGGACTAAATTTTTAGAATTAAAAGTAGAGAATAAATTTTAGATGTGCATAATAAAATCTTTGAAAACAATATAAAAGTGGCCAACTTTCCTTCTATCATAGATCATCTAATTAACCTACTAGAGCACGAAATAGAAGCTGCCCCCACGTTGAAGATAATTAAAAAACAATATCAAAGGATAGAAGAAGCATTACATCCTATCCATTTTCAAAAAGAGAATTTGGGTTTGACTTAAGATAATTTATCTTCGTGAGTGTCACGAAGGCATGAAAGTTGGTTTTTGCCTTTGATCCTTGTGCTAAACGTTGGTATATAAAGGAAACACGTACATATATAATAGTCATCAAGCACTCTTCTAATTTGTTTTAGAACTTGTCTCCAAGGGAAAAATAAACCATGACTTCTTTTGATTCATGGAGTTTCAACTTCTTTTCGATGACGCTTGCAACGTTGGCCATCATCATCAGCAAATCTTCAGTCACTGTTGCATTACCAATCGAGTTCCGGCCAAGCCCTTGGTCTCTTGCCCATGCCACCTTTTATGGCGACGAAACCGCCTCCGAGACGCTGGGTATGTTTATCATATAATCACCTTCATAATGGCTAGTTATTGATGAGTGCATATTTTCATTTGTTATGGTGACAGGAGGAGCTTGTGGTTATGGGAATTTGTTTAGCAATGGTTATGGTACGGACACAGCTGCTCTAAGTACAACATTGTTCAACAATGGTTTTGCTTGTGGGACATGTTACCAGATAAAGTGTGTTGAGTCAACTTGGTGCTACCCTGGGGTTCCATTCACCACAGTGACTGCTACCAATCTTTGCCCTCCAAATTGGGCCCAAGACTCCAACAACGGTGGCTGGTGCAACCCTCCACGAGTCCACTTCGACATGTCCAAGCCCGCTTTTATGAAAATTGCACAATGGAAAGCTGGCATTGTCCCTGTCATGTATAGAAGGTATATTTAAAATTTCAGTTTGATTATTCAACATGAATTTACATATGAAGAAGGACGTTATGAACCATGATCAACTTGGATTCCAATGGTTGCAGGGTTCCATGTGTAAGGCCGGGGGGCCTTCGATTTTATTTCCAAGGAAATGGGTACTGGTTGTTGGTATACGTGATGAATGTAGGAGGCGGGGGTGACATTGCCCAAATGTGGGTTAAAGGAAGCAAAACAGGGTGGATTAGCATGAGCCATAACTGGGGAGCGACATATCAGGCATTTGCAACTCTTGGAGGCCAATCTCTTTCCTTTAAGATCACTTCATACACATCCAAGGGGACTATCATTGCCTGGGATGTTGCACCTGCTAATTGGAATGTAGGATCCACTTACACCGCAGAAGTGAACTTCCATTAATCCACAAATTCACAATACCTCTTTTTGTTTTATAGCTTGCCCTTTTTTTCTAGCCTCTATTTTCATTTGTACTTTCTACAGCATAGGCAACTGAGTAGCTCCATGGTTCAGTTTTTTCTTTTACATTTAGAAACTATTTCTGCAGATAAATTGTATTTTGGTCAATATCTGCTAAGATTGAAATAAAGAAATCAAAAGATTTGCTATTGTGGGTTTTTTTACTAAAGTAAATTTTAAAAAAAATTATTTACTAAAATAGGTTGTCAGCCCGATTATTTATCAAAATGGGGTGTTTTTTCATTCGCGCCTATCTGACAAGCACAAATGATTATTTTATATTAAATTTTTTTTATTTTGTTTTTTTAAATAAAATATTATTTTTTTATTTTCAAAACAGTAATTGCGCCTACCTGAGAGGCACGACTAATCGAGCCTTTCTCTGAGGCGCAAATGGTGGGGCCCACATTTTTCATGTGTTATTAAAATGCATATTTTATCCGGATAAAGTATGTATTAGCAGATTCACTAATATGATATTATATATATATATATTTACACATATATCACATTACAAAAACAAAAATTTAAATACTTATACCTAATAAAACGTGTATCTCATTACAATAATAGTTATTTTCCAAATAACATATTATTTTATAATTTCATTTCTTATTTAATATTTTAATTTAATTTTAATAATGCATACTTTACCTGGATGAAGTATGTATTAGCAGATTCACTAATATGATTATGTATATATATATATATACACGCATGTATCTCATTACAATAATAGTCATTTTTCAAATAACATATTGTTTTATAATTTTATTTCTTATTTAATATTTTAATTTAATTTTAATAATGCCTACTTTACCCGAATGAAGTATGTATTAGCAGATTCACTAATATGATTATATATATATACACACACGCATGTATCACATTACAAAGACAAAATTTTAAATACTTATACCTAATAAAACCGAGTATTAAAAACAACTTTATAATATTACCAACTTTCATCGACTATATAATCCACAAGTTTGCCTTAAATATTACCAGCTGCTAATACATGCTTCATCTGGATAAAGTATGCATTTTAATAACACATGAAAGATGTGGATATTAACATTTAAGGCAAACTTGTGGATTATATAGTCGATGAAAGTTGGTAATATTATAAAGTTGCTTTTAATACTCGGTTTTATTAGGTATAAGTATTTAAATTTTTATTTTTTTAATGTGATACATGCGTAAATATATATATATAATCATATTAGTGAATCTGCTAATACATACTTCATCCAGGTAAAGTATGCATTATTAAAATTAAATTAAAATATTAAATAAGAAATAAAATTATAAAATAATATGTTATTTGGAAAATAACTATTATTGTAATGAAATACATGTTTTATTACGTATAAGTATTTAAATTTTTATTTTTATAATGTGATACATGCGTAAATATATATATAATCATATTAGTGAATCTGCTATTACATACTTCATCCGGATAAAATATGTATTTTAATAACACATGAAAAATGTGGCCCCATCATTCTTAAATAGGCTCGATTACTGTTCCGAAAATAAAAAATAATATTTTATTTAAAAAACAAAAAAAAATATTTTTTTAATATAAAATAATCATTCGCGTCTGTCAATAGGTGCGAATGAAAAAAACACCCTATTTTAATAAATATTCGGGCTGACAACTTATTTTGGTAAATAATTTTTTTTTAATTTATTTTAGTAAAAAACCTTGCTATTGTAATTCATGTCTTCGGCCTGAGCTATAAACCTGGATTAACCAAGCATGACACCATGTGTGCTTGGGCACCTAATGAGAGAGGTAAAAAGAAATGGAATGGGATGTCATATGGATAGCTAGCATGAGACCCACAAATTTATTAAGAGTGGGAAACATGTTAAAAACACAACATGAGTAGTAAGCCCCCTAAAGAAGGAAATATACCCTCATTTCAATCACACAGCACGCCACCTTTTCCTTTTACAAATTGCTTTTTTGATATGAGGGGTCATCATCATCAACCCACCCCCCAAATCATTTCTCCCAATCTCGTCAAAAGTTTTCTTCCCATGCCACAAACCCAAAAAGGCAAATTTATTAATGTATATTCCAAAATCACTATGTCGCCAGTCTAAAAGCAAATTACGTAGCGGTGGCTTTTGCTTGTTATAAACTCAAAAACCCTACTAAAATCATATAATATTCAGTAATTTTCTCTGTGGATCGTATATGGGTTGATAGCAAACAACAAGGGAAAATCCCATGCCCCCACATCATCTACAAGAGTCAATGCTGCAATGTTACAGCTATGTCACTTAGATTCTACCTTGGACACCCCTATATTGCAAAAAAGCAAACAAACAACAACTTTCTTTTCCCTTCAATTCAAAGCCTTTATCATCTATAAACTTCCCAAAACACTACAAACATTTCCTCTTTGCAACATCAGAACTTGTCACATCTAGAAGAGATCCTAAGATCCCTCTCATGGGCGTCGATCTTTTCTCTTTCATATTCATAATATTTTCATGGGCATCATTGCTCTCAATGAAAGCTGAAGCTGAAGCTGAAGGGATTAAATCTGCTCGCCTTCTTGATCTTCTCATTAGGGACTACACTGTGAAGTCTCTTGACAGGGACTTGAGAACAGGTATTGTTCACACTGTAACTTTACCTGCAAATTTCTCTGGCATCAAAGTGGATACAGTAAGGTTCAGATGTGGAAGTCTTCACAGATATGGTGCTCAGGTTAAGGAATTTCATCTGGGAAGTGGTGTGATTGTGCAGCCTTGTGCAGAGAGAGTGATGGTAGTAAGACAAAACTTGGGTTATAATTGGTCATCCATCTATTATGCTAACTATGATCTATCAGGTTACCAGCTGGTGTCACCTATACTAGGCCTCCTCGCTTATAATGCTGACAGTGATCTGAGTTATGGTAGCCCTTTTGAGCTTGGGATTCTAGCCAGGGAAAAACCAATTAAAATAAATTTCAGCAACATTACAAAGGCATCCAACAAGACAGGAAACTGGCCATTATGCGCTAGTTTTGAAGGAAATGGCAAAGTAACATTGAAGAAGCAAGTATCACCCAATGTTTGTGTTGCAACCAAGCATGGCCATTTCGGTTTGGTAATGGAATCACCACCACCATCGTTGCCAGTGAGGAAGAAGATCAGCAGATGGAAACTGGTGGTGGGAAGCTCGGTGGGAGCTGCTTTGGGTGCTTTCCTCTTAGGGTTGCTTTTAGTGGCAATGTTTGTTAAAGTGAAGAAGAAAGCAAGAATGGAGGAATTGGTGAGAAGAGCGTATGAAGAGGAAGCTCTTCAAGTTTCCATGGTTGGACATATAAGGGCTCGAACAACACCTACAATCTAACATGATCTTTGAGTATGTACGATCATTCTTTTGGAAAGGTTAGCTCTATTTGTACCTGAAATAGAAAAACAAAATCCAACCAAATATTCTTATGTTCAATATCCAGAAACAGAACAACTCTGTTTTTCAAAGGATATGTTGGTTCACTTCATTATTCAGTCAGTGTCTAGGAAAATGACAACCCTGTCCAGGATATGTTCTTTTTCTTACATCTCTTACTAAGGGATTCAGCATTCTATATCTTGTTTATTTGAAATTTCGGATTTCAAATAGCATAAAGGGGAAGGGTTTTTCTTTTCTTTTTGGTGTACAATACAATACATTAGTCAAAAAGCCATGACCATGAGCTTTAAGTATTTTCTGAAAATGCTTGTAACTTTCACTGACAATAAAAGGTCAAAAGAAACCCAAAGTGCCCCATTAACCCCTCATCCATCCCCACTCCCATCAACATGCTTGAGATCAGATCAACAAAACATGAAAAAAGTTTGCATGTAAAACATTGGATACTGCTTCTTCTTCTTTTTTTAAGAAGGTAAGTTATTGGCTGAGAGGAGACTCTTTGATTGATAGGTGTGGCAAAGTTTGAACGCAAAGACTACATGCTTTGCAAATCCTTTTTCTCCTTTGTGTATCAAAAGTCAAAACATAATTATCAGCCAAAAACCCTTGAAATTTAAGCCTTAGGGTGTATGACTATGGACCACAATTCGTTGGCTTCCATATTATATAACAAGAGATTTTCAGCTTCTAATGTAACAGACTAATATATGAATTAAAAAAAAAAGTATTCTCGTGCAATTGAAAAGGAAAACAATTATTTCCCTCAGTTAAGATAGAAAATAGGTCTCGGCTATGCCAGCCAAAAGTGGGACCTTTAATTCATGGATGTTATAATTAACCTTCATTTCTTTTTCTTATATTATGGCCTAAATCTTCCATTGTTACAAAGAATGCAAATTCTGGATAAAACAAATTGTATATAAACCTAAATCCGTTGAAAAAAAATAAATTAATTGAGTTAGAATTTCGTATGCAGTATGTTTATACTTTTTTGGCTATGGATCAGGTTTAGTGATGAATTTGGGTGTCTTCGATCTCTTGCAAGACGAGCATAAGCTAAAGGGTGCTGAAGTTTGTGCTTGGGAATAATGCTTAAGTCGGTCTCAAAGCTTTGAAATAGAGAAATCAAGGGATAAAGTTGAAAATAATGAATAAGAGATGAAGATAAGACATGTGAAGGTGGAGATGAAAGACTCCCGTGACCTAATGATGACCTAAAAAAAGCTTGGACATCATTTTCTTTGCGAAATATGTAAAAGTAAAAGCTAACTTGTTTGGCTTGATGGTATTCGTCGAGGGACTAGGCTCTATCAAGTGTGTGGGAGCTAAAGAAATAAGAGTCAATAAGGTGAAAGGTTTGCTACTAACAAGTAGGTGTTTACTGCTAAGAAGCGGAAATTGTTGAGGAAGAGAAGTTTGCTGCTGAAAATCAGTTGTTGAGGAGTTTATTAGATGGCTGAGATTTTTCTTAGATATTCTAACAGTGTGTGTCAATCTTTTTGATGTCTTAGCTTGACAGAGCAATTATAAGCAGTCAAACATGATACACCTAATGTGTTAGTTTATATTTGGTTAGGTGATACAATTTTTTTGATGTAATACTTGCTGAAGTTTTAGGGTATGATCAACCATTGCAACAACAGTAGTCTTTTGTATATTATCCACCAAAATCTTAATGAAAGATAGACTATTCAGTTGTAAAATTTTTCCGATTTTGTTTTCTTTTCCAGCTCTTTCTTTTATTCTGTTCTATAACTTAACATGGTATCAAAGCTTAAAAAATTGACCTTGAGGGACTATGTGTGAGCTGAAAAAGTAGAAAAAAATCTTTTTCTTCTACACAAAAAAACTTCTTAGAACCTGATATGGCTTTCAGCAGCTTTGCACCCCCAAATCCTCCTGTATTCACAGGAGAAAACTACCCTATTTGGACAGTGAAGATGAAGGCATACCTGAGGGCTTTTGACCTATGGGATGTTGTAGAAACAAATAGAGATGTGCCTCCCTTGAGAGCAAATCCAACTATTGCTCAAATCAAGGAACATAGTGAGGAGGTAACTAAGAAATGTTGAAGATTGGTCAGCATGCAGCACCATGAAGCTGGCCACGCACACCAAGCCATGCAGGAGCAGCAGAATCGAGTGCAACCACTGCCATCTGGTTCCATTTTGATTCATTTTGTTGATGTAATGAACTCTAGTTCATTTTGAATTATGTTGGTTTAATGATTGATGTAATTTGGTGGTGATTGAGCTGATAAATCAGCTTTGTTCAAGTGTACAAGTTATTTTCCTATTTTCCATGTAATTAGTGGTATTCGGTAAACTTTAGGTGAAAAATTTGACTTAGTTTGCTCAGTCAATGACTAATATATGTAATGGCTATATGCCAATGTTTTCTTCTTAATGAAAATCATTGAATTTCATTCATTTTATGCTCCATTTTCTTTGTTTTTCGTTTCTGTTCTTGTTTTCCTTTGCAAAGTTCTGTTTGTTTCCTCCACAAGCAACGAGCCTTGTTGCTCAAGACTCAGTTTTGGATGCTGTTTTGTTCTTCAAACACCAACAAGAAATACAAGGCTCTCTCTTGCATTCACTCTTCTGTAACAGATGTGATTTTCACAAGGATAATGACATGTGAAACTGCAAATGAAGCATGAGACAAGCTCAAGGAAGAGTTCCAAGGAAGTGACAGAACAAGGCAGATTCAAGAAAGAGTTCGAGGTTCTAAAGATGAAAGAGTCAAAGATTGTTAAATAGTATTCTGATAGACTTATGAATGTCGTAAACCAAATTAGGTTACACAGGGAGGAGTTGCCGGACAAGAGGACAGTTAAAAAGGTGCTGGTCAGTGTTCTAGAGAAGGTCTGAGTAAAAAATTTCATCTCTAGAAGACTCAAAAGACATATCAAAACTTACCTTGATAGAAGTTGTAAATGCTCTTCAAGCTTTGGAGCATGGAAGGGCTATTAGGCTTGAGGATTCAACCAAAGGATCTTTTCAAGCTAAGTTCAAAGACAAACATGGCCTTAACAATTTTGGAAAAAAACAATCTGGTGAAAGAAAAAACAAAGGGAAAAAAGAAAGAGATGACCAGAAGTGGAAAAGAAAAAAAAAAGAAGGAATCCACCTTGTTCTTATTGCAAGAAAAGAAATCATATTGAAAAGTTTTGCTGGTTTAGACCAAGGGTAAAATGTAGAGCTTATAATCAACTTGTACATGTGGATAAGGTTCGCAAAAACAAAGCAAATCAAAAGGGCCAACCTCAGGTTGCTGAAAAGCTCAAGTAAGAAGAATAAATTCTTTTCGTTGCTACTTGTTATGCTGCAAATAGTGGAATAGAAACATGGCTGGTGGATAGTGGATGCACCAATCATATGACTCATGATGCAAGCCTCTTTAAGGAGTTGGACAAGTCCTATGTCTCTAAGGTGAAGATTGGAAATGGAGAGGTTGTGGATGTCAAAGGAAAAGGAATGATTGAAGTTGAAACTTCTTCAGGTACAAAGTTTATTTCTAATTTTTTTTTTTACCTGATATAAGCCAAAGCTTGTTAAGTGTGGGACAACTGTTATAAAAGAACTATATTTTGCACTTTCAAAATATGTCATGTTTCATTTTTTATCCTACCGGTTCTAAATTGATGATAGTCAAAATGAAGAATAAAAGTTTTCCAATAGAATGGAAACAATCATATTTGAATGCTTATGCTAGTGTAGTGGATGATTCTATCTCATGGCATAAAAGACTTGGGCTTTATTTTGACACCTTATACTCGGCTCAATTGTTGGATCCCAATATAAAATGTCACATTTCGTTGCCGAAACAACTCACTTTTCCATATTTTTTTCTGAAAAGGAAACGTAGTGGTAAAATAATTTTATAAAAATTTCAGCAACATATCTACCTATTTTATATAAACCCCCTGCAAAATTTAAATTTTCACAAAATATCCACATTCAAATTATCTCTCAAAACATATCAATAAACTAGATTTCTACGCTTTACTATTTTATCAAAACATTAGTTATAAAATACTAGCTAAGAAAACATAATGAAAATATTTAAATTTAGTTTACGACATAATATTATATATATAAGCCTAGATACATGCCATTTACATCAATTATAAAGTAAACTCTTCACCAACATTGTTTGAGCTGAACTTTGGTTCTTCAGATGCTGCTGGAACGATCTAATGAATCTAACTACCTGTGCATGAAAAAATAGACAAACCGTACGCTGAGCAATTTTTATGCTCAGTGGTGCTAATATCATATAAATCATTACATAAGTATTGGACACAAATTAATTAATAGAAATAAATTAAAATATGATTATAAATATCATTAATAACATCACAATAAAAAATTTTCTAATATTAATAAATTTAATATTTTGATATTGAAAAATCGAATAAAGAAAATAAGCTTTTTAATTAAATTCAAAATCGTGTAATTAATTTAATTTGCACAATATGGAAATTCAAATAAATTCAAGTTTTGTTTCTACTTTTCTTTCAATTTAGACCCCGTACTAAAGTTTAGACTCATAACCAGATACACGAATCCGACACCCTGAGTTGTTCGGCAACAATGGCTATCAGAATAGTCCACGACACTTTGAGAATTGGGACTACCCAACTGACTAACTTGGCCTTTTCTCCATTGACCCTCTGGGAATTAGGGAGGTCTAAATTCTCTGACATAAAGACTCTATGGCATGTGTAACGCCCCCACGCCCGAGACCATCGCCGGAGTCGAGTATGAGGTGTTACTAAGCTTAGTTTAACATATTTAGAACTTTGGATTATTTATTTCTACATTCACAGCTTTTAAGCTACTTGCATCACAGTCACAAGAAAAATCATATCTCGAGTTACGAAACTCAAAATCAAGATCCGTAAATTTTCCATAAATCTAGACTCATATACCTATCTACTAATTTTTTTCTAGAATTTTTGGTTGTACCAATTAGTACAGTTTATTAGTTAAAGTTACCCCTGTTTCAGGACTTGACTGGTCTGACATCTGTTTACTACGAACCACATTTCTCTCTGTAAAACATCCATATGACTATGAGGTTTATTTCTAATAAAACTAGACTCAATAAAGATTCTTAGGATATAAAATATACCACCTAATTATATCTTTATAATTTATGATGAATTTCTAAAGTTGGAACAGGGGATTCAAAAACTGCTATGACCCTGTTTCACTAAAATTCAAATATTTTCTAACATATAATTCCTTTACCTGTTTCATTTGTTTCATGTGAAACTAGACATAATAAGATTCAATTTGATATGTAGTCCATCACCAAATTCAATTGCTATGATTTTCAGTAAATTTTCAAACTCGCGTCAGTGTTGCTGTAGTATTCTGTTTATGGCAAATTTCATCCTTTTTATGAGTTTTTATGCACTAAGTATCTTAATAGTTTTCCTTAACATCAAACATAATCTACACTAACCATTTTCATAATTTATCATTATCAAGCATTTCCTCAACCATTCCATCACCATACCATAAGATCATTTACACAAAAAAGGTATATTGCTATACATGCCATACTTAAATTTACAAGCCATTTACCAAAAGTCTTCCGGATAGTGTGACTGAGCCTTCGACCTATCCCGACTCCTGAGCTGGCTTGTCCAAAACTACAATGAATAAGAAGGAGGGAGTAAGCATAAATGCTTAGTAAGTTCATATGCAAATAATAAGTAACATAACAAACAGTTATACCAATCAACATTAGCGTACATCACTAAAACACATATCACATTTCTAAACATCATTCCTCATCATCTTATTACCTTATAGTGGTTGTATCAATACTCAACCCGAGGGTTAAATACATACCTGTCCAAAATAACCATTTCACATCACTCACCAATACTTCTCTTTACATCTCGAATATTCCTCCATTGAGTAGAACTTTACCCGTTGAACACATCGGAATATAATTCAGATACATGGATAATTTGCATATAAGTGCCACATATTCAATCAAGCAATCATGTAACCCGCCCATAAGCGAACTCGGACTCAACTCAACGAGCTCGGGCGTTCGCATCCATAAGTGAACTCGGACTCAACTCAACGAGTTCGGATGCCTAGTTACATCTCACGAACTCGGACTCAACTCAACGAGTTCGGACATTCGCATCCATAAGTGAACTCGGACTCAACTCAACGAGTTCGGATGCTCAACCATCCTAGTGACATGTCACTTGTATCCTAATCTATTCCTAAGGTTCAAACGGGCTTTTTCCTCGAACACTTATCCTTGCCGTCTTCCGTAGAATGCCGAAATTAATACTCGGTAACAATTATATTTAACAAGTAGTTCACATAATTTACATATTATTTGAAATTAACCACAAAGCATACATTTCATAATAAAATTTAGCATAACATATAATTAACATCAATAACTTAAAAATAACCATTATGCTACATTATTTACACATGAACTTACCTTGGTACCAAAATACAAAGATTTTGCAATTTAGTCCACAATCTTTTCTTTTCCTCGATTGAGGTCGATTCCACGTCTTTCTTGATCTAAAATAACACATTTAGCTTATTTAATACTCACATTATCAAATTAATCCTTAACTCAAATTTTTGCAAAATTACAATTTTACCCCTAAACTTTTGCATATTTACATTTTTGCCCCTAGGCTCGGGATTAAACTTTATTCCTTATTCTTATGTTTTACAACATGCTGATCACTTTTATCTTCTATGGCAACATCAAATTCTCACTCTAACATGTACTTATGACTATTAGGTATTTTTACCGATTAAGCCCTTTTACTCGTTTTCACTCAAAACCGAGTAGCACAAGTTGTCTAACATAATTTAAAACCCCATATTTTATCATAAAACATCAAAATACATAAATTTCACCTATGGGTATTTTTCCAAATATGAACCCTAAGTTGAATTATTGTTAGCATAAGCTTAATCGAGCTACCGGGATCTCAAAAACGTAAAAATCATTAAAAACGGGGCTTGGAATCACTTACTATGGAGCTTGGAAGCTTGAAACAAACCCTAGCTATGGAGAACCCTTGAAATTTCGGCCTAATGAAGAAGATGGACAAAAATTGGCTTTTAATTTTGTTTTTAATTCATTTTAATAACTAAATGACCAAAATACCCTTACTACTAAACTTTCCAAAAATTCCTTCCATGTCCTAATTTTGTCCATGAACTTAAAATTGGTCAAATTGCTATTTAAGACCTCCTCATTAATATTCCAAAACAATTTCATACTAAAAACTTCTAGAATGCAAGTTTTGCAACTTATTCGATTTAGTCCCTACTTTCAATTTAAGCACTTTAGGCATAGAATTTCATCACGAAATTTTCACACAATCATGAAATCATATCATAATCATCAAAATAATTATAAAATAATTATTTCTATCTCGGATTTATGGTCACAAAACCACTATTCCGATTAGGCCCTAATTCGGGATATTACAGCATGCCAATTATATCTGATTTAGTCTAACTTAGTGAAACGGGATAAAAATCAAATTTCATGATCCATTTCAATTCTATTTTTATATAATTCTCATTTCAATTCTGTTTCATATTCAAATCACATATAGCCTAATGTAAAATAGGCTTCTAATTTAAAACATATTAAATATTTTCATCCTCAATCATCTAAAATCATAATACTCAAATCCAAATCATAACAATGAATTCGCTAATTTAGTCTTATGAAAAACATAGTATTCATCTCGAAACCTAATTTTATAAATATTAACTAAATTATTCAAGCTCATCCAAAAATCATAAAAATAAAATAAAATAAATATAACTAGTCATATTAAATTAAATATTCTAAAGTTTTATATAATGAAAATAAGATATTAGCACAAACTGAAGTTTTAATCGCTTTACTCCTTTTCTTCTTCTTTCTCCTTCAAGATATTCGCTTCGATTTTAGCTCCAATAGGAGCAATTCAATACAAAACAACATCATTTATCCATTCTAAAACTAAAACTAATAAAAACAAACTTAAATATGTATGATTATTCAGATTAACAACTTAAGTTTTCTAGTCTGAAATTCGCATATCTTTCGACTCGATTATCCTTTTTCAATTTCGTCTTCACCAGAGTACTCACTGCTCCACAAGCTATCATTTAGCACAATATTACACAAAGTGACCAATGTTCTCTACTTCCCCTTTAACATGACCAAATATACCAACTAAACTTTTCATTTATTTTTGTTTCTTTTTCACACTTCTAACAAGCTAGAACTCATCTTCTAATAATTTCCTATCCAAAAATATATCTATTTCACTTAAGTTTTCTAAGCTTCCATCAATGTCCTTTAATGGAAACTTCCAAAATACTTGATAAAAAAATTATTGGTATATATATGTAAAGCAAGCTTTAAAGATTCAAAATCTATAAAAGAAATTGAAGAAAAACGATAACTTAAGCTTGAAATTGAAGGAAAATGGTGAAAGGGGTTTCTTTTTCTTTTTCTTTTTCTTTTTCTTTTTTTCCCAATATTGCGTGAGAAAGATGAGAAAGAACTTATCTTTCTCTCTTTGTGTATATATATATTATAATATTTAATAAATTACTATTATTTTAAATAAAATGTTAAATAATATTTATTTAATGAAAATATCATTTAAAGCCATCATGCAACTTTTGATTTTTCTTTAAGTAATGGAAAAATTACCATTAAGTCCTTTCCATCAAAATGAAAACAGGATAATTTCACTTTATTCTTTATGCTTTTCTAACTTATTGAATTTAATCCCTGAACTCGATTCCGAATTTTTAACTTAACCACATACTCCTACTAATAATCCTTTGTGTTTTCATGTCTAACGGTTTTCTCTAAAAACAGTCACAATTTCTTATACTACTATTTATTTATAGATCACTTATTCAAGGACTTCTAACATAAATATTCTTCTTCTCTTCTTTTTTTTCTAAAAAAAAAGTGGGGATGTTACAGTTATAATAATTCAGCTTTGAGATATATGCATGCAAATAAACTTTGTTAAAAATCCACCTGTTATCTATGAAATAGTTAATGTATGTGTTGTATGTCAATTAGGAAAGCAAGCAAAGCTTCCCTTCCCACATAAAAACTGCTCAAGAGCTATAGAAAAGCTACAACTAGTTCACATAGATGTATGTGGACTTATGAGTACTCCATCTCTTAATGGAAGTAGGTACTTTCTCTTATTTGTGGATGACTACACTAAAATGTGCTGGGTATATTTTCTCAAAAATATTAGAAGTATTAAATGCATTCAAAAGGTTTAAGAGCATGGTTGAATTTGAATCGGGCTGTCTAATGAAGAAATTGAGATCTAATAATGGGACTGAGTACAACTCAATGGAATTGGTTCACTTCTGTCAATAAGTTACAACTCAGTAACAATTGACTATCACTTACACTCCTCAAGAAAATGGATTGAGTGAAAGGAAACAGAATAATCATGAAGATGGCTAGATATTTGCAGTTTGAAAAGAATCTTCCAAAAGTATTTTGGGCTGAGGTTGTAAACATCTTAATATACTTGCTAAATTTGTTACCTACAAGAACCTTGGTTGGGAAAACTCCTCATGAACGTGGCATGGTGTAAAGCCTTCAATTGAACATATTAGATTTTTTGGATGTGTTTGTTTTTCTTTTGTGCCAGAAGTAAAGAGAGGAAAGCTTGATAAAAGGGCTGAAGTTGCAGTATTTTTAGGTTATAGTACCAACTCCAAAGGCTACAAGTTGTACAATGTGACTATTAAGAAAGTGTTTGTTAGCAAAAATGTCTAGTTTGACGAGCATGTAAAGTGGAATTGGGAGAAAAATGAAATTGCAGCACAAACACGAATTGTTGTGTCTCAAGAACAAATTTCAAAATCTAAAACTGATACAGAATTTGTAGTTAGGGGGCATTGGATCATTAGATGAGGTTTTATACTAGGTGCAATGTGGCTACATTAGAACCTTCAAGCTATGAAAAAGCTGCTAAGCATGATGAATGGAGAGCAACAATGATTGATGAGATCAAAATGATTAAGAAAAACTCAACTTGGCAGCTTGTTGACAAGCCAAAAAATTGCGTGGTTGGTGATAAACCATAATATATACATATTTTTACCCCATGCTTGGCATATTTATGGATGATTTTTCTTTGGTTTCATTGAATTTGATGCTCCTACTCCTTTAATTTCATATTTTATACTCAGGAAAGCTTAGGATAGCAAAAAGAGCGAGAAACGGGCCAAAAACAGAAAAATTGGGCCTAAATCAGTGTTTCACACGGCCTAGGCGCTTCCACACTGGTTATCCACACGCCCGTGTGTGACACACGGGTAGACCACTCCCCCGTGTGTCATGGTCGTGTCCATATTAATCCAAGTCAGAATTGCACACAGCCTAAACATCTTCACATGAGAGTGGCACACGGTCGTGTCCCTATCGAGCCCAAGTCTAGTTCTACTCGGAAAAGGCTAATTTTAGGCTATTTTGGGCATTCGAAAGTATATATAAACACCCTAGAAGAGTATTAGAGGGGACACACAGAGTAGAAGGCAGAAAATACTCAAGGATAGCCATCGAAATCAGCTCGGGAGGAGGATCTACATCAAGACTGAAGATTTTCATCCAATTTCCTAGAAGTTCTTTGGGTTTCTTTATGTTTTGTTGTTTTCCAAATTTTGAGATGTTTTCCATTATTATTATGAACTAAACTCCCTAAATACCTAAGGGAGATAAAACCTAAAACAAATCTTATTACTATTTGAATTATATGATAAATACTTGTTCTTGTTCTTAATTGTGAGTTCTAATCCTTGTTATAATGTTTCAGAATATTAATTCAGGTTTTTGATGTGCTTATTCAGTGGAGCAAAAGTCCCTGTTTAAGAGTAGATCATTCATAATTAAGCGGAGTTGCATGCAATCCTAGAGATTGGACGACATAAATCTGTCGGATTAGAGTCAAATCTAATAAGAGAATCCATAAATCGAGTTAATACGACAATAGAGGTTTCAATTAGAAAGAAATTTCGATTAATCAACCTAAAGTTAGTTGTTTTTAGTCTCGAGAGAGATATTAACATAAATTAGGGGTTTCTACGGATTAAGTCAAGTGAATAAATTGTCTAATTCAGAAGTAATGAGTGAAGTCTAGGTGGATTCTTCCTTGGATATTGTCTTCTCTATCAGTTTTCTAAAAAGTATTTTCCAACTTTAATCTCTGTCGTAATCTTAGTTAATTAGATAATTAGTTTCAGTCTAAAATCATTCTTTAATTCTTGAGCTAGATAATAAAAAGATAGTAATTACTAGTACTTTTAGTCCTCGTGGATACGATATTTCCGGTCTCACCACAACTATACTACTGTTCGATAGGTGCACTTGCCTTAGTCGAATTTTGTTAGTTAGTTTTACGACCACTAGTTGGTGTTAAGTGGGTCTATAGAACCAAATTAAATCCAGATGGTTCCGTGAACAAACATAAGGCTAGATTGGTGGTGAAAGTATATTTTTAACAACAAAGAATTGATTTTTCAAACACTCTTGCTCCTGTGACAAGGAATGACACTATAATACTTTTACTAGCCTTAATAGCAAAGGAAGGCTGAAAAGTCTATCACATTGATGTAAAGTCAGCATTCCTAAATGATTTGCTTGAGAATGAGATATTTGTGGAACAACCAAAAGGTTTTCAAGGTTCAGAAAATGAAGGAAATGTGTATAAGTTTCATAAAGCTTTTTATGGGCTGAAATAGGCTCCTAGAGTCTGGTATAGTAGAACTGACTCCTATTTGTTGCAATAAGGGTTTATAAGGAGCGAAAGTGAAGCTACATTGTCTATTAAGAAGCTTGATGATAAGAAACAACTCATTGTTTCATTGTATGTTGATGATTTGCTTGTTACGGGAGATAATGAAGTGTTTATAGAACAGTTCAAACAAAGAATGAAAATATGTTTGAAATGTCTGATTTGGGTGATATGAAGTATTTAATTGGGATGAAAATTCACCAATCTGATGCTGGTATTTTTATTTCTCAAAGAAAGTACGCTCTGGACATTTTGAAGAAGTTTAAAATGGAAAATTGCAAACCAGTAGCTACTCCGCTGGTTTTGAATGAAAAGTTGTCTAAGTCAGATAATTTCGAAAAGGCTGATGCTTTTGTTTATAGAAGTTTGATAGGCAACTTGTTATATTTTTCTGCTACTAAGCTAGATATAATGTATGATGCAAGCTAATTATCTAGATTCATACAAGCTCCTAGTTGGACTCATTATGGTACAGCTAAAAGGGTTATGAGATACGTTAAAGGTACATTTAACTATGGCATATGGTATTTGAAGAATGATAGTTGCAAGCTTGAAGGTTATGCTGATAATGGGTTGGAAATGTGGATGACTGCAAAAGCCCCTAGGTTTTTTTTTTTTTAAAGTGGTACATTTGCATGGAATTCAAAGAAGCAAGATAAGGTAGCTCAATCCTCAGTTGAAACTGAGTATGTCTCTACTACAGTAGTGGCTAATCAAGCCATTTGGCTTAGAAAGATCTTGGCTGACTTGGAACAAAATACTAATAAAACTATTGCAATTTAGGTGGATAATAAATATGCTATAGCTATCACCAAAACTCCAGTCCAGCATGGAAGAACTAAGCATATTAATATGACCTTTCATGTAATCAGAGAAGCTGAAAAACTTGGTGAAATCAATGTGAGATATTTCAAATCTGAAGATCAAGTTGCAGATGTTCTGACTAAAGCTATCTCAAGGCCTAGATTTGAATTTCTAAGAACAAAGCTTGGAGTCTCCCAGAAAATCTCAATGAGGAGTATTAGATGACTGAGATTTTTCTTAGATATTCTAAGAGTGTATGTCAATCTTTTTGATGTTTTAGCTTGATAGAGCAATTATAGGCAGTCAAGCATGACACACCTAATGTGTCAGTTTGTATTTGATTAGAATACATATTTTTTGTAATGCTTGCTAAAGTTATAGGATATGATTAATCACTGCAACAGTAGTAGTCTTTTGTATATTATGCACTAATGAAAGATACACTATTTAGTTTTAATTTTTTTTATTTTCTTTCCAACTCTCTCTTTTATTCTGTTTCATAACTTAACAGAGTTAGAGCTTGCTGTTGAATAGTAACAACTAAGAAGTTATAGCTTGTTGCTAAGGAGCAACTTGTAAGAAAAGAAAAGTTTATTTCTAATGTGCAACTGTTGGAGAGATAAAGCTTACTGCTGAGGAATCTTAAAGCATTGGGCTCTATCACATAGCATGAGAACAAGAGAAATGAGAATCAAGTTATACCATGTGGCGTAGGAGCAAGAGAAATGAGAGTCAAGTTATTTAACTTGATGGTATTCCCTAAGGGTGGGAGTATGAGAAATAAGATTCAAGTTATTTGACTTGATAATATCCCCTGAAGGATTGAACTCTACCACATGGCCTGAGAGCAAGAGAAATGAGAATCCAGTTATTTAACTTGATGGCATTTCTTGAAAGACAGGGCTCTACTACGTGGAGTAGGAATAAAAGAAATAGAAGTCATGTTATTTGACTTTATGGTATCTCTTAAAAGACTAAGCTTTACCATATGGCATTAGAGCAATAGAAATGAGAGTTAATTTATTCGACTTGATGGTATTCCTTTAGAGAGTAAACTCTATCACATGATGTGGTACAAATTTGAGAAAGTACTTACTTGGAGCAAAATTTTGCTACCGAAAAAAATAGCATGTTGTTAAAGGAAGAAGTATATTATCAATGAAGAGACTTTTGTCAGTAAGAAGGAGAATGAGTTTATTTGAGCATCAATAAGAATTTTTGAATACTTAGTTCGTGGATATTTCTCTCCTTCCATAGGTTGAGGAGCTACTGGGAGATGGTTGATGTAACACCCCAAACCCGGTCTGGATGCTATGTCCGAATCTGGCAAAGTCACATGAAAGTGTTTAGAAAAATGTATTGACCTTCAAATCATTCCATTTACTAGCTTTTACTCGGTTCAGGAATCCGAGTTCTACTTGATTTGATTCAAACCATCTCTTTTACGCTGAAGCTTTTGAAACCCAAATAATTAATTTTAAGTGAAATCATTTTTATTTACGAAAACCATAGCTTTTAGGAAAACCGTATTTTGGTGATTTGCAGTTTAAATAATCACAAAACCGTAATAAGTCCCAAATGAAAACCAAACAATCCAAGTCCAGAATTACATCAAAAACCAAATAAATAGTTAAAAACTGGATGTAATTGGAAAAATAGTATAAATATTTACGTGTGGCCACCCACGAGTTCACCGCCTTACCGATCCATCAAATCTGGGGATTACCTACACTGATTAAATAGAAAAAGGGTGAGTTTTTACAACTCAGTGTTTAATCCCCACAGAAAATCATGCATACAGTTATACATCAGAATCAGTCTGAGCTGAAGCCCCATACAGAAATCAGTGTAGGCCTTGGCCCATTCAGATGCAGAATTAGACATATGTATTAGGGTCTTAGCCTATCTCAGAAACAGTATGCAGAACAAAATAGATTAAACAGAGTATTAACCACCAGCCTCTACACACCAACTCCGTCTAACCCTTGATAAACCATAAAAGTAATACATTTTAATCCCATGCTTAGCATGTTTTTGGATGGTTTATTATTTAATTTAGTGAATTTGATGCCCTTAATCCTTTAATTTCATATTTTATACTCATGAGAGCATAGGGGAACAAAATGAACAGAAAATGGGCCAAAAACAGAAAAAATGACCTGATTGAAAGATCCACACGGCCAAAACCAATTCCACACTGGCTGAGCACACGCCCGCGTGAGCCACACGGGCTGGCCACATGCCCATGTGGCAGCCCATGTCGATATCGCTCATTGTTTCCTAAACACGCGAAAAAATCCAATTTTTAGGGTTTCTGAGTATTCTAAAGGCTATAAAAACACACTAGAAGAAGACCTAATGGGGCATAGAGAGTAGAAAGCAGAAATTACTCGAAGGAAGCCATTGGAATCATCTCGAAAACAGATCCACTTCAAGATTGAAGATCTCCATTCAAATTTCTCTCTAAGTTTATTTGGGTTTTTTATGTCTTGTTGTTTTTCTAAATTTGAGATGTTTTCTTTTTACATTATGAACTAAACTCCTTAAATACCTAGGGAGGATGAAACCTATGATGGATCTTATTATTTAATTTTCTGAATTACATGATAAATACTTGCTCTTGTTCTTAATTATGTGTTATCAATTCTTGCCTTAATATTTTTAGGATATTAATTCAAGTTTGATAAGCTTATTCAGTGGAACAAAAGTCTCTTTTTAAGAGTAGATCTAGCATAATTAAGTGGAGTTGATTGCAATCCTAGAAATAGGACGACATAAATCTGCCGGATTAGAGTCAAATCTAATAAGGGAATCCATAGATTGAGTTAATGCGATAATAGGGGGTTTAATTAGAAAGAGATTTCGATTAATCAACCTAGAGTCAGTTGTTCTTAGTCTCGAAAGAGATATTAACATAATTTAGGGATTTTTACGGATCAAGACAAGTGAATAAATCGTTTGATTCAGAGTTAGAATAATAAGTGAAGTCTAGGTGGATTCTTTCCTGGGTATTGTCCTCTTTATAAGTTTTCTTCAAGTATTTTTCCCAATTCGCTCTCTGTCGCGTTCAGTAGTTAATTAGTTTAGTTAATTTTAAATTAAAACAAATCCCTTATATTTTGGGCTAAATAATAGAAAGATAGTTAATACTAGTACTTTTAGTTCTTGTGGATACGATATTCTGGACTCACCATAGCTATACTACCATAAGATAGGTGTGCATGCCTTAGTCGTGATCGTAGTCTAGTTTAGTGATTCATAAAATGATCATCAAGTTTTTGGCGCCGTTGTCGGGGACTAAGATATTAGGAACGCTTGATTTTTATTACTTTAGCATTTTTATTTTTATTGCAATTTAGTTTTGTTTTTATTTTAATTTACTAACTTATCTTCCCTTTGCTTTTGGCAGGTTTTCTTTAGTTTATAACTAGAAGAAATCTATCGGGACCATTGCTTTTTGACAGTGAAATTGAAAGCACAGCTCGTAGAAATCGTAGAGAAATAAGGCGAGGTCTACAGTATATAGAGGAAGAGAACCAGGACGTTACCAATAATACCGAGGAGATGGCTGAAAATTAGAATAATCCGCTACCTCCTGTGGTTGCTACGAATCCTGTAAATCAGAATCTTGCTCCCCGTACTATGTACAACTGTACTAAGCCTAATTTAGCGGGGGCTGAATTAAGTATTGTTAGACCTGCCATTGCTGCAAATAATTTTGAACTGAAACCTAACACTATACAAATGATTCAACAGTTTGTTCAGTTTGATGGTTTGCAGGACGAAGACCCAAATACTCATTTGGCCAACTTCTTAGAGTTCTGTGATACTTTCAAAATTAATGGCGTTTCTAATGATTTCATTCGCATTCGGATATTTCCCTTCTCGCTGAGAAATAAGGCTAAGCAGTGGTTGAACTCCTTACCACGAGGGTCCATCACTACTTGGGATCAAATGACCGAGAAGTTTTTATTGAAATACTTTCCGCCGGCCAAGATGATAAAGTTGAGGAATGATATCTCTTCTTTTGTGTAGATGGAATTAGAGACCCTATACGATGCATGTGAGAGGTATAAGGACTTATTGAGAAGGTGCCCTCATCATGGGTTACCTTTATGGCTACAAGTTCAAACTTTTTACAACGGTTTGAACCCCTCAACTAGGCAATTAATCGATGCAGACGCCGACGGGACCCTAAATAACAAAACACTGAGGAGGCTTATGAGTTTATTGAAGAAATGTCACTGAACAATTATCAGTGGCAAGTCATAAGGACAAAGCCAACAAAAGTCACTGGTATTTTCAACCTCGACACAATCACCATGTTATCAGACCAGGTAGAGCTCTTACATAAAAAAATCGATGGTTTATGTGTCTCTATGTAGGTACATCCGGTAATGCAGTGTGACATGAGTGGTGGAGGAATGAATAATCCAGAATGCTTAGCCTACGACCCTAGCACTACGAACAAATAAGTCAACTATATGGGTAACAATTCTAGACCTCAGAATAACCCCTATAGTAATACTTACAATACAGGTTGAAGGAACCATCCCAATTTCTTTTAGGGTGGTCAAGGCAATCAAAGACCACAACCCCTTCCAGGATTTCAACCACCTTACCAGCAGGAAAAGAAGCCAAACATTGAGGAGATGCTAATGAAATTCATCTTGGTGTCAAAAACACGTTTCTAAAACACTGAAGCAGCGCTTAAAAATCAGCAAGTGTCGACTCAAAGACTCGAGAATCAAATAGGTCAGCTTGCTAAACTGATCTTAGAAAGACCACAAGGTAGCTTGCTTAGCAACACTGAGACTAACCCAAGAGAGCAACTCCATGCAATTACTGTTCGAGATGAAGAAGGTTAGTTGATTCCAAACCAGAACCAAGGCAAGAAGGCATGGTAAGTAAAGATAAGGTGGATGAAAGCCAGAATAAACAAAAACTGGTCAGCAGAGAATATGCACCTTGTGTTCCATACACTAATGCGACAAAGAAAGACTGCACAGATGCACAATTCAGTAAATTTCTTAACATTTTGAAAAAGTTGCATATTAACTTACCGTTCATTGAAGCTCTTTCGCAGATGCCCAACTTAGTAAAATTTTTAAAAGAGCTTCTGGCAAACAAACGGAAGTTAGATGATTCGTCCCACGTGGAGTTGAATGCAGTTTACTTGGCCATTTTGCAGAATAAATTACCCAGTAAATTGAAAGATCTAGGGAGTTTTACTATTCCTTGTTTAATTGGTATTTAGCTGTTAATAATTCTTTGGCTGACTTAGGGGCAAGTATTAACGTCATGCCCTATAAAATGTTTAAGCAACTAGGTTTTGGGAAACCCAAACAAACTAGAATGAGTATCAACTAGCGAATAAAACTGTTAGATTTCCTAGAGGTATAATTGAAGATGTACTAGTAAAAATTGATAAATTCATATTCCAGTAGACTTTATTATTTTAGACATGGAAGATGACGGTGACATTCCTTTAATCTTAGGGCGACCCTTTTTAGCGACTGCCAGGACTGTTATTAATGTTGGTACAGATAAACTTACACTTCGTGCAGGTGATGAAACGGTTACTCTTCAAGCTCGTGATTCGATTGAGATATCAAGTAATGAAGACGACCTTATAAATCCAGTTAATAAGACTAATTATGTGGTCCAATCCCCTTTACAGGAAACACTATCGAGAAGCATAAATGAGCCATGTTCTAGTTCATGCACTAACAATGGAACAATCCATGAAAGACGAATGCTACAGGTAGATGAACTAGACGAATGGTGGATTTATGGCAAGTAAGAGAAGAAGCAACACCATGTCGAGTTTAATAATAAAACCAATCTATTCAAGGGTGGGGACCAAGTCTTGTTAGATAAGACGGACCCTTGAATTATCATTACAGAGCTCAACGCAAATGGAGCGACTCCTTTTACGGTACTCAATGCCTTTCCATACGGTACAGTCGAGGTAACTCATTCTCATTTTGGCACTTTCAAGGTAAACAGTACTTGACTTAAACCTTATTTAAATAAAGGAATTTACAGCGAGAAAGAGGAGTCTCGGCTCTGTGATCTACCATGACCATGTAAATGAGAGGTAAGTCGAGCTTAGACTCTAAATAAGTGCTTCTCGGGAGGCAACCCAAGCATTAACACCACTAACTAGTTTATTTTATCTATTTTTCATGTCTAAATGAAGGTTTTTGACCCACACTGTCTGGACACACAGGCGTGTCCCAGGCCGTGAGCTCTAACAAGGGTTAAACAGTGAGTTACATGGCCTACCGTGTGACCCACACGGCCTGGACACATGGGTATGTTCTTGGCCATATGAAAACTAGAGCTAAATTTTCATTTTTTTTAAACAAGTCAAAAAGCTACACGGGTGAGGCACACGTCCGTGTGTTCGGACACACGAGCGTGTGGGAGAACAAAAGGGTGTGAGAGAAGCGAACAACGTAGCACACAGTAGTGCGATACGGCCGTGTGAACCACACAGCCTGGACATACGGGCGTGTCCAAGGCCATGTGATGAGTGGGCTATTACTTTCCTCGACGAACATGAGCTGGAATTCGAGCCACACAAGCGTATGACACGGTCGTGTGGCCCAACACAGGGCTCATACGACCGTGTCCTCATTTAAACCCTAAATCCCCTTTCATTTTTATCTTTTTCCCCAATCTTCTTCAACTACTAGTCGCCACTCCCCTTTCCCTTACTCCGGCCACCATCCTGCACCAGTCTCCCAACCCCACAGTCGCTCACCGATGCACCACTGTGTGCCTCTAGCTCCATCCGGCCTCCATCTTCTATTTTTCATTCCCCCCCTTTCTTTCCCTTTCTTTCACTTTTTCCCCTTTTTTCTTCCTCCTTCCTTTTTCCCTGCTGGTTCGAAACACCTCAGCCCCGACCCCTACACACCCCTCCCTCCGGTTACCACCCTACCACTGACGGTCTTTGCCATTCCCATTAAGTTTATTTTATTCTATTTTATTTGTATCTTATTTCATTATTATTATTTAGTTAATTTCTTATTTAGTTATTTATTTCTATATTCTATTAGCTTATATCTTTACTTGTTTAGTTCTTTGTTTCTTGATTATTTCATTTCTTTATTGTTTTCAAATTTTTGATAGTTATCTTTCTTTTTCTAGTTTTGCTTATTATTGTGATGATACTTATTTCTTTTTAGTTGGATTGATTTTTCATCAATTTTATTCATCTTGGTTAATTGTTATTCACATTCCGAATTGATTATCTATGATTTGCTGTCTTTTTATGCTTCTTTGTTTTAGAATATTTAAATTTGCCTTCTAGTTGAGAATTAGTTAGTTGATTTATCCTTATTTTCACCAATTTAAATCGTGATGACTTCATTTTTGGTTTTTACATGCTAGGCATAATTTCTTATTTAAGACTACTTAGACTTTGCTTTTATTTACAAATTTGGTGATGATTTATTTATTTTTTGATGAACCTTTTTTTTTCTTTTTTTAGGACCATTATGAAAAACACACGAGGTAAATCCAAAGTTGCCGTCCCCACTTCGACAAAGTGAAAAGGTCCCGGCGCGACCTCCTCGAGCACCTCTGCCAAGGTTCGACATTATTATCTCAGATTCTCTGCAGACCCACCTGAGGACTTATTTCAGCTCCTGTGCGTGCGACCACTAGGTTTGGGATGATGCATTGACTAGGCAGTGTTGGAGCAAGTAGGACTAGCTGAGGAGGTTCGCGCCTTTATTACTATGGCACCATGGGACCGTTTCTTTGATATCGTCGAGCCCACATATATGGAGCTTACGTTGGAGTTTTGCTCGACGTTTTACCTTCAATGCGTGATGTCATCACATGACAAGAAAAGTACCATTACATTCTGACTTGGTGGCTTGGTGCGACATATGAGCGTCCCTGAATTTGGCACAGCTTTGGGCATCTACACCAATGAGTTTATGGGTGCCGAAAACTTTTCTCACCTCCACCGTCACACCCTTTACTCACCTTCATGCTGTTGGACCGATCTCACAGCTAGTCAGATACCTTATTGTCGAAACCCTTTTTATTTTGAAAACAATGAGAATCGACTTTGAAAACAAAAATGTAGAGTCGCCACCAATCTCTTGATTTAGGTATGATTGGGCTACCTACTAAAACGCTTTATTCAATGAAAAAAATAATTTTGGTTCATATAAAATCAAATAAAATGGGTTCAGAAGTCGGTTACGCATGAGGAAGGGTTAGCACCCTCATTACGCCCAAAAATTGGTACCAAATTGATTTGATGCTATCCTTATACCAAAAGGTTTCTCTTTAAAGAAAAGATATTTCAAAATATGATTCTTTTTAAAATGTTTGAATAGTTCAAATTAGTGGTCAAAAATCTCTCGTTTCAAAGATATGCAGTATCATACCCAGCACGATTGGATACAATCCTTTATACCTTTAAAAATACGATTGATTTTTAACTTTTGAAAACTCATACACTAAAATTATAAAAGGTTATCCAAATATTTAGTTCACCGAAAAAATCATACCCAGCACGATTGAGCACGATTTTTCGAATTCCCAAATATTGGATATTGCATTGTTTCGAAATTTTTGAATAATAAAGAAAATTGAAAATTCGCTTAAAACACGTTTATTTGTTTTAAAATAGATGGAATACTTAATGCATTGTACCAAAACTTTTGTATGAGAAAGGATTTATGAACACGAAATAATAGGAGGCAACAAGTCACAATTAATAAATCCAACAATTATGTACAATTATTCTAAGTAAAATGTGACCAAATTCTTAATCATGGATGGTGAACAATCAATATAAAAATGATATACAACAATAATTAACATGACATAATATAAAATGTGCCACCAAATATATACAAAATAAAATGGAATTAGAAATCAATATATAGTATAAGACATTTTCAAAATAATGATGAATTAATAACATAAATTAACAAATTGGTATGAAAGCTAGGGATATATAATTATTTGAAGTAAATATTGTAGAATAAAACATTTGTAAAATATTTCAAACACAAGTTTTAAAAATTGACAATAGGCATGGTAGCTTAAATAACATATAAAAGAATAATAAAACACAGGCTAAAATATTATATACATAACAAATTTATAAAACATGTATATATAAATAAATTTGAAAATAATTATGAAAAAAACATGAAATTAATAATGTATAGAAAAAAAAATTAAGTAAATATATAAATGATACATATAACAAATTCTAGAAAATATAATCATATACACAAAGAGGTAAAAGAATATATTTACGAAATGCCTAAATTTGGTGATGTACATTTATAAACTATATTTATAAAGGGAATTTTAAAACAAATAATATATAACATAATTTTACATGTGACAAATTGGTTTGGATTGATGGCACATATAAATAATATATACGTAAGGATAATAAAATATGAAAATATATACAATAAGTAAATTGTACAATTTAAAATGTGGTCCTTAAAAGAAATATATTATACACATGAATAACCTTAAGGGAAGATCTATACATAGAAAAATATTTACATAAAGCTATATGAAATTAATAACATGTGTTATAGTAAAAATAATTTAATATGAGTTATATACATGTGAAGAAATTTTAGAAATAATTGTAGGTCAAAATAATATTGAATTAAAATATGGATTAAGATTAACTTAATATTATCATAAATTATATGTGTAATAACTTAAAAAAAAACACAATTATATACAAATTTATTAAAAAACTATATGTATAAAAATGCCATGGCCGTAATAATGCATGTGAGTTAATCATAAGTATTAAATATATGCTTAATAATTACTTAAATAAAATAAATGAATTTTAAGAAGTATATTAAAATATGTAAATAAATTCAAAAGAAATTACAAAACAGCATAAAATTAACAGCATACATAAATCAACATGAACTTTATTGTGAAAAATATACAAATTATCAAGATGATAGAACAACAAAACCAAAATCATCTTAAATATCCAAATATATAATCAGCATGTAATAGAGAGCAATATGCAGTGACTAAAAATAAAAATAAAAAACTTAATTAAAACAAAATTAAAATGAAAGGGTCACTTTACACATAAAATAATTACAAATAGGATTAACGTGTAACGCGCGCGAATGTAAAGGGACTAGAATTGAGAATAGTCCAGGCCCCAAAATGTAGCACTGCAGAGCAGACTCGATTGCAAAAACGCGAAAGTTTTAGGAGAAAATTAAAAAAACATGTGAGACGCAAATAGGGACTAATTGGAACACGGCACAAAAGGAGAAGGACCTTATGCATAAATAATCCATTTTAAGCGCAAAAGCGCGGATCCGGGTCTTTGGACGGGTTGACGCGCAGGTTACTCCTTCCTAAGCTGTGCCGTTTCATTGTTTGCCCAAAATTTAAAAGAAATTGAATGGCAATTAGCCATTCTTTCCGAACGCAAGCCAAACACCCAATTTGTTTAGGGTTTTGACTCAACAGCCTTTAATTTCTAAGGCTATTTCATCACCAGTACACCATTAAAATTGGTGAGGGGTATCGAAGCAGCCTTTATTTCATCAGAATCAACACTCAAAGACCACTTTTACTTATGGATCCGCATTTCTAACCCCAATTTCGACGAAGAAGCCAAGGGATCTCATCGATGCATTTAGCAGAGGTAAATTTCTCGTTTTTCTTTCTTTTCTTTTTTTTAAAAAAAAACTAAAAACCAGACATATGCAAAAGAAGAAAAAATATATTGAAGACGGAAGAGAAAAATTTAAAATCACCTTCTGATTTTTTTTATTCTTAGTATTGGATTTTCACAGTGTGCGTAAAAAATTGTGGATTACATTTCTGGCTTTTATAGCCAGATTTTCAAAATAAATAAAAACTTAAAAATCCTATTTTCCTACTGTCGTTTGCTGTGAAATCTGTTACTGGCTCCTTCTGGTGTATTCTTTTGCAGGTACAGAGAAGATGACCCGGGGATCTCACGTGGGAAGGCGTTCCTCTGGTGCCCTTACAGTGTATTCCAAGAACTTCTAGAGTTCTTGGCTGCTGGAATTCTTTTTCTTTTTGGGATCTTTTGGGTTTGGGCTAAATTTAGGATATGGGTTTATTAGAATTGGGTTTTAGGTCATGGGTTATTTTGGTAATTTATGTATTTTGAAAATTGTAAATGGACTTTTTTAGACTATTTAGTCTTGGACTTTATTTCTTTATTTGGGTTTATTTATTTGCAAATAAATTAAATGGGCCCGGACAAAATTGGTTAACTACACTTAAGATGCGAGTCACTTGAAGGCAACATCTCTTTCTCCAGCTCTATGATACATCCATGCCTTATTAGTTCACACTTTGACTGGTAGGAGAGAGAGCACGGGAGTTGTGAGCATTACTAACGTGTATTATCTCTGGCGCATAGAAACCAGCCACATATTCGACTTAGCTTATTTTATCGCTTTCGCCTTTCGCTACCAAACAGATCACCATAGGAAGGGTCCCATCTATCTAGGCCCTTATGTAACTCATCTCGCTCGACACTTTGGCCTTCTCAACACACCGGAGCAGTCTTCAACACTTACCCTCGTCGGCCAGATGCCTCCTCAGGACATCTCGAGCATGATCCATATAAGGATGATCGACCTACGACGTAGAGTGGACCTTCCTCAGAACAGACTATTTCAGTCTGATGTCGAGCAGACCCAGAGGATTTCACTGATGATGTTCCTCCCTATCACGAGGATCCACCTCAGTCACTATATTCGAGCCATAGATCAGTCCATTCTGCTACTAGCTCTCGAGGAGTGTCCTATAAGCAGTTCATGAGTTTCCGTCAGTACTGTTCTGAGCTGTTCGATAGGCTTGATGCGACTTCGCAGCAGATCTGCCAGCATTTACATATTACTCCTCCAGTGCAAACGATGCACGCATCTGACGATGAGGACAATTGAGTCTATTTATCTTTATGTTTATTTTTATTTTTTGTTTTTATCTTTATTTTTATTTTTATTTTGTTTTGTTTTTCTATTTTAAACTTTCTTTTAATTATTACGGTTGTTTCTAATCGAGTAACCCTCTTAATCATCTTCAGTATTGTGTTTATTTTCTTGTCAGTTGCTTAGAATTTTGTACTCCCTCCACATTTATCTACAATTCTGCTTTTCACTATTCTGAGAAATTTATCCACTATTCAGGGCAGTTTCGATTATCTCCCTATCTTATGATATTATGTTTCTATTATGTTTATATATTTTTGTACATTGAGGACAATAAACATCTTAAGTGTGGGGAGGATATTTATATAATCATTTGAAAATCCCTGAAATATGCCTTGTGCTTAAGTAATTTCCTCATATTACTGTTAGAATGAATTTTTCTTCGATTTATGATTCTTATTGATATGTTTTAGATTAAATTCATAGATACTTGTGCATTGATGGTTTAAAATTTAAGATACTAGAGAATCAAGCATGACAAGTCTATTTTTTAGAATAAAAAAAATTAGGTTGTTTCCCTAAATTGAAGTATTACCTTGAAGTTTAAAATTTGCAAGATTAACATCAAAAGCCATAATTTTTGTGAGATTTTGAGCCTTTAAAGCATACATTTTTTCGTGCTCACTTTATTATTGGTTACGAGTGTGTCAATATTGAATTGTTATTCTAGAACCTGCTTCGATTATACATGTCGAGACCATACCTTTGATTTGATATACTGAGATGATAAAGGCACCAAGGTTTTAACCCACTTACCCCACAAAAAGCCTACCTTCACAATTAACCCTTAGTGAACCCCTTTGAGCCTAACAAACTGTTTCTTAATTTATCCTTAATATTAACCCATACATCATACTTTTTGATTCATTGAGAATTTTTCCTATTTTATTGACTCCTTTTTTTTATCGAAATTTGATTTGGTTAATTGCCTAACCATGTTCTTTTATTTCAGTTGTATAATTTTCTCTTATTATTCATTCATTCATTCAAAAAAAAGGAAAATAAATAAAATACATATATGTTGATTATTATTAGTTATTTGTCTTGAGCTTAAGTAGTTAATTTCATATTTTGAGAAGAATCTCATGTTTATCTTTAATAAATTCGATTGATGTAATTATTTAGTGTTAGTTTATTTTTCTAGTTAGGTAATTTATCAATTTGATCTCGATTCTAACCTTCTTTTTTTACCGTTATCCAAACCTTTAACCCAAGCCCCGTTACAACTCTTTAAAGACCTTTTAATTTGTGTATCATCTCATTTATAGTGGGGGAGATTTGATTTTCATGCAAGCCTATGGTAATAACTTTTCATGTTTGACTCTTGAGTGCTTAACTTTTGAACCTTAAACACTTTGAGTGCTTTGAGTGAATCTTTAGTGAGGATGTCAATCCTTTTCGATTTTGGATTAAAGGTAATTATTTAAATAAGGGGAAATACCTATATTTTCATGCTTTAAAAATGATAGACTTGGATTGCTTGTGCATTTAGTGCTCTTTTAGTTGAATTATCAAGGTATGATTATTTGTGAAATTATGATAAAACATTATTGATGAGAATTATGAAATGAGAGAGTTTAATTTTAATTGTGAGTTGAGGATTTTGCTTGAGGACATATGTGATTTTCGAGTATCCTTAATGATTCTGAATGGTTCAATGGGCATAGTCAAGGCAAGAATGAAAGGACAAACGAAACAAGTAATAGAGGTACGTACAAAACTTATGTGAGAATCGAATGAAAGTAGTGAGTTCATATTGTATCATGTATATGAAATGAGAAAGATTGTGTATAAATATGTGTTATGCCAAAATGGATTCATTTAGCTATACCGAAGTATGAATTGGATGTTAAATGAGGCATGAGTTATGTTGTTTTATCTATATATACATAAGGTATATAACGTGCAAAATACAGTTAGATGATGATATTAACACAAATTCACCTGGGCTAAAGAAAATGTGAGGAAATGTTGGTTTGAATGAAGTTATATAGATAGTTGATTTTGTATATGTAAATGTAATCGAACTGATAAGAATGTTTTTTATCCGTATGAGCATTGAAATAAATAAACTTGTGAAGCTTTGATAATTATATGATTGGAATTATGGTATAAAGATGAAATCAAATGAATTTATATTATAGTATATGTAAATGGATTCATGTTATAAAGGTGAAAGTATATGTGGACATTATAATTTATGAAAATGTTAAATTTATGAAAATGTTTAATATATGTTTATTCAATAAGTTGAGTTTAATACTTTACGAACTTACTAAGATTTATAGCTTACTTTGTGTTATTTTTCTATGTTTTATAGTGATTTGAACGTTCGCTAGGGTTGGAAGCCGGTGGAGATCGCATCACACTATCCGATTTTGATTTCGGTATTTATACAATTATAACTTGGTTATATGGCATTTATAGGCTAGTAAGTTCATGATATGTTTTGGGATATGATATAGCCATGAGATTTGGCTAGCTTTTGATGTAAATTATTTTTGTGTATTTGACCATTTAAGTTGGCTTGAATTATGTGTTTGATAAGTGATATATGTGCTTTATAAGATACCTTGCGATTTGGCATGTTTGCCTTGGTTGTTGATATGGCTAAATGGTTGTTCATTTGGTTAGTTATTAATTGATATATCAAGGCTTGAAGAATGGTATATTTTGATATGATGAATTGATTTGTTTGAGAAGCATGATTTAGTTGATGGAAAGGTTATAGAATGCATTTAGAAGTTATGTGAGTTTGATGACTGCGACATATTATTTTGGTATGTAATTGATCATGGAATTGAGTAGTAGAGAGAATGGCTACATGGCATAATATATGTGTTGAAATGGCATGAAATGTCTTGTTGTAGGAAGGCATGAGGAGGGTGAAAAATGTGGCTTAAACCAAGCCTATTTTCATTCCACACAGCTGAGCACACGAGCATATGGATTGACCATGTATGACACATGGCCTTGGTACACGACCGTGTGTCCCTTTAGGTGCCCTTTCGAATTAAGTCAGTATACCCTACAGGTTTGACACGGCCTAGACACACGGGCGTGCCTATTGGCCGTGTGTGGTACACGAACTAGCACATGGGCATATGTTGATCGTGTGACCCAAGTCAATAACCCCTTTAGATTTCACACGGTCTGGCACACAGGCATGTCATTGGCCATGTGGTGCAAGTCAGTATGTATGCCCTGTTTTCACACAGCTTGTGACACAGACGTGTCTGGTGGCTATGCGAGGCACACGGCCTATTCACACGGGCGTGTGACCACTGATTTCATGAAAAATTTTATAAGTTCCCAAAGTTTTTGTATGTTATCGGTTTAGTCTCGAACCACCTTTAAAGCATATTTAGGGCCTCATAGGCTCTCTTAAGGGACAATGTCATTGTGTTAGTGTGATATTTATATGAAATTGAATCATGTATGAGAAATGTATATTATATATTGTGATTTGATCAGTAATGCCTCATAATCCTATTCAGGCATCGGATACGGGTTAGGGGTGTTAAGACCCTATAGGACACTTACTGTAATAGATGATTATGTACACCAAATTATAAGTCTGGAAGATTAGTAGTCGAAGTAAACAATTTTCTCTATATGCTTCTTTTATTTTTTTCTTGTTCTTCTCTCATTTCTCTTCATCTTCTTTCTCCCACAACAGAATAATGGCTACAAATCAGGAGCCACAACAACTGTTGCTGAACAACCCCAAGCCACTCGCATCCCTGACAAACCAAGCACTCAAGCACCATGGAAGGTGATGACACTGGTAATCAGTGAACAGATTAGTACTAGGAGATTAGCACTAAACTTGATTTTCCCATTTAAGAGGGAAAGGCGAGTTTGAAGATTTCAGTTTAAGAATCCACATGGAGAAGAGGAAGAAGTGCAAAGGTGCGTAGCGGCTGACTGGAGCTCATTTCGAGCCTGCTTACGTACTTTCACGGGATCAAGTCATCCGTAGTTCGAAGATTTGACTCCGTCCAGGATCAATGAATATAAAATAAAAATACCCTTTGTAATGACCCGAATTTTACCGTTACAGAAAAAGTGTATTTTCGGGTCTCCGTTTCTGAAAAATGGATTCGTAAATATTTATTAAAAATATTTACGAAGTAAAACGAGTGGTTAATTAGAGTTTAATTAAGTGAATTTAATTTAATTAAGAGTAATTAAGTAAAAGGACCAAATTGAATAAAGTGTGAAAGTTAAATTATAGATTAAAAGAAAATAAAAAGGACTAAAAGGGCAATTATACAAAAAGTATAAATTGAGGCGGTTAATCGTGAAGAAAATCTAAGATTTTTTTATGTTTAGTATATTATTATATTATATTATATTATATATATAAACTAAAGAAGCAAATGAAAGGAAATAGAAACAGAATGAAACGAAACAGAGAGCAGGGAGAAAAAGAAAGAAAGAAGGGGAGAAAAGGGAAAATTGAAGGTTTGAAACTTTAAGCTTTAATAGGTAAGTCAATCAAGCCTTTTTTACTTAATTTTGATGTTTTAGAAGTTTTAGAACAAAGTTTTGATGAAGTTAAGTTAATATTTTGATAGTTATTAGATTTCTAGATATTGTCCATGTTAAATAAAATGATGAATTAAGGGCTAAATTGATAGAAATTCAAGTTAAAAATGATACAAGGATTGAATTGTAAAGTGATTCATAAGTTTTATGCTTTAAGGACTAAATTGAAAGAATATCGAAATTATGGTTTTATGATGAAAAATAGATAATTATGTCTAAGTTTGGTTAAAAATTGAGTATAAATAAAGTATGAATTAAGATAGAAAAGTAAGTGAATTTAGTTAGAATTAAATTGAAATTAAAGTAAATCAACATTTTGTACTAAGACTATTTTGGACAGCAGCAGTAGTCTAAGTTTGAAAAATCACCAAAAATTGTAGAAATTGAATTAGAGGATGAATAAAATATGGAATTAAATATTATTGAGTCTAGTTTCTTATAGAAGAAACGATATAAGCAATTGAATTGTAAATTATGAGATATAATGAATTTTGTGAGACAAGGTTAGAATGAATTCGGGTTCCCCTGTTCTGACTTTGAAAAATCACCAAAAATTGAATAAAAATAATTAGAGGCTTAAAGCTATATGTTTAGAATCCCTAATGAGTCTATTTTCAGGAGAAATCAACGGGAATGCTATCCGAGTTCTGTACTGTGAGATAATTAATTTTTAGTGAAGAAGGGGTGAATTTAAAGAATAAACTGTACTTAATGGCTAAACCAAAAATTCTAAAAATTTTATTGTAAGAAGATTTGTGAGTCTAGTTTCAGGAAAAATTAGCGGATCTTAATTTAGAATTCTGTAACTCAAGATATGAATTAGTAATTTATTAATGATTATGAATTGTATTAATTTCGTAGTCAATGTGGTACCGGAAATCTCGGCTAAGAAAGGACAAGACAAAGTCAACGGGAGTTAGCTCGAAAATTACGGTTTGTATTTCTATAATCCGAACTTAGTTATTATTTGTTATATTTATATACATATGGCAATTGTTAGTGTTAGAATTATGATGTTTTACAATTAGAATGGATTGATTTTGGTATGCGATGAATTTATTGAATTTATATTGATTGAAATTATTTTGATTGAATTTATATTGATTGAATTATATAATATATATGATTTATGTAGAAATTTGAATATTGAATGAATATTATATTGAAAAAATATATTGATTAGAAATATGAGGAAATTTATATGAATATATGAGATTGTGATACTTGAATATTTGATATTGAAAAGTGAATTGAATTGTATTGAATTATGAATTAATGTGAATAATTGAAATATATTGTTGAATTGAATGAAATTGTATGAATTGTGAAAATGGGTGAATATAAGTGATTATCAGAATGGTATATTGATGGAAGAATTATTAAATTGAGAAAGTGAATGAAATACCCTATTAACTAGTCGGGCTGAGTCGGATATAATTGGCATGCCATAGGATCTGGAAGTGTACGGGATTTGCCGGCTTTATCGATCAGGCACTTTATGTGTCGTATATCAGGTACCTCGTGTGTCGTATCAGGCACCTCGTGTGTCGTTTTAGGCACTTTATGTGTCGTATACTGATCAGGTACTATGTACCGTTTTAGGCACAATGTGCCGTACTGGTGTGTTTGGGTTGGAATCCGTGTATCCGTCAAAGTCCGGGTTTGTTAATAGGGGTAAATAAGTGAAAGATAAATCGAATAAATTTGATTGATCAAGCTATTGAAATGAAACGAGAAATTGAATTGAAAATTGAAAATTTATATGAAATTGAAAATATGAACCAAAGGTTCATGAAATGATTGGAGTTCGAATTGATGATATATGATGTCACTTGATGAATTAAAATGTGATTTGAGATATATGAATCGTATGTTTATAGTCAAAGCTATCAGGGATAGTAAGTTGATATGATATAAATGAAATTGATTGTTATTGAAATGAATTAAAATGGAATATGATTGATAAGTGTATAGTTGAATATAGTTTAATGATATTGAATTGTGAATAAATTAAGGAAAGCTATACCGAATAGTAAGTGAAAGAATGGAGTAAATAATAATGGATTTAGTTAAGAATTGAACAATTATGTTATTGTGTTTATTATATGATTTGTATAAAATTTATATGGTAAGTAGTTGAAATTTATCTATGAATAAATAATTGAATAATTGTAATTGTTATTATGATCTTAAGTATTTGTTATATTATAAATTGTTCGGATTATAGAAATACCACTGAGTATACCATACTCAGCGTACGGTTTGTTTCCGTGCGCAGGTTAAGTAAAGATAGTACGTTGAATCAGCATCCCAGGATGATCCCGAATTCATTAAGGTAAAGTATGTTCAGTATTGATAGTGGCATGTACCCAGGATGTTTAATGAGAGTCATTTAGGTTGTAGAAGTATTGATGAAATGAGTAAATTATGGTTGGCAACGGTATGTAGTATGAATTTTGAAATTTACTAAAAATTCGTAGTGATTCTAAATTAGTCCCGAATTGAATTTACTGTTCATATTGGACCGCAAGGGCCCATTAAAGGGACGACATCTTAAAACTAGGATGTGTGTGAATATTTATTTTAATTAATGACCGGAATTGGACTGTACTGACTGGTAATGTCTCGTAACCCTGTTCCGGTGACGGTATAAGGTTAGGGGACGTTACACATTTAGTGGTATCAGAGCTATTCAAGTTTAGCCGATTCTCGGACTAAATCGAGCTTGAAATTGAGTCTAGAGGTACATGCCATAATTGAGTCGAAATTGAGTCGGGATCGGATGCTGATATATTTGTTTGGTATTGTTTTATAGTGAAAATGTTAGAGGAAAATATCGATGGTATTGATTATGAAATGTGTACTGGAGACGAATAGTCTCATGATTAGATGAAAACTGAATCAACAACACTGGGTATAAACTCAATGGGTAATTAATTACTGAATAATGACTGATGAAATAATAGAAAAAGAAATGATAAATAATTATTTAGAATTATAACTGATGTTCTTCAGTGAGTAGAAGAAATTGTATCTGCTACAGTATCTATCCCTCCTGTTTCTTACTCGGTTCCCGAAGTGCTTCAAGGTATAGAGCTTGTCTGAACGGGTAAGTTATATGCTATTAATGATCTGTACATGTATATATATAGTGTGGATGAATTGAGAATTACAGTTGAGAATGATCTTGAAAGAACTAAAATCTGGTTAGAGAATATTATCGGGATTGTAAATGAATTGTTCTGTTCACCGATTAAATGTTAGAAGGGTATGATATTTCTGTTAAAAGATTTAGGTTATCAGTGGTAGAAAAATTGATTATGTTGTGATTAAGAAAGGGTTATTTGGAAATTTTCTGAGATGATTTCTGAAAGAAATATATATATATATCAGTCAGAGATTTCTTGATCAGAAACATACAGAATTCTTGAAGCTTAAACAGGATCATATAACTGCAACTGTGTATGAAGGGAATTTGTTTGATTAAATAAATATATCAGAGGGTATATTCCGATAGAAACTGTATGATACAAATGGTTTGAAGATGGTTTAAATGAAGACAGAAGCTGAAGAATATAGAATAAGGAATGGAATATGTGTTAGACATGATTCTCCTGATTATTATCTTAGTGATTGCTTGAAGAAAATTGAAAAAAACATTATTCAGAGTTCAAGACCGAGTAATGTAATTAACAGAGGTAGGTTACCCTGTAATCTCAGAAATACGAGTGAAAGCTGAAGTGTGACAAATGACTTCATTGTAAAATCTGGAGAATGAACATCAGCCAGGGTATATGTTAATTGTATATGAGAAGATTTATCTCTACCAGATGTCATTACAGGTACTTTCTTCTTTATCGACACTAATATGATTATTTTAAATTGATCTTGGTTTGACTATTCCTATGATTACATAAGTTCAGTATCTATTAAAGATTTGTCTGTTGAGTTTGCTGAAATTTTTGGATTGAAGCATTAAATTTTTTAGATTAGTATTTATGGGCTGATAAGATCTGCAGGAACTGTTTGATAATGATACTACTGTTTTCTGATCGATTTGATGTTCTTACTGTTTGATATAATCTCAATAATGGAATGGTTAATTCTGCATGATATGGTGGTAAATTATAAGCAGAAGTATAATATGTTGCAAGATCAAGATGATGAAATGTTTTGTTGAATCAGGGAAGATTGAGCTAATTGTCTATTGTGATATTGAACATGCCAACACAGATATATGCCGGAAAGGGGTCATGGTATTTACCTTGTTTATGTATTGAATATTAAAATATTTAAGTTAAGGTTTAAATCAATGGCAATAGTGCAAGAGAATTCTAATATGTTTCCAGAAAAGCTGCCCGAACTACTGTTGATTGAAGAAGTTGAATGTGCTATAGATTTTGTAACTGAAATGATAGTGAAAAATATATTTGAAATCAGAGGTTTTCTAAAACTAGTCGGTTATTACAGAAAGATATGGAATTGGAATGATTTGATAGACGTTAGCAAGGTTCTGATTAGTTGAAAGCTCAGTTAACTGAAGCATTAGTTCTGGTTCAGTCTGAAATCCGATAAAGAAACTTGTGATTTACAGGATAGCAGTGTTTTGATGCAAAAAAAAAAAGTGAAGTAATGGTTTATGTTACGAAATGTTAGAATCACATGGGAAGAATTATTTGATACCTGATTCGGAAGTGGTTGTTATTGTTCTTGCATTAAAAGATCAAGATATGATAATTAATTATCATCCGAAAAAGACAAATGAATGTATGTATATTCAAATTGAAAGCTTTGTTTTGTGTTATGAGCTATGAACATCTCACTGTTATCATTTGAAGATGGATCAATTTTGGTAGAGATAAAAAAAATTAAATCGACTTCTTTACAGTAGATCTGCGAAGCTCGGAAATGTAGTAATGAGTTATCGGTTAAATGGATATAGTATACAGATGATTTCTGATTAAACATTTCGGATTGGATATGATGGTTGTTTGCTATTTAAAAATAAAAGCTGAACAGAGGGATTCAGAACTTATACAAGAGAATTTGCATGAAATTATAGTAGTACTATATCTATGCATTCTGGAAGAATAAGATGTACAGTGATTTGAGACAGATGTATTGAAGACTGGGAAAAGAAAAGCAATACTTTGAATTTGCATATAAATGTTTATATTAGGTACAGATATCTTCAGAACTGTTACAACCAGTGGTGATATCAAAATGGAAATGGGGTATAATTTCTATGAGTTTGAATTGGAATTATCTCTATTTTTAAAAAAGAATATGCGGAGCTGTTTGATTCGTGAAATTGAAGAAAAGTGCAAGTAATTCAAAACAGACTGAAAGCAACTTTTGATAGACAGAAATTGTATGTAGATTTAAAATGTCGGGATTTCGAGCATTCTGCCAGTGATGCGGTATTTCTTAAAGTTTCACATCAGAAGAAAACTTTGAGATTGGGATGAAAAAGGGAAATTGAATTCTCGTTCTGTTGGGCCATGTAAAATTTCGAAAAAAAAAAGTCAGACTGGTAATATATTATTGAGTTTTACTTCCAAAATTACAAGAAATTTATGGGGATTATCAGGATTTGGTGCTCAAAAGATGTAAATCAGATCTTTTACATGTTATATCGACAAAGGATATTGAGATTTGACGCAATCTATTGTATGAGAAAGAGCCGGTTGAGATACTAGCCTGAGCGGTAATGTCATAATATTGAGGAAACAATACGGGAACTGAAAGAAACAGTGAGATCACTGAACCCCCACCTCTCTTTTAGGCAAATTTCAAGGACGAAATTTCTTAAGGGGGAGAGAATTGTAATGACCCGAATTTTATCGTTACCGAAAAATTATATTTTCGGGTCTCCGTTTCTGAAAAATAGATTCGTAAATATTTATTAAAAATATTTACGAAGTAAAATGAGTGGTTAATTAGAGTTTAATTAAGTGAATTTAATTTAATTAAGAGTAATTAAGTAAAAAGACCAAATTGAATAAAGTGTGAAAGTTAAATTATAGATTAAAAGAAAATAAAAAGGACTAAAAGGGCAATTATACAAAAAGTATAAATTGAGGCGGTTTATCGTGAAGAAAATCTAAGATTTTTTTATGTTTAGTATATTATTATATTATTATATTATATTATATTATATTATATATATAAACTAAAGAAGCAAATGAAAGGAAATAGAAACAGAATGAAACGAAACAGAGAGCAGGGGAGAAAAAGAAAGAAAGAAGGGGAGAAAAGGGAAAATTGAAGGTTTGAAACTTTAAGCTTTAATAGGTAAGTCAATCAAGCCATTTTTACTTAATTTTGATATTTTAAAAGTTTTAGAACAAAGTTTTGATGAAATTAAGTTGATATTTTGATAGTTATTAGATTTCTAGATATTGTCCATGTTAAATAAAATGATGAATTAAGGGCTAAATTGATAGAAATTCAAGTTAAAAATGATACAAGGATTGAATTGTAAAGTGATTCATAAGTTTTATGCTTTAAGGACTAAATTGAAAGAATATCGAAATTATGGTTTTATGATGAAAAAGAGATAATTATGTCTAAGTTTGGTTAAAAATTGAGTAGAAATAAAGTATGAATTAAGATAGAAAAGTAAGTGAATTTAGTTAGAATTAAATTGAAATTAAAGTAAATCAACATTTTGTACTAAGACTATTTTGGACAGCAGCAGTAGTCTAAGTTTGAAAAATCGCCAAAAATTGAAGAAATTGAATTAGAGGATGAATAAAATATGGAATTAAAAATTATTGAGTCTAGTTTCTTATAGAAGAAACGATATAGCAATTGAATTGTAAATTATGAGATATAATGAATTTTGTGAGACAAGGTTAGAATGAATTCGGATTCCCCTGTTCTGACTTTGGAAAATCACCATTATTTAAATATTTTTAATAAAAATAAAATAATAATATTTTATTTAAAAAATATTTTAATATAAAAAATGTATTGTACTTGTCAGATAGGCGCGACCCAAAAAAATATAATTTTCGTATATAATTCAACAAACAAACTATTTCAGTATTTAATTTTTTTTTAAATTTATTTAGGTAAAAAACCGGCATAATAAAAAGAGAAAAACTAAAATTTAACCGCTTAAAAATTTAAAAAAGAACATAATGGCGGGATCTGATACGGACTATATACCTGGGTTTACAAAGTCGGCATAATAACGGATATATTGATAATTCCAGTAAAAAGTTTCTATTGCAGTTTCTTTCTTGATAGAATTCTAATTCTAGTGCTATTAATATGAGCTTAATGTGCTTGAAGATGAAGCAAGATATCTGTGAAAAAGAGATCATCACTCCTAGGGATTTTCCCTCCGCTTATCCGTCGCTACCTTCGTAATCTTCATCTTCGACAGCTTCGCATCGGATTTGAACTCTCGTACAAAAGCCGAAGGACCTGTTTAATTGCAGGTCTAGCCTGCCCTTCTCTTTGGCTGCACCATCTCACGATGGGCACAACCTTCGACTAGAAAAGAGAAGTCGGTGGTGACATTTTTAACATCCTCCATCCAGGAAACCTTCCGACTCCGACTATGTCGATCAATCGCATGATCAACTCCCAACTACAACAACTCTCCGTCGCACACAATTTACTCTGATAGGTTTATCCCCAGCAGATCTGGCTCAAATTTCGCACTTTTCGACTTCTCCAATTCTCCCGCGTCAGACCAAGGAAAAGAAGATCGTTCTATTACTTATCAAAGCCTTTTACGCGCCACGTTGTTTGGGCCCGATAAGCCGGGTACTCCGGCTTCCCGCGTATTTTCCGGTACAAAACTGAAACTAAACGGTCTTTACATTCGCTTCGACCTTTAGGGTATGACGAGTCGGGCCCTGGCATTAGCCATAGTCCTGTTAAAGCTCCCAGGAAGGTTCCCACCTCACCTTACAAGGTGAGGTCTTTATGCGTTTTATGGTAAATTAGGTTGAAATTAGAAAATTAGTAGGGTCTTTGTGTTGTTCCAATAGGGTCGGAAGCGTGTAAATTATTGTACTAAAAAATCACACAAAGTTCAATTCCTAGGGAAGAGAGGTGGATCACATGGATCTCTTAAATACCAAGTCTTTCCTTAGTCAGAATATCCCTTCTCAATTATCCTATTCAACTTTAAACAACTTGCCTACCATTTTTTTCTTTCGGTGCCACTTGCACCTCCCATTTTTTTGACTTTTCAACACCCCTTTTAATTTGACTTTTCAACACTTTGTAATAAAAAAATTTTCGGGTTAACATTTATTCCTATGCATTGTAGGTTTTGGATGCACCTGGATTGGAAGATGATTTCTATTTGAATTTGGTGGACTGGTCACCCAACAATGTCTTGGCTGTGGGGTTGGAAAGTTGTATTTATTTGTGGAATGCTTGTGGTAACAAGGTTTCCAAGTTGTGTGATTTCGGGATAAGTGATGGTAATTGTTCAGTTGGTTGGGCTCAATGTGGAACTCACCTTGCTGTTGGAACTAACAATGGCCAAGTTCAGGTTTGGTTATAGGATTTTTTTTTTCTTAAAAGATTATTCTTGCTCCACTATCGCCTTTGCTTGGAGTCTTCTAACCTCTGTCTATATTTCACTTCCAGTCTTTTGCTCATAGGATAATGCAGTGAGTTAATATCTATCACTTTCTTTGTAGATATGGGATGCATCTAACTGCCGCAGGGTAAGAACAATGGAAGGGCATCGATCACGTGTTGGGGTGTTAGCTTGGAGCTCTTCTCTATTATCTTCTGGTAGTCATGACAACAGCATTCTTCAAATAGATATACGTGCTCGGGATGATTTTGCCAGTAAGCTTGTTGGACACAAGAATGAGGTGAGACTCTTACTCATCTTCAGTTTGATTTAGCATGCTCAGCAGTATATATATATTTTACCCTGACAGTTGTGTATATATGCATTTATACAAATACATACAAATACTATTACAACTGGATATGGCTCAGATTTTTCTGACATGCATCTCCTTTTATTTCATAATTGCCACTTCTTTCTCTTGTTTGTCATGAATTCATCGTCCAATGTTTGTCATTAGTTATTTTGGGAATGGTAGTGGTACTTTTTTTGTGTTCATTCATTTTTATGTGCTTATTCCCGAACTCTCGAGTCTGAATCTCCGGTGGCTATTTGTAGGTTTGTGGACTGAAGTGGTCTTACGATGACCGTGAACTAGCATCAGGCGGTAATGAGAACAGAGTATGTAATACATGTTTTTTTCCCTGTCTAATTTATTCCTATATAGACTTATTATATTGTTCAATTTTTGAACTGATTGAATGGGGAATCTCTCAACCATATGCAGCTTCTTGTTTGGAATCAACATTCGGCTCAACCTGTCCTGAAACATTGTGAGCATACCGCTGCTTTAAAAGCAATTGCATGGTCTCCCCATCGGCATGGCCTTCTTGCATCTGGAGGTGGTGCAACTGATCGTTGTATTCGATTCTGGGATACAACCACTAACACACACTTGAGCTGCTTGGACACTGGCAGTCAGGTGATCATTTCTTTTTTGGTCTCTATCATTTCATGCCCCTTTAATTTGTCCTTACACGTGCATGGAATGAGAAAAAACACCGAACAGATATTCCGCTAGTTTATTTTTGTGCCTAAGTGCTTAATACTGGAGTTTACAGTTATAATGTCCATTTTATGCATGACAGATAAGCAATCTTGTGTGGTCTAAGAATATCAATGAACTTGTCAGTACTCATGGATCTTCCCAGGACCATATAATTGTTTGGAGATACCCTACCATGTCAAAGGTATGCGAAGTTTAAAAATAGTGTATATTTGATAATAGTTGCTCATCATCTACTTTTGTTCCTTTCTAAAATTTTATTGTAATGATGCAGTTGGCTACTCTCACGGGCCACACAACTCGAGTTCTTTGTCTCGCAATCTCTCCGGATGGACAGGTAGGTTGCTTTCCCACGCTTCATGGTTTCTCTCACCTTCTACTCTATAGTTGAGCTTTATTTGTGCGTACATGTTTTTCCTATGGTGAAATGACCTTCTCTTTTTTTTTTCCTTGCAGAAAATAGTTACGGGATCTGGGGATGAGACACTTTGCTTTTGGAGGTTGTTCCCTGCCTCTAAATCTCAGGTAATGGCAAACATTTTTGCTCAACAAAGCTTATTTCTATTCAGTACTGTTGAATGCTTACTTTTTTCTGTTTTGTATGCGAACTGTCTGCTAGCCAAAAGTTTATAAAGCAACTAATTTATTTGTCGACATGATGTTTTTAAACAGAGCACTGATAGCAAAATAGGATCATCATCTTTTGGACGAACCACAATTCGTTGATTCTAAATCGTGCTATGAATTATCAGATTTCATGAAGAGATGGTGGAAGCATTCCTCATGCTCTGAAATACCGAACTTGTCAGCCTGAATCAACCCACAAAATGTAGTCAAGTGTAGAAATGTGGAGCAGGTTCAAGAAGTAATTTGTGGCTAGATTATGAATCCCAATATTCTTTTATTTTTGATTAAAAATAGAGAATTTTTTGGTTCAATGATTAAAATAGAGAGTTATTGATATGTATAGAGGGAGGTGGTATTACCTGTGCTTAGCACGATTCTTTTTGTAATTCATCTTAACAAGAGGTGCACAATTTCCATATTGTTTTTTTTATGTAGATAATATAAAAAATTAATTATAAAAATGTGATAAGTGATAGATTAATTATAAAAATGGTATGTTCTTTCACTAATGTGTCAAACAACACTATCTTAACAAGCATCTTATCATTTGACAATTATTTTAGCTGAAATTTTTTTAAAGTGACGCTATCAAATAGTCAAACAACATAAAAAGATGAATATGTGTAAGGAAAAAAATATTTTTTAAAGAGGTATTATCTAACACATTGACAGCATTGGACGGGAATTTAAAAAAAATTGAACAGAAAAAAGAGTAAGAGAGAAAAGAATTGTTTGTGTTATTTGTGTTGAAGTTTTAGGAAAAGATTATGATAAGGTATGACTTTTTTTGTTTGTAATAATAGTTTGTATATTATATGTTTATATTTTATTTTTAATATTTAAGATTATATTATTATATTTTTTTATATTTTATTTGTTAGTGTTTTGTGTCAACTTGTGAAACCGTTTCTAGTTATGTGTATGATTGAAGTTATTGGTTCGTTATTATTTTTTTATGTTTGTAATTTATATTTTACTAGATTAGTTATGTTTATATATATATATATATTAATAAAGATACTTATGTTTTAATGTTATTTTGCATAGAATAGAATATTTCAATTGCAAGCAATCAAGTTAAGGTAATTTATTTTAATAATTTTTTGTTTAGTTGGTGATAAATATTATTATGTGGAAACATTATTATTTTAAAATGATATGTTTTGTAACACCCCTTAGTTCGTCAAGAAGATATGACATGTATCAAATAACCAGATAGACCCTCCAATAGACTAGGGCGTTACAAACGGATTCAAATCTTTTGGCTTAACTTAAATTTTTGAGAAAACAGTTATGAAGGTTTCCCTTTTAGTTTAAAACTATTATTCTTCTTTCGTCCAGTATCACGTCTTTAAAGAAAGTATTAAGAATTATACAAGAGAAGTCTCATTATCCAACCATTGCCCAGCTGAGGCATATGCATAAAAAAGATAAGTTCATAAAATACAAATCAAGGGAGTTTGGAATACCCTTCCATAGTGAGGAGCAATTCTCCTTTTAAGATAGAATAATACAAACGACAAAGATAATTTCAAAAGTTAGGTGCAAAACGTATGTATACATCATTCGCCAAATAGCCATACAAGATACAAAAACAAACAAGTGGCTCACTCGCAACCACAGGTCTGGCGTAATCCCCTTCAACTGATTCCTCTTCTACTAGAAATACGCTGGAAAAAAGATAAGTAACGAAGTAAGAATTAAACTTAGTGAGTTCCAAAAATAGATACAATAATTTATAGAAATACCGTTATTCAACACGTATCAATACCCATAAGAAAAACAAACTTATACGTGAGATTCTATCGTATAGACACAATACCTCAATAATGTTATCTACAGTTTATTGGCGGAATCACTTTGTCAACACAGTACATGGACATTTACTGTTTGTCAACTCATGCGTTGTAACACCCCTAACTCGTATCCATCGCCAGAATAGGGTTTTGAAGCATTACCAAAATTTACAAATCAAAAAGAAAGAAATTTCATAACATATAATATTCAGGTTAGAAACCAATCAAATTCATACATATTGTCCCTTATTTGAGCCCTCAAGGCCCAAAATACATGTTAGAAAAAAATTGGGGCTAATTCGAAACTTCAGAGAATTTTTCGGAATATATTAAAAATTTTCAAATCTACAGGGTTCACATGACTGTGTGGCCAAGCTGTGTGACTCACATGGCCAAGAGACATACCTGTGTCTTAGGTCGTGTGGGCATTCGAAATAGGGACACATGGCCGTGTCCCAACCCTTGTCTATGCCTGTCTAACTCTCTGACTTGGGTTATACGGCCAAGCCACACGCCTATGTGCCAGGTCGTGTACCCTTTAGAAATGGCCTTACACATCCGTGTGCTAGCCGTGTGTCTCACATGGTCAAGTCTCATGCCCATGTGGACTTAAAATGTGTCTTAAACAATAAATTTGCCATTCCCTACATGCTTGGACATTAATCAACTCAAAAATCATTAGTTTAACCAGTTCAAAACACGATCAAATACATTCAAAACATGTCAAAACAATCATCCTAGGTGCCTAACCAATGTACCCTCATTGGTACCACATTTATATCATCTATTCATATCATCAAAGCATCATTCAAATCCAATTTATAAACATGCCAATTTCAATCCATTTTGCCTAGTTCATAAGCACTTAAACACCAACTTAATTTCACATGCACATATCTAGATTTGGTTCAATTTACCATGCCATAATATGGCTTCAAAACAAACACAAGGTTATATATATACCAAACCAATATTAAACTTATAACCTCATTTACAATCAATCCAAAAAATAACTATTATTTAGACACCCTAGGTACATGCCGACACAAAAGATAGACATGACCACATTTATTTAAAATCGAGATCATTGTTGGATGTTGAATCAGCGATAAAAAATTAAGTACCTAACCTGCGCACGGTAAACAAAATCGTACGCTGAGTAAAACTCAGCGGTATTTCTATAATCTGAATATTTAAAGACATAATAATATAATATACACATATAAATTATAAGCACAATTGAATATCTAAAACCAAATTTATTCATACAATGGCATTAGCCATTTAATACTCAATTCAAAAATACCATACACAATTCTCATCACTTGCTATATAATAGCTTTTCACATTCTATTTTCAATTCACTATGTCACTTCCATTTCTTATACTATGTCATATCAATTTCAGTTATAGAATTTTATTATTTATTTACCCCTATTAACACGACTCGGACTCGGATGGATACACGGATCCAACCAACACACCAGTTTGGCACCTAGTGCCTCATCGGATAAATCCGAAGTAGTAACTGCGCCCAACGCTATATAAATTGACACCCAGTGTCTTATCGGTTAAACCGAAGTAAATTGGCACCTAGTGCCTTATCAACTCGAAGTAAAAGAAATTCGTGAACTCGTCTTATTCTATGGCATGCCAATATCCAATATTAAATTTTTATATAAATACATGAATTCAATTCAATTTACATAAATTCAATAAATTCATCACATACCGAATCAATCCATTTCAATTGTAAATCACAATAGTTCTCACCTCCAATACTTACCATATGCAAGAAATCAAAATGCAATAATTTTACAACTTAGTTCAGATTATAGAAATACAAATCAAGAATTCTGAGTTATTCGATGTTGACTTTATCTTTCCCCTTTTTAGTCAAAGATTTGGTATGACGTTAGCTACGGAATTAAAACAATTAAAATTCATCAATATAACACAATTCAATTTCATATTGAAATTTCAATTTTTACTCAATATTTGCCTAAATTTTAATTTAATCCCTAAACCGAGACTAATTTTTATTCTTCACAATTAATTTTATATTTTTACACAAATTTCACTTTAAATTAAATTTAACTCCCTATTTTCACTTAAATTCTTAAATTTCAAAAATTTTACAATGTAGTCTCTATTGCTCAAAATTTATAATTTATTCTACAATTTAATCCTTTTTTTACTTCTAGCTTAAAAATCTATCAATACTAAAATTATTCAACATTAATAACTGATAAGCCATAAAAGTAACATGTTTTTAATCCCATTCTTGATGCGTTTTTGGATGATTTATTATATGAATTAGTGAATTTGATGCTCCTAATCTTCTAAATTCATGTTTCTATACTAAGGTGAGCATAAGGGGGCGAAAGGAGCCAAAAAAGAGCCAAAATCGAGCAAAAAGAGTTATTTCCAAGATCTACACGGCCTGGGCATTTCTACACTGGCTGGCCACACGCCCATGTGAGCCACATGGGCTGGCCACATGCCCATGTGCCAATCTGTGTCGATTTCGCACCCTGCTTCCCTGTTACGTGAAAAAAACCAAATTTTTAGGGTTTTTGAGCATTCTAAAATCTATAAATACACACTAGAAGAGGACCTAAAGGGGCACGCAGAGTAGAACGCAGAAATTACTCGAATAATGTCAACGGACTCAACTCAAAAGCAGGATCTCCTTCAAGATTGAATTTATCCATTCAATTTCTTTAGAAGTTTTTTGGGTTTTTTTTTATATTTTGTTGTTTTCCTATTTTTGAGATGTTTTCCTTTCCAAGTATGAACTAAATTCCCTAAATACCTAGGGAAGATGAAACCTATGACAAATCTTATTATTTGATTTTTCTGAATTACATGATAAATATTTGTTCTTGATCTCAATTAAGTTTACTTACCTTCATGTTTAATGTTTTCAGGATATTAATATATGATTGATGTGCTTATTCAGTGGAGCAAAAGTCCCTGTTTACGAGTAGATCTGGCATAATTGAGTGGAGTTACATGCAATCCTAGAAATAAGACGACATAAATCTATCGGATTAGAGTCAAATCTAATAGGGGAATCCATAAATCGAGTTAATGTAACGATAGGGGTTTTAATTAGAAAGATATTTCAATTAATCAACCTAGAGTCGATTTTTTTATTCTCAAATGAGATATTATTATAATTTATAGATTTCTACGGATCAAGTAAAATGACTAAATCGTTTAATTCAAATGTAGAATAATAGGTGAAGTCTATGTGGATTCTTTCCTGGTATTGTCTCTCTCATAAGTTTTTCTTCGATTATTTTCTCAATTCGCTCTCTGTCACTTAGTAATTAGTTTAGTTAAAATTAGATTTTAAAACAAATCCTTTAATTTATTCGGCTAAATAATAAAAAGATAGTAACTACTAGTACTTTTAGTCCTCATGGATACGATATTCCCGACTCACTATAGCTATACTACCATTCGATAGGTGCGCTTGCCTTTGTCATATTTTAGTTAGTTTGTGACGTCATCAAGTTTTTGGCGCCGTTACTAAAATATTAGGAACAATTAATTTTTATTACCTTAGCCATTTTTTTATTTTTATTACACTTTATTTTTGTTTTTACTTTTATTTACTAACTTTTATTTTATTTTCTTTTGGCAGGTTCCTTTCATTTATGACTAGAAGAAACCCGTCAGGACCTCTAGTATTCGACAGTGAGATCAAAAGTACAGCTTGCAAAAATAGTAGAGAAGCGAGGCAGAGTCGACTGAGTATAATATAAGAGCAAGAGGATGTTGTTATTAATACTGAGGAGATGACAGAAAATCATAATAATCAGCTACCTCATGTGGTTGCTGTAAATCCTGTAAATCTGAATCCTGCTCATCGTACTATGTACGATTATGCCAAGCCCAATTTAACTAGGGCTGAATCGAGTATTGTTAGACCTGCTGTTGCTGCAAATAATTTTAAACTGAAACCTAACACTATTCAAATGATTCAACAATTTGTTCAGTTTGATGGTTTGCAGGACGAAGACCCAAATGCTCATTTGGCTAATTTCTTGGAATTCTGCGACACTTTTAAAATTAATGGCGTTTCTGACGATGGCATTCTGTTTACCTTTTTGTTGAGGAATAAGTCTAAATAGTGGTTGAACTCCCTACCACAAGGTTCTATCACTACATGGGAACAATTGACCGAAAAATTCTTATTGAAGTACCTTCCACTAGCTAAGACAGCCAAGCTGAGGAATGATATCTCTTCCTTCGTGCAAATAGATCTAGAGACTCTATATGATGCATGAGAGAGGTATAAGAATTTATTAAGAAGGTGACCTCACCATAGGTTACCTCTATGGCTACAGGTTCAAACTTTCTACAACAGTTTGAACCCCTCAACTAGGCAATTGATCGATGCATCCGTCGGTGGGACTCTAAATGATAAAACACCTGAGGAGGCTTATGAGTTTATAGATGAGATGTCACTAAATAATTATCAGTGGTAAGTCATAAAGACAAAGCCGATGAAAGCAGCCGGTGTTTTTAACATTGATGCGGTCACCATGTTGTCAAATCAGGCAGAACTTTTGAATAAAAAGATTGATTTTTTATATGGTTCTATGCAGTTACATCTGGTGATGCAATACAACGCAAATGGATGAGGGAACCATTTAGAAAATCGATCCTACAACCTAAGCACAGAAGACGAACAAGTCAACTATATGGGTAATAATTTTAGACCTCAAAATAATCCCTATAGTAACACTTATAATGCAGGTTGGAGGAACCATCCAAACTTCTCTTGGGGTGGTCAAGGAAATCAAAGACAACAACCCCCTCTAGGCTTTCAACCACCTTACCAGCAGGAGAAGAAGCCGAACCTTGAGGAGATGTTGACGAAGTTTATTTCGTTGTCAAAAACTCGTTTCCAAAACACCGAAACATCACTCAAAAATCAATAAGCGTCGATTCAAGGGCTTGAGAATCAAATCAGTCAATTGGCAAAGATGATTTCAGAATGACCACAAGGTAACATGCCAAGAAACACCGAAACTAACCCAAGAGAGTATCTTCATGCGATTAATGTTCGAGATGAAGAAGGGTTAACTAAATTTGAATCTGAACCGAGCTAAGAAACTGTGGTAAGCAATGGTAAGGTTGAGGTAAGCCAAAATAAGCAAGATTCGGTCGGTAAGGAATATAAACCTCGTGTGCCATATCCAAATGCGACAAGGAAAGACCAGACAAACGAACAATTCGGTAAATTCCTTAAATTTTTGAAAAAATTACATATTAACTTACCGTTTATTAAAGCTCTTTCGCAGATGTCAAATTTTGTTAAATTTTTAAAGGAACTTTTAGCAAATAAGCAGAAGTTAGATGATTTGTCGCACGTGGAACTAAATGCAGTATACTCAGCCATTTTGCAGAATAAACTACCCAACAAATTGAAAGATCCAGGGAGTTTTACTATTCTTTGTTTAATTGGTAGTTTAAGTGTTAATAATGCTTTGGTTGATTTAGTGGATAGTATTAATGTCATGCCCTACAAAATGTTTAAGTAACTAGGTCTTGGGAAACCTAAACAAACTAGGATAAGCATGCAATTGGCAGATAGAACAATTAGATTTCCTAGGGGTATTGTTGAAGAGGTACTCGTCAAAATTGACAAATTTTTTTCCCATTTGATTTTGTTGTTCTAGACATGGATGAGGATAGTGACGTACCATTGATTTTAGGATGGCCCTTTTTAGCAACTGCTAAAACTATCATAGATGTTGGTACAGGTGAGTTAATACTTCGTGTAGGTGATGACACGATTAAACTCCAAGCTCATGATTTTATTAGGATATCTAGTGATCGAGATGATATTTCGAGTTCTACTAATGTTAATAACCTTGTAGCTCAACATTCTTTGCAGAAAACACCTCGAAAAAACGTGACAGAGCTGCAGTCTAGTTTACATGACAAAAATAAAACAAATCATGAAAAAAGAAGATTACAAATCGATGAACTAGATGAATGGCAGACACATGTCAGGGAGAACCTAGAATACACAATGAACCAAAGCGACTCCATGACAAGCTTAAGGATGGGACAAACCAATTTAAAATTGGCGATCAGGTATTGTTGGATAAAACGGACCCTCGAATCGCCACTTCAGAGCTTAATTCAAATGGAGCAACTCCTTTTACTGTACTGAATATTTTCCCATACGATACAGTCGAGGTAAATCATTCTAAATTTGGCACTTTTAAGGTAAATATTACTCGACTAAAACCTTATGTTGATAATAGAATTGACAGTGAGAAAGAGGAGTTTCGACTCCGTGAACCACCGTAACCGTGCGAATACGAGATTAGTAGAGCTTAGACTTTAAATAAGTACTTCTCGGGAGGCAACTCGAGTGTTAACATTGTGAATTTTTAAAATTAATTAATTTTTAAAATATAAAAAAATGTGTGTTTTTGACCCATACGGCCTGGTTACATGGATGTTTGGAGCACACGGCCTGGCCACATGGGCGTGTGGGATCTCACATGGGCGTGGGAGAAGTGAAGGAAAACACACACTACCTAGCGACATGGCCATGTGACCGACACGGCCTGGACACACGAGCGTGTCCTAGCCCGTGCCCGTGTGAAACCTGGAGCTAATATTTTTTCAAAGTTAGAGAGTTACATGGGTAAGGCATACGGCCCTGTAATCCACACAGCCTAGCCACACTGGCATGTGGGATCTCATATGGGCGTGGGAGAAGCGAAGGAAAACACACATGGCCTGGCACATGGCTGTGTGATCCACACGGCCTGGACACACGGGCATGTCCATGACCATGTGAAAACTGGGTTAATTACCCCAACTTTATTTTATTTTATTTATTATTAATTGTTATATTATTTTTTATTTTACTAATTAATTAATTTATTATTCTTATTCTTATTCTTATTCTTATATTTTAATTTTTTTATATTTTTTTTTATATTTTTTATATTTTTATTATTTTTATTTTACTATTTTTATTTCTATTTTTTTTCATTTTTACTATTATCATTACAATTATCTTTAAGTTTATTGATATCATTGAGTTTATTATTATTATTATTATTATTATTATTATTTATCTTTCTTTTAAATTTTGTTTTAGTTGTTTTATTTTTTATTTTCTTCAACTTATTTTCATTATTATCTTTTGAAATATTTATGGTTGTTTCTAATCGAGTTATAACCCCTTAATCTTCTTTATTATTTGTGTTTATTTTCTTGTTAGTTTGCTCGGAATCGTAAGTTACATTTAGATTTGACTGCAATTCCGCATTTCACTATTCTGAAGATTTCATCCAATATACAGGGTAGTTTCAGTTTTCTCCTTTTCTTATGATATTCTGTTTATATTGTAATTATATATGTTTGTACATTTAGGACAATGTACATCTTAAGTGTAGGAAGGTTATCTATAGAATTATTAGAAAATCCCTGAATTATGTCTTGTGTTTAAGTAATTTTCTCACATTACTATTAATTCTTATTGATTTATGATTATCATTGATGTGTTTTAGATTAAATTCATAGATAATTGTGAATTGATTATTTGAACTTTAAGACACTAGAGAATCAAGCATGATAAGTCTATTTTCAGAATTAAAAATTTTAGGTTGTTTCCCTAAATTGAAGTATTACCTTGAAGTTTGAGATTTGCAAGATTAACATAAAAAACCATAATTTTTGTGAGATTTTAAGCCTTTAGAGCATACACTTTTCTTGTTCACTCTATTATTGGTTATGAGTGTGTCAATATTGATTGGTTATTCTAGAACTTGCTTCAATTATACATGTCGAGACCACACCTTTGATTTGATATAGTGAGATGATATAGGCATCTAGGTTTTAACCCACTTATACCATAAGCCTACCTTTATGATTAACCCTTAATAAACCCTCTTTAAGCTTAACAAGCCATTTCTTGATTTACCCATTAATATTAACTCATAACTCATTTTTTATTCATTGAGAATTGTTTCCCATTTTATTGACTCCCTTTTTGTCGAGATTTGATTTGATTAGTTGCTTAACTATGTTATTTTGTTTCAGTTGTTAAATTTCCTCTTATTATCCATTGTTCTCAAAAAAAATGAAAAAAAAGTGAAAAAAAAAATTTATGTTGATTATTACTAGTTCTATGTTTTTGAGCTTAAGTAGTTAATTTCATATTCTGAGAAGAAGCTCGCGTTATTCTTTAATAATTTCGATTGATGTAATTATTCAGTATTAGTTTATTTTTCTAGTTAGGGAATTTATCTATTCAATCTCGATTCTAATCTTCCTTTTTAGCCTTTATCCACACCTTTAACCCAAGCCCCGTTACAACCCTTTAAAGACCTTTTGATTTGTGTATCATATCATTTTATAGTGGTGGAGATTTGATTGTCATACAAGCCTATGGTAATGACTTTTCATAATTGACTATTGAGTGCTGAATTTTTAAACCTTAAATACTTTTAGTGATTTGAGTGAATCTTTAGTGAGGATGTAAAATCTTGTCGATTTTGAATTAAAGGTAATTACTTGGATGATTTATCATATGAATTAGTGAACTTGATGCTCCTAATCTTTTAAATTCATGTTTCTATACTTAGGTGAGCATAGGGGGCGAAAAGAGTAAAAAAGAGCTAAAATCGGGCAAAAAGAGCTGTTTCTAGGATCTACACGGCCTGGGCATTTCCATATGGGCTGACCACACGCCCATGTGCCAGTCTGTGTCGATTACGTACCCTGCTTCCCTATTACATGGAAAAACCCAATTTTTAGGGTTTCTAAGCATTCTAAAGTCTATAAATACACACTAGAAGAGGAGCTAAAGGGGTACGCAGAGTAGAACGCAGAAATTACTCGAAGAACGTCAACGGACTCAACTTAGAAGCAGGATCTCCTTCAAGACAGAATATCTCCATTCAATTTCTTTAGAAGTTTTTGGGTTTCTTTATGTTTTGTTGTTTTCCTATTTTTGAGATGTTTTCCTTTCCAAGTATGAACTAAATTCCCTAAATACCTAGGGAAGATGAAACCTATGACAAATCTTATTATTTGATTTTTTTGAATTACATGATAAATATTTGTTCTTGATCTCAATTATGTTTACTTACCTTCATGTTTAATGTTTTCAGGATATTAATTCATGATTGATGTGCTTATTTAGTGGAGCAAAAGTCCCTGTTTAAGAGTAGATTTGGCATAATTGAGTGGAGTTGCATGCAATCCTAGAAATAGGACGACATAAATCTATCGAATTAGAGTCAAATCTAATAGGAGAATCCATAAATCGAGTTAATGTAACGATAGGGGTTTTAATTAGAAAGAGATTTTAATTAATCAACCTAGAGTTAGTTTTTTTTTATTCTCGAAAGAGATATTAATATAATTTAGGGACTTCTACGGATTAAGTAAAATGAATAAATCGTTTAATTCAAATGTAGAATAATAAGTGAAGTTTAGGTGGATTCTTTCTTGGGTATTGTCTCTCTCATAAGTTTTTTTTCGATTATTTTCCCAATTCGCTCTCTGTCATTTAGTAATTAGTTTAGTTAAAATTAGATTTTAAAACAAATCCTTCAATTTATTCGGCTAAATAATCAAAAAATAGTAACTAATAGTACTTTTAGTCCTTGTGGATACGATATTCTCGACTCACTATAGATATACTACCATTTGATAGGTGCGCTTGCCATTTTCATATTTTAGTTTGTTCGTGACGTCATCAATAACACTTAAAAAGTTAATAATTGCTAAAATTTCGATATGGGTCGGGCAATACTTAACCCCAAGGTTTCAAAAACATACAAATTACAAGAAAATGGGACTAAATTGACTAACTAATTGAACTTGGAAACTTTAAAGCCCCCAAGGCCGTGCGTGTAACACCCCTAACCCGTATCCGTCACCGGACTAGGGTTAAAGGCGTTACCTAACAAATCGGAACATTTCATAAATAATTCACAAACATCATTCACACATAATCGTACATCATTACAGAGTCCCTTACATAGGTCAACAAGACCTTAAACATGCTTTAGAAAGGGGTCGGGACTGAACCGAGTTCATACAAAAGTTTTCAAAATTTAAACAATTTTCAAAGTTGTACAAGTCACATGCCCGTGTGAATAGACTGTGTGCCTTACACGGCTTTAGACACTCCCGTGTGTCTAGGTCGTGTCAAAACAGGGCCTACATACTGACTTGTCCACACGGCCACAAGACACGCCTGTGTGTCAGGCCGTGTGAAAATTAGGGAGGCTACTGACTTGGGTCACACGGCTGTGTGTCTAGGCCGTGTTAGAAACTGACTTGGCCACACGGCCTAGCACACGCCGGTGTGCACGACCTTGTGATCTGCCCAGGCTCATTTCGAAATGGCCCTCGAGCAACATGGCTGAGACACATACCCGTGTCTCTGCCCATGTGGGCAAAAAAATAGGCCATTTATAAGGCCAAAATGCCACCCATTAAGGGTCCTCCCTACAAGCATCAAAATTACAACATTTTATACCAAATTCTCAACCATTTCATAACCAAATCATACACCAATTAAGCCATAACATTATCAACCAATTTCATGCCTAATAGCCATACCAAATTATGCCAAAACATAAGACAAAATCATAATTATACATTTGTTTCATGAACTCATTTTACTTCATTCAATCACATGTTATAAACTTACCAATTTCTCAAATATGCACATACCAAAACTTACCAAAATTGACCATTTCATTTGGTCATTCATATACACATCAAATAAGTATATTTTGCATCATATATCATATTCCAAAATCAAACCATAAGTTCAACCATAATTATACACTTCACAAAACATATTCAACTATCTCTAGCCTATACATGCCATACTTCAATATTTACACTTACAAAATGTACCAAAATAGAGTTTGATAGTGTGGTGATGATCCTCGACAATCCCCAAGCTCTCAGTAGTTTCAATATCTATAAAACAGTTGAAAAACACACAGAGTAAGCTTTCAAAAGCTTAGTAAGCCATATACAAATAAACTTAACATTCAAAACATGGAAGCATCATTAAATTAAATACACTCCATGGCCAAATACCATCTCAAACCATATAGTTCATATAAATTTAGCATATTCCCAATTCATTTACACATATAGCATACTTTCTCATATTTATAACATATATCATCACTTGTACATATACTTACCTTTTATTTTCAACATAGTATACATTTCGAACGTACCTGAATCGGATATACATCACATATAATCATTCGTTTCTCGGAATGTCGTTGAACTGTTCGGAATCATAAGGATACGTGGATAACTCGGAAGCTCGTACAATGCCAACGTCCCAGATGTGGTCTTACATGTAATCAAATATCGATGCCACTGTCCCAGACATGGTCTTACACGAAATCAAATATGATGCCAACGTCCTAGACATGGTCTTACACATAAATCATAAGTTGATGCCAACGTCCCAGACGTGGTCTTACATAAATCATAAATCGGATCCTATGTCATGACAGATGTATCCTAAATATTCCTATGGTTCGTACGGAGTTTTTCGGACGTCAGAACTTTGTCGATACTTTCTCGGATATCTCAGATTCAATTTAATAAGCCATTTATCATTGTTCAATAGCATTTAAACATAAGTAAACCATTACAAACACATTTATTTGTATATAGACTTACCTCGTACGGATTCGGATAGATGGAATCAGCTACTCGACAATTTTCGACTTTCCCCGATCTAATTCTATTTTTTTTAATTCTTGATCTATATAAATTCAAATTTAACTCTTTTATTCACAAAATCATTCAAATCAATCCACAAACACACATTTAGGGCATTTTAAAAATTATCCCTTATATTTTCATATTTTAACAATTTAGTCCCTAATCACAAAAATTACAAAATACACAAAATTTGCATATACTTATGCTTAGCTGAATATTCATAGCACTCATACAAGTCCACATATTTCATTTATTTCACATTTTAGTCCCTCAATTTACAAATTTCATAATTTAGTCCAAATTACTCAAATTCATCAAAAATTCAAATATAAAATATATCAACCTAACACATATCTTTCAATTTCTATCAACTAACTTCACAAAGCTCACAATTTCATCAATGGAATAATTCAAAATCATCATAAAAATCATAAATTTAGGCATGGGCTTGATAGAACACTAAGCAATGATCACAAAAATGTAAAAATTATCAAAAACTGAGTCAAAACCATACCTTAATCAAGTATTGTGAATGCCAAATGCTTGAACCATAGAAATGGTGTTCTTATTCTCTTATTTTAGGTGGAAGAAGACTTAAAATGAACTAATTTAAGCTTTTCTTTTATTTAATATATCATTTATAACTAGTTTACCATTTTGCCATTGCATCATATCATTAATAAACCATTATCTAATGCCCATTTAAGTCATTTAATGCATGCCATGGTTAAATAACCACATAAGGACCTCATATTTAAAGAGACACCTCAAATAGGCACTTGAACAAACAGCAGGCAACTTTTATGCTTTTCGCGATTAGGTCCTTTTATCAAATTGAGCACACAAATGATTAAATTTTCATACAAAACTTTCACATATGCTAATTCACATATCATAAGCACGGAAAATGATATTAAATATTTTTCTGACTCAGATTTGTGGTTCCAAAACCACTATTCTATCTAGGGTCTAAACCGGACTGTTACAGTGCACCTATTCTTTCTTCTATTCTTTCTTTTTTTCTTTCTTTTTCTTTCTTAATTTTGATTTGGCCTTCTTTTTCTTTATTTCTTTTGTTACTTATTTTTTTATTACAATTATATAATATATATACTTAATACTTAAGATTTCATATTATAATATATATAAAATAAATTTACAAATATCTTACCTAATACCATCCTACTAAAGAGACAATGGTATAATTGCCTCTTTAGTCCCTTTAATTATTCTTTAATCTATAATTCAACTTTCACCCTATTTATACCTAATTACTTTTAATTCAAGTAATTTCACTTAACTGAAACCTAATTAACCACACAACTAGCTTCGTAAATATTTTTATAAATATTTACGAGTCTGATTACGGGAACGGAGTCTCGAAAATGCACTTTTTGACACCCATGACTATTGGGTCGTTACATACGCAACTCTCACAATTATGCAAGTTTACAAATGACTCTTCCTTATGCCAGCCTCGGACCCATAATTTAGAATTCAGAATCACAATTCAGTTATATTCATATTCATATCATCCTTGTTAAGTTGAACACGTATTCTATCGCAAGGCTGAGCCATGATCTATTGGTCTGGTTTGCAATATAATTTCTTTACTCGAGGCATTACAAACAGGTTTCCTTTCTATATTTTCACATATCACAATTTTTCTGGTATTGGGTTCGTGCAACAAAGAGGGTGTTCTTACCTTGAAAAGGACCATACTCACACATACAACGTTGGTTTATTACACATGCGTCCAAACACAGCACAATGACTCATTTATAGTAGAGACAACTTACTGTACACAACTTACATATCATGGAAGTATCATAACCCAAAGGAAGTAAGAAGGAACTAACAAACAAACTTTAGAATAGAATCTACTCTACTTGTCTTTTGCTTCGATTGCACAGACCTTCACTAGCTTCTTGAGCTAAATAAGAAACAATTATAACTATCAGATCGTTTATCTAATTTAATCATACATACACTAATGCAAAAACATAAATCCCTTCGACAACAACCTAAGGGCTTTCCAAAAATTACTGGTAAGTTGGTACTTAAAAATGGTGTTTTGACTAACTACTGGAACCATTTTTGTCTTCTGTGATGAAGATAACTTAAAAATTTCCAGAGACTCAGAAAAAGATGTAGAGAAAAAACAAAGGTGAAACATGTTGACTATCGGCATCCATATATAGCACGAATAGCGGGGACAAAGCTTAGTGGGAGGGTCAGAAAATCCCACTATAACCTTTGAAACCCGAGAAAAGACTTGTCTAAAATTTTAAAACCTAATTATCTACCAAACATAACTACTACCACTAATCAGCTTAGTGAGTAGTAAAACGTTGCTTGCACACTAAAATAAGTCAACTAAACAAATTATTTAGCTACCTAAACATATCAAACTGTCATCTACAGTACTCTAGTTCAATCTAACTAGGTCTCAACTAAACTCTAACGATACTCACCAAGTCATGTTTTCACACTAAAGTACAGAAAACAAAACTATCGATCCGCGAACTAATAAGTTCACCTAAAGTATCTAGGGTTGATTATTTGTCTCCCAAAAGAGTCCACCAAATGGCAAATTCCAGCGAGACATTTAGCAAAATAGGCGTACTATGAAACCCATGCAATACGCCACCCAGACACTTAACGGAGAATTTACCAACCTCATCCTTTTTCTACCCTGGCTTTTTCAACTATGTGCCAAATAACATATCGATACAGTCTATGTGGGGTGGGCTGTTACATTTTTATTCAATTTTTTGTGCAGATATTGAAATGAGTTTATTGATTAAAGCAACCAATTATACTGCCATGATGATTAATGTGTCGATTAAAAAAATTGCTATTTGCTATTCACGAGTATTTTATAAATTTGCACGTCATTGTTTTTTTAATTGACATATTTAACTAATATGGTAATTTGTTATGGCTAGGGTGAGTACTACATCTTGAGAGTGTGTGTCCATGGTCTGAGCTACCTACTAGACGAATGTATTTTCCCATATTTGGATTCCGCAAGATTTGAAATAGTGGCATTGATTAGGACGTTTGAGCTTAAGGCTGACTTGATATCGGCCTTGGTTGAGAGGTGGCGCTTAAAAACCCATACATTTTATTTGTTATGTGGGGAGTGCACCATTTCCTTAAAATATGTTGCATTGCAACTTCGGCTCCCAGTTTACTATGCTACAACCACGGGTTCAAGTAAGGTGATCAAACCTGCGTCATTTTGCTATCAGTTACTTGGACGATCATCAGGTGATGGTGTTGCTAAATTTACCAATTTAAAATTTTCTTAACTCAATCAAAATTTCAAAACTTTACTAAGTATTGTCTCTAAGTGTGGGAAGATGTGCATTGTTTGGGTGTATATAATGGAGCTAATAGGGAGTACTCATGATAGACTCATGTAATAATAAAGTCCACATGATGTATTTGTCTATGTTGGCTGATTTTTCCAGTTGTCCGTTCGTATAGTTGGAGTTCAACAGTATTAGCAATGTTGAACTGTGAGCTTTGTCAGGCGACAAAGCACGATACACAAGATAAAGGTAAAATGACATTTTTGGCAACATTAAGTCACTAAAAATATGATTTCTCACTTGTAAATAGGTGAAAAAAAATTAAAACATTGATTAAAAATTGTTTTTCATGAAAATGTTATCTATCAATTTTGTTTTCTTTTAGATGGTGTAATTGTTCGGGGATTGGGAAGTCGAAAACCCTTGTTGTGTATAGACAAATGATTGAGGCATGTACTGGAGATGTGGTAAAATTTTTTCAAAATAAAATTACATTTATGTCATTTATTATTTTAGTTATGTTATTTTATTCATGTCATTATAATCATGATATTAATTGTGCAGTTCTTATGGATGTAATATGTTGCGGGTGTAATTGCCCAGTCGACTTACCACCATTCATATGTGTGGTGCATTAAAACACTAACCCTAAAATTTTCAATCGTTGAATGGTACAACAGAGACCGGGTTCTGTGACAATTCAGGTGTAAGCAAGATATTCTAGATGTTCTAATCAACTTTGACAATGTCCACGTCATTAATAAGAAGGGAAAAGATGTAAAGAATTGAAAATTGGAGAATCGACAATGGATCATAATATGGAATACTTGGTTGGATAGGAGGCCTCAAATAAACTCTTGTGTGGGGGGTTTCACACCCTCGGTCCATTACTAACAATGGTATATGGAAAACAGGTTGTCGTATTTAATTGGTGGTTGATGATAGTTCCTGGACACATGCATTGACGAGGACATCAACAAAGTGTACCGAGTCACTCCTATCCTCACTGAAAACACTCTACTCTTGCTCTCGGGCCTAAACCTATAGCTGTCGAAGAAAATGTAAAGGATAATGAGTATTCGGTTCATACACAAACATAATCGCAACTTGTGTATGAGTTTTTGGGTACATCAATATCCAGACTAGTTCTTACCATCTGGAGTTGCGTAGTGACAGTTTTGCGTCAGAGCTCTAAGGCTACTCATATTATACGTAGATGTTCGGTTCCAGTTCTCATTATCAACAATTGGGGTCATCAATGATGGATGATATGTTTAGCTCTGCATTCTAGTACTTCACACCTACCTGTCAAAACCTTTAGGACATCAATTTTTCGGGTTACTTTGATACACCCCAAGGTTCGTCAATGGATGATAAGAATGCAGGTTCAGGGGAGGAAAACATTAAACTCCTAATAAACCGTCACGAACAACCCAGAAGTCAACGAAGGGCACCATAATGTTTTATCCTGCAAGCAACTCCATCTAACTATCAGTTTTGATTAATGAAAATTGTTAAGTGAATTTATACAAATTCAAATAAGGTTTCATTTTTTCCCTTTATCTTAAACATGACAAGGTTGGTGTTATATCAATCAATTTTGATTAACGTTTTATTTTTCCAACTTCAACATCAGTTTCCATTATAATTATCTGTATACTGATAAACCATAATTTATACATATTTTTATCCCAGCATATTTTTGGATGAATTATCCTTAGATTTGGTGAATTCAATGCTCCTAATCCTTTAATTTCATGTTTTATACTTAGGTGAGCATAGGAGAGTAAGAAGAGCGAGAAACGGGCCAAAAACGGAGAAAATGGGTCAACGTGGGAAATCAGCACGGCCTGGACTTCCTCACACGGGTAGTTCACATATCCGTGTAGTTTTAGCAGACTCTAACACGACCTAGACTTCCTTACACGAGTAGACCACACGCCCGTGTCTATTCAACAAACTCGAACACGGGTTGAAGCACTTGCACACGGACGTGTACTTGTCGAGCCCAAGTCTAGTCCTATTCAGAAAAGGTCACTCTTGAGATTTTTGAAGCATTCAAAAGCCTATATAAACACTCCAAGAGGTACCTAAGAGACACACAGAGGGTAGGAAGCAAAGAATTACTCGAAGAAAGTCGATTGATCTATCTCAGAAGCCGCATTCTCCTTCAAGACTAAAGATCTCCCTTCAATTCCCTTCAAGAGTTTTTGGGTTTTCTTTATATTTTGTTATCATTATTCTTTTGAGATGTTTTCCTTCACACTTATGAACTAATCCCCCTAACTACCTAAGGGGAATGAAACCTAAGATGGATCTTGTTATTATTTTCTGAATTATATGATAAATATTTGGTTTGTTCTTAACTCTTGTTTTAATATTTCAAAATATTGATTCAAGTATTGATGTGCTTATTTAGAGGAGCAAAAGTCCCTGTCTAAGAGTAGATCTAGCATAATTGAGCGGAGTTGATTGCACGCCTAGACATAGGGTGACATAATTTTATCGGATTAGGGTGAAACCTAATAAAGGAATCCATAGATCGAGTTAATGCAACACTAGGGATTTTAATTAGAAAGAGATTTCAATTAATCAACCTAGGGTTAGGCGTTATTAGTCTCGAGAGAGGTAATAATATAAATTAGGAATTTCTACAGATCAAGTCAAATGAATAAATCGTCTAATTCAGAGTCAATAACAAGTGAAGTCTAGGTGGATTTTTCCCTTGGGTATTGTCCAAATCATTCAGTTTTCCCACAAGATATTTCCTCAATTTACTTTCTGTGCATTCTTAGTTAGTAATTAGTTTAGATAAAACAAACCCCTTTATTTTTTGGCTAGATAATAAAGAGAAATTTAATACTAGTACTTTTAGTTCCTTTGGGTTCGACATCCCAATCTTGCCATAAGCTATACTACTATTCGATAAGGTGAGCTTGCCTTTGTCGTGATAATAATTTGTTTTCAAGAACGGACATTCATAAATTATAAAACTTATCACGATTCACATCAATCAAGTTTTTGGCGCCGTTGCCGGGGAACTAATATATTAGGAACACTTACTTTTTATTACTTTAGCCATTTATTTTATTGCAATTTAAATTTTATTTTGATTTTTGTTACTAAATTTTCTTTTTCCTTCTGGAATGTTTTTATAGTTTAGAAGAAACCCGTCGGGACCATTACTTTTTGATAGTTAGATCGATCGCACAGCTCACAGAAACCGAAGAGAAATAAGACGAAGCCTAAGATACATAGAGGAAGAGCAAGAAGACGATACTTCCTCCACAACCGAGGAGATGGCTGAAAATCAGGAAAATCTGCTACCTCCTGCAATTGCTGCTGATCAAGTAAATCAGAATCCTGCTCCGCGTACTATGTATGATTATGCTAAACCTACTTTAACAGGCACTGAATCGAGAATAGTTAGACCTACTGTTGCTGCAAATAATTTTGAACTAAAACTTAACATAATTTAAATGATACAATAGTTTGTTCAGTTTGATGGTTTGCAAGATGAGGATCCAAATACTCATTTGGCGAATTTTCTAGAGTTTTGTTACACATTTAAAATCAATGGCATTTCTGATTATGCCATTCGCCTTCGGTTATTTCCCTTTTCATTAAGGAATAAGGCTAAACAGTGGTTGAACTCATTACCATGAAGGTCAATCACTATTTGGGAATAAATGACAGAAAAATTCTTACTTAAATATTTTTCGCTGGCTAAAACAGCTAAGTTGAGGAATGACATCTCTTCTTTTATGCAGATGGATCTCGAAACACTCTATGATGCATGGGAGAGATACAAGGATCTTTTGAGAAGGTGCCCTCACCATGGATTACCACTCTAGCTACAAGTTCAAACTTTTCACAATGGCTTGAATCCTTTGACTAGACAGATGATTGATGTAGCTGTTGGTGGGACTATCAATAATAAGACACCTAAGGAGGCTTACGAATTTATGGAAGAGATGTCACTGAATAACTATCAGTGGCAAGTCATGAGAATAAAGTTGACAAAAGTAGCTGGTGTTTTCAACCTCGATTCGGTCACCATGCTCTCCAATTAGGTAGAACTTTTAAACAAAAAATTTGACAGTTTGTATGGTCTTACTAAGGTAAATCCAGTGATGAGGTGCGATTCAAATAGAGGAGGAGTGCACACAGAATATGAATCCTTCAACCCCAACACCGAGGAGGAACAAGTTCAATATATGGGTAACAATAATTTTAGACCTCAAAATAACCCATACAGTAACACATATAATGCAAGTTGGAGGAACCATTCCAATTTCTCGTAGGGTGGTCAAGGGAATCAGAAGCCACAACATCCTCCGGGTTTTCAATAACCACCTTACCAACAGGAAAAGAAGCCGAACCTTAAGGAGATGCTAACAAAGTTTATCTCAGTGTTATAAACTTGCTTTCAAAATACCGAAACAGTACTTAAGAATAAACAAGCATCGATCCAAGGGCTTGAAACTCAGATAGGACAGCTCGCTAAACTAATTTCTGAACAACCACAAGGTAGCCTGCCAAGTAACACTGAATCTAACCCAAGGGAACAACTCAATGCGATTACCATTCAAGAGGAGGAAGGGTTAGTTGAACCTGAACCAAAACCGAGGCAAGAAATTGTGGTAAGTAAAGGTAAAGATGAGGTAGTCTACAGTGAGCAAAAATCAATAAGTAAAAAGTACAAACTACGGGTACCATACCCTAGTGCGACAAGGAAAGACCACACGGATGAACAATCCGATAAATTCCTTAAATTATTAAAGAAATTACATATTAACTTACCGTTTATTGAAGCTCTTTCGCAGATGCCAAATGCAGTTAGATTTTTAAAGGAGCTTTTAGCAAATAAGTGGAAGTTGGATGAGGCGTCGCATGTGGAGATGAATGCAGTTTGCTCAGCCATTCTGCTGAATAAGCTGTCCAACAAATTGAAAGATCTAGGGAGTTTTACGATTCCTTGTTTAATTGGTAGCTTAGATGTTAGTAATGCTTTGGCTGATTTAGGGGCTAGTATTAATGTCATGCCCTATAAAATGTTTAAACAACTAGGTCTTGGGAAACCTAAACAAACTAGGATGAGCATTTAGTTAGCAGATAAAACAATTAAATTTCCTAGGGGCATTATTGAAGATGTACTCGTTAAAATTGACAAATTTATATTCCCAATCGATTTTGTTGTTCTAGACATAGAAGAGGATAGTGACGTGCCTTTAATTTTAGGAAGGCCTTTATTAGCAACTGCTAGAACTATAATTGATATTGGTACAGGTGAACTCACACTTCGTGTGGGTGATGAAACAATCACTCTTCAAACTCGAAATTCTACTAATACTGATCATGTGGTGCAATCTTTTTTGTAGGAAACACGTTCGAAAAGCATACATGAGCCTTATTCAAGTAACAACAAAGGACCTATCTATGAAGAACGAAGGCTACAAATCGAGAAACTAGATGAATGGCAGACACAGAAATCGAGAGCACACGATAGATGAGCTCAATGTTTCACCAAATCAACTTAAGGTTGGAGACAAAGTACTACTAAATGTAGTAGACCCTCGTATTGTCACTTCTAAACCTAATGGAGCAATCCCTCTTACGGTACTCAGTATTTTTCCATATGGGACAGTCGAGGTAATTCATCCTAAATTCGGCACCTTTAAGGTAAATCCTACCCTTCTAAAACCTTATTTTGAGTTTGATAGCAGGAATGAGGAGTGTAAACTCCTTGCACCACCATGACCACGCAACAGAAAGGTAAGTCGAGCTTAGACTATAAATAAGTGCTCTTCGAGAGGCAACCCGAGCACTAACGGTGTTAACTTCTTTAAATTTTAGTTTTTAACATTTAAATCATTAACTGAGTACTTGAACACAGGTTTTCCAAAAATTACACGGCCAGACACACGGGCGTGCCTTAGGCCGTACTCATACCACAGACGGCGACATGGTCGTGAGATACGGCCTGTGAAAACAGAGTGAAAGTTTTCCCTAACACGGGATTCGATACATTGCCATGGCAGTGCGACATGGCCATGGACAAAACTGTCAAAACAACACGAGCATGCGACACGCCTGTGTCTAGAAGCCATGGTTGAAACTGAAAAATTAACATGGGCGTGCAATACACCAATACTCACTACCCGTGGTCGAGACTGTCAAAACAACACGGGCATGCGCATACATACACGGACGTGGGAGAAGTGAACAAAGAAGAACACGACTGTGGGACACAGCCATGTGCATCAACACGCCTAAAAAACACGGGCGTGGGCCGAATTTCAAACGAGCCCAAATTTGAAAATCATGAAACACACGGGCTAAAATAAGGGCACACGAGTGTGCCTCACGGCCATGTTCCCCAGTATCTATATAAACCCCTCACTATTCATCATCCCCTTCCTCAAAAAAACCCTAACCTTAGCAGCCAAAATCCCCTCTCCCACCACCGACCGGCCACTCCTTTCTCTTTCTTCTTTTATTTTTCTCCTCTCTCCCTCTTCTTTATCCCCTCTTCTCACCCTTGCACACCACACAGCCTCATTACCTACGCCCGTGGCTGACCACATCACTCCTCCACCAAGCACTATTGCGTTTGTCCATTCTTTTCTCTCTATTCTCTTGTTATTTATTGTTATTTCTTGTTTATTTGAATGTTTCTGATGATAATCATGCTTATACTCTTTATTCTTATTTAGAAACTTGTCATTTTAGTTAATGCATTATGATACATTCATCATTGTGTTTCCATAGATTTCATGCCATATTCCATATTATCATTACCATATGCACTAGGTATTTCGTTAGCACTATTCTTGTATTCTTAATGTTAATAATAAATTGATATATCTATTAAGACTTAGTTATTTTCAGTAGATTTTCCCTTTAGTCAGTAACCCTTATGAAGTATTCTTGTTTAGTTTTAACATGCCTGCATACTTTTATATGCTATTCTTTGGGATTATTCTTATAACTTCGTCTTTTCATTGCAGATACCATGACAAACCCAAAAGGCAAGAAGACTGTCGTCCCCGTCTTAAAGAAATGAAAAGGAGCAGCATCCTCATCGGGTCCCACTATCGAGATCAGGCACCTATTCCTCCAATTTCCACCGGGACCACATGAGGAACTTTTTCAGATATTACGGGCTCGACACCTAGGTGTGAGCTGTTGCATCAACTAGACCGCTTTAGAGTAGATCCAACTGGCTGACGCTGTTCGGGCTCTCCTGATGACTGACCCGTGGGGGCTTTTCTTTGAAATCATCGAGCCGACGTACCTCGAGCTCACACTCAAACTTTGTTCAACCTTCCACCTTCAAGTCATCATGACAGAGTTTGATGATCCTAGAATGGTCTAGTTCCGTATCGGTAGTTTAGTCTGCCAGTTGAGCGTACCTGAGTTCGGAGTCACACTGGGACTATATACGGAGGAATTCATGGATGACGAAGACTTCGACAGCCTCCATCTCCACATCCACAACTCTCCATCAAAATGTTAGAATGCTCTAGTCCCTACCACGGCCACCTCTAACCCCAACCGCTCCAAGGCATCAGCTCTCGCCCCATCACTGAGATATTTACATGCCATCCTAGCCCACACCTTGACAGGGCAACGAGAGAGTATCGACGTCGTCAACATTCATGACGCCTATTTCTTATGGAGCATGGTGTATAGACACGTCTTCGACCTTGTCTATTTCATCGCCCTCGCCATTCGCCATCAGACGGAGCGGCACAGAAGGGAGTCATATCCATCGGCCCTTACGTGGCCTGGCACGGTATTTTGGTCTTCTCAATACAGCGGCGTAAACATCCTTCCTCACCCTCATCGATCAGATGTCCCCACAGGGCATCTCGAGTATGCTATATATGAGGATGATCGAGCGACGACATGGATCTGATCCTCCCCACGCCTAGTCCAGTCAGCCGAGCAAGAGGACCTAGAGGACATTACTGATGATGTCCCTCCATCTTACAAGGATCCAGCCTCTCAGCCACCACCTATTCATCATCCAGTTCATGCGGCGGCTTCACTTTCTGACATCTCTGAGCGTCTCACTCGATTCGAACAGCAGTGTTTTCAGCGCTTTGATCACATTGATGCTATCTTACATCAGATTTGTCAGCACCTTCACATCTCATCGCCACCCCCACCTCGCGAACCATTTGGCGATGAAGATTTTTAAAGACTTTTTATTTATTATTTATATTTTTACTTTTATCTTTATTTATATATTTAAAGTACTTTTTATTTTACTTCCCTTTAATACTATTTCATTTTTAGGTTTTATAATTTATATTAGATAATTTATGTTTTCGGCTATTTCTTTACGGGTAATTATGTTTCTTTATATTTCCTAAAGAGTTAGTAATTTTATCGTAGTTATAAAAAGCTCCAAAGCTCACTGTTACTTAGGAATTTGCAACTCCACTGAAAAAAGTTCTCCACGACTGCTATGTCCTGCCCTACCACCACGATAACCTCTTCGCTGGACACTGTGGTTGTTTTGATAACTCAACCTCTACCACCACCGGAGTATCCTCCTCCACTCTCATCATTGCCTTGGTCGATTATTCTCCATAACTATAAGGAATTCATCCACAAATTTAGGAAGTTTCACTTCTCTTCCTCTCTTATTTCTATATTTTTCAGTAAATCTATCTTTGTACATTGAGGACAATGTACATCTTAAGTGTGGGGGGTTATTCATATCATCATCAGAAAAAATCCCTGAAATTTGTCTTGTTCTCAAATAATCTTCTCATATCATTTTTAGAATAAATTTTGATTAATTTGTGATTTTTATTGATATGTCTTGAATTAAAACATAGGCATTTATGCATTGATTGTTTAAACTTTAAGGAATTAAGGAATCAAGCATGAAAAGTTGATTTTTGAGAATTAAAAATTATTTAGGTTGTTTCCCCAACTTTAGGTATTATCTTGAGTTGAAATTAACAGGTTTGACATCAAAAAGCCATAATTTTTGTGAGATCTTGAGCCTTTAGAGTATATATTATTTCCTTCATACTCACTTTTATTGTTGCTATGAGTGCGTCAATATTGAATTGTTATTTTAGAACTTGCTTGATTATGCATGTCAAGACCACACCTTTGATTTGATATGTCAAGATGATAAAGGCACTTAGGTTTAACCCACTTACTCCATAAAAGTCTACCCTCATAATTAACCCTTAGTGAACCCCATTGAGCCTAACAAGCTATTCATTGACTTACCCTCAATATTAACCCATAACCCATTATTGTTGAAATCCCCTCATTTGATCCCTATTTTTGTCGAGATTTGATTTGAATAAATTACTTAGCTATGTTTCATTTTTGATAGTTAGCAAAGCTTTATGTTATTTTGACTTGTTCTTAAAAAAAAACATACATATTAGTAGTAACTTTTTGTTTTTGAGCTTAAGTATTTAATTCCATATCCCATGAAGAAAAGCTCAATTCTAGGATCTTCTAATTAGGAATGTAATATATCAAGTTTTAGTATTTTTCTAGTTAGGTAATTTTTCAATTCAATATCGATTCTAACCTTCTTTTTTAGCTTGTAACCACACCCCCTAACCAAAGCCACGTTACAACCCTCTAAAGACCTTTTAATTGATGTATCATCTCAATATATAGTGGTGGAGATTTGATTTTCATGCAAGCCTATGGTAATAACTTTTCATATTAACTATTAAGTGCTAAATTTCTTGTCCTTAAACACCTCGAGTGATTTAAGTGAATCTTCAGTGAGGATGTGAAACTCTGTGATATTTTGAATCAAAGGTGATTACTTAGAAGATGGGAGACACTTATGTTTTTGTGATAAAATGCTCAACTTGGAATGTTTGAAACTTTGATGTTCTTCGTGTTGAATTTTCAATGTATGATTACTTATGGATTATTTTGAGACATTATTGATGAGAATTATAAGTTGAGAAGAATTTATTTTGATTGTGAGTTGAGGATTTTGCTTGAGGACAAGTAAACGCTTAAGTATGGGGTTATTTGATAAACCGTAATTTATATATATTTTTATCTCATGCTTAGCACATTTTTGGATGAATTATCCTTAGATTTGGTGAATTTGATGCTCCTAATTCTTTAATTTCATGTTTTATACTTAGGTGAGCATAGGAGAGTAAAAAGAGCGAGAAACGGGCCAAAAACGGAGAAAATGGGTCAGCGTGGGAAATCAACACGGCCTGGGCTCCCTCACATGGGTAGTTCACACGCCCGTGTAGTTTTAGCAAACTCTAACACGGCCTAGACTTCCTTACACGAGTAGACCACACGCCCGTGTAGTTTTAGCAGACTCTAACACAGCCTAGACTTCCTTACACGGGTAGACCACACGCCCGTGTCTATTTAACAGACTCGAACACGGGTTGAAGCACTTGCACACGGACATGTCCCTGTCGAGCCCAAGTCTAGTCCTATTCAAAAAAGGCCACTCTTGAGGGTTTTGAAGGATTCAAAAGCCTATATAAACACCCCAGGAGGTACCTAAGAGACACACAGAGGGTAGGAAGCAAGGAATTACACGAAGAAAGCTGATTGATCCATCTCAGAAGCCGGATTCTCCTTCAAGACTAAAGATCTCCCTTCAATTCCCTTCAAGAGTTTTTGGGTTTTCTTTATGTTTTGTTATCATTATTCTTTTGAGGTGTTTTCCTTCACACTTATGAACTAAACCCCCCAAATACCTAAGGGGAATGAAACCTAAGATGGATCTTGTTATTATTTTCTGAATTATATGATAAATATTTGGTTTGTTCTTAATTCTTATTTTAATATTTCAGAATATTGATTCAAGTATTGATGTGTTTATTTAGAGGAGCAAAAGTCCCTGTCTAAGAGTAGATCTAGCATAATTGAGCAGAGTTGATTGCACGCCTAGACATAGGGTGACATAATTTTGCCGCATTAGGGTGAAACCTAATAAAGGAATCTATAAATCGAGTTAATACAACACTAGGGGTTTTAATTAGAAAGATATTTCAATTAATCAACCTAGGGTTAGACATTGTTAGTCTCGAGAGAGATAATAATATAAATTAGGGATTTCTACTGATTAAGTCAAATGAATAAATCGTCTAATTTAGAGTCAATAACAAGTGAAGTCTAAGTGGAATTTTCGCTTGGTTATTGTCCAAATCATTCAGTTTTCCTACAAGATATTTCCCCAATTTACTTTCTGTGCATTCTTAGTTTAGTAATTAGTTTAGATAAAACAAACCCCTTTATTTTTAGGCTAGATAATAAAAAGAAAGTTAATACTAGTACTTTTAGTTCCTTTGGGTTCGACATCCGGGTCTTGCCATAAGCTATACTACTGTTTGATAAGGTGCGCTTGCCTTTGTCATGATAATAGTTAGTTTTCAAGAACGGACATTCATAAATTATAAAACTTATTACGATTCACATCAATCATATACAATTACTATGATAAAATATATAAATAATTCAAAATCAAATTATTATGGATCATAAACACAAAAACACAATTTTCTCTAAATTGAATTATGGTAACAAATTATGCACAACATTGAATAAATTAACATGACATAAACACAATAAAAAAATAATCTAAAAATAAAAGGACCAAAACTAAAACTTCACTATTTTATTAATAATATAAGTAAAGGAAAAACATCCCTTAAAAATGAAAGAAAAGCCAAGTCCAAATAACACGCATCAAAAGGAGAAAGCTTTTCTTTTACATTACTTTTATATATAGTTTATAGATATATACTGATATTGATATATTTTAATGTATCATTTTAACTGTATTGATATTTTAAATAGGTTTAAATATGACTAAAGTCCCTAAGCTTCAGTCCCTCAACTTTTATTTCCTATGCTTCCAAGAAATATTTTTAAGATAAAAAACATTTGTATTCCTATGCTTCCAAGAAATATTTTTAAGATAAAAAACATTTGTAAAAAAAGAGATGATTGTATGAAACAAATATATTATTTCTTTTTAATAATTTAATACCACATCAACAATTTAATTTTAAATTTCAAAATTTTCAATTAGATTTAACTTTTTTCAAGTTAAAAATATTAAAATTTAAGATAAATATGTTAATATTAGAAAAAAGATAAAATTATGTGGCCTCCATGCAATCCTTCATTTTTCAAATAAAAAAAAAGCTAAAATTTTTACTTTAAAGTATCTTATTTAATATGTTTAGCATTGCTAAACTAAACATTAATCTCTCTATTCATCTAATTTAAAAATTAGAATTCCTTTAATAACATTGTTAATGCAATTTTACGATATAATAAAATTTAATTAATAATTTTATGAATGAAAAACTTAGGGGTACATTTACACAAAATCGTTCATAAAAATAATAAAATATAAAAGCCAAATATTCGTTAAAAGTAAATACAAGTATAAGAGAGGAAAAAGTTATAGGCACATTGAGACGTAAGGTGTAGCTGGTGCCCTAAAAGCAAGCGTATGGATGGTAATTAAACACATCCCCTTGAAAAAGATCTATTACTTGAAGTGAAGTATTTTAAGAAAATTGACTTTTGTATATTTACATCTTGACTACACACATGTTTACTCTAAATGAATGGTAAGCAATGTTGAAATTAAATATCAAGTTTCCAGATTAGTAGACGCAACCGCTGCAGTTGACTGGGACCCATGATGTTTTTCATTTTGGTGGGGAAGCTCTTGTGACCATGGGATCAAACTCATCGGTGGAAAACAACAGTCACAGTTGTCTGGACATGGACGAGGCAATTCCCAGTTACTTGCCAATATTTCTTGCTTTGTCCCTCCTTGTTGGGACCCAGCTTCCACTACTGGACCCCAACACTCTACTTTGTTGAATTCCGGAATGTTTGAGTGAAAATAAACCCATACCAATGCTTCCTGTAATTCTGGGTAGTTCTTTAGCAAATTCCCGTCTCCATGGACAAACGCCTTCAGTACCTTTTTTTTTTTTAATTTCCAGAAGATTAAATACAGAGAAATGATAATAAAGAATATCAACAAAAAATGAATGATCAAAAAACGTACCACGGGTAGTTCATTGCAGAAGATGAAGTATCTAAGTCTAGCACACAAGTCCAAGAGGAAATGGCCCCCGCTTATGTGACAATGGACGTGTAGTGACATTTTTCCCTTCACTTTCTTCCATTCAGCCACTACTTCGTCCCTGTATAATTTGTTCGCCCAACCCTGCAACTGTAATCAAACCCCAAATCCCCTGTTTTTTTATTCTAAATAATAAAAAAACAAAAAACTCAAAAGAAATATGAGATAAAAAGATTTACCTGAGAGTTGTTAATTGTTTGTGAGATCGCTAAGGTAAGTTTCGATGTTATATCACTATGTGTAAGTGTATAAGTTCTGGGAAGCTTCCCTGGGTGCTTCTTCTCATCCACTCCTAAAAACAGAACTTTTAGCTTTGATGCCTCGAATATAGCTGGCCCAAACAACCTTGCTACCTGTTTCAATCCATTCCAACACGTCAAACCAATATATAATCTCCCAAGTCCACCCCCCACCCACAAAAAAAAAAGGAGGAAAGATTACAGGAACAATAGGTAGATTCTTCTTCTTGGATCTTCTTCTTGAAACAAAAGGAGACTGGTTTTGTTCAAAGACTGAAGGTCTTGGCTTTGTAGGCAGAATCGGAGCAAAACTCAAAGTTCCCATGTTAATCTTGAAGCTCCAACTTTGATGGAGAGAAGCAGCACCCCCCAACCAAAAAAAAAAACTATTCAACAATGAAATACTACTAAACGGCTAAACCACAAAACAATAAACCAAGATAAGTAGGTATTAGATAGAGTATTATTAGCCAAAAAGAAAGAGAGGAACAAAGAAAAAGGAGAGTGAGACTTGGAAACTTTGGCTACTTTTGTTTGCTTTCAGCTTTTGATTTTGCTTGTATGGTAAGCCAACTTGAAGATCCCATTGATTGGAATTGCGTTTGGGGAAGGGTTTTGAGATTAAATATGATGTTTATTTTTCAAGTAAAAAAAACCAAACACATGAATAACAGAATCAAATTGTAGTCAGTTGGCTACAAATTAAAAAAAAAAAAAAGACCAGAGAGGTGTTTGACAATGACACATGGATTGGTTTGTGTAACGTGTTGAGTGCGGGTGTCACCCTGATGTTATTAGTGACACTTATTTCATTAGTTTTATATTTAGCATTTGGGAGCTATCATATTTCAATTGCCGTGTAAGGTTAGCTGGGAAATGTGATTTAGGGGGTCTCATTAATATTATTATTGTAGTTTTTATTGTCGTATAAAATTAATATAAATTATTTACTTTAATATATGTAAACCTATAAGTTTTTCAAATATCATTATAATATATAATAAAAAATAAGTAATTAAATAATTAACGTGAGTATATGGAATATTTTAATTTTAGCCTAAAAATATAACGATGGCATATATTTAAGAGAACGGAGCAATTCTTATATTCTAGATTAAATTGCATTTTAGTTTTCCTACCAAAAATAATAAGCACAACTTGATTAGGTGGATAAGTAGCTCATAAAAGAAAGTAAATATGAGGGATAATTATTTTTTATCTTAATGTGCCTATAGTAAGTATATCTGAAAAATAAATTTTAGTTTAGAAAAGATAAGAGGAGAGAAAATGATAGAGATGTATATGTTAATTCAAAATTATACATTTTTTAAATGTTTTATTTTTTTTCTTTTTTCAACTATACCAAGTAATCAATGAAAAGAAAATTATATGTTCTTTCTATTTTTTATCTCTCCTACTAAGCACACTTACAAAAAAATAATATGCTTTTTATCTTTCCACTCACCTAAGCAAAGCCTAAATGGAGATAAATAATTCCTCATTAAAATTGTGTCATTCAATACTCTTGATGTATAAGTAAGTTGTCTATTTTTTAATAAAAAGATTAATATGCAGTCTAAAATATAATATAAGGATTGTTATGAAAATTTTATCAAAAACACTATCCTTCTTCTTTGTACTAGTGTAGGCCATTTTGCAATGATTCTAGCGCATCGTTCTAACAATAAATTTGTGTAATCAATTCCTCTTTTTTTTTTGTATTGGAACATTTTTAAATATTTATAGTGTTCCAATAACTATAAATGAATGGGGTGTAATTAATCAAAAAATTATATTATTTAATTTTTTAAAAAAGAATTATAACTATTTAAATAATATTATTTGAATAGTATTAAATTAATAATTATGTGTTTATTTTAAAGACATTATTATTCAGAAAGACACCTATTAATGAAAGATGTCTTTATAAAGAGACATGAAAATTCCTATAAATAGGAATGGGATTTCATTTGGAAATCATATCAACAAATTCTCATATTCTTTCTTTCCTTCCTTCTTTTTCTAATATTTTTAGATTATTCTATAAAGTATTACTGTAGAAATCCTTTATAGAAATTGAGTTTCTTGTCATACATTGCTCAGTGTGTAGTGGGCTATTCTCATCAATGCAAAACGCAAATAGTCATTGGCTTCATTGTATCCTCGAGGTTAATTTGCTTGAAACTCATTTGCACACCGAAGATAGGTGAGGGCGAATATAACCTTAAAGATAGTGACTTGATACACGCCTTGAAGCCTTGTCCTATTTCTTCTTATGTTCGAGTTTCATTAGTGTGTTCGAGATTTTCCTCACCGGAGATTTGTACTAACAATTTTAAGGTCATATTTCATGATGACTACTACAACACATGAAAGTGGAACACTAAGGGAGCTGGCTTCCAATTTTGTTGAACTTGATCGATTTGATGGTGGCAATTTTTGATGATGGCAGAAAAAGATGCACTTCTTATTATCAACTTTGAAGATTGTTTATGTTTTGGATACTCTAAGACCTGAAGAGACTAAAAATGAATCTGTTGCTACAACCCGAGAAAGACAAAAATGGGACAATATTGATTACATGTGCATGGGCCACATATTGAATGGTTTATCTGATGGTTTGTTCGACACCTACCAAAACAATGACATTGCTAAAGAATTATGGGGCAAATTGGAGACAAGATACATGACCGAAGATGTTACAAGTAAGAAATTTCTTACCAGTCATTTCAATAATTATCAAATGGTTGATGGTCATTCTGTTATGGAACAATTCCATGATATTGAAAAGATGCTGAATCAATTCAAGCAATATGATATGAAAATGGATGAAATGATTGTTGTATCCTTCATAATAGACAAACTTCCTCCATCTTGGAAAGACTTTAAAAGAAGTCTAAAACATAAGAAAGAGGAAATATCTCTTGAGGCTTTGGCAAATCATCTTCGTATTGAAGAAGAATATCGAAAGCAGATCAGAATATAAATTCTAAAAATGCCAAAGTGCATGTTACAGAGGAAGTACATACTACTAAACCATTCAAGAAAAAGTTCAAACAGACTGATAGAGCACATAAGTTCAAAAAGAAATAAAAGGGCTCATGCTATCATTGTGGTAAGCAGGGACATTTCAAGAATAAATATCAATTTTTAAAGAAGAAATCATCTTCTAAAGCTGATAATAACGAAAAGTTTGTTGCAATGACATCTGAAATTAATATGGCACAAGATGACAATATATGGTGGATTGATACCGGAGCAACCAAACATGTGTGCAAAGACAAAAGCATGTTCACAAAGTTCTCACAATGTGAAAATGACAATGTCTTGTACATGGGAAATTTTTCCACCACGGCAATCAAAGGCAAAGGGTCTGTTGAACTATAATTCACTTCTGAAAAGGTTTTAACCTTAAATGATGTATATTATGTACTAGAAGTTAGAAAGAATTTAGTGTCTGGTAGTCTGTTGAATAAGTTTGGTTTCAAACTTGTTTTTGAGGCAGATAAGTTTATATTGTCTAAGGGAGGAATTTTTGTAGGGAAAGGGTATATGTATAAGAGAATGTTCAAACTGAATATTATTAAGAAGAATAAAAATATTATTTTTACTTATATGGTTGAATCTTTTTGTTTATGGCATTATAGATTAGGTCATTTGAATTATAGAAAATTGAATGACATGTATAAGTTAGATTTAATTCTTGTTTTTAATAATAATATTGAAAAGTGCAATACATGTATGTTGACTAAAATTACAAGAAACATTTTCCCTAAGGTTAAAAGAAAAACAAAATTGCTTGATTTGATACATAGTGATTTATGTGACATGCATAATACTCCTACATTAGGTGGAAATAAATATTTTGTTACTTTTATTGATGATTGTTCTAGATATTGTTATGTATATTTATTGCATTCAAAAGATGAAGCACTTGATAAATTTAAAGTTTATAAATCTGAAGTTGAACTTCAGTGTGAATCATTTATCAAGTACTTAAGATCAGATAGAGATGGAGAATATTATAATCCAAGTTATTTTGGATCCACTAGGATTATCCATCAAGTTTCAGCCCCTTACACACTACAACAAAATGGTGTAGCTGAAAGGAAAAATAAGGTCTTGACTGAAATGGTAAATTCAATGTTATCATATTCAGGTCTTGGACAAGGTTTTTGGGGAGAAGCTATTCTAACAGCTTGTCATATATTGAATAGAGTTCTTAATAAGGAAACTAAAATAACCCCTTATGAACAATAGAAGAAAAGGAAATCAAACCTTAATTATTTGAAGGTTTGGGGTTGTAGAGCTATTGTCAAAGTTCCAACACCTAAATGTAAAAAGTTACGTGAAAGAGGAATTGAATGCATATTTATAGGATATGCACATAATAGCAAGGCATATAAGTTCATTCATATAGGTTCATGGTAATTGAACCAAACGATTCAATTTCAATTAATACTGTTATTGAATCAAGAGATGCTATTTTTGATGAAAATAGATTTAATTCTATATCAAGACAATTACAGCCACAACAGTTGATTCATTCTTCAAATGAGAATGAGATTCCATTGGAACAAATTGATAATAATGATGAATCTTGTTAAGAATTAAGAAGAAGTAAGAGGATTAAAAAGGTCAAAGATTTTGGACCAGATTTCATTATGTTTCTTGTAGAAGGACAAAGTGAAAGTATAAGCAATAAGATACCTTATTGTTATAATATAGAATCTGATCCTAGGAAGAGGCAATAAAATATCAAGACTTTGCTTTTTGGAAAGAAGTAATAAATGATGAGATGGATTCAATAATGGGAAATCAAACTTGGATCTTAGTTGATCTTCCACCGGGTTCCAAACCAATAGGTTGTAAATGGATCTTCAACAAAAAAAATGAAGGTCGATGGAACCATTGATAAGTTTAAAACAAGGTTGGTAGCCAAAGGTTTTACACAAAAACAACGTATTGATTACTTTGATACCTATGCTCTAGTAGTAAGAATTGCTACAATTAGACTCTTAATATCACTTACCTCTATATAGAATTTGGTTGTTTACCAAATGGATGTTAAAACTGTATTTTTAAATGGTGAATTGGAAGAGGAAGTGTTCATGGAACAACCGGAAGGATTTGTTGTTCCAGGACAAAAGCATAAGGTTTGTAAGCTTGTTAAATCTTTATATGGGCTTAAACAAGCACCAAAACAATGGCACCAAAAGTTTGACAATGTTGTTTCAACTAATGGCTATAAAATAAATGAATCCAATAAGTGTATATATAGCAAATTTGAAATGGAAAAGGTGTCATAATTTGTTTATATGTAGATGACATGCTCATTTTTGGCACGGATTTGGAACAAATAGAAAACAAAAAGAAATTCTTGTCAAACAACTTTGCTATGAAGGATATGGGTGTAGCAGATGTTATTCTTGGGATTAAAATAACCCAAGATGAAAGCACTATAGCTTTATCACAATCACATTACATTGAAAAGGTGCTTACAAAGTTTGATCTTTTAAACTGCATACCAGCATTTGCACCCATGGATCCTCAAATAAAATTAGTATCTAATGCTGGTAGGAAAATTGATCAATTGAAATATGCAAGTCTAATTGGTTGTCTTATGTACATAATGACTTGTACAAGACCAGATATTGCATATGTTGTTGGGAAATTAAGTAGGTACACAAGTAATCCAAGTAGTTTGCATTGGCAAGCTTTGAATAGAGCACTTAGGTACTTAAAGAAAACTATTAATTATGGATTGTGTTATAATGGATATCCTCCAGTTTTAGAAGGGTATTCGGATGCTAGTTAGATTACCAGTTTGAAAGATCATGCATCTACTAGTGGATGGATCTTCATTCTTGGTGAATGAGTCATTTCTTAGGGTTCCAAGAAACAAACATGTATTATTGATTCCACCATGGCAGCAGAATTTATTGCATTAGCCACTGCATCTAAAGAAGCAGAATGGTTAAGAAATTTACTTTATGATGTACCTTTATGGCCTAAGCCAATTTCACATATTTCTATTCGTTGTGATAGTGAGGCTACTCTAGCAAAGGTATATAGCCAAGTATATAATGGAAAGTCTAGACACATTGGATTAAGACATAGTTATGTCCGACAATTAATCTCTGATGGAGTGATCACTATTAATTATGTGAGGTCAAGTGAAAATTTGACGGATCCTTTGACAAAAAGTCTTACTAGAGATGCAATAAAAAGGACCTCAAAAGGGATGAGACTCAAGCCTATTAAGTCACCCATGATGGAAACTCGACTCAATGCTTGGTATAACGTCAAGTCTTGAGTTCAATGAGACAAAGTACATCATTAGTATGTGACTGTTAGCACTATATATAAATCCATCCTAAGATTAAAGTGCTAGGTACCCGTAATGACAAGGAAATGATGAGTAATGTACTCTTAATGGACCCATAACATAAATATGTTAAAGTGTTATAATTACGGGAACACTCTTGATGGGATCTACCTATGTGAATGAAAGTGTGGCCGCTTCTAGGAGCTCAAGGGCTTGGCTCCGACAGCACTCATGAAAAGATGACATAAACACATGGCCATAATAGTGTCTCTAGATACTATGTATTGACCGATGTTGAAATCATTATGTAAGATGTGTTCAGTTAATCAAATGAAATAGTTGGTTCAAAGCTTAGTCTACCATGCGATTTCGATTAACTTTAACATGTTTTCACTAAGTGAATGTTCAATCGTAAGATACCTTCATTTATGCAAATTGATTTCCAAGAATATCAAAATCTAAAATATTTTGACAATAGGGGGAGATTGCTAGAACATTTTCAAATATTTATAGTGTTCCAATAATTATAAATGAATGGGTGTAATTAATCAAAAATTATATTATTTGATTTTTAAAAAAAGAATTATAACTATTTAAATAATATTATTTGAATAGTTATAATTAAATGAATAATTATGTGTTTATTTTAAAGACATTATTATTCAGAAAGACACCTATTGATGAAAGATGTCTCTATGAAAAGATATGAAAATTCCTATAAATAGGAATGAGATTTTATTTGGAAATCGTACCAACAAATTCTAATATTCTTTCTTTCTTTCATTTTCTAATATTTTTAGATTATTCTATAAAGTATTACTGTAGAAATCTTTTATAGAAATTGAGTTTCTTGTCATTCATTGCTCAGTGTGTAGTGGGCTATTCTCGTCAGTGCAAAACACAAATAGTCATTGGCTTCATTGTATCCTCGAGGTTAATTTACTTGGAACTCGTTTGCACACCAAAGATAGGTGGAGGCAAATATAACATTAAAGATAGTGGTTTGATATGCGCCTTAGAACCTTATCCTATTTCTTTTTCTGTTTGAGTTCCGTGTGTTCGAAATTTTTCTCACATCAGATTTGTACTAACATTTTGCACAAAATAAAATTCAGCTTTATAACAATCACATTACTTGTTTCGTACAATTTTGACCTCAACATTATGCATAGTTGGTGCGTGAATATTTTATAATTTATTTAATACTATTTATTTAATATTTAGTACTTAAAGAATCGGATACCGGTATCCACCAATTTCAATAAAAACCCAAACATCCACTTATGCGGTATTGCCTTGTTTTATATCGAAGAGATTAAATGAAGGTGTGTACCATTTTCTCCACGTTGCTCATATTCGTTTTTATAAAAAGAATAAAAAAATCTCTATCACGAAATAAAAACATTTAAAAAAAAAGAAAAGAAAAGAGAATATCCATATTTTTATTGTGTGGATGGCCCAAATCTCGACTGTTATTTGCTAGGTAGTCTGACCAGAAGCTGGGCTTCAAATAGCTGTGAAAAGGGCCTCAGTTTGGCTGAGGCCTGAGGCTTGATGGAGTAGTGCCGCAAACTGTCTAACGCAAAGCTTAAAAGAAAAATCATTCTATTTAGATTGTTTATTTAACTAAAAATGATTTGGTAATTTTTTTAAAAATAATTTTTCAAAGAAGTTTTAAGTAAGACGTATAATATGAATTGTATGAGATTAAGGGTGTTTGTTTTATTGGTGTGTGCAAATTGTTTTAATAATTTACTTTATAACTAAGTTTTCTAAAAAAATATTTTAGTAGAAAAAATATCTATTTAATAAATAAAAGTAAAGTTATAATTGTGGCAATGAATTACGCCTTGAAGACGTAAACAGTGGCCGGCGTAGTGTAAGTAATGAATGGTATAAATATAGGTGCCTAGATTAAAAGATTACCACGTAAATAAACTGCTTCACATATTTATAAAGATATGTCAACATTTGGTGATAAGCCAAGACCTGAAAACAATGATTGGTTGCTGGCTCTGCCTTTGAGAGGTCCATCACCAAAACTCATATCCCGTTTGGTTATTATGTGATTTATTGGTTTGGTTAGCAGGGTGGAATTTGGAAAGGCCGAATCAAAGACGAAAACCTAAGCTTTATTCGGGATAATGGGTCTTCAAAGTCAAAAACCAACCAACATCAGCTACCGAAATAAGAAAGCCGGAAATGGTAAATTCCCCTTTCAACTAAATTATTATTTATCACATAATTACATAATTTAGTTTTATTTTTTTAAAACAATCTAGTTCTTTTTTATACAAAGCTTAGTATTAACTATAATTTTACCTCAACATTTAAATAAAAGAATAAATCTGCTTAAGTGTGTTTGAACTCACATTTTTTTTACATTGATAATAATATTAATATCAACTAAATGAAGATTTTATCCACAACAACAATCTAATTTTTAAATTTTCTTGTAATAATATTTAAAGTGCATTTAATATTACTTCTAAAAAAATTTTTTGAAATAAAAAACATTACTAAATAAAATACTTTTAAATTTTTTAAAAGTATTTTTAAGATAAAATTTTTTTTTACAAAATTTCTTTTTTAACTAAAAACAAAAACATAAAATTTTAACTTTTACTCAAAAATCTTTTTTATCTAATAGATGTGGCATCAAAATCGGGGAAAAAAAACCTAATTATGTGACTAATATTAACCGTTACTAATTTGACCATTTTTCCTTTTCTTGGTTGCTAAGGTATATACATATCATTAACTTGAAACACATTATTATATATATGTATAAATAAATTAAATTCTCAAAGTCAACACCATAACATGTTACATGATTGACATGAAATTCGAAATTTACTCATGAATTTTTTGTCCAAAATCATTTTTCAACTTAATAAATTTTTTTAAGTATAGGTAAAAAATTTGAGTTTGAACAAATATCTCCCTTGGTTACTTTTGTATAAAAATAAATGAAATTCTCATTTTTCTTTGTTGTAGACACTAATAAAAAATATTTATACTTCAAACGAGTTTAAAATACTATTAAATATATTTTGTTTACTTTTAGTATATCATGAATATATTAACCTCCTAAATCATCTTATACAATTTTGTTATTTTACTTGTAAGAGAGTGAATAATAATCTTATATTTAATAAAAAAATATATGAGATTTTTTTTATAATATACATGTTCGGGGTTTATTATTATCTTTACTAATAATATTGTCTTTAAAATTTGGACTTATATTTTTTTTTAAGTGTGTAATATACTTTATTATTAGATGCAACCATTTAATGAGATTTTAATAAAGTAGGAAAATTTAAAGTTTGAATTCTAAAGTATATAAATATGTATAATTCATTAAATATCCAAATTAAAAAGAAAAAAGAAAATGAAAACATTGGTTTTGCCGTCAAAAATAGAAGAACCTTATAATGGTTCACTTTCTTTTCGTTGAATCGCCTTGCTTTTTGTAATTGTCACTACATAGGGCATTAAGCTTATAAAACACTCTTAGAAAGAGAAACTCGTGTAAATAAACACTTTATATTTTTCGTTCTTGTTTCATCCGGTAGTAATATTTCTCCGTGATCAAATTGTTTCAAACCAAAAGTAAAAAAGAAAAAAGAAAAATGGCCGCAGCTGCTACACCTCCTCCTGTTGCTGCTGATGCTTCCTCTTCTTCTTCTCCTTTGACTTTGGCTTCTTCGGCATGTGAATCGGAGGAAGTAGCAGTGAACGAAGGACAGAATCAGGAACAACAAAAGCAAGACGGAATTAAAGAGTGCTTGCACAAGACTAAGCCAATCCAGTTCTTAGGTCGTACTACGCCTATTATTCTCCAAAACGACAATGGACCTTGCCCTCTCCTTGCCATCTGTAAGTCCTTTTTCTTTCCATTTCTAGGGTTTTAGATTTTGATTGTTTTCTAATTGTATTGCTTAGGTGATCCGGATTGGAATTTGTTTAGATTTTTTTTAGTTTAATCTTTGGTTGACTTCTCAGGTTTGTAGTTTTAGTGAAAAGGAAGTTGGAGAATTTCGATTTGCGTATTGATTGTTGCCGGAGCGATTTATAATCGATCTTTTTGATCATTTGGAATGTTCTGATAATCTTTTAATTATTTACCGTTCCTCCTGTTGTTTGTGGAAAACCTTGGACCGTGAATTGAAGTAGAAAAAGGAAGATTTTGGGAATGACATTTTCTGTCTGTAAATTGGATTTGAAACATGATCAAAAGTCTAATTGCACTATATTGTTAATTTTATGCAAATTACAGTTGGAGGTAATTAAGTTTTGAAAATGAACACTTGTTGGGGGCTGTGACAGGTAATATTCTCCTTTTAAGGAACAATTTGAGCCTGAGTGCTGATATAGCTGAAGTTTCACAGGAGAAATTGCTCTCACTGGTAGCTGAGCGCCTGATTGATTCTAACAGTAATGTCAATGTAATTTCTTTCCTTTATTATGCTCAGCTCATTAAAAAGCTTGTTGCTGCTACAGTAGGATGATACTTATATATCCTTTTGGCATATAGAATAAAGATGCAGGGTATGTAGAAAACCAACAGCAGAATATTGCAGATGCTATTGATTTACTTCCGCGCCTTGCTACAGGGATTGATGTGAATATTAAATTCAGGAGGTTAGTCTTTTCATCTCTCTCTCCCTCATTTTTTTTCTATAAATGGCTTCTTTCTTCAGTTCTTATTGAATTATGTGTACAACTTGCAGAATTGATGATTTTGAGTTCACTCCAGAGTGTGCCATATTTGATCTGCTTGATATTCCCCTTTATCATGGCTGGATAGTTGATCCCCAGGTATGCTTAATGCATAGCAAGTATTCTCAAGCTAATAAGAATCGTGTATTCCAAAAGAAAGAATTGCATTTATATGTTGTTACTGCCTTTGTTGATTATATAACTGTTGTCTGCATCTACATCATTTCATATCAATAATCCTGCCACGCTCCTCATGTTACTCAAGGAAGCTTGTTATGTGCCTAGTACATAGGTTAAATAAGATTCTCAGTATTCTTGGTCCCCATGAATACTGCCAACAGACTAAAATCTTCCCTTTCTGACCGATTATATGCCTTTTGGGTATTTACTTCATTATAGTATGAACTATTATTTTACTATTTGTAATAACGGCGCTTTAATGGCTTTAGATATAGCAGCTGTAAATATGATTGTGTAGAAAACTGCAGCTGGACAAAGGAGCATTTGCTAGTGCACCATAAAGCATATTGAATTCTGTTATTCTATCTAATTTTCCAAGCTGGGGCATCAATAGTTGAAAAAATGTGCCAAAGAATGTATAGTTTCTTGTATGATCTTGACTATGGCTCTGCTGTATGGTCAGTGGTACATAACATCCATATTTTTAACAATCAAGACAAATATGAGTAACCCTTGTACACAAAATCATGTTTTCAATTGTCCGAGCAGCTTACCTCCAGATGAATGAGCTAGGTAGTTGGGCTCTTGATGGACTGATTTGTACTTCATTGTTAACAAGGGTTCATATAGGTTTTATGACCACAAACCATTTCAAGTTGAGTCTGTAGCTTGTTTGGCTAGACTTTTGTGTTATGGTTCAAGTTATATTAGACATTAAATTTTTTTGTGTATCAAATTTCTAATGTTTGAGATAGATTAAGTCCCGTTATGGATATGTTACATGCATTGCTTTATGGGTTTTCTGATTATGCATGCTTGTATGTTCATTTATAATCAGATTGTATTGCTTGCTTTTCTAGATTATTATATATATATTTTTTCTTTTCGTATTATACATCTCATTTCTTATAGCCATTTATATCACTGTTCTGTTATTTTCTGAGACGTCCATCCTGCTTAGATCTGGCTTACAAGGTTTGGACCTGCACATCTTGATTTTCGATTAATCGCACATTATGTAGTACAAATTATTTGGTCTAGTATTTGATGGTTTATTGTCATGGTACACATGTGCCAGGACTATGAAACTGCTAGTGCCATTGGGTCAAAATCCTATAATGCTATTATGGGGGAGCTTGTCGCATTGGAAACTCGAAATATGGAGATTTCACCCAAAAACAACTCTGAAGATTGTGTGGATTTTGCTGCTGCAACAACTGCCACTCTAGGTGTTCCCTCTCCCTGCCTGTCAAAAACGAGATCTTTTGATGATTCTCCTCATTCTGTTTCTGACCAGCAAAGCTTAAGAAAAGGGGATCTTGAGGAGGAAGCAGAGCTAATGAAAGCCTTGAAATTATCAGAGGCTGAATTGCCAACCTCAAATGGTGATCCTGGCAGTTTAGATATAAGATCGTGTTCAAACAACCCTGTTTCTGTAGATTCTGTAGATAAACAAGAGGGGGACAGAAGTGCTGAACATCAGAACTTGCACCAGCATGAACCATCCTTTTCAGATAATTGCATTTCCTTGAGCAATAATAGTGTTGGTAAGACGTGTTTTCAGACCGTCTCAAAAGAAGAGTTGCTAAAGACTGATGATATTAATCAGGATCAGTCATTTTATGTTAAATCTGGGGATATTACCCTTTCTAATGATGTGGTCGAGGAGAATAATGTTGAAACAATGGTTGTTAAGGGGAGTAGTGCTGATGAATTGCTCCAGATTGAAAATGCAGTTACTATTTCTCTTGCAAAAAATACTGCTTCTGCAGATGGAAAAAATACTGAAATTTCACAAGGGGGTGGAAATATTGAGATACAATCCACATCTGCAACTGATGCTCTTGACATTCCAGATAATGTGAATGGTTGTGACACGACTGAAGAATCATCTGTGTCTTTACAGAATGCTGGTTCAGATTCATCTAGTGGCAGAATACATCATTTAGATGTGCCTGAAGTGTTCACTTCTAGTCTTGATGGAAGTGAACCTATATATGAAGGTGAAGACTGCATATTAGATTCAATAACAACAACATATCAAGACCGGGAGCCTATATATGAAGGTGAGGTAATTCTTGCAAAACAAGCTGGCAAAACAGCTGTGGAGGACTCCAATATGAGGTCTAAAGATGAAATCAATCTGCAGCAAGGTTAGTAGGTGTACCTTATCAAAAATGTAAATCTAAAGTGTGGTTATCTTTCTTTGTTGTGTTTGCTATTTACCTTTTGCTCGTTGCTTGTTGCTTCCTCAAAAATTGTTATAAGGGAAAACTAATGTACTTGCTTGTTCATTTCAGTTTTTTTAAATTGTTAAAAGTACTTTTTTATCCAAATGGACTTTTTTGTTTAGATATTTTCATGTGTTTTATGTGAGATGACCTAGTATTAACTTCCTTAGTGCTATACAGGGGAGTTGATTGGAAACTTCTTGAAGAACAATGCCAGTCAGTTGACCTTTTATGGGTATGTTGAGTAGCTTTTTATCGGTTTAAAAATCTTATTTACTTTTGAGTACATTATAGTTTTATGGCATGAGGAAGCTTGCCATTCAGTGACTATTAATATATTTTGCAGGCTTTTTTGCTTACAAGATGGTCTTAAAGAACGAGAGCTTTGTGTTTTCTTTCGTAATAATCATTTCAGCACCATGTTTAAGGTTACGAACTGGAGTGACTTTTTCTGTGACTTATTGCTTATAGCTGTCTATGAATTGCTAATTATGCTTGTAACTCTTGAACAAATTTACTAAATTAATAGGCCAATTTTTCTACCAGTTTCTTTATTGCTCTATTTTAATTATTTCTTGGTTTGATGAAACTCATGCAGTATGACGGTGAACTTTATCTTTTAGCTACTGACCAAGGCTATCTAAATCAGCCTGATTTGGTGTGGGAGAAACTAAATGAGGTAAAATTATTATCTTGAGACCTTAACCAAGAATCATTTCTTTGAGTTTTGGGTGTCATTTATGTTGTACTCAAACTTGGTAAAGTTGGAATATTTATATGGTTGCTTATTTGAAGTCTCAAAGTATATTGTTTTTCTTGAAGTTTGTCATGATGTTTAACCGGTCTTTTTTGCTTTAGCATTATAAAGTAATGGAAAACATAATAAATGAGCGAGAACAAAAATCTTTGCCCGTCAGTGGTTTTAGTCTTTGGAAAGGAAGTTCTAGCTATAGCTATGGTCTGTGGATTTTCCTATTTGTCGATTGTAACAACTATAATATGAACAGAGGGAAGAATATTACCCCTGAATTTACATATTGTGCTTTGAGAAAAAACTAGATCTTTCTCCATGCTGTGCGGTAAACAAGTTCATATGTAAACAACCATACCTTAAGTAACAAGAAATAGAAAACTGCTTTTCAGATATAGATTTTTCCTTGTTTATCCATACTCCACAGTACTAATAACTTTAAATGCTCTTTCATTAGATGATGCATTTTCTCCATTCTTTTATATTTTTTGCCCTTTTCAACTTCCTAATATGATAAAAAAACTTTTGAAATTTTTTTGCTAAATATATTAAAATTTTAAATTCGTACCTTCTTACTGTTGTAAATCTATTTCATTTCTGTTCTTGGTTCTTTTGAGTTTGGTATCCAAAACTTTACCCGTGCTTTCAGGTCAATGGAGACACACTATTTATGACTGGCAACTTCAAAGAATTCAAGGTGGATAGTCATACCAATGGTGCTTGGGATCAACAAAATGCCATGGCTAGTACGGCTGTATGTATATCCCTTTGGCAAGAGTATTATGAATGTCTATTTAATGACTTTAGTGAAACTTACATACGAATTACCTTCTGCAGGACTATATTGCCAGCATTGATAATGCAGCACAAGGTGGATTGGATATAACGTAATTATACCAACTTTTGGTTATGTGTATTTGCATTATTTTCTTTTTCAATTGTTTCTCTTGATGCCAGTACTTTCTAATTAGCCTCAGTGATTAATCTTTTTTACATATTGGAAGTCATTCTTTTGTGGATATTAGACGTTTGATAATATTTCTGAAATGTTGTATCCCGTATTTATCATTTGGAAAGCCAGTTGTGTTAAAATATCTTTTTTAATATTTCTTGCATGAATTAAAATTTCTATAAACATATTTAGTGGTTATTGATTCTACGATGATATCACCACAGCTCAGATTTACAGCTCGCAATAGCTTTACAACAACAGGAGTTTGAACAACAGCCACAGCGTCAAAATGTGCAGCAACCTCCGGTTGTTGGTGGTTCAAGATTAGTAACAGGTCCCCAGGTATCTTATTCCCTTTTCCTTCTAGATATCATGAAATAAGTATCATATTAGTTTCTGATCTCCAATTCCTGGCCCCTGCATCTGGAATGTTTGCATTGATTTGTGGTGTGATGGGCTTTCTTTTCTCAAACTCAGCTGGACTGACCTGGGCCTCTAAGGCTTTGCTTAGCGTGAAGGATAGGAAAGTGGTTATGAATTTTAATAGTTTTTTTGGGGTACAAGAATTTTCCATCCTCAATTCTTTCCAACTTTTATACAAGGCAAAACGTCACTGACATGAAAACTATTGTTGTATAATAATATTATTTGTTCAGAAAGGAAACCGTTTTGATGGAAGAGATATGCCTATAGTAAGTATATCTGAAAGAGTTGAATAATAATTGGGACTAAATTGGGCTTTCCGTTAGTACCCTAAATGCTAGTCTGACTTGTATATAATCTAAACAGTTGCCTGAAATATGGAGAGTAGATGGTATGACTTTAATAGGCTTGTTATGACTTATAGGGTGTGTTTAACAACTATTATGAATGAATCCTTTACTATTATTATGCACTTCTACATTAGATAGAGCGACTTCAATTCATAGATCAACTTTGTTTATGGAACATTAAATTCTGAATAAAAGAAGTGGCGTCTTGCAGGTGCCAAGAAACAGCGGAAGGAACCCGTCATCTTCAATGCCAAGGCAAGATGCAAAATCAAAAGAAAAGTGTATTGTGATGTGAGGTTGGTTGGTTTTTAAAGCATCATTCAGGAAGAGTCTTGGAACTGTAAATGATTTGTGTCTTGTGGTTCAATTGGTATTTCAACACTACTAATAAAACCCTTGATTAACCGCATACATACTGTGATTTTAGTATGAGGGAAGTAATTTACTGTAAAAAGGGGGGAAGTACGGGGGGCAAAATTATATCATCAGTCCACGGCTGCATCATCTATAGATGATTGATAAATCAAATGGAAGTTGGGTGGTCCCAATTATAAGGAAGGCAGGTTGAGCATGTTATTGGTATTTATGTGATTGGAATGGGTGTGTGTGGAAACAGGAGAAGCCATGGGGAACAATAAATTGAGATGAGGGATTTGGGACAGGATGGGGGAGTGATGGTGATGTAGCGTAAAACAATTTGACAGACAGCATTAGGGATTTAAGTTTTGAAAGAAAAGAGTGGGATGGATGGGATGATGATTATATATAAATGCAGGTGTAGGGTGGTTTGATCTCTTTCTCTCTCTGTGCCTCTGGTCAAAACTCGATTTTCATCTTCCAACTGGTCAAACATAAATTGGCTTGTTGTAGTGTCAGGGTCGACCATTGGTTTTGGGCCTTATCTTCTTAAAATTGACTTATCACTGGACGCCATGAGCGACAACAATATATACATATCATAAGAGACTGCTCAATTTAAATGTTTCTAATTTTATATATTACTATTTATATCTTGAGAAATTATCGTGGCGTTTCTTAACATTTACAAGTAAACTAAAAGCAAAAATGGTGCATTTTTTTTATGCGAAACCTAAAACTATTCGGAACTTCATTTTAATATTTGAATTAGAGGATAAAAACGTTTGAATTCGTGTTGTTTTACATTGAAAATAATTTGGATTTCAATTGAGTTGAAATAATATTTTTATATTTATTACTATCATTGTTGTTTGCTGAGTTTCTAGTTCTATTTATCTCTCACTGTATATGTATAATTTAGAGAAACATTATTTTATGTATTTAGTGCTTGAGAATTTTAGATCAAACAAATAATTAGATATTTTTAATATATTTAAATTTTGTTATTGCACAATGATTCGATTAAACCAAAGTGCACCATATTCTAAACTCAATAAGGGTAAATTGCTTTTGTTTTTTTTTTCATAAAAAAACTTTTATTTTTTTTTTTAAAATAGGTGAATACAAATTTGGTGAATACAAATAAAATTTTACCATTTATGATGAAAATGCCTTTCGTACTTGTGTTTCTAACTTGAGAAACAAATTTGAAAAACAATTGGTAGTTGGATCAATTTTTTGTTGAAATGTCGGTTCCATAATTATAAAATAAATCTATAAATTTGAAGATAGAAAAAAGCAAACATAAATTTATTTTATAAATTATAACAATAAAATTAAATATTTAAATTAATTTAAACTCAGTTTAGACAATTTTTAATGGAACAAGTTTTTATATGTTTAGTCTTGCCCTAATTTTGGAATACTATTTGGACTATCAATTTTTAGTTCAATCGTTTCATCTAATTCGTTTATGACAAATCATGATATGAATTAAAGTGAATTCTTTAATTAAATTTAAAGTTCAAACTCTTGTTTAGAAAGTTTTTTTAGTTTTACAAAACATTTTTAGTGAAAATAGTATTTTTTATTTTTCATATATTTTCATTTTCATTTAGAAAAATCATTTTTAAAGTTTTCAATCAAATGTTTGCTTTAGTATTTTATTAATTATCAAATGTTTTTTTCAAAGCCGACACTTCGAAGATTTTTCTCAAAAGAGCCGAGCGTGTTTTTATTCTTGAAGAACAATTTGATTGTAAGTGGGTGTATGACCATCCACCAAGAGGCGACATAAGTATCTAAGCCCTTGATGTGATTCGAACTCCTAACCCTATTAGGGTGTATCATACCACTTGGGCTATGTAGTTCAAGTGGTACCATATACCCCAACAAGTGACCGATATTTCAAAACCAATGGTGATATGCCCCCTTCGTGAATCGTTCACGAGGAGACAAAATCCTCCATTGGGGGACAATACCTTCTATTGTTGAGGGAACGGGTTGACATTCCCCTAGACAACACTTTAAAGGCTTCTCTTAGAGGAGTTGATCTTCCCTCAACAAAAATGATTTCTATTTCCTAGAACCAAATAGGGTTACATTAGATTTGAGACTAAACCCTTTAGAGTCAAGAGCATTAAAGATAAGATCCTTCCAGCAAGTGTGCTTCTCCATATTCAAACTTGTGTTTTCACCCTTATGAGGTGATGCTACTAACACTTCAATTAAAAAATTATTAGTTAATAAATTTTTATTCACATGCATAGTTAGATAATTCTTTTATATGCTATTGAATTTTATACTTTAAAATGTTTATTTTTCTCTCTATTTTAATTTAGTTTACTAATATAAAACTTTACAAATAAATTTGTATAATTTCCACACATATATAACAATTACATAGTAATTTTTTTAAAAAATACATCTACATAGACTAAGTTAATTTTAAAAATGCAAATATAAATAATAGCAACTGATGTAAAAAAAAAATCAGACAATTAGAGGACATTATTATATTATAATTTAACAGGGTAGTTGGATAACAATAATAATTATATAAAACCATACCCTTTTTTTGTCCTATCCCGGAAATCATGAGTAATTGATTATTGAGTTTAAAGGATAAAATAAAAAAAACCATATGAAAGGATATATTGTGGGGTAGATGATTTTGACAACACCCACACATTAATCTAAAATATTAGGAAAAATACCTGTAATTTTCTCTCCTTTTTTTTTCCATGTATATAGAATTAAATAGATTAATACATGCTACTTTTTTTTACAACAAATTCATACTAATTTATTTAATGTATATAAGTTGGGATATTTTCTTTACAGAGTGGAGGAGGGGACCACTGTTTTGTTTAGTTAGGTATAAATAACTTTGTTTTAAAAAAAAACCGAGGGGAAAAAATAAAAATAGGGTGGTCCCTTGAGGCTGAGGTTGTCGCAATCTTAGGTTCGGGAATAGGACAAAGCTACAGCTGTGACGGTGACCCTTCTTCTACTTCCACCACCCCTCCCAACGCCGATGCTTCACCTTTTCTCACTTCTTTCTTTGGAATTTACGTCATTTACTCTTCCAAACCAAAAACTTCATAAACTAAAATGTGCTTCTTTTTTTATATACAATTAACCTAAAAAAATTTAATTAATTAACAAAATGATTTAGACAAAAATTTATTTAAAAGAATAACTCGATTTTTATAGTGACAATTGGTGCTGATATTATTCACTTTTCTCTTAAATCATAATTCAATCATCATATTTTTTTTTTAAAAAAAAAGATTTTTTTGGTATCATTATTGCGTCAGCCGACACCCACATATATTTTTTAAAATACTTCTAAAAATACGAGTATTCATGGTGGAGAAAGAAAAGAAAAAATATTTTTATATCTTTTACTGGTATTTTAAAAAATACCCGTATTTTTTTCTCTACACCTACAACACCTATTAAAAATATTATTTTTTTCTCCACCTTGAATATCTGTATTTTTTTCTCCACTTTGAATATTATTTTAAAAAATACATACTAATATCATCTGACACAGTGGAGACATTAATTTTTTTTTTAAAAAACTATGATAATTAAGTAATGATTGAGGGAAAAAGTGAGTGGTGTAGTCGATTAGTAAAGCAACAATGATTGCCATTATAGAAATCAAAGTCATTTTCTTAAATAATTTTTAGTCCATATTATTTTGTTAATTAATTAATTTTTTAGGTTATTTGTACGAAAAAGCCACTAAAATTTGTTTTGTTCAAATTGTCTTATATTTTCAGTGATAATCTTGCCTTTTAACATAATATTTTTGTTTGATTCATAAAGATTAACTTGAGCAGATGATATTATTTCCAATAGTGCTAAGATCATAGAGACAATCCTAATATCTAACTCTTTCTTAAATAATGTAAGATTTTAGGGTAATATTCTTTTTATGACATTTTTATCCTTTAATAATTTTGGGTAATTAATTTTTTATCCTTCTATTTTATAAAATTTTTTTATATATTAAATATATTATGAATATACTTTTAAAAATTATTAAAAATTTATTTATAAAAAATAGATAAAATTATCGCTTATCATTGTAAGCATAAATTATGGTTTAAACGTTAAAGTACAACCGAAAAGATTGGACATAAATACCTCCGGCTATTGTCTCAATCAAATGTCAAAATCCAGACGTTGTAACACCACTGTCGAGTGCGTCAAACAACTGACGAGGATGTCGAATTTAGCTATATGAAAACACAAAAATCGCTAAAGTCTTTTAAGCATTCGAAAACCTCACTAGATGGAATTTTTTTTATGTGCTTAGGGACCTTATGCTTAAGGTATTTATGGTGGTGGTTCCCTATCAAAAACCACCAAAACATGTCCCACTATCACACATACAAGATGTGGAAGTTAGGCAGCAAAAGTGGGGAGCATTCCTACAAAACAAATGCATGCCCTACATTTTCCCACTTGGTTCGTATTGCCCATGAATACTTAAAGTGGAAACATAATGCATGAATCATGGCGATATTTTCTCTTAGAATTTGAGTAGTATCTTCCATGTATCACAATACATCATGTCTCAAGCTTTAGCCCAAATTTCTAAATGAATAAACCCAATGTTTATTCCAAGTTCAAACTTTAGTGATATTCTCGAAATAATCAAATTAATGTGCATACAAACTATGAGAAACAACAAACTTAACAGAGTTTTTATTTATAACCGTTCTTATAACAAAAATTTATAAGGTGGAAACAAGTCTTATAGTGACAATATGATCCTTAAATTTGTGTGGTGGCATACCTTTAGTTAAAGGATCAACTAACATCTGCTCAGTGTTAATATGCTCAATAACCACTTTGTTTCTTTAACATGTTCCCTTATGGCTAAATACTTAATGTCGATATGTTTATTTCGACTTTCACTTTTTTTGTTCTTAGCCATAAAGATAGCAATTGAATTATCACAATATATCATCAACGACCTAGAAATTGAATCCACAAATCTAAACCCAGATATGAAACTCTTCAGCCATATTCCATCTGAGGTAGCCTTAAAACATGAAACAAACTCAGCCTCTATAGTGGAAGTAGCAGTTAAGGACTGCTTGACACTCCTCCAAGATATAGCTCCACTAGCAAACATAAATATGTAATCTGATATTAATTTTTGTGAATTAACACAGCCGACAAAGTTTGAATCAGAGTAGCCAATCACCTCCAAATTGTCTGATCGTTTGTATATAAGCATTTAGTCTTTTGTACCTTTAAGATATCTCAAAAATTTCTTTGCAACTCTCTAATGGTCAATACCTAGATTACTCTAATATCTTCCCAATATTCCAATTGCAAATACAATGTCAGGTCTTGTGCAGACTTGAGCATACACTAGGCTTCCAACAACAGAAGCATATGAAATGTTTTTCATTTGCTCCCTCTCAAATTCGTTCTTCGAGCACTGGTTCAAATTGAATTTATCACCCTTCATGACAGGAGCAACATTTGGTGAAAAATCCTTCATCCAAAATCTTTCTAAAACTTTGTTGATATAGGTTTCTTGAGATAGACCTAAGATATTGCGATGTCTATCACGATGAATCTTAATGCCAATGACATAAGACGCATCACCCATATATTTCATATTAAAATTTTTAAAAAGAAATTATTTCACCTTATGTAGCATAACCTTGTCATTTGTTGCAAATAAAATTATGTCTACATATAGAATAAGAAAACATATTTTACTCCCACTGACCTTCTGGTATATGCATTGATACATGATATTCTCAACAAAACCATACGAAGAGATAACTTCATGGAATTTTAAATACCACTATCAGGTGGCTTGTTTCAATCCATATATGTACTTCTCTAGCTTGCATACCAAGTGTTCATCGTCACTAAAGGAGAATCCTTCAGGTTGTTTCATGTATACCTCTTCCTCTAGGTCAACATTGAGAAAGGCAATTTTTATATCCATTTGTTGCAACTCAAGGTCAAAATGAGCTACTAATGCTAACACAATGCATAAGGAATCTTTCTTAGATACAGGATTGAAAGTCTTAGTATAATTGAGTCTAGCTTTATAGTTAGACTCTTACAGATACATAATATAGTCACTAGAAATTGCTGATTTCTTTTCTCTAGTCGATTTCCTCAATGTTGAACCAACAATTTCTTGTGGATCATGTTGTTCAACTGGTTGTTCAATAATTTCTAGATTTTCTTGAACAACTTGATCAACTAGAGTGTTTTCAGCAACTGTGGATTTTGATTGATTGGTTGTTCAACACCCAGTTGACCTTGAGAGGTGTTATGTATGATAACCAATCTCTCACCTTAAGTGGAAGGTTGACCTTATGGGAATCATGTCTGGAGATAGATCATTCCCACTAATTGAGTCAATCTCAATAAATTTTGCATTTCTCGATTCCACAATTCTAGTGCTATAAGATGAACAATAGAATCTATATTCTTTGGACCTTTCAACATATCCAATGAAAAACCCACTAATAGTCATTCGGTTTAGTTTCTTTTCTTGTAGGCTATAAACTTTTACTTCAGACGGGTATCCCCATACGCGTATATGTCGCAAACTTAGTTTCCAGCCTTTAAACAACTTAAAAGGTGTCTTTGGGACAACATTTGTTGGAACTCGGTTTAATATATACACAACTGTTTTGAGAGCTTTAATCCATAAGGACTTTGGCAACTTAGATATACTAAGCATACTTCACACCATATTCATTAAAGTTTGGTTTCTTATTTTCGTAACACCATTTTGATCAGGTGAGCCTGGCATGGTATATTGGCTAACTATACTGTTATCTTGAAGAAACTTCGCAAATGGACCAGGTGTTTGTCCATCCTCAATGTATCTACCATAATACTCACCACCTCTATCGGTTCTCACAATCTTAATTTACTTATCGTATTATTTCTCTACTTCAACTTTGAAAACTTTAAAGGCTTTTAATGGTTCGCTCTTGTGATGAAGCATGTAGAGATACATGTATCGTGAGTAATCATCTATGAAAGTGATAAAGCATTTCTGACATTACACACCCATATTTGGGCAACATATATCATAATGGATGATTTCCAATATGGTAGAACTCTTTCTAGCACCTTTCTTTGACTTGTTAGTCTACTTGCCTTTAATGCAATCTATACAAGTATTGAAATCAATAAAATTTAAAGTACTGAGTACCCCATCATTTACTAATTCCTTAATTCTTTCAATTGAGATGTGTCCTAATCTCCAGTTCCATAAAATAGACTTCATTTATAACCCAACATTTATTACCAGTTTGAATGTGTATAACATTATAAATGACATTATTTTGCAAATTAAGAGAATAAAGACCATCAGATAAAACACCACTTCCAACAAATTCAGATTTATAAAGTAAACTTAAACCAATGTTTGAAAAGCTAAAATAATACACAAATGGTGCAAGTCTTGAAATATAAACTAATTCTTTAGAAAAACTGGGAATATAAAAGGTTTTGTCTAAAACTAAAACAAAGTCACTCTTAAGCACTAATTAGCATGTTCTAATTGCTTCCACATGCGACTCCATCTTATTTCCTAAATAGATGTATCACTTAGCTCCCACTAGTTCCCTCAGGTTTCTTAATCCCTATAAAGAATTTGACATATGGATTGTAGAACTAGAATCAATCCACCATGTGTTATAACTAACACTAACCATATTGGACTCAAAGCAAACAAGTGAGATTGATTTACCTTTCTTTTCAAGCAAGCTTTTAAACTTGACATAGTCTTTCTTTAAGTGTCCCTTCTTTTTACAGAAAAAACACTTAGACTCTATTTTATGTCAGCTTGGGATTGCATTTTAACCTTCCCTTTTTGCTTGGCTTGAACCGTCTTCTTTCCTTGAGTAACCATCAGTGCACTCTCTCCTATCCCTAGTATGAGTCTAACTTTCTCCTGATCACACATGGTCAAAAGCTCATCGATAGGCCATTTATCCTTGTGTGTTATAGGAGATCTTAATTGACCCATATTGAGGTGGAAGAGTGTTCAATATAAAGTGCACCAGAAAAGATTTAGACATTTCAACCTCAAGTCCTCTTAATCGAGCTACTAAATCTTTCGTCTTGTTAATGTAATCATGTAACGCCCTAATTTTCGAGAATTCTGTGAATGTTGGCATAGGTTTAATTATGTTAGTAGGCCTCTAGAAGGCCCAAGCTTAAGATAGAACCCGGTAATTTTAGTTAATTTTTGTTCCATAAGAAAAAGGAGGTGAAATTATGAAATAGGACCTATGTGAAAATGTTTGAAAATGCTATAGGCTAAATTGAAGTGGCCAAATAAATAGGAGTGCAAAATAGGAGGATTTGCATGGCAAACCTCCCATTTTACATGAAGTGGCCAGCCATCATGTTGTTGTAGACAATATGAGCACTTGATATCCATAATTCATGGTACAAATTGATAATGGGTTAGGTAAATGTTTCATGATAATGGATTAGGTAAATATTCCATGATAATGGGTTATGTAAATGTTCTATGATAATGGTTTAGGTAAATGTTCCATGATGGGCATTTCATGTCTTTTGTATTAAAGAATTAAATGGATGAAATATGAAATTTTATTAAAAGAAAAAGGGGTGAAAAGAACAAAGTTTTGTCCATCTTTGTTCATCATAGCCAAAAGTTAGATAAGAGAAAGGAGAGGAGAAAGCTCTTGAATGTTCGGTCACTTGGGGAAGAAAATTGAAGGTAAGTTCATGGTAGTTTACTTCTATCTTGATGTTCATGAGTTCTTCTTGATTCTACCTTAACTCTTGAAGCATATTTTGGTTTTTAGTTGTGTTGTGAGCATTTAGTCATGAATTAAAATGAAGGACATGGTTGTTGTTTCATGTTCTTTTGATGAAAAATGGAAGATAGGTGAAGTTGAGCCAAACAAATGAGCATGCATGTGCCTTAGATGCTAAGGGGAAAAATCGGCTAACATGTTGTGCTTTAAAATGATGAAATGGAGATTATACTTAAGTAAAATCATAGATATGTGATGATTGATTGGTGATATACATGTTTAAATAACAAGCATGCAAGTTAGGTGTGAAAGAGTGATTTGGTAATAAATCTGCTTGGGACAGCAGCAGTAACGTGACTTTGGAAAATCACCATAAATTGTGGGAGATGAGTTAGAAGCTGTATAAATTATGTAATTAAAGCTTAATGAGTCTAGTTTCAAATGGAATAAACGAGAACATATTTTTAATTCTGTACAATGAGAAATTTGATTCGTAATGAAGAGTGGTCAGATTAGTCAAACAGTGAAACATGGGAAACTTTAAGAAAAATCTGGTATTGATTGGCCATACCAAAAATTCTGAAAATTTTATGGATAGAAGATATATGAGTCTATTTTTAGGGAAAATTAACGGCACTTGATTTTGAGTTTCGTAGCTCTAGTTATAAATAATTTAGTGACTGTTGCTCAGGAAGACAGCTTGCAGTGAAATTATGATTATGTGGTAAACATTGACAAAAAATGTTAATGAGTTGCTTATTGTTTTCTTATAAGCTTGCTATGATCTGTAGGTGTGGTTGGCCGAATATTGTAAGGGGTTAATACATAGTTCGTATTTGAATAGTTAGATTAATGTGTTAGTAATCCAATTGTAGGCAGTTCGTGTGTGGATCTCGTCAGCATATCGTCGCAAACAGGTGTGTAACTAACACCCTCTTTCTTAGTCTGGATCGACAAAAGTCGAAAAGCCGAAATGTCGAAAACCGGTATTTTGTAGATTTGCGAGTGTGCGAATGCTCGTGAGGTAAATCGATTAATGTTTTTGGTAAGCTGCAAAATTTGGACTGCAAAGTGCATGATTTCTGTGCCATCAATATTTTTGGGCTTAATGGGCCAAAATTGGAATGATGAGCCAACGGGCCCAATTCGGTAAGAACCCTCAGTACGTGGTTCTGTTAGTACGTGAAAACTAGGAATATGCATGAAAAACCCTAAAATAGATAAATTACTGAAATACCTTTAAAAGTGAAAAATTTACAGTTTTACCCTTAGTAGATAAATTACCGAAATACCCCTAAGGTTAAATTGACCTAAATGCATGTTTGACTGTTGTTATTTACTGCATGCCATGTTGTTATTATCTGATGCATGGGATTGGGATATTGACGGAGGAAGTACTGAAAGTGGCTTGTCCGCGTACTGGAGGCTTTGCCTCAATTTACTGTTAACTGAGCAGCAAGGCTGCAACTGTGGAGTGTTGGGCTGGGTGGGTTGAGCTATTCCCCACATGGAGTGTAGGGCTGGTACGGGTGGAGTGTAGTGGTTGGTGAGTTGGGTAGTCTCCCCAAATGGGCTTGCATATGTTATTGATGTTGCATGTATTTTGAAATGGGCCTATGGGCCATACTGTTATCTGAATAAGGGGCTAAGGCCCAGTTTATTGTAATCTGAAAAGGGCTCTGGTCCAGTACCACTGTTACTTGAATGGGCTTAGGCCCAATAGGCTTGAGCTGACTTGGGCTTTGAATGAGTTTTCCTTACACACTGAGTTTCCCTAAACTCACCCCTTTTATTTTCATCCACGCAGGAAATCCCCAACCATAGTGGGCTTGGAGCTGTGAGGGAATTCGGAGTGGCCACCCGTTCTGAAAGTTTGGTTTTTTTCTGGTGAACTGGACATCCTATTATTTACGTTGAGGTTTGGGTTTTTAAATGTAATAAGGCCGCTTAATTATTTTTGATGGTTTTAATATGTATTACTAAGATAGGTATTACTTATTTTAACTGTTGAAATTGGATAGCTTTAGGGTGCATTTTCAAAAAAAAAAAACAACAATTGATTTCAAAATAACACGACAACAAGCAAAGCTTCCGCAATGAAAGTATTTTCCAAAATTAATCACTTTTCCTAAAAATGACTTAATCAAATCGGTTTCCTAGAAATATACATGATGTTAAGGTGTGGCAATGGCGGTGTGCATGTCTAGGATTGGATCCGAAGGGAGCTTGGTACTTAAGTAGTCCGATAGACTCACCTCCTCTTTTCCGGTTTCCTACCTGGTGCACAGCTTCCATTCACTTTAACCTATAATGAAATTATATTTTAAAACACTAAGTAGGTTTTTCTGGATCAACAATATAAAATGTTTTGAACGCTTCGATGTGGCATGTCGGATCCGGCCATAACGTCTGGGCCGGGTTTGGGGTGTTACATTTAGTGGTATCAGAGTCTAGGTTTCAACAACTCGGCTGTGGAATGGGTTTACAAAAACAAAGATTTTCGAAAACGAAAATTTTATAAAGAATACGAAAAGCTCAATTTTCAAAATTTAGATCTTTAGAAGGTGGCAGTCCGAATTTTCGGCTCAAGCCTGTAAGTATTACTCTGAACTTTTCTGAATATTTTCCTGAATTATCTGTCTGTACTGAAACCCTATTAGGATACTCTAGATAGGATGATACTGAAACCATAGGAAAATCTGATAAGAGATTGAAATTGTAGCTAGACTTCGATTCTGCGAAAACAAACTTTGAACTACTATCTGATTCATAAAACATCTGTAATAAACACTGGAATATTAATTGATGCATAAAAATTCGTAATGAAGATAATACGATATGAGTACAAGAAGCCGTGGAGGGGGCCAAGGAAGTGCTCGAGTGAGATCTTCATTTTCGGGACATATCTGGCAGTAGATACACCGGTACCACCGGTAACAGAGGTAGAGTCTCATGACCGCAGTGTCGGGGATGATACCCTGTCACAGGCAATGCTTCGTGTTCTGGAAAGGGTTGCTAGGGCAAGTACGGGCAATGGAGTTCGGGGATCTATTTCTGAACGACTTCGGGCTAACGGAGCGGAGATCTTTAGGGGCGTGTCTGGTATAGCCCCGAATATGGCGAAATATTGGTTGAAGGCCACAGAACGGATTATGGACGACTTGGACTGCTCTTAGGAGATTGTGAGTGGGGTATTTGTACTAAGTCCTTTGGGTCACTCGGTTAGGGTAGACAAACTGTATAGGGATGTACCCTTAGAAACTTAAGGTAGGATTTTCCCTGAAGATCTGATGGAGTTACCGTTCGGAGAGTTTGATCTCATTTTGGGAATGGACTGGCTTGTTAAGCATAAGGCGACCCTGGATTGTGCTGCTAAACGAATGGTGTTAAGGACCACAAAGGATGAGGAGGTTATGGTGATAGGTGGGCGAAGGGATTATTTGTCCAATGTGGTGTCGGCATTAAGAGCCAAAAAGTGGATTCGGAAAGGTTGTGAGGCCTATTTGGCATTTGTAAGTCAGTCAGAAGAGGAAAGACTGACAGTGGATAAGGTTAGGACCGTAAAGGAGTTCCAAGATGTTTTTCCGGAGGAGCTTCCAAGATTGCCTCCGAACCGAGAAATGGAGTTTAGAATCGACTTATTGCTTGGAACGGCACCAGTGTCTATCGCACCGTATAAAATGGCACCGAAGGAGTTGGTAGAGCTAAAGGCACAAATTCAAGAGTTGTTGGATAGGGGCTTCATTAGGCAAGCGTGTCTCCATGGGGAGCACCGGTACTATTCGTGAAAAAGAAGGATGATACGATGCGGATGTGCATTGATTATCACGAGTTGAACAAACTGACGATTAAGAATAAGAATCCACTGCCAAGGATTGATGATCTGTTCGACCAACTTAGAGGAGCTTCTGTATTTTCCAAGATCGACCTTCAATCTGGATATCATCAGTTAAGGGTCAAGGAGGCAGATATCCATAAGACAACATTCAGGACTCGGTATGGTCATTACGAGTTTCTGGTTATACCATTTGGACTGACGAACGCTCCTGCAACGTTTATGGATTTGATAAATCGTGTGTTCCAACCATTTTTAGATCAGTTCTTAGTCGTCTTTATTGATGATATCTTGGTATATTCTGAAACTGAAGCGAAACATGATGAGCATCTCCGTATAGTGCTGCAAGTGTTAAGGGAGAAGGAACTCTTTGCGAAGTTCAGAAAGTGTGAATTTTGGTTGAGGGAGGTAACATTCTTAGGACATGTGGTCTCTGCCGAAGGGATTAAGGTGGACCCTCGAAAGATTGAAGCAATTTTGAAGTGGAAGCCACCTAGGACGGTGTCGAAAATTCGAAGTTTCCTAGGGTTGGCAGGATACTACAGAAGGTTTGTGGAAGGTTTTTCTGTGATGGCAGCACCTTTGACAAAACTCATAAGGAAAGAAGTACTGTTTGTATGGACTGAGAAGCAGCAGGAAGCTTTTGAGAAGTTGAAAAAAATTCTGACTGAAGCACCTGTGTTGATTCAGTAGGAGCCTGGGAAGGATTTTACTGTGTATAGTGACGCATCACACGTGGGTTTGGGTTGCGTGTTAATGCAGGAGGGTAACTATCCTACTCATGATTTGGAGTTGGCAGCAGTGATATTTGTACTTAAGATTTGGAGACATTACTTGTACGGGGAGATGTGTATTATATACACAAACCACAAGAGTCTTAAGTGTTTGTTGACTCAGAAGGAGCTGAACCTTAGGCAAAGGAGATGGATTGGGTTGCTTAAGGATTATGACTGTTCGATCGAGTATCACCCAAGCAAGGCTAATGTGGTAGCCAATGCTTTAAGTCGTAGAACCGTATCTGATCTGAGAGCAATGTTTTCTTGTTTGAGTCTGTATGATGATGGCAGTTTGTTGGCTGAATTGCAAGTAAGGCCAACCTGGGTGGATCAGATTAAGGAAAAGTAGTTGAACGATGAGTCTTTGGTCGCTCGTTTCCAACAAGTTAAGGAAGGGGAAACTTCTGAGTTTGGGTTAAATGGCGAAGGAATTCTGTGTTTCCGAGGAAGAATTTATGTTCCGAAGGACTCTGATTTGAGGCAGACAATATTGAAGGAAGCTCATAGAGGACTTTGTGCCATGCATCCTGGAGGGAACAAGTTGTATCACGACTTGCGAGAATTGTACTGGTGGCTTGGACTTAAACGAGAAGTAACGGAGTTTGTAGGGAAATGTCTGACATGCCAGCAAGTGAAAGCTGAGCATCAATTACCTTTTGAATTGTTGCAGCCGGTGAAGATACCACTTTGGAAGTGGGAGAGGGTAACCATGGACTTTGTAAGTGGGTTGCCCTTGACACCATCAAAGAAAGACTCGGTGTGGGTGATTGTGGATAGGTTGACCAAATCAGCCCATTTCATACCTGTTCGTACTGACTTTTCACTTCAAAAGTTAGCCAAGTTGTATGTGGTGGAGATTATGCAACTTCATGGAGTTCCAGTTTCAATTATTTCTGATCGGGATCCCAGATTTACATCTCGGTTTTGGCAAAGGTTGCATGAGGCGTTGGGGACGCGATTGAATTTTAGTACTGTTTTCCATCCCCAAACTGATGGTCAATCAGAAAGGGTTGTTCAGATTCTGGAGGACATGTTGAGGGGATGCGTGATTGACTTTCGAGGTAGTTAGGAGGATTACTTTCCATTGACAGAGTTTGCATACAATAACAGCTACCAAGCAAGTATTCAGATGGCTCCATATGAGGCACTTTATGGGTGGAGATGTCGTACGCCTACGTGTTGGACAGAGTTGGGTGAACGACAAGTGCTTGGATCGGAGTTGGTGGCAGATACTGAAAGTAAGGTTAAGTTGATAAGAGATTGATTAAAGGAGGCATCTGATAGACAAAAGTCGTATGCGGATCTAAAGCGCAAAGAGATAGAGTTCGCGGTTGGGGATATGGTTTTCTTAAAGGTTTCACCTTGGAAGAAGATCTTGAGATTCGGCAAGAAAGGCAAATTGAGTCCGCGGTTTATAGGGCCTTATCGGGTTCTTAAGCGGGTAGGGCCAGTAGCGTATCAGTTAGAGTTACTGCCAGAGTTAGACAGAATCCATGACGTTTTTCATGTGTCTATGTTAAGATGATATCGATCGGATCCCTCACATGTTGTGCCAGTGGAGGAGATTGAAGTAAGGACTGATTTGACCTTTGAGGAAGAACCCATACAAATTTTAGATCGAGAGGTTAAAGTTCTAAGAAGGAAGTTGGTTCCGTTGGTAAAAGTACTGTGGCGTAATCATGGAAGGGAAGAAGCTACTTGGGAATCAGAAGAGACTATGCGCCAACCATACCCTCAACTATTTGGATCAGGTAAATTTCGAGGCCGAAATTTCTTTAAGGGGGTAGAGTTGTAAAGCCCCAATTTTCGGGAATTCTGTGAATGTTGGCATAGGTTTAATTATGTTAGTGGGCCTCTAGAAGGCCCAAGCTTAAGATAGAACCCGGAAATTTTAGTTAATTTTTGTTCCATAAGAAAAAGGGGGTGAAATTATGAAATAGGACCTATGTGAAAATGTTTGAAAATGCTATAAGCTAAATTTAAGTGGCCAAATAAATAGGAGTGCAAAATAGGAGGATTTGCATGACAAACCTCCCATTTTACATGAAGTGGCCAGCCATCATGTTGTTGTAGACAATATGAGCACTTGATATCCATAATTCATGGTACAAATTGATAATGGGTTAGGTAAATGTTTCATGATAATGTATTAGGTAAATATTCCATGATAATGGGTTAGGTAAATGTTCTATGATAATGGTTTAGGTAAATGTTCCATGATGGGCATTTCATGTCTTTTGTATTAAAGAATTAAATGGATAAAATATGAAATTTTATTAAAAGAAAAAGGGGTGAAAAGAACAAAGTTTTGTCCATCTTTGTTCATCATAGCCGAAAGTTAGAGAAGAGAAAGGAGAGGAGAAAGCTCTTGAATGTTCGGTCACTTGGGGAAGAAAATTGAAGGTAAGTTCATGGTAGTTTACTTCTATCTTGATGTTCATGAGTTCTTCTTGATTCTACCTTAACTCTTGAAGTATATTTTGGTTTTTAGTTGTGTTGTGAGCATTTAGTCATGAATTAAAATGAAGGACATGGTTGTTGTTTCATGTTCTTTTGATGAAAAATGGAAGATAGGTGAAGTTGAGCCAAACAAATGAGCATGCATGTGCCTTAGATGCTAAGGGGAAAAATCGGCTAACATGTTGTGCTTTAAAATGATGAAATGTAGATTATACTTAAGTAAAATCATAGATATGTGATGATTGATTGGTGATATACATGTTTAAATAACAAGCATGCAAGTTAGGTGTGAAAGAGTGATTTGGTAATAAATCTGCTTGGGACAGCAGCAGTAACGTGACTTTGGAAAATCACCATAAATTGTGGGAGATGAGTTAGAAGCTGCATAAATTATGTAATTAAATCTTAATGAGTCTAGTTTCAAATGGAATAAACGAGAACATATTTTTAATTCTGTACAATGAGAAATTTGATTCGTAATGAAGAGTGGTCAGATTAGTCAAACAGTGAAACATGGGAAACTTTAAGAAAAATCTGGTATTGATCGGCCATACCAAAAATTCTGAAAATTTTATGGATAGAAGATATATGAGTCTATTTTCAGGGAAAATTAACGGCACTTGATTTGGTGTTTCGTAGCTCTAGTTATAAATAATTTAGTGACTGTTGCTCAGGAAGACAGCTTGCGGTGAAATTATGATTATGTGGTAAACATTGACAAAAAATTGTTAATGAGTTGCTTATTGTTTTCTTATAAGCTTGCTATGATCTGTAGGTGTGGTTGGCCGAATATTGTAAGGGGTTAATACGTAGTTCGTATTTGAATAGTTAGATTAATGTGTTAGTAATCCAATTGTAGGCAGTTCGTGTGTGGATCTCGTCAGCATATCGTCGCAAACAGGTGTGTAACTAACACCCTCTTTCTTAGTCTGGATCGGCAAAAGTCGAAAAGTCGAAATGCCGAAAACCGGTATTTTGTAGATTTGCGAGTGTGCGAATGCTCGTGAGGTAAATCGATTAATGTTTTTGGTAAGCTGCAAAATTTGGACTGTAAAGTGCATGATTTCTGTGCCATCAATATTTTTGGGCTTAATGGGCCAAAATTGGAATGATGAGCCAACGGGCCCAATTCGGTAAGAACCCTCGGTACGTGGTTCTGTTAGTACGTGAAAACTAGGAATATGCATGAAAAACCCTAAAATAGATAAATTACTGAAATACCTTTAAAAGTGAAAAATTTACAGTTTTACCCCTAGTAGATAAATTACCGAAATACCCCTAGGGTTAAATTGACCTAAATGCATGTTTGACTGTTGTTATTTATTGCATGCCGTGTTGTTATTATCTGATGCATGGGATTGGGATATTGACGGAGGAAGTACTGAAAGTGGCTTGTCCACGTACTGGAGGCTTTGCCTCAATTTACTGTTAATTGAGCAGCAAGGCTGCAACTGTGGAGTGTTGGGCTGGGTGGGTTGAGCTATTCCCCACATGGAATGTAGGGCTGGTACGGGTGGAGTGTAGTGGTTGGTGGGTTGAGTAGACTCCCCAAATGGGCTTGCATATGTTATTGATGTTGCATGTATTTTGAAATGGGCCTATGGGCCATACTGTTATCTAAATAAGGGGCTAAGGCCCAGTTTATTGTAATCTGAAAAGGGCTCTGGTCCAGTACCACTGTTACCTGAATGGGCTTAGGCCCAATAGGCTTGAGCTGACTTGGGCTTTGAATGGGTTTTCCTTACACACTGAGTTTCCCCAAACTCACCTTTTTTATTTTCATCCACGCAGGAAATCCCCAACCATAGTGGGCTTGGAGCTGTGAGGGAATTCGGAGTGGCCACCCGTTCTGAAAGTTTGGTTTTCTTCTGGAGAACTGGACATCCTATTATTTACGTTGAGGTTTGGGTTTTTAAATGTAATAAAGCCGCTTAATTATTTTTGATGGTTTTAATATGTATTACGAAGATAGGTATTACTTATTTTAACTGTTGAAATTGGATAGCTTTAGGGCGCGTTTTCAAAAAAAAAATAACAATTGATTTCAAAATAACACGACAACAAGCAAAGCTTCCGCAATGAAAGTATTTTCCAAAATTAATCACTTTTCCTAAAAATGACTTAATCAAATCGGTTTCCTAGAAATATACATGACGTTAAGGTGTGGCAATGGCGGTGTGCATGTCTAGGATTGGATCCGAAGGGAGCTTGGTACTTAAGTAGTCCGATAGACTCACCTCCTCTTTTCCGGTTTCCTACCTGGTGCACAGCTTCCATTCACTTTAACCTATAATGAAATTATCTTTTAAAACACTAAGTAGGTTTTTCTGGATCAACAATATAAAATTTTTTGAACGCTTCGATGTGGCATGTCGGATCCGGCCATAACGTCTGGGCCGGGTTTGGGGTGTTAGAAATCACATACACCTTTCACGGTAGTGAGCTTCATTGATGTGAACTTCATGATTAGGATGCTGGCTAATGACTTTTGAGAAGTTTTGAATTGTTTTTCAATAGTTGTTAATAATTCTTGGACATTTTCAATAGCTGTTAAATTGTTCCCATTTTTCTTACACAGCAAGATCAACATGGGTGCTGGTTTCAGTAATATGTGGGTTAGATTTCCTTATGACATAGTCAATATCCAAGCATTCCTATTGGAGAAGAATTCTCTCATTCCAGAACTTAAAGTTCTTACTTGTTAATTTAGAGATTTCTACTTTATTATCAGACATATTCACAGGTTGTAAAACTGTAAAATAAATGAACATACATGCTTAACAAAAATTGGAGGCAAACATAAATTATAAGTTACCAATGCAAATTATGTAAATAATGAATCCAGTGAAATAAAAATTGCCTGTGGGCTAAATTTTGGCTAAATTTTTAATGCAATTAGATCCATTTTATGATAGAATCATTTACTATCCATTTGATAAAAAATATTAAATTCATTTTCATAATTCCTGTGGGTAACTATGAAAAACCATTTATAACTTTATCTTAATAAATTACATAATGGGATTTAATACATATGTTTCTTGTTTGTGATTTTTAACTTTAGTAATTTTATTTAACTAAAGATGTTGTGGCTAGTCTTTAACTAAATAAAATTATGAAAATCACTTAGCTAGATATTAAGCAATAAACTTTATTCAAGATTGTTGCTAAGCCATCATGCAACATCTAATGTCTATAAACCTTATGAGATCTTTACTACAATAAATAATTTCATTTAATTAAAGTTGTTGTGGCTAATTCTATAATTAAGTAAAATTATTTTGACCCCTAGACATATATATTCTAAAGTTTTATTACTAAATATATTATGCAACAAGTCTAAAAAAATTTATGCACCTAAAAAATGTATGTAACTAATAACCAGATAATTCACATATAAACATTTACTTTAAGCATATAACAAATTTATATTCAAACAACAAATTTCTAAATTTTTCATTAAATTATTTATAACATAATTAATTTCATAAATTTTACTTTAATAAAATCTAACGATTTTTTACAAAAGTTTGCAATAAAAATTCTCAAAAAAATGTTTAAAAATAAATCAAAGAAATATGACATCATTATTTTGAGAAAATTTATAAACTTTTAAAACTGGGCAAGGCAAAGATTAACCATGCTTTAATACCAAAGGTAAGCATAATTATAGTTTAAATGTTAAAGTGTAGCGAAAAAGATCGAACATAAATATCTCCAGTCATTGCCTGAACCAAATGTCAAAATCTAGACGTTGTAACACCACTTTCGAGCACGTCAAACAATCGAAGAGGACATCGAATTTAGCTAGAGACCTTATGCTTGGGTATTTATAGTGGTGGTTCCCCATAAAAAACCACCAAAACATGTCCCACTATTAGACATACTAGATATGGAAGTTGGGTAGCAAAATGTGGCAACAAAAGTGGGAAGCATTCCTACGAACCAAATGCATGCCCTACAATAATATTTAATATAGATAGTATATTAGTTAAATTTAAAAATTATCTAAAATATTTTTTGATAAAAAGAAAATTTTTTTTAGTAATAAAATTAATAAAATTGGGATTAGTGTATGCAAATAATGGGACCAGGTTTATACTTTAAAGTAAAATTAATATTTTAATCATAATAATATCATGTTAAATGTAATATATATAGGTTTTTGTAACAAAAAAGAGAATATGAAGTTTCAGAGTCCAAAAGAATCCATGAATTTTCATATCAATATCCATATTTAAAGAAGTGAACTTTTATTTAAAAAGAAAACCAAATTCTATAACAAGGATAATTTAATAAAATATATTTTTAGGTAATTTTACATTTTGTTCACTGAATAACAAAATCTTAAATTCTAATCAAATTAACTAAATAGGATAATATAACCTACCTAGTAATTTGCTAAGTAGCCTTACATTTTATGAATCAGACACCTCCTACGCTCATTTTATGAACATTTAAGCAAAAGTAGAACTTGTAATGTTTTAAACTTTTTAACTAGGTGAAAAGTATAGACATAGGAGAACTTGTTGTAACAACCATTACTCGGCCTGTCAATAATTTTAGATAAGAGATGCTACATTCAACACATGAAGGCACTACCGACCTTTCAAATAATAAATATATGGATCTTATCAGACTTATTCCACCATTAAATGATCTAATTACGCAGGTAGATACATCTAAAATTTGATTTTGAACTTTCATCAACTCATCCAAAAATTTAACAATGTAGGTATTGATGACTAAAACCCATGTATCGGTACCTGAATAGTGGTACTAATACCACTACTCAATGTTAGTGTGTGGGGGATAACAATGAACCTATGAGAAAATAACGAAGGGCTCAAGGTGTATCAATGTTGCTTTCTTTAAGGTTCTAATTCACCCTCACCTATACTATGGTGTGCAAAAGAGTTACTAGCAAATGAACCTCGATGATACAATGAAACTCAATGACTATTTACATTTTGCACTAAAAGAAATAGTCCATTGAGCATTGAGTGGAGCATAGTAAGAATATAAACTTCTATAAAGAACTTCTATAATAATTTTTTATAGAATAATCTAGGAATATTAGGAGATAGAAGAAAACAGAATGAAACCTTTTTTTATGTGTTTTTGGTGTATCAAACTAATGAAATTTGACTCCTATTTATAATTCTCATGTCTTTTTATAGAGATATAACTATCCAAATGGATAGTCTCATCTTTTAACAACAAACTTAATTATTCAATAGATATCTACTTGAATAATTATGACTCTTTGTTATAATCAAACAACATAACTTTCAGTTACAAGAGACATAATTCATCACAATGAATAGTGAAAACTCTTGGCTAATAGCCAAGTGACAATTTTTTATATTTAAAAGACATAACTTATCACAATAAATAGTGATAACTTTTGGTTACTTGTAAATTTTCATTTCAAAAATCTTATTAGGTACTGTTCTAAAGGGTATTGATACCCTCCTTTTAGGTATCAATACTTAACCATTGTGGTACTGATACCACATTACTAGATATCAATACCAAGTTTCTGTAGAAATCTCAATTAGATATTGAGTTTGGATATATCAATATCCAACAGTATGGCAACTTAAAAATATTTCCCAAACACTAAATTAAACATGCCAAAAACCATTCTATCCACATTCATCATGCATAAACATTTGAAGTCATATATTAGCATAAATTCTTTGATTAGATCTATCATACTATCAATCACAAAATAATTTATGACTATTAAGGTTCATTTCATACTTCTACTAGTATATTCCAAACTCAACCATACCAAACACTTACATATTTGTCACTCATATATCAATTCTTATACAAACCAATTTTGAAGCATAATATACAAAACATAGAGTGAATTGTAAAACACCTACAATGCCAAACTATCAACATATAAACATAGCCAAAACGTGACATGTTTATTGGCTCGAGCGTGACTTTGAAGGTGTAGGGTTCAGCGATTGTCTTCATAGGTCGACCCTCAACCTATGCAAGGAAAAGAAATTTCATGTGCCAAGCATTCAAATATGCTTAGTGATTCCTCAACTAAATTCCATTTTACCCACTTTCTCTTATTATTAGATTAGGTGCCATTTAAGAATGTATTAAACACTTATCATCTTGGCATACCAATTTAAGTTTATTATCTAATTTTACCAATATACAAGTTTCAAGTACTTTACCTCTTTAATAGTTTTAAACCATGTTTCATATTAAAATTTTAACCATTAGCATCTTAAAGGAATTATTTGTCAATATATCAAATTCAATTCTCCCATTATGGCATTTTTTACCAAAAACCCATAACCAATTATTTCAAATCAAGAATGTAAGAAAAATTTCCAGCTCCCCTTAAATTTCATAAAAAATCCAAACATCATTGCATCATAAAAGTAAAAGCAACAAACCGAAGATCCAAAGTTTTAGTAGAAAAAAGAAGAAGAAGTAAAAGTAGCATCAACAAAATTAAGTTCCAAATCTCTCTCAAGCTCAGCTTATCCTAATATTTTGGACAAAAATCCAAAGTACCTTAGGATAGATGCAATTGGAAGAACATCTTCATAAGTTGAAGTTTAATTAATACCAATACAAAGTTATAGCAAGTCGAAAGCATCACGAAAATTAGAAAAAAACAATAATAAGCATGCCAAAGAACTCTTCCTTAGTAGTAGCATCAACACTCCCTCTTAATAAGATTTTTGAACATGGGGGTGGCAATGAATTCTAATTATTCTACAATTTTGTAAGTAGGAGTTGTAACTCGTGAAGTGAAGTAACAATGATCTTTTCCACTAAACCTTGAACAAGTATTCATGATGTTTGAAATATCTTCATTATGATTTCTAGTAGTTGCTATGTCAATTGCAACTTCATGTTTCACTTGAGTATTAACCAAGTGTTGATATTTTCTCACCTATATATATTTTTGGTTGTATCTTGGTTGAGTTACAATTAGCATTGTAAGAGTTCCTCATCTCAAGTTATTCAATATCTTCTGACAATGCGTTTTGATATGACCAAAAATCCCTCAATAATGGAAAAAAAAACATTTTCTTTTAATTCTTTCTCATTTCATAGGATGACCTTTAATTCTTCCTCCACACTTATACCTTGAAGTATCTTCTGATAATTCTAAACTGAGTTGCAATTAGAGAACCAACTGAATGTTTTTCTATAGATTAATCAAAAGTTTGTTTCATCTAGGCTTGATATGCCCTGGAACTAAAGTTGTCCATGGGTCGATGATAAGTGCACAAGTTTTATATATTTTATACTCGAACATTTAGCACATTGCATGATCCTTAGGTAAAATATTGCATTTTAATTTAGATTTCTTATTACGAGTCTTATTTGCATTTATTTATCTTTTTAAGGTTTTCTTTTATTTTTATGCATTTTTCAATAATTGGATTTGATTTACGTGTTTTTGAACTTGAAATAGGTGCCTGAAAGCTTGAGACTTGGGTTTTGAGACCACCGAAAGATTAGATGAAGAATTAAGGCAAAACGTAGCCGAAAATAAAGAGTTCGGAACCTTGGCATAACATTTCAGTCCTTCGCGCAAGAGCAATAGCGCCCTAGCCTCAGTCGATGCCTTAGCATGAGACAAAGAACACCTATATCGACAATTTTGACTTGCTAATTTTGGTGCTCGAATGCCAATTCACTTCGTTGTGCCTTGCAGTTTTGTGTTTTGGTCACATTCTAAGGACGTTTTGGTCTTTTATAGACATTATGACTTCTGTAACCTAATTTAGGTTGAAAGATATTACAAATACTCTATTTTGAGAAGGAGTTTGGACTATTGGTCATTTAGAGACTAAATAGCTACTTTTGTTTACTTTGTGTTCTTTTGATTTTATGGCTTGCTAAGCTCCCATTTGCTAATAAAAGGTTTTATCGAATTTTGATTTAATAAAATTGTAAGACTTATTGTGCTTTAATTATTCTTTGTTCTTTGGTATTCATGCATCTTCTGTTTTAGTTACAATGGCTCAGGTTTATTGAATATGTGGCTAGTGTTGAATTGCTTAAAATGGTTGTTAAGTAAATTAGAATAGTTAAATTTGTAATTGTTTAATACGTTCCAGTACTAGTGACGAATTGCATAACTTGTTTATGTCGTAGTTTACATTTATGTGTTGTGCATATGTGATCTAACTTAAATTAACTCCATTGAGGTGAGTTTGTTTGTTAGAATTAGGTCTCTCTCGTTCTTAATGCTACAGCTAAGTTAAATATTAGGTGCTGAGTTACAAAGTTATTTATCGATTAGAGAAGTAATTTAAAATGAGTTGTCTTTTGGTTACCTATTGAGAATTATCCATATTTATGGAAAATCAAAGATATGGGTATCAAATAATAGAAAGTCAAAGATATGGGTATCAAATATTGGAAAGTCAAAGATATGGGTATCAAATATTGGAAAGTCAAAGATATGGGTATCGAGATATTGGCATAATAAAATCTGAGATATTTGCAATATATGGTCCCTAATTGTAAAGTGACTTTGCAAGTTGATCCCTGAACCTCAACTATAAATAGGCATAACCATCTCTCATTCTGTATCTCAAACTTGCTATTCTCTACTTAAGGCATTGTTTTCTCTCTCTCTCTTTGTAAATTCTCACTTGTATTTTGGAGTGAAATATATTTGGTAGTGCCCGAGGACGTAGGCAAAATTTGCTGAACCTCGTTAAATTCTTGTGTTCTTTATTGTATTATTCTGCATGAATTGTGTGTGTGATTGTAGTGATTTATTGTGCTATTAAATTACGATTGAGGGATATTCTGGCTAGGAAAGACCTGGTACTTAAGCGATCCTTGTGATCCACCTCTCTTTCCTGGGAATTGAACTTAGTGTGATTTTTTAGTACAATAATTTTACTCTTTTACACGCTTCCGCACAACAATTGGTATCAGAGCTAGATTCGTACTAGGGAATACGATCGTTCACGGCACTGTTCACGTACTGTAGTTGGGATTGAGGAGAAAAAAATGGAAAAGTCATCGTCAAAGACTACTGTGACCAATGCGAAATTTGAAGTAGAGAAATTTGATGGTACCAATAATTTTGGTATGTGGCAATATGAGATCCTGGATGCCTTATGTCAGCAAGAGCTGGATATAGCCCTTGAAGAAAAACCTGACAAGATGGATGACAAGGAGTGGGCCAAGATCAATAGATAGGCATGTGGAACAATTCGCCTATGTTTGGCCAAAGAGCAGAAGTACTCTGTCATGAGGGAGACATCAGCGAAGAAGTTGTGGGATACACTGGAAGAAAAGTTTCTAACAAAAAGTCTTGAAAATAGGCTTTATATGAAAAAGAAACTTTATCGATTCACGTATGCACCCGGTATGTCTATGAATGACCATGTGAACTCATTCAATAAAATTTTAGCAAACTTGCTAAATTTGGATGAGAAATTTGAAGATGAAGACAAGGCATTACTGTTGTTGAATTCTCTTCCTGATGAATATGATCATCTTACCACCACATTGCTTCATGGGAAGGATACAATCACATTTGATGCAGTCTGTAGTGCGTTGTATAGATCTGAGACTCGAAAGAAAGATAAAAAAGATCACAGAGATACAACTACAGAAGTCTTAACAGTAAGAAGTCGTTCGCGCAGCAACAAATCTGGTAGAAGGAGTAAGTCCAAAGGGAGACCTGCCAAAGATGAATGTGCTTTTTGTCGTGAGAAAGGGCATTGAAAAAAGAACTGTCCTAAGTTACAAAAGGGTAAAGCTATTTCTGATGCATGTGTAGCGGAGCATGATGAGGAGTCAAACTTTAGCTTGGTTGGCATGGCAATGGCATGTCATACAGATGAGTGGATTTTGGATTCGGGATGTACTTACCATATGTGTCCTAATAAGGACTGGTTTTCTAGTCTTAAAGAACTAGAAGGTGGAGTTGTTTTTATGGGCAATGATAGCACTTGTAAGACAATGGGAGTAGGTACAATCCAATTGAAGAATCACGACGACTCAATTCAAGTCTTGACAGATGTTCGCTACATACCTAGCTTGAAGAAAAATCTTATCTCATTAGGGGTCCTAGAATCTAAAGGGCTCACAATCACTTTGAGAGATGGATTACTAAAGGTAGTAGCTGGGGTATTGACGGTGATGAAAGGCACAAGAAGGAATAATCTGTACTATTTAAATGGAAGTACAGTTATTGGATCAACATCAATAGCTTTTACGAAAGATGCAGATTCAGAGGCTACCAGGTTATGGCATATGCGATTGGGACATGCTGGTGAAAAAGCTTTGCAGAGTTTGGCGAAGCAAGGCTTGTTGAAAGGTGCAAATTCTTGCAAATTGGAATTCTGTGAACATTGTGTTCTGGGCAAGCAGACGAGGATAAAATTTGGTTCAGCAATTCACAATACAAAAGAAATTCTGGACTACGTTCACAGTGATGTGTGGGGACCTACTAAAGTGGCTTCTTTGGGAGGTATGCACTATTTTGTTACTTTTGTTGATGATTATTCAAGAAAAGTATGGGTGTATCTAATGAAAAGGAAAAATGAAGTTTTGGATGTATTTCTGAAATGGAAGAAGATGGTGGAGACCCAGGCTGGTCGAAAAGTCAAACGACTTCGATCAGACAATGGTACTGAGTACAAGAATGATCCATTTCTACAAGTATGTCACGATGAAGGTATTGTACGACACTTCACTGTTCGAGATACACCACAACAGAATGGGGTGGCAGAACGTATGAATCAGACTATACTAGAGAAAGTTCGATGTACGTTGTCCAATGCTGGATTGGGCAAAGAATTTTAGGCTGAGGCAGTTACATATGCGTGCCATCTAATTAATCGGTTGCCATCAGCTACAATAAATGGAAAAACTCCTATGGAGAGGTGGGCTGGTAAACCTGCTATTGATTATGATTCTTTACATATTTTTGGTTCCACTGCATATTATCATGTAAAAGAATCTAAGTTAGACCCAAGAGCAAAAAAAGCATTATTCATGGGTATAACTGGTGGAGTAAAAGGATACCGTCTCTGGTGTCCTGATACAAGGAAAATAATTTTCAGTAGAGATGTGACTTTTGATGAATCAACCATGATGAAGAACAATGATTCACAAAAGGATAACACAACCAGTGGCACTTTGCAGCAGGTGGAGCTTGAAAAGGTTAATGATGATCCAGCTAATATTGAAGGAACAAATGATGAAGAAGTTTCGACCCAAGAACTTCTACAACAACATGATTCAATTGCATATAGAAGGCCAAGAAGAGAGATTCGTATGCCTGCTCGCTTTGATGATATGGTGGCCTATGCACTTCCAATTGCAGATGATGATGTTCCTTCTACTTACACAGAAGCAAGAAGTAACTCTGATAGTGTAAAGTGGAAGCAAGCTATGAATGAAGAAATGCAGTCTCTTCATAAAAATAGGACTTGGGAGTTGGTGACACTACCTAAAGGAAAGAAGGCAATTGGATGCAAATGGGTATATGCAAAGAAAGAAGGATTTCCTGATAAAAATGAAGTTCGATACAAGGCTAGATTGGTAGCAAAGGGTTACGCTCAGAAAGAAGGAATAGACTACAATGAAGTATTTTCTCCAGTTGTGAAGCATTCGTCTATTCGGATTTTGCTAGCCTTGGTTGCGCAATATGATCTTGAACTAGTTCAGCTCGATGTGAAGACCGCATTTTTACACGGTGATTTGGAAGAGGAAATCTATATGACTCAGCCAGATGGATTCAAGGTTGCTAATAAAGAAAATTGGGTTTGCAAACTGACAAAGTCGCTTTATGGATTGAAACAATCTCCAAGGCAGTGGTACAAGCGATTTGATCAGTTCATGAAAGGGCAAAGGTATACAAGAAGTAAATTTGATCATTGCGTGTATTTTCAGAAGCTACAAGAAGGATTTTTCGTATACTTGCTCTTATATGTTGATGATATGTTGATAGCATCTAAGAGTAAAGTTGAAATTGAGAGATTGAAGACTCAACTCAACCTTGAGTTTGAGATGAAAGATCTAGGTGAAGCTAAGAAGATCCTTGGCATGGAAATATGTAGGGATAGAGCTCATGGCAGAGTTAGTTTATCTCAGAAGCAATATTTAAAGAAGATACTACAGAAGTTTGGCATGAACGAGTAGACTAAAGCTGTAAGTACCCCGTTGGCTTCTCATTTCAAGCTTTCTGCACAACTATCTCCTTCGACAAATACGGAACAAGAATACATGTTACAAGTTCCGTATTCTAATGCAGTAGGTAGCTTGATGTATGCAATGGTGTGTACAAGACCCGACATTTCACAAGCAGTTAGTATAGTGAGCAGGTATATGCATAATCCTGGAAAAGGACATTGGCAAGATGTGAAATGGATTCTACGGTATATTCATAAGACCATGGATATTGGATTACTGTTCAAGCAGGATACTACACTTGGTAAAGGTGTTGTTGGGTACGTTGATTCTGATTATGCCGGTGATTTGGACAAACGAAGATCAACCACTGGTTATGTGTTTACTCTTGCTGGAGGACCAATAAGTTGGAAGTCTACACTGTAGTCTACAGTTGCGTTGTCAACCACAGAAGCTGAATACATGGCTGTAACAGAGGCTGTAAAGGAAGCTATTTGGTTACAAGGTATGGTTAAAACCTTGGGATTGGTCCAGGAGCATATTAATGTGTATTGTGATAGTCAAAGTGCTATTCATTTAGCAAAGAATCAAGTCTATCATGCACGTACAAAGCATATCGATGTACGTTTCCACTTTGTGCGGAAAATTATTGATGAGGGGAAAATTCACCTTCAGAAGATTAAGACTGCAGATAATCCCGCAGATATGATGACCAAGGTGGTAACAACAATCAAGTTCGAACATTGTTTGAACTTGATCAATATTCTGCATGTTTAACAGTTGAAGAAGGCACTATCAAGTGTTGTTGACAAAGGCAGAGAGAATTGTGTGAAGATAAGATTACTCGAATCAAATCTTCAAGGTGGAGATTATTGGGAATTATCCATATTTATGGAAAATCAAAGATATGGGTATCAAATAATAGAAAGTCAAAGATATGGGTATCAAATATTGGAAAGTCAAAGATATGGGTATCAAATAATAGAAAGTCAAAGATATGGGTATCGAGATATTGGCATAATAAAATCTGAGATATTTGCAATATATGGTCCCTAATTGTAAAGTGACTTTGCAAGTTGATCCCTGAACCTCAACTATAAATAGGCATAACCATCTCTCATTCTGTATCTCAAACTTGCCATTCTCTACTTAAGGCATTGTTTTCTCTCTCTCTCTTTGTAAATTCTCACTTGTATTTTGGAGTGAAATATATTTGGTAGTGCCCGAGGACGTAGGCAAAATTTGCTGAACCTCGTTAAATTCTTGTGTTCTTTATTGTATTATTCTACATGAATTGTGTGTGTGATTGTAGTGATTTATTGTGCTATTAAATTACGATTGAGGGATATTCTGGCTAGGAAAGACCTGGTACTTAAGCGATCCTTGTGATCCACCTCTCTTTCCTGGGAATTGAACTTAGTGTGATTTTTTAGTACAATAATTTTACTCTTTTACACGCTTCCGCACAACATTACCGAACATGTAAGGAGAGATTGGTTGCCCAATGCTAAAGTCAACAACTAGAACTAATTTATTAAAGACATTGAAGTTATCTTTACATTGATGATCAAATTCATAAATCAAACGAAGATTTACCTTTGGCTAGAGTTTTTTCCCATTGATTTTCCTAAAACTTTTAATTATTACTTTCTTCAATCTAAATTTTCAATTTAAATTTAGTTTTAGTTTAATTTTATCTTTAGATTTCATAAAATCCCCTTCCAATTAGTTTTATTGTTTTTGCTTGAAGAAATAAAGTTACTACTAATCTCTGTAGATACGGCCCTACTTGTTGCTTCTACTAATTACTTTTTTTCAAGTAGGTTTTGTTTTTGTATGTCTCAACAACCTACCCAATCGAGTTGGTCGTGACCCGATTCCAAAAAAACTTACAAGCTTAAACCAGTTTTTAGACAAGCCTGCCCCACTCAAATAGTTTGTTTTACTATTCAAAAAATTAATAAAATGTTAAAATATTTTTCATGTTAATATTATATATATTTATAATTACAATTAATTTTAAATTTTGTTATTATTTAAAATGAATTTGGGCTGGATCAGGTCAGCTCGAGATATAAAAATCATTGTCCGATCTCAACAGATGTTGGATTGAGCCTACTAGGCCAGGTGAGCTACCCAACCCATGGCCAGGTCTACCTAAAAATCCATAATGATTGGCACACAAATCCAACTTTGGGTCTTTGAATCTTTTCCTTAGAGTGTTTTGGCGCATCTTTATTGGAACTCATTGGTTTTTCTAAGATTTCTTTTTGTTTAACAAGCATAGTCGGAGTAATACTTTTCTTACTAGTATCAACATAATCAAGGCCTTTATGTCCTAAATCACGTCTACCAACAAAAAGAATCTTGCCTGGTTTCTCACTTCTCGATCTTATCCTTTTCAAGGTAGATTGGGTTGTTGCAAACTCCTTGAGAGCAACATTAAGATTAGCTTCTTTTTCTATTAGCAAGGAGTTTTTTTCTTTTCAAAATCCTTTAAAAGATTGTCATTTTCATGTTTAATTGTAGAATTTTCACTAGTTAATTTTTCATTAACTTTACATACGAGACTCAATTTGTCTAACATGGTCTTGTAAGTCTTCATGAAGTCTTCTATTGATTCTGCATCATTGTCACTATTAGTTGCAACTTCTGTCAGCAATTGGGAAGTAAAAGTAACAAAATTGTTGGTATTGTCTCATTCATCAGCATCTCTATTTTTATATTCACTTGAGGTAACTCTAGAAAACTTCAACATTTTAATAGTTTTTCGCACATTAAGTCTTGGTATGTCCATAGCCTTTGCATTCATGGCATTGAACTTTTTTTCATAACATCTTGGCTGCTATTCATAGTCGAAGATCAGTATTTATATGTATGGATGGCATTATTTAAGTTTCTTTTAAAAATGGCCAATTGTTTGAGAAGTTTACCTACGGTAGCGTCACCTTCAATTGCAATCACGGCTAAAGCTTGAGATGTAATGTTCTTTTCTCTTTTGTTGTTTGCTTTTTTTATTTATCAAGATTCATCTGAAATGTTTGCAAGGATCCGATGAACTCATTAATCTTCATTGAATTAATATCCTTGGCCTTTTCTATCACAGTCACCTAGATTTTGAAACATTTAGGAAATTTTGTACCAACTTAGAATTTAAGTACTCCTCACAAGAGCAAAATTAGATTAGATATATCATATAATTTAACATAAAAACAATAAATTATTTCTTTTATCTGACACTCTCAAAATTTCAAATTTGAATGTTAACGATTGGAGTTGGTGCCTTAATGTGCAGAAATACACACTTGAATTCCTCCAGAATTTCAAGAAATCACAAAAAGTGTATATATGTTATATTTTTGTATTTGTGATTAGGTTTCGTTATATTATTTTTTGGACAGATAAGTATTTAAGTATGACTGTCATATCAATTGTCTATTTACTCATTCATGATTTTAAAAAACCATATGGCGAAAAATTCTAGACACAAATAATCAAGATATTTGTTCATTTTCAGCCTAAAAAATAACTATAACTATAACTTAAAAACTAGATGTGTTATATGATCATTCAAAGAAAAGCTATATATTAAGTTTGAAAACTAAAATTTCAAATAACTTGGAAACAGCTCCATTTCTCTAATTAAACTCCCTAAAATGATGGTTGGTTGTTAATAATTTTTAATGTATGTTATCTAATAAAATAATTATATAATATCCCTGAATTCTTTTTTGCATAGTTGATCAATGATATTAGACTTGCGAATCCATATATGATTAATGAATTAAATATTTACTTCATCAATTGCTTGCTCAGCAAAACATTTCCACCAAAAACACAAGCAAACCTACAATGTTTTGCATTTCCTAGTTTTTAAATTGCTTCAAATCAACTCCATCACCACACTCCACCATATTATTATTGCATTGCTTCCGAACGAATTTTGATGTCTGAGTGCAAATGATTTTTACTATTTTATTAATTTCATTTTTCAAACAGGCGAATAGGAAAGGAAGAGGGTATAATAACACATTTCTTTTTAAATCTAACCCTTAAATAACATCATAATTGTATTTTTCTTTGTTTCAGTAGGTTAGATTATTTTGTAGACAAGTATTTTCACTCGTGTTTTTTTTTTTTTTGAGTTAATTGAAGCTATTATCCCATTTGTCCCTATCTTTAAAAAAAATAGACATACCTGACACTAAGAAATATGAAATATATTTTTAGAATATAAAAAAGCAGGTTTTTAAAATGGAATGAAACATACATCCATTTTTTTTTAAATAATCATAGAATAAAAGATAAAATATTTATTAAAAAAAAACTGAAAAGCATGCACCAGCAAAAGGTCGAAATACTGACTACTGACAGCTCAATCCTCAGCCGACTTTCTTAAATAACAAAAAGGATTAAGTTAATTAAAAAACTTGGTGAGTGACTTTATCATTAGCTCTGTTTGGCGAACATAAATCGATTATTTTTAAACAAAAAACTTAATTTCTTTTTCAAAATAAATAATATTTTATATATTTTTACAAGTTATTTCCAGTAAAACATACTTAATCTTACTATTATTTTACATTTTCCTCTTTTATTTTTCTAATTTTAAATAAGAGTTTAAAGATTTTGTGTATATAATTGAAAAATTAGGTGGAGATTAAAGTAGTACTTAAAGTTTGCTGTTAAAGAAATGAAGTGAAATATTTCAGAACATTCTTTCATTGGGATGTTGAATTAATATCTCAAAACATCAAATTACTGTTGCGTCTGGGGATATATATAGATAGACTTGTTAATCTAAAACTATAAGGTAATAAATATAACTTTGTTATTATAAATGTTCTACGTTTACAATTTCATATTAGTAGTATGAAAAAAAAAATTATGGTTTTCACTGTATTAGGTATGACCTGAATTTGAGTCGCACCAGTCACATTACCGTTAAGATTTTGTTCTTCTCTTATAATTAAAAAAAAGTATCTTCAATTTTGATAATATTTAGGGTATATTTTTTCAGGGTAAGTTTTGTAATTCCAAAAATGGTAATTAATATTAAAAAACAAAAGAAAATATATTAAGAATTTTCTTTTTTAGAAATAATATTTGAAGTATTGGTAATGCATAAGTTTCATGCATTATCAGTGAATAATAACATAACACGTTATCATTAAATTAAACAAAAAAAATTATAGAGAACTTGTATATAAATACTAATAATTTTATTTAAACATAATTAAATATTAATCGTTACTATTATAAATAAATATTAGTAACTCTCGAAATTAGAATCTAGAATTTTAAAGTTTAGGGTCTTGAGTTGGATCTAGGATCTCGGATCTCGGATCTCGGAATTAGGTTTTAAGGTTTTAACATTTATTTATAATTAATTATTATTTAATTATTTTTAAATAAAATTATTAGTATTTATTTATAAGCACTCCATTATTCTTTATTTTATTTGATGATAAAATATAATGTTATTAGGAGACTTATGTATCAAATATTCTTCTTCTTTTTATGGATTTATAGGTGCCCCATCTTGACTTTTATAATCGTGATAAAGAAAAATATAAATGTATTTTTTTTATGTTCTACAGAAAATGTGTCATAGATAACATTCATACAAACTTCAAATGTTGAGGTTTGCTAATTTGGTAGATATAAATTTTTCGATTTTTACTAATCATCTGTATATAAATGATTAAAATGTTCACTTCTAGGCCAATGATTTAAATGTAATGTTTTACTTCATTATCCAATTAGGTTAACTTTATAGTTTTCAAAATATATAAAAATAAAAATATGAAAAATTAAAGTAAAGAGACGTAATTAATTTGTTAACTTTTATAAAGGTATGAAATATAAAAATTAAACATTTCTATGATGATATATGGAATGATTTTTCGGTAATTAGAAAACTTGAATTAACAAAGAGATTTTCAAGCTCAATTACTAATTAAATGATGCTCCAAACTCCAATCAAACTAAACTAAACCAAACCAAACCAAACCAAACCAAACTTGGCACTTGCTTATTTACAATTAGATATTTCTAAAATAAGGGGAAAAAAGAAAGAAAATCCCAAATCAGCATTTAAAAAAAAATATATTTATAATATATAGGGAAAAAGGAAGAAGAAAAAGCAAAGAAATTGTCAGGGTAAAGAAACAGCTTTATTAATATGTTGGCTTTGCTTTATCTGATCTCTCTTCTTCCAAACAGCCTTTCATAGTAATGATTCCATAGCCTTCTCCCTCCCTTCATCTTTTTCTCTGATAAAAAATCTTCTTCCAAAAACTTTGAAAACTCCCCCCACATATATATTAGTACATGCTGCTTTGATTATTTTCATGCTTTTGCTTCTTCGGCTTTCTCTGTGTATGTAAAAGTAAAAGAACACCCTGCAACATATATAGCAGTGGAGGGTGCAGAAAATCTTGTCTCAGATCCCGATATACTCACACCATTAACCTCATATAAACATTATTTCTCTTTCTTCCAAAAAGAACACACACACACACTCCACAATATAGGCTCTGATCACCTTACTTCGCTCTCAGCTTTCAACTACAAGGGTCTTTCTTTGTGGTCCTTAACTACTTGATTTATGATCATTTCTATATACATATATCAATACCAACTTTTTTCCTTTCTTTACTCCCTTTTTCAGTTTTCCTCTAATACGTTATTTATATATAGAGGGGGTTGTGGTTCCGAGAAATGCAAGAACCAGGGTTAGCTATGATGAGTAGTGGTGGTGGGAGTGGTGGAATTGGAGGGTTAAGCAGCGGAGAAGTGTCGGTTTCCGGTGAGCAGAACCGACAGCTGAAGGCTGAGATAGCTGTTCATCCGCTATATGAGCAGCTATTAGCAGCTCATGTTTCTTGTCTCCGTGTTGCAACGCCAATCGATCAGTTGCCTTTGATTGACGCACAGTTAGCACAATCTCATAACCTTCTTAGATCTTATGCTTCACAGCATCAACATGGTCATTCTCTATCACCCCATGAAAGACAGGAGCTCGACAACTTCTTGGTCAGTTCCTCTTCTTCTTTCTTAGTTTCGTTTGTCTGATTCCAGATCATGTTTGTTTTGTCTTTTGTTTTTGTTTTTGTTTTTCGAAATGGGAAAGTGCTTTTGTTGTTTATGATGGGGTTTTATCTTTTGTTTGGTGCAGGCACAATATTTGATAGTTCTGTGTACTTTCAAAGAACAGCTTCAACAACATGTCAGAGTCCATGCCGTTGAAGTTGTCATGGCTTGCCGTGAAATCGAAAATAACTTGCAAGCTCTTACTGGTTTGTCCCCTCTCCCAAAATTATCGACCTGCTTAATTGATAATTGATTAAACATTATATGCTATATGTAATCGTAATTGATTAAATTGATGATCTTTCTTTCAATTCCAATGACATATTAGTTCATAGAATCATATAAACAATACTAACACATCACCCTCATTAGCTGGTTTTGGATAGAATCAAACCTTTTTCCTTTATTTGTTTGTTTGAAGATAATAATTAATAATGCTTCCTTTCTCTTCTTGTTTTGATGCGGTTGGTACCGGGAAAGATAAGGTTTAATGTTAGGTATTTGCAACACGAAAGAAAAGGATTCGTAGCAATTCACCAAGACTGAAAGGTCATTGTTAGATCTGTGATCAAAATGATACAATAAAAAAACATATTTGCAAGTCACAACTGTAATTGAAACCTTAACTATAGATATTTAGGTTTCTTGCAAGCATGAGAGTCCCTAACCAGAAGTGGGTGGTGTAGGACCGACACATAATATATATATGTAGGTTACAGTTAGGGCGGCTGCGGAAGGGGTAGTTAGTTTGGTGGAAGATGGCACCCTCACCGTACACAACAATTGATTCCAAGGTTGCATATACACGAATATTTGGATTCTTAGGTTGCTATTATTCCCTTCATAATTTCCTCCATGGCCTTTTAGTTTTCTAAATATATATAAAATATGCGCTATTGGTTTCCATGGAGCCAATCAGAATAATTCAAGTATAAAATATGATTTCATTGTGATAATATTTCTTATATTATTTGCTGTTTCTTTTCTTAAATTTGCTGCCTCTTTCCTGAAGCTAATCTAATATAACCTAACTCTACCTTGTTTAGAGACGTGAAGCTGCTAAAATTTACAAGAAAAGAAAAATAGAAAAATTAATATTTAATACCTCACTAAGTTGCTTTAATTTTTTTGGGTACAATAAAACATAAGTGCTGAAGACAGAAAAATAAATGCACAAATATATGTATATATGGTAAAACTATCCATCCGTATATAAAAAAAAAATAGTAACAGAGAATGTAGAAAAAGGAGTTTAGTCATTTGGTTTGAGATAAAAAAGGAAATTATTGGTTTGGTGGTAAATTATGTTGTTTTAGGGTTTGGGGAAAGCTGATTCATAAGACCTTTCTGACAAATGGCGTCTAAAAGCAGAAGCATTCACCAGTTCGTTTTCCCGATTCGTGTACAAAATTGTAATGAAGGGAGTCTAGTTATTAGCCGCTACCAATCACAAGTACATACATGTTCTAAACAACTTTTGCATTACTTTGGGACACTACATTTAATAATGTCAACTTTGATGTATATATAAGCCAAAATAAAAATATTTTTGTTTGCACCTTTAGATGGTTTGGGTATGTTTGCTGCTTTTCCTTCTTCTTGAAACCTTCCATAATAGTTTAAATATGCATTAATATGACCTGTTAGCTCTAACTACCATACATATATTTTTAAAAATGTTCGTATCATTAAATCAATCACAAATCTTTGAATCCTTTTATATATATGAAAATAATAAGATAATTAATTTCAGTAAATCTTTTATTTATATATATAACATGTGTGGAATGTGGATAAGAAAAGCGAAGGCTGAATCATGGTGTTAGGGGATCATGTCACGTTTAATTAAATTAATATATATATAAAGTTGATAAAAATGTAATTTTATGAATGGTCTTGTGATAAAAGGTACATCATGTTATGATGGGATCTACCTAGCTATTACCTGTAGGAAAGGACTAATCTTTTTGTTGCCTCATTTAATATAAGTGGGACAATTGTCCTCTCAAATAATATACATGCTTGGGCTCAAAGTTAAATAAGTTGTAATTTAAACAAAGTGTAGTTGGAATCTTTTGACTTTATTATATAATAATTATTTGTGTAATTTGAATAAACACATGTCTTGTTTTCTGTTCATTTTAAGAGAATTTTGTTATATAGAGGTTAAATATTTTTACATAATGAAATTTATGATAAAACTAATATATAAAAGTTTTGGGAATGCAATATAATTGGAGAAATATATGATTTGGTGGTATCTAAGGAAAGAAAAACCTTTTGATTTATGGGTATAATGTCTATTTGCTAGTTGGATTAGCTTGATTTTTTTAGGCATTTAAGAAAAATGTATATTCATGCCGTATATCTAAATTTGTGATTTGATTTAGCATCACATATGTTTTTTCTTTGCACAAAACTTATACATTTGATTTAGTATAATTTATTTCATAATTAAATCACATTTTAGTGACGGGCTATTGAATAATTTTAGATAAAGAAACATATCCATTTATATCAACACAAATGTTTGTAAAATTACTTTAAACTTTCTATGCACGTAATTCATCAAAGAAATTTGATTTGCAATTTGTTTTTTTTTAATTAAATTTTAATGAATCACCTTCATTTATGTTTTACTTTAATTAAGTTAGGTACTTTTTCCTTGAATAAATGAAGGTTTATTATTTTCTTTATTTTCAATGGAATTTTACAAAAAAAAATGTTTAAGTATATGTTTTGATTCATTTAAAATTTTTACATATTAATCATGGATATATTTTATCATTGCTTAGGAATTTTTTTTAATTTCTTTTAATAGTGAATCAAATGAATTTTCATGAACAATTTAAAAAAAAAAAACTTTTATGGTATTTGGAAATTGAAATCTCATGGAAAAAGAAAAAAATTAATGGTTAAAAAATATGTCATTGGAACAAACCTACTCTGTAGTAATCTGATAGGGGCCCAATAAAAATGACATTGATATTACAGCCCAGCAATGATTTCAACTGCAAGACATTGGTTGCAAAACGTAACCTTGTCTATTTGACATTGTGTTGGAACTGAGTTTTTTTTTTTCCTCCTTTTTTAAACTTAACTAATTTCTTCGTTTTGTTGTTCAGGAGTCACATTGGGTGAAGGAACAGGTGCAACAATGTCAGATGATGAGGATGATATGCAGATGGACTTCTCTTTGGATCAATCCGGCACCGATGGGCATGATTTAATGGGTTTTGGTCCCTTGATTCCTACTGAATCCGAAAGATCTTTGATGGAGAGGGTTCGCCAGGAGCTCAAGATTGAATTGAAACAGGTGATTTCTTGTTTTTTCATGCAGGCAAAGTGAAACGGGTGTAGTGTTTGTTGCTGATTAATCATTTATAATTTGATGATAATCAAGCAATAAAACAGTAACACAATTTGCAATGTCTGTATATACAGGGTTTTAAATCTAGAATCGAAGATGTGAGGGAGGAAATTTTACGGAAAAGAAGGGCTGGGAAATTACCAGGTGACACAACTACGGTGCTAAAGAACTGGTGGCAACAACACTCAAAGTGGCCATACCCAACTGTAAGCAATTAACTTCAACTTCCAATGCCCTATTGAGATGGTCGTTTCATTTTGATCGACACAACACGAATCATTAATCTTATTTGATGTTCACTTTTGCCATTATATGGCTGCCTGGTATAAGACAAACCACTTCAAATGATCACTAATGATAATTTGATTTAATTTCTATTTAATGTCCATATGGTTTTATGCTGACAATTACAGGAAGATGATAAGGCCAAACTTGTGGAGGAAACAGGATTGCAGCTAAAGCAAATCAACAACTGGTTCATCAACCAGAGGAAGCGTAACTGGCATAGCAACTCTCAATCTGTCACCTCTTTAAAGTCGAAGCGAAAACGGTAGAGGTGAATAAATTCAATAAGAAATGGAGAAGAAGAAAGTTTGAGCATGTTGATGTCAACTTCTTGCGGTAAATAGCTGTGGGCTAACATTTTGTGAAGGTAATGTGGGAAGTTAGGTGGTTTCAAGAAACCTAAGTACATAGATTGAGTTTTATATGGCTTACATGTTGTGAAGTGTGTAGATTGGATTCGAGTTTCTAACAAAGTAAACATACTACCTATCAGACCCCATTATCTTGTGAAGTATGTCTCTAATTTCTAATATTCGCTTATGGAAAATTTACTAGTTGTGATGTGATGTGATGTGAGCCAGTGCTACGATTCATGATTGAATCTTGTGTAGTCTCCCATCCATATATATCTATCCTTTCATCATTTGGTTCGCACACTTCTCCTTTTTGCCATAATGGGAAGATGATTGTAGGGTATCAACTATCTCTCTTCGTACGAAAATTTTAGATTTCATCCCTACTTGGTCATCTATTATTTACAAATATATTGACAAAGCAACACTAGTACGAGTGTCAAGTACTTTTCTGTTGGTTCTTGAGAAAGCTGAGAAATAATCCAGAATGTTGAAGTGTATGAAGAGAACGGTACCAGTCAAGTACGGATCCATAAAGGAAAGCTTGATATGGTTGTTTGAACTTAGTGTTGTGTAAATGGGCTTGGGGATTTCTCTTTGTTTGAACTTTGTGTGTAATCGTGATAGATTGTAAGAAAATGATTAATTTCTAATTTAACACTTTCACTAAATAGAATTTAATTTGATATTAAAATAAAAAACTCAATTACTTTAAATTGAATCACTTTATTTTAGATTTAATTGGGACAATAACATGAGTTAAAATTTTACATTCTCTCACATCAATAATATGATAAATAATTTAACAATACCAACATCGAATATGCATAACATATATAATACTTATCACAATATTACAAGGCAATATAATAGGTTTTAAAGTTACATATAGATCACATCATGGTCACTATCTTATATGGGTTTTCCTCTTTTAAATCATTTCAAATAAATTATGTGTACATGATCATAATAAAAAGAAAATACGTCAATTTTATATAAGAAATGTCATAATTGAAATCAAGTGTCACATTATTCTAAAATCCTTCAATACAATGAAGATCAGTTTTATGCACATATTCTTTAAATGCCTTTGATTGTAAGCTTTTAATTAATGGATTTGCAACCATGAGATCAATTTTAATGTGTTTTATAATCACTCTTTATTTTTATACTTTACCCTTAACAACAAAGTATTTTTATTCCATATGTTTTACATCGTTGGAATATTTGTCATTATTGAAAAAAATATTATTGTGAAATTATCACAATAAATTTCAAAAATTTCGTAATGGTGTTGACTACCCAAATTTTAAAATAGAATTTTGCGACCATAATACATAAATTGTAGCCTCAAAAACATATCATAAACTCTGCTTTCGTCTTAAATGATGCAATGATAGACTGTTTAGCACTTTTTCATAATATTACCCATTCAATGAGTAAAAATAAATAGTCAAAAGTACATTTTCTATTGTCTGAGGCATGCAGTTAAATATGAAATTAAGTCTACTTTTGATTGATTAGATCTCTATATATGAGCATGTAATTCTTTGGACGTTACATTAAACTAAATTTGTCCCGTTTTATATAAGAACAATTCCTACCGAATAGTTATGCATATTTAATTTCTCTAGAACTTGTTTGATATGATTTTTTTTTTTAGATATTTGTAACAATCCTTATGACCTATCATAAAATATTTCAATTCCAATCACATAAGATGTTTCTTCTATATCTTTCATTTTAAAGTTATTTGAGAGAAAAACTTTAATATTACATAATATATATTTTTTTTTGCAGCAAGCAAAATATCGTCAATGAGAACTAAGAAAATGAACTTGCTCCCACTGATCTTTTAATATATACATCGATCAAGATGTTCTTTTGAAAACCAAAAGATATTATGACATCATTAAACTTAGTGTATCATTGGCATGAAATTTGTTTAACACCATATATTGACTTTTTTTTAGTTTACACACAATATCACGTTTTCCTTTAATTAAAAAACCTTCAGGTTGGTTCATATAAACTTTTTTTTCAAGATCTCTATTAATAAAGATTGTTTTCACATTCATTTGGTGTAGCTCTAAATAATAATGAGCCACCAATGCCATAATAATTCTTAAAGAGTTTTTCTAACCAATTGGTGAGAAAGTCTTTTTATAATTAATAACATCTTTCTAAGCATAACTTCTGGCAATGAATCTAGTTTTATAGTATGCAATATTGTCATTCGAGTCAAGTTTTGTTTTAAAAACTTATTTGCATCTAACTTATTTTGAATCTTTTTTTTTCCAATTGATGACATCTCAAACTTTGTTTTTTTCCATTAATCTTATCTCGTCTTTCATGTCATTGAACCATTTAGCAAACTCATATTATTATGACTTGTGAAAAAGAAACTGAATCTTTATTGATTCAAATATCAAAATTTGGCTCTTGTAAATAAAACCATCATGATCAAATAATCAATTTTCTCTCTTTTTGAGATATTTTTAATGACATTATTTGTGGCTCATTTTCGTTATACCTTTTTGAGTTAGTTTCTTTACAGGAGTGTTTCATCATTTTGCATGTTGTGTAGCATTATTAGGATATTCATTAATTGCTGAAACAATATTTGTGATGATTGCAGATAAAGAAAACTTATTAGTGTAAAAAAATCCACTTTAATTTCTTGTATATCGACAACTTATTTCTGAAGTACTCTCACTAACTTACAACGAAAAAGAGCTAGTGGTTAAGAGCTTTGTGTTGGCATTCCAAGTCTAGGTTTCAAGTCCTAGCAATGACATCTTCCTCTCTCAATTTGTAGTGTACCAAAAAAAGGAAGTACACCCACTAACTTCAATATTCTTTGCATTTTTAAGCAATGATAGTGTCCTACTTCTTACAAAAGTGACATTTATCTATCATTTGTTCTTTCATCGTTAGAGACATGGACAAGTGCATTTTTCTTTTCTTTTTTTAATTTGTTGGTTTTTACATGAAGTCCTTTGTCAGCTTCTTGACCTATAAGGTTGATGGAATGTTTTCATTGACTCTTTGATCTTACTTCCTTCTAAATAAACTTACTAGTCAATTCATTAACATCCCAATTAATCTTCTTGTTGCAATATTAGTCATCTTGTTGATATGTTCTTGCATTCTTCTTAGGGTGGGTTTGGATGAGCAGTGCATTTACCTATGGTTAGTGTAAAAATAGCGGTGGCGGTGAAATTAGATATTGTAGCGATACTGTAATGTAAGATAAAAAGTAAGCTAAACGCACCACACCACCCATCTAGACCCACCCTTAAACCATCAAACTTAATGATTGTGAGTTGTGACATTAAAATACCAACAAGTGACTTGTCTGTAGAATCAAAATGTTCTTCCACAAATGTATAAGATTTTCTTTCACACTTTCTGTTTGTGAAATTGTAATCTTAATGTTGTTGACAATAGTCATTTGCAAAAGCATAAGACACAATCTGTTTGATCGTTCTCATTGTTTATGGTACAATTTCTCTTCCTTACTGTTGAAGTTGACAACAACGACAACAAGAAGTTTATCTTCTAATAGTGACAAAGTTAAGATTTAGAACACCTAAATGAAACTTAACTTGATCTATTCTTTGAAAGAAGTTTAACCTATTAATTAAGGTGACAATAAGACATGCAAGTGAGGATAAATAGCTATAAAATAATACATAAATATAAAATAATATATAATTTCTCAAAATATTGAATTTACTTTATAAATTTGGAAAAATAAACAATCAAGTATATCCTAATTCTTATTTGGGTAGATATTACAATATATGCTATCATAAATAAATGCTGCTAATCTTAAATGCGCAAATAAATAATTTTATCAAATATACACGTTGTCTTTAGATATATCCAACAACAACAAAAATTAATTTGTCAATATAATTTTTGTTATTTAATGAATAAATAATTTATCTTTAAGTAAACTTTAAAATTCTAATGTAGTGAAAGTTAATTTATCTATTTTTCTATTTTAAACATTTAATTAATTATATGAATATTGATAATTATATATATAACTTAATAGACATATACAAAACCTTTTTAATTTAACCACTATAATAATTAACAAATTTTATATATCACATGAAATTAAAAATATTCAATTCAAGAAAAATAAAATCTTACCATGGGAAATTAAAATGTTAGTCACGAGAGACAAAGGGTTCATTCTCTTGCTAGGCTGATCAATGTTCACCCGTTCATTGCCAGAAGGAAAGTAGATGTGTTCATGTTAGCAATTGTCGGCAGGGAAAATAAAGGTGGAATGATAAAGGTGAGAAAGAGTTGGATTTGTGGGGATTTGCATGGGAAATGCACGAGAGAGAAGAAACATCAAAGATAATTGAAGATGAAAGGATATTGCATTCCTGTATTAACTCGGACCAAGCGACCCGAGTGACTGAAATCGGACTGCTGTGCTCTTTATGTGAGAAAAGGGTAAACATTTTATGGAAGAAGTGGTGCAGAAAGTCCAAGTCCGACATACAGGCTGCCAATGAGTCCACCAATATAATTTGTTCAGTAAACAGTTCTTCATATAGTAGTCCATCTGGGCCACTTCCTTTTTGTGTAAAGTCGTAGTGGGCTGGCTGCTTGACTAGTAGATGATCATGGGGTCCGTTTGGTCTTTTCAAAGCCCAAAGACCCACCTAAAAAAAAAGGCAAAATGCATTCCAAGAGTGGATGATCTCATACATCCTTTTTTGAGATTGAAAGAAAATTGTAATTGCATATCACTGTGAGCCTTGAACCCGATCGTTACGTAATAATTAACTTTGGATGATAACATCCTACAAATCCATGATTGAATCTTACTTTGCCATATGCAACTTAGATTTATTTATAAGAAGAAGAATAAAAAAGAACTTATTTTTAATGTGTTTTAAGTTTAAAAGATGATTCTTTTTTCTAGTTGAACAGTTTTGACATGTTCTTTCTTCTTTATATGCTTCATGATGATTAGTCATGACATCGACTCTGCCTTGCAATCACGAATTATTGGGTGGCGGCGGCTTCGATTATTGTTTCCTTTTTTTTTATACAAAACCAAACCCCTACCATTACCATTAATGGGTTAGGGCGTTAGGCTGATAATGGATGGGGTATCCTTTCTATCTTTTCCACTTCAATATTTTGTAATAAAGAAACAAATGTCGTTGTCGCTTGTCGTGGCTGCCGATGTTCAAGGTTGACGAAAGACCGGCATCGTGTTGAGTATTTAAACCCACCCGACCCCACAATGTGAATAAGAAACTGCTACAAGTAATTAATGGAAGTCAGCCAGACACGAAATGGAACTTTCTAAGCAAAAAAATCGTTTACCTTAACATTTGTCTCTCTTATTTCATTGGCTCTTGCCCTGATAGCAACTTTACATGTAATGGAATCTCCATCTCTCATCTCTCTAGTCTTTGTAAAATATGTTTTTCCCCTGGCCTTCTTAAATATTCTTTTCCAGGAAAATACTAATGGGATCCCTTTAGACTAATTTTTTTTTGGGTAGTTCTAGATTTTCTTCATTTTCGTTCAACTCAAATCAATAATGCCGTTCAATTTCTTTATTGTTTATTATATTGTCGTACTTATCAACCATAACCTGCCTATTCAAAGCATATCTATGCCTCCCACTTTCTTTTACCATTTCAAATTCTTGTCTTTCTCTTTCATATTATATACCCTCAAATCTCCTTGAAAACCCAGAGTTTGTTTTTCATTTACATCCAATTTGTTCAATCCAATAAAGATCACTTTTTTTGATCATTTCTAAACAGCTGCCATAGATTTATTGGAGTACCAGTTTTGGATATTGGTCAGATTTCATTAATATTCATTCAGTTAATGGCTAATACAGTTTTCCACGAAACTCTGTCCTTCGGAGGGTCGAGCCATGGTCAGGGCCAACAAATTCTGCCATTTAAGACCGGTAAAGAGTCCTTGAAAGTTTTGCTCTTACATGGCAACTTAGATATTTGGGTCAAGGAAGCTAAAAACCTTCCTAACATGGATATGTTCCACAAGAAGTTAGGTGATGTGTTTGGAAAGTTTAGCTTGAAGGTTGGCAACAAAGTGGAAAGCCATATGCCTAAGATAACCAGTGATCCTTATGTTACAATTTCCGTAGCTGGTGCTGTAATTGGGAGGACTTTTGTTATTAGTAATTCCGAGAACCCTGTTTGGATGCAACATTTTAACGTTCCTGTTGCACATTATGCCTCTGAAATCCTCTTTGCTGTTAAAGACAGTGATGTGGTAGGCTCACAGATCATGGGAGCTGTTGGTATTCCGATTGAACAGCTATTCTCAGGCACAAAAGTTGAAGGAACATTCCCTATCCTTAGTGCCAATGGGAAGCCTTGTAAGGCTGGTGCTGTTTTGACTTTATCAATTCAGTACATTCCAATCCAGCAAGTGGCGATTTACCATAAGGGATTAGGTTCAGGTCCTGAGTATCATGGGGTCCCTGGTACATACTTCCCTCTTAGACAAGGTTGCAAACTTACTCTATATCAAGATGCTCATATCCACGATGGTTTCCTTCCCAATTTGAAGATTGATGGCAATGTTCAATACGAGCATGGGACCTGCTGGCAGGACATTTGTAATGCTATAGGTCAGGCTCGTCGTTTGATATACATTGCAGGGTGGTCTGTGTATCATAATGTTAGACTTGTTCGTGAAACTGATAAGACATCAAAAACCACATTGGGAGATCTTCTCAAAATTAAATCCCAGGAAGGTGTGCGGGTGTTGCTCCTTGTATGGGATGATCCTACTTCCAGGAGCATTTTAGGATATAAAACGGTGAACAACTAAACAAACCCTTTTATGTTATGTTGTTTTCTATGTCTTAAGAATCAATCTTCAAGTAGGAATTTATAATTTTTAGGCTTGAATATACTGACTGGTCTTTAGAATTTGCAGGAAGGAATCATGAATACAAATGATGAAGAGACCCGCCGTTTTTTCAAGCACTCTTCAGTGCAAGTGTTACTCTGCCCTCGAACTGCTGGAAAAGGAAGCTGGGCAAAAAAGCAGGTTGGTATAATTAGTTACTAGAAATATGTGTATGATCCAATTGCAATCGGTTCTACTGTCAGTTAAGCATCCGGACTTTGTTCTCATTTGACCTTTGCTTACCAGGAAACTGGAACAATCTATACCCATCATCAGAAAACTGTGATTGTTGATTCTGATGCCGGTAACAATAAAAGAAAGATTACGGCATTTGTTGGTGGTCTTGATTTGTGCAAGGGTCGGTACGATACTCCAAACCATCAACTTTTCAGAACACTAGAAACAGTGCACAAAGATGACTTTCACAACGCTTGCTTCACGGTAACTTAAAGTCACTTCTCCCCATTGTTTGATTGACTGTTTTGATACTAGTCTATAACTAGATTTATACAATGTATATATAGTAATAATGCAGCATAGGCATGTTGTATTTGGTATGAAGTGGAATATACTCGGAAAATACTCCCTGGTGTTGAGGAATCATATGTTACATGAGGCACTTTTTTTTACTATCATTAGTCTTTCACCCTCTGTAGGGACCTGATGCTGGTTGTCCAAGAGAACCATGGCATGATTTGCATTGTCGAATCGATGGTCCAGCTGCTTACGATGTACTCACCAACTTTGAGGAGCGTTGGTTAAAGGCTTCTAAACCACATGGACTTCAAAAACTAAAGACTTCCGTTGATGATTCCTTACTAAAGATTGAAAGGATTCCTGAAATTGTTCGGATGTCAGAAATCCCTTATTCGCGCAAAGATGATCCGGAAACTTGGCATGTTCAGGTAATTTGCATGTTAGTGAGCTTTTAGTGTTTCTAATTTCTCGTTCCCTATTTGTTATGTTTCCTAATGCTTTCCCTACTATGAAGGTTTTCCGTTCAATCGATTCCAACTCTGTGAAAGGTTTTCCGGATGACCCGAAAGATGCTATAAAAATGGTGAGTGAAGCTTATGGATTTTAGCTCTTCTTATCAATCATTGTCGAAAGAATAACAAAGTTTAACCGACTTGTATGTTTATGTTTTGTCTAGAACTTGGTGTGTGGGAAGAATGTTCTTATAGACATGAGCATTCACACTGCCTATGTGAATGCAATCCGTGCTGCTCAACGCTTCATCTACATCGAGAATCAATACTTTCTTGGATCATCATATAATTGGGATTCTCATACAGATTTAGGTAAGAAACTTAGCCTTTATGATAAATAACAGTGGAATGAAGATAAACTAGATGTGAAACTTAGCTTTCAACTATATGGTTTTAAGCATGCCTTTTGGCTGTTGGTTGCAGGTGCAAACAATTTAATACCAATGGAAATCGCTCTGAAAATTGCTAACAAAATCAGATCAAATGAGAGGTTTTGTGCTTACATTCTCATCCCAATGTGGCCAGAAGGAGTTACAACCAGCAATCCTATCCAAAGGATTCTCTTTTGGCAGGTAAGCTCTATTTATAGGTGGAAAAAAAGATTCTTTTTAAGACTTTCTGCTGGATGTTAAACTTAATCACACAATATTAAATTGTTGATTTTCTGCAGCATAAAACAATGCAAATGATGTATGACATAATTTACAAGGCATTGGTGGAAACTGGACTTGAGAATAGATATGAGCCTCATGATTTTTTAAATTTCTTCTGTCTTGGCAATCGAGAAGTAGGAGATTCTTTGGTTGCTAGAGATGCCACTGCATCAAGTACTCCTCAGGTAAATAGACCTTTTCAGCTCTCTTTAATATTCCAGTCTTGCTCATCCATGAGAAAATATGAACCAAATGTTGGTAACACAGGCACTTGCTAAGAAGAACCGGCGCTTTATGATTTACATCCACTCTAAAGGTATGATAGTGGATGATGAGTATGTCATAATAGGATCCGCTAACATAAACCAGCGCTCAATGGAAGGCACTAGAGACACTGAAATAGCAATGGGTGCTTATCAGCCTTACCATACCTGCTCAAGCAAACGATACAATCCACATGGGCAGGTAAGGATGTTTTAACATCTCTTTGGGGTTAAGGTCCTTGTTTGCTTATTTAGAACCAAAACTTAATAGGTTTCACTTAAATGAGTGCAGGTTTACGGATATAGGATGTCACTATGGGCAGAGCATATTGGAGGTCTTGAAGAGAGTTTCAAGCAACCAGAGAGTCTGGACTGTGTAAGGCGGGTGCGGTCTTTGAGTGAGCAAAACTGGAAACAATACATAGCTGATGAGGTGACAGAAATGAAGGGTCACCTTCTGAAGTATCCGGTGGAAGTTGATCGGATGGGCAAGGTAAAGGCACTTCCTGGCTATGAAACATTCCCAGATGTGGGTGGAAAAATTTTGGGTTCATTTATGGGCCCTCAAGAAAATCTCACAATCTAAACTACTTACGAAAAAGAGATTATTTTTTTAGCTAAGCATTAGATGGCTTCATTGAAATTTGTAAGTTGTAAACCATTTGTAAAACAGCAATGTGTGTAAATTTGTTCATTTTAAAACAATTACTCGTGAATATATATTCTCAAAGGAGTGATTACAAGGGCACTGATCTTGATCTTGAGTTAGTCAACTCTGATGCATTCACTTTGTATATGAGCAATGCTCTTATATAATAAAATATGCTAAATGCTGAAATTGATCCTTGCACATATAAGGGCCTAAAATTTATAAAAATATTCAAATGAAGACCAAACCTTTTAAAATAGTCACATAAGGGCTTAACATTTAATTCGAAAGTGCTCAAATAAAGGGTTCTCAAATGTTGTATATCAAGTTTCAAATTATATTCTGATTGCTTTATTTTCTTTTCAAGCAATATCTGATTTAGGTGTTATGTATTTTATTCTAAATATATCGATATTTACTTAATTTTTCTACAAATAGAATTGAAGTAAGTGAAAAATCCATATTTGAGTACTTCTATAAAAATTAAACATTTACTTAAATATTTTAAAAGATTTTATTCTCATCCCAAAAAAAACCTCTAAAAGGTCCATTTACCCAATAAAATATTAGTATCTAAACTACTATGTATAAAAATAAAGCTCTACTATGGGATATAGTGATTTAAACTCAAAAATAAAATGCCAGCTGTCTTCCACAATATCCCAAGACTGTTTAGAGTTAGAAGCGTTCATGAGCTGGGCCGGCTAGGTTTGGGTCGGGGTCAACTAAAAAATCATGCTCATTTATTGGGTTCGGGCCGATCGGGCCTAAAAACGGACTTAAAATTTTGTCCAAACCCGACCCGGATAAAATACTAAAATTAGGGTCCGGCCTGTATTAATTTTTATTATTTTTAAATATATATAATGCGACTTAAATAATACTAAGATAGATGCAACTTAACAAGCAAATGCCTCTAAAATAATAAAAAAATTAACAAATGCCTTTAAAATAATAACAAAATTAATAATAAAATAAGTTTTATACAATATCCAAACAATAATAACAAAATAGTAGTAACATAATAGTAAAATGTTAGCAAAATAGGGAGAAAACAATAAGAAAATAACTTTCAAAAATAAAAAAAATGCAGATTTTTTTGTCCTTCAGTGAATTAGGGCCGGGCTGGACATGGGCTAAAAATACCTTACCCGAGGCTCGGCCTATTTTTTAAACGGGCCTTATTTTTTTGTCCAATCCCATTTTTCGGGCCTATATTTTTGCCTAAACCCTTCCCATGAACACCTCTATTTAGAGTTGACACGAAATTACTATTTCGATTGGTCATAAGTGTCAATTGACCGATGTAGTGTTGTTTTGATCAACAAAAATTTTGATGTATTATCTTGATAAAAAAAAAACCCAATCAATAAAAAAAATTATTATAATCATAAATACAAATTTACTAAATTATTTTTCTTTCATTAATTATAAGGTTAAAAAAAACAAACTTGTTCATGTAGATATCTTTAGAAATAAAATAAAAACAGTTACATTTGATTCAACAGTACATTTCCCATTATTACAAAAAAAAGGACATTTCCTTGATCGCAGTCTTATTGCATATATAAAACGTTCATGGAAACAAAAGTTTAAAAAACCTTGAATCAGTGGTTCTTAGTTGCGTCCAAGGAATCCATTCTTGTGATGCATGGAAGGAGTAGTAGGACCATGGAATGTTGTTGGTTTCTTCTGGAACTTTGATGTTTGTGGAGGTAAGAAAGTATAACCAGGTAAAACATTATACACCACAACTGGGCTCCGTACTCGATATTGCTCTGATTCATCCGTCCATATGATTGCACCTGATGTGATCTTTTGCTGTGAAATGAATCCACCGCCAACTTTCACTGTGAATGATTTCTTTTCTCCAATAGTTGAGAATGACAGTACTTCTGGTTCCACACTGATGGAAAATTCGGGAGGAGAGTACATCTGAACAGTGTAGGTTGAGTTTGCTGAACCCACATTCGTGACTGTCCTCGTAAATACGCCGTCGATTTGCTTGCCATCTTCGACAGCCAGAGAGAATGAAGGGTAGTTAAGATCCCAGGCTCTTCCGTTCAATGTGTTGCCACATACACTGCTGTTGTCGCCAGTGATGAGTCTTACAGTTGTGGTGTTGTAACCTTGCTTGCAGAGGAAGCTAATGTAATCGGTTTCATTTGCATCGTAGACGAGCCCAGGTTTAATTGCTTGTGTTGGGTTGATCTGTCCTGATCCATAAGCAAATTCAAGGTCTTCGTGCTTGTTTGGATCTACCACAGTTGCTGCAAAGGTGAGATGTGAAAAACACTCCATCATTTGGGCCATTTACAAGCTTTAAGTACAAACATTGACAACAACAACCTGAAATAAATAAATAAATAATTGAGATTTACATACCTGTAGTCATAAGGGCAGATTTGACGGCAGCCGGGGACCAGTCAGGGTGGGCAGCCTTCACATAGGCGGCAGCACCACTAGCATGAGGACAAGACATGGATGTCCCAGATATTATGTTATAGTCTACGCTTCTGGGGTCTTCCCAGTCAATGGAAGGTGGTGCAATTGGAGACCAGGCAGCGAGGATATCAACACCAGGGGCAGTGAGATCAGGCTGCACATGAAGCATTCAATATTTTAGAACACTATGTTTTGGTTTCTTTAAGAAAACAGGTAATGGAATGTTGAAAATTAAGGCATTCCAGCCTCTTGAGTACCTTAAGAATGTCTGGAGTTATAGGGTTAGGTCCCCTGGAAGAGAATGACACGACATATGGTGCCATGTAATCTGTCAATGTTTCTCCGAGCAGAATAGTTGCAATCGGATTCCTGTAATAGTAATCTTATTTTCATTAAAATTGTAGATTGTAAACTTGACGTCCTGCTTCAAGTAAGTAATAGTAATGGATTCAATTTGAAAAGATTTGATTACTCTGTTGTTTTGATATAGTCCAAAATCTTTTCACCGTCAGATGTGCTTATTTGTGTTGCTGGCAATGGGTAATTGAAAGCAAAGTCTGTTATTTCGTCATCAGCCATTATGGTGCCCACGCCGTTTGCTAGAAGAACGCCAGTACCATCCCAAAGTACTTCACAGAAAACAATCTTGCCTTCCACTTTGTAGGAATTCATGGAACCAGTGATACAATATTTTGAAAGATCTTGGCTGGCGCCTGCAGAGTAGTTGGCAGCGTCTCCTCCCCAAATCAAGGGATATGTTTTTCCATAAAGTTCAAAGCTGTTAATGGAAAGTCCCTTCAAGAATTAAGAACAAAAGTCAGCCATGATTAGCTGGAGGAGAAGGAACAAAACACTTAAGTGATTGCCGTTCTACTCACAGTGAAAGCTTTCCCATTGCCAAGTACTGCTTTGGCAACAAATTTTCGGTCAATGGTGCTCGCAGCAACAGTCAATGTCCAAGGCGCATAATTAGAAACTGAATATGGCCATGGTCCAGAATTACCAGCAGAACTTGATGTCAATATACCATATTTCATGGCATGGAAAGCGCCAATGGCTATAGGGTCTACATCATAAGGTACTGGAAACACTGAACCGAGGGACACTGATATTATATCGACACCATCGGCTATGGCATCGTCGAATGCTGCAAGGATATCAGCAGCTCCACAACCAAAGGACCAGCAAACCTTGTACATGGCAATCCTTGCACCAGGGACCCCACCCCTTGCGGTTCCATTAGCTAGTCCATAGTAGCTTGCTCCGGGCACCCTGTCACCGGCTGCAGTTGAGGATGTATGGGTCCCATGCCCCTCAGAGTCTCTAGGAGACTTCAAGTCACCTTCATAGTACCAGTTCTCACTGTTGTAGTAACGGCCTCCAATGATCTTGCTGTGTTGACAAATTCATATTATTAGCTGACTGGATTGAATAGTAAATGCTTTTTATCTAAAAATTTAGAAAATTATTTAGAATCCTTTTGGCCTTATACATATTCAATTTCTTGACGATTCAATTGGTGTGAAGGGGAGAAAGGGAGCTCACTTATTGCAGGTAAAGTTGGCCCCTTGACATGTTCCTTTCCATTTGGAAGGTGGAGCACCAAGTCCTTGGTCATTGAAGCTCTCATGCTCGGGCCAGATGCCTATAAACCAAAGACCCCCAATGAAGTCAGCTTGACGTCTTGATATTTGATAAAGCTATGTGGGTCTACATATTTAAGTTATTTACCTGTATCAAGGAGCCCAATGACAACATCACCTTGTAGCTGGGCTCCCACATTGGTCTGGCTGAGACCAAGGAAGTCCCACGACCTTGTAGTATGAAGCTTTAGTATATGGTTTGGAATCACTCTAACTACTCCATCCATCTCTGCACCCAATTTATATTTCGTTTAGCATGGATCAATCATGAAAATGATTGCTTCTAATTTTAGCAATCAATGAATCATGTCTTGTTTAACCATTTCACCTGAGAACTTTTGAACTTCTTCCTCAGTTAGCTTAGCCGCAAATGCATTGAAGTTACCATAACTATAGACTAGGGATTCTTGGGCTGATGAAGACCTGTGATAGATTAAACCAAAATGTTTAATCATTGGAAGCCATGTCTTTGTCAAGTTCTGTTTATTACTTTAACAAATAAACGGTTTTTTTTCTTATGGGTTGTTGTATTAGTAAAAAGAAGGAAAAAAAAGAACCTTCCAAGGACGCTTGTAAGCATAGAATGATGGGTTGCTTTAGCAGAAAAATCTCCCTTGGGCCTGTCTCCCATGTACACAATGTGAACCTATATATATACACATATACAACACAAGTGATCAACAGCTACCCCAAAATAACAGCCAGTTCCAAAATTATGGGTAACAACACAAACAAAAGGCTTTACTTTTCTCTCGTTGGCATTGGCTGCATGAGAATTCAACAGCAATGCTGCAAATAATGTGGAGTAAAGGAGCCAAGTCATCAGCCCTGTCTTCGCCATTCATAAAACAAACTAGCTTAATTAACCTTGATGAGACTTGTGTCAATTACTTGCGAAGGAAATGTATTTATAAGGGGTGATTTAGATTAATCGTTTTGTCCGCTCATTATTTCTTAACTGGCAGCAGGCCATCTTTGTTGCTTTCGATTTTATGAATATTATCGCCAATCTATTATCTTTAGGACATCATTTAACGTGAAACAAAAAAAGATTATTCATCTTCTTCGTCTCTATTTTGGTATCTCCGAATATGTTATATTGTTCTTCGTGGATTATGAGGAAGTAAAGCAATACGTACCAGTTCATCCAATCAAATGAACTAGGTAAAACGAGTAATTAGGGTGATTGTGAAATTAATTAAAAAATTTTAATAATCTCAAACCATAGTAACTTAAGTTGGCATAGTTCTTATAAGCTCTTAGCTATTGAATTAATTTGGTTATTAATCTGAAGCCATATCTAACCTAGTTCAAGTAATTAGTCTAATGGAATCACCAAAGCACTCTAGGTGGTTAGATCGTAATGAAATTAAAATTAACTAAACAAATAAATAAAAAGATCCAAAGAAAAAGAAAACTTAATGATTAAACCAAATAAACTGAAGTTGATCCCCAAAATCTTTAATCCAACCAAACCAAATACTGATGAAATAGAAAACACTAAGAAAAATATGAAAATTAGGTTTGAGAGACTACCAATTTTCTAACTATTAACCATTGCTTATTCTTCTAAATACATTGCTCATTTTTTAGGTTAATTCTCGATTAGGGTGAAGCCACTAAGATTTCGTTTGTTTCACCGACAATATTTTTTTTTAAATTTTCTTGTGTTTGTTTGATAGAAAACAGCATGATCAACGGAAAATGACTTACAGATCATCAAAAAATAAATCATTTTTCTTATAAAATAACTTACCCTTTTTAAAAGTATAAGTCATTCTTAAGAAAAGAACTCATTTACGTGTGATTTTATTTTTAAATAAAAATTAACTTAACTCCAACTTAATATTATTATATTAATAATAATTTTTTTTATTTTTAAAATATTTAATATTAATTAAATATTAATATAAAATATTATAATTTTTAATATTATTAAATATACATATTTAATTATCTATATCTAAAACATTAATATAAATTATTATTTTAATAAATTATTTAATATCTCAATTTTATTTTAATAATTAATTTTAAAAATAATAATTTTAAATAATATTCTCTATACATTATTGAAAAATATACAAAATTAATATTTTAATAATAAATGTTTTGTAGTATAAATGTGAAATTATGTCATAAGTCTATGTACTCTTCACAAATTTAGAATTTAGTCCATGTACTTTTATTTTCAAGAATTTAGTCCCTCTACTTTTCAGATTTAAATATCAAAGTCCAATTGCTAACATTGTTAATTTTTTTTATCAATTTTGTTGATGTCACATTAAAAAAAAAATACTTGGTATTCATGTAACTAAAAATTGACATTATAATAAACATAAATTTAACAAAATATTTTTAAAAATATTAACAGTTGAACTTGAATTTTGATACCTAAAAAGTAGGACCAAAAGTTTTTTGCGTGTACCGATTGAAGTCTTTTGAAATGAATTGCAAAATAAAAGCTTTCTCTTTAGGAGGAAAAAGCTCAATCCAAGAATCCTTTTTTTTTCTATAGCAAAATAATGCCCATTCAAACCAAAGCGAACGTATATAGAAGATTCATAAAAAAAACTATTTTTCTTCCACAAAAATAGTTTTTTATGCGTTTGTGTAACAACCCGTTTTTAGTGAAATCGTAATAGTAGTTTCGAGACTACAAATCCGAGTCCGAAAGAAAATTTATTTTGATATTATATTATAGTCTGCATTATGATAAGAATATCATATAAAAATTTTATTAAGAAAATTTTACCGTTTACGTGATTAATTGATAAAAGGACCAAATTGCATAAAATGCAAAAGTTGAATTCTAGTAGCTAAAAGGATCAAATAGCTATGGAATTCAAAATTGGAGATCCTTGTATGGCAAATAGACCATTAAGAGGAGTTAGTAGATAAGTTTGATGATTCATCCATGGAAAATTAAATAAACAAAAGGACTAAATTGGAAATAGAAATAATTAAAGATGATAAAAATCTAATATCATCTTGTCATCATCTTTCCCAAATCAAAATACATGGAAACCCTAGCTAAGAGAAAAGAACTCAAGCAATCTTATTTGGCTAATTGGGTAAGTAATCTTGTCTCGTTTTTAGTAATTTTTATATTTCCGAGATTGTAATAGCTTAATCTACCTATCTCGGGGATTAATTTGTAAAGTTATAAAAGTAATAGGGTTTTTCCATGGATGAATATGCATGAATTATGAAAATTTATGGTATAAAATGAAAGGTTGTTGATAGATAAACAACTTTTGTCAAGTGAATTTTGATGAAATTGTGATTTAGGGACTAAATTGTAAATATGTAAAATTCATAGAAAAATTCTAAATTTTATGAAATACATGGGTTGTTAATGTTACATGTAAAAATCGGTTAGGCTTGGAATAAGGATTAAATTGCATGAATTTTATTTTCCGAGCCTAGGGACGAAATCGTCATTAATTAAAAGTATAAGGGCAAAATGGTAATTTTACCTAAGATGTGAATTGAATTGAATTGAATATTAATTGTATTAAATTGAGCTAAATTTACTCATACAGATCCGGATAGACTAAATACGGAGCTAGATCGAGATAAAGAAAAAGTAATGGATTAGTAGCATACAAGTTCACGAACATTGTTGAGGTAAGTTCGTGTAACTAAATTGTATATTTATATGCTTGAATTGAATGTTGTGTGTGTGAATTGTGTAAATTTCCATATGTATGAAATTAATCACATATCCGATAATACTCGATAAATAATAAGTCCCGTTTGGATAAATGAAATTCGATGGATACAGGGTTCCCAAATTGGTTGTGGTCCTGTATATGTTGCGGACACACTGCAGCTTAAAAGAGCGTCTCATTATTAGCTCTCATGAGGATCACGTTAATAGCCCTCTCGAGCTTCCCATTATATGGTTCTTGCGAGCTTCCTGTTAATAGCTTTTCGGAGCATCCTGATTGGTTGTGACTCTGCATGTGTTGTACACATACCACAACTCTTATGAGCGTCCTGTTATATGGCTCTTCGTGAGCTTCCCGATTAAAGGCTCTTTGTGAGCTTCCCGTTAATAGCTCTTCGGAGCTTCTCGTTAATGGCTACTCGGAGCTTCTAGTTAATGGCTCTTCGGAGCTTCCCGTTAATGGCTCTTCGGAGCTTCCCGTTAATGGCTCTTCGGAGCTACTGTTATTGGCTCGCATGAGCTTCCTGTTATATAGCCCGGATAAGCTTCCCGCTATATGGCTCGAGAGAAGACTCCCCAATTATGTGCTTAAACGAGCACTCTCAAATATGAATTGATGAATTTCAGATTCGTGCACCTCATGTGTACCACCTTGTATCCATCGATATTTTAAATGATTCAACGGGTAAAGTTCCAAAATGAAATGATATGAATTCAAGATGAATTACTATGAGTAATACTTGAAATATAAAAATATGATATGTTCATGTTTATGGATACTTGAAATGATAAATACATGTATGTGGAAATTGAATATTGATGAGCTCATACATGTTTCTTGATATTCATGTGAATTACATGATTGACATGCTTGATGAGGATATGTGTTTAGGCAATTGACCAAATTGCTTTGGATGTACTTTATATGCTTACCTTAAATGTAAATGAATAGTAAGTTAATTTCCCGTTATACGAATTTACTAAGCATTAAATGCTTACTCTGTTTTATTTCCTCTATTTTAAAGTACTCGGAAGCTCATAAAGGTTGGAAGCTGGTTGGAGCAACATCACACTATCCTTCAGCTCACTTCGGTATAAATAGCAAAATTTCTTTTGGGTATAATGGCATGTATAAACTAAGTTTGGCCAAATGATGGCATATATGTGTATTGGTTGTGATTTGGTATTGGAATGGCTTGTAATGGTCATGTTTTGATATATATGGTAGTATATGTTTGAAGTATAAATTTGATTATGCATAAATGCATTTGGTATCTAGGTAAGTATATGTTTTGGAATGACATAATAATATATTATCTATTGGGGTGCCTAAAGGCACATTGGTTGTATGTGTAATATGTCAAGTTTAAGACATGATTTTGGTTTGATTTAAGTGCTTTGATATGGCTTGAGATCGTGTTAAAGTATTGATGTAGATGGATGACAATTTGGGTAAGAAAAGTGGCCTTGGAAATGACCTATTTTCATCCACACGGGCAGAGACACGGACGTGTGTCTTGGCCGTGTGTCCCCTGCATCTTTAAAATTTCAAAACAGAATGCTCAGAATTGATCACATGGTCTGGCATACGGGCATGTGGCTTAGCCGTGTGACCCCTACACTTAGGCATGTGACTTGGCCGTGTGCCTAAGTCAGAGAGTTACACGGGTACGGACACGAGCTGGGAAACGGCCATGTGCCCTATTTCGAATGCCCACATGGCCTGAGACACAAGTGTGTCTATTGGCCGTGTGAGCCACACAGCCTGACCACAGGGGCATGTGTCCCCTGCACCTAGAAATTTTTTTGAAATTTCTCGAAAAATTCTCTGAGTACCCAGTTTAGTCCCGACTTGTTTCTAATGCATGTATTGGGCCTCGATAGCTCATATAAGGGACTTTATAAATAATTTCTGACATGAATGCTAAATAATATGAAATGTCTATATTTGATCTGTATATTCCGATAATGCTCCATAACACTGTTACGACGATGGATACAGGTTAGGGGTGTTACAGTCTGTACATGCAAAACCATTCAACTTAATTCAGTAACAAAATAAGCAAGAAATTGAAATATTGGACTCATCTCATATATCGAAGTATTTCGAAATAAAGACTTTTGCTTTTTAGTTTCAATATTTGGAGTTGATACGTTAGATACATATATATCATATCTTGTAAGTTTTCTCTACTTTTCTTTTCTCAACTGGCCCATCCCCTTCTATCATTTCTTTTGTGCTCCTTAAGAACTAAAGAACTAAACAAGTGGTTTCTTTCTTATAACATAATGATAAATGTAATGATAATTTTTCTGTCTTTTTTTGTCACTCATTTTTTATCAACATAACATTTTTCCTATTCTTTTTTCAATTATTGCTAGACTCTAGACTATATATAGTTTAGATAACCCATAAAAATTTTCAACATATTTGATTGCGATCTTGATATAGACAGGGTACTCCTTCTTCTCAAAACCTAAATTGAACAATCTTTATTATTCGAAGTGGCTTTTTCGGGCAGTTATCAAAAGAAGGCAATTGCTTCGAATTTGATCAATTGAGGGATCTGGAACAATAACAATATCAATATAACAATAATATATATTTCATTCGAATTCAAAGTGGATTCTTATTTTTTATATCCTGTATTCTTTTTAGATTCAATTAGATTTAAGGGCTAATCACTAAAAAAAAAAAGAGAATAAATTCATGGGCCCCTACTTTATAATATAATGAAAGGTATGCTTGATAGAAAGATTAGATCACATAAAGTCAACGAATGAGGTGAGACCCAAAAATAAAAGTATATGAACTAAATTTCTAATTTACAAAGAGTACAATGACTTATGACATATTTTAACTTAATATAAAAATATAAATATTTAATCATATAAATCTGAGTATTTGTTTAAATAATGCTTAGCTTCATTTATCCCTTACAACTCTAATGTGTCAATATGTACTCTCATATATGTAATATATGTAATTTAAATTAAGTTTTAATTAGAAATATTTATTATTAAGTTTATATATATCATTCGTTATTACAAAATATTTTTTATTATAAAATAAATTTCAATTGTTAAAAGGAAATTACACTATAATATTTTTATAACAAATATATTTATGTCAGGTTTGCTTTACGAAGAACAATGAAAAATATAAATTTATAGATTAAAATAAACTCAATTAAACAATGAAAAGATAAGAAAATAAATAAATATGATTTGATGTAGTTGCTCCGGCAACGAATGTGCCACCTTATAACTCGGACCCAGCGATCAGGTTGGGTAACGAGGTGTTACAATATTAATATGTATTGAATGGGTAACGAGGTGATTTGACTATAGTTGCTTCGGCAACGAATGTGCTACCTTGTAACTCGAACCTAGCGATCAAGTTGGGTAATGAGGTGTTACAATATTAATATTTATTGAATGGTTCAAAATTTTTTACATAAAGGAAATAGTTAAAATTTTTTAATTTACGTCAAATTTGACATGCATGATCTATATGAATGATGCATGAAATATGATGGTTGGTGTAACAACCTGATAGTCAGGTGTGTCGAAAAGTGTATTTCCAAGACTCTATTCTCGTAAAAATGTCTCGTAAATATTTTAAATATTTACAAAGTTAGTTGTGTAGTTAATTTGATTTTAAGTAAGTGAATTTGCATGAATTAAAAGTAATTAGGTAAAAGGACTAAATTGCATATAGGGTAAAAGTTGAATTATAGATTAAATAAATATTAAAGGGACTAAAGAAGAATTATGCCATTTTTTAAAATGAGGCGGCATAAGTAAAAATCTATGTAACATTTAAGTATATGTATTATAGTAATATATTATATAATAAAAAAATTAAATAAAAGAAAAATAAATAGAAAAAGAAACAAGATAGAACGAAACAGAAAGGAAAAAGAACTAATAAGGAAAGAAAAGGAGAAAGACACAAGTTAGGGTTTTAAATTGTTCAAAGCTTAATTGGTTAGTTAATTTAGTCCTTTTTTTTCTTGTAATTTTTATGTTTTTGAAATCTTGGTGTTAAATACGACCTGACCTATGTCAAAATTTTAGAAATTCTTGAGTTTTTAGGTGTTGATAATGTTCAATAATTTTAGTATTAGGGATTAAATTGATAGATTTTTAAGCTAGAAATGAAAAAGGATTAAATTGTAGAACAAAAATAAAATTTTGTGTAATAGGGACTAAATTGTGAAAAATTTGAAATTTAGGAATTTATGTGAAAATAGGGAGTTGAACTTAGTCTAAAATGGAATTTGCATAAAAATAAAGAATTAAATGTGAAGAATAAAAGTTAGTCTCGGTTTAGGGACAAAATTAAAATTTAGGCAAATATTGAGTAAAAATTGAAATATTCAATATGAAATTGAATTGCGTTGTGTTGTATTGATGAACTCTAATTGTTTTAATTCCGTAACTAATGTCGTACCGGAATCCTCGACTAAAAAGGGGAAAGTTAAAGTCGATAAGGAATAGCTCAGAATTTCTGGTTTGTATTTCTATAATCCGAAGCTAGTTATTAATTGTTGAAATTTTTATTTAAAGTAAATGGTAAGTATTGAGGTGAGTAATTAATATTTTTATAGTTGATTGAATGAACTGAATTGGTAGATATATATATTGAATGTATTGATATTGAATTGAATTTATATGTATATGTGATCATATAAAAAATTGATATTGGATATTAATTATGTCGAAACTATTTTTTATTTGAAAATAAAAACGGGGATCGACTTTTTAAAACCAAATGTGGAGTCGCCACCAATGTTTTTGTTTCGATGTGATTGGATCACCTAATAAAACATTTTGTTTCATTTAAATCAATTTTAGTCCACGTAAATTTAAAAATAGATTCGGGAGCCAATTACGTATGAGGAAGGGTTAGTACCCTCGCTACGCCCAAAAACTGGTACCAGATTGATTAATTGCTGTCTTTATGTCTAGGGTTTTTCAAAAAAAATTTAAAACATGGTTCTTTTTAAAACATTTGAGTGGTTTAAGCTGGTCGTCAAAACCTTCTCGTTTCAAAGGTATAAAGCATCACATCGAGCACGATAGGACATGATCCTTTATACTTTTGAGAACACGATTGAGTTTTGACTTCCAAAAGCTCTTAAGTCAAAAGTTACAAAAGGGTGTCTAAATATTTAGTCCAACGAAAAATCGGAACCCAGCACAGTAGGGCACGATTTCTCGAATTTCTAAATACTGAATATTGCCTTATTTTAGGATTTTTTTAAAAGATTTGTAAACTCAAAACATATTAATTTTATTTGAAACTCAATGGAATGGTTAATTTTAAAGAGTTGGGAATTAGAAAGCAACATTTTGTAAACCAAAAGAAAAATAATTAGCATGGGATAATATACATGCATAAAAATATGATACTTGATGATTGAAGATAATATAACTTATTTAATCAACTAACAAAACAAACAATTAAATATAACTAATCTAAGAAAAATATAACCAATTTTCCAAGCATGGATGAAGAACAATCAATATAATAGTAATATAAAAACGAAAATAATATACAACAATAATATACATAGCCTAATACAACACAATCAAATACAAAATATACAAAACAAAATGAAAATCACAAAATAATATGTATAAGACAAATTTAAAATGATGAACACATAATATATGATATATGAATTGATGAATTAATGATTTTGAAATTATTTGTGAAAACAGATTAGAGATATATATGTAACCATTAAAATATATTATAGAATGAATATTTTTAAACCAAATAATATACAAAGTGTTAAAAACATTGGTAAAAATACATACACCTAAGGAAATTTTAATAATATATAAAATACGAGAAAATAGCAGGAATATATAATAAAATATAAATTTTAGAAATATACATAATAGGTTTACAAAACATATCCATACATAAATAGATTTAGAAGTAATTATTTGTAAAGAATAGCATGAAATTAATAATTATAAGATTAAATTAATTTTATCATAAATTATAGATGTAACAGATTTTAAAACATAATTATGCATACAAAGAAAACTATATGTATAAAATACATGGATTTGATGATGTCTATAGATCAAATATTTATATATGTATATATAAGAATAATTTAAATAATATATAAAACATGTATACAAACCATATTAGAATAACAAAAATATATGTTAAAATATATGGATTGAATCAAAAACCGTTATATGTATGAAATAACATAACATTAATAATATACATTGACTAAAATTATCTTTATTATGAATATTATATACACAACAATATGAAACAAACATTTATATAAAAAAACATATATACAAAATGTGAAGATGATATGACAAAAACAAATTTACAATCATAAAAAACAATTACCAAGGTAGTTCAAAATATACAAATAAGTAATCAAGAATTAAAAAATAACTATGAAATAAAGAAAATTCCAAAAAAAACTTAATTAAAATTAAATTAAACAAAAGGGATAATTTACAAATAAAACAATAAAAAACCAATATGCAATGCGCGCAAATGTATAGGGACTAGAACTGGAAATAATCCAAGTCCCAAAACGCAGCGCTGAGTAGCAGAGTAAAATGAAAACGCGTGCAAATTATAGAGCCAAATTTAAAAAAACAAAGGAAATCGAATAAGGCACAATTACAGACTTGTCCAAAAGGGGACGACCTTATGTGAAATTATCCCCTCTCCGCAGAAACGCGCGGATCCTAGGGGCGTGGGGTCGGATCGGGTCGGGTTGACTCTTAGACGACACCGTTTTAGAGCTAAGGAACCAAGCTCAAAACGTCGCCGTATTTGGCCTTATATAAGGCCTAAAACGAAACCATTTGGCTGAAATGACCTAAAGCCTTCCCCTCTTTCAGCCAAACCCTAAATTTCTTTCCTTAAACACCAAACCGCCACCACGAACGTGTTCAATGTTCATGGGCTTCTAGTATTGTTTTGTAGCCTCGAAATTCCCCTTAAGCTTCGATTTTGGCGAAGCAAAAGAGAACCGATGGCCAAACCACAAGGTATAATCCCCTTTCTCATTTCGCATTTGTTTTTTAAATGTAAATGATAAAAAAAACGAAGGAAATAAATAATAAAATCAATAAAATATTAAAGAGGTTTTAAAAACGGAGATCACCTTCTCAGAAATTCCCTTTAATTTTCTATTTAGTATGTGTATAGTGCGGGCGTAGATTTTTACATATTACATCAATGGCTTTTTATAGCCGAATTTAAAAAATAAATAAAAGGGAAAAAAGAATGAAAATCGTATTTTCTGGCTGTCATTTCTGTTATTCTATTAGTCTGCTTTCTTCTCGTGTATTCTGTTGCAGGTATGGCCGTACAGAGGAGCGAGGAGATGCGCGCGTGAAAGAGGCCGTGCGGGAGAACCGCTCGTGGAAGCCCGACCCCCTGGCACTGTTCTGGCATGTTCCAGAAGCTTCTGGTGCTCTCGGCTGCTGAGATTCCTTTTGGGTCCTTTCGGGTTTGGGCCTTTTGTAAATCGGGCTAGGGATTTTGGGTATAGTTCTTTTGGGTCATTTTCTGTAATTGGGTTAGGTCTAAATTAAGGGGTTTGGGTTTAATTTAATAATTGGGCTGTTATATGTTAAATAATCTGTAAATGGACATTAGTTTATTTTGGGTTGTTTATTGCTTTTTGTTTTCTTTATTTTGGTTTTTTATCTTTATTTTGGTTTATGATGGGCCGGACGAATTGGGCCTATTACAGCTGCCCCTCTTTGCTCATTGTCGTGTAATGAGAATAGAGCAAAGACTTTAAAAGGTCCAATTCTGCCCGATTTTGTTGAATCTTGTTCTCTTTGACGCTCTTCTTCTTCAAGTAATCTCAATCAGTCTCACCATCTTTAGAGATATACTCCACTAAAAATTGTCGATTTCGATTTGTTTTCTTAAAGGGATGAGATCTACAATCAATCTGTTTCCTTGTTACCTTGGGAAGATAAGACTACAATTGCCAATCTGCTCTCTTGCTTCCTCAAAAAGATAAGGCCAGTGGTACTTTAAATCTGCTCTATTGCCGATACATGGAGATAAGATTCACCATCTTCGATCTGCTCCGCTACTGTTTAGGGAGATAAGATCTTCAATTCTCAGTCTGATTCCTTGCTACCTTAGGAAGATAAGACTCAATCTTCAACCCGCTCTCTTGCTACCTCAGAGAGATAAGGCTTGGGGCTTAAATTTGCTCCATTGCTGATACATGGAGATAAGATTCACCATCTTCGATCTGCTCCGCTACTGTTTAGGGAGATAAGATCTTCAATCTTAAGTCTGCTTCTTTGCTACCTCAGGAAGATAAAACTCAATCTTCAACCTGCTCTTTTGCTACCTCAGAGAGATAAGGCTTGGGGCTTAAATCTGCTCCATTACCGATACATGGAGATAAGATTCGCCATCTTCGATCTACTCTGCTATTGTTTAAGGATAAGATCTTCAATCTTCAGTCTGCTTCCTTGCTACCTCAGGAAGATATGACTCAATTTTCAACCTACTCTCTTACTACCCCAGAGAGATAAGACTTGGGGCTTAAATCTGCTCTATTGCCGATACATGGAGATAAGATTCGCCATCTTCGATCTACTCCACTGCAACTTCAGGGAGATAATATCTAACTTCACCAATGTCGCTGCACTGCCCTCTAGGGAACGTGTCCTGTAGACTCCATTTTATATGCGCATGTTTATGCCAAATAATTAGGATGATATGATTGAAATGAATTCAATGCTCCTAACTAAATGTGGTATAATGATATATGCAGAAATGTGAATAATTCCATTTTAAAATTTAAGGCATCATCACTCATTGTTCATCAGTATGTTGTCGTTGACGTATTCTCTCAACTATCATCTCAACAAAACAACAATCGTATTCTGCTCAGCAAGCTTGCCTCACTATAATTCCAACATCTCTTCCACTATTCGTTCTGAGATAAAAACATTGAAACCTATATTTGAACTTTCATCTGTTCGATTTGCTACCTCACCCCTCAGGTGTCATAGCCAGATGTGCACGTTTAATATTTGCAAGGATACAAAATATCATTTCCCCTTTCTCGAGAATAATTCCTTTTTGTATTGATCACTTTTCAAAATTGTATCACCAACACCATATCTTGACCTTTTGCTCAAAAATCTAAAAAGGCGATTTATTCAAGTATGTCCTTGAACTTTAGTGCATTCTAAACAATAGTCCTGTTTTAGATTCTTGTATTATCTAGAAATTCTTAGAGTAATATGCGAAACTTCTTTTGTGAAAAAATTACTAGTTCATTCATCATTATGTTAATGCAACATGCTTGCAATCAAATTATAATGGATAAGAATGGAATTAAACTTGAGCTCAAAGTGAATAAATCATCAAAAGAACAAAAATAGTCATTGATTTGGGACTGTATATCTTGAAAAAGAAAGCATAATTTAAAGATAGCTAATTTATTGGAAATAAAATGAAGACTAGGTACCCTTGATATCGCAAACTGAGCTTCTCTGTACAAACTTCTTAAAGACCAATTCAAACTTGTCATGTGTTTAGGAGATCAGAAGTACTCTGTCAATACCCCAATATGCAACATACTCCTTTCCTTGTTAATTCAAGTATAGCAAGATCACCGCCTTCCCACTTTGGATCAACATTTGAGCCTCCCTTTTCGGGTTTTCAACTCAAATCCCCTTTGGTTTCAAGGCGCTATTTGCGAGTTTTCACCTTGGCTCCTTTTTCCTTTTTCTTTAAGAAAATCTTAAAGTGCCTTTGCGGGTTTTCACTTTGGCTTCTTTCCCTCATTAAGTGTAATACTTTTTAACTGAATCCGAGTTTACTGGATTAGACAAGTTTTTTCCATCCATTTCAGCTAGGATTAATGCTCCTCCAGAGAAAGCTTTCTTCACCACATAAGGCCTCTCCCAATTTGGAATCCATTTTCCTCTGAAATTCTTTTGTATAGGAAGAATCTTTTTCAAAACCAAATCTCCTTCATGAAATTCTCTTGGGCGAACATTTTTGTCATAAGCCTGCATTATTCTTTTTTGATACATCTGACCATGTCGGATAGCCCTTAGTCTCTTTTCTTCAATCAAATTCAATTGATCATTTCGAGACTGTATCCATTCTGCTTCATCTAACTTCAATTCTGAAAAAACTCACAAAGAAGGTATCTCTACCTCAATGGGTAGAACTGCTTCTATTCCATAAACCAATGAGAAAGGTGTTCCCCCAGTAGAAGTTCTGACAGATGTTCGATAAGTATAGAGGGCAAATGACAACTTCTCATGCCAATCTCTGTAAGTTTCAGTCATTTTTCCCACAATCTTCTTGATATTTTTATTGGCTGCTTCTACTGCCCCATTCATTTTTGGACGATATGGTCATGAATTATGGTGTCTGATCTTAAACTAACTACAGACCTCTGCTATTGTGCTTTTGTTCAAATTTAATGTATTATCGGATATGATCCTTTCAGGCATCTCATATCGACGTATGATTTTCTTCTTTAAAAATCTGCTGACTGCCGATTTAGTTACATTGGCATATGAAGCAGCCTCCACCCATTTGGTAAAATAATCAATGACTATAATGATGAAATGATGCCCATTTGACACATTTGGTGATATTGGTCCTATGACATCCATGCCCCACACGGAAATGGCCATGGAGAAGTCATAACATGCAAAGGCGAGGGAGGTACATGAATCTTATCACCATAAATTTGACATTTGTGACATTTCTTAGCATAATTGATACAGTCTCCCTCCATAGTCGACCAATAATATTCAAACCTCATAATTTGTCTTGCCATTGTGAACCCATTAGCGTGTGTTCCACAAACACCTTCGTGCATTTCTTCCAAGATTTTCTTGGACTCCACAGCATCCACACATCTCAAAAGTACCTGATCCCTTCTTTTTTTGTACAGGATCTCCCCATTTAAAACATAATCACAGGCGGTCCTTCTTAACGTCCTTTTGTCATTCTCCGTGGCTTGATCTAGATATTCACGATTTCACACATATCGCAATATATCCTGATACCAAGGATGATCATCTCTCTCTTCTTCCTCTATATTATAACAATAAGACGGAACCTCATAAATACTCATCTGAATGGGCTTCACATCTTCTTGTCTGCCTACTTTGATCATGGAAGCCAAAGTAGCCAAAGCATCTGCCATTTGATTTTCATCACGCGGGAGATAATTGAAGGTAATTTCATCAAACTCTTTAACTAACCCCAACACCAACCTTCTGTAATTGATTAATTTTGAATCTCTTGTCTCTCATTCACCTCGAAGCTGGTAAATTACCAGCGTAGAATCTCTATATACTTCCAGTGACTTGATCTTGCGCTCTACAGCTGCTCGAAGCCCCATGATACATGCTTTATATTCTGCCATATTATTCATACAATCAAAATCCAATTTACATGTGAATGGATAATGGTCTCCACCCAGAGACACCAATGCCGCTCCAATCCCATTACCCACAGCGTTCAAGGCTCCATTAAAATTCAATTTCCAAGAGTAATCTTTTGTAGTGTCCTCTTCAGTAGCTACCACATACACTATCTCTTCATTAGAGAAATCAAAATTCAAGGGCTCATAATCTTCTAAAGCTCGACTGGCCAGAAAATCTGCTATTGCACTCCCTTTCACTACTTTTTGACTCACGTAGAATATGTCGAATTCAAAAAGCAAAATTTGCCACCTAGCCATCCTCCCATTCAAGGCATTTGACTCCAACATATACTTTAGAGGGTCCAACTTTGAAATTAACCAATTCATATGGTACAACATGTATTGCCTCAACCTCTGAGCTATCCAAACCAAAGCACAACACAAATTTTCAATTGGCGAATATCTCAATTCACACTCAGTGAATTTCTTACTGAGGTAATATATCACCCTTTCTTTTCTTCCTAATTCATCATGTTGACCAAGCACACATCCTGTAGAATTACCAAACATGGTTAAATACAATATCAACGGCCTGTCTGAACTGGGAGGTGATAACACTGGAGGACTCGAAAAATATTTTTTAACTTTATCAAAAGCTCACTGGCATTCATCATCCCATTCTCCTAGGTTATGCTTTTTAAGAAGACGAAATATGGGGTCGCATTTCTCTGTTAATTGAGAAATAAACCGAGCAATGTAATTTAGTCTTCTCAGGAAACCTCAAACTTCTTTTTGAGTGCGTAGTGGAGACAACTCTTGTATAGCCCAGACTTTGTCTGAATCAATCTCAATTCCTCTCTCACTGACTACAAAGCCCAATAGCTTTCCGGATCTAGCCCCGAAGATACACTTGGTTGGATTAAGCTTTAGCTGAAATCTTCTCAATTTCATGAACAACTTTCTCAACACTTGGATGTGTTCCTTTTCAGTTCGAGATTTGGCTATCATATCATCAACATAGACTTCAATCTCCTTGTGCATCATATCATGAAATAACGTTACCATGGCCCTTTGATATGTTGCTCGAGCATTCTTTAATCCAAATGGCATCACCTTGTAACAGAACGTGCCCTACAAGGTTATGAAAGTAGTCTTTCCCATGTCCTCAGGATGCATCTTTATCTGATTGTACCCCGAGAAACCATCCATGAAGGAAAATAATGAGTAGCCAGCCGTATTGTCCACTAGTATATCAATGTGAGGCAATGGGGAAATCGTCCTTTGGGCTAGCCTTATTTAGATCTCTATAATCCACACACATTCGCACCTTGCCGTCTTTCTTGGGGACAGGCACAACATTGGCTACCCATTCTGAGTATTTGATCGCCTGAAGGAATCCAGCATCAAATTACTTTTTGACTTCCTCTTTTATTTTTAAAACAATATCTGACCTCATTCTTCGAAGTTTTTGCTGTGCTGGCTTACAATCTTCTTGTATGGGAAGACGATGTACTACAATATCAGTGCTTAAACCAGGCATATCCTGGTATAACCATGTAAAAACATCTTTGAATTCCTAAAGCAACCCAACAAGGTCTCGCTTTGTTTCTTCAGTTATGCATGTTCCAATTTTTACAACTTTCCCCTATTCCAAAGTTACCATGTCCACTACTTCTTTATAAGGTGAAATTTTCTTTTCCTCTTGTTCTACCATCCTTAACAAGTCCAGAGATAAATCACAGTCTCTGTCATCTTCAAAGTCCTGAGATCCTTCTAAACACATGTCTTGTTCAAATAGCGATTCTGAGTCAGTAATAGCGTCACTCATGATATTGATATCTATGGACCTATTATAGGTACAAAAAATATACAAAGAATGAATGAATTTGATAATTTTTATTTTGTATGGTATGTTTGTGAATGAAATAAAAGAATGATTGAAAAAAAAATCAAGATGATTATTTAAATGGAAAAATAACACAATTGCTTGTAAACAGAATAAAAGAATGTTTGCTCAAAATGATAGCAAAAATTGTATTTCATTGAAATAATGATGTTTGAACATGAGCCTATTTCACAAAGAAATCCTTATTGTCTCTAGGCTTAAAATAACAAGTTTGTTTCGAACATTACTCTGAATAAGCTCTAAAAGCTACAGAAAGGTCTTTTACAGTCCAATTGTCTAGAATACTCCCAAGCTCATATGGACGAATATCGGACGAAATCCCCTCTTCAATTGTCTTTTCAAATATGGCATTGATGTGCACATTTTCCAGTTCTCCTTCCACGTTTTCTTTCTCTAGCATCCCTCACTCAGGATAAATGATTCCTCCCGATACAAAATTCCTAGAAATGTGAGGTATTATTATGGGTTCCCACTTAATTTCTCCACCACTCACACGTGCTCTTCTTCTTTCCTGCCTTCTTTCCAGTTCCCTTTTCCTTTGTTTTGCATCTGGCATGAACCCCAAACCAAAATGATCATGCTTGTCTTTCAGCATCGGAATCGCAATTCTTCCCTGGAGACATCTCCCAAGTCCCTTTCCTGGTAAAGCTCCACGTCCTACGATCAACTGTAAACCCATCATCATAGTATTAGACATTTTCGGCTCCAGAATTCTACTTCTCTCAGTGATTTGCATTCACAAACTCCAAATATCGAAAAGAACACTCAATAGCTTCATCATCTGCCTCTAAATATGGTGTGTCACTGCTTACAGCTACAATAATGTCCTCTTTAGCATTTATCATCACCAACCGCCCGTCTGATACTAGTTTTAACTTCTAATGTAATGACAAAGGCACTGCCCCTACCGAATGTATCCAAGGTCTCCCCAACAAATAGTTGTAAAAGGGCTTAATATCCATTACTAAGAAGTCTACCTCATACGTAGTTGGGCCAATCAGCAAATGTATTTCTATTCTTCCCATGACTTTCCTTTCCGTGCCATCAAATGCTCGCACTATATTCTGACATCCCTTCATGTGTGAGCTATCCACAGGTAACCAGTTTAACGTGGACAAGGGCAATACATTCAATGCTGTCCCATTGTCAACCAGAACCCTTGGCAATGTATATCCTTTACATCTGGTAGTTATATGCAAAGCTTTAGTAGACCCCATCCCTCCTGGTGGTATCTCATCATCATTGAAGAAGATAAAGTTATCAGCACTTATGTTGTTCACCAACCGATCCAACTTGTTGACAGAAATATCATTGGTCACATATGTCTCATTTAGCACTTTCATCAATGCACTTCGATGTACTTCTAAGCTTAGAAGCAAAGCTAATATAGATATCCGAGCTAGTTGTTTATGCAACTGTTCCACCACATTGTACTCACTATACTTCAGAAATTTCAGGAATTCTTTAGCTTCTTCTTCTTTCACCGGTTCATTAACAGGCACCTCAGGTTCAACTGCTTTTCCCCACTTTTGTTTGACCATCAAATCTTTTCCTTTTATAGACTCCACTCGAGTATTTATCAAACTATATCGTCTTCCACTGCGTGTGTGAGAACCTATATTTTGATTCTTATTGGCCAAACTCTCTTTTCCCAGAACCGTCACATTACAATCATAGTTCCAAGGGACCCTTTTGTTATCCTTGTAAGGGAAAACTGCTGGTTTCTGAATGATGATCTTCGGTGTCATCTGAATTACTGCTTCATTCTTGGAACATGAAATAATAACCATAGGATAATTGACCTTTGGGACATTCATTGTAGATTCTGACGCTCATATATAACTTTCCTCCTTAACCTCTTCAGAAAATTCTATTTTATCCATTAGGCCTTGGATAACATCTCTGAACTCTGTACATTCCTGAATTCCATGTCCCTCTTAATTCTCTATCTCACCATCATCTCCTTCTAAATTCGACACAACTAACCCATGTTTTACCATCTCCTTCCAGACCAATTTTAAAGGAGTTTTTACTTCCATAATATCTATCTTGATTCTTTTTCCAATACTTCCATCTATCACGTTTACCCCACTGTTAGTATGATTAGGTAACGGATTTTCTGCGCTAGGCGCATTATTGAACTTCACAATGCCCATCTGAATAAACCTCTCAACCAGCTTCTTAAAAGTAGTGCAATTTTCTATTGAATGCCCTGCGATCCCAGTATGATACTCACATTGAGCATTGGCATCGTACCATTTAGGGAACAGAGGTTTATAGGTCATGGGGATTGGAGTAAATTGAAGTTTCTCATTATTTTGCTTTGTTCCAGATTCCTACATTGATGAGCCTTAACCAGAAGTCATCGCCTTTGGTTAACTTACAGTAACAGACTTTGAATACCCCATGTTTGCATTGTTCACCTCATTTTCCTTTTTCCGTGGAGCAGATCTTTTAGCACTTTCTCCTGCATCTATCCTTCCATTTCTTATAGCATTCTCAATCATTTCTCCTGTCATGACCACATTTGCAAAACTCCTTGTGGCACTTCCCAACATGTGAGTTCTGAACGGAGCTTTTAAGGTATTAATAAAGAGCATTGTAGTTTTCTTCTCCAAGAGTGGCGGCTGAATCTGAATGGACACTTCCCTCCATCTCTGTGCATACTGCTTAAAACTTACGTTTGGTTTCTTTTTCACATTCTGCAGAGTAATTCTATCAGGGGTTATATTCGTTACATGACTGTACTACTTCATGAACACCTGTGCTAGATCTCTCCATGAACTAATTTTGCTTCAACTCAACTGATTGTACCACTTAGCTGCTACTCCCACCAAACTGTCTTGGAAGCAATGAATCAACAATTGATCGTTATTAACATACCCAGTCATTCTTCTGCAAAACATAGTGATATGAGCTTCAGGATAGCTCGTTCCATTGTACTTTTCGAATTTTGGTATCTTGAACTTGTATGGAAGTACTAAGTTTGGGACCAAACTCAAATCTTTTGCATCAACTCCAAGATCTCTATCAATACCTTCCATTGCCCTGATCTTTTCCTTCAGCCATTTACACCGCTCCTCCAACTGTCTCTGTGATTCTATCCTTGCCTTTTCCTCTTTCGCAACTTCATCCAAATAAGGCACCATTAGATTATTCGAATTGTTACCAGGATTAAAACCTGAGCCAGCTTGAAAATTCATTGGTACTGAAACTCCAGCCTAAAACTGCTGAAGCCTGATCGTAATAGATGGTTTCTGCAAATTAATCTTAGGTTGTATCTACACATATATAGGAGTGAAACCAGGAGGATATTGAGGGTCTTCATTATTTTCCCCAACATTATCCATAGGAACCTTTCCCTTATCCATTCTTCCCATCAACAATTGGGACAACTGACTCATCATCTCTCTTTGGGACTCTATCATTTGATCTTTCATCTCTTGCTGAATCTTAACTAGCTGCTCTTACATCTGTGACTGCATTTGTTCTTGCATATCCTTTTTCATTTGCTCTAAATTTTCAAGTCTTTTGTCCATTGACTTGTTCTTTTTCCTTGTATCGTAGGGATGCGTATTTGGTGTGTTTTTGCTGGTTTCCAGATTATCGAAATAATTTTTAATTAATTAGAATCTTGTTATGGCCTTTAATGCATATGATGTAATGTAATGCAAATGCATGAATGCAAATGAGGCATTAATTCTGATTCAATTCCATTTAGAAAACTTTACTAGAAAACAATATTCTTTACATAAAACTGAGTTACAAATAAGATTTCGCCCTAATGCTCAGAGCCTTAATTTTTCTAAGCAGCGAAGATAGTTCTTGTCCCCTATCTGACTCCAACTCATACTTCACACTTAATACGTCTGCTTGTACTGCCAAAAACTGCAAGTAATCAGCTACTTCTCAAATTTGTGTTACAGCTTCTCCCATGATGTAATCCCTGCTTCTAACTTGGTCTTAAGAGCGATGAAGCTGACCTTTCCATTATTCCTCATTTGCCTCCAAGAACTCGATCCTCATTTCACAACTTTGCAATGTCGTCTCTAATTCTTCTATTTTCCCTTTCATCTCTTCGATCTTGCTTAAGCTTGCTCTCAACTCTATCACAGAATTGCGATTCCAGTATAGACATAGAGATCTCTCAAGTTCCGCTACTCTGGCCCTTAATTCATCTTGTTCATTTTTGCTCTCTGACAGACTTTTCTCCAAGGCCTCATTCAGAGCTTGAGCTTCTTGGAATCGCTTCTCCCATTTATCAGCCTTAGTCTTTTCTTCTCAAATTTCCTGACGCCATTGTTCTGAAGTTTTACCTAACCCAACAGTTCTCACTGACAGGCACAACTTCTTATAATCTGTCTTTAAACCTTCCAAATCCTCCTCGACTTCGTTCTTCCTTTTCTGTAACTTTTCTGCCTCTGACTTCTGAACCTCCACATGTAATCTCAGATGCATCTTTTCTTCCTCTAACTGCTCAATCTTTTTCTCAAGCTCAGAACTCTTCTTCTCAAAGTCTTGCTTTATAATTTCCAACTCTGACGGGATGACTTGTAATTGTTCCTCCATTGGTCGGGTGCTTTCTGCACTTGGTCTAGGAATATTGTCATTGACCCTTTTTCTAAACCATCTATTGTATTCAGGTGTCACCATGGAACCAACAACCAGCCTCTTCATCCAGCGAGTTTGCTTCCAAGTATCAGATAGCTCTTGAAATTTCTTCTTATAGTGGTCACCTTTATATAGGAATTCACACTGAGCCAGCCCATAAGTTGTGGGTACAAACTGCCTCAATTTATACTGCCTTAATGCAAGCAATGGAGTATACCCAGTAGCTCCCCAAATTTCTGACAATGGCACCCAATCAAAATTCCCGCATTGATATAGGATCTCATCAAGAACCATCCAAAAAGCTCACCACTCTATGTCCTGCTCCTTGAGATTTTGGAGAATTTCCATCCAGTTCTCCTCTGAAATATCATCTCTCCTTTTCATAACTGCTTTCTCTTTTAATGGGGAATAGCTTTCAGAAAAGACCCGGTAAGAAACCCTGTTTACTTTCAAAAAATACCCATGAAACCATACCATCAACAGCTGTGCACATCCAATAAATCTCCCCTCGCCTGCCTTCTAACACATGCTTAAGGATCTGAACGTCTCAGCCAGTATTCCAAGTATCGGTGCGATCCCCTTCTCAAGACGATCGAATAAATCAGCGACTGCCTCATCCGCATGATTTAAAGCCTTAGGAAAAATCACCAATCCATAGATACTTAAAGTGACGATATCGACCCTTTTCCTTTCATCTAGATGTGTTAAGACCAAATCTCTCAAATTTTCTCAATGAATACATTTACTATCCCTCTTTTGTTGAATTCGAGCAGTGACCCAAGGCTCTCTCATCCCCAAAATAGTCATCAATTTCTTCGCAAAAGTTGGACCGTTAAAAACCTTAGCATAAGCTTTTCTGACTTGAACTTTTGGACACCTCAGCAGGGTATTATATTCCTCCACGGTAGGCACCAAATCCACTTCTGCCAGGCTATCCCCTTTCTCTGATTGTAACTTCTCTGACCATGTACGGACGGTCGCATTATCCTCAACTTTATCAAGAAATTCATTCTCCATGTTAAATCTTCTAACTTAGTAATCAAATACGAATCAACACTTCCTTTAGTATGCAATGTTATGAAAAACACAATCAAAACATAACACAACAAGTCAGTATCAAATATAAATAATAAAATACAAGCAAAACAAAGATAATCAAAACACATATAAGGGCAACTACTAAAGTTTAACCTAGCTCCACCTAAAGAAGGCTTTTAGGGTTCACTATATGTGGCTCGATTCTAAAGAGAAGGTATCTGAACTAGTAGATTCCTCAATCCTCACCCATTATAGGCTCATATGGATCGAGTTTGGTTTAGGGGAATACATTTCCCTATGACCATGCGGAGATGAAAATCTCAAGAAATCATAGGTACGGATGTATCCCGGAAGTAATCCACTAGCCCATACGGAGGTGAAAACCTCACGAAGACATAGCTTCTCACTCCCACTTAAAGGTATAACCACTACGGTCATGCAATGCAATGCAATATTATTCCACAAGACTTGGACCGCAACACTCATACAAATAAATGCAATAAAAAATCATGATTTTCAAATTAAATTTCCAATTTAAACAAAAGGACAGCAGATAATCAATTTTGTGCCCTGACTCTCTTGTTCAGTCCCTAGTGGAGTCGCCAAGCTGTCGAAACCATTTTTTATTTGAAAAAAAAGGGGATCGACTTTTTAAAACCAAATGTGAAGTCGCCACCAATCTTTTTGTTTCGGTGTGATTGGATCACCTAATAAAACATTTTTTTTCATTTAAATCAATTTTGGTCCACGTAAATTTAAAAATGGGTTCGGGAGCCGGTTACGTATGAGGAAGGGTTAGCACCCTCACTACGCCCAAAAACTGGTACCAGATTGATTAATTGTTGTCTTTATGTCTAGGATTTTTCAAAAAAAATTTAAAATATGGTTCCTTTTAAAACATTTGAGTGGTTTAAGCTGGTCGTCAAAACCTTCTCGTTTCAAAGGTATAAAACATCACATCCAGTACGATAGGACATAATCTGGCTAGGGTTTTTGGGTATAGTTCTTTTGGGTCATTTTCTGTAATTGGGTTAGGTCTAAATTAAGGGGTTTGGGTTTAATTTAATAATTGGGCTGTTATATGTTAAATAATTTGTAAATGGACATTAGTTTATTTTGGGCTGTTTATTGCTTTTTGTTTTTTTTTGTTTTTTATCTTTATTTTGGTTTATGATGGGCCAGTCGAATTGGGCCTATTACAAATTATTTTTCAATTTTGAAATTAAACCCTATTAATTGAATCAGACTAAGTCAGATATAGATGGCATGCCATAGGACTGGAAGAGTTTAGGGATTTCTTTGACTTTGAGTCAATGAGACACTGGGTGTCAGTTTATTACTTCGAATTATCCGATAAGGCACTGGGTGCCAAAGTGGTGTGTTTTGGTTGGATCTATGTATCCGTCCGAGTCTGAGTCTGAGTCGTATTAATAGAAGTAAATGAATAATGAAGTTTTATGATTGATATTGAAATGGAATGGTCTGAAAAATGAAAGTGAAATAGTGAATTGAAAATAGATTTTGAAATATGTTGCAAATACATGGAATATATATGTTATATACTCATGAATTGAATATAGAATGGAAAATACAATTGTGTAATGAAATGTGAAATAAATTGGGAAAAGCTATTTATATAGCAAATATGAGGATTGCGATATTGTGAAACAAATGAAATATGATATGGTTGTTGTAATGTTTAAATATTAATAAGTGTTTATATTTCAATTGTACATTTGTAACTTCTTATATTTAAATATTCGGATTATAGAAATACCGCTGATTTTTACTCAGCATACGGTTTTGTTTTCTGTGCGCAGGTTAGGTACTTAATTTTGATAATTGATTCAACATCCAACAACGATCCCGAACTCAAACGTGGTGATGATTTTCCTTTTGTGTCGGCATGTACCTAGGGTGTCTAATTAATAGTTATTTTGTGGATTGAATGTAAATGAAGTTAAAAGTTTAATATTGGTTTGGTATATATATACATGTGTTGTTTTTGAAGTTTTATTATGGCATGTTAATTCGGTGTTTAAGTGTTCATAAGTTTGGTAAAATAGATTAACTTAGGTATGTTTATAATTTGGACTTGAATGATATTTTGATGATATGATTTGATGATATAATTGAGGGTACATTGGTTAGGCACCTAGGATGATTGTTTTGACATTTTTGAATTGGTTGAACTATTGATTTTTGAGTTGCTTAGTGTCCAAGCTTGCAAGGAATGGTAAACTGGTTGTTTAAGGCACATTTTGAGTCCACACGGCTAGACATACTGGCGTGTGATAGGACCGTGTGAGACACACGGCTAGCACACGGGCGTGCCAGGCCATTTCAAAAGGGCACAAAATTTTGGCACACGAACGTGTGGCTTGGCCATGTGACCTAAGTCAGAGAGTTACATGGGTATAGACACGAGCTAGGACACAACCGTGTGTCTCTATTTCGACTACCCACACGGCTTGAGACACGGGTGTTCCTCCTAACCATGTGAGTCACACGGCTTGACCATACGGCCATGTAAACCCTGCAGCTTTGAAAATTTTAATATTTTTTGAAAAATTCTTTGAGTTTCTGAATTAGTCCCGACTTATTTCTAACACATATTTTAGGCCTCGATGACTCAAATAAGGGACAATATGTATGAGTTTGATTGGATTAGATATTGAATATTGTATGATATGAAATGCTTAAAATTATGCTTGTTTGATTGGTAATGTTTTGAAACCCTATTTAGACGACGGATGTGGGTTAGGGGTATTACAATTGGATTGTTAAAATATTAAGCGTACAAAAAGTTATGGAACGGTGTAAAACCACTTCAGTTTAACACTAGTGTAAGTTAATCCCTCCCTTATAGTATAATATATCATTACTAGTTTTCTTTATCTAGTATTAGTTAAATTACATTTAATTATTTTTTAAAAAAATTCATAAATTTTGTAAGAGTTGGTTAATAATATTGTTATGAAATTAAAATATAATAATATATATGTTTAATTTTAAAAATATGATTAAATAAATATTTTTTTGAAATTATTTCTAAAATATAAATATTATAATAGTAGTTTATGAAAAAATATATATTTAAATATAATTTCTCACTTAATTTTAATTATTAATAAGTTAATGTAGATTATTAACTAAATTTAAATATTATGATCATTAAATAATTTATTCTTACCTTATTTATATGTTTATATGTCAATTTCAATTTTTGTTAAAAAAATATATATATCAATTTCAATTTTAATAGTGTATTTAATTTACAAAAATAGTGAAAAACTTAAAAGGATTTCTTTAAAAACTGTTCTAAAATTTACTATGACTTATTATATAAAATTATAACTTGAAATATTGAATATAAAAAATTTAAAAGGATTTATTATAAAAATATAACTTACAAAATACCACTAAAATTTATATTAAAAGGACAAAAAAATAATTTTTCCCTTTACAAATTCTCCTTTAGTTGTCGTATGTCTAGTTTTTACAGTCAACACATATATTTGATAATACAATTTGTTAAATTTTTAATATATTCATAATTTTTTTAAATAGCGTTAACATGACCAGTTTAGCATTGTTTGTAAGAAACATTTTTTAGATAAAAAATACTTTTGAGATAAATCATTACTAAATAAGATGCTTTTTGTTATAAAATAAGGAGAGACAAAGAGAATAAAGAACAAAGAACAAAAAAATATGAAAGCAATAAAGAATGTACTTTATTGATCAAAGTGATGATTTAAAATACTTCATCAGAGTCTCTATTTATAGGCATAAGAAGTATAAAAAAAAATAGATATCTAATTCTAATAACTATTAGATTTTAAAGTACATCAAAACTTTATCTTGATCATGATGGACATCCACTTAATAAGATATTCATAACACTCCCCATTGGATGTCCACTGGTAGATAATGTGCATTGTTAAAACCTTATTAGGAAAAACCCTGTGGAATAAAAAACCTAATGAAGAAAAAAGAGTACACAATCTTCTATTACAAGCTGCCTCATTAAAAACCTTTACCAGGAAAACCCAATGGGACAAAACATTGGTTAAAGGAAAAGAGTACGACTTGTTTTTAGACTCCCCCTGATGGCAACATTACATTACATCTTTGAGTCAACGTATTTCAGTATTGTGTAATAGTCTTCCAAATGTTGACGTTGGCAATACGTTAATAAAAAGATATGCTAAATTATCACTAGAATGAATTTGTTAAACATTTATATCACCTATTTTCTCAAGATCATGGGTAAATAATAATTTTGGTGAAATATGTTTCGTTTTATCACCTTTGATGTAACCACCCTTCAATTGAGCTATACATGTTGCATTATCTTCATATAAGATAGTTGACATCTTTTCTTATAAAGGCAAATTACATATATTCTAGATACGTTGGGTCAATAACCTTAGCCAAACACACTCTCAACCTGCCTCATGCATTGCAATTATTTCTGCATGATTGAAGAAGTAGTAAGTAATGTTTGTTTTGTTAACGCCATGATATGACAGTACCCCTACATGTAAATAAATATCATGTTTGATATCAACCTGATGTGATGTAAATTCGTGATAAGTTTTATAATTTATGAATTCCCGTTCTTGAAAACTAACTATTATCATGACAAAGGCAAGCGCACCTTATCGAACAGTAGTATAGCTTATGGCAAGACTGGGATGTCAAACCCAAAGGAACTAAAAGTACTAGTATTAACTTTCTTTTTATTATCTAGCCTAAAAATAAAGGGGTTTGTTTTATCTAAACCAATTACTAAACTAAGAATGCACAAAAAGTAAAGTTGGGAAATAACTTTTGGGAAAACTGAATGATTTGGACAATACCTAAGGGAAAAATCCACCTAGACTTCACTCGTTATTGACTCTGAATCTGACGATTTATTCACTTGACTCGATCCGTAGAAATCCCTAAGTTATATTATTATCTCTCTTGAGGCTAACAACATCTAACCCTAGGTTGATTAATTGAAATCTCTTTCTAATTAAAACCCCTAGTGTTGCATTAACTTGGTCTATGGATTCTCTTATTAGGTTTCACCCTAATCCAGCAAATTTATGTCACCCTATCTCTAGGCGTGCAATCAACTCCGCTTAATTATGTTAGATCTACTCTTAGCAGGGACTTTTGCTCCTCTGAATAAGCAGATCAATACTTGAATCAATATCCTGGAATATTAAAACAAGAATTAAGAACTCATAATTAAGAACAAGTCAAATATTTATCATATAATTCAAATAATAATAACAAGATCCGTCTTAGGTTTCATTCCCCTTAGGTATTTAGGGGTTTAGTTCATATTTATGAAAAAAAACATCTCAAAAGAATAATGATAATAAAACATAAAGAAAACCCAAGAACTCTTGAAGGGAATTGAAGGGAGATCTTCAGTCTTAAAAGTGAATCCGGCTTCTGAGATGGATCAATCGGTTTTCTTCGAGTAATTCCTTGCCTCCTACTTCGTGTGTGTCTTTTTGGTACCTCCTGGGGTGTTTATATAGGCTTTAGAATGCCTAAAAGCCCTCTAAGGTGGCCTTTTCTGAATAGGACTAGACTTGGGCTCGACAGGGACACGCCCGTGTTCGATTGCTTCAAACTGTGTTCGAGTCAGGTGAATGGACACGCCCGTCTTCATGGATATGGAATTAAATACTTAGGCTCAAAAACAAAGAAATACTACTAATATGTATGTATGTATTTTTTTTTCAAGAACAAGTCAAATAACATAGAACTTTGTTAATTATTACGACAAAAAAATAAACCATAGCTAAGCAATTAATTCAAATAAAATCTCGACAAAAATAGGGATCAAATTAGGGGATTTCAACAGTAATGGGTTATGGGTTAATATTGAGGGTAAATCAATGAATGGCTTGTTAGGCTCAAAGGGGTTCACTAAGGGTTAATTATGAGGGTAGGCTTGTATGGAGTAAGTGGGTTAAACCTAAGTGCCTTTATTATCCCGACATATCAAATCAATGGTGTGGTCTTGACATGCATAATCAAGCAAGTTCTAAAATAACGATTCGATATTGACGCACTTAAAGCAACAATAAAAGTGAGCATGAAAGAAATAATATATGCTCTAAAGGCTCAAGATCTCACAAAAAATTATGGCTTTTTTATGTTAAACCTGTGAATTTCAACTCAAGATAATACCTAAACTTAGGGAAATAACCTAAAAAATTTTAATTTTCAAAAAAAAAATCAACTTATCATGCTTGATTCCTTAATTCCTTTAAAGTTTAAACAGTCAATGCATAAATGCCTATGTTTTAATTCAAGACATATCAATAAAAATAATAAATTAATCAAAATTCATTCTAATAATGATATGAGAATATTATTTGAGAACAAGACAAAATTCAGGGATTTTTCTGATAATGATATAAATATCCCCCCCACACTTAAGATGTACATTGTCTTCATTGTACAAAGATATATAATAGTGATATAAAGATAATATCAGAAGAGAGAGGGAGAGAATTGAAACTTCCTGAATGTTGAATGGAATCCTTGAATTGGAGGTATGGAGAATAATTGGCCAAGGCAATGATAAGATTGGAGGAGGATACTCCGGTGGTGGTAGAGGCTGGGTTCCACAACCACAGTGTCTAGCAAAGAGGTTATCGTAGTGGTTGGGCAAGACATGACAATCGTGGATAACCTTTCCAGTGTAGTTTCAAGTTCCTAAGTGATGGTGAGCTTTGGAGCTCTTTATAACTGTGATAAAATCAAGAACTCTTTAGGAAATATAAAGAAGCATAATTACTCGTAACGGAATAGCCGAAACTATAAATTGTTCAATTAAAAATTAGAATAAAAATAAGAACTCTTTAGGAAATATAAAGAAGCATAAGTCCTTTAAGAAGATAAATAAAGATAAAAGTGAAAATAAAAATAATAAATAAAAAGTCTTTAAACATCGTCATCGTCGGATGGTTCACGAGATGGTGGTGGCGATGAGATGTGAATGTGCTGACAAATCTGATGTAGAGTAGCATCAATATGATCAAAGCGCTGAAAACACTGCTGCTCAAATCGAGTAAGGCACTCAAAGATGTCAGAGTATGAAGCCGCCGCATGAACTGGACGATGGATGGGTGGTGGCTGAGACGGTGGGTCCTCATGACGTGGAGGGACATCATCAGTAATGTCCTCTGGGTCTTCCTCCTCGACGGAATGGACCAGGCGGTACTGGAGAGGGTCAACTCTACGTCGACGCTCGATCATCCTTATATGTAGCATACTTGAAATACCCTATGGGGACATCTGACCAATGAGGGTGAGGGAAGATGCTTACGCCGCCATGTTGAGGAGGCTGAAATACAACACCAGGCGAGTCACAAAAGAGCCGATGGATATGACTTCCTTCCTATGCCACATCATCTGATGGTGAATGGCGAGGGTAATAAAATAGGCAAGGTCGAAGACGTGCCCATTCACCATACTTAATAAAAAGTAAGCGTCGTAAGTGTTTACGACGCCGGTGCTCTCTCGCCGCCCTGTCAGAGTGTGGGCTAAGATGGCGTAAAAGTACCTCAAGGATGGGGCGAGGGCCGATACCTTAGAGCAGCTAGGGTCATAGGTGGCTGAGTCAGGGACTAAAGCATTCCAACACTTCGAAGGAGAATAGTGGATATGGCGAGAGAGGGTGTCGAGTTCGTTGTCGTCCATGAACTCCTCCGTATACAGCCTTAGTGTAATTCCGAACTCAGGTACGCTCAACTGGCACACTAAACCACCGAAACAGAACTGGACCGTTCTAGGATCATCGAACTGTGTCTTGACGACTTGAAGGTGAAAGGTCGAATAGAGTTCGAGTCTGAGCTCAAAGTACGTCGGCTCGATGATCTCGAAAAAAAGGCCCTATGGGTCAATCGTCTGAAGGGCTCGGATCGCATCAGCTAGTTGGATTTGTTCAAGTGCTGCCCAATCAATGCAGTGGCCCACACTTAGGGGTCAGACCCGTAGTATCTGAAAAAGTTCCTTTTGTGGTCTAGAGGGAAACTGGAGGAATGGATGCCTGATTTCCGTGGTAGGACCCGACAATGATACTGCTCTTTTCCTCTTCTTCGAGGCAGGGACGGCGATTTTCTTGCTACGTGGATTTGACATGGTATCTGCAATGACAGGATAGAGTTATAGAAATACCCCCCAAGAATAGCATGGAAATGTATGTAAGCATATTAAAATTAAATAACAATATTTCATGGACATCATAGGTAAAATAGAAGATGTACTGAAAAGTAATTAAATCCTAATGGAAAGATATATCAAGTTATTAGTAACAATAAGAACATGAGAACGGTGCTAAATAGAATGCATGTGGGATTGATAATATGTAATATGGTGTGGGTAAGCATGAAATCCATAAAAACAAGAGAAAAATGGATGAATATAGCATAATGTATCGACTAAAATGGAAAATTTCTAACGAAGAGCATAAGCATTACTATCATTAGAACCATGAATATTAAGCAAAATAGTCAAATAATACAATAAAAAATCATAAAATTAGTAAAAGAATTGAAGGGAATAAAGAGAAAAGAGTGAACAAACGCAATAGCTTGGTAGAGGAAGGAGCTTGGGTCGTCGATGGTGGTGCTGTGGTCAACGAACAGGCGTGGCAGGAAGGGTGTGTGAAAGGATTCCAGTGGCTAGGATTTGATATTTAGGGAAGGGGATGATGAATAGTGGGGGGTTATATAGATTTTGGGGCACGCGGCCGTGGGGCACGCCCGTGTGCCCTTATTTTAGCCCGTGTGTTTCGTAATTTTTAAATTTGGGCGCGTCTAGAATTTGGCCCACGCCTGTGTTCTTTGGGCGTGTTGCTGCACACGGCTGTGTCGCACGACCGTGTTCTGCTTCGTTTGCTTCTCCCACACCCGAGTATATATGTCTACGCCCGTGTTATTTTGTCAGCCTTGACCACGGGTAGTGAGTACAGGCGTGTCGCATGCCCGTGTTGTTTTCTCAGTTTCAACCATGGTCTCTAGACACAGGCGTGTCGCACACCCGTGTTGTTTTGACAGATTCACCCACGGCCATGTTGCACGGCTGTAGCAACTTATCGACTCCCGTGTTGGAAAAAATTTTGCCTGGTTTTCACACGGCCGTATCGCACGACTGTGTTGCCTTCCGTGGTATGGGCACGGCCTAAAGCACGCCCGTAGGCCTGGCCGTGTGGTTCTGGAAAACCTGTGTTCAGTGACTCAGTTAGTGAAGTAAATGTTAAAAACTAAAATTTAAAGAAGTTAACACCGTTAGTACTCGGGTTGCCTCTCGAGAAGCGCTTATTTATAGTCTAAGCTTGACTTTCCTCTCTTGTTGCGTGGTCATGGTGGTGCGAGGAGTTTACACTCCTCATCCCTGCTATCAATTTTATCAAAATAAGGTTTAGACGAGTACTATTTACCTTGAATGTACCAAATTTGGGATGAATTACCTCAACTGTGCCGTATGGGAAAATGCTAAGTACCATAAGAGGGATTTCTCCATTAGGTTCAGAGGTGGCAATCCGAGGGTCTACTGCATCTAATAGTACTTTGTCTCCAACTTTCAGTTGATTTGGTGAAATATTGAGCTCGTCATGGCATGGTTTTGGTTTATCGTGTAATCTCGGTTTCTGTGTCTGCCATTCATCTAGTTTCTCGACCTTTAGCCTTCGTTCTTCATAGATGGGTCCTTTGTCATTACTCGAACATAGCGCAGGTGTGTTCTTTGAACGTATTTCCTGTAAAGAAGGTTTTTCCACATGATCAGTATTAGTAGTACGATTTATACAATCACCGTCGATATTCAATGTGTTACTTGAATTACGAGCTTGAAGAGTGATTGTTTCCTCACCCACACGAAGTGTGAGTTCACCTGTACTCACATCAATTATAGTTCTAGCAGTTGCTAAAAAGGGCCTTCTTAAAATTAAAGGCACGTCACTATCCTTTTCTATGTCTAGAACAATAAAATCAACTAGGAATATGAATTTGTCAATTTTAATGAGTACATCTTCAATAATACCCCTAGGAAATCTAATTGTTTTGTCTGCTAACTGAATGCTCATCCTAGTTTGTTCAGGTTTCCCAAGACCTAGTTGTTTAAACATTTTATAAGGCATGACATTGATACTAGGCCCTAAATCAACCAAAGCATTATTAACATCTAAACTACCAATTAGACAAGGAATTGTAAAACTCCCTAGATCTTTTAATTTGTTTGCCAGCTTATTCTGTAGTATGGCTGAGCAAACTGCATTTAACTTCACATGCGATGCCTCATCCAACTTCCGCTTATTTGTTAAAAGCTCTTTTAAGAATTTGACTGTGTCTGGCATCTGCGAAAGAGCTTCAATAAATGGTAAGTTAATATGTAATTTTTTTAATAATTTGCAGAATTTACCGAATTGTTCGTCTATGCGGTCTTTCCTTGTCGCATTGGGGTACGAAACACGAGGTTTGTACTATTTACTTACCAGTTGTTGCTCACTGTGGACTATCTCACCTTTACCTTTGCTTACCACTATTCCTTTCCTTGGTTCTGGTTTAGGTTCAACTAACCCTTCCTCACCTTGAGTGGTAATCGCGTTGAGTTGTTCCCTTGGGTTAGATTCAGTATTACTTGGCAAGTTACCTTGTGGTCGTTCAGAAATTAGTTTGGCGAGCTGTCCTATCTGAGTTTCGAGCCCTTGGACCGATGCTTGTTGATTCTTAAGTGCTATAAAGTGAGTTTCTAACACCAAGATAAACTTTGTTAGCATCTCCTTAAGGTTCGGCTTCTTTTCCTGTTGGTAAGGTTGTTGAAAACCCAAAGGATGTTGTGGCCTTTGATTTCCTTGACCACCCCATGAGAAGTTGGGATGGTTCCTCCAACCTACATTATATGTGTTACTATATGGGTTATTTTGAGATCTAGAATTATTATTACCCATATATTGAACTTGTTCCTCCTTGGTGCTAGGGTTGAAGGGTTGATATTCTATGTATGCTCCTCCTCCATTTGAACGCACCTCATCACTAGATGTACCTAGGTAGAACCACACAAACCGTCAATCTTTTTATTTAAGAGTTCTACCTGGTTAGATAGCATGGTAACCGCGTCGAGGTTGAAAACACTAGCTGCTTTCGTCGGTTTTGTTATCATGACTTGCCACTGATAGTTATTCAGTGACATATCTTCAATAAATTCGTAAGCCACTTCAGGTCTTTTGTTATTGATAGTCCCACCAGCAGCTGCGTCGATAAGTTGTCTTATTGAGGGGTTCACGCCGTTGTAAAACGTTTGAACTTGCAACCATAAAGGTAACCCATGGTGAGGTGATAAACCGTAATTTATACATATTTTTACCTCATGCTTAACATATTTTATGGATGATTTTTCCTTAGAAATTGTGAATTCAATGCTTCTAATGCTTTAATTTCATGTTTTATACTTAGGTGAGCATAGGAGAGCGAAAAGATCGAGAAACGGGCAAAAAAGGAGAAAATGGGCCAACGTATGAAATCAACACGGCCTGGACTTCCTCACACGGGCAGACCACATGGTTGTGTCAATTTGGCAGAATCGAAGCATGATTTACACGGGTAGAACACATGCACATGCCATTCTAATAGGCTCGAGCATGGCCTAAAGTAATCACACACGGGCGTGTCCCTGCCGAGCCCAAGTTGAGTCCAATTCAGAAAAGACCAATTTCGAGGGTTCTTAGGCATTCCAAAGCCTATAAATACACCCTAAAGGAGGAGGAAAGAGACACACAAAGAAAAGGAGATAGGGAACTGCTCTAAGGAAGCCGATTGATCCATCTCAGAAGCTAGATTCACCATCAAGACTGAAGATCTCCCCTCAATTTCCCTCCAAGAGTTTTGGGTTTTCTTTATGTTTTGTATTCATTATTCTTCTAAGATGTTTTCCTTTTTAGTTATGAACTAAATCCCCTAAACACCTAAGGGGAATAAAACCTAAGACGAATCTTGTTATTATTTTCTGAATTGTATGATAAATATTTAACTTGTTCTTAATTATGTGTTCTTAATTCTTGTTTTGATATCCCAGGATACTCATTCAAGATAAACTCTTATTCAGAGAAGGAATAGACCCTGTCTAAGAGTACATTTTTCATAATTAAGAATAGTTGATTGCATGCCTAGAGATAGGGTGACAAGATTTTGCTGGATTAGGGTGAAACCTAATAAGGGGATCCATAGATCAAGTTAATACAACCCTAGGGTGTTAACTAGAGAAATGTCACAATTATTCAATATAGGGATTAGACGTTATTAGTCTTGAATAGGGATAATAACATAACTTAGGGATCTCTACGGAACAAGTTAAATGAATAAATCGTCCGATTCGGAGTCAGAATAACAAGTGAAGTCTAGGTGGATTCTTCCTTAGGTATTGTCTTAATTCAATCGTTTTCCCAAAAGTAATTTCCCAATTCTATTTTCTGTGCATTCTTAGTTTAGATAATTAGTTAGTTAAACAAAACCCTCTTATTCTTAGGCTAGATAATAAAAAGACAGTCATTACTAGTACTTTTAGTTCCTTTGGGTTCGACAATCTGGTCTTGCTAAAACTATACTACTGTTCGATAGGTACACTTGCCTACATCGTGATAATAGTTAGTTCAAGAACGATTAATTATAAATATATAAAACTTACCTGTCACGAAAATCACGATCATGAGGGTACCTTCTCAATAGGTCCTTGTATCTCTCCCATGCATCATAGAGTGTCTCTAGATCCATCTGCACAAAAGAAGAGATATCATTCCTCAACTTAGCCGTTTTAGCCGGCGGAAAATATTTAAGTAAAAATTTTTCAATCATTTGTTCCCAAGTAGTGATTAACCCTAGTGGTAACGAGTTCAACCACTATTTAGCTTTGTTCCTCAATGAAAAGGGAAAGAACCGATGGCGAATGGCATAATCAGAAACGCCATTGATTTTAAACGTGTCGTAAAACTCCAGAAAATTCGCCAAGTGATTGTTTGGATCATCATCCTGCAAACCATCAAACTGAACAAACTGTTGGATCATTTAAATTGTGTTAGGTTTCAATTCAAAATTATTTGCAGCAATAGCAGGTCTAACTATACTTGACTCAGTTCCTGTTAAATTAGGTTTAGCATAATCATACATAGTGCGTGGAGCAGGATTCTGATTTACTGGATCAGCAGCAATCGCAGGAGGTAGCGGATTTTCCTGATTTTCAGCCATTTCCTCGGTTGTGGTGTGAATGTTGTCCTCTTTCTCTTCCTCTATGTATCTTAGGCTTCGCCTTATTTCTCTTCGGTTTCTGCGAGCTGTACGATCAATCTCACTATCAAAAGTAATAGTCCCGACTAGTTTCTTCTAGTCATACACTATAAAAACTTGCCAGAAGCGAATAAACGAAAAATTAGAAAAGAAAATAAAATTTTAAATTGCAATAAAAATAAAATGACTAAAGTAATAAAAATCGAGTGTTCCTAATATCTTAGATCCCCGGCAATGATGCCAAAAACTTGATGTGATGTAAATCGTGATAAGTTTTATAATTTATGAATTTCCGTTCTTGAAATCTATCTATTATCAAGACAAAGGCAATCACACCTTATCGAACAGTAGTATAGCTTATGGCAAGACCGGGATGTCAAACCCAAAGGAACTAAAAGTACTAGTATTAACTTTTTTTTATTATCTAGCCTAAAAATAAAGGGGTTTATTTTATCTGAACTAATTACTAAACTAAGAATGCACAGAAAGTAAATTGGGGAAATAACTTTTGGGAAACTGAATGATTTGGATAATACCTAAGGAAAAAATCCACCTAGACTTCACTCGTTATTGACTCTGAATCAGACGATTTATTCACTTGACTTGATCCTTAGAAATCTTTAAGTTATATTATTATCTCTCTCGAGACTAACAACATCTAACCCTAGGCTGATTAATTGAAATATCTTTCTAATTAAAACCCCTAGTGTTGCATTAACTCGATCTATGGATTCCCTTATTAGGTTTCACCCTAATCTGGCAAAATTATGTCACCTTATCTCTAGGCGTGCAATCAACTCCGCTTAATTATGTTAGATCTACTCTTAGACAGGGACTTTTTCTCCTCTGGATAAGCACATCAATACTTGAATCAATATCCTGGAATATTAAAGCAAGAATTAAGAACTCATAATTAAGAATAAGTCAAATATTTATCATATAATTCAGATAATAATAACAAGATCCGTCTTAGGTTTCATTTCCCTTAGGTATTTAGGGGGTTTAGTTCATATTTATGAAAGAAAACATCTCAAAAGAATAATGATAACAAAACATAAAGAAAACCCAAGAACCCTTGAAGGGAATTAAAGGGAGATCTTCAGTCTTGAAGGTCAATCTGGCTTTTGATCAATCGGCTTTCTTCGAGTAATTCCTTTCCTCCTACTTCGTGTGTGTCTTTTTGGTACCTCCTGCTGTGTTTATACAAGCTTTAGAATGCCTAAAATCCTTCCAATGTGGCCTTTTGCAAATAGGACTAGACTTGGGCTCGACAGGAACACGCTCGTGTGACACGCCCGTCTTCGATTGCTTCAAAATGTGTTCGAGTCTGTTGAATGGAAACGGGCGTGTGAACTACCAGTGTGAGGAAGTCCAGGTCGTGTTAATTTTTCTCGTTGACCCATTTTCACCATTTTTGGCCCGTTTCTCGCTCTTTTTACTCTCTTATGTTCACCTCTTTTTACTCTCTTATCCTCACCTAAGTATAAAACATGAAATTAAAGGATTAAGAGCATCGAATTCACCAAATCTAAGGAGAAATCATCCATAAATGTGCTAAGCATAGGATAAAAATATGTATAAATTGCGGTTTATCACAATGTGGATCTAATAAGTATCCAGTGTCAGCATAGTCAACTAATAGGGATTTTGAACCATTTGAATAAAATAACCCCATATCAATGATCCCTTTGAAATATCTTAATACATGTTTAATTCCATTCCAATGTCTACATGTTGTAAAAGAACTAAATCTTGCTAACAAGTTTACAATGAAAGCTATATCAGGTCTTGTATTGTTTGCAAGAAACATCAATGCCCCTATGGCACTTAGATATGGCCCTTCAAGACCAAGAAACTCTTCATCATTCTAACAAAGACAGAATTGATCTTTATTCACATCTAACAATCGTACAACCATTGGAGTACTTAATGTGTGTGCTTTATCCATGTAAGTTTTCTTTAATATTTTTTCCATATAAGTTGATTAATGAACATGAATCTCATCTTTTAAATGTTCGATTTGTAATCCAAGATAAAACTTTATTTTTCCAACATCTTTCATCTCAAATTCCTTCTTTAAACAATTTATTGTATTTTGGAGCTTTTCAGGAGTTTTAATAATATTTAGACCATCAACATAAACAACAATTATCACAAAATTTGATCCAAACCTTTTTATAAAGACACATGTACAAATTGGATCATTTTTGTAACCTTTTTTTAACAAGTATTCATTAAGAAGATTGTACCACATACGTCTAGATTGCTTTATTCTACATAAACTTTTCTTTGATCTGATTGAGCAATTTTCTCAAAAGACTTTATATCTTTTTGGAATTTTAAATCTTTTAGGGATTTTCATATAAATTTCACTATCAAGTGTACCATATAAATAGGATGTAACAATATCCATTAGATGCATGTCAAGTTTTTCACGTACTGCCAAACTAATAAGATATCTAAACGTGATTGCATCCACCACAGGAGAATATGTCTCTTCATAATCAATGTCGGGCCTTTGCGAAAATCCTTGTGCTACAAGGCGAACTTTATATCTTACGACTTCATCAATTTCATTTTGTTTTCACACAAATACCCATTTATATCCTACAGGCATTTACACCTTTAGGTGTTTGGACTATAGGTTCAAAAACTTCACGTTTAGAAAGTGAACTCAGTTCTGCTTGAATTGCATCTTTCCATTTTGGCCAATATTTTCTATTTTTACATTCCTTAGTAGATTTAGACTCAAGATCCTTATTTTATTTTATTATTTTAATAGCAATATTATAAGCAAAATTGTTGTCGACAACTACTTTTTTTTCGATTCCATCTTTTTCTCGTATTAACATAACTTATTGAGATATTTTTATTTTCATTATTTCCATTTTCACTTTTAGGTACCTAAATCTCTTCTTGAGTTTCATAATTAGTTATGCTATGGGTCTCTTCAGGAACCCCCGCCTCTATTATATGACCATCTTGAATGTTTGCTCCTTTACTATTATGAGGATTTTTATCTTTGGAACCAACCTATCTTCCATACTTCATGCATGGATTGCTTTCTTTTGCACTAACATTTTGTCCTATTAGGATATCAATTCATATTGAAGCATTTTCAGCTGGTATGTGAGATTTAATGAATCTGGCAGTTGATTTGTAAAATGAATTATCTGTTGAACATCTGGTTGACACTACTTTATACGAGGATCTTAGATATTGATAATTCATTTCAAATACTTTATTAATCCAACTTTTTATTCTCTCGCCCTAATGTTGGGAAAACTGACAACTCTTGTTATAACTAAATATCGAATTAATAACTCAAAAATATTATAAAAAGACTAATATAAATATAGATTCATAATCTCTTATAATGACCCATCTTTGTGCATTGTGGTGGAGCAGTTGGAACATATACCCCACATCCAAAAGATTGTAAGATGGGAAATAATTCTCTTTTGACCAAAAATCAATTGAAATAAGAAGTTGTAACACCTCTAACCTGAATCCGTCACTGGAACGGCGTATTACTAGAATTTACAGAACATATAAAAGGCATTTCAAATCATTTAGCAATCATATTAGAAACCAATCATATTACTCCCTATGTAAGCCTTCGAGGCCTAAAATACATATCAAAAACAAGTTGGGATTAAACCGGATACTCAGAAATTTTTTTGAAAAATATCAACATTTTTCAAAAGTACGGGGTTACACACCCGTATGGCCAGGCCATCTGTCTCACACGGTCAAGAGACTCACCCGTGTCTCAGGCCATGTGGGCATTCGAAATAGGGACACACAGCAGTGTCTCAGCCCGTATCTAAACATGGGAGCTCTCTGAATTGGGTCACACGGCCAAGCCACACGCCCATGTGCTAGACTGTGTGAACATACTAACTTGCATTAATAACGTACAGGGGTCACACGGCCAAGTCACACGCCCGTGTGCTAGGCCATGTGAATAATTTGGATATTCTTTTTTGCAATTTAAAAGATGCAAGAGACACACGGCCAAACCACATGTCCGTGTGCTAAGCTGTGTGAACAATTTTGAGTATACTGACTTATGCAAATTTTAAAATACAGGGGACACATGGCCATGTCACATGGTCGTCGTGTGTCGCACACGGTTGAGAGACACGCCCGTGTCTGACAATATGGACGAAAATAGGCCATTTCCAAGCCACATTTCTCACCCATTTTGGCATTAACCTAAACACAATATTTTAACACATTAACAAGCCACAACAAAGCAACCAAACGAGCCAAAATAATGTTTTATACATGATAAATCACTACATATATACAAATATTCATACTTACCAATTTAACCATATACACACATAAGCATATTTATACTTAATATCCCAATCCAATTCAACCTTCAATATGCTTATGAATTATCCATCATTCAACATATCAAACATATATCAAATATGATAAGTGTAACACACCAAACCCGGCTTAGACGTTATGGTCGAATCTGGCGACGTCACATGGTAGTGTTTTTCGAAATAGTGAGTAGTCGTAAAAAACCTCTTTTCAATATTTTATGTTAATTCTAGGATGAGTCATTCATTTTCAAAACATAATTCATTATCACAAAGTTATACTCTTTCAAAACGTTATTAATTTTCAAAAGGTCACTTATTGCGAAAGCCTTTTAAAATAGTTGCGTATTTGAGTGAATTTTGTTAAAACGTTTGTTTTTTTTTTTGAAAACTCGATTATCCCTACTACTAATAGTTATAAATCTAGCAATAAAATCCCAAATTAAAAATTTACATCCAAAAGAGGCCATTATTATAGTAAAATACCCCAAATAAACTTTAAAGAAAAATCTAATTAAGTACAAAACAGTAAAAAGGGTCGTCTGGCCACCGCTGAGTCCTTCGCCACTACGATCCGCCTAAGTCTAGGGATTATCTGTACAGATAAATTAGAAGGGGTGAGTTTACATAAACTTAGTGTGCAATTCCCATGCAAACAAGCAGATAGCCATAATCACAGTCTGGGCCTAAGCATTTTTTCAGTAACAGTATCAGTTCAGTTTGGGCCTTAGCCTATCTCAGTACGGTAACAATAACAGTTATGCAGTCAAAAAAATCCTACCCAACTAGCCTCTATACTCCATTTCCGTCCAACCCTACACTCTATGTGGGGATATAATCAACCCACCCATCCCTATACTCCAAGTAGTACCAAATACGACACTAGACAGTAGTTTGCAGCTGAGCTACCGGGAAGTTAGGCTCGAAGCATTTCAGTACACTTCCTCCGATCAATATCAAACCCCAACCCTTAATACCCCGAAAATTTTTATAGTAAAATATTATCCGTGATATAGTAAAATAAGGAAATAAAGTGACAAAAAGGGAAATTTTGAGTTTTGTCAATATTGGGAAGTATATTATGACATATTGATTCAAGAATGGATTAAATTGTAAAAGTGAGAAAAGTTTTGTAGCCCAAGAGTAAATACTCAAAATTTGAAGGATTAAAGTGTAAATATGAAAAGTTGAAGGACTAATAGTTCAAATATTTTAAGGGTGGAATGATCTAGAAACCAAGGAAAATTGGTGAATTAGGACCAAATTGAATAGGTGAAGAATTATGAGGGACTAAATTGTAATTTTACCAAATTAAGTGATGACTCAAGAATGGAATTTTAAAAGATCACAAAGGGCAAAATGGTCAATTGGAAGAGAGAGAAATCTAGAGAAATGATGATGTTGGAGATATTTTAGATAAATTAAATGATATTTTATTATTTTATTATTATTTTATTTAATATATATATATATGTAAGGAAAGAAAGGCGAGGATGATATGATCACCTTTCTCATGCAACTAACATGAGAAGAAGAAGAAGAAAGAAAGTTTTATTTTTCTTACAATTTAGTCCTTCCTCCAAAAATTCATTATTTTCACCTAAAAATTGAAAGAATTTCCATAGCCATCAAGAGACAAAGATAGCAAGGAGATGATGGGGAGAAAGAATATCAAGTTGGATTCAAGAAATAGAAGCTGGAGGAGAGAGAAAAATCAAGTTAAAGATTGAAGTCAATAAGAAAAGGTAAGTACATCAAGATTTCAATATGTTTTTAAGTTTGTTATTATTAACAAAGCATGAAAATAATGTTATAGTAGAGTTTTCTTACATAAGGTCCTATGTTCTTGATATGTTAGTGAAGAGAAAATAAGAGAAAGTGATGAGAAATGGTGTAGAAAAAGAAAATAAGGGTGTTATAACATGGTAATTAATATCTTGCACTAAAACAGTTCTGGACAGCAGCAGTAGTCTAACTTTGAAAACTCACCAAAAATTATAGAAATCGAATTGTAGGATGAATAAAATATGATATTAAATCTTATTGCATCTAGTTTCTTATAGAAGAAACGTGTAAGTAATGGATTTGTAAATCATGAGATATAATGAATTTTGTGATACAAGGTCAGAATGAATTTGGGTTCCCCTATTCTGACTTTGGAAAATCATAAAAAATTGGATAGAAATATTTAGGGGCTTAAATTTATATTTTTAGAATATCTAATGAGTCTATTTTCAATAGAAATAAACAGGAATATCATTTGAATTCTGTACAATGAGATAATTAATTTTTAGCGAAGAAGGGTCAGAACTGTCAGACAACAGAACAGGGGTAACTTTAAAGAATAAACTGTACTTATTGGCTAAACCAAAAATTCTGAAAATTTTATGAAAAACATATATATGAGTCTAGTTTCAGGGAAAATTAACAGATCTTAATTTTGAGTTCTATAGCTCCATATATGAATAATTTAGTGACTATGACACAGATGGACAACTTGAATATTCATAAAAGTAAATAATAAAAAAATATAGATAATGTTACTTACAAGTGTGCTATATACATTAAGGATGTGGAATGGAGAGGAGGAGGAGGAAAATATATATGAATATTCAGCTAGCATGGCTAATTTGCATGTTTTAGGCTTAAGGACTAAATTGAATAAAAGTAAAACTTCAGGGGGCAATTTTGTAAAAATGTCAAAATGACCAAATTGAAGGGAATGAATTGTTTTATTATCTAAATTAATAAATTGAATGAAATTTTCAATTTAAGATCGAGTGAAAATTGGGAAAATGGTAAATTACCAAAATGTCCCTGAATCTTGATATTTTTGCAATTTCGCTAGGTAAGTTCGTATAACTTGAATTATATTCCTAAATGCTTGAAATGTATGTTATTGAAGTGAATATGATTTGAAAGTTCATTGTATGAAAATTTATGAAACATTGATATATTTGATAAAAAGGGGAAGAAATCCTGGTTGAATGAAAGGAAATTTTGATGGATCTCTGAGAAGGAATTGACGGTAAAAAGGATCTAGCCCGGACGGGTGATCCTACCCTGATATAGCCCTCCCGAAGAATATGTGGAAAATGGATTTAGCCCAGACGGGTAATCCGAATTAGGGTCTGAATTTAGCCTGGACTGGTAATTCAGATCCAAGCTCATTAGAGTAATTGTCGTTGCAGGGGATTTAGCCTGGACTGGTAATCCCGACAATACTCTATGAGTTTATATTACAGGGGATTTAGCCTGGACTGGTAATCCCACTGTAAGGATGAGGTTCGCGGGAGTGTGCTCTCTGATATGAAATGTGTAAGACCATGGTTGAAAGATACCATGGCAATCTGATATGAAATGTGTAAGACCATGGTTGAAAGATACCATGGCAACCTGATATGAAATGTGTAAGACCATGGTTGAAAGATACCATGGCAACGTGATATGAAATGAATAAGACCATGGTTGAAAGATACCATGGCAACGTGATATGAAATGAATAAGACCATGGTTGAAAGATACCATGGCAACATGATAGAAAATGAGTAAGACCATAGTTGAAAGACACTATGACATCATGTCAAAGATAGATAAGACTGTGGATGGGAGACGCGATGACATCTATTGAACAATTGATATTCAGGTAATATGCATCAGATGACGAATGGTTATATAAAATGGTTGTATGAAATGTTTACAAGAACTGGTCATATGGAAATATATGTACAAAATAGTTGTATGAAATAATTATGAAGATAGATAAACGAAATAAGAATAAGTACATGGAATATAATTTATGTTAAGTTTGATATAAACTTTACCGGAATAAATATATATAAAATATATGGAAATGATGGAGCATGAAATATTGATATAATGAAATGATTGATATATACTTATGAAGAAACGGTAAGAGAATGCTATGTTTGATGACATGTACATATATGATTATTTTTGATATGTTGATACAAGGAAATTATGTAAGTAAAGACAATTATTAAACTCAAGTGTGACATGTCGAGAAAATAAGTATATCAATGTTGAATTTATATGAAATATGTGCAAGTATACTAACAATGATGTGGCTTGACGCTTAGACAAGTGTCAAGCTATTGATTGAATGGTAACATGTTTAATTATAAGAAGTATTGAAATAGTAAGTACTTAGATGAAAATAAAATTTAAGATTTTGCAAAATTTTTTTTATGATCCCGATTTAATTCCGGTTGGTTTTTAATGTATGTTTGAGGCTTCGAGGGCCCAATAAAGAGACGTTATGATTATTTTCAAAATATGAATAATAAATGACTAAGAATTATCTGAAAATGTTCAGTAAACTCCGGTAATGTCTCGTACCAATTCCGGCAATGGATACGGGTAGGGGGGTGTTACAAACCCGATGCAATATAACATACAGTTATGTCATGCGATCTCATAGTAACAGTTCATACAATATCAATTCAGTGAAATATTATCACGCTCAAACACTTATATATGTGTAACAGTCATTCAGTCGTTTTATACAATTAGGTGTCTAAGAAACTTACTGACCCTACCGTAGGTTCACAGTCGTCTCAGGCGACCTGTGCAACCTTAGCAACAAAACAGTGAAAATGAACTCACACGCCCATGTTGTCTGCCTGTGTGGACCCACAAGCTCGTGTGGCCCACACGGCCCAAGTTGGCCTGGGCCATGTAGATTATACAGCTTGGCCCAGAATCCCACACGGCCTAAATGGCCGAGCCCGTGTGTCACACACAGCCTGGCCCAGCCATTGCATAGCCGTGTCATTCGCACACGGCCTAGCTCGTCGATCACAAGGCCGTGTATCGTCACACGACCTACCACATGGGCGACCATACGTCCGTGTGGCATTGATAGTAAGCTTTTTCAGCTTTTGGCCGAATCTCATTTTCTGCTTTTCGGGTACACACCTGGTTATGAAAGATGCGCACACAATTCTTGGCCATTCCAGAACCTATGTTCACCCATAAACACTCGATTAATCACATATCAATCAACTTTAAAACGAACCCTATTCAATAAACTTATCCACATGGCCAGTCACCTACCTTGTTTGAACAATCGAATCCCTACACACTTAAGTCGCTGGAAAAAGATGATCACCAGCTCTTGGGCTATTACCTGCAATCCAGTCGAAACCCCTATTAACGAATATCTACAAGAACAGTTTAAGCCAAATCGAATACCAACTTACTGAATTGCAAACCGTAGAATAGAAATTGAACATAACTTGGCAAAGAGCAATAAAGCAATTATGATTCGGCTAGGGGACAAAAACAAATCCACTCACAAATTCAGCAGTAAAAGAAGAGTTTGAGGAAGAAAATAGCAGAAAAAAGGAGAGGGAAAAAAGAAAATTTGGTAGAGGGAAAAGAATCACTTAGACTTAGATATTCCCTCAAGCCCATATTTTTCTCCTAATATCACTCCCTCACTCCCATAACTTTCCATTAGCATCAGAATTTTAGTAACACACAAACATCTACACGACACAAGCAGTCAAAATAAATCCTCTTGATCAGGTAGAGATTTAAACCCTAGACCTCCAGCCACTTAACACTCCACTTAACCACCAGACCAGCAAGCTCATTCTGACATATTTTACCAACCTTTATTTATAAGGGCTAGTTTGGCAATGCTTTTAAAAAGTGCTTTTGAAAAATGTTGTGGAAAAGTACTTTTGAAAAGTGCTTTTGAAAAGTTTAATTTAAAATTAGAGTGTTTGGTATTGTTGTCAAAAAGTGCTTTTGAGAAATAAAATGTCCATTTTAGACATGATATTATAAAGTAACAAATATGTATTTAAATAATGTTTAAATTAGTTAATATTATGATATTTTAGTAATAATATAAAAAATAATTTATTATAAATTATTGTTAATATTTTAATATATAATATTAATTTTAAATAATTCTAAGTAATTAATATTATTTATTTATTATAACTTTAGCAGTCTTGTAGTCTGCTGGAAAGAAGAAAACATAAGGCTAAAAAAGTCACATAATGCCAAAAGCACTTTTGGCTTAAAAAAAGTGGCAGATTTGCTACTTCTTCATCTGTAAAAAAAGTGATTTTGTTAAGTTCAAAAATGGTCAAAGATGGAGGCTGTTCTTTAATGCTTTTAGAAAAAAAGTGATTTTTGGGCAAAAGCCCATCATAGAAGCAAGGCCGAACGGAGCCTAAGTCTACTAACTAAAGATAGGGGTTTAATCACTTAAACAAAAATTTTACTCAATGCAAGGCTTGAACTTGGGACCTCACACACACACCCAGAACACATAACCACTAAAGCTGACAGATATTTGTATCTACAAACATACGAAAATAGGACAATATGTAAGGGATTTTTAGGGCGTTACAACTCTACCCCCTAAAAGAAAATTTTGGCCTCGAAATTTTACCTGATCAGAACAGATGAGGATATTGCTGATGCATCGTATCCTCAGGCTCCCACGTGGCCTCCTCAGAGCTATGATTACGCCAAAGTACCTTAACTAGAGGGATGGACTTTCTTATTAGAACCTTTACATCTCGCTCCAATATCTGGATTGACTCTTTTTCAAAGGTCAGATCTGGCCTAACCTCGATCTCCTCAACCGGAACAATATGCATGGGATCAGAGCGGTAGTGCTTCAACATAGAGACATGGAACACATCGTGAATCTGATCTAACTCTAGAGATAACTCCAACTGGTAGGCAACCGGTCCCACACGTTTCAGTATACGGTAAAGCCCAATAAATCTAGGGCTCAACTTGCCCTTACGTCAAACCTCAAAACCTTCTTCCATGGTGGGACCTTGAGAAAAATGAAGTCCTCCAAAGAATACTCAATCTCTCTATGCTTCAGATTCGCATAGGACTTCTGTTTGTTAAATACCGCTTTCAGTCGGTCCTAAATCAGTCTAACTTTATCTTCGGTATCAGAAACTAGTTTAGGGCCCAGAACACGCCGCTTGCTCAACTCAGTCCAACATGAAGGTGTGTGACACTTACAACTATATATATTGCCTCGTAAGGTGCCATTTGTATGCTAGACTGATAGTTATTGTTATAAGCAAACTCTGCTAATGGCAAGTAATCCTCTCAACTGCCTCGGAAGTCAATCACGCAACTCCTTAACATGTCTTCTAATCTCTAAATCACTCTCTCTGACTGACCGTCAGTTTGATGATGGAACACAGTACTGAAGTCCAATCTTGTACCCAGAGCTTCATGTAACTTCTTCCAAAACCGAGACGTGAAGCGAGGATCCCTATCAGATATTATTGAAACTGGTACCCCATGCAGTCTTACTATTTTAGACACATACAGTTTAGCCAGCTTTTGCAGTGAGTAGTCAGTATGAACCGATATGAAGTGGGCAGATTTGGTCAATCGATCCACGATGACCCATATTGAATCCTTCTTAGTGGGCGTTAGGGGTAACCCACTAACGAAGTCCATAGTCACTCTCCCTCACTTCCAAAGTGGAATCTTAACTGGCTGCAAAATCCCAGAGGTAACTGATGCTCAACCTTAACCTGCGGACATGTCAGACACTTAGCTACAAATTCAGTAACCTCTCGTTTAAGGCCTACCCACCAGTATAACTCATGAAGGTCGCAGTACATCTTATTTCTGCCAGGGTGCATAGCATAGAGGCTACTATGCACCTCTCACAGTATGGACTGTCTCAAATCAGTATCTTTTGGAACACAAATTCTCCCAAGGAAACAGAACGCCCCTTCGCTATTCAGTCCAAAATCCACAGTATCACCATTCTCAACCTGTCAGAATCGAAGACTCAGTAACTTATCCTCTATCTATTTACCCTTAATATGCTCAATCCATATTAGTTTAACCTGAAGCTCGGCCAGCAGACCACCATCATCAAATAAACTGAGGCAAACAAACATCGTCCTTAAATCAATCATAGCCCTACGACTTAGCGCATCGGCCACCACATGGGCCTTACCAGGGTGGTATTCGATAGTATAGTCGTAATCCTTAAGTAGTTCAATCCATCTACGCTGTCTTAGATTCAGCTCCTTCTAAGCGAGAAGGTACTTGAGGCTCTTGTGATCGGTGTAAATGATACACTTCTCACCATACAGATAATGCCTCTAGATTTTCAGTGCGAACATCACTGCGGCCAATTATAGGTCATGTGTCAAATAATTCACCTTATGAGTTTTAAGCTGGCGAGACGCATAGGCCACTACCTTACCCTCTTACATCAACACCCATCTCAAACCAACATGTGATACATCGCTGTAGATAGTGAACTCTTTCCCAGGCTCTGGCTGTATCAAGACAGGGGCCTCAGTCAGCACGATTTTAAGCTTTTCAAAGCTTTCTTGCTGCGCATCAGTCTAGTTAAAAAGTAGACCACTACGTAGCAGCTTAGTTAAGGGTGCTGCAATTAGTGAAAACCCTTCTACAAAACGTTGGTAGTACCCTGCCAGCCTTAGAAAACTGTGGATCTCATATACAGTCTTAAGCTGCTTCCAATCCAATACAGTATCAATCTTTCAAAGATCAACTCTAATCCCCTCAGCAGAAACCACATGTCCCAAAAACGTTACTTCACGTAACCAGAACTTACATTTACTGAACTTGGCGTATAGTTGCTTCTCTCGCAAAATCTGTAGAACCACTCTGAGGTGTTCATCGTGCTCAACCTCAATCTTTGAATACACCAGTATATCATCAATAAATACTATCACAAACCGATTCAGATAGGGCTGGAACACTAGTTCATCAGATCCATAAAAGCTACTAGTGCATTCGTCAGTCCAAATGGCATCATTAGGAACTCGTAATAATCGTATCGAGTCCTAAATGCTATCTTATGCACATCAACCTCCCTAACTTTCAACTGATGATATCTTGACCGGAGGTCAATCTTAGAGAAAACTGAAACACCTTAAAACTGGTCAAACAGATTGTCTATCCTCGGTAGGGGGTACTTATTCTTGATGGTCAACTTATTCAGTTTCCAGTAGTCGATACACATACGCATGGATCCATCATTATTTTTCACAAACAAAACCATTGTTCCTCACAGAGACACACCAGGACGGATGAACCCACGATCCATCAACTTTTAAATTTAAGCCTTAAGCTCCACAAGCTCCTTTGGTTCTATTCTATAGGAAGCGATGGACACCGGAGCTATTCCAGGAAGAAGCTCAATCCCAAAATCCACTTCTCTATTCGGAGGTAACCCCGGTAGCTCTTCTAGAAAAACGTTTGGACAGTCCTTAACTGTCCTGATATCCTTCACCGAAGAACCCCTAGAATTTGAAACGCTAATGTAGGTCAAATATACCTCACATCCCTTTCGAACTAACTTTTCGACTCTTAATGCAGAAATCACATTTGATAAGTAGTTCTGACGCTCCCTAATTACGACTACCTCGTCTTCCCCCTCAATTCTCAAAACAACCCTCTTAAACGCACAGTCCAGACTCACTCGGTGCTTAACTAACCAGTCCATTCCCAGTGTCATATCAAATTCTCCAAAAGGCAATTCTATCAGATCAGCCAGGAAGATAGCCCCTTGAACCTCCAAAAAGACATCTCTAAATAATTTATTCACCTTTACTGATTGCCCCAACGGACTCAGTACAGTAACCTCACTCATAGTACTCTCGACCAGTAAACCCAAGTTTTCAAATACAGTACAAGCTATATAGGAGTAAGTGGATCCTATATCTATAAGGGCAGTATAGGGTACATTATAAATAAAGAACGTACCCGTGATGACATCCGGAGCATCTCCATCCGCTCAGCAACGTGCAGTATAAACTAAAATTAACTGTCTTGCCTCAGCATGACCAACACCTCTGCCCGGGGCTCTTTGACCACGACCCAACCTATTACCACCTCCACGACCTCTCGAAGGCTGCTGAACCGCTCTCAGTAGTAGTGCAGTACCAGTACCCGATACTTGCATCTGATCAGATCTTCGCGGACACTCCCTAATACGGTGCTCCAAAGAACCGCACCTTAAGCATGCTCCAGTCTTTTTCCAGCACTCACCGAGATGGTGTCTACCACAATCAGTACATGGCGACTGTCTAGTAGCAGTATTAGGAGCCCAAAATCTGATCGCCCCATCAACTTTGGCCTTTTTCTTAGGCCTCTAAATGAAAATTGAGGGCTCCAAATCCGTCTTGGTCCTATCTCTCTCTCTCTGTTCTGGTGCTCAGCACGCTTCATTTTCTTGGCGATTTTTGCCTTATCAACCAAAGTAGCAAAGTCTCACTCTCTCTGTGGAGCTATCAGAACCCTCAGATTATCCTTAAGGCCATCCTCAAAGCAAGCACATCTCTTGTACTCAGTCGCCACCATACCTCGTGCATAACGGCTTAGTCGTAGAAATTCGGCCTCTTACTCAGCTACCGGTCTATCCCCCTGAATCAGATTCAAGAACTCTCTCCTGTTGGCATCCACATAACTGACACCCACATACTTTCCCTAGAAAGCGGTCTTAAATAGTTCCCGGGTCAGTCGATCGGGCTGAGTGCCCTCCTTAACTGTAGGCCACCACTGGTAAGCCTCATCTATCAGCAGTCACACTGTACCCTTTAGTTTTTGCTCGGGGGTGCAGTCTAAATCGTCCATAATCCTTTTTGTGGCATCGATCCAGTACTTAGCCACGTTAGGGGCAACTCCAGCAATACCCCTGAAAATCTTAGCTCTATTAGACTGGAGTCATTCCGTAACTGACCTTCGGCCTCTAGCTCTAGTATTGGGCCCAGCGACCCTCTCCAAAATTAGTAACATAGCTTGGGACAATGCATCATCCCCTGTCGTACGATCATGAGACCTAGATCTAGCCTCAGTCTCCAGCGAAACAGACGTCTCACTAGTATCCAGATTAGGTAGGTTACCAGAAGATGAAGGCCCAGCTCGAGCCCCTTTACGGCCTCTACCAGAGCCTCTTGTACCCTGTTCGTGAGTACCTCTAGTGCTCATTGTCTAATTGCATTTTATCTATATTAACAGTTTTATGCATCAGTTTATAGTTCCAGTATTTATTAACAGATATTTTATGAAAACAGTATCAGAAGTGTATAGCTTGTTTCGTACATTGCAGTGTCTATCAGTGTCTATGGGTTTGACGACAGTATCAGTATACACTAACTTGAGTTTTTCCAGCACAGTTTATCCAGAGTAGTCTTGGTATATACTATCTATAGAATTTCAATTTATAAACAAATAACAGTTTAAAGGACTTACAGAATCGGCGCCGGAGACTCGATATACCACAAATTTGCAAAACATTTCACATCATTTTAAAAAATTCAGTTCCTAGATAATCGAATCTTAAAAACCCAAATCTACAGCCGAGTTTTGTAATCTGGCTCTGATACCACTAAATGTAACACTCCCAATCTGGCCTAGACATTATGGTTGAATCTGGCGATGTCACATGGTAGTGTTTTTCGAAACAGTGAGTTGTCGTCAAAAACTTATTTTCAATATTTTATGTTAATTCTAGGACGTTTCATTCATTTTCAAAACGTAATTCATTATCACAAAGTTATACTCTTTCAAAACATTATTAATTTTCAAAAGGTCACTTATTGCGGAAGCTTTTTAAAACAGTTGCGTATTTGAGTGAATTCTGTTAAAACATTTTTTTTTGAAAACTCGATTAAAAATCCTAAATTAAAAATTTAAATCCACAATAGGCCATTATTACAGTAAAATACCCTAAGTTAACTTTAAAGAAAAATCTAATTAAGTACAAAATAGTAAAAAGGGTCGTGTGGCCACCACTCAGTCCTCCGCCGCTCCGATCCGCCTAAGTCTGGGGATTACTCATATAAATAAATCAGAAGGAGTGAGTTTATGTAAACTCAGTGTGTAATCCCTATGCAAACAAGCAAATAGCATCCAGATTACCACAGTCTGGGCCTAAGCCTTTTTCAGTAACAATACCAGTCCAGCTTGGGCCTTAGCCCATCTCAGTACGGTAACAATAACAGATATGCAGTCACAAAAATCCTACCCAACCAGCCTCTACACCCCATCTCCGTCCAACCCTACACTCCATGTGGGGATATAATCAACCCACCAATCCCTACACTCCAAGTAGTACCAAATGAGGCACTAGACAGTAGTTTGCAGCTGAGCTGCCAGTAAGTTAGGCTCAAAGCCTTTCAGTACACTTCCTTCGATCAATATCAAACTCCAACCCGATGCAATGTAACATACAATTATGTCATGCGATCTCATAGTAACAGTTCATACAATATCAATTTAGTGAAATATTATCACGCTCAAACACTTATATACGTGTAACAGTCATTCATTCATTTTATACAATTAGGGGTCTAGGAAACTTACTAACCCTACCATAGGTTCACAGTCGTCTCGGGCAACCCGTGCAACCTTAGCAACAAAACAGTGAAAATAGGTTCACACGCCCATGTCGTCTGCCCGTGTGGGCCCACACGCCTGTGTGGCCTATACGGCCTAAATTGGCTTGGTCGTGTGGATCACATGGCCTGGCCTAGAATCCCACATGCCCGTGTTGTTTACCCATGTTGGCCTACACGTCCGTGTGGCCTACACAGCCCAAATGGTCGAGCCAATGTGTCACACACGGCCTCTTCTAGCCATTGAATGGCCATGTCATGCGCGTACGGCCTGGCTTGTCGATCACATGCCCGTGTACCGTCACACGACCTATGTTCACCCACAAACACTCGATTAATTGCATATCAATCGACTTTAAAACTAACCCTATTCAATACTATTATCCACTAAATCGCCAGTCACCTACCTTGTTTGAACAATCGAACCCCTACACACTTAAATCGCTGGAAAAAGATGATCACCAACTCATGGGTTATTACCTGCAATCCAGTCGAAACCCCTATTAACGAATATCTACAAGAACGGTTTAAGCGAAATCGAATACCAACTTACCGAAGCACAAACCGTAGAATAGAAATTGAACAATAACTCGGCAGAGAGAAATAAAGCAATTATGATTCGGCTAAGGGACAAAAGTAAATACACTCGCAAATTTGGCAGCAAAAGAAGAGTTTGAGGAAGAAAATAGCAGCAAAAAGGAAAGGGAAAAGAACAAAATTCGGCAGAGGGTTTTTGGGAAAAAGAAAACAAAACCCAAGTTTTGGGAAAAGAATCATTCAGACTTAGATATTCCCTCAAGCCCATATTTTTCTCCTAATATCACTCTCTCACTCCTATAACCGTCCACTAGCATCAAAATTTTACTAACACACAAACATCTACACGACACAAGCAGTAAAAATAATTCCTCTTGATCGCGTAGAGATGCAAACCCCAGACCTCCAGCCACTTAACACTCCACTTAACCACCAGACCAGTAAGCCCATTCTGACATATTTTACCAACCTTTATCTATAAGTCTACTGACTAAAGATAAGGCTTTAATCACTTAAACAAAAATTTTACTCAAAGTAAGGCTTGAACTTGGGACCTCCCACACACACCCAGAACACATAACCGCTAAAATTGACAAATATTTATGTCCACAAACATACGAAAATAGAATAATATATAAGGGATTTTTGGGGCGTTACAATAAGGCCATATATATATATCAAAATGTATCTAACACAAGCCAATCAAATGGTTAATCACAACAAAACATTTACGTTCCATCCTTGGCCAATTAACCTATACATCTTATAATATCCAAAATAATTTACTATATATATATACTGAAATGGGATGATGGATAGTGTGATGTATCTCCCCCAAGCTTCCAACCCAAACGAGCTTTCAAATTACTATAAAATAGAGAAAATGAAACAAAGCATTTAATGCTTAGTAAGTTCATATGACTTGGAATTTAACTTACCACTTCATCACAATTAAGGTAAGCATTCAAGGCATATTCAAACCAAATTGGCCAAAAGCTCTAACACATGTCCTTATCACCCATGTTAGTCATGTATTTCATATGAATATCAAGAAAACATGTATGAGCTCATCAATAATCACATTTCTATGTACATATACTTTCCACATCAAGTGTCAATATAACATGTACAAATCATATCCATGTATTTCAAGTATATACCCATAATAATTTGTCTCGAATTCATACTGTCTCATGTCAAAACTATGCCCGTTGAACCATTTAAATGTAGTTGGATACATGGGTAGTACACACAAAGTGCACAAATCTGTAATTCGTCAATTCATATACAGGTATACCCATACGAGCACATAATCGGGAAGCTCTTCTAAGCCATGTAACAGAAAGCTTATGTGAGCTACATAACGGGAAACTCTTACGAGCCAATTATCAGAAAGCTCATACGAGCCATAAACGAGAAGCTCAAGAGAGCCAAATTCAAAAAGCTCAAGAGAGCTAAATTTAGAAAGCTCATACAGGCCATTATCGAGAAGCTCTGGAGAGCCATTAATCGGGAAACTCATGAAAGTCAATTATCGGGAAGCTTCGGAGAGCCATTAACTAGGAAGCTTGTGAGAGCCAAGTATCGAGACGCTCATAAGAGCTATAGTGTGTCTGCAACACATGCAAGATCACAACCAATCGGGAACCCTTAATGACAATGTCATTTGTATCCATCGAATTTTTTAGGTTCAAACGGGCCTTGGTACTTGTCATATTTCTTCGGATATGTGATCAATGTTTATACATGGCAATCATACATTTCAAAATCATAAAATTCAATTTAAACACATAAACATACAATTTAGTTATACGAACTTACCTCGACAAGTGTTCGTGGATTGTAAGCTATTAATCTGATACTTTTTTTTCCTCTATCCAATTCTGTACCAGGTCTACCCAAATCTATACGAATGAATTTAACTCAATTTAAAACAATTCACACTCAATTTAGTCCAACACACATCTTTGAAAAAATTACTATTTTGTCTCTATACTTTTAATTAATTACGATTTTATCCCTAGGCTCGAAAAATGAAATTCATGCAATTTAATCCTTATTCCAAGCCTAGAAAATTTTCATGTATCTTACTAGCAGCCCATGTATTTCATAAAATTCAAAATTTTTTCATGAATTGTCCATCTTTTCTATTTAGTCCCTAAATCATAATTTCATCAAAGTTCTCTTTACAAAAGTTGTTTATCTTTCAACAACCTTTCATTTTCTACAATAAAACTTCATAATTCAACTATATTCATCCATGGAAAAACCCTATTACTTTGATAGTTTTACGAATTAATCCCCAAGATAGTTAGATTAAGCTATTATGATCTCAAAAACATAAAAAATCATTAAAAATGAGACAAGAATACATACCTAATTAAGTCAAATAAGTTTGCTTGAGCTCAACTATCATGGCTAGGGTTTCCATGTTTTATTTTAAGAAAGATGATGAAAAATGATGATATTTTATTAATTTATTCATTTATCATCTTTTATTTTATCATCTTTCCAATTTAACCCTTTACTTTTCTTAAATTTTCAATAATGAATAATCATCCTTATCTACTAACTCCTCTAAATAGTCCATTTTCCATATAAGGAACTTCAATTTTCAATTCCATAACTATTTGGTACCTTTAGCTACTAGAATTCAACTTTTGCATTTTATGCAATTTGGTCCTTTTTATCAAGCTAGGTGCGTGAACAGTAAAACTTCTTAATGAAATTTTCAAACGATATTTCTATCATACTATAAACCATAAAATAATATTAAAATAATTTTCTTCAGACCTCAGATTTGTGGTCCCGAAACCACTGTTCTGATTTCACTGAAAATAGGCTATTACAGGAGTATTTATAATTTATTGACTTCATGCGTACAACATGTAAATCAATACAATCTCATGCTGAAATAGAAAGTTTTTTTCTCATAAGTAATGATTTAGCTATTAGTTGGAGACATTTGATAAACAATTCAGCTAAATCATTTTGTGTGTGAACATAAGCTTAGGATGTTCAACTTTTATCCCAATTGACATGCAATAATCATTGAAAACTTGGGATGTAAACTCACCAACATTAGCAAGATGAATTGTTTTAGTTGCATAATCTGAAATTAATCATTTAAACAAGCAATATCACAAACGACAAGTTGCAAGTTGATAATGTATGTGATTATTTTGTAGATGCATGTACCAAAATCATATAATATCAAAACCATCGACATAGTGGATGAATGAGCCCATTTCATTTCAAAAATGCAAGACATTAAATATCAACTTTAGCTAGTGAGTTTCTAATAACCAATTTTTATTGAGAACAAGCAACAGATGAGAATTCTTTAAATTAAGGAATCTTATGATTCTTTAATGGATGTCCATATGAATTCTCAATTAATTTTTGCATCATATACCAGGATGGTCTAACTGGTCATGCCAAGTAGTAAACACATTTGTATTAGTGAACTTCTGGTTTACTTTAACATGTGTTTCAATTGCACTAAATTGTAACAAATTGATAATTTTATTATCATTCATTTTAATTTGTATCCGCATATAAGTACTATTGTGACATTTACTACTGGAAATGTCTAAATCAATGTGAAGTCTATAATGCCACCAGGTTAATAAATATAATTTCCAAATAATTATATGCAGTATTTGCTTCAGGGAATATGCCAAAATCTTTAAATGCCCAAAAATCTATTAATAGAAAACTTTGAGAGTGGATCTTATTTTCTAGATGTACAACAAGTACATAACCAACGACTTTTCATACGTAAGTTTTCTCTCTTGCAAGTTCTCATCAGTAATATTTTATCATGTAATTTTAATTGAGAACTTATTCTGAATACTGTAGAGTTATACTCACAGTTTTTAAAAAAACTTGCAACTTTAGGTGCATCCAACCATAATAAGCTTTAGATAGAATTATCATATTCTACTGCTCATAAGTATATCTTTCACAATCAAATATTTTGTTTTCAACCCTTCAATATGAATGATGACAAAAGAATATCACAAAAGATTAAAAAATAAATATAAATTAATAACCCAATCCCCTTTTTTATTCATATGAAATTTAATATTTTCCTCATTCACAATCTCAATATAAGATCCATTACAAATAAATTTTAAAAGTAATGTATTAACCATCATAAAATTTTTGCTTTTTAGCTAATGATATATTAGCTCTTCTAGAGCTTTCAACTAATTTTGTGCTATCAAATATTGGAATAATATTTGTTTGTTTCAATACCAAATAAGATAAATATTTTCTATCTATAATGATAAAATTCATTACTACATTTTCATATCATTTTTCAAAGATATTAACAGAAACAAAATATTTGGGCATACGCCACATATGTGGCCAATAATATTTCATATCACATTCATAACATAAGTTATCTTTACCCATTGAAAAGTTATCTTGAGATTTACTAGGATGAACTTATAAATGTCTCAATAGATTCTTTATTTTATAATCACCATCGCAAATATGCGTGGATTTTAAATTAGAATCTATCATTTATATTGTCATGATTAGTCTTCAATTATAGTAAATATAATATAATAAATAAAATATAGTAAAATATACCTGAAGATCTTTAACATCATCATCACCACCTTGACAAATCTATTCTTTACCCATGCTTGTACAATTATAAATTAAAGATCAAGAAAAAGAACCACAATCCATTCTGAGATTGAATCTTTCAACATCCTGAATATGAAGTTGTACAGGAGAAAGTTTAAGATGAAAAGGAATTTGATTTGTGGGATGACTTCGAAAGATTTTGAAAAAAATAGAAAATCATCGTGCTGATAATGTGTTATAAAATAAAAAGAGACAGAGAGAATAAAGAACAAAGAAAATACGAAAGCAATAAAAAAATGTACTTTATTGACCAAAGGGATGATTTACAATACTTCATCAGAGTCTCTGTTTGTAGATATCTAATTCTAATAACTATTAAAATTTAAAGTATATTAAAACATTATCTTAATCATGATAAGCGAATACTTAATAAAATATTTATAACACTCTTGAATTTTACAAAAATGCTTTTTGACAAAAAAAAATTTTATAAACGCAGAAATTAAAAAAATACTTTTTAACCCAAAAATACTTTTGGGATAAGATTATTACTAAACAAGATACTTTTCAAATTTTCCAAAAAAATACTTTTAGAAAAAAAATATTTTGTAAAAGCAAAAGTTAAAAATTAACTAACTCAAAAATATTTTAAACCTAAAAACACTTTAAAAGAATAATGCTACGTAATTATTAATTAATTTTGAAGAGCGTGGATATGGTGGAGAAAATCATTTGAAAATTAAATTTGATATTGTTATCATATTCGTAAAAGTCATAAGTTGTTTTTTTTTTTTTTTTTGGTGTTCGGATAGTGCAAAGATCAAATTGGAGTAGCTTAAGGAAATGATATTTATGAAAATTTTCTGGGGAAAAGAACACTGTTCACTTTGAGGAACACCGATTACAGACAATACATAGGTAACCCTAAAGCGATTTTCCATTGTTGTTATTAATATTTGATTGGATTATACCATTTCAGAATCTGAACACTCAACTCTCTAAATTTTATTTGCTTAGAAGCAACTTGCATCTGCAGCCTGATGACTCTCTGATCGCCCCATCAACTGCAACTCTTTTTTAGCATAAATCTCCAATAAAAAATCCCTACGCATCTGAGCCTTACCCCCACCACTGCTACCGCTAGGCGCCATGGTTGACTTCTTAGCCACTGCTGTACTGCTTCTATTCACTGCTGAAGTTGACAAACCATTGCACACAGATTGATTTGATGTCGAAACGATTGAAGATATGGGTCTTGCAGCCACGTTAAAAACCGATGGTGATAAAGCCCATATTTGAGGCGATGATGGCTGTTGGTTACCTAGTCGCCCATTAGCAGCGCCCGTTGCGGTGGTCTGTGGGATCATCCAAAACGCATTTGCTGGTATCATCATTCCAGTATTTCCAACCACCCACACTGGCACCAGTCCTTGCGGAGTAACTGGAGCCAGCCCTGAAGCTTGCGTCACTAAGTGTTGTTGATTTGAAATTGCAAATGGATTCCCATCATTTCTATCGCAAAATTCGCTTTTCGTCGGACGCTTCCTTTTTTTTTAGCACCACCGTCGTCGTCTATTTGGTTATTATTGTTTTTGTTATTGGAAGCGTTTGAGCCCGACGTTGTGGGAATCTTGAGGGTACCACCGACTGAGACAGCGATGGCAGGAACGGTGCCGGTACCGGTAGTTTCTGATAGCTTGTTCAGCATGTTCAAGGAGCCATCTAATGGTTTCTCCATCAGATTTATGGCCGAGTTCACGAGTCAGCTGGAAGATCCTGGCGGCGAAAGTGGCGGGTATTCGAATTCTTCGACCGCGGCCCTCGACTTTTGTATGACGGTCCTTGGTGGAGGAGCGTTTAACAGTGGGTAGAGGCCGCATGGAAACAGGGACCACCCCGATAAGCGGCAGAGGGTGGGAGTCTATTGGCTCTTCTTTAAATAGCATAATCTGAAACGCTGAGTTTTCACAAATTTTCTCGGTGGCAGCGTTAGGTTCTCCAGCACTGGTGCTAAGATCAGAGGTGCCTCCGTCGTCGTCAAGATCCATTTCCTGAAACTGTGTGAGTGTTACCTTCTAGGCAGGAAATCAAAGGGAAAATATTTGTTGCTTTTTTGTTTGTACATGGAAATTGAGAAGAGGTCAGATCCAACTCAGAGCATTATTATTTATAAAGGGAAAATGAAATGAATAGAATAAAATAAAATAACGTATAACACAACAAAGACAATCTATACACTGTTCTCCTCTTTCTGGGTTTCAGTTTCAGGGGTACAGAAACCAACGGTAGTGATTGCAATAAAGTGACAGGTGTTGGACCCCCAATTCATGACCACTGTGATGATCAGCTGGTTCCAAGCACAGGGATAGGGATAGGTGGTCTCTACCCTCAACCAATAGAATTGGGAGTGGTGTCAGAGATTTGTGTTTGTGGGTTAAAAAATTGATTTAATTGGCCAAAGCTGCCTATGTAAGGTGGTTCAAGGACTACCCACTCAAGATAAAAATTCCCCGTCCTTACCGCCACTATAAGAAAGCTTATTAGGATTAACCAAGAATTAATAGAACTCAAACTCCAAAATCATGCACTAATTAGTTTTGTTTTGGATTTTAATGGATTCATAAAACTTTAATAGACTTGGTTTTAATGGGGTGGGGTGGTAAGATTAAAAAACTATGATGATAAAGATTAATTATGAATTCGGAGCTAGTTAAAGTATCAATGTGGAGAATGATTTTGTATTGATTAAAAATGTACTGAATCAAATTTTTTTTAAAATTTTTAATAATTTTTAAATCGAACTCATTAGACTTATCAAACCAATAAATTGATGATTTGGTTGGTTAAACCACTAGTCTGATTCTAAAATATTGTTATTATGTTAAATTATGTTAATAAATTATTGATGTGATATTTTAAAATAAACAAATACTAACTTGATAAGCATGTAACAAAAAAAAGATGATGTCATAATGAATGTAAATTTATTATTTTTTAATTGTTGCAATATTTTGAAATAAATAAATACTCATTTAGTATTCATATAATAAAAAAATGATGCTTTAATGAAACTAAATTTAATAGAAAAATTTTAACAATATTAACACCTGGACTTGCTTTTTTAAAATCCAAAAAGTAAAGGAATTAAATTCTTTGAAATAAAAGTAGAGAATTAAATTCCAAATGTACGAAGGGTATAAGAACCTACAACATATTAACCTAATTATTATGGTAGTGAGATATAGTGATGAAATTAAAATCATTAATGCATTGTGTTTGGATTTAAAAGTAGCTATCGAGGTCTTGATACTATTAGTTAAAGCTAACATCTTGGTGATTTGGCACCTAAATTCTAAATTCGAGTCTCATTATGTGCATTTGAGGTGTGCGAGGGTCTAGAATCCAAAATGTTTGGGTTTGCCATTAATAGATTTTTGTTCAGTTCTTTATTTGTTGTGCTTTGTAGTTACTTTTTTTTTTTGCTCTAAAAAACAGCTGACATTCATTAAATAAAATGGTCAAAAACAGACAACACTAAACACACCAAAAGTAACTGAAAAGAAAAAAAGAAAAGTTAAAGACACACAAAACAAAGAAGCTAAAGCACATAGAGAACCCAAAAACTAGAAGAAGAAAATCAAACACATCCAACCCTAAAACACCAAAACAAACACCAACTAAATCGTTCCTCTTCTCCCCAAGACCCAGTGAAAGTCGAGAGAAAAGAAAAACCAGCTTTGAAGAAACCAAAATGGAGATTCCAAAAACTTCAAAGCTCATAAACACCGGCGGTTCTAGACCAACCAATCCTCCGCTACCAGAATTTCAACAGAAGTTGGCACCTCTTCAACCCAGAAGCATGGTGAAACCCGCTGTCGCCCTTCTAATGCTAAAGTATGAACCGCCCGATTCGCACCTCTCGGAATAAATTGGTAAAACACCTTATCCAGTTGCCTCTCAAGCCTTCGAATATTCTGAGAGATTGGCCTTAGAATAGATCTATCTTCCTTATATAGTGTTAATTTCTTAATGATCGTAAGGGAGTCTCTTTCCAAAATAACCATCTGAAAACCCATCTCAATCGCAAAAAGGATCGCGCGTTCACAGGTCCTGGCTTTCGCAATAAACGCATCAGCAATTCCTTCATAGGGTTAAGTACATGCACCCATAATTAAACTGAGTTCATTACGAGCAAGAACAACCACAGTAGAGGTAAAAGAATCGATTTGAAAAATTGCATCAAAGTTAAGCTTAACAAACCCAACTTTTGGGGGTTGCCACAACACAGACGCACTATGCGTTGACTTGACCCCTGAACTAAAACACAAGTTCAACTCATAAACATAACCTTGTACAAAAACCTCGAGATCTAGCGGAGAAAACTTTAGGCCTTCATGAACCACTTGATTACGTTTAAACTAACAGGACCATAAAGAAATAACCAACAACTTTCTAGTATTTTCATCTACTGATAAAAACATGTTTACTAACTGGGTTTTTCCATCCAAGGTATTGGTGTTGCAATAAAAAAAAAGATTCAAAGACTGCCACAGTTGTCGCAAAACACTGCAGAACCACAGTAAGTGACCAGAATCCTCCGACACCTCTTGACATAGAGGGTAAACATCATCAACGTGTAATCTGCGTTTGTTTAAATTACCATAATGGGGCACATAGTCTTTGATAAGACGCAAAAAATGAATCTTTAGTTTAGAAGGAATCTGTAAGTCCCAAAGCAATTTGTAGAACTTTTTGTAATTGGCTGTAAGGTCTTGATTACATTCAGAATGTTGCCTTGTTGTTGTAAGTAAGACCCGATACCCACTCTTCACCGAATAGTCTCTCGTAGCCTCGTGATGCTACACTAACGTATCCTGATCTCCAAAGTTTGCAAGGGGAATGTTTAGAATGCAAGTAGCCTGCACTTGATCAACAATCTGACCAAGGACTTCCTTATTTTAGGTACCCAAGTTGGCATCAAATAATTGATTAACAATAGTCCAATTAATATTGATGTCCTGAACTAAAATTCTACTATTACCAGGTCCAGGCAGCCAAGGGTCATTCCATATATTTACAGCCACACCACTACCGATACGCCAAATCACACCTTCTGAAATCAGCTCTCAAGCACTGTACAAACTTCTCTAGGTAAATGAGGGGTAATAACCAATTCTAGCTGACAAAATATCAGAAAAAGGATAATAACGAGCTTTAAATACTTTAGCAAAAAGACAATCGGGCTGCGATAACAACCGCCATACTTGCTTAGCTAACAGTGCTTTGTTGAACAAAAAGAGATCCCGAAAACCCATCCCGCCTTTAGTTTTGGGTGCACAAAAATCGCTCCAAACACTCCAATAAATTTCCCTGGCCGATTTGTTATTAGACCACCAAAACTTATTCAAAATTAACTCTAACTTTTGACAAGGTTTTCGGTAATGCAAAACATTGCATAACATACATTGGGATTGCTTGGAAAACCACTTTAATGAACACCTCCTTACCTCCCATCGAAATATACTAAAGGCTCCAGTTTTCAATCCTCTGTCTGAATCTATCCACAAAATTGGCAAAAGCCCATCTCTTATTTCTCCCAACCATCATTGGAAGACCCAAGTATTTCTCCGAATTTGTATCCACCCGAACTTTCAAAATGTTGGTAATCGCATCCCTCACATTTTGACTCACATTCGCCCGATAATAGATAAACGATTTGTCGAAATTAACCTATTGCCCTGAGATTAGTTCATATTCGTTTATAATATTAGGAACTACATGTGCCCCATCCACCGAGGCATCACCAAAGAGGATGTAATCATCGACAAACAACAAATGATTAATCGTGAGGTTATCCCTTCCAATTGGTGCACCTAGCATGGTTCTTTTCATTTTAGCCTCGTTCAGCAATAAAGAGAGCCCTTTAGCGTTGATTAAAAAGAGGTAATGACTAAGCGGGTCGCCTTGTCTCAATCCCTTTGAAGGGGAGAAACAATCACTAATGTTGTCGTTGATACCTATCATATATGAAACCGAAGAAACACATCGCATAATGAGGACAACCCAATCAGAATGGAAACCTAATTTCAGCATCATTCCCGCTAGGAAATCCCATTCAACTCGATCGTATGCCTTACTCATATAGGAAATCCCATTCAACTCGATCGTATGCCTTACTCATATCGAGTTTTAGCGCAAAATAACCTCTTTTGCACTTCTTTTTCATTTTAAGAGAGTGTAAAACCTCATAAGCAATTAAGGTATTGTCCGATATGTGTCTCCCTGGGATATAAGCCCATTGGGCTTCATCAATACATACCTCCAGCATGGCACTCATCCTATTCACCAAAACTTTCGAGATGATCTTATAAATCACATTACATAAACTTATAGGTCAAAACTGAGACAAGTTCTTTGGTTTTCCGACTTTAGGGATTAAAACTATATGCGTTTTATTGATTTCACCCATATCAAACTCTCCCAACAAAGCATACAAATAGTACTGAGAAATATTAACTCCCATGATATGCCAGTACTTTTGAAAAAACATAGCTGGAAAACCATCTTTACCTGGAGACTTTAGAGGTGCCATAGTCTTTACGATATGCCAAATTTCATCCTCTGTAAACGGCTAGAGCAACTCATCATTCATGCTTGCAGAAATTCTTTGCTCAACCAAACCAAGCAGTCTGTCATCATCTCCAGCTGCTGAAGCAATGAAAATATTACCAAAATACTTTAAAGCGACATGCAACAAGTCCTCTATTTGTGAAACCCACCGACCGTTTTCATCTTCTAACCCCACAATCCTATTGCGATAATAACGAGAGGTGCCCATTTTGTGAAAGAAGCTAGTATTTTTGTCCCCATTTTGAAGCCAATTCACCTGCGCACGTTGGGCCCAAAAAATCTCCTCTTCGTCGACTTCCAAATTCAATCCTAACTACACCTCCATAATTTCTGACAAAACTGTATCAAAAGGTTCCTGAGCATAGAGATAAACCAGCCGTTTCTCCAAAGCCATTTTATGATACTTTTGATTATGAATTTTTGAACGGCTCTATAAATAAAAATGTTTCCCCGCTGCAGCTAGCTTATCAAAGACACTAGACAAAGAATCTGCCCAGGCATGTCTAACAATATCTTCAAAAGATTGGTCAAGGCACCATTTTGCTTCAAATCGAAAAGGCTTGACCCCCATAAATGTACCACATTTCAGATTGTCAATCGTATTCATAAGGATTGGACAATGGTCCGAGAATGAGTGACCTAGGTGCGTAAGAGAGTAGTTTGGAAAAAGAGACATCCAACTCAGACTCGCAGTACCCCGATCAAGCCTCTATGGGATGTTAGTAGACCGAAAACGTCCTCTTTCCCAAGTGAACCATCGACCAACAAACCCTAAATCAATAAAACTACATTACTCTAAGATATTTTTAAAATTGCCCATTTGTCGCTCAGACCGTAGATGACCCCCTTTTTTCTCAAATGAACTTGAAATCTCATTGAAGTCACCCATCACTAGCCAGGGTGTAGTTTGGTCAGTACCCAGTTGGTGAAGAAGCTCTCATGACTTCCATCGAAATCGCTCATCCGGATTTCCATAAAAACCCGTGAATCTCCAAGTGTCACCATTTTCATAATCGTGGATGTCAACATCCACATGGAACTGTGAGTAACTCCGAAGAGAAACCAACGAACTACCTGTCCAACCCAGAGATAATCATCATTTTGACCCAATAGCACCAATATCAATACCGTTAATAAAACCACACTTCAATCTAACCGATTCCATCTTTTTAGCAGATAATTTTGTTTTCATTAAAAATAAAATTCGGGGATTAATGGCCCGTAATTTATTCCGGAGCCTATTAACGTCCGTGATCTCCCCAAACCACGGACATTCCAGCTAAGGATCTTTATTGTGGTCGGTTGCTCTGACCTGCAGAGCTAGCCGATATATCAACAGAGTCATTACCCTGTAAATGCATGGAAATGTTTGCAATCCTTTGGCGTTTCTTGCCTTCCACTGAAATTAGCGGATCACTTTCATCATCTGTTGGGAGTTTCATAGCCTTGGTCCCACAAATGGCCCGACCAGTATCCGTAGTCAGCAGATTCGACCCATAGCAACCCTTAGAATTAGCATTCTAGAACCGTATCCAAGGGGAACCAAATTAGGATTTGGATAGTCTTCAGACGATTCCCTCCCCCAATTATGCTCAAATACCTTATCATCATCAGAATTATTTCCTCGAAAATTTCTTTCCTTATTCAACTCACTCCAATCTGAACCATCTGCGTCCCGCAACCACTTGTTAGCCGAGACTGATCGTCGTCGTGCCACCGCCCTTAAGGTAATATCCCATCTAAAAACAATTTTAGAAGATTCAATACTGGTGCGAAACGGGCAAAAACTTTCACCATGCCCCAGTTTGCCACAAATAAAGCAAAACAGGCTAAGCTTTTCGTACTGAAATCTGGCATAGATAACTCTATCAGTTCCAATAAGAATTTTTTTTTCTTTTTTTTTTTGTTTTAAAGGCTTTGACACTTCCAAACGAGCCTTAATATGCATATAGGTGTGAAATCCCCTTGACGAAAATGACGTATCATAGTCCAGAAACTGACCTAAAAAATTCCCAAACTGCTCAGCCATACTAACCGTCATTAAACCCGGAGGAAGATCATGAATCTGAACCCAGAAATCAGCCAGATTTAAGGGGACTAACAAAGGATTCTCTCCCGATTGAATCCTATGAAGCAAGAGTAAATGGTTATTAAAAAACCAAGGTATGCCCAGAAGCACCCTTTGGATATCCACCTCGTGGAAGAACTGAAAGAGGAACCGTTTGCCCCCCAAATCTGAAATACGAATACCTTTGATAGGGTGCTAGAGATCCGCCAAAGTATTTCGAAGTGAAGGGAAATGAACGACGCTATCAGTTAAATAGCGACCCACCAGACAAAGGGAATAAACATGATCAACAATCCCTGCGTCCTCCTAGAAAGCCTCCTCTTCCTCATTAAGCAAATTCAAATTAGCCAATGCTTCTTCCATAACCAATATGAGAAAACCGAAAAAACCTTAAGAAAAATCAGAAACCCGTGTCAAAAGACAAACGAAACCTTCGTGTCAAAAGACAGGCGTTTTTTTGCTTTGTAGTTACTTGAATTTGTATTTTTACTTTATTTATACTAGTAAAAGTTTACAAAAAAAACATTAAATTTTAAAAAGTACATAAAATCTAGAAAAACAATAGTATTATTTGAGGTTATTTTATCTTTTTATATAAAATTTAAAAAAATATATCTATATTATTATTTAAGAATTTAATTGAATTTGTGTCATTTATCAATCAAATCTCAACTCAGTTGTGAAATTATCAAAAACTTATTATTATTTACAAAACAATAATATTATTTTGAGAGTATTTTTATCTTTTTATTTAAAATTTTGAAAAACACATACATTTTGAAATTTGAACCCCAAATAATATGACTTTACAATTTCAACCAAAATTATTTTTAATTTTTTATAAATTTATTCATCCCATAATCTAATTGAATAAAGCTACCTGAAATGTGAAAATATCCTTCCTCTTAGATTACATTTTTTTTTCCCACCAGAATTTAAGAGGCCATCGTACTGCAACTTAAGTATCAGTGAAAAAGAACTAAAAATGAAGTATATATTTGTGAGATATCATCTAAGGAGATAGGAAAGCCTAATTCATTTGTTTGAAGGAATGGTCTTTATTTTAAATGTTTTTGTCTTTGAATATATATAAATTGTGTAATCAAATTGTTACCGACTGCATACATCAAACATGTTGATTATATAGACTCAGAGAAGCTCAGTTAATGTGACATCCACTTGCATTATAATGGAGCAGTTGGAGTTTTTTTTTTTTTTCTTGTCAGTAAAGATTCGCATTTGATTTTACACAGGATTTGGTAAACCAAAAGAGGAAATCAAAGGGAATAAAGAATAAGATTGGAAGGTATGGGTTATCCTGCTCTTCAACTAAAATCGAATTTGGTCCCCCTGCCTCTGACTATACTTTTGATAATGTGACCATCAAATTATGTTTAGGTTTGGGACAAGTAAATAAACTACTATCTAAATACGTTTAGGCCGTCCAAATACTGAAATTTTCTTGAAAAATGACAAACCCCCATGGGCCATGAGACATGAGCCGGAGCAAGGCCTTGACCGTGCCTTTAATTGTGTGCTTAATGCGGCATCAACCTTCAACCCGAATCTAGAAGTTGGATGGCACCTTGGGCATGCAGCACCATTTGTATGAATGTAAATAAAATCTTATTAAATCTTCAAGAACTTGCCAACTACTCTGTTTTAACACAACTGGCTTACATAACTTATTAGAAGCTAGGGTGGGAAAAACGAGAATAAGCTGAGAAAACGGATTTACTGCTAAATGAACATTTTTTTTCTTTAACATACACATGGAGATAACGCATCTTAGCACAAGCCAAAGCCGCCTTCCTCTCGGTTCTTCAATGTCCGTTAGCAAGGGATCCATTCTCACAGACAGTATAGTCCCCATCCTTCTTTGAATAGAATCTCCGGTACATAGAATCAACTTCGGTGAGGTAGTATGTTCCTGGAGACAAAAGGCCGCAGTCCTTGCTCGTCACAAAATCCTTGGCTCCATATCTATGCTCCATTAGCTTCATTGTCTGAACAAACTTCTCAGGAGGGAACTGCATGAGAAAACCTCTATTACTATCTTTTTCAATACCATTTAGTATTCTACTGTTGTATGTCTCTATCTTTGTAGATATCCAGAAAAGTACATGATATCTGACAAACTTGTAATTTACCTCATGCCTCCACTTCAATTTCCCAGCAACATTCATTACCGTTGCAATGTTTGATAGGCAAAAGGGATGTTGACCTTCATGGAGTCGCAATGAAAACATTGTAGAAGTCAGACCACTTCCATACGAGAACAATATTACCCGCTTTCCAGCCTGCAACATTATTAAATATGTCAGATTTTAAAGGGAAAATGAGCAGATACAGAAGACTTGTCATATTTGGAAAAAGATAAACAACTACCAATTCACTATGTTTGTTGTGAATAAGGGATGCGAATGCAGCATAAAGAGATGCGGTATACATATTGCCAACTTGCTTTGGTATCAAGGTGGTTGGTTGCACCTTTGCATCATAAAGGGACTTTGAAACTTGTTGGGATACCTGCAAATGCATGGTTATAAGCGGCATAAGTAAGAAGTATGAAACAAAGAATTTCAACCATCTATCTATCATGAAAACAAAGAATTTCAACCATCTATCTATCATGAAAGTCTGCACTATCAAATCTTTGAACTGTTTTCAGTTGTGACTAATCTTGATGAACCAAACTAATAAGAATATATTAAACCAGTTGTCCTCACAAAATACACTGATAGTTCAAGTATACCAAAGGAAATAGACCAGATGGCTTAATATAGCTTGTTTTTTGTTCCAAAAATTAGTCAGAAACTATTGAGTTCAAAATAGACCTTCTCAAGATCCCTGCTCTGGTAGCTTTCATCACCAGTCAAATTTGAAAATGGACTCAATTTTCCTTTAGCAATGTCATCAACAGAACTGCAATATCATGTAAACCAGGAAAATGATCAGAATGTGATGAGTCAATCAATAAAATCTCTAAGGGTATCAAGGAAAGTGAAAACCTGGCATTACTCATTGAAGTCATTGAACAACAAACGAGCAAAGCTTTTCTGCACAAGCTGCAACCATTCAAATAGGAAAAAAAGAACTTAGAGAAAGTCCAAAATTCATGAGATTATTTGAAAGAAAGTTCATTGATTTATCCATGACAGCTAAAATTAGCTACCTTGTTATATGGAGAATGGAAAACAATGTGGTCAGCATCAGAAATGGAAAATTGTTTGCCCTCTAGTTTCTCATACCTGCAGCCAAAGATAGATGAATAAGCAGAGCTTAAATAGTCTAAATTTCATATTTGTAAAGGAAAAAAATGCTCCAATTACTTCTGCAGCGACTTACTTGTAACAGAAATACTTATAGCAAGTATCAAGAGCCATGCGATAGCACGTTTGAGAAAGTTTCCCATCAACAACCTACGGATGCATGTCAATAGATAGAACCATTACCCAAATAGGAACTTATAGTGAACAAAAAATGAACTTTAGGTGATTGATATGAGAGTTAAAGGTTTTCTAATGCTATCATACTAAATCCTATTGACTAAAGTGGCATAAACAATATATTCCATAAAAGCAGCAAAACTTTTAAGAGGCAAATTGGTTGCTTACAGGATATTCACTAGCAAGGTTGGGTTTGTAAAAGTCATAGGCATGAGACATATGACTGCCCCTAAATTTGCTTTCAAAAACAATAGGAGCATCAGGCCCTATTAGCATAGCAATTGCAGCTGCTCCTCCAGTTGGCCGAGCAGGTCCTTCTGCATAGACCTGAAAAACAGAACCCCCGGTAAGAAACCAAATAAAGGTAGAGCTTATATAACCAATGAATATGTCTCCATTGTTTATTTATAGTTAAATGTACAGAAATGACTAAAAATAAAAATATCTTACTAATATAAAAGTACAAGCTCAAGAGCAAAATAATGTACATTTGGCCCCTAAAGTGTGCAACAATCATAAGAACAATGTATGAAATTACAGCCCCTTTGGTCCAAAACCAAAACCATGTTGAGTAGTATTTCAAAAAAAAAAGTTATTATTTTATTCGAGACTCGAGTGGGAAAAAGTGAAGGAAATTTTGCAGCCACTTAACATTATTTATAAAGTAACAGTTTAGGAAATGAGCATACCGCACTGTCAGTACAAACAAGAAGACCATATCGTCCATCCCATGAACTACTTTCCACCCAATTGACACAGTTGAATAGAGCTGCAGTCCCTCCATAACAAGCATTCGTTGAGTCCACCCCTTCAATGTCAGTGTTACCACATTTCTGTTTGTTTAACATGAGAAAAGAGCGCATTAGTCAGATAGATTTTCTTTTACCAATCTAGGAGGAAAAAAGATGAAACTATCCTGGAGAAGCGGATTATGATGCTTGGACAGAGTACCTCAAAGATTTGCATTAGGAAAGTCTTAATGGACTTGCTCTTGTCTATCACAGTCTCACTCCCAACTTCGAAACGGCCAATTTGCTTAGGGTCAATCGTATACTTTTCAAGGAGTGAAGTAACAGCAGTCAAACTGCAAATCAAAAACCAAGTTTTACAAAATAAGTGTTCATTTGAGTCATAAAATATACTGAGCGATGCTAATAGAATATGAGAAGTGGATATAAAAGTTAGGAATCAAAACCTCATTGAGATAACATCTTCGACCTCGGTACAAAAGGCCATGCAATCTTGTCCAAGTCCAATGGTGTATTTTCCTTTGCTTGCACCATCACGAGTCTCCAATGCTTCCTGTTTTGTAGTCCAATGGTTATTATTTCCAAAACTAATTTTCAAATAAAAAGGCCATCATTCTACTAATCATTAGAAGAGGTACCACAAAGATACCAACCAAGACAAGTATTTGATACCAGATGATCATAAAAGTAGATTTGAGTGAGGTCCAAAAAAATCCCAATTAACACTAACTGTGGTCCAGGTAAAACCAAAGCTAGTAAAATATTCACAACAAACAATGAGGTAGCAAACAATATACATTTTAACTGTATTTAGATTTCACAAAAACTCAGATATATGTATATGTATATATATATGTATGACCCCATTAACTCGTAAACATAATCACACCCAGAAATATCACATATGAGAAAACTATGAAATCAACTTTTTCATATATACTTTTTTTTTAAAAAGAAAGAAAATTTGCAAGCAATTAGAATTCCTCTCTATCAGTCAAATTTCCCTCAGCTTAAGCAAAATATATATATAATCCTTATTCAGAAGCTCTATTTACTCTCCATTACATAATCTAAGAATCCATCCTTCACCCTTTTTCTCATTTGTCTCAACAACCAAAGAACAAAAAGGAAAACCAAAAACACAGAATTTAAAATTAAAGAAAAATAAAAAGAGAAAGAAATAGAAGAGATTATGCCACCTGTTGAACACAGGTAGGAGGGAAGTAGATTTCCATAGCTAGAACTCCCACATTCTTTGCCATTCTCACTCCAAAGTAAACAGAGAACCGCTATGTCAACAATACAAAAAGGAAGTCTTCTTCTTTATTGATTGAAAAAAATCTATTCTTTTTCTCTTTCTGATGAGTTGATATTGATCCAGCAAGTATCGGCAGAGAATCGATGGTGAGGATGGCATGTGTGAGTGCTTTGGTTTTCATTATTTATAGGCAAATGCAAACTTCATTGATTCGTGCTCCTTTCGATGGCTATTTAGTATTTACCCTCTTTTTTTCACTTATTTACGATTTGCCATCATGTCAGGCTGGATTTTGGTATCCTTTTCCTTTTTAAGCTTTTCAATTCTTCTTTTGTATTTTTTTTGAAAATATGAGATTAAAAACATAATTTTTTATCTATCATCTTATGCAAATTACACATAGATTTTATCATCTTACTCGAATATATTTCAATTATTAATGAAACTAAAAATATATTTGTTATTTATTTTTTATTAAAAAAAGAGTTTGATATCAAATTCAAGACCCAATCTCAATAAAAAATTTATCATTAAAATTTGAAATAATTAATATTTACTCTGACAGTAATGCTGTTTTAATATCTTGCACCAATTTTATTGGTTCACTTTTTTTTTTCGGAGAATAAACCAAATTCTAGTACACAAAAGGAAAACAAAATCCAAACTGGATTAGTTGGTTGACCGGTAGGTTGTCAGTTATTCCTTCAAAGAGGAGCCGCTGAATATTTTTATATGATATACATTAAAAATAACATATATATAAACATAAAATAAATAGTATTTTAGACATAATTATAAATTATAAACACGATTTTGATGTTGAATTTCTCAAAAATGTGGGTATTAAAAAAATACAAGATTAGGTCATTTTTTTGAAAAATTATGAGAATAAGTTGATTCTACGAAACGTTTCCAGTTGGAAGCGTTTTTAATTGATTTACAGAAAAGCGCATCTAGTTAGAAGCATTTTCAGCATATTTACCGGAAAACGCTTCCAGCTAGAAACATTTTTTGCCACATAAGTTGAAAACGCTTCCAATTAGAAGCGTTTTCCTTTTTTTTTTATGGTTAGAGTTTAGTGTTTTTAAAGTAGGGTTAAGGTAAGGTTAAGGTTTTGTAATTTTTTATATTTTTAAAATTTAGGTTGTTACAGGTCAATTTTGGGCTGTTTATAAACTACTCAGGCCCAAATACATTACAATTAAACCTAACTACTCATTTATAGCCCAATCCCTAAACCCACAAACCCAACATGACCCATTTACACTAAAATCCAAATACCCAAAGCCCGTCAAACCCAAATATCACCAGCCCAATACCCGATTAAACTAAAGTAACCCAACATAAAAAAACAAAAAAATAAAAATAAGAAACCCTAGCTCCATACTCTGCCACGCACGCCTCTGCAGCACCATACCCTGGTGCCCCAGCCCTCCATGCCACCATGCCGGCCACCATCCCTGCACACAGTAAGGAGAAAGGACAGAAAGTAATAGAAAATAAAATTGTAAGGCTATAAGAGCCATGAAATCAAATGTAAAAGGGTTCCCTTTTTCTTTTCTTATTTTCAGCAATCAAAAATAAAAAAACAGTGACCATCAATATTCACAAGCAGCATAGATTGAGACTTAAACAATCTAAAAATACAGAAGCAATAGTGAGTATTCGAAGGAAAACAAAGGCAAACGAAAAAAAGGTTACTTTTTTATTTTTCTTCTATTTTTTTTCTGATTTTCGCATATATATATACATATATTTCTTTATTTTTTCTGTTAATACAAACATAAAATATATATATATTTTAAAAAAACTAGAAAAAAAACAAAAAAAATTTACCTTTTGAACTTCCCGGTGGCCGGCGCCGGCGATGGACGGCGACCGGTGACCGGCCCCAGGGCTGGATTTTCCTCTCCTCTCCCCCTCTCTTCCTTTTTTTTTCTTTTCCTCTCTCAACTGACTTTTTTTTTAAAAAAAATTTCTTATATAGGGGCCAAAACGCTGTGTTTTGGCCCCCTTCCTTTTTGAATAAAACGACGCCGTTTCACCCCGGGTCGGGTCGACCCGACCCGCTCCAGGTCAGGATCCGCGTGTTTTTTAGCGGAAGGGCAATTTGCGCATTTGGCCCTTCCGCTTTTCTGTGGATTCGCAATTAAGTTCCTATGATTTTGCAATTTGGCCACCTAATTCTCTGAGGTTTTCAATTTAGCCCCGTACCAAGCGCTGCGTTTTAATGATTGGGGATATTTCTGTTTTCGGTCCTCCCATGTTGCGCGCATATTGCAATCTGGTCCTCTCCTCCTTATTTTCTTTTCAAATCTGCCCCACAACTTTGTTTTTAGTTTAATTTTAGTCCTGTTTTCGTTTATTTTCATTTTTTTATTTAAATATCCTTGTTATTTTCATATTATTGATATTATTATTATTATTAGTATGTACTTTTGTTATATGCGTATATATATGTGTTTGTATTAGGTTTTTTTATTTATTCTATTTTAATATTTTTAATGCTATACTTGCCTTTATATTTCAACATTATTATTATTATTACCAATGTTTATATATGTTTTATGTATATATGTATATATATATTTACGTATAGGCTTATTTTTATTACTTTACTTCAATATCTTTATTGTATTTGTTTTTGTGTTTCAATATTGTTATTATATTTATTATTATTATTATTATAATAGTGTATATTTCTATTTAAGTACATAGATTTATATATATAGTATTTTTATTATGTTACATTGTTCTTTTTTGTATTTTAATACCATTACTATTATAATCATTAACCGTAGTATATGTTTTGTTATATACGTATATATTTTATATATTATGTATATTATTATTTTTATTATACATATTACGTATATATTAAATATCGTCTTATTCATGTATTATATCATATATGCACATATCTTTAATATATATAAGTATATCTTTATGTAATATTAGTATTATTATTAATATTAATATGTTTTTTAACATTGTAATTATATGTGTATATATTATGTAAAATGTTTTAATATTATATTATATATATGTTTTATATATATTATGAACATGTATTTTCAATATTATTAGTTAAATTTCTGTATATATTACCCTATGTACATATTTTAATAATACAAGTTACATATTCCTTTTTTACTATCTTATGTATATACTTCAAACACTATATATAGTATATTTCTAACACTATTACTATTTATATATACATATATATATTTTACATATATACTCTTAATTATCTTTATATGTATATTCATCGTGTTCTCATTGTGTTCTCGTATTTCATACTATTGTTACATTTAATATCGCGTGCATTGTCATTGTTTTTAATATTATTGTTGTATGTATTATGTGCCTTGATGTATTTCCAACTATTATCTTTCGTTTCCCGCCCATTTTTATATATTACCCCGTTGTTCATTATTTTAAAATATTTATTCGTGTTTTTATTTATTTCAATAAGCAATGCAACGTACCGATTTAAACACTATGTCATCGATTTCATCACTATGTTGGGTGAATATCAATCGACTCGTGTTAAAACGGTATATCCTTCTCAAAAGAAAACGAAACTTGAAATTTCTCGTGTTTTGATCGGATCACGATTCAATGTTACTTTGGACTTGCAATTTCGAAAATTAAGACCACTTGTTTATAAGATACCAATTTTGGGCGTCGCGAGGGTGCTAATACCTTCCTCGCGCGTAACCGACTCCCGAACCTTAATTTTTCTCTGGACTGTCACCTAAACCTAAACTTGGCCTTCTTTTTGTTTTAAAAATAAATTTATTAGGTGTCCGATCACACCTATAAAAGGGATCGGTGGCGGCTCCCTTTGTTAATAAAACCGAAAGTTGGTTTTCAAATGTTTAATAAATCGCCACAATTAGCGACCAACCGAGAGTAAAATTTTTACGTCGCTACATAGGGTTTTTAAATTTTTTTATAATTTTTTGAGATGTAAAGTTAATAATATTTGAATTATTTGAATTGCAAATTTTAATTCGATTCAAAATCGAAACTCAAACTACTTAGTTTGATTAAATCTTAGTTTTTACTTTTTTTCGAAATTTTTTAATGCAATTGAGTTTTGATCGTTATTTACAATGCATTACACATGGCTTAGCACATGGGCGTGTGACTTGGTCGTGTTGCATAAGTCAGTATACCTTACCAGTTTGGCATGACCTAGTACACGGTCTGGCACACGGGCGTGTGTGGCCACTTCGAAGGGCACACGGGCTAGACACACGGGCGTGTGGTCGGCTGTGTGACCCAAATCAGTATGTATGCCCTATTTTCACATGGCCTGAGACACGGACATGTCTAGAGCCGTGTAAGGCACATGGCCTGTTCACACGAGAGTGTGACCCTTATATGTTTGAAAATTTTCTAAGTTTCTAGAATTTTTATATGTTATTGGTTTAGCCGCGAACCACTTCTAAAGCATGTTTAAAGCCTCATATGCCCTTATAAGGGACAATGTGATTGTGATGAATGGTATTTGAATATGAATGCATAAATGTATAAGTTATGTATGATAAATGACATGTATTGATCGGTAATACCTCGTAACCCTATCTAATAGTGAATAAAGGTGAAGGGTGATACATTTTATTTTTTGAAAATTCAGATAGGTTCAGTGCATTATTTTTGAACATTGAGATTTGTTGAGTGGGGAAAAGTTTGGAGTTGAAATTGCTAAAGGGAAAACATACCACATAGGACATATTTTCTGTACACTGTTAGAAAAAAGTATTGAAAGTGTGTCTAGCTGGACACGTTTTCATACCATGTTAGCTAAAAACATGTCCAATTAGATGCATTTTCAGTTCTTTTTTTTTAAAGTGCATTGAAAACATGTCCTACATGGAGCGTTTTCCCTTTAACAATTTCAACTCCCCACTAGCCCCGAAAAATTTTCTAAATCATTTGCCACTGACCCTCGGGTTTATAAAAGTAATCTATTTTAGCATTGAGTGGCATAAGGCATTTACGAATAAAGAAAATTGTAAAAAGATCAGAAGAAGAGAAGTTGGCACATAAGACATAATTTGGAGCTATCATGTAATTTGCATAAACTAATGATCAATTTTTTGTTCATATTTTATTACAAAACTATTTTTCTCCATAATGATTTTGTTTTGAACATGTGGAACAAGTTATTTCGTTGAAAATGAGTGGACGAATTAATGTTATTGTTTATTAAGACGGTGAAGTGCATGACACTAAGACTAGGGTCATTTTTTTTATTAGAAAACACAACACGACTGACTTTTAATTAGAACATATAATTGCTAAAAATATGTTCAAAAATTAGGCGAAAAATCGTCAGATCCAACCAGATGTCACTTAAATATTGATTTTGTACTTTTGCAGACCCCGTCAGATATGACACTTTCGATATAAGAGGTACGAAGGAATTGGAGGCGATGGTGCAGACGCACATTAATAGTGGATCACCATATCTTGAGTTATATGTAGAGTTTGCAAGGACAGATGAAGACCCTCGGAGGTCGACATATGTTCTAGTTCGAGAGTCTAGAACGAAAGAACAAGCCGAGAGTCCAACGAAACAGTTGTGTGGTGGGTTCACTGATTTGTTAAAACGTTCTCATTATGATATCCCAGAATCATCATTGGGAAGACACTCATCTGTTTCGGCCCTTGATTTCAACTGCGATAGGTAAAACACTGAATAGTCGGGGTTTGGTGGTAATACAGAATATTGGAACCCTGCACGACACTTAGTGATTTTGATTTGAACTTCTGTCAGCCAATATTCAACAATGGGAACACTTACAGAGGAATGACATCAAGTTCCAGTGGTTGGCAATCAACATGTGTTTTTGTTTGTTTTGACAACTATACAAGAATGGATGCTATACTCTCTACGACGTCCACCAGCGAAGGGACATCTAACCCTGAAGATGTTGATGAGGTTGAGAATAAAGAGGACACTGAATTCGATGCCGATCTAATCTGGGAGTCTGATGCCGATGGTTCAGAAGTTACATTATTTTTTTAACCAGAGTCGATACTAATTAAACCAGAAGATGGAGGTCTAAACAGTAAAGGTCTGGGCGAAGATGTCGAAGAAGATCTACGGTTTAAGGCGTACTCACCTCCAGCCCACATGCATAATATTGACCTATCAATAGAAGATGCGTTGGAGTTTGCAAAACTACCACACAGAAGACTAAGCCATGCGTGTTTTTCATTGAATTCAGGTGATTTAGAAGTGGGGAGGGAGTTTTCCTCTAAAGATGGTTTTATCACTACAGTGGAGCGATACAACATCTGGAATAGAGTAAACTTCGACGTTGTTATACCTCGATCTAAAAAGTTTGAGGCAAAGTGCGTAATGCAAAACAACAGATATGCATGGAAAATCATGACTTCTGTTAAGAAAAATTCGGGGTTGTGAACCATAAAGAAATATACCACACCGTATACTTGTGTTGTCACAGATACTGCATTAATATTGTTTTGTATTTGAAAAGTTGAATTGCTGATTTTAACGTAGTCGTGTTGTTACAAGTATTTCACGAGATTATCTGAAATTAGATTTAGAGATGATTGCGGACATAATACTACCTATGGTCAAAGCGAGTCCCAGGCTTGCTATGCTTGTTTTAATTGTAAATATCTGTATTCAGTTCGATTGCAGATATCTTCTCATACACTAATGGCAAACCTGCAAAAATTGAATACAACTAAGTTAAATAAAATTAATAGAACTAAGTAAAATAACAAAACCAAATTTCACCAAATTGTCGATCCCTTGTAACAGCACTAAAAACTTGTTGCTTGTGAAATGATATGTGAATTGTGCAAGTATACGCGTTGAATCAAGTAATAAAGTGATGAGTGAGTATCGTTCCTACGAGGATCGAATTGAGGCACAAAAGTGATCAAGTTATTATAATAAAACACAATTAATGCTATAGTAAAGCTATGGTAAGTATGCAGTGGCAATTAAAGGAATAATGATGTGTGCAATATATGGAATTAATGAATACTTGGAAACTCTATGGCAAAATGAGAATAAAAATGTAATGGCAATTATAAGAATTACTATAGGGATGTTATGTAAACGATCAAGTAAATAACTATGATTGATATGGTAAAGATACGGCGGCAAAGAATAAAGGATATATGATGTTGATTTAGAAGGTTGGGATTACTAAGAATCTACCCTTACTGTCAATAATACCTCAGCAAAATCATACTCGGTTTACTACTCAGAAAAGTTCTAAAATGGTCTGCTTTTTTCTAGAGCAAAAACCTCAAGTTACCTTGCCTGTGTCTGTGGGCTTTTAATATGGTACCCTACACTATTTTCCTTCTATATGAACGTTGCTCTATGTCTAAAGTCTACTGTAACTATCTATCGAGTACTTTCTCGTATCATTAAATTTTGGTCCAACTAATCCAACCTTTTCAGAATTAAATTAGTTTATGGGCATGCTGCACTGCCGTCTATGTCTAGGGATTGAATGCATACAATTTAAAAATAAAAACAATTGAATGAAACAGTAAATTGAATTAGATAAATGCTTCAACCATTAAAGAAAATAAAAGTTTCATCATATAATCCTAACCCAATAAGATTTAGCTCATGGGTTGGCACATAAAATTCAAAACCAAAATAACATCCAACACCATTTTTATCATTCAATTCACGGAAGAACAAAGTAAGAAATACAAAAGACTTCGGGAAGATAGCTTTCGCGTGTCCAGTTCACACACCAACAGCACAGTGTTCTACGATGGCTGAAAGGGATTGCTTTCATCTTCCTCTTTCCGTCTCTACTCTATCGCTACCCTCCATTTTTGCATAAGGATCTCTTTCTTTTTTTTGTTCCTCTTTTTAGGTTTCCTCTTTTAGTTTTTTATAGGCTTTTGCCTAGGGTAAATCCAAAAACTGAAGTTTATCTTCTCATTTTTTAAATTCTTTTTTCAACAACCCAATATTATCTTCTTCTATTTTTAAATTCTTTTTTCAACAACTCAAGATTATCTTCTTTTTAAATTATTTTTTCTAGGATAAAAACCAACAGCCTAGGATTATCTTTTCCTCTTTTTAGGTAGATTTTTTTGGTACAAGTATAGTTGGGTTGAAACTAGTATGCGTTAAGTGTTGACTCGGTCTTCCTGGAATTGCCACGATATTTATACTGACAAAATGTCCAACCTTTTGCCCCAGTAAACTGGCACTCATTTATTTTTTGTTCCTCAACCTACTCTTGCCAAACCACCAAACAGATCCCTATCACAAGCAATTAAAAGTACTTAATATTTAAACACAGTCCAAGCTCCTTATATAATGATAAAATACTAGTGAAACATCCTAAAATGCTAATAAATGTACCTTAGTACAAGCAATTGACCAAGTCTAAAAGCATGAAATATAAAAGAGTTATTAACCGTAAGGTGTAGATTGCAAAGTAGAAGGCATTGGAGAATATGCATAATGGATGGGACATGTCGTATATCAATTTATGGCAATGGTGTCGGGCACTAGAGATGTACGTTTCAGGTTGCAACCGATACGAAAATGATGCATGCATACTACAATGATCGATTGCTCCATGGACGTAGGGTGTCCCATCGTTTCTTCTAAACTTTCAAGCAATGTTGACAGGTATTCCAGTACTGTAAGCCACTAATACAAATCGACGGTACCTTTATGTACAGGAGATATACCCATCGGTTGTTGTTGGCTATGGCACAAGAAGACAATTGAAAAATCATGTTGATTACCTTTGCAATAATACCGGGAGAGTCAATAAACGATTGAATTTTTTTCCTATTTAGGTCGAGGAGGCATGTTTGCCCCAAACCCAATATATGTGTCATCTTCGGCAAGAAACTTGAAATACTGGCCGTAATTGAACGACAAGGAAACCTTTGAGACTCCAAACACCATAGGTATTGTCTAAGACATATTGCAGCGAACTACCATAGACAACACAATTCTATAACTCAGCACGCACAAGTGATCAATATGGGTATGTATTCGCCACTATTTCAATTGTTTGATATTTAACCGAGCCATGCAAGTTTGGGTATTATAGATTAACTATTCACTTTACTTGATAGGGTACGAGCTCGTCAAATACCATTTCCATGAAATATTAGAAAACTTACGAGCAATTAACAGTGACGGGGCGGGGTACCTGATAAGTGCTAAAAGTAACATGCTCTAATCCTGTTGCTAATGCATTTTTGGTTGATTATTCGATGTAAAATGGTGAATTTTATGCTCCTAATCCTTTAAATTCATGATTTTATACTTAGGAGAGCATTTGGGAGTAAAAAGAGTGAAAAACGAGCAAAAATCAAAAAATTAGATAATCGGAGCAAGTTTCAAGAGCCACACGGGCTAGACATACGGCCGTGTGAGCTATATAGTCATGTTCCAATCCGTGTGGAAATCACAAATCACACTCCAAATATATGGGAAAGCGCATTTTATAGGTTTTTTGAGCATTTTGAGACCTATATATGACAAAAATTAGAATATATTAGGGATCTGACATAAAATATTTAAGAAAACAACTGGAAAAACACCATTGAAGTCGAATCTAAAGTAGATTTCCATAAAGATTTAAGATCTCCATTTGATTTCTTTAAAGTTTATTATGAGTTTCTTTATTTCTTGTGGTTATACTACCTTTGGGGTGCTTTTAATTGCTATCATGAACTAATTTTCCAAATACCTAGGAAGAAGAACCCTAGGATAGATTCTATTATTTGATTTTTATTTTTACGTAATAAATACTTGAATCTTGTTCTCAATTATGTATGCTGAAATCTTGGTTTAATATTTCTAGACTATTAATCATATTTGATGTGCTTGAATTAGAGAAGGAATAGACCCTGTTTAAGAGTAGATCTAGCGTAATTACGTGGGGTTGTATGCAATCCTAGAAACAGGGCAACATAAATCTACCGGATTAGAGTCAAATCTAATAGGGGAATCCATAAATTGAGTTAATGCGATAATATGGGTTTTAATTAGAAAGAAATTTCAATTAGTCAACCTAGAGTCAATTGCTATTAATCTTGAAAAGAGATATGGACATAATTTAAGGATTTCTACGGATCAAGATACTAAGTCTAGAAATTACGTAATATAGATTGATAATAACAGATGTAGTCTAGGTGGATTCTTTCCTGAGTATTGTCCCGCTTTTTGGTTGTTAATCAGTTATTTTCCTGATTTGTTCTTTGTCATGTTCTTTAGTTAATTATTTTAGTTAATTTTAGTTTTTAACCAATCACTCAAATTTATCTGTTAAATAATAGAAAGACAGTAATTACAAGTACTTTTAGTCTTCGTGGGAGCGATATCCTTGCTCACCGTAGTTATACTATTAATTGATTGGTGCACTTGCCTTAGTCAAAATTTTAGTTGGTTTACTACCGCATCAATACCTCTTCAACATACCATTCAATTAATGAACACAATTGTATTACAGGGGGTTTACAATATAGGCACATGACGACAAACCTGATGAAATGCATTAGCTCTGGATTGAAGGAAACGCTCATTAGTCAATAACCTCGATTGTCAAATAAACATATTTTTGTTTGGCTAAACTTTTTCTAAAGCGAGTGGAGAAATATGTTGGACAAATGTAGGGCGGCTACGTCTGGAGCAATGACGTACTGAAAAAATTATGAAGGATACAGCACGAGCGAACTGTATGCATCTAGTGTGTCACTCGCACGAAGGCCTATTGTTTTGGATTACAGATTTCGGTCAATTAGACCAAGGTATTTTTGGGAGAGTGTACCATGTAGACCTAAGACGATGAACTTACAATTGTAGGAGATTAGACGCACTTTGTTTTCCATGCGCTCATGCAATTGCAATATGTACCAATCAACATTTGGATTACATGAGCTTAATGAACGAAGTGTACAAACTAAAACACAAGTATAACGTGTGAAGAAACATATTTCTATCGATCCCAAATAAACATATGTGGCTGTCTGTATTAAGCGCTCCATTCAAGCTGTTACCCGATAGATCATTGCGTTGCAAACCAAAAGGTCGACCGAAATCAACTCGGATACACGATAACATGGATATTTGGGAGAAGTCAAACCAATCGAGGTTATGTGAGTGGTGTAGGAACCCAGGGCATACAATGCTGTCATGTCTACACCGACAGGATGATATAAGAACAACACCTCATTAACAATTTTTTTTAATTTTTTATTTCATATTCAAATTTTGATGTAATTTGTAACAACCCATTTTTAAGTAGCGACGGAACAGCGGTTCAAGACCACAAATTTTTATCAATTTGACTTGTAAATATTATTTTTAAAATATTTATAGAGTCATTAGGGTCGTATTAAAATTTGGTTAAGAAATTTTATCATTTGGATAGCTAATTTATGAAGAAGGACTAATTTGTAAAAGATGCAAAACTTATCGATTAATGCAATTGGATGATTTAATGGCCTAAAAATGCAATTGGATGATTTAATGGCCTAAGTAGAAAATGAGGGAGGAAAAATAGGGAAATTAATCCTTATTTTGGATAATGGACGGCAATAGGGATTAAATTTAAAGAAAAATTGAATAAAAATTTAGTATAATGGCAATTTTGTAATTAAAACAAAGTTAAAACAAAACTAAGTAAAGGTTAAGTCTTTCTTCTTCATTCTATCTTCAAACTTGCCGAAAAACCATGGAAAATTATGCTTGGAGAATCGGACAAACATAGTATCTTGCATGTGAGCTATTTCTAAGACTGTTTCTTTTAATTTTTATATTTTTGATATCGTTGCAACTAGATCCAGCTAGCCTATACCTTCATTTTTTAATCTATTAAAAATTTTAGAAGTTTCCATTGATGAATCTTGAATTTTTTTAATGATAACTATGTATTTGAAGCTGTGATTGTTATTTAGTGATTTTGTGAAGTGATTTTTGTTAGATTTTGATTTTAGGATTAAATTATGAAAATGTCAAAATTTTAGGGTCTAATAGTGAATTTGATGTTTATTAATGACTTTTTAAGGGCCTAGTATATTCGGCTAAAATGTTTACTTGAGAAAAATGGTTAATTTGATGGTTTTTGGGTTAAAGGACTAAATTGAAAAAGTTGTAAAAGTTAGGGGTAATTATGTAATTTCAAAAAATAAAAGTGTATAAAATGTAAAATAAATTGGAATATGAAATGTAAGTTGATAATTGAGAAATTTTACATTTTAGATCAAGAATTAGTTGATACTCGTGAAGGAAAAATTGTGGAATTGTCCCTGAACTTCTGCAAATACTACAATTTAGTCCAGGTAAGCTCGTATGGTTTAAAATTTTTAAAATTTAATATCTATATGAATTGTTGGATGATATAAAATGGCATAATAGATATATTTAATTATTGATGATGTAAGGTTATTTGAGAGATGTTATTGAATTCTGATTTTTTGATCGGATTAAACTCAAGATAGAGTACAATCGAGATATGGTGTGTTATGGGGATTGGAGTGGAGATTGTTGTGGAGTGTTAAATACATATGTTTCCTGAGTAGATCGAGTTTCAGCATTTGTTTCAGACTTTGGTGTTATATTATCTGTTTTAGTGTGTTTCGGTTGAACTAGCTCTTCGGAGCCGTTGGTGTGTTTCAGATAGATTAGCTCTTATGAGCATCTGGTGTGTTTTGATTGGAATATCAATATGCTCTCATCTATAAGTCGTTTATCAGATTGTAAACCTCAGTAAGTTAACTTGTTTAGTGATTTTTGATGGTTTTGTTTTATACTTGATATTTGAATTTAATTTTACAATTCACTGCTATAATTGTGGATGACAAGGAACACATATGGTTGTAATATTATTATTTGTTTTGTTGCACTCACTTTGGTAAGATTTATCGTTTTGGTACATTGAGCTTACTAAGCTTTAATGAGCTTATTTGTGTTATTTTCTACGCTTGTATATATTCTGAAGGTTGGATGGTCGGATCATCACTCAAATCACACTATCCTCTCATTTTCGGTAGTTTTTGAAACATTTATTTTGGATTATATGGCATGTAATAGGCTTGTACGTCATTACTATTGTTTTGAACATGCAAAATGTTAAGTATGACCTTATGTGCAAAAAAAAAAATCAACTTATATAATATATGAGAATGAGGTAAATATTTTAAGGAAAATATGAATGATATGTGTTAATGCAATGTGTGTTTGAGGTAGTGTTAGAATTTTGTGAATTGATAAGTTGTGGTTGATGATTCATTTTGATGTATAATTGTATATACTTGTGGTATCAATGAGGATACATTGGTTAGGCACTTAGGATGGTTGATTTAACATGTTTTTAACTTATTTAATGTCACTTTGAATAGGTCTTTTGGTTGGTAAATGGATTACTTAGAGTTTAAGTAACCTTCAATTGGTAAATTTGTTGTTTAAGGTTCATTTTGGGTCCACACGGCCTAAAACATGGGCGTGTGACTCAGCCGTGTAAGACACACGGTCATGTGTCATCTGAAGAGTTATTTAGGGTGCAAGTCAGTGAGTCACACAGTCAGAGAGTTACACGGGTGAGGACATGGGCTGGGACATGGCTGTGTGTCCCTAGTTCGATTGTTACACGACCTGAGACACAAACGTGTGTCTTAGCAGTGTAAGGCACACGGCCTGGCCACACGGTCGTGTGACCCCTATTTTGTAAATTTTGCATCTTTTTCTTAAACTTTCTAAACTATTTCAAATTGGTCCCAAATTGTTTCTAGGTTATTTTTAGAGCCTCGAAGGCTCGATTTAAGGACGTTTTGCATGAGTATAAATGGTTTATGATATGATTATTATACTGATTGATAAAATTTTCATATGTTTCTGATTGTTCTGTAATACTCCATAACCCAAATCTAGCGACTGAGACGGGTTGCCGATGTTACATAATTTGTAAACACATGCTTTTATTATACCATACAAATAAAAAAATACAACTTTGTTCTATTATTCCCTTGCATGCTTGATTTAATAATATGAAATGATAATGAGAATCAATTTTGATGCAAAAATGATATTTATTTAAAAACATAAGAATATACAACGTCGATACAATAAAAACATTTCATATTTATTTAAAAAATTACATGAAAAGTACAAAAATAAAATAAATCAATACAATCCCTGATCAGAATGTTTGTCACATCGAGGTAGTTGACGGTTGTGAGCCGAATTCTTTTTTGGTTTAACCTCCGGTACAGGTTGTAGTCTTGGCCTCTCATCTTTTTTGCCTTTGTCTGTAGTTGATTGTAATCAGTTGCTCTTCGATTTCCATCGTGTATCCTCCGGTTTAGGAATAGGTGGTTGCGAGGTCCACTTTGGTAAAACAATGATCCTGGAGGTGTTTGCGACACCATTGGCGTAGGGGTATAACTATATTGTATCCCATACATCAATGGCATAATGATCGGACTTTCGGTCAGTGCCCAAACATAGACGGCCTATATGTCATCGTCGAAAACTTCAAAGGCATCAGCGTGTAATATGCCGAGGATAGAGGTCTATAAGCAAAACTTGGCATCAAAGTAGAAGAAAAAAATGTAGTGCAATTGTGGTGTTTGTGTAAAAAAGACGGGGTTAGTATAAGCACTAGAATAAGTCGAGTCATATTGACCAGGAAGGTGGTGCGAAAATAGGTGTTAGTTGTTGTGTAGGCGTAGACAATTGACCCGTCTCGACAACTCTATTGTGGCCTCCTCACCTTGGATTCCTAGGTGTTTGTCGTGGCCTCCTAGTATGTGATTGTCTACCTCTCACCTTTCCACCTAGCAAATATGGCTTGCCATAGACCCTAAACCATGACATGTATTCCAGATAGCAGGCTAACTCAAGTGTGACAATAGTGTCATGAGTAGGTAAAAACTCGTACCTATTGTTCCTAATGTTGATATATTGCTCTTGGAATATTGGTCAATTCTCATCTATTCTCCTCTGCAAATTGCTATGATGCAAACCTTTGATGTCTTATGGTGCTGATGGAATCGATTGCCTGAACCTGAATTGCCGAAGCATTCTATCCGACTCGTGCATCTCCACGACAGTGTACACTACCAATGACATCTTCATGTGCTAGATGTTGGAATTAACCAAAAATTTAGATGGGATGCATTCTTGAATTGTTGGATTAGAGTATAACATCCATTCAAACTATATTAAAATAATAAAAAATTTAGTTATCTATATAATACTAATTTTTAAAGAAACTATGTTAAAATTATATCAATCAAATTTTAAAAAAAATACATATATCCGCTTCCGATCGTTGGTCTAATAGAAGCTGTATATCTTAAAGCTCATCCGATAGTCCTATGTGACTCGAGCCATTGTTCCACCTATTGAAATAATATGTTAACACAATAATTTAAATTTTAAATAATTTTATTATGGTAAATATATTATCTAATGAATTTTTCCTTGTTACAAGTGGAAATGTATAAGGGTAGTCCGCTCGAGGACGTAAAAATGACAATCGATACCACGCCCATGATTGTAGTAGTAGCATGCAACCATCAATTTTGATTTTTTGTAGTGTCGTTGCTCAACACATTTCTCGATACAATGTTGCCAACACAACTAACCCCCAACTGAGTTCGTTCACTTCTCTAAAGTCGACAAGTTTTAGAAGCCACCTTAAATGGACAAGATTTCTTGACTTATCGGACATTAGAAAACCCTCAATTATCATAAGAATGTACATCCAGGCATGTTGTTCTCTTTGGACTTCAGTAAATTCCTTATCGAGCCTACCAAAATTTCTTTTTAACCAATTCATATCTATCTGGGCTCCATAAATCATTTCCAAAACCCTCCCTAAACGTCGCTCACGTATGTCTCTCCAATTGGTTGCCTGAATTGACTCAGTCACTACCCGTCCATCCACGGGTAATCCGAGTTGTAACTGCATGTTCTTTAGAGTGATAGTACATTCGCCACATGAAAGATGAAATGTGTGCGTCTCAAGTCTCCACCTTTCCACCAACCGACTTACAAGTAAGGTTCGATTGAGGGTAATGGAGAAGTGGGTAGATTACGAATATACGTTTTCAAAATTCGATCTTCCACTTATATATAAAAAAATACAAAATATTAAATTTCAATATAATAAGAAAATATTTAAATTAAATTACATTAAATATAATAAAAAATTATTACCATTTGTAATTGAGTGACAGAAATGTGCTTATCATTCAAACAATTTAGAGATTGTGCTATTGTTACTTTTCAGAAACACGAAACAAATTGTATTTATACATTTTACAAAAATCTTAAGACAATTTTAATAAAATAAACTAGAGTTGAGAGAGAAATAAATTTTGAGTGAGAAATAAAGAAGGAATTGAAAGAAATTTGAAAGAGATTTAAGAATGTGAGAGAGAGTTGAGATTGAATTGAATAAACAAAATGAAATGGGGGTTATACAGAAAAGAAAAGATGATCGTGTGGGGGGGGGGAGGAAGGGAAGCCATTGGTCCTAATGACTAATTAGTTGTTGGGGTAAAGTGACCGTTAGGGAAAAACGCTTACAGCTAAAAGTATTTTTATATTATGTGACAAAAATGTTTTCAGTTAGAAATTTTTTCTTGGAAATTAACTAAAACCGCTTTTAGCTAGAAGTATTTTAATAAAATTAGTTTAGTCCCATAATTTTTTGAAAATATGATTCAATCTCACAAATTTTTTTTTAAATTTTCGGCATTTTTAGGTTATTTACACCTATATTAAAAGATATTAGCCAATTCTTCCTTTTTGTTTCGCTATGAATAAAGTGGGACCCGATTGGGGGTAGTTTTGGGTCAAGCTTTTCAGTAGGTAACTGTGTTACACACTACACCTGTTAGTGGACTGTTGTCTTCCTTTATTTTTTTCTTTTCTTTTTCATATTTTAAATTGAAAAATTATTATAATGTTGATTAAATTAAATTCAACTAAGATGTAATAACTATCAACAAAAGTTGAGGACTCTGATTTTTTTTATTTAAATTTAAATTTTATTATGTATAATTTCTATGTATGAATCTTTCATCTTATTAAATATAATTACCATGTATAAGTTTTAGTTTAACAAAATAATTTTAATTTAAATTATTTTGATTTTTTATTGTTTTGTATTAGTTTAATCATATTTTAAAATTTTCTAGTTGCAATTTCCATAACCAATAATGTGAATCATTTATCAAGGGTAGAAATGGAAGTATTGCCTAGATTTATTCGGCTCTGTTTTGATACATTTAAACACTAGACTTTAAGTCAAAGAAGATTTAAATAATAAAATTATTGATTAAGTCTTTAATTTAATTGGTATGGATATTGTTGTTAATACAAGAAGAGATAAGTTTTAAGTACACTGAAATACATTATCATCCTATTTATGGGTTAAGAAGAGCTATAGAGAATTTTATCTATTATGTTAAAAATAATCGAACCTATAATAAGACTATTCAAAAATAAAATAAAATTATTGTTAATAAAACGTTAAATAAATTACCAAATTAAATAAAAGGATGACCATTCACTAATTATCAACGCTAATATAAATTTGGTCAAAATTGGCTAAAACTGTATATTTTTTAACAATTAAAGAAAAGTTATGTAACTTAAAATGATGATCAGCTTAGCTTTAGAAGAGATTTTGATACTCAAAAGGAAACACGTCAGACTATGAAGTCTAAATTCAACATCTTTAGCGGTTAGTTTGAATTATTATTTAATTAATAAAGATAAATAGTCACTACTTGAGTTTGAAAAAATGTTTATATGTAATTATATATAATATTAACTTAAAATAAATTTATCAGCTGCACTAATTTGAACTTTAAAAATAATATTATTATGAGAAATAATCATAAATTTTAAAAAATTTAATTTAATTTTTTTACTATAAAACAGACATGAATATAATTTTGATAATAAAAATATAAAATAAAATTTTAAGAAAATTATTTGTTACTTTCCACGAGAAATTTTCTCCTCCTTTGTTGAATAATTATAATATATTAATGATAGGTAGTTAAACTTGAATTATGGATTGGCATGCCTATTTTTTATATAATATAATTAATGAGTTATTGAATTCTTTTAATGTGTTTGTGGGGGGTTTTTTACAAATATGGTATAAAAAATTATTATATACGAAAATAGGTTTTCAGATAGATTATTTACGAAAATGAGTTACTTTTTTTTAGTATTAATAAATTTTTTCTAATATTTTATTATTATTATTATTATATTTTAAAAAATTTCGGGTTAAAAACGGGTCTCCCGTGACCCGTAGGCGCCACATGTGGTGCCTGATGCAGGGGCACCACACCCTGCAGGCATGTAGTCATTTCATGACCCTCCTAGTGACTTGTCATCTCAAATTGGAGAGGGATGGAATTTAATTGTAGAAAAACAATAATGGGGGAGATTAGTAAATTAATTATATTATATAAAAAAATTGGAGAGGGATGGAATTATTAATAAATTAATTTTAGTGATTTTACTGTATTATGATTTTTTAGAAATATATTTTTTTAAGAAAATCATTTTATAGTTATTTTGTGTTAGTAATTAATAATTATAAGTTGTTAGTGTTTATAGTTTAGTGTTTTATGATTTTTTAATATAATTTTTATATAATGTAAATTTATATTATTATTTATTTATTTGATAATTTTTATTGATTGATTAAAATTTTGATTAAATTTGTTGTTATATAATTTTATAGGTTGTGTGAAAGAAACTACTTAGGTTTGTTTCAATTTCAATTATTTTTAATTCATATGTTTTTTAATCTTTAGATAATTTATATTTATTTTTTATTGTATGTAAATGATGGGGAATTATAAAATTAATTTTTAAAATGGTTGTGCAATAAAATTATTTTTTAGTAGTGTATTAGTGTATTGTGATTTTTTTGATAATGTATTTTAAAAAAATGATTAGGTTATATAAATTTATTTATTTATTTATTTGATAATTTTTATTGATTGATCAAAATTTTGATTAAATTTGTTGTTATATAATTTTAATTGCAGATTTGTGACAAATGGATTCATTGATTGATAGTACTAATCACATATCAAGTAGCATTAATAAGATGGTAATGAAATTTTTATTTGATATTCACATTACATTATTTGTTGAATGAAATTATATTGTATTAACTATTTCGTTAATATAATAATGTCAGGTCGAGTACTGCGCATTGAAGGGCCGTATTCATAGTGTAGGGTTTCAGCCGGATGAATGCCTAATACCGTTCTTAGAGTTAGCCGGGTTCGGATCAGCAGCATTGATCCGGACTTTTAATCTACGATATGACTTGATTTCTACCTTAGTCAAGCGATGGCGTCCGGAGACCCACACATTTCATTTGCCATGCAGGGAGTGCACAATCACTCTAGAGGACATTGCACTACAGCTGGGGCTCCCCATCGATGAGAACGCGGTCACGGGCGTAAGTTTGATCTCCAGGCCTGCTCGCCTTTGCTATGACTTACTTGGACGCTCGCCAAGTGAGGGAAAATTTCAAACCTTGAAGTTTTCATGGCTAAAGGCCAATTTTGAATATTTGCCTAGTACTGCCACTGAATTGGAGGTTATGCAGGCAGCGCGAGCTTATATTATGCACCTTGTAGGAGGTGTACTCATGTCGGATACACACAGCAGTGAAGTCCACTTGATGTACTTATCGCTGCTATCTAATTTGCATAACACGCGTTCATACAGTTGGGGGTCTGCAGTGTTAGCCATTTTGTACCGCGAACTTTGTCGGACGACAAATCCCTCTGTACATAGGTGGATGCCTCATACTGTTGCAGTCGTAGGCGCTTTATCAGATGCCATTCTTGGCATCCATTAGTCATCAATCATATATATTTCCACTCGTTAACAGGTGATGAATCTTTACGTGTTACAGCAATTAATTGTCTCTTTTTTCGGATTATATTGTTCTAACAATTTATTTTCATAGATGGAGCACGAATCCGGGTATCGGGAGGTCATACACAGTTCCGATATACCGTCTGATGATCGAGAATCATTCTGGAGAGGGAGTAAGTTTTTTTAATATTATTTTTATTTTATTATTTTATCTCACTTAACCCGCGTTAATATAAAAATGTTATGAACTGTGCAGTTCATTTGGATGCCATATTCTGTTCCTGAAGTTACAGCTGTTATTCCATCGTATGCCCACGTCCACTCACACCTATGGTGCAGTAACGCACCCCTTATCCATTTTCATACGGTGGAGTGGTACGATCGAGTACTCCGGCAGTTCGGTTGTATACAATATATCCCGATACAGCCAGTAAGATTGGATGTATAGCTACATGGCATCAATAGGAGGGGGAGGCATGAAACTGATTGGGGAGATGAGCATTCAGAATATATTACGATGTGGAACAACCGGTTTAGTAGGTTACCTCAGATGGATCGTTGTTTGGATCTGTAGCCCTCGCCACAGTACCTACAGTGGTACTATGAGAAGGGAAAACCATTTTTATTTGGTGGGCGGTCGATGGTAGTCCCCCCTCATACGACACGGATTGGGCAACATCTTCTAGATCCGTATCATACACCAGCTCCGGAGGTAGACCCAGAGTCAGAGCCAAAGTCGGAGCCAGAGCCGGAGCCGGAGCCGGAGCCAGAGCCGGAGCTACACTCCGGGAGCAGCTCATATCCACCATCGTACTCTACTCCTCTAGAGTCGTATCCGTCGCCATTCTCTTCTCCCCCCGGCCCATATCTAGCGCCATTCTCTACTCGCCCCGGCTCGAGTTCATCAGTGGCATTTGAGTCGTTCTCTACACCCATACATATGGATGAAAAGAACGTTGATTACCGTAGTCGTCCACAACGTGAACGTCGAGCTTCGCGAAGATATACCCCTAGAACCACACCATCAAACCATCAATTTTAAGGGGTTTTGTATTGTAAATTACTTTATTTTTATGTAAATTATTTTTTTGCATTATATTTATCGATTTTTTTATTTGGCATTTTATTATCGGATTTGAGTGTGAATTTTAGAATTGCTTAGTTGAAATACATAATACGAATAAAAAAAGAGAATGATTATCCAGTTTGGTAGTTTTGAAGTACTTAAAAATTAAATAAACAATACTTTTTCTTTCAACATGCAATAAGCAACATGTAATGAACAACATCTTAATTTCTATCCTATCACGATGATTGTCCAGTTTGGTAATTTCGGAGTGGGCAGTTACTTCGATTGTGACCAGCTAATTTGCATACTCCACACAGCTTCTCGTCGGATTTCTCTTTAATGTCCATTTTGTTACGGATTCTTGATGATTGCGGACGACCTCTCGGGTTCCTACGCAAGCCTTTGTCTGGGATAAGCTCAAAGGTCAATTGAGGAACCTCCCAAGTAAATAGGTCAAGAAGCACGGGAAACTTATTCTCCCATACACGCAACGTGCGTTCAAGTGTGTACACCTTATCGATAAATTGATCTACATTGAGCGAGACCTTAGCACAAGCTGCCATAACATGTGCACAAGGATAATGAAGTGTTTGGAACCTCCTACAATTGCACCGTCTATTTCGGAGATCAACCCCGTATGACTTAGGTGGAATATCGGGTCGACGACCGATGGTCTCTGTAACGCGAAACGTTTCATTACGTCGTGAATATACTTCTACATTCATCGACCTCGCCATCCGATGGTTTGCAACAATTGCATCCCTGACATGTTCGACAAACACGTGTCTTGCCTCAATCTGGTTGACTTGTTGCTGACCCATTCTTGGCATCAAGGTAGCCAACCTATAGAATGTAGCTGAGAAGACAGATGAAATCAGAAGATGTCGCATTTTCAACAACACAGCGTTAATCCCCTCCACCAAGTTTGTCATCATTTGACCGTAACGAAAGCCCTCGTCAAAATTTTGAGCCCATTGCCATGGCTCCATGCTACCCAACCATTGTCGAAAAGATGTGTTCGTCTGACCTTCCATGTCACTCTCAAGCTGAGTCATCCTCTGCCGAAAAATGTGTGGTTCTAGCTCGTAAGCTGTGTATGTATTAAGACGATATAAGTTAAGTTACAGTCTCGCCACAAAAAAAATGTATGTTATATATTGAAATGATAAGGTTGTTTTTTACCCATTTTCACAACTTGTCTCTTTCAATATGCATTCTTATAATCTCGATGAAAGTTAGCCGCAATGTGCCGTATGCAGTAAACGGATCTCCATGGCACACCAGAATGCCTAATGGCGGCAATTAATCCTTTCCCTCTATTGGAGATGATGCAAATATTATCATTACTAATTACATACCTCCGCAGATTTGTAAGAAAGAATTCCTACGACTCCATGTTTTCTTTATCTACGATGGCAAACGCAATCGGTAGCATGTTCTTGTTCCCGTCTTAAGCAATCGCAATAAGTAAGATTTGTGTATATTTACCGTATAGCCATGTCCCATCCACTTGCACAAATGACTTACAATGGGGAAATGCACGCATACATGGATCAAATGTCCAAAACATCTGTTGGAAAATTCTTTTACCCGGTTGTTGTTGCTCATCCGGGCCATAATAAGGTCGTGTCTGCAACTCAATGACAGTCCCCGGTACGTACTTCCTCATTGCCGCAATTCATCTATGCAACTCATTGTACGATGCATCGAAATTTCCGTACAATTGCTTCATTGCCATCTGTTTAGCTATCCATACCTTTCGGTATGATACTCGATATTGGAATCGTGCCTGCATTTCGGCAATTAATACCGAAACTTTAATGGTCGGCATGTCTTCAACCATTGGCATGATGCATGTACAGATAGTTTTCGAATCAAGTTTTCAATGATCTTCTGTCATTCGTGTTGAAGTACATGTGTGAGGCCCAACAAATTTTCGTATCTCCCACATCTGAGACTTCTAGATAAATATAGCTCGTATCCGCCAATTACAGCCTTCTGTCGACTTCCAACACTCTTTAATATATAATGTCGGTTTAGACTCGACGACTTTGTAGTCTACTGATATATTCATACTATACCGCTTAATGGCAAATACGCATTCTTCCTTACTTTCGAATCTCTGGCCCACGAACAACTCCTCAGGATTAGAATATATGGCCATCTGGTGAGCAGGTAGTATCTCAGGGTACTCCGGGAACTCGGCTGCATGCGCCGCATCGGGGTCTATCCAAGACATGTGTGCCCCAGGATTATTGTGTATCACAATACGACGGATCTGGTTCCCGACTAAAGACGCATTAATGTTTCCATCCTCGTTTACGCCTTCATCATCAATATCATCTGGGATATCATCCACGTCGGAATCACTATCAATATCACTTCATAATCAGAAGGATCACTACTTCGGTATACATCATCACCACCCACATCAGTCTCGGGTGCAGCATTAAAATCAATGTCGATCCCATGTGTAGTTGATTGACTACCAACGTATGATATCGGAACCACCATACACGGCTCTTGAGGTCCATCTTCTTCACCTAATGGAGTTGGATCTTCTATTGACTCCACAATAGCTAACTCAGCAAATAAGTGAATCGGAGCATTTTGGTTGCTATGGCAGTAAAGAGCGACCATTGTCTCCACATCTTCATCGTCTACAAGTTCCATTTCGGTGAATTTTATGAGATCCATTGAAACTGGAAACTTGTAGAAAATTTTCGAGATCCTTCTCCCACAACGTCTATAAATTTTTTCACTAATTTTTTCCTTCATATCATCAAACGAGATATTTCTATTAAATCTCATTGCAACTTGTTTGCGGCATTCAAATATACATCCGACGCTTGTTGTCAAAATTTCTCCATCGAAATAAACGCATACGAAAAATTTGTTCTCCATCTTCAATACTAGATCTGTTAAAAAAAATTCAAAATTCTTACAATTTTCAAAATTTTTGATGTAAAATTTTTTATGCAAAATTTTTCATTCAGAACCTAACAAACAAAATTATTTATCTAACAAAATAACATTAAATAATAAAATTTCTAACAAATTTCTACATTCTATTTAAAAATAAATAAATTAAAATACCTTGTTTTTCTTCTTCTTTTCCTTTCTTCCCTTCTTCTTTCTATCTTTTTACTTCTACTAATTTTTTTACTAGTTTTTTTGCTCATGCTTTCCCGGGGAGGGGGTATATATAGGGGAAATGGGTTGCGCCTAACGAAGAGACACCACATGTTGCCCCTACCTGACAGGCGCGACATGTTGAGCTTGTCAGGTAGGCGCGACATGTGGTGCCTTCTCAGGAGGCTCAACCCGTATTTTATTAAAACTTATTTTCGTATATAATAAATTTTTTATACCAAATAAGTAAAAAACCAATAAAACCACTATATAAACTAATCATAAATTACTAATAAAATAGCTATAAAAATATTTTTTAAAAATACATTATCAGAAAAATCATAATACAATAATACACTAATAAAAAATACTATCTTAGAAATTAATTTTATTACACCAACATTTATAAATTTTATTGCCCTCAAACTCTAATACTACTTTCACCAATATCATCTTTTTCCATTCAATTTCGTCCGTCTTTTCTAATTTTTATTCTCAATCTCTTTTACTTTCAATTTTCTAGTCTCTTAACTTCTAAAAAATTCTAAATTATTTTCTTTACAGTTACAAATTATTTATAGCAAAATATTTAACAAAATAAATTTAACATTATTAAACTAAACAAAATAATTTAGAATATATAATCTTAAATTATTAATAAATTAATTTTAAAATAATTACAAACACAAAAATTTATCAAATAATTCTAAATTACTAACAATCTAATTTTGAAATAATTATAAAAAATTACTAAATTTTTTTCTTCTTTCTTTCTTCACTGCTTCACTGCACGGTCAATGAGGTTTGCAGGGTGTGGCGCCCCTGCATTAGGGGCCACATGTGGCGCTTACGGGTCACGGACGACCCGTTTTTAACCCGAAATTTTTTTAAAATATAATAATAATAATAAAATATTTTAAAAAAATTATTAATAAAATAATATGTCGCGCCTGTCAAGTAGGCGCGACTAAAAAAAAGTAACCCATTTTCATAAATAATCTATCTAACAACCTATTTTCGTATATAATAAATTTTTTTATACCATATTTGTAAAAAATCCTGTGTTTGTTCTTTGAATAATTATGGGATACTTTAGAAAATTAAGCAAATAGCAGCCGTAATTACTTTTATATGAGATTTATTTTGTATACGAAGAGCGGAAAAATCTATATCTAATTCTCAACGGTAAAGGATATTGATCTGCCCTTTTTTGTCTTTTTCTTTGGGTCACAATTAATGCTCATGAAAATGTTATAAAATTTTGATTTTGTATAATTGAGTGGTTCAAATATATAAATAAAAATTTAATTTTTAATTTAATTATACATATTTAAAAAAATAAATATATTAATTTATTTTTATATTAAATTAATATAATTAGATGTGTATATAATATATAAATATAAAATAATATTATATTTATAATTATATTAATAATTTATAAAAATTTAATTAAATTAAAATTTCATACATAAAAAAACGTTTATATATAAAATTATATATTAAGCTAAACTCCACTTCCTGTATTAATCCCCCTTTATACAAAAACTTTCGTTCATAACTGGGACTAGCCGACTATTATAGACGATTTGTGAAAGGTTTATTGATGATTGCGACTGCGATAACACGATTGCTTTAAAAAGATATTAAATTTGAGTGGTCAGAAAAGTGTTAGCAGAGTTTCGAGTAGTTGAAAGCATTATTGACAGAGGCACCAGTGTTAGTTTAGCCTGAGTTAGGTAAATAATTCGTAGTTTTCAATATTTCATCGTTAAATGGCCTGGGCTGTGTCTTGATGCAGGAAGGCAAAGTTGTAGCTTATGCCTCAAGACAATTGAATCCACACGAAAAGAATTATCCAGCGCACGATCTAGAGTTAGCCGCGATAGTGTTCGCATTGAAAATTTGGCGTCTCATTACTTGTTTGGTGAGAAATGACATATTTATACCGACCACAAAAGCTTGAAATATCTGATAACTCAGAAGGATTTGAATTTGTGACAATGGAGATGGTTAGAATTGTTAAAAGGCTATGAATTAGTGATTGACTATCATCCGGGGAAAGCGAACTTAGTTTCTGATGTTTTAAGTCAAAAGTCCTTATTTACTTTACGTGTTTTGAACACACAGTTAACTTTTTCTGATGACGGTTCGATAGTAGCCAGGTTGAAAGCGAGATCGTTATATCTACAGTAGATTTGTGCAACTCAAAAATTTGATAATGAATTACAAGCAAAACGAGCTCAGTGTGAGTCGATTTCTAATTCAGAGTTTCGAATAGGGCCTAATGACTGTTTGATGTTTCGTTATAGAATATGCGTACCAAGAAATTCTGAGCTCACTTGAAAAATTCTAAACGAAGCACACAATAGTTGTTTATCAGTACATCCGGGGAACACCAAAATGTATAACTATTTGAAATAGCATTATCAGTGGCATAGCATGAAACGAGATATCTCAAAATTTGATTCGAAATGTTTGATTTTTCAGCAAGTCGAATTTGAGCATCAAGTGTCGTCATTGATTCCCGAGTGGAAGTGGGATAGAGTAACAATAGACTTTGTATCAGGTTTGCCTTTATCTCCAAGAAAGAAAGATGCGATCTAGGTTGTTGTTGACAGATTGATGAAATCAGCCTATTTCATTCCAGTACGTACAGATTTCTCGCTTGATAAATTGGATGAGTTGTATATCTCAGAGATTGTAAGATTACATAGTGTCCACTTATCTATTGTTTCGGACAGAGACCCGAGATTCACTTTGCGATTTTGGAAGAAATTGCAAGAGGCTTTAAGTACAAAGCTACATTTCAGCACCGCATTTCACCTGTAATTGGATGGTCAATCCGAACGAGTTATTCAGATACTTGAGGATATGTTGCGTTGTTGCATTCTTGAGTTTGAAGGTAGCTGAGAGAAATATCTACTGCTGATTGAATTTGCTTAAAATTATAGCTTCTAATCGAGTATAAAGATGGCACCGTACGAAGCTCTATACAGTCATAAATGTAGAACACCATTGTACTGGATTGAGCTTAGCAAGAATAAGATTCACGAGGTTGATCTGATCAGAGAGACTGAAGAAAAAGTGAATTTAATTTGTGACAGTTTGAAAGCGGCTTCGGATCGACAGAAATCGTAAGGAGACTTGAAATGGAAAGATATTGAGTTTCAGATCGGGGATAAAGTGTTTTTGAACGTGTTGACATGGAAAAAGATATTGCGGTTTGGTCAGAAAGGGAAATTGAGTCCGCGATTCATCGGACCGTATGAGATTATCAAGCGAATTGGGTCAGTGGCATATCAGTTGGCATTACCATCTGAGTTAGAGAAAATACATAATGTGTTTCATGTGTCAATGCTTCAGCGATACAGATCCTACCCTTCACATGTCATTTCCCCGACCGAGGTTGAAATTCAGTCTGATATGTCATATGCTGAAAAACCAATTCGAATTTTAGCTCGTGAGATCAAAGAGTTAAGAAATAAGAAAATTGCATTAGTGAAAGTATTATGGCATCAACAAGGGGTTGAAGAAGCTACATGGGAACCCGAGGATGCTATGAGAAAACAATACCCGGACCTATTCACTAGCAAGATTTTCGGGGACGAAAATCCCTAAGGGGAAAAGAGTTGTAATAGCCCGGTATTAGCTAAATCAGAACAGTAGTCTTGGAACCACAAATCCAATGTCAAAAAATTATGTTAATATTATTTTTGGTGTTTACAGCATGATAGCATTTATGTGTGAAAATTTCGTGAGCTAATTTTATCGTTTAATTGTTCAATTTGAGAAAAAGGACTAAATCGCGTAAAATGCAAAAGTGTTGTTCTATTAGCTAAAGGTATTTAATAGCTATAGAACCTCAAATTTAAGGTCTTTAAGTGTTAAATAGACCATTAGGATGATAGTGGATGATAGTGGCATGGCATTTGGTGTAATTATGGAATATTTTAAGGTTATTTATGGTAATTTGTAAATAATGTTAAAATAAGTAAAATAAAACACAAATTTCATCCATTATCATTTTGTTGAACTGAAATTAAAAGAAGAACAAGAGGAATTAGGGTTCTTCATTCGACTAGGAATAATTCAAGTAATTAGCTATGTTTTGAGCTCGATTTTTTATAATTTTTACGTTTTTGAGATCGTTGCTTCGTATTCTAGCTAGCCCATACCTTAGATTTTGAAACTGTTAAAAATTTTGAGAGTTTGTATTGTTGAATCTGTGAGTTCTTTGATGCTTAATGTTGAAATATGAAAGTTTGATGATAGTTTTACATGTTTTGTTAAGTGATTTTTGATGAAAATGCATAATAGGATTAATTTGTGAAATGTGCAAATTGTGTGGTTAAAATGTGAAATAAATGAAAGTTTTGGACTGTTAGGGACTTATTTGTAATTCAGCCAAGCTTGGGTTTATTGAAAATATGTGAATTTTGTGTATTTGTGAAATAACGACTAAATTGTTAAAGGTGTAAAAGTTTAGGGGCTAAAGTTCAAATAGGGTTAAATGTATATTTTGGACTAAATTGAATGAGTGGTTGATTAAATAAGTTAATTTTGAATACATTTAGATCAAGAAAAGAGGAATCCGAAATTAGATCGGGGGATAGGCAAGATTATCGAGTAATTGACTCATTTCGTCGTTTTCATACTCGAGGTAAGTTCATATGTGATGATTTCATTATAAATGTATGTTAAATGCTTTGATATTTCTTAAAATGTGATTATGAGATTTTCATTAATGTATGAATTGTAAATACGACTCCACAGAATTATTCGAAGATGGAATCAACAAGCTAGAAATCCCGGTTGAACCTTAGGAATAGATTTGGATACTTGTGACATGTTATAAAATGACATACCGATTTTGCTTTGGGCCATACATATCAGATGATTTGGCTTCGAGCCATAATATTAACACTTCGAATGCGAGTTATACCAATTTGACTTCAGGCCATGCATATCGGATAGTTTGGCTTCGGGCCATGAAAATAGTTCTTCGGATAAGTTACCTTGATTTAGCTACGAGCCATGGTATAGGTACTTATCGAATGAGACTACTGAGTATCCAATTTCTATTCCGAATGGTTCATCGGGTAAATAAATGTTGTGGTTGAGAAAGAGGTTAGTACGAGGCGATACAAGTATGTATAGAACCTATTCGAGTATTAAATCGAGAAAGTTCAATGAGATGGTATTTAATCATGTTTAAAACATGAGAAAGGTTTGTAGTTAATGTGAAATTGGTTGATTTACATTTATTTGATGAATTAAATTATTTACATACAAGCTTACTAAGCTATGAAGCTTACTTCGTGTTATTTTTCTATATTTTATAGTGAATCAAGGCTAGCTCGGATCCGGAAGTCATCGGGAATATCATCGCACTATCGGACATCTATTTGGTACTTTTGAGTTGTGTATATATGGTATATGACATGTATAGGATAGATGTGGTATTTTGGTTGTGATTATAGCCATGAGAGTTGGTTTGCAAATGATGCTAATATTGATGTGTGTTTAGCTATTAGTAATGGCTTGTAAATATATATGTTTTGGTTGTATATATAGTCATGAGTGATGGCTTATTTTGGCATGTTTGGTATGAATATGGTTATGGTTTTCTAGTTGCAAATGGTTAATTGATTTATGGTGTATAATGCTTGAGAAATGTTTTGATGAAGTATGATTTTGAAAGTTGAGTTGATAAGTATTTGAATAGGTAATTGGTATTGAATTTGGTTGAAATGGATATAGTATGAATTGTGTATTTGGTTAATGATTTTGGCTGCCTAACTGTATGATGAAATGGTACCATTTTGGCTGCTTATTTGAACATGAATAAGGGTGGCAAATTAGCCTTGCAAATTGCCTATTTTTGTCCACACGGGCAGAGACACAAGCGTGTGTCTCAGCCATGTGTGACATATGGTCATGTTACACGGCCGTGTGTCCCTGGTGTTGTTATTAAAATGAAGTTTGTATGCTCCATACTGTCTCACACACGGGAGTGTGACTGGCTATATGGTACAAGTTAGTATACCCCCTTAATTGGCATACGGCCTAGCACATAGGCGTGTGACTTGGCCGTGTTGCATAAGTCAATATACCCTACAGTTTTGGCACGGCATAGTACACGGGCTGGCACACGAGCGTGTGTGGCCACTTCGAAAGGCACACGGGCCAGACACACGGGCGTGTGGTTGGCCGTGTAACCTAAGTTAGTATGTATGCCTTGTTTTCACACGGCCTGAGACACAGGCGTGTCTGGAGTCGTGTGAGGCACACGGCCTGTTCACACAGGCGTGTGACCCCTGTATAATTGAAATTTTTCTAAGTTTTCAAAATTTTCGTATGATATCGGTTTAGTCCCGAAACACTTCTAAAGCATGTTTAAGGCCTCGTAGGCCCTTATAAGGGACAATGTGATTGTGTTGAATGATTTATGAGAACGAATGCTTTACGGTTGATAAATGTATGCCTTATGTTGTGACTTGATCAGTAATACCTCGTAACCCTACTCTGGCGACGGATACGGATTAGGGGTGTTACAAAATACCCGCAGCGAAACTATCATATTGGACAACTATCACGATCGGGTAGGAATTGAGCTTATGTATTCCAATGTACCTAATTTATATTACAAATTTTGTTCCAAGTTTTAAAGTTGTAATGTATTTTGTTTATATTACAAAATTTATATTACAAAGTTTGTTCCAAGTTTTAATGTTATAATGTTGTAATGTTGCAATTAATTTAATTTATGACCATAAAGTTTGTTCCAAGTTTTAATGTTGCAATTAATCTAATTAAATAAATACAAAAAATCTCTTTTTCTTGATTTATATTTTTTTAGAATAAAAAAAGTACAAACTTTGTAATATTTAAATTGCAAAAAACCCCTAAAATTGATAGTTTGATGGTGTGGTCCTAGGGGTATATTTCTGTAGGGGTCGACGTTCATGTTGTGGGTGATTGCAGCGATCAACATCCTCTTCAGTCGTAGGTGGGGGTGTGCAAAACACGGAAGAAAAATCATATGCCCCAAACGTCATCGATAAGCTTGAGCTGAGAGGAATGTTGTACTGAGGTGGATACAACCAGAAGGAGTGGAGCAATGCGATGGATACGGGCTGTGAGGAGTGTTGTACTGCGGTTGTATTGGACTGAATATATCAAACCCGGAATGATATCTGTGTCCTGGCGAGTCTAAGAAATAGTCATTGACCCGCAACTCCAGATGATAAGAACTATCCCCGAAATGTGTATGCGACCGCTCGGGTTCTGGCTCAACCTCTAGCTCGGGCTCTGACTCGTATACCCCAAGCTGATGTATGTGCGGGGGGACTACAGTTGACTGCCCACCAAGTAAATATGGTTTTCCCGTAATAGGGGTAAATACATCAAATGAACCCTACAGTTGTTCGAATCCGGCATCAGTACACCCCCTATAATATGCATATTGTATGCACGAGCAGTGCACATCATCTCCTACTCAGTGGCATTAATTGATAAATGTTCAAAATTGGCATTCAGCCATGAAAATCTCAAACCTGTAAATTTGGACTCAGCACCGTTGGGCGAGACTCCTAGTAGGCTATAACAAAGGGTAGTCGGCTCAACTATCGTACTTACGCCCCTTATGACACTCCCATCAATTGAGAGCCCAAATTGTAATGCAACATCCTCCAGAATGACAGTGCACTTTTCACACGGCAAATGAAAAGTCCGAGCGCCAACGCTCGACTAATACGGATATTAAATCGTACCGCAAATCAAACATCCGGATCAATGTTGCTGATCCAAATCTGGCTAACTCTAAGTATGACATTAGTCGTTCATCCAGGGGATATCTTAAACCATTCACCCGACCCCTCAATGCGCGGTACGAGCTCTGACACTATTAAATTATAGAAAATAGTTATTATAACATAATTTGTTTCCATAAATGATGTAGAACTTTTTTTAAGGAACCTGTAATTAACAAATAACAATATATCACTGTATTATTAACTGTGTTTAACATGTGATCATCGTTCTTAATCAATGAATCCATTGCGATACCTGTAATTTCAAAACAAATTTCGGCAATTAATTTCTAAGTTTGATGCATTTTAAATATTTATCAAAATACCTAAATTTTATATATTGCTTTTAATTACAAAAGTACCAAACAATTTTGTCCACATCATATTTTTTGCTATACTAAATTAACAAAATAAATATATCTTATAAATTCCAACTCAATAGTTTAATCTTTTACCTACATAAAAAACAAAAAAAATATATTAAAATAATAAAAATAACATGCCAATAAAAAAATATAACAAAAACATAACATATAAACTATCTCAACAAAATAAATACGAATATTATTATTATTTTAAAACGATAATAAGCAAAATGTATTGGTTTAAAATATAATATATATAATAACATGCCAACTTAATTATTGTCAAAAATATATATATTTTGCATAGAAGGATTCAAAAGAAATTTCATTTATAATATTTATAAAAAACATAAAATAAAATTTAAAACATAAACTCTTATTCCCAATTATAAAATCTTAAAAAATTAGAACATATAAACTATTATTCCTACTTTATCTTATAAATTCCAACTCAATGGTCTTATTCACAAATTCCATATCAATGGTTCTTATCTTTTACCTACATAAAAAATAAAAAATTTATATTAAAATAATCAAAATTCACATGCCAATTAAATTACATAAAAAATAAAACATTCTTTATACATAACATAAATAGGCTTTTTTACTTCAATAAACATTAAAAATAACTTATGAATGAATAAAAATATAAAATAAATACAAACATACGTTGATAGCTCTTTTTAACCAAATAATACCTTACAAAAATAAATTTAAAAATTAAATCTAAATTAAATCAACAATAACAACAAAAACCAATTAACATTTATTTATAACAAAAAAAATTACTAAATAAAACAATTTACCTTTTATGTTTTTTTTAAACACTAAATCTTCCCTAAACAACAATCTCTCCTTTCTTTTTCTATTTATTTATTTTTTCCTTCTCTTCCTCCTTCCCTCTCTCTATTCTGTTTTTTTTCTTCTTTTTCCCCTTCTCCTTCCCACTCTCTCCTCCTTCTTCTTCTTCTCTTCTTCAAAGATTTTCTTCTCTTTTTCGGCAAAAAATGGGACATTGGGGACCTTATAATGGTCCCCAAAAACACAACTCACGGGCATGCCATCCAACCCGTCCCATCGCTGACAAGCCACAAGTGTGCCACCTGTGGAAACGACGTGACCAGAGGTGTGCCGCCTCTCCAGCAGGCATGACCAGTATTGCTCAATTGTCCTGTCCCATCTATGACATCGGATCTAGTTTTGGGTTGGGTTTTGTTCGTATACAGGTCGTATTTGACCCCTATTTCTTTAGGTATTGTCTATTTAGTTGCCATTACCAATTTTTTTAATTATTTTTTTTCAATCAAATGTGTCAGTATTTTAGGGTGGTGCCGCCTATGCACCACCCTCCACTTGTTTGGATGTACCATTTTGGTACATAATTTATTTAACATATCATTTAAGTAATTTTTTTATAATATATAGATAAAAAAAAAGAAACACTCATTTGGGAGTTGCCAAGAGGGTTCTCAGGGTATGTGAAGGACAAAACAAGTGAATAGCTGAATTATTTAAAGGTAGGAAGTGTGAAGTTGACTAAATATTCTGAGAATGATTGGGCTGGGAGTTTGGATGACATTAAACATCTAAGTATGTTTTTAACCTTGGTTCAGGTGCAATCTGTTGGAGTTCCAAGAAGCAACAAGTTGTGGCTCAATCAATTGCAGAAGCAGAATATATTGTTGTTGTTGCTGCTGCAAGCCAAGCAATTTGGTTGAGAAATTTGCTTTCTAATCTTGGTTGAGCAAGAAAGTGTCACTGTTTTTTTGTGTGACAATAAGTCACTTATTTCCATTGCTAAAAATCCAGTTCAGCGTGGTAGAACAAAGTACATCAATGTAAAGTTTCATATTATTCGTGAGGTTGAGAGAAATTTACTGATTAAGATAGAATTTTGTTCTTCTAAGATGCAAGTTGTTGACTTGATGACAAAGTAGCTTTTTAAGGAATAGAATTTCTTTTATCAAGTGTGAGCTTGGTATGTTTAATATCAATCTCAAAGGTGGAGTGTTGATGTGTTTTGAGTTTAATATTGGAAATCAAATATACCTTTTGTGTGTTAGTTGCTTTAGGCCTTTAATAATAGGCAGCTGTAAGTTTTTCCGCTATAAGTATCTTTTACTTATGTTTTACGTTTTTTTCTAATCCAGTGCTAAGCAGCTGTAAAGTTTTTTTTTTAATGAAAAGGTTGTGTCTGTGAGAAGCTGAATAGACAGCCTTCTCCATTATTCAGAAAAATTTTGTTTTTCTTCTCTCTTCCTTTCTTCCCCTCTTTGTAACAAAATCGACACCAACATTCTTAAGAGATGTCTCGAAAGCATGTTCTTTTGGTTGTTGTCCCAGCCCTTTTGTTGGCCTTCCCGACTTTAATTATGCTTTAACTTCAATTATTCTGAGCACTGAGGCAGTATCACGGTATGAATTTCGAGGTTTGCACTGCTCATTCTCTCTACCTCGCTTTCCATTTCACTTATCATGAATCGCTTCCTTGGCCCAAACCGAACAGGCTGGGTACCTAATTCGAGCTCAAGAATACTATCATATTTCCCCCTCCAACCATGTGTTCCTTGACTATATTGGTCATGGTCTTTTCTCTTATTCTTAGCTTCAAACTCAATCACCAGGTTCTACTATTTCTTTAGAACCCCCATTTTTTTATATCTTCTACAAGTCAGTAAACCTGAATGACTCTCAGCTACTATATGGTGAGGGGGAAAAGTCAGAATTTCAACCTGATATTGGGAGATGGATCATGGCTTTCATGAATATCTCAGAAGCTAATTACTCCATGGTTCTCACTGCCAATCAATCTTCTGCTTTCAAGCTTCTGTCAGAGTGTCATCCCTTTCAATCTAATCAAAATCTACTCACAGTTTATGACTATCAAAATGAGGCTGTTGAAGTGATGACTGAAAGCTCCAAAAAAAGAGGAGCAAATGTCATGTCTGCTGATTTCTCCTTGCCTAATCTACAAATTCAATCAGAAAATTTGAGAAAGAAGATAAAGAAAAAAAGTACAAGAGACGAGGACTTATTATTTTTCCACTTCAATCGTGGGTCACAGGATCCAGATATTCGTATCTGGATGAGCCTGGCTCAAGAGAATGGGTGGCATGTGTTGCTTGATGCATCTGCATAAGGAGCAAAAGACATGGAGACCTTGGGGCTTTCTCTTTTCAATCCTGACTTCCTTATTTGTTCCTTTTTCAAGGTTTTTGGAGAAAATCCTCCAGGGTTTTGTTGCTTGTTTATCAGAAAATCCAGTGCTTCAATTTTGAAGGACCTAGCCACTGGTACAAATATTGTAGGAATAATGAATCTTGTCCCAGCATCACCACCTATTTCTAACATTGAAACCAAACTGAAGGTGGACAATGTTCTTGTTCAACAAATGGACGATGAATCTGGAACAGAAAAAAAAACAAAGACTGTTTCATTTTCTGAAATCGAAGAGGTAATAAATACATCCTTTGAACCAGGAACTACAGAAACCAACAATACCCCTAAAAGAAGAAATCCAAGAACCGAATGTAGAAGCTTGGATCATGCAGATTCATTAGGGCTGATACTAATCAGTAACAGGACAAGGAACCTGACCAATTGGTTGGTGAATGCATTGATGAGCCTTAAACATCCAAATTTAGAAAATGGAAATCCGGCAGTCCAAATCTATGGACCCAAAATAATGTTTGACAGAAGGCCCGCCGTAGCATTCAGTGTCTTCGACTGGGAAGGACAAAATCGATCCTGAAATAGTCCAAAAGCTGGCTGATAGAAACAACATTTCTTTAAGCATTGGGTTTTTGCAACACATTTGGTTCCCGGATAAAAATGAAGAGAAGGTATTGGAGACAAGAACAAGTGAAGCTCAAGCAAGCAAAAAGAGAGATACATTTCATCTGTAATATCTGTTGTTACAGCCGCACTTAGTTTTTTGACGAATTTTGAAGACACTTGTAGGCTATGGCCATTTGTTTCCAGGTTCCTTGGTGCTGATTTTCTAGAGAAAGAGAAATGGAGATACAAAGCTCTCAATCAAAAAACAATTGAAGTTTAGGTCTAACATTGATTATTCTTTCATTCTTACATGCTATATAAATATATATATGTTAGTACAAAACAGTTGAGATACTGAAATGATACAATATTACATAGCTGCAACACTTCTAAGTAATAGAAACATCTTTGGTGTTCTTGTTCGAAGTATTTTTTGTATTGCAATATTCTAGTGAAACCATTATACAAGCAGGCATTTTCAACGTATAACATCACTTCTTGTCTACTATAAGTATACCTATCTATATAACATACTGGTTAAACCTTGTGGTCAATGTCGAGCAAGGAAAAATGGAAATCAATACTGTTTTTAAGTGCTGAGAATAACATAAATGATCTATAAAAAACTGGGAAGGATTTATCTGCACTAGACTTTAATGAGACGGTAATTAGTGGCGTAGAGATGGATTTCAATTTTGTATGCTATTTAATTTAGGCTTTAACGACAAATTTGATCATTAAAGTTTACATGTTTTATCAAAATGGTCCTAATTGTATTTATGTGTCCTTTTTTGTCATCAAACTTTGTTTTTTTTTCAAATTATTGTTTTTCTAATAGATTTAATGAAAGTACCATGAAAAAAAAATAATGGGGATGGTGTAGAATTTCATATGTGGTGGGATGTAATTTATTATTTAAATAACTCTATAAAATAATTACATGTGGACATTAAAAAAATAAATAAATAATACATGAAATTAAAAAAAATTCTTAATTTAAAGAAAATAAACACAATTATTTAAAAAAATTAAGTCAGTAGAAAAATCTCCTAGTTAAAAGTATGAAAGATTGAAACCTTGAATTTATTCATTAAATATGTTAGAAAAGAAATTTTCAAAAAAAAATTAAAAGTTAATGGCAAAAAAAAGACTGAATAATATAATTAAAACAATTTTAACAAAACATATATATAAATGTTAGTGGCCAAATTATAAATTAAACCTTTAATTTAAAGGCCAAACCATAGGTTAGTTATTTAAAAGCTTACCATACAAGTTTGGCTTGTTTAATGGACTTGAATTATAGAAATTTCAGGAAAATAAATATTCATAATTTCTCATAAAAAAACTTAATTTAATACAAAGTTGAATCAAATAAAGGATGAAATGAAATCTAAAACCTCAAATTTTCAAGATTTCATAAGATGTAATTTAATTAATTGGTGATTAATTATACTAAAAACGTATATTTCGATTATCATTTTTACGAAGTTTTAACTTCCTCAACTATAACATTTGTCACTATCACTTGTAATTTTTTTTTGGGGGGTAAAAAAGCCTATGGCTAAGCTACTAATGGTAGTATCTTAACTCTTACATTCTTCTTTATTTTGGTAGGAATGGAAACCGACTCCTCAAACTATGCATAGGTAACACCTAAAGCATCCATCAGCAATAGTCTCTCCATTTCATGTCGGGGTTAAGATTCAATGATCTATGATATTTGGTTCCATTACATCCAAGGCATGTGATCAATTTGTTAGACACAGAATTTGAGAAGAGCATGGTGAGTCAGTTAACTTTTTTTTTTTTTAAATTAAATAACTTAACAACAGGACTTTTATCAATCAAAAGAGATATATTTTGAGGTAGTGAAGAAGTTTAAGCCGAATACATTTAAAATTTCGAGTACTCTTATGAGTTTGAATGAAAAATTTATTAAAGATGAATAAGATTAAGCAACATATGTAACCATTTATTGAAGTATAATTGTCAATATTTTATATCTCGCAACTAGTAGACTAGACCTTTACCATAATGTTGACATATATGCAAGATATGAAGCTTCTCTAAAGAATCACACTTGAAAACAATTAAAGATGTAATTAGATGTGTTAATTGTACTTTAAATTTGAGTATTTAATTTACTAAAGATATTAATCTAAACCTTGTAGGTTATTTTGATGGTGAATGGACAAGGAACTTAGATGATAGAAAAAAACACTTTTGGAGCATGGTTTTATTTTGGGTACAATTTAGTCCCATGGTAAAACAAAAAGCAAAATTCTCTCTTTCTCCACTACTGAAATTGAGTACATAGTAACTAAAAGATGTTGTACTCCGTCGATTTGGATAAAGCAAATGTTTGTAGATTATGATGTACCTACAACTTATGCATTCGAAAATAAAACACTCATTAACATTCAGCATCATTTTATTAGAGATTTAGTTGAGAAGCAAGTAGTTGAATTAAAGAATGTGCAACATAGAAGCAACTAATAGACTTATTCACTAAGTCATTTGATGGTAACATGTTTGAGAGACTTCGAATTGGCATAAGACATTTTAAAATTTAATCTTCCCTTTCTCATAAAAGATATTATCATCGGTTTATTATCTTTTGTTTTTATCTCTTTATTATCAAATTTTTAACCATCAATAAAAAATTATTTGTTACTAAAAATTTTAAGTCAAATCAAATCGCTCATTTTTTATATCTTTTATGTTCGTTTCAGCGTTTATGTTTAACATTATGACTGTCTCTTCTAATAATATTATTTCTAAAGTTCACTTAGTTCTGATCTCTCTATTCTTTTAAGAATATCGTTTCTCCTACTCGTATCGAATAGAACATGTCTTATCATTACACTTAACATTTTATATTATCAAATAGCCTTTTTTTAACTTTTAACTGGAAGTGTAGGATGTTTAGATTCTACTGGCCTTGTGCCTTCTTTAAGCCTGTTTTTATTGCAATGTGGCATGTTCTATTTTTTTGGTATGACAAAATTGAATGCATAGGAAGAAGTTCCAACCTTGTAACTTGAAGTCATCTCAATTCTCAAGTGAGGTACATCTCGCTCGAGCCCTAACCCTTTCAAGCCCTTTTGCCTTTGTGCTCACTAGAGCGACTGGCCTCGTGCCAGCTATCATCTAACCTCTGTTTGCTACAGTCTTCCTTATGCCGGCTATCTTTCGGTGTGCTGAGACTTATCCAGGCCCATCTGTTTCCCTTGTGCCAATCTCTATACGACGGTAAGCCACTGGCCTTCGATGTTCCTTCTTTTTATGTTTCCTTTTCCTTTTGCATATGAAGCCCCTGTTTTGATTGTGCGACAACTGCGACTCTTCAAGATCTTCACCAATTATAAATTTGGATGGTCTATGGTGTCATTACACTTGGTTTTTCTTTGGTGGCTGATAAGGTTGATTATCGAAGGCTCTTTTCGACCTTGGCTCCCCCACCGTTTGGCTTCTGACAAGTGTTGCGGCGACTCCGACCTCCTTTTTTGGGGCTTCGCGTTAACATGTACTTTGATGCTTGCTATTAAGGCCAGTGCAGCGTTCTCCCGAATGATCCTGGATGTTTCCATGCCTTCTCCATTCCCTGCTAAAGCAACTTATGTTTGTAACTAACGTTTCTGTGAGTTAATGTTGTGGACTTTGCCTTTAGACTTGAATGTTATATCTTTTGGGCTTTGGGGCCATCTTTACTATTTTGACTATTTTAAAACTACAGACTTCGGATACATTTCTCGGAGGCTTCCAATCTATAATTGCAAAAATTTTGCTCGGGTCAACTCGGATACTCGCGGTTGAAATTATATATCCCAGAAAACCAACCTCTTGTAGCCAAAACTCGCATTTGCTGAACTTTGCAAACAACTGTTTATCTCTCAAAGTTTGCAGCACGATTCTCAAATGCTCAGCATGCTCAGATTCATTACGAGAGTAAATCAAAATATTATCAATAAACACAACTACGAATCGATCTAAGTACGGCCTGAAAATCTAGTTCATGAAGTCCATAAAAACAACAGGTGCATTTGTTAGTCCGAAAGGTATAATAAGAAATTCGTAGTGTCCGTACCTTGTTCTAAATGCAGTCTTTAGCACATGTGAGTCTTTAACTCGCAACTGTTAATAACCTGATCTCAAAATCAATTTTTGAAAACACTGCTACCCCTTTTAACTAATCAAACAAATCATCTATTCATAGCAAAGGGTACTTATTCTTGACCGTTACTTTGTTGAGCTGTTGGTAGTCTATACATATTCTCATCATGCCATTTTTCTTTTTTAGAAATAACACCGGTGCACCCTAATGAGAGAAACTCAGTCTATTAAAACCTTTATTTGCCAACTCTTGCAACTGAGCTTTCAATTCTTTTAACTCTGTTGGAGATATTCTGTACGGAGCTACCGATATCGGCATTGTACCTGGTACTAATTCAATACCAAACTCAACCTCTCTGATAGGTGGTAAACCCAGTAATTCTTCGGGAAACACATCTGGATGCTCACGCACAACTGGTACTAATTCAATCTTTGTTTCTGTCACTTTGTATCAAGTACATATGCAAGATAAGCTCCACACCCCTTTCTTACAAATCTCTAAGCTAACATAGACGAGATCACAACTGGCAAACTACTCAGTACATATGCGATGTACCGGATGCAGTAAACGAATCTCTATGGAATATTGAAACGCCTAATGGTGGCAATTAATCGTTTCCCTCTATCGAAAATGATGCAAATATTATCATTGTTAATAACATACCTCCGCAAGTTGGTAAGGAAGAATCCCTACGACTCCATGTTTTCCTTATCTAGAATGGCAAATGCTATCGAGATCACATTCTTGTTTCCATCTTGAGCAACTGTAAGAAATAGGATCTCTGTATATTTTTCGTATAGCCAAGTCCATTTACTTGCACAATCCGCTTGTAGTGGGGAAATGCACGTACACATAGATCAAACGTCCAGAACATCCGATGGAAATTTATTTTCTCGATTGTAGTTGGTGATTCGGGCTATAATAAGGTCGTGTCTGTAACTCAATGACAGTCCCCAATATGTACTCCCGTATAGCGATTATCCATCCTTGTAGCTTATTGTACGACACATCAAAATCCCTGTACAATTTCTCCATTGCCATCTATTTAGCTATCCACACCTTTCAGTATGATACTCGATATTAGAATCGTGTCTGCATTTCAGCAATCCATATCGAAACTTTAATGGTCGGCATGTCCTTCACCATTGGCATGAGACACATACAGATAGTTTTGGAATCAAGTTTTCGATGATCTTCTGTCTTATGTGTTGATGTGCATGTGTAAGGCCCAACAAATTTTTGTATCTTTCACATCTGTGACTTTTGAATAAATACAGCTCGTACCCACCAATTGTAGCCTTCCCCCGACTTTCAACACTCTCCTATATATAATGTCAGTATAAACACTGCGAATTTGTAGTCCACTGATATATTTATGCTATACCATTTAATAGCAAATACGCACTCTTCCTTACTTTCGAATCTCTGGCCTACAAACAACTCCTCAGGATTGAAATCTACAGCTAGCCAGTGAGTAGGTAGTATTTCAGGGTACTCTGGGAACTCGGCTACGTGCGTCGCGTCGAAGTCTATGAGTGACATGTGTGGCCTAAGATTATTATGTATCATAATACGTTGAATCTGGTTCCCAACTGAAAACACGTTAATGTTTCCATCGTCATTCACGTCTTTATCGTCAATATCATTGGGGACCTCGTCCAGATCGGGATCACTATCACTATCGACCTCGTGATACAAAGATCACTACTATCGTATCCATTATCACCATCCACATCAATATCGGGTGCAATATTAAGATCGATATCGATCCCGCGTATAGTTGATTCACTATCAATGTACGATATTGGAGTCATCATACAAGGTTCTTGAGCTCCATGTTCTTCACCTAATACAGTGAGATCTTCAGTTGGCTCCGCACCAACTACCTCAGCAAATAGCTGAATCGGTGCATTTTGGTCACTTCGATTCCTACAATAAATAGCGATCATTGTCTCCACGTCTTCATCGTATACAAGTTCTATTTCGGTAAATTGGATGGGATCTGCCAAAACTAGAAACTTATAGAAAAGTTTCGAGTTCCTTCTCCCACAACGTCTAACAATTTTTGCACTAATCATTTCATTCATAAAATCAAATAAGATATTTCTATTAAATCTTATTGTTATTTGTTGGTGACATTCAAATATACATCCAACGGTTGTTGTTAAGATTATTCCATTGAAATAAACGTATATGAAAAACTGATTATCCATCTTCAATACTCAATCTGTTAAGAAATAAACAAAAATTCTCAAAACAATTTCAAATAGCATAAAAATACTTACATAAAAAATTTAATGAATAAAAAGAAGCCAAAATTATATCAATATGCAATTTTTTTCATTCATAAGCTCAGACTTTTTCAGTTCTCATTTTGTACATGAACAATATTTATCTTTACATTTAGCCACTTAAATTTAGTTCTACATTTTCTTCAATCTCTGATCCTGTATCTTTCTCTGGGAAATTCTCTATATTAATTTTGAATTCTCTTCAAATTCATCTTCTACAATCCAATTTAGAAATTCCTCAAGATTTTCTTCCTCTTCAATCTTTATAATGAGTATTGAATTTAGAAATTCTCTTGGTAATTTCCTAACAACTAATTTATCCATCCATGGTATGTCAAACACATTTTGCTTCCCAATCAACTTTCGTGAACCTACACTTTGTCTCGTTATTTTCCTTTCTCCATAAGAGATTATAAACTTCACGAAGTATATAACTAGATTCCAATAGGTTCGTGGTACCAATGTCTTCCAAAGTTAGTCTAAAATGATTTGATGCTCCCGTTCTATTAATTCCCATAAGAGATTATAAACTTCACGAAGTATATAACTAGATTCCAATAGGTTCGTGGTACCAATGTCTTCCAAAGTTAGTCTAAAATAATTTGATGCTCCCGTTCTATTAATTCCCTCTAAGGGTTAAGTATTGCACTTTATTCTTTCTAATCAGTTTATGACCCTTCCATAACACTTCTTGCATCTTTTAATTTACGGTAATAAGGTGTTGAACGATGTTTTCTTCTGGTTTCATTCTGTAATCTTGCAATTCTCTCATCATTTTATCAACTTTCTAACTTTGTGCTGAAGTTATTATCTCATCAGACAATATCAAATTTATTGTCATTTCTAACAATATTTATGACAAAAATATTTTCAGTATTTATCTATTTTTTTCTGTTGTTATCACTAACTAAAAATTACTTTATAATAGTTACTAACATAAAAACTTTCAAATATATGATAAGCCATAAAAGTAACATATTTTTAATCCCATTCTTGATGCGTTTTTGGATGATTTATTATGTAAATTAGTGAATTTGATGCTTCTAATCCTTTAAATTCATGTTTCTATACTTAGGTGAGCATAAGGGAGTGAAAAGAGCAAAAACGAGCCAAAATCAGGCAAAAAGAGCTATTTCTAGAAACCACACGGGCTAGGCACACGTCCATGTGCCAGTCCGTGTGCCAGTCCGTGTTGATATCGCGCCCTGTTTCCCAAACACACGGAAAAACCCAATTTTTAGGCTTTCTGAGCATTCTAAAGTTTATAAATACATAGTAGAAGAGGACTTAAAAGAGCACACAGAGAAGAATGAAGAAAGTACTCGAAGAACACTGTCAGAATCAACTTAGAAGCGAATCTCCTTCCAGATTGAAGATCTCCATTCAAATTTCCTTCGAAGTTTTATTAGGTTTCTTTATGTCTTGTTGTTATTCTAATTTTGAGATGTTTTCATCCCAAATTATAAACTAAATTCCTTAAATACCTAGGGAAGATGAAACTTATGATTGATCTTGTTATTTAATTTCTGATTTACATGATAAATACTTGAGTTCTTGTTCTCAACTATGTATGTTTATTTCGTGTTTTGATATTTTTAGGATATTGATTCATGTTAAATGTGCTTATTCAGTGGAGCAAAAGTCCTTATTTAAGAGTAGATCTAGCATAATTGAGTGGAGTTGCATGCAATCTTAGAAATAGAATGACATAAATCTACCAGATTAGAGTCAAATCCAATAGGGGAATCCATAGATCGAGTTAATGCGACAATAGGGGTTTTAATTAGAAAGAGATTTCAATTAAGCAACCTAGAGTCTGTTGTTTTTACTATCGAATGAGATATTAACATAATTTAGGAATTTCTACGGATTAAGGCACAAGTAAATAAATCGTTTAATTCAGATTCAGAATAATAAGTGAAGTCTAGGTGGATTCTTTCCTGGATATTGTTTATCTGATTGGTTTCTTCAAATATTTTTCTAATTCATTATCTCTTGGGTTCTTAGTAATTAGTTCGTTAATTTTAGATTAAAATCAATCCCATTAAATTGTTGGCTAAATAATAGAAAAAAAGTCATTACTAGTACTTGTAGTCCTTGTGGATACGATATTCCCGACTCACTATACCTATACTATTATTCGATAGGTGTGCTTGCCTTTGTTGTAATTTTAGTTAGTTTAGTGACCATCAATATATTTAAAAAAATTTAAAACATAACATTCATAACCTAAAAAATCACAATAAACCTTAAACAAATAATTAATCTAAACACAAAACTTACTAACAAATCACAATAAACAAAATAACTTTAAAACAAAACATAAAAATAACACTAAACAAACTATATAATACTAACAAAATATTTTTTTCTTATAATAATCTATTCTATTTGAAAATAACAATAAAAATAAAAATACATTTTCTATTTTCTTTCTTTCTTCTATTCTCTCTCTTCTTCCTTATGTTCTATTTTTTTTAACAAATACTAATATTGAGCTGGATGGTGCAGGGGGAAATGGTACTGGTGCCACCTATCAGATAGGGATCACCAGTGCCGCCTATCAGATAGGGGTTAGTGGTGTCACCTATTAGATAGACACCGTACCCCTTTCATATAAAATACATTCTCTATACCATTCTGGTCAAAGTGGTGTCGCCTAGGGGTGAGTATTCGATTGAGTCAAGTCGAATCGAGTAAAAATTTTTCAAGTTAGTCGAGTTGAAAAATCTTATATTAGCAACCAAACTCAATTTGAATTTTTTTCGAATCGAATTAAATCAAGTAAAAAATTTTGAGTCGAATCGAGTTGAGTTAACGAATCCTATACTTAATGTTGTACTTAGATGGACAGATTATTTAACTAGTAGATGAAGTACAAGATTATTTAACTACATGAAAAATATAATGATTTTTCCTTTTAACTTAATAGATAAATATTTATCAAAACGACGTAGTTTTACCTTTTAACTTATTTATTTTGAATTTTAACTTTTTAAAAAGTAAACATTTATCAAAACGACGTAGTTTTGTCTTTTCTTATTCGGATTTTTGGATAACTCAAATTGTGTAATTCATATTCGAATTAAATCGAAAAACTTAATTTTTTATTTGAGTTGACCCGAATAACTTGATTAACTCATATAATTCAAACTATTTAATTCAAAATTTGAATTTTTTATCGAGTTTTTTGAATTGAATCGAATTTTGCTCACCCCTAGTGTCGCCTGTCAATTAGGCACCACTATTAAAATATCATTTCTTTTTAGTCAAATGTGTTAGTATTTTAGGGTTGTGCCGCCTATACACTACCCTCCAATTGTTTGGATGTACCATTTTGGTACATAATCTATTTAACATAACATTTAAGTAAATTTTTTTTATTTTTATAATATATAGGTAAAAGAAAACCCAAATGAACATCAGAAGGTGAACTCATAAACCTTGATAGCAATATTGTAGGGAACATTAAATCAGGTTGTGTTGCTATCAAGTAAGCTTCCAACTATACTTCTATAAATAAAAGGATCACAGCGTTTCTCACCATCATTTTTTGACAACTTCAAGTTTAGAGGCAATGGAGAGTCAACTCCTTTGCAAAATTCCAGCTTAAATTTTCTTAGAACATCTAAAGTATACTTCTGTCGTGAAATGAATATACCAGCCTTCTTTTGATTAATTTCTATCCTAAGAAAATAACTCATCAAGCCAAGATCTGACATATCAAATTCTTTTTGCATACTCAATTTAAATTCTGAGAAAGCTTCATCATTGCTTCCTATTACCAACAAATCATCAACATAAAGAGAAACATTAAGCAAGTCAATATTCATACCTTTCTTAAGATACAAAGTAGCTTTATTAATGCTTGTTTGAAAGCCCAACTTCTGCAAATAAGAATCAATTTTGCAATACCATGCCCTTGGTGCCTATTTTAGACCATAAATAGCCTTCTTAAGCTTGTACACTTGATGATCCTTTCCAACAACCACAAACCTTTAGGTTGACAAACATAGATATCTTCTTCAAGCTCTCTATTCAAGAAAGTTGATTTTACATCCAAATGAAACACATTTCAACCTAATTGACTTGCAATAGCAATGAGTAATATGGTGGTATTGTGTCTAGCAACTGGTGCAAAAGTGTCATCCTAGTCAACTCCACCTATCTATGCATACCCCTTTATGACCAACCTAGCCTTATGCTTGAAAATAACACCATTAGGATTGAACTTAGTCCTATAAACCCACTTCACACCTTTAACATGTTTACCATTAGGTAGATCAGTCAAGAACCAGGTATTATTTTTCTCAATTGCAGAAATTTCTACCTTCATTGCATCAATCCATTTAGGTACCTTTGTAGCTTCATCAAAACTTGTTAGTTCAACAAAGACAAAATTCACCTCTTATACACATTTACTATGGATTTAGTTTTGATAACCTCAACATCAATTGTACCAATTGCACCAAATTCATTACTAGTCACACCATGTTTAGCATCATCAGTTGTATCAGCCTTTTCAGGCATTAACCCACGATCGTGCTTTTACACATCATTCTTTTCTCAACTCCAGTAAGAATCTTTATCAAAGATGACATCTCTATTCACCACAAGTTTCTTGCTTTTCAGATTAAAGACTCTATACCCCTTGGATTGAAAAGAATAACCAACAAGGATTCCTTTCCAAGTTCTTTCATCTAACTTAGTTCTCATATTAATAGGTATATAGCTGAAACAAATAGAACCAAACACTCTAATATGTTTCACAGAAGGCTTAAACCTAGACCAAGCTTCAAGAGGAGTTTTTCCATCCACAGCCTTAGTTGCTAACCTGTTTAACAAGGACACAGATGTTGATACAACTTCTGCCCAAAATGAATTCGGAAGATGTTCTTCAAACAACATACATCTTGACATCTCCAAAAAAATTCTTTTTGTCCTTTAACAAACTCAATTCTATTGAGGGGTGTAAGGAACAGTGAGCTGATGATGAATCCTAGAGTCTGCAAAAATCATTGAACTCCTTCGACACATACTCTCCACCATTATCTGTTCTTAAAACCTTTAACTTACAATCACATTGATTTTCAACGAGTTTCTTGAATTCTTTAAATCTTGAAAATACATTCATCTTGGACTTCAAGAAATACACCCAACATATCGTTGTCAACTCATCTATAAACAACACAAAATATTTGCTACCATTCATAGAAGAAAGTTACATTGGACCGCATAAATTAGAGTGAACTAACTCTAATTTCATAGTTGCTCTCTTTACACCATCATAAGAAAATGAAAACCTATGTGACTTCTTAAGTTGACAACTATCACATTTATCATCACACACATTCAATTTAGGCAAATCTGTTACAAAACTATTTGACTACATATACTTCAAGGTTCTAAGATTAAAATGGCCTATCCTTTTATGCCAAAGAAGATTGACATCATCCTTAGCAAAGCACATACATTCACAATCAACATCAAGATTCAAATAAAAACTATTATTTTGCATTTTCAGATCGGCAAACTTAGAACCAAAAACATCAAATATGTTGCAGACATTACCCTTAAACTGAACACTAAATCTATTTTTAATCATTTGAGGAATACTCAAAAGACTTTGGTCTAAATCAAGAATAAAAAAAATTTATCCTTTTACCTTGTAGAGTATTCACAGAAATTAAGCCTTTGCCTTGAAATTGAATTGTAGCAACATTTCCCAACTTCACACTTTTGTTAAAGGACTTATCAAGTGAGTTAAAATATGCAGCCACATGTGTCATATGACTGGTACACCTATTATCCATAACCAAATAAAGTTATGAGATGGTTTAACATGTGAAACCATAAACATATACTCACCTTGCTCTTAGTTCTCTTCAGTTGCATTTGCTTGTTTTTGGTCTTGCTTTTTTGCTTACTTCTTCTTAGCCCAACAAAACTTTTCAGTATGTCCAGACTTTTGGCAAAAGGTACATTGAAATTTGGACTTGTCATTTTCCTTGAATCGACAATCCTTTTCAGCATGATTTGTCCTCTTACAAATAGGACATGATGCAAACTTTTCATTCTGACCATTGGTGGAAGAAACAACAGCTTTGCCCTTACTTTGAGCTTTCAAATTTATTCCCGGAGTTGTTGAACTTTACTCCTCTATTAGTAGTAAGAAAAGTACCTTAACTTGCCTTATGGACTTGTATAGAAACCCTTTGCTCTTGCGCTTCTAACTTGCTAACAAGATCAGCAATAGTTAGACTTGTCACGTCACAAGATTCCTCAATAGCTGAAATTTTGGCTTTAAATCTCTGAGGAATACTGATCATGAATAATCTTTAATCAGCTCATCCTCCTTCATTTGTAGCATCAGAAACTCTCTTTTTAGAGTTAAAAGTTTGTTTTATTTACTGTATCACCTCCCTCATAAGTTTCCTTGAGTTTATCCCAAACAGCCTTTGGTGTTTCAAGATGTTGAAAGAGCATTAGAAAAAGCCATTAAAATCACTCAAAAATAGCAGTAGAACCTCACAGCCCTCAAGAAGAAGCTCTGAATACCACTGTTGGTGTCAATTTTGTTACAAAGAAGGGAAGAGAAGAAGAACAAATTTTTTTTGAACAATGAAGAAGACTATCTATTCAGCTTCTCACACACACAACCTTTACATTAAAAATAATTTACAACTTCTTAACACTAGATTTAAAAAGAACATAAAACATAAGTAAAAGGATCTTACAGTAGAAAAACTTACAGCTGCCTATTACTAAAGGCCTAAAGCAACTCACACACAAAACATATATATTTGATTTCCAATATCAAACTCAAAATACATCAACAAAGCAAGCTGATTGCATTATTTTCTATACGATCACGTTCTTTTTCTTCTTTTTTTTTTCTTTTGTCCTTGTCGAAACCATTTTTTTGAAAACGGGGATCGACTTTATATTTTGAAAAGAAAACGAAAATTGGGAGTTGCCACCAATCTTTTTTGTTTAGGTGTGATTGGATCACCAAGAAGTTTGGTCATTTTAATAAAACATTTTGATTTACTAAATCAACGATTTTGGTCTACGAAATTTGAGAAAAAGGGTTCGGGAGTCGGTTACGTACGAGGAAGGATTATCATTCTCGTAACGCCCAAAATTGGTACCCAATTGATTAATTAATATCTTAATATCGAAAATTGAAAAGATTGAAAACAAATTTTGAAATACGATCCCCTTTTTATGAATGTTTGGATAACTTAAAGTGGATATTAAGATTCTATTGTTTCGAAGAAATAAAATATCACATCCAATACGTAGGACATGACATTTCAAACCTTCGATACCAAAATCATCTCATGATTTCCAAAACTCATGCATTGAAATTGTTTAAAAAGGATATTCAGTTGTTTGGTCAAACGACAAATCGAAACCTAGCACGTAGGGCACGTTTCCTCGGAATTTCCAAACACAAAATATTGCGTTATTTTTTTTGAAGAAAAATGTGGACGGAATTTTAAAGGGATGTTTGATTATTTGGATAAACAGAAAATCGAAACCCAGCACATTAGGGCATGATTTTCTCGAATTCCCAAACGTCAATCGTCGCTTTTGTTTTAAAGTTTAGAAAATGCGGACGAGATTTTAAAGGGAAATTTGATTATTTAAATAAACGAAAGATCGAAACCCAATACGTTAGGGCACGATCCCTCAAATTTCTAAACATCAAACATCGCTTTTGTTTTACAAAGTCAACTCAAAATAAATTAATTTGACTTGAAATAAAGTGGAATCATTGATTTTGGATTAATAAGTTGAAAACTACAATGCGACAATTGCGAATGAAAAACGAATAAACATGGAACAATGTACATGGATAAGATACTATGCAAATGGGTGACAATAATATGAAAATACGAACGAACGAATTATAATATACACAATGATAATAATCGCATAACATATGTCACTTAAATACCAACATTAATAATCAAAAGAATGAAATAAACAACATGAAACCCTTTAAAATAGATAATGAGACAATTTTAAATAAATAATACATAAAAATAAGCTAAAAAAAGATGTCATAAAAAACAATTTTAAGTGAATAGTATAAAACAATTTAAAATAATCAACATACAAAACAATTTAAAGTAAAATAAAGCGACTTAAAATAAATAACATATAACAATTTAAAATAACATATAAAAGGTCTAAAATAAATAATATAAAAATATTAAAGTAAATAATATACATAAAATAAAAATATTTTAATATAAATAATATATATATAAATAAATAATGTATAAAGAGTTTAAGATACACAAATAAATAAATAAGGGAAATAATTTGTAAAAGATTGAAAATAAATAAACAAATGAAAATAGAAATGAAATCATGGATGAAATTTAAAACCAAACACGTAAATAAATAATAATAATAATAGAGGTAAAATATAGAAATACATAAAATAATGTAAACAGAGGAACTTAAATTATTAAAGAAGGGTTGAAAAAGAAAAAGAAAAAATAATAATAATAATAAATAAATAAATAAACAAAGATAGTGTAAAAGTAAAATAAAAGCAAAAGCATAATAAGAAACAATATTAAAAAATAAGAAATTGAAGTGAAAACTAAAAAGATTTGATAAAAAAAAAAGAAGTCTAATGCGTAAGTATAGGTAAATCAATAAATATGAAAATAAAATAAAATACAGAGGGTTGAATTTAAAAAATAAAATAGTTTTGAAATTGTATCTAGAGATATACATAGATAAATGATAAACGAAAATACATATATATATATTAGATAAATATGTATCTATATATAAAAATAATAGCAATAATATCGCGATAACCATTAATTTAATACCATGATAATAAAACAATTAGTTAAATGCGAAAAATAATAGAAATAGTGATAATAATATCAAGTTAATTCATTTAATAAATAAAGAAAGAAAATAACAAGGAAAGGACTAAGTTGAAATCAAAACAGAATTGAAAGTATAAAATCTAAATGTTAAAACCACATAAGGATCCAAATAGAATGCGCGTGCAAAAGAGAGGGACTAATTAGGAAATAAACCCAAGCCGTCAAAACGCAACGCTTTGATGCAGATCCAAATGAGTCAAGGGCAAAATACATGGGGCAAAATAAAAAAAATAAAAGAAATAAATAGGATTGAATTAAATGAAGGTGAAATATCGGAGGGACTAGGGGTGCAAAATATCCCAAAAACAATGAAAACACGCGAATCCCCACCCTCTGGAGCGGGTCAAATTCGGGTTGCCTTATACGGCGTCGTTTTGGGGCATTTTAAGCCATCCCAAAACGGCGCCAATTTGATGCCTTATATAAGCCCCATTTTTTTTTAAATCTTCATTTCAACCCTCCTTCCAAAAAAAAAGAAATTTTGCTCTCCCCTCCTTCTCTCAACACCCCCTCCGGCCATGGGCTCCGGTCACCAGCCACCATGTCGACAGGCGGTCATCGGCGACGGCGACGGCGCCGCCGTACACGGTGGCCGGAGTTCATCAAAAACCCCCAACTTGAGCGCTCCAATGAGCAAAATCCCGATCCAAGGCCATTTTCCACGAGAACTCAACCAAAAAGAAGAAAAGACAAGGAAACCTTTCGAATTTTCGTCCGTTTTACCGAAAATGACCGTTCATCATTGGGAACGGCGACCTCCCCACTCGCGGTGTTGAAACCTCAGGTAAACTTCCACCCCTTTTATTTTAAAACTATTTCTTTAAAAAAAATGAAATTACTGAAATAAAAGAAATAAAAAGAACACCTTTCGAAACTTTTTCCTTTCGATTCTCTGATATCTCGTTTGTATTCGTTGTGTTCAATCAATCTTTTTTTTCTTCCCCAAAAATCCCCCTTTACAAATTGATTTCGTTTCGGTTTTATAACTGATTACAATAGAAAAAAATCGCTACTATTTCTCAGTTGTTGCTGCTATCTTTTGCTGTTTTTTGTCCTCTTTTCTTGCTGTTTGCAGGTCCTTGGAGGTGCAGGTGATGGGACGGGGCCAGGGAGTTGTTGAGCCTCGAGCGTTGGACGTGCTGACCAGGCACGTGGGGAGCGGCACATACTGCTGCTAGGGTTTCTTGGATGCTGAAACTATTTTAGGTTTGGGCCATTTTGGGCTTGTTTTAGTTTGGGTTTAGCTGATTGGGTATTAAGGTTGGTTTTACAAAATTTGGGCTTTATATTTTTTGTCTATTATTGTAATGGGCCCGGGCAAAATTTGGTTTTCACAATCCTTATGGCAACTCCTGTTAGGTATTTATTATGTAGATCATAAATGCAAAAAGTCTAGTTATGAGGTAGCAATTGGACGGGTTTGTAGCAAGTTAGCATACTCAATTGACCCCGTCTTCCATGGAATATGCATACTAATGCTGTCTAATTGCAGATTCTTCATATTCTTTAACGAAAATTATAGACCTTTTACATTACTTAAACGGTTTTATATTTTTATGCCCTTTGTTTCATGACACCCAGCCATGCAAAAGAACTAACAAGTTGTGTATGGTTTTAATAATTAAGCTGCAGCCGTTCGTTTTGTGTGATCCTTTTCTTGGTATGCATAAATAAAATGATGAAATCAAATCAAGAAACCATTAAAATAGTTAGCTGAGGACAAATTTATGAAGTGTTTATTTATAAGCCACAATTTCGAATTCAGAATGAGATTTTTGTCGAGAGATGAAGCCGACAAGCACAAACGGGCAAAGGGAAATTTTGAAAATGGCCGGTTTTTTCATGCAGGCCATAAGCTTCGTTTCTATCATACGTTACGCTACTTCCAAGTTGTATCAACAGAGACTCTACGCTCCCAAGTCTTAATTTTTTTTTTACATTTTAATACATTTTTTTGTATTGAATTTTAAAAAAATTAATACATTTTTTATAAATATCAAATTAACACTGAAATAGATTGTATTAGCATTACCAGTTTCGAACTAACAGCAAAATTTGGACAATTTAGGATTTGGCCAGTTCAAATTGTTAGGCAGAATAGGAGATTAGGGTATGCAAAGACCAGACGTTGCTTACACAAATTAATGACTACATGTGAAGATATTCCGCTTTAGATTAGTTGCGATGGATAATGAAAAGCTACTTTATGATCATCTGCCTAGACATGTCACTATTGCATTTACGTGTTGTTTACAACACCCTTCTTTCCCCTAATAATAATAATAATAATAATAATAATAATAATAATAATAATATTAATAATAATATTAATAATGCTACAACACCACTACTATTTGAATACTGGAATTTCAAAGATATAATCGGTTATTACTCTCAAGCAAGACTCGCTGAGCACCCATCAACAAAGCCCCAAAGTTCCGCATTAGTCACAATGACACACTCGATCTTCCTTACAAACCCCACAGTAATCCCTTATGGCACCTCCGGAAATAGTCATTTCAAATTTTTTTTATATAATTATAATTTAAATTTAAACTATTTTTGAAATAAAGTAACACCCGATTAATAGTTAATTTTCAAATTTTTTTAACCGCACCATCAGAGTTAATCTTAAGTCATCCCAACGGTAGGGGATTCCAACTAATCATCATCCATTTTTCCCCATGATTTACCTACGTCCCAACTAGATTGTCTTTATGTGCATGGCATACTTCTCACCACACTCTCGAACTTACCTTTTTTTTTAATGAAAATAAAACAAATATCATTAATCAAAATAGTTCGATACATAAAACGATTATAGGCATCAGATTTTAACAGTGCCTCAATACAAACAGGGGGTTCCCTACAAATACACAAAAGATTCCTACTACAAAGGGTGATAGAATAATCATGTTGAAAGCTGCTCCCTAATCAAGCTAACCTATCCGTACACCGATTACCCTCATTAAATATGTGCTTGAGTGAGGTATCGTGATGAACTTAAGCAATAGAGACTTGGAATCATAAACAATAGTGGAAAGAGCAATATTGATAGTATTATCATTATCTATGAGTTTAATAGCAATCTCAGAATCGCTTTCAATTTCAATGCTTCCTATATTAAGCTGCCATGCAAGAGATAATCCATTCTTAATTGCTCATAGCTCCGCTTCAGCACTCATGACCAATTGGATATGTCTTTGAAAACCACAAACTCATTCTCCCTTATGATTCTTTAAAATAGTCCCCGCTCCACCTTTGCCCAGATTGTCGATGAAGAAACGATCAGTAACTCTCAAACTTCTCTCCCATACATCCTTGGTCTCAAAAAAATCATTGCCAAAAATCTTCTTGTTCCTTCTATTCCAAAAGCACCAACAAATTATCCCAAAGCATATATCCCCATTGTCACCCTCCCTCGCAAAGTAAGAAGGGATAATTAACAAATTTTGTTCACTAAATATTTTAAAGGAAATAAAATACAAATTGTTAGTTTCAATCTTTTCAGCAATATTTATTATTAATATAAGTTAATTTATTATTAGAAAAATGTGTCACCTAATCTATTTATTTTTTAAATAATATTTATTTCAACTAAAAATAAATTAATACAAGTATCTCAAAATTAATATATGATTAAATAGAAAATAAATTTTAAATATTTAATATGTTGAATTAAAAATTAATTTGATAACTCTTGAAATAAATTTACAAACTCTTCGACAGGCCATGGAAAAGACTCGACCTCAGGTGAATGCATGCGACTAAATTCCCTTTTGACATTAAATATAATAATGGGCATTTTACAGAAATCATGATGATACAAACAGTACCCTTCAATTTATCAAAGTGCGCCCCCAAAGCTTACAAGTATTAAAATTACATATTAATTTGATTTATTGTATTAAGTAATACGTAAATTTTAATTTATGTAGTGATGAGACAAAATTGAACTCCTAATTTGCCTTGTTCCTTCGGCATGGAAGATTCAAATAATGTGCGCTTACAATTATCAACTCGTCTAGTAGAGGTGTGCATGAGCCAAATCGAGTCGGATTCAAATGTGATAAATCGTATTATCCTCTCATTTAAAGGTTGAGAGAGCTATAGATAATTTTAAGCATCATATCAAAAAGAGTAACTATGGTAAAAACTTATAATAAAATGAATGTTCAGAAAATATCCAATACTTTTAAAATTAACCAAATTATATTATCTAAATATGTAATTTTATTATATTATTTAAAATTAATTAATATTTAAAAATAGAGTCCCCATAATATTAATCTACTTCAAAGTTAACAAATTTAAATATAAAATTTTAATTTATTTATTTAAATGTCAAAAATATAATTTTTTTCTCTATTTAAGTACGTTAATAATTAAAAATGGTTAAATTAAAAAATAGTTAGTTAAGTGTGAACTCCAAATCATATTATGGTAAAGTATTAAAGCTATTTAGAAAAAGTTATCTTTGGTGACATATCCAAAATAACAAGTGGACACGCTCAATGATTAACACGTCGCTATTTTTAATACAAAAAATTAGGTGAGATCAAGGCAATTATAAATTTATAAATCAACTTGTAATAAATGATAGGTAATACAATTTGAACTCATATTAAACAGTTATCTGATAAAAGTTTTAACCATTACTTCAATTTAATAAAGGATCTAAAAATATGATTTAGGGGACAAATTTATATTAGAATTATAGACTACATGTTTTTACTATTAGTTTTTATGTATAATTATTCAATAATTAATATATATATGATTTGAAATATGAATAAAATTAAAGTTTAATCTATTGACATTGATAATTGCATTGTGCTTCTAATTTCTAATAAGTAATATATCTAAAAAATTAGTATAATCTTAAATTATCTGAAAAAAAAACCAAAACTAAAATATAATTTTTAAACTTTAAAAGGGTTAAGTGTTTTTTTTTAGATTTGTGGTAGAATTTAAACTTTTAAGAAATTTAATATAATAAAATTAATTTTTAAAAAGGTGATATATAAATTTCTAAAAGGTTAGGAAAGAATGCCCCCACCTATCCCTTATATCCGCCTGTGCTCTCCATACAAGTGAAAAATATTAACATGCAATTTGTATAATTTTTATATAAATATTATAATCTTCATAATACCTCATTGAAATTATATATTTTTATTAAAAATTATAATTTAAAATTAGCATACAATTGTATAAAACAACATTAAATTAATTTAATAATTATATATTTTTAAATTTATTATACTCAAATTAATTAATAAAATTTTGTTGCGAAATATTATAATATTCACATTTTAAATAATTTTGAAAATGCATAAAAAATAAAATATAGAATAATTGTTATATTATGTTTTATTTTATTATATTTATTCATTTTTAAAATAAATTTAATATGATATAATATTATGACGATTATTTTTTAATGATATTTTATATTTAAAAAATGTTAAATAAAGTATGTTATGATTTAACAACAATGACTTAACTTTAAGGCTAAATCAGCTTAGAAAAATTCTAAATGGAAAAATTAAGATTGTGAATGTTTAAAATTTTATTTTCTATTATTATTTTATTATTTATTATATTCCTACAGTTACATTTGACTCATATTTTTATTTTTTCATTACTAATTTATATTTTTGAATTTTGAATTTAACTTTAAATTTTTCTTTAAATTGTTTTTTATTAATGTATGCAAATTATTAAATTAATTTGTTATATTAAAATATAAGTCCAGCACATTATATTGAAACGAATTTAAAATAGGTTAAACTGTCTAGTTAGTTATCTAATTTTTAAAGTACTTTCATTTTGATTACCTAAAATAAAATACTTGCAATTTCTTCATTCGGACGCTTTTATTTTAGTAACTCAATTGTTAAATCTCTAACGGCAATTATACTATACACGTCACATCATGCTTACACTTTCATTTTGTCACCTAGTTTTTTTTTTTCAGTATTGAAGTTTTAAATTTCAAAACATCAAAGTCAATTAAATAATTTATTAACAAAATTTATCCATTGATATATCAACAATTTGTCACTATGATATTGAAATTAATTAATTTAATCTCCTTCTAAATTTTAAAATTTTATTTTATAATTTGAAATTATTCTTAATGAAAGCAACTCGAATAACTCATATTTAATAATTGTCTATGAAAAATACTTTATATTTAATAATTAAATTAATTATTTTTTTCTTCGTTTGGGTAAAAAGTGATGAAAAAAATCTAAGTCTTGTTTGGCATGGAAAATAAAATTAATTAATTATAAGGAATTTTGTTTTCTCTTAGTTTAGCACGGAAAATTTAAGGTCATATAATCAAAAGAATTTTGGGTTTTATAGACAAATATCAAAGATGAGTTATTTGAATTGATTTTGATTTGGAAAACATAAAATAAAATTTAAAAAGGAGATTAAATTAATCAATTTAATTAATTTCAATCTTATAGTAAGAAATTGGTTGACAGTATGGAGGGATAATATTTTTGAACAATTTATTTAATTGACTTTGAAGTTTTAAAAATTAAAATTTCAATATTGGAAAAAGAAAAAGAAAAAGAAACTAAGTGACCAAAATGAGAGTGACTTAAAAGTTGAATAACTAAAATGAAAGTGTAAATATGATCTGACATGTATAATCTAACCCGTTACAAATTTAAGAGTTAGGTAATTAAAATGATAATGTTGTAAAAATTAAATGACAAAATTCCAAGTATTTAATTTGGATGACCTTTTAAACTATAAAACCATCCTCTTCACCTATAGCTTCTTTTTTTTCCTTCAATTTCGATTCTCGTCCACATTGTTTTATAAGCATTTTACTAATTTTTTCTTTGAAAATTAAAAATATTACCATAAACTGGTACGTTAAAAAGTATCCTTGAGACACTCGTCAAGAAAATCCTAAAACTTCACAGTAATGGTGTCTCCCAAGCCATACAGAATTAAGGGGCATAGTGTTGTCTTTTTCTTTTTTTTTTGTTACAAGCGTAGTCTTGTTTAATGACTCATCAGTTTCTATTAACAACAGTAAAAAAAAACAAAGTTGTATATATAGAGAAAGGATTGCCATGTGATTCTGAAATTAAAGATAAAAATATTAAAATGATATTAAATTATTGAAAAAAGATAAAAATGATATAATATCTTAATTTTATATAATCTTTTCTCGTCGCATATAATTATGTTAATGTATGTTGGTAGTCATAAATATTATTAACCCCTTCATATGTTTCAGAGGATTCATTCATTTATAGGCATAGCATTACAGAAAAGATTTTCCCCATCTCATATGCAACTATATCAGATAATTAAGCCCTTTTCACTTGTAACTATTATTCGTCCGAGCTACCTTCACCATATATAGCATCAATGGGGACCAAAGCAGATCACTACTTCCATGGAGCCAAGCCTGTCATATCCTTTATTTGCAACTAAATATGAATGTGCTGGACCGTAAGCATTTAACCTATTATTTATGGTTGCTTGGTACTAGTACATCATGTGTCACATGCAACAATTTGGGAACTATATATAAATCTGTGTTATGGTTTTTCGTACGCCTTACAATTAAGATGCACAAATTGAGTCAGCTATTTTTCGTACGCCTTATACTGCAAATTTTTACTCCGACAGACATTAATGGACAGTAGATAGTCATTGAAAACGAAAATATGTCATCATACCTCTTTGAAATGAGCTACAAACATAGGGCTTTGGGAGATAATTAATTAAGTAGAATCAGTTAAAGGGCAACTCTCCTTTGGCGGGTTCTCGTTGAACTAGATCCAGATTTATCATCCACGACCACGAACCTGCCAAAGGAGAGAAGCCCTACAACTAGTTCACTTAGCTGATAATTTTCATTTTCTTGTGGCACAAAAGAAAAAGGGTGTAAACTGCAGTTGTGATTTAAGCAAAAGGGTACAGCCGGAGATTTATAGGGTCTTGTACCAGTGGGAGAAGTTGTTTAAGGCATAGCATATGCGGAGGATATCCTTTGGTGCCTGCTTTCTACGCATTTCCATGCAAAGCAAAGGCTCCTTTTATCTTAAAAAGCCTCTTCCAAATATTTGACAGATTCTATAATTAGTTTGATTGATTTAGACCTATGATTGTTTCTAATAGTTCTCTTTTCATTGTGTCCATATCCATCTCTAGAAGGTGAAGGGAGGAAGACAAAAAAAATAAAAGGAAGAAAGAGTCAAGGCGAGATGCTTCGCTTTTCAGAATAGTATGTGGCAGCCAAATATGGACCTAGGGGTATATCCTTTATAATATTCTTTTTTGTTTTAAACCTGCTTAAAGATATTTTTTTTCCCTGGCTTTTGAGTGTAATCTTCTTCATCCAATGAGAAAATTTCCCAGCAGATTGTCAAATTATTTGCGATTTCCCTTTGTTTTCCACTTCCACAGGCTTGATGTTGTGAAAAAACTCCCTTCCTCTCCTCTATTTTACAAGTTAAAAGATAGCAGAAACGTTTATATTTGTATGCATCTATAACAGGTTGGTAGTGACTAAATATTCTTTGCCATCTGGGATCCCTAATTTATTTATTCATTTAATGTTTTGACATTAAAATCGCAGGTAAAACCACAGAAGTAGTCAAAGCATGACAAAGGGATCAACAAAACAGTTCAGATATTTAGAATAGTAGTCATAAGCAATGTGGCAGCTGCTTTGGATCTGGGAATTTTTCATAATCACTGAGCTTAATTTTCTAACTAATGAAGCTGAACTTTCAAACGAGTACAAGGTTTGAATCTCAACTATTACAATCCTTTCCCTTATTATCTTTTGCGCTAAAAACTAAAATGATGTAAAGCTATAGTATTAGCAGCAGTAGTAGTGTAAACAGAATTGCAGAACAAGTATATATATATAATATAAGATTTCTAATGTCAAGCATTCATAACTGCAGCTTTTCACATATGATTTAAACTTCAAATTTGCTAGTCATTTCTTAACCAAAACAAGGAAAATTAAATCAACTTCAATGACTTGGATTCTTAATTGGCTATTCTCTCACTCAATATCTTCACACCCATGTACCTGCATGCATCACATCAAAATAGAAAATGTCAATTAAACAAATAGTTATCAACTTCAATGAATATGCTAAATTAGTTACCGTCCAAGCATCATTACAGTGGCCTGAGGATTAGTCCCAGGTGAGTCGTTGAACGTGGATCCATCGATAACCCTTAAAGCATCCACACCAAGAACCTTATAGTCAAGATCAACAACTTTACCAACTTGGCAACCTCCATGATAGTGCCATATAGTCATCACAGTGTCCTTGCAAAACACTTCCAATGGCATTGAAGGATTGTAATGTTTAGGCAACAAATTCAATGGGGCATTTGCAGTCATATTGAGAAGAATAGGCCAAGACAAAAACTCATATCTGAATCTAAAGAAAGCCTTTGATTCTATGATTTTCTCAATGGTTTGAATTCCTTGGACACATCTTTGGAGGTCTTGTGGATCCTTGAAATAATTGAAGGTAACTGATGGGTTATCGTTTGGATTTCGGGTCCGAAGCTCCAAATGGCCTGTTGAAATCGGACCCATAACTTTTTCTAGGATAAACCCACCTCTAAAAGTTGTCTCGTCAAGATTGTTCATGTATTCAACAGCTGGAGAGGAAGAAGCACCACCTGCGAAGTTTTCACCACTGGCGGCTTCAATGTAGCTTCCAAAATGGGTGATACCAACAACTTGGATAAGCGAAACCTCAACTGGAAGAGGAGATGGGATGAAGACGGCGTTCATGGGGTTATCGGACATGCCTTGGCCAACCAGGGGCTGGTCAAGCACCACCGTGATGTCGTGGGACTTGAGATGTTGTGCAGGCCCCATTCCACTCAACATCAACAGCTGCGGGCTTCCCAATGCTCCCGCTGATACAATGATCTCATTTTTTGATCCTTGTTTAAGATATGCTTTGTGCTTGGCCCCTGTTGTATCTCTGAAAACCACTCCATGAGCCTTCGGCCTTCGTTTCCCTGCCATTGAAACCAAACACTCGGTCATTTTTAAGTTCAGACATATTTGATCTAGTTATAAGTACATGACGTACCTTTAATTGCAAACAAGATTTTGTGCACAGAAGCATGCAAAAAGACGGTGAGCCCACTGGGGTTAGCATACTCCAATAAATCAGCTGCCGTGTGTCTATTCCCTTGTTGATCGAAGATTGTTCCACCCACTTTGGTCCCATAAATATGGTCATAAGTAAACCCATTGGATGGCATCACCCCAGCCTCCAGCAGACCATCCCTTACAGCTGACTGCCATTGCCCCAGTGATGGCTCAAATGCCACTGATTTTTCCATCCATTGATACGACTCCTTCACTAATCGTCCATCCCAACCCGCTTGCCTGATAATTAAACAATAAATATATAACCTTCAATTGTCAATGATGATGTAGGAAAAAACTTTATGGTGCAAGTGGAGTACTTGATATATTCATCGCTGGCGCGTGTGTAAAATCCTGCATTGATACAACTTCCGCCACCCAACACCCGTGCACGTGCATTAATTACGCCATCTTCGGAGATGAACCGCTGTGATGGGGATGACTGGGAAAGGTCAGAGAGGGCAGCACCAAAGCTTGCCATTTTAGTTATGTTGGGGTTACCATAAGGGGAGCCACCACGTTCAAGGAGCAAGACGGTGGCGTTTTGAGATAATGTGGCAGCTAATGGACATCCGGCGGTGCCACCACCGACAATGATGTAGTCGTAATATGATAATGTTGAAGCTGATGTTGCATCGTACATGAACGAGTAGTTCGGAGCTATACGGATAGAGACGACAATCATTACAGTTTATTGTGCATGAAAATGATGGTATGGTAGTAAAATAATATATTTTACTTGTAATTCAAATCAAAATATAAGCATTAAAAACAAAAATATTTTATCATCTAATTTCTTGAATTTATTTAAAATATATGTTCTATGGATTGCTACAAAGCAGATACTTTAGTCGCGCAACCATATGGGCGGCATTAATTTCCCAAAAAGTTTTATTTTAGATTACAATAAATGAAAGGGGTCCATGACAAATACTTCTGGGCATAATCGCTTTTTGGCACTCACATTTTATAAATAAATAAAAATTATTTTTTTTAAAAAAAAATTTAAAATTTTTATTTTTTATCAAATCACTTCATAATAAATGGAAAAATTAATATTTGTTAACTTTGTTAACGTAGCATACCTACATATATACAATTTAAACAATTAATTATTTTTTTAAAGTTTTTGAAAAAAATATAAAAATATTTTAAATATAATTTATAATTTTAAAAAATAATTAATTGCTAATGTGACATACCATGTCAATAAAGTTAACATTTTGTATTCAATTTGGAGTGATTTGACAAAAAAATAAGTTTAATGACTAAAAGAGACGAATAATTAAATGGAAGGCTAAAATGGCTTTTTTTTGTAAAATTGAAGGGCCAAAAAAATCATTATACCCAATAAGTACTTTGGGAAAAAAGGACTAATTGTTGAAGTTTACAATCTAAAAGTCCAATTTTGTTACTAGTCTTTGTACTTTAATTTAGTCAAATTTAATTTTCTTACTTTTTCATATTTTTAAAATTTTGATCGAACAGTAACAATTAATTAATTAGATCAAATAGATAAATATCTTAGGGTTTTATTTTCTATATTTTTTCTTATTTTGAAATTTTAACCTTAACTCAAGCTATAGTTGTTGAATCCATAAATTAAAATGACAGTGATTTTTTGTGAACATTATACAAAAACAATAAAATGTATTGTTTTAAGGTATGTTAAGATTCAATCTCTGTTGATATTGCACATATGAAAATATGTTTAATACATAAGATTTTAAAAATAATAGAATTTAACTGTTATCGTTTGAGGTTACAATTAAAATTTTAAAATTCAAAAAGTATAAGAATAAAATATTCAAATTAATATACGTGAACTACATTCACAACTTACGCATAGTACAACAACGAATGAAATTATAAATGTCTATGTTAATCAAACTGATATATGAAAATACAAAATTGTGATTAATACATAGAAAATTGATGAAAATAAGTACTGCATACAAATATATATATATGATATATTTAAAAAACAAAGTTATCTGACGAATTTTCTAAATAAAAAAATAATTATAATAAAAAATTTAACTGCTTCATTTGTATTAACTGTACTGGTCGATACTTAAGTTGGCTTATGTTTATGCATTAAAAATGCATTACATAGTATTATATTAGTCTTAAAAGTAAAGAATTCATCCTATATCATGTTGATTATAATTATGGATATAATGAATGTTAAATGAATTGCGATAGACATCCATGAAAGGAAAATCTAAATCAGAACTGTATCTTTATTCATTGGAGCATTCATTAACAACAGATTTTAATTTTTTCTTCAAAGAGTATTTTGATTCCTCTTAATCTGTGTTTATGGATCGACCAAACTAAAAAAAAAAAAAAAAACCTTCTAATATGGTTATTACAATATATATGTCTATTATCTATATAAGGCAAAAGAAATATATGAAAATTTGAAGCAACACCTGTTTCGGTGGCAGCAAAGCCATGAAAGAAGAGAAATCCAGCTAAGGCACCTGCAAAAAGCCTCCACCACCACCCAAGATTCATTGTCCCTATACCACAAACTGCAATAGGCAAGGCAACACTTTATATCATATATGTATATATGAACTGATGAGGGTAGCGCTCAATGTATACCAACAAAACCCAAACCTGGTTTTGTCATCTGTTTATATACATACCTGAGAAAAAGAGAAGGCTAGGAAATGAAACTCAAGTGTAGGTAGGGATACTCCTCCAAATGCAAATAAATACTGTGGCCTCGCCTACCTGCATTTTTTGCTAATATATAGTGCTGATTGACATTGCAAACAAACCGACAAGTGGGGGCAGAGGGGGCAGTTGAGCCTGGTTTAATGCACCTAATATTAGCTTACACCTTCATATCTCCATGTCCAGAGGTTTTAGCCCCACAAAAAGCAGTTATGTTTAGAAAACTAATTCCACACTTTTTCCTTTTTTACTTGTATTAGCGCTATTACTTGCTTTCTTCTTCTGCTCTTTTTAAATAATTATTTTTTACGTTTTTAAATTAAAAGCTGCTGGGAGAGATGAGGTGTAATATGGTAAAATAATATCTTAAGTTGTATATTTAATTAATGTGATGCCACATAATGGGTCAAATTTCATTTATGTTAATAACACACTTCAGTATATTAAGTAACAGATAACTAGGCTTTTGCATGTACACAGGAAAATATTAGATAAGCATCCTGTCCCATAAACATAATGGGACTATGATTATGTAAATCTTTAAGAAAATAATGTAAGATTCAAGCGTCTAAACTAAAGAAAATAATGAGATTAGCTGAAACAGGTTACTTAATAACACTATCACATGTAGTTATGGAAAATACAAAATGAAATGGGGTCGAACTTTACAAGCTTTTCGTTGCTGCTTCCACTGGATCTTTTCTGTCTCATGTTAAAAAGAAAGGCAAACAAGTTCCAGTAGAAGGAGCAAAAAGAAGCTGAGGAAAGCGGCGACCCTATTCTATTAGGCTGGGAAATACACTTTTAAAAATTAAAAAAAAAAAAAGAAAAGAAAAAAAAAGTCAACAAAAGGATATGAAATACTGTTCAAACTACTCCTCTTGTGCTCAGTAGTCTCTGTAGAAATGTACAGTTTTAGGAAGGTATGGATCTTGCTATATTTACATGCACAAGTGAGCGCTTGTGGAGTTTGGTTTACAAACTACCATGTTGTAACCATTTTGACTTGTAGGATTGTGCCCTACGAGGTGCAATGATCTCGAGTGCACCGACAACACATTTCCGATATGAGAAATCTACAGTTGTCTCATCTGTTCTAACCAAAAAGAAACAACGACTGTCTGCATGATCGGGATGATGCCCTACCTGCAAAAGATATGGAAATGAAGCATTAGAACAACTTTTGTTTCCTTTTTTTCATTCTCATTTTTTGCTTTCTTTTTCCTATTTTTCCAGTATCACGTACCTTTATTTCCTTAGCTCCAGATCCGATCTTCTCAACCCTATGAGGGTGAAAGTACAAGGCCATCATCAAGGTATCCCAGTCAGCTTCACTTACCCGGTGATCAATAGGATATCTGCAGTCGGCACAACCGTGAGTTCAGAGAATATTAGGAATTTGGGACAGATATCAAAAGCTATTAGAATATAAGGGCACCAAAGCCCATGTACAATACCAACAATGGAGGAAAAACTTGAGCACTATAAACATAGAACATAACCAACAATTGGAGGAAAGCTTACTTGCGCAAAATATTCTTTAAATTACGCTCAAGCCTCTGAACGTCATTCAAGGTTAGACGTCCTCTCAAGAGTGACCTTGTTTTCGTTTCAATCTTCTTCCACTCATCAAAGACAGAGTCACGAAGAGCTCCCTTGAATGAAGAACTATGTTTCTCAGATGTAGAGTTAAAAACTTTAGGTATTTCAAACTCTATATCCTGCTTCTTGGAATTAATAGAATCTCCTAGCAGCTTATACACATCAACCGGTTCTGCAAGCTCTTCATCCTGAAAAATAGTAATGGGATGGATGGATATAATGACCGTTACTAGCCAAAAATCTCTCTTTTTTTTTTTTAAGAAGGAAACTAAAGGAAGAACCAGTAGACTACTAAGGAATTCGGATCTAAACCTCAAGAGTATAAAATAACAATGATTAAAAAAAATGTAAATCTTGATTAATTTGAAGCACTATTAAACTTATATACAGCTCCATCTCAAATACAGCTAAGAAAGTAGCGTAGATCATTTTTATACCTTGGCCAGATGGAGAACAAGTGGATCTGTACTATAAGCATCAAAATGTACCTCATGCACAGGATAGTCCTGCCCTTGAGATACGAAATTGAACTCTTTGACTCAGAAATTTCCAAGTCAGTGATACGACAATAGGATCTTTCACAAGTGTTACTCTCTTAGTTGAGAAACATTTACCATCAAGATGCATTCTCTTCTATAAGTATTTCGCTTGAGTTTCTTTATTGCAGACTTGGTCCCTCTCAAAAACCAACTACATTCTGCAGAGAAACTATTTCCACTATCCTATTCAGCATCAGTTGGTAACAAGCCCAAATCCGTAACTCCATATCACTTCCGGAATGCATTATTCATAAAATAACTTTGATGGTATCTTATGTCTCACCCATTCTTTGCCTCTCTCTTCTTTTGAACCAAAAAAAGGGGGAGACGCTTAAATATTCAATACCCAACAATTTCCAATCAGTTAATGCAACTATAGTGAAAATCTAATCCACAATGCTACATATTTAACACAACAGCAAGATCTGCATAAAATACCTTCATAGAATAGACTATATCGAACTGTCCACCAGTCCCAATATGAGGAACCCTTCCCCAAGCCAATAGGTCAATGGTCCCTTGAAGATTATCCGCAACTCCAGTCTTTGCAGCTTTGACAAAGCAAGCACTAGGGTTCTGCCACAAATTGTATAAAGCTAAGTTGACTATAAAAATGACAGCTACTTGACATTTTATATTAAGAGCATCAAAGTAGAAACAATGACAAGAACTAACTGAAAAGCATGCTTGCATGAAAGGAGAAGAGACAAATGCATGTTCTCTTTGTTGTTTCAAGCCTTTTGAATTTAAACCAACAAACTCCCCGGTAGCTGACAGACAATTGGCAGCAAGATGCAGATGTTCATTTAGTATAGACTTGCCAGTATCTGATATTGCACTCTTCATATTCTGCATAGAGGAAGGCATGAGCAAGTTAATATATGCAGTTACCCTTAAGCTTTTGTGCAAGTAGAAAACAGGGAATAAATTATAACAAGGATAACAAACATTGAGAAAAAATCTCCATCCAGCATCTATTCCGAATGCCAAGCAAAACTGATTAATGTTATCTGGATGGCTCCGTGTCCAATCGATTATATCCATTAGTTGGAGGCAATCATTCATAAGCACACTCCAGAGTTTAGTTATACCAAAATCGCCAGATACAGAAACCCTCAAGTAAAGTTCACCAGGAGCAGATTTATGAGAATTTGGGACTCTGATTTCCTCATTCCATAAAATTTCCACCTTCTTGATCTCCGGGAATCCTAAAGAAAATTTCAAAAATTTGAAGGCAGAAACAGATGAATATCACCAACTTGTAACCAACTACTAATGCATATCTACAAAGAAGCATGTCACATCTTTTAGGCCATTTGATATTTCTGGTGGTTTAAATATTGCCTTTTACATTTGACCAGACCCTACTAAAGATTCTGCTTTTCCTACCAGGAATTTGGTCATACAATGATACAAGTTCAAATATCAGAACTTCCACCAATAAACAGACGTAAACAAAATAGGGAATTACAGTTATAGGTAAAAGAGAAATGCACACTGAGGGAAGGCGTAACCTTCAATATTTTCAAAAACAGAGTGATAGAAATAGTCTACCAGCAATTCACATGGCAAATTTAGATTCCAACAATATATTCTCAATCTTGACGGTAGTTGTTCAAAGACCCATAATAAAGGTCTAAGCCATTTCACCAAATCAGCCCTCAAATGGGATTCCTCACACTAGTCAATTTGCTCCTTCAAAAAAAAATACTAGTCAAATTGGATGCAAGTACATACCTTTTACCACTGCTTCCAGAAGGGAAGGTATCACCATGTCTTCAATCACATCCAGTTCTATACGAGAAGTTTTACATTCAACAATTGTAACAGTGATACAAAACGTATCATCTTCACTTTCCATGTCAATAATAGAACAAGCCCTGTCATTCAATCAAACAAATAAGAAGCAAAATAAAGCTGTAGGAAGTAGACTATAATGCTAGCAGATTCAATTACAGCGACCATTTTCCACCCTTCAGAATTCAAATGCATTGGAACAACTACCATCTGGAAGCATATTATTGAAAATTTGAAGCCCTCAAATGAAATAATTAAATTGAATTTATGCTAATTATAGTTTTTCATGCATCTAACCATACAACTTTGAGACAGGCTGAGATTAGATTGACAAGGGCCACAAAAATCAAGGCATAAACTTGGGTGCAAGCCATGAAAACAAAAGATTGAAGCTCTATTTCTGCATCAGAAATTGATAATACATGTACAAAGATATAGGTCATGATCTTAATATTGACAGAAAAAGCACAAATTTGGGGTCTTCAAGATTTCTTTCAACAGGGACTAGAGGGAAAAGAGCAACACATATTACCAGTGCCTCCTTTTTGCAACATCTACTCATGCTAAAAAGGGGCAAACTTACTTGCTTGTAACTTGCATGTCAGGCAAATTGATTTTCCATAGTCTTTTGGCATTGGTGCAGTGCATGTGAAGAGCATCAATAATAGAATGCACTGTAAGCCGCCTCCTTTTCACAATATCCTGGAAAGTAAATAATTTAAGGTGAAACTTTGAAGTGGAAATCTTATCAACATAGATACACCACTTGCGTATCACAGTACCTTAAACACATGAAAATGGCAAACCCAAGGACTGAAACGGTTTTCACTAGACATCTGTGGAGAGAAGCTAGTGCCATATAACACATTAATAAATCTCAAATAAAAAAGCATCAGAGTAATGGGAAAAATAAATCACAAAACAAGAAAGGACAAGACAATAAGAAAGGAACTTAAACTCACATTATTGAGACAGTAGACACAATATCTTTAAAGATCAGCCTCTCCAAATGATTCTTGACTTCTAAGGCTCCATACTCCTGACCGTGCCTTCTACTTACAAGTTTACCAGATAAAAATAGTGACATAGTCTGGTCAGCATTGCTTCTTTTAGAACCACACTCAAGGACCCTCTGAGCAATTTAATCAGAATAATATGTTAGCATCCCACCATCTGCAATTATATGTAAAGTAATTTTGGTGGACTGAATCATAGTGGCGCATGAACATAAAAAGAAATCATATGCCACTTAATCTATTAGAAGGAACATTACGAAGCAGCATGTATTGTAGTTGACCATGAACACGTAAAGATCATTTGTTTTTGTTCTCAACAGTGTCAAGGTCCTTATCAACTCTATTAGGTAGTTTTCAGCACAGTAATTTTGTATCCTTCAAATTTTCTTTAGATGAAAAGGTCACCCATTTCCTCATCAGGTTGGAGGGAAAGAAATTCTTTGACAAGTTTTTTAATTCTTCAAAACACCATCAGGGATGGGAGGGGGAGGGGGAGGGGGAGAGGGAGGAGGAGGTGGAGGTGAGGAGATAGAGAGAGAGAGAGAGCACCTTCAGGTTCAGCAATGGAGAAGATTCAAGTAGACTAATTGGCTGATCCAATGCACTATATGCAGCCTCAGAAATGGCACAGGCAGATAATGAACCAACAGGTTGTCCACCTATTCCATCAGGAAGACTATTGCCCTGACTTACTAATTTGTCAGGGCAACTAGTTGGACTAAATCTACCCTTATTGGTATTATAACAGAACTGAACAACCTGATCCCCATATGCATTCCTCACAGTTCCATCATATGCTGTGCATAGATCACGCATGAAGAACATCAACCTTCGTGACAGCGTCCCAGGAAGGTCAGCATTGTCACTGAAAGATGTGTCTCGAGTAGTCACTGAATGAACAAAACATTCTAATGGATTCAGACCCTTCACAAACGAACTTTCGACCACAGCATAGGGGATATATTTCTTAGCAGACTCATCAGTATCATCAACCTTTTGGGTTAAGATGTGAGACTTTTGATTATTCCATGCAGCACATGAGAGCTGATGAGGAAATCTGAATGATAAAGGGACAAGTGAATGTTGCAATCCAAGACACATACTATGCTGTACTAACTTCAGCAAGTTACCCTTGCTCCCTGCTTTGAACATGGTGAATAATGAATTCTCTTTATTTGCATACTTGTAGAGTAAATTCTGAATATCACGGAAAACTTGCTTAAATGAATCAACAGAAGCTTGGCTAAGTGCAGCAGATCTTTGTTTCTCATAGCACATCTGCTCAACATCCAAAACCATGAACCTATTAGTTTCTTCATCGTTTCCAGCAAGGAAATCTTGACAAGAATCAACCATTAACTGCTTGAAGTTACATGTCTGCTCTGCTTCTTGCAGACCATAGAAGATTTCATCCATCATGTTCTTTTGTGAATCTGAGTCAGGAGATAGATATAGGTCCAAGAGTGAAACACTCAAACCCCTCATTGACAACCACTCACAAAGAACTTCCTGAGCAGCATGCAAAAAGTCAAGGATCTTTCCTTGGTAATGCTTAATAAGACTTTGGAAAAGGTTGCCGTCAGCATCTCGTAGCCAAGTAGACCCTTCAGAAGAACATATGAGATCCCCATTGTGGATTACAACATCACTTGGTGCAAAAACATAATCAAATTCGGGAGGAAAGAGCATGCTAAATAACTGCTTTCCAGTCCAAACAGGATTACTTAGCAAAGGAGCTTTGACAATCGCTGGCAACGGTGAATGATTAGGACAGAACATTTCCAGCTGTTGCATCTGGAACAGGTTCAATAGTACCCCATCCTCCTTGACCAAATAAGCAGCCGTTAAACTATCATGACTGAGTGAAAGCAGATTTCGACCACTTTGGCCATTAATTAGCTGCCTATCCAAAGAAACAAGCTCACTGAGCTCAACCCTTGTGTTAATGGACTGAGGAACATAACCATGAAGGCAATCACCATCAAAATCTCCACGAAAAGGGGAACATATTAGTGGGTTTATCGAAACAACTGAATTGACAGGTAGAACTTTAACAGATAGTGCAATGAGAGAGTGTTGATGTATAGAAGGAGGTCTATTTATAAGTACTGTATCCCCATCATTTAGGGGCCTATAGATAGTGTCCCCTACTTGGACCTTTTCATTATGACGAATTCTAACTAATTTACCTTCTCTCCTAATGCGAATCTCACCCTTCTCAAGAATACGCAGATTACAACAAGTTTTCAATCTCTCCTCATTCCACCTGTTCAGTTGCTCAGCGATTTGCAATTTCTCGGCAACATGACATGGGATACCAATCTCAGACAGTTTAAGATTTGGGTTTCCAGTAAGAACCATGCGGAAGCAATGATCATTTCTCTTCCCAAGAATAACATCTTTCATATATCTTAAACCTGACATGTTGGAAGCAGAATCTTTATTCTTTTTCAGAGCAGCAATGAGTGCAGAATCTTCAGTTGATGGCTTCTCCACATGCAGCTGCACGTTGAATGTAATCAAAGAAAGAGAGCATAAGGTTCCATGAAAGTTGGACCAAATTTTAATTAAAAAGGAAGAAAGGTATAACTTGCCTTAGAAATTTTTAGGCATTCCAATACATGAGAGCTCAATTCATTTGCTAGCCCTCTGAAATCAACCAGTTTCTTGTAAACCCTGGTTCTTTCATCCTACAACAAAACCATATTAACCAGAAAATTCAGTAAAACTGAAAAGAAAACAAATGTAATGCATATAATAAGATAAACCATCCATATCAACCACAACCTTGGAAGCATGTAAATGAGGATGTTCAAAGTAAAGACTCTTACAAAGATCAATCGCTGCGCATTAGAAGATGTATGCATGATTTCTGTCACTCGGTGACTATTGGGTGTCACAGGAAAACAATTGAGGAAAATAGAGTCTGCTTCTGAAATAAACTTTTTAATGAACTCTGGATCAACGTCCTTCAACAAATGTCGAACCTGAAAACCAATAAGCATTATGCACTCATCAAAGTAGTGAAGGAAGGTCTGATATATATATAAGGGGAAGAGGTAGGCCACTCCAATGCTTGCTTCCGCTCTACACTTTAAAAGAATATTTGAGACTTGAATAATAGTTTCCAAAACCAAAATACTCTTCAAGTAATATAGCAACTAGGATATATTATATATTAACACATGAAACAATTTAGGAGATATTTTCCTTCATGTCGCCTTCTTCACATGCAAGTAACAACAATTTTCCTTGCCAAGTAAGCTGAATTAGAGCCATATCTATTATAATATCATAATGGTTCTATAGAAAGCGAAATCCCATACAAACCCATTATAGTTTTCAAATCACTAACAGTTTTAATTTTTGGTTAAAACGATATTATTGTATGACAAGATTCCAAACCCAATTCACATTTGCCAACAGGAATGTTTGCATTTTATGGAAACAACCAACTCACTCTCTTCCACCTTCCAAAAACTACCACCAGACATTGTTAAGAATCAAATAATTGAGTTTTTTTTTTTTCCTTCATAGTTAAAAGTTCAATGTTGGTAAATATCAATGCAGACAAAATAAAGTAGGAAATGAAAAAAATATTAGGAAATGAAAAAAATATTCACTGCAAAACATATATCAACAAAAAGTTTTTAATTAGTATGTACCAGATTTAGTGGATTGCACCCCCATAAATAAATCATATGAGATGACATTATAGACAACAAAGAAATATAATTTTTTTATGTGAATTGGAAAAGAACATGATACCTGGGCATGTGATAGGACTCTTCTACCTGGTTTCACAAAACCTTCTTCTTGTTGTTGATCTTTTGGAATAAAGTCCCAGTAATCTGCAGGTAATGCTTGCCTTCCTCTCTTCCGGACCTTCATTAAAGAATTTTCACTTACCTCTACCATGATTGCACTTTTTCTGAAAAGCTCTTTCGAGGTTATCTTGAATCTCATGGGTGGATACCACTCTATTGAATTCCCCTGTTTCCAGAAATCATTAGTACAAAAAAGGGGAAAAAAAAAGAGGATTAAGAAAACAAGAAGCCAGACAAACTTACAACACAATATTTACACCCCTTCGTTTCAAGTAATCTGGCTATAGAATTGGCACCCTGATAAATGCAAGAAAAAAAAAAACATCAAAATTGCCTACACCAGGACATAATTTGCTCAAAAAAGAAAGTAAACATACTACCAAAAAATCGGATCCCAGAGGGTAATCTCACTTCTAAAATCAGCATAGTTAAAAACAGGTAAAAGTCATAACTTGCAGAAAATTAAGTTGTGCCAAAAGGGATAAGGCTTTGTTTTGAACTTTAAATTCTTCAAATATTATTTTAATTTCTATTTTATCCTCTTTCCTTTCTTTAGGATGACAAGAAGGAATAACAATAATATGTTATAATGGAAGAAAAAGAAAAAATTATAACAGTATGATGATCCTCAGTTGATGAAGGTGAGAGGTACCCGACCTTCATCCATAGATCTTTCCGGATCGATTTACATCCTGGACAAATCTTATTTAATATATGTACAACTTCTGAAAGAAAAAATGGATGGAGTATTGTGTATGGAAATTTAATAACCCCAAAATGGCCTACAAAGATGAATGGAAAGAAATCAGTATGTTACTGATAGCTACATAAAGAAACAAAAAAGTTAACAGATGCAAAATATCATTTAAGTTTTTCTAATTCGATATCCACCTTCACATTGTTTCATATCTCTGGCATCACAAGTGGTGCAATGATTAGAAAAATTCGGAAACCCCAACCTAGGATCAGACACCTCACTGGGTGCAGTAATTTCCAAGATAGACATGTTCTCCTGTCACAGTATCAGAAAAGAATCATAAGTGCTCAAATTGCTACAAGGAATTGAAATATGGGCATAATTAAAAGACTCCATGATTGTTCGCTTCCATGTCCAAAACAATCTGAAGCATAAAGTTAAGAAGAAAAGCATACAATAACCGTGAAGCAATAATTGTCCTTGAAAACAGAAAAAGCATGAATCAGTGACTAAACTATAAAGAAAGAAGGTCGGTGGCAGGAAAAAATAGATAACATGAGTGGCTTCATAGAAAGGAACTTCATAAACTAAAACAGAACCAAGCCAAATTTAAGGATCTATATGGAGATAAGGGGAGATGCCCCAATGATAATATAAACATATATCACACAGATTGACTATGTTTTAGATTACCAGAAGGCGGGTGTGGATTGAGTGATCCAAATCACTCAACTCATTCCAGTATTATCAATCCCAGCATGCAAATAAACAAAGAGATAAAACAGTACTGAAATATACTTAGAGATAAAACAGTACTGAAATATACTTACATTATCAGCATCGTTCGAGACATGAAATTTTATGCCAGTGAGAAAGGCAGTTGAATTTTCTTGCCCTTCAGATGAGTCACTTTCCATGGAGGCCATTGACTTTTGACTTCTGATGACCAACAAACAATTAATATAGCATGCCGGCAAGAATTCAAATAAAGTTTAATATAAAATTACAAAGACAGAGATAAGATGATTAAACATTGGATCACAAGAATTACAATTAAAACTATATTTAGTTCAAAAAGTGAACTTCCAAGGAATAATAACATACACCAAAGATGTCTCAACACGTGAAAGTCTACGAGCACAACATCCATAGTAATATAAATAACTAATAAATCATTTATGGAAGTCCAAGAGGTATTCCAAAGAGAGAAACTGCTCGTCAAATTTTGTTACATGCATCTTAATCTAAAGCCTGTTCAATATCTCAGGCCACCTGCCCATGAGAACCGGATGGATGAAAAAAGTTGCTCCATAATAAAGAATCGGACGTAGGTCCAACAGCAGTATTCTGAAATAAACCTTAAACATGTTTTTGTACATAGCTTCCTAGTGTAAAGAATGAAAGCAATAAAGACGACAAACATTTAGTTTTCATTACCGCCTTTTCAGTCAAAGAATTCAATTGACTCAAACGTTTAAAGATTAGTTCTCTTATTTTGCTAGTCCAAAGCAACATAATCAGAATCAACAATGGTGCAAGAAAACTTAAGTACATAGAACTTTAAATTCAGTCCCAAAATATAGAAATCATGTTTAGAAGCAAAAAAACAATAGCTATAAATAGTCTGGTGGCCAGCAACAACAAACAAGCTATCACCACATTCAAATAAACCAAGTTGACATGTCCAGCCAGAAGGTATGCATTTGGCCATAAACCCTCCATATACCTCTAGGAATATAAGAGCTATGTTTCATTCATCTTTACTTAACCCATAAGGAGAACAAACCTGCGGAGTTAATGAACTGCTATTTTCGAAATAAGCCTCGATTTAGAATTCAAGCTGCCATTTATAGCAGTTATAACCTGCCCGCAATTAATAAGTCTACATCATCATTGACAAAAATTCCAAGACATGTACCCACAATATCAATTGATCATAGGAAAAATGCACGAGTCATGGCCATCATCACTTGAAGAAAAAAAAAGGAGCACAGTGGATAATAGCAAACCATTAAAACTAAAACATATGGATAATCCCAAGTTCATAATTAGGTCAATCAACATTAACTGCCGACAGAATAGAACAGTATCATTGACAGGAAGTAAAACATAAACTTTAAGAAACGAATACACAAGAGGCAATATATAAACCACCACTGTTCTCATTGCGGAATCAGTCACAAAACAAAAGCAGAATCCCCTGCTTTAGCTCAAACGTTTATGCAACTACTACTGATATAAAACGATAAAGTTCATCAGTATACATGATAGTTCCAAGCACATTGTTTAATGCATCATGTTTTAAAACTAAATCAATAGTACTATACCGCAAACGACAAAAGAAAATAGCATTAACCGAGACCACCATGCAGAACAAGAAAACCTCCTTAGTAACTACAAAAAGACCCAAAAACCATAATCAAGTGTCAAAACAAACAAGATCATCACAATCAGCCAAAAACCCAAAAATACATATTGTAAAAAGACGCAGAAAAGAAATGAAAGAAAACATTGATCGCCAATAAAAACTAATAAACATGCAGCATTGATCAACACCCATAACCCCAAAAAAATATACATGAAAACACTTAAAAATAAAAACTTTACTCACTGTTGATAAAAAGGCAATGTACTTTTTTCCACTGAAACGACACACTCCCGGCCTCTCGATGAGTAAATGAAAACAGAGAGAGAGAGAGTGAAAGAGAGGATGGATTATGAGAGACGGACCATCATTATGACTCTTTACAGTGAAACCATGTTGAAGAGTGTAGAGGGCAAAATTATAAATAAAAGAAAGAACTAGGGTCAAATCAACAACCTCGAAATTGATTTTTTGTAAAATCTCGAAAATTGAAAATTAAGAAAGAAAAAAAAAACCGAGCGAGAAATAGAGAGATAAAGACGCCGCCGGTTTGTACCGAAGACAAATATAATTCCACCCAGTTCAAGAAATTAGAAGACCAATGCCGATGACATAAAATATATTACCTTTTTTTTCCTCTTGCTGTCGGATCAAATTATCCCTATTCTCCACCTTATTTACGATTCTGGCATCACCTTTTTTTTTTTAATTACCTTTATTGTGAACTTGTTAGGTTACCGTGTTTTTCTAGGTTTTCACTTCCCAGTTAAATTACTGATAAGGGCAGATAGAAATTTTCATCTACATGTATAAAAAGTGGGTTATTCTTGTAATTTCGTGAAATTATTTGGGTTTCTTTATCTAGCGTCACTTTTTTATTAATTACACTATATTATGATTCACCTACTCCATTCTGAAATATGTGATCAGTGATAATTCAAATATTTTATACTTTTAAAAAAATGGGATTAGTACGTCGATGTTAGGTAGGAAATACATAATTCTTTCTAAAATTATATCAGTATTAAAAGTTTCCTATTATTTAAGTTTATGTTGGAAGGGAAATTGTAAATATGGTTGAAGAAATTAGAAAAGGAACTGAAAGAAAAACAAAGGTAATGATGGTAAATAAAGATGACATAAATTAAAGATTCTTTTTTTTGTTACTGGACAACAATGCCCACTATTGTGTAACTTTAACGTATGTAATAAAGTTGCTTTCCCTGTCATCTCATATCTGTCAGTAACTTGACTCAGAGGCTTTGCCTTTTCAATTCAATGTCCACAATCCACCCTTAATTTTGTTCTCATTTCTCTCTACATTCAATTCTAATTGCCACTTACTTCAATTTAAGCTGAATTAAAATATTATACTTATCAACTTGAGTTGCTTTAGAGTATGATTTTTTTTCTTTGCTTTTTATTAGTATTAAATTTTTCGTTATATGCATCTTACGCTTCCGTTTAGACATCACTTGTAAGAATTTCATCCCTCTTTTCCAGGTGAACATTTGGCTGCTTCAAACATTTCTGCTACTGTTTTTTCTAATGCCTCAAATAAAGATTGGTTAGAGAAGCAACTTAGCTGCTTATAGATGGACATTAAAATCGGCTACAATACTTTATTTAGTTAGATAGTTGCCATTGTCTAGGTTAACCATTTGATTGAATTTTATAACTAAAAAAAAATTAAGGTTTTGGAATGTCGTTAACTTCTAGCAATAAGGAGGACGACGGTACTTGTTCGTCTAATGGTCGTAATACCAAAAAAGTATGATTTAAGCAAAAAGTAGTGGATAGTGTTGACATGCTCATAGATTCGATGTCGGATCCAACGTTGTCTTGGAAGGACTTGCTTCTAGGGAAAACCAACAATTCATCAGTGGGTACAAGTGGAGGTTGTGGGAAAGATTTTGAATTCATGGAAGGAGACTTCACAAGGACCACTGTGAATGAAATGCCTACAATTGATTTTTCCAATCGGATTTAGCATTACCTATTAAAGGACATGGAGACCACGGTAGTGGTTAAACTATTGGGGCAGAGCATAGGATATGTTGCCTTCCAAAATAGGGTGCCGAGTCTTGGCAACCCCTTATGTTTTTTCAACTTATAGATGTGGAAAATGGTTATTTTTTTGTGAAATTTCAAACTAAGGATAACTATGAAAAAGTGCTTACCCTAGGGCCTTGGACTATTTTTGGTCAGCATCTTACTGTGCAACCGAGATCACTGGACTTCAATCCCCTCCAACCTTTTCCGACGGTGGCCATGACTTGGATTTGGTTGTCAGGCCTTCTCAGATACTTGTACAAAACAAAGACTTGAGGAGATAGGTGGAATAATAGGGAAGGTGGTGAAACTAGATTTTAACACTGATAATTTGTTGAAGGGACGATTGCCTGGATGGCAATATTCATCAACCTAGACATGCCATTAATTTATCAAATCTTGGTTAATGGCAAACCATAAAAAGTTGAATACAAAACCTTACTGACCATTTGTTTCTCTTGCGGGCAGTACCACCATGTTAAGGACTTATGTCCTTATTCTGTCTGCGTTAAGGGGATGTGTAACAACCCAAAATAGGGCCTAGGAGTTTTATGGATATTTTAGGAATTTTAGCCTTACAGTGTTTGGAATTTTGTGACATGACTTATCGATAATGTTTTTGGCTATGGTTTTTAGAAAATTAAATCAATTCTTGAAAATTAGTTTTAAATACCTTCAATTTTGAAAAATAGAACTGATTTGTAAAAGGGTCAAATTTGTGAGTTTTTAAGAGGCAATTAAACCAAATTTTAAATATCAACCTAAAATCCTCCCCTACCTATAAATTTCATGTTAGTCTCTCCCCCAATATTGTGTGTTGTCGTCCCTTATTTGAAGAAGCCTTTCCCAATCAATTTTGAATTCCAATTTCTAATTCCTTTCGATTTCTATCATCTCTTAAGTTATAAATCTCCATAAAAGTTAAGAAAAACACCCAAAAATATCATAGTTTTCACCATTGTCAAGCTTTCGAGTTTTTCGGGTTTTCGATCAAACGCTTGGTTTTTCTTCAACTAACGTAATGATTCATCTTCCCATTAGTTTTAAATGTTTTAGTCTTTAAAACCAAGTTTTTAGCCATTAAATCGTATGTTTTGAATAAAAGCCAAGAATTGGGTCGTTAATGGTGGATTTCAGGATATTGCATAGAAACGTGGTTTCAAAGTGTTTTTCAACTCGTTTTAACATGATTAAAAGGTTTCTAAACTTTTTTGGACATTTCGTTAAAGAATTATTTAGTTTTAATGAATTTTCGAAAAATAGCCATAAAACATGTTGAAAAAAGTCGATACTATGAACTAAGTATTTTTGTGTAGTTTAAAGATTGGGAATTAGTCGTAGGTGAATTATATGATGAACGGAATTGGTTTTATGCAAAAAAAATTAAGTTTGGATCGAGATATTAAGATTTCAAGTTGGTTATGTTAAAGGTCTAGGCTACATGAGAACATAGCTAAGGCTTATGTTTTTTATTGCTTGTGGTGAGTCCTTAGCTAATTTTTGAATGTATTGTTGTGTGAATTATTGTGCTAAAGCTTCGAATTAGTTAGGACTTTCTACGAGTAGAGATAAAGGAAAGGAACAGCTAGTTTGAATTTTTGGCTTTTTAGCGAAAGCGTATTGGTGAATGTTTAGAATAATTACTTGTGGATATGACTCAATGAATAATTAAGGAATTTAGTAGTAGCCTAAACTCATACTCTAAATTCTAAGTGTAAGCTTTCTCATACCTATGTTATATTATGAACTATGTGCTTATGTGTTTGTGAATATGTGAATTGAAATGAGAAGCTATAACACGTGATATGTGGTTATGATAACAACTGTGAAAGTGAAAAGCGTGTACATGATATGTTTATGTTAATTGTTGGTGATAGTGTTTTTCTAAAGATGCAAATATGCAGTAATAGTGCACGGATGATCGGTAAGTGATATGTGTTTAATTTCGAATATTTTGGCCTTGTGATCTTGAAACCGTTGGATATAGTTGACATGCCATAGGATTGTGAGTACTATAGTGATTTTGGGCATTGAGGCATTGAAACATGTTGGAAGGATAAGGGAATGTGAGCCAAGCTCCATTCAACGGGACATGTGAGAGGAAATAAGGAGAGTGTTAGCTTTATGCTTCACTTTTGGGAAATATTTGACTCTATGAGTCTATGTAGTGTGTTAGAGATCTGTGTATCTGATGAGTGATGATAGAGCTCACTTTTATGTTTCATAGCTCAAGTGTTAAATTATCTTAAAGTGTCTATATGTGTAATGTGATGTATGCCTAAATAGGTATGTGGTTGCTAGCCAAATTGTCTTAAATTATGAATATGTGTGTATTGTGATATGCGTTTATATAACATGTGACCACTATGCAATTTATCTATAAAAATCTTTTTAAGTGTTGTGATATATTCTTAAATTTTATGTGATTATATGTGTGATGTGATATATGCTTAAAAGTGAATATAATTTCCATGTAAATGAACTAGTAATAATGCACAAGTAAGTATAATATGACACTAGAGTTGGAACTGTTGAGGTTGTGCTATATGGTTGTTTTGTTAATGCTTGATGAATTATTTGCATAGTAGTTTTTTTAAGCATTCACTGAGCTTGCTAAACTCACTCACTCCTTTTTAAACTATTACAAATTAGTTATGTGCAGGTGTGAGTGGTGTGGTTTTCGAGAAGTGATCCAAGTAAATTTATTTATTATTTCATAGGTGTTCTATATTTATTTATATTTTAAGGAATAAAGGAATGTGGTAGACTTGTTTATAGCCATGTTAACTTCTAAACATTTTGCTGGTTTTTGGTTCGGTTTATAAGGATTATTTGTTATTGTTATGCTTGGGTTCGTGAACATGACGATGGTTTAACATTACTTGCTTGAACACGATTTTGCAATATTGAACTATTAATTAGGTCGTTGAATGATTATTTGTTGAAGTAATTAATGTATGATGTTTAGGAACTAAATTTTAATGAATTAATTGCATATGTATGCTGCATTTTTGAGGTCTAGAGTAGAGGTCTCGATAATCGGGTTTTAAAATTGATACCTCTGTGTTTTGAAACATGCAAGAAGTCAGAATATAGATTTGGTATCGATACTTTTGCTCAAATATCGATACTCAAGGTAAATATATCAATACTTCACAACATGTACCAATAATTTTCAAGACTTTGGTTTTTAAACGAGAAATAGAATGCAAGTTTGGTATCGTTTTTCTAGGTGTTAGAAATACCACTTAAAGAAAATATCAATAACTTAGTGTCAATATCGATACCTATGGACCTAGTTTGAGAATTTTTCTAAATGGGCCTTATACATGTTTTAATATGTTTATAAGACTAATTAATGTAAGTTTAGCACGTGATAATGATGACTAACTATTATGATTGACTTAAGACCTATGCGAATAGTAAATTGATAGATGTTTTGTTAGAATGAGCTTTTACTTGTTGGTTATGACATGAGACCATGGTGGGGCATCTTAAGCTTTTCTTAAAATTAGGGTGTTACAGTATGTTAGAGAGGAGGAGGTTATGGTGGGTGATAAACGCCAAATTATACATATCTATACCCCAAATACTTAGCATATTTATGGATGTTTACTACTAGATTTATGGATTTTGGTGCTCTTAATCCAATCATTTCATGTTTTGTACTCAGGAGAGCACCAAGAGTCAAAGGAGCCAAAAACGAGCTAAAAAGGGACAAAACGGACCAAATCGAGAAAACCACACGGCCATGTGCAATTTAATGGATCGAACACAGCCTAGCAATCACATCACACGGCCATGGCACACGGGCGTGTGCCTTTTTCAAAGAGTTGTATTTTACACGGAAAAAGATATTTAGGGAGGAAGAAAGCTAATCCAAAGCCTATATAAACACCCTAAGTGTGACCTAATAAGGGGGCCTCTTCCAGAAATTTTCTGGAATACAGAACCACACACCAAGAATTACTTGAAGAAAGCTAGACGATCCATCCCAAAAGCCGGAGCTACTCCAAGGCTGAAGATCTCTCTCAGAATTCCTTCAGGGGTTTTAGAGTTTTCTTCATGTTTTGTTATTTTTATACTTTTGAGATGTACTCTTATTTTATTATGAACTAAACCCCTTAGATACCTAAGAGGGATAAAACCTATGATGGATCTTGTTATTATTATCTGAACTGTATGATAAATACTTGATTTGTTTTTAATACTTGAGTTAATATTCCGAGTATTAATTCATGATTTGATGTGCTTATGCAGAGGAGGAATAGACCCTGCCTAAGAGTAGATTCGACATAATTAAGCGTAGTTGATCAAACGCCTAGAAATAGGGTTATGAGATTTTACCGGATTAGGGTGAAACCTAATATGGGAGTCCATAGAGTGATTTACTGCTTCCCTAGGGGTTTTAATTAAGAAAGAAATTTCTATTAATTCAACTGAGGGTTAGACGTTATTAGTTTCGAAAGGGATAATAACATAGGTTAGGGAGTCTCACGGATCAAGTCAAGTGAATAAATCATCCGGTTCAGAGTCAGATAACAAATGAAATCTAGGTGGATTCCTCCTTGGGTGTCGTATTTATCAATTGTTTTTCTTCAAATCTTTTCCCAAATTTTCTCTTTGCTTTAATTAAATTAGTTAATTAGTTTAGATAATTAGTTTAATAAACAAACCATTTTATTCTTAGGCTAGATAATAAAAAGATAGTTATTACTAGTACTTTTGGTTCCTTTGGGTACGATATCCCCGTCTTGCTATTACTATACTATTGTTCGATAGGTGCACTTGCCTTTTTGTCGTGATAATAGTTAGTTTAGGTTTAATCTTCATTATAAATATTTATTACTTGTTACGAATCACGCGACCAAGTTTTTGGCGCCGTTGCCGGGGAATTGAAATATTAGGAACGCTAAATTTTTATTACTTTAGCCATTTATTTTTTTTGCAATTTAATTTAATTTTTTATTATTATTTATTAATTTACTAAATTCTTTCTCTTGGCAGGTTTTTATAGTTTATGACTAGAAGAAACCCGTCAGGACCATTACTTTTTGATGAAGAAATCGATTGCACAGTTCGTAGAAATCAAAGAAAAATAAGGCGTAGTTTACGATACACGAAGAACGAGCGAGAAGGCGATACTCAACCCCCAACCGAGGAGATGGCCGAAAACCCAGGCAATCAGCTGCCTCCTACAATTGCAGCTAATCAAAATCCTGCTCCACGTATTATGTATGACTATGCTAAACCTTCTTTAACAGGAACTGAGTCTAGTATAGTTAGACCTGCTATTGCTGCGAATAATTTTGAACTAAAACCTAACACAATTCAAATGGTACAGCAGTTTGTTCAGTTTGATGGTTTGCAGGATGAGGATCCCAACATGCACTTGGCAAATTTTCTTGAATTTTGCGACACTTTCAAAATTAATGGCGTTTCTGATAATGCCATTTGCCTTCAGTTATTGCCTTTTTCATTGAAAAATAAAGCTAAATAGTGGTTGAACTCGTTACCACGAGTGTCTATCACTACTTGGGAACAGATGACCAAAAAATTCCTATTAAAATATTTTCCGCCGGTTAAAACAGCTAAGTTACGTAATGATATCTCTTCGTTTGTGCAGATGGATTTAGAAACACTTTACGATGCATGTGAGAGATACAAAGACTTACTGAGAAGATGCCCTCACATGGTTTACCTCTATGGCTGTAAGTTCAAACGTTCTACAATGGTGTGAATCTATCGACAAGACAAATGATTGACGCAGCTGCTGATGGAACCATCAACAATAAAACACCGGAAGATGCCTATGAATTTATAGAGGAGATGTCACTGAATAACTATCAGTGGCAAGTTATGAGGACAAAGCCAACGAAAACAGCCGGCGTTTATAACATCGATTCAGTCACCATGCTCTCTAATCAGGTAGAACTTCTCAATAAAAAGATTGACGGTTTACTTGGTTCTACGCAGGTACATCTAGTAATGAGGTATGGCTCAAGTGGCGGAGGTGTACATACAAAATACCAATTCTTCAATCCTACAACCGAAGAAGAACAAGTCAACTATATGGGTTACAATAACTTTAGATCTCAAAATAACCCATATAGTAATACTTATACTGCAGGTTAGAGGAACCACCCAAATTTCTTCTGAGGTGGTCAAGGGAATCAAAAGCCACAAAATCCTCAGGGTTTTCAACAGCCACCTTATCAACAAGAGAAGAAACCAAACCTTGAAGAGATGCTTTCTAAATTCATCTCAGTGTCAGAAACCTGTTTCCAAAATACTAAGACAGCGCTTAAGAATCAACAAGCATCGATCCAAGGACTCAAAACTCAAACAGGGCAGCTATCCAAACTAATCTCTGAATGACCACAAGGTAGCTTACCAAGTAATACTGAACCTAATCCGAGGGAACACCTCAATGCAATTAGTACTCCAAATAAGGAAGGATTCATTGCACCAGAGCCAGAATTCCAGCAAGACAACGCGATGAACAAAGGTCAAGAAAAGGTAAACGATGATGATCCTAAACAGGTAAGTACGAATTATGAACCTCGTGTGCCTTATCCTAAAGTGATAACGAAAGACAGAATAGAAGAATAATTCGGTAAGTTTGTCAAACTCTTAAAGAAATTACATATTAACTTACCTTTTATTGAAGTTCTTTCGCAGATGCCCAACTCAGCAAAATTCTTAATGGAACTTCTGACTAATAAAAGAAAATTAGACGCTAAATCGCATGTGGAACTCAATGCAGTCTGCTCAGCTATTCTAAAGAATGAGCTGCCTAACAAATTAAAAGATCTAGGGAGTTTTACAATTCCTTGCTTAATTGGTAGTCTATCTGTGAATAATGCTTTAGCTGATCTAGGGGCAAGTATAAATGTTATGTCGTATAAAATGTTTGAACGACTAGGTCTCAGTAAACCCAAACAGACTAGGATGAGCATACAATTGGCTGACAAAACAATTAGATTTTCTAAGGGTATTAATGAAGATGTTCTCGTAAATTTATTTACCCAGTAGACTTCGTTGTCTTAGATATGGATGAGGATAACGAGGTACCTTTAATTTTAGGACGACCCTTTTTAGCAACTGCTAGAACCATTATTAATGTAGGCACAGGAGAGCTGACACTTCGTGCAGGTGATGATGCAGTAACACTCTAGGCACGCGACTCAGTCAAAACCTCTAAAACTCAAGATAATGCTATAAAACCTGTCGATGATAAAACTAATATTTAATCGTCTTTGCAGGAACTTCCTCGAACCAAGACAACAGAGACTGTGCGCTACTATCTTGAAGAGAACAAAGATGTACATAAAAAACGAAGACTACGGATAGAGGAGCTAGATGAATGGCGAGAACACAAACCGAGAATACATGATAAACTGAAACTACGCCAAAACAAGCCCGATACCTCTCCTAATCAACTTAAGGTTGGCGATAAAGTCTTACTAGATGCCGTTGATCCTCACATTGTCACTACCATACCGAATGAGGAAATCCCTCTTACGGTACTCAGTATTTTTCCATTCGATACGGTGGAGGTGAGTCATCCCAAGTTCGGCACTTTTAAGGTAAACAACACCCGTTTAAAACCTTATTTTAAGATTGACAATAGGAATGAGGAGTATGCACTCCTCGAACCACCATGATCATTTAACGGAGAGGTAAGTCGAGCTTAGACTATAAATAAGTGCTTCTCGGGAGGCAACCTAAGCGCTAACATATTTTGATTTCTTTATTTTTAATTTTTATTTCTAACACTTTGAATCATTAACTTAATCTTTGAATTGCAAAGTTTTTCAGCACACACGGCCAGGCACACGGGCATGCCTAAAGCCGTGGCCAAATAGGGGAAGAGACACGGTCGTGCTATATGGTCGTGTGAAAGCAGGTAATGCTTTTCCCAAAACACGGGGTGCGATAAATCCCCCACGGTCGTGCGACATGGCCGTGGGTGAACTTGATAGGAGACCACAGGCGTGGGAATGAAAAACCACGGGCGTGCCAAGGACAAGGCTCGATTCTATTTCTTCAACACGGGCGTTAGACATGTCCGTGCCATTCAGCCGTGTACAATAATACACGGGCATGCTACCGTAACACATAGGCGTGGGAGAAGTGAATAAAGCTCGACACGGCCGTGTGACATGGCCGTGTTCGACATACGCCCATGAAACACGGGCGTGGGATAGTAGCCGGACACGACCTAAATCGTAAAATTTGAAAAACACGGGCGTGCCCCTAAGCCGTGTGACCCTCCCCTATATAAGCAAACCACTGTTCATCTTCTTCCTCTTTCTAAAACCCTAGCCGAAACCTAGCCTACCCCACTCCTTAATTCCTATTCTGGCCACTATTCCCTAGATTCTCACTTCCCCAACCCCTAAACCACCTTCAAATCCATTCCCTTGCATTAATCCCCACTTTCCCCTCTCTATACCCTCTATTTTTCCACCACACGGCTATATCCCCGAGTCACACGCCCGTGTTCACCATCAACAATCCCGTGGGTCGCCATACAGCAGTCTTTGGTTCATTTTCTCAACCTTATTTTTTTTTCAATTTGTGTTGCTACATTAGTATTCTACATACTTTACATAGATATTGTTACTATTACAAATATGTTTTAAACAAGTTAGGAATCTGCTTTGGAATTTTCTATATTGTTTAAGCCACTAAATAGCATATACTAGTTTTAGACGTCTTGCTTAACTACTGATGTATCTTGGATTCTATCAATGCTAATGTATTTTCAGGAACATTATGTCGTCATCGAGAGGCAAGAAGGCCACGGTCCCATCCTCAAAGAGACATAGGGGACTAGGTTCTTTCTTGGTACGTGCTACAGCCGAAGTCCGGCACTCGTTCCTTGAATTTCTGCAAGCTTCGTAGGGGGAGCTATTTCAAATACTACGCGCCCATCACTACAGGTCGCTGCATTGACTGGGCTGCCGTAGAGCAAGTCCAGCTAACTGATACCATCCGTGCCCTCCTGTCCACAGACCCATGGGAACGGTTCTTCGCTATTATCGAGCCCACTTATTTAGAGCTAACTTTAGAATTATGCTCTACTTTTCATTTACAGGAGGTGATGACGAACAATGATGACCCAGGCACCATTCACTTCCGATTAGGTGGTCTAGTTCATACGATGAGTGTCCCAGAGTTTGTAGAAACTCTAGGACTTTACACCGATAAGTTTATAGAGGAGGAGGACATGAATGCACTACCACGCAACATTCATATTTCTCCCTCCTTGTGCTGGAAGGCTTTGGCACCACTCTCTTCCACCTACGACCCCAGCCGCTCGAAGGCTTCAGCTCTCCCCCCTTCCCTACGATATCTCCATGCCATATTGGCACACACATTGACCGGGAGGAAAGAGAGCACCGATGTTGTCAACACCCATGACGCCTATTATTTATGGTGCATGGAGAATGCACACGTGACTGACTTGGCATACTTCATTGCTTTCGCCATTCGCCATTAGACCGAGCAGCATAGGAAGGGAGTGATCTCTATCGGCCCCTACGTGACGCGTCTTGCCAGACACTTCGATCTCCTCAACACTGTGGCCTAGTTATTAGCGCTTACACTGATAGGTCAGATGTCCCCACAAGGCATCACGACTATGTTACACATGAGGATGATCGAACGCCGACGTGGGCCCGATCCTCCTCAGTATCGTCTCTCTCATGCCATTGACGAGGAGGATCTTGAGGACATTCCTGATGATGTTCCCCTATAGCATGAGAAGCCTTCCACCGCGCCACCTAGGGAACGACCAGTTCATGCGGCTGCTTCATTGACACCCCTTTTCGACCGACTCGCCCATTTCGAGTAGTATTACATTATACAGTTCGAGATGATTCACGAGCGAGATCGACGACGGGACCGACAGATGGATGATATTCAGGCCATGATGCAGCAGCTGTGCACTTTCACATCGCCACTCCAGCGCTACCACCTGAGGGCCCTACCGACGAGGATCATTGAATCCTCCTATCTTTTTTATTCTTATTTTTATTTTATTTTATTATTTTATTTTATTTTTATTTTTATTTTCATTTCAATTTTATTATTTTATTTTGAAAGACATATCTATATTAGTAAATTTTACTTTTTCCATTTTCTAGTATTTCTAACAAGTAATCCCATTACGCTCTCTTCCACACCAACTCTTAATAGGCTCTTCATGATTCTACAGACTTCCAAGCAAAGTTGCTAGGAATATTTTACGGAATGAGGAATCAAATGGGAAATAATACCTCACGAGTACCATGTTCAACGACCCAATTTCTTCATCTAGCCAAGAACAATAGCAGCTACCACTTTCTCCAAACACTACATCTTCAAAATCAAACTCCACATCCATATAACAGGGAGTTTCACCTCCTTTCCTCTTCTGATTTTCTTTATTTTGAATAATCTATCTTTGTACATTGAGTGAAATGTACATCTTAAATGTGGGGGGTGAACATGAAACCTAACTTTTTGTATTATTTTCAAATCCCTGAATTTGGTCTTGTGCTTAATTGATTTTCTCATAATCTTGATCGAATGAATTCTGATTAATCTATAATTATTATTGATATGTCATGAATTAGATCATGGGAATTATGCATGATCATTTGATTATAGGACATTAGAGAATCGAACATGATAAATTGATATTGTGAGAACTAAAATTTTTAGACTATTTTCCTAAATTGATGTATTATCTTGAAATCTTAAGTATACAGGAATGGCATCAAAAACCCAAATTTTTAGTGAGAATTTTAAGCCTTTTGAGCATATAGCTTTCTTTCTTGCTCACTTCTTTTGTGGTTTAAGCGTGTCAACATTGAACTGTTATTCTAAAACTTGCTTCGATTATACATGTCGAGATCACACGTATGATTTGATATACTGAGATGATAAAGGCACTTAGGATTTAACCCACTTACTCCATAAAAAGCCTTCCCACATAAGTAAACCCTTAGCGAACCCCCTTTGAGCCTACTAACTATTTTTTATTGATTAACCCTTATCATTAACCCATTAACCCATTATTGTTGAAATCCTCTTTCTTAATTTACCTTTTTATCGAGATTAAATTTAATATTGTTACCTCACTATGTTCACCATTTTTGTTACTGAATCATGAAGTATTGTATTGACTTAATTTGTTCTTAAAAAAAAACTTAGTATTATTATTGTAATTCTCAGCAAGCTAAAGTTGTCATGAACTCATGTAAAATAGTTCTAGATATTTGTTTGAGGCTCAGTAATTAAGTTTTTGACAGTGGGGTAACATATTGAAATTATCTCGGTTCTAACCCTTGTCTCTTCAGCTTGTATCCATACCTGTAACCTAAACCCCATTACAACCATGCAAAGACCTTTTGATTAGTATATCATATCAAGTGGTGGAGATTTGATTTTAATACAAGCCTTTGGTAATAACTTTTCACGTTAGACAATCGAATGCTTAATCTTGAACCTTAAACACTTTGAGTGATTTGAGTGAATCTTTAGTGAATATGTCACCTCTTGCATCTTTGGACTAAAGTTAATTACTTAAAGGAAGGAGATTACCTATGATTTTATTATCAAAATATTCGATTTAGATTGTTTGAGGCTTTTAATGCCCCTATAGTTGAATTCTCACTGTATGATTTTCTGTGGAATAATTTGTAACATTATCAATAATGCTTTTGCGATTGAATGGAATGAATTCTAGCAGTAAATGAGAATTTTGCTTGAAGACAAGCAAATGCTTAAGTGTGGGGGTATTTGATAAATGCCAAATTATACATATCTATACCCCAAATACTTCGCATATTAATGGATGTTTACTACTAGATTTGTGGATTTTGGTGCTCTTAATCCGGTTATTTCATGTTTTGTACTCGGGAGAGCACCAAGAGTCAAAAGGAGCCAAAAACGAGCTAAAAAGGGACAAAACGGACCAAATCGAGAAGAGCACACGGCCGTGTGCAATTTAACAGATCGAACACGGACTGACAATCACGTTACATGGCCGTGGCACACGGGCGTGTCCCTTTTTCAAAGAGTTGTATTTTACACGAAAAAGGATACTTAGGGAGGAAAAAAGCTAATCTAAAGCCTATATAAACACCCTAAGTGTGACCTAATAAGGGAGGCCTCTTCCAAAACTTTTCTGGAATACAGAACCACACGCTAGGAATTACTTGAAGAAAGCCAGACAATTCATCCCAAAAGCCGGAGCTACTCCAAGGCTGAAGATCTCTCTTAGAATTCCTTCAGGGGTTTTAGAGTTTTCTTCATGTTTTGTTATTTTTATACTTTTGAGATGTACTTTTATTTTATTGTGAACTAAACCCCTTAGATACCTAAGGAGGATAAAACCTATGATGGATCTTGTTATTATTATCTGAACTGTATGATAAATACTTGATTTGTTCTTAATTATGTGTTCTTAATGCTTGAGTTAATATTCCGGGTATTAATTCATGATTTGATGTGCTTATGCAAAGGAGGAATAGACCCTGCCTTAGAGTAGATTCAACATAATTAAGCGGAGATGATCGAATGCCTAGAAATAAGGTTACGAGATTTTGCCGGATTAGGGTGAAACCTAATATGGGAGTCTATAGAGTGATTTACTGCTTCCTTAGGGGTTTTAATTAAGAAAGAAATTTCTATTAATTCAACTGAGGGTTAGACGTTATTAGTTTCGAAAGGGATAATAACATAGGTTAGGGTGTCTCACGAATCAAGTCAAGTGAATAAATCATCGATTCAGAGTCAGATAACAAGTGAAATCTAGGTGGATTCCTCCTTGGGTGTCGTCTTTATAATTGTTTTTCTTTAAATCTTTTCCCAAATTTTCTCTTTGCTTTAATTAAATTAGTTAATTAGTTTAGATAATTAGTTTAATAAACAAACCCTTTTATTCTTAGGCTAAATAATAAAAAGATAGTTATTACTAGTACTTTTGGTTCCTTTGGGTACGATATCCCGGTATTGCCATTACTGTACTATTGTTCGATAGGTGCGCTTGCCTTTTCGTCGTGATAATAGTTCGTTTAGGTTTGATATTCATTATAAATATTTATTACTTGTTACAAATCACGCGACCAGTGGGGGAAATATTGCATACGAAAAATTGATAAAGAAGGCAACTGAGTTCGAACCTTGTGTAACACCCCTAACCCGCATCCGAAATCAAAATAGAGTTACGATGCATTACTGAATAACACATCTCATTCACACACATTTATGCAATCATAGTCAAAATCCATTCAAATCATTCACATTGTCCCTTGTAAGGTTCTACGAGACCTTAAAACATGCTTAGAAGTGGTTTAGGACTAAACCGATAACATATACAAACTTTAAGAAACTTATAAAATTTTCTTTGATTTCAAGGTCACATGTTCGTGTGAACAGGCCGTGTGCCTCACACGGCTACCAGACACTCCCGTATCACAGGCCGTGTGAAAACAGGGCATACATACAGACTTGCACCACACGGCCAAGGACACGCCCGAGTGCCAGGCTGTATGAAATCTAAGAGGGTTACTGACTTGGGTTACACGGCCAACCACACGCCCATGTGCCAGCCCGTGTGCCACACACGGCCAGTAGACACGCTTGTGTGTCTAGGCCGTGTCAAAACTGTAGGGTATACTGACTTTAATTCGAAGGGTACCCTAGAGGATACACGGCCGTATAACATGACTGTGTGTCGCACACGGCTAAGACACATGCCCGTGTCTTTGCCCGTGTGGACAAAAATAAGCCATTTGCAAAGCTAATTTGCCACCCTTTTCTCATACATACTTAACCATCAAAATAGAATCATTTTCATACACTTATAGGCAGCCAAAACATACTAATTCAAACACTTATCATACCATCTATCATCAACCATTTTAACTACTCAATTTCACATTCAAACATACCAAATCATTATACCAAAAACATAACAACTTATCCAATTTTCAAATGCATTTACTCATCAATTTCTCCTCTATTTCATTACACAAATTGCACCATATCACCAGCTCAAAATCAAACTACAAGATGCAAATCTTCCAAGCATTAATACATCATCAACTATTCAACCAAATAAGCAACCACTTAGCCATTAATAACCATGGCAAACATGCTAAAACACATAGTAACTTATAAACATCACATTTATCACTTGTTAACATATAAATCAAGCCAACTCAAATGGCCATACACTTAATCATTTACAAGCCAAATCCCATGGCTAATATCATAACTCAAAACAAACCAAAAATGACACTAGCCTATACATGCTATATACCATATATACAAAGCTTCAAAAGTACGAACGAGATGATCGATAGTGCAATGACGTTTTCCCAAAGATCTTCGAGTCCGAGCTAGCTTTGATAATCTACAAAACATGGAAAGAACACACAAAGTAAGCTTTAAAAGCTTAGTAAGCCATATACAAATAAAGTCATCACATGAACATTTACATATCAATTAACATATGCCTAATCTCATTCAAATTCACAAACCTTTCTCATTGAACATATATTCAATGTCTTAATCGAGTTCACCAAATATTTCCTCTTTTCAATACTAGTATGAATTTCGTACGTACCTGAGTCACTTAGCTCATTCACATATTCTTTCTCAACTTGACTTTGCCCATTGAACCGTTAGGAATCATTAAAGATACTCGAAAATCACATATAGCTTGTACAATGCCATATCCCAGATATGGTCTTACATGTTATCACATATTGATGCCACTGTCAATCGATTAACGATGCCAATGTCCCAGACATGGTCTTACACGTAATCATAATATAATGCCAGACATGGTCTTACACGTAATCATAATACAATGCCAATGTCCTAGACATGGTCTTACATGTAATCACATCTCAGTAACCTAATGTCTCAGTAACCTAATGTCATGACATTTGTATCCTATACTATCCCTAAGGTTTGTATGAGACTTTCGGATATCGTAACTTCGTTAATTCTTGCTTGTATTTACTCGTTCAACATTCATAGCAGTTTAAGGATAAATAAACATATATAATTCAATTTAAACATATTTATTTGCATATGAACTTACCTCGTGGTCGGAATAAACGTACGGAATCAACTATTCGTCAACTTTCGATTTTTCCCGATCTAAATTCTTTTTCTTTTTTTCTTGATCTATATACATTCAAAATTAACATCAACATATTGAATTTAGTCCACAAACACATATTTAGGCAATTTTCCCTTTAGCCCCTAAAGTTACACATTATTCAATTTAGTCCCTATTTTATAAAATTACAAATTCATGAAATTTAAGGACAAACCATGCTAGCTGAATTCCTTATAGCTGCATAACAGCCCATATTTTCATTTATTTCACACTTTTAACCACGACATTTCACATTTTCTCAATTTAGTCCCTTTTTTGCAATTTCACTAAAAATCACTTCTCAAAACAAGATAATCTAACAACGAATACTTATTTTCCATCATCAAACATCCAAGAGATCAAGCACTCATCAATGGAATTTCAAAAAGTCATTAAAAACTCAAAAATTAAGGTATAGGCTAGCTAGTACTCAAAGTAACGATCACAAAAACATAAAAATCATAAAAAACCGAGCTCAAAACATACATCAATCAAGCTTAACCATGGCCGAACCCTAAATGAGCTTCCATATTTTATTTTCTTTTGATTTTAAGTGGAAGATGATGATACTTTAGGCTTTAAAATTGTTTTTTTCTTTTATTTATTATAGCCTATTACATATTTTACCATTTTACCCTTGGTTATCAAACCATTTAATCATCAAATATAAGGCCATTTATGTCCATCTCCACTATCAATGGTCTAATTACAACATAAGGACATTTCATTTAATAATCCATAGCAATTAGGCACTTTTAACTTATAGCATGCTACTTTTGTATTTTACGCGATTAAGTCCTTATTCTCAAATTGAGCTATTAAACAATAAAATTAGCTCACGAAATTTTCACACATATATATTCACATGCTGTAAATACCAAAAATAATATTAAAATAGTTTTATAATCTCGAATTTGTGGTTCCAAAATCATTGTTTCGATTTAGCTAATACCGGGCTGTTACACCTTGGATGATCGTTGAAAGGCGATCTCATCACAATCCCAGGAAATTTTGAAAGTAGGCAGCTAAAAATCTAGGTAAATGAGTGTCTAGATCGATATTTAAGGCTTTGATTTCAGTAGATGAGGAGAATGGGGAAGGTGATGCTAATAAGGCTGATTTTTCAAGGGTTAAATTCCAAAGAGGGGATTTTTAAGGCTATTAAAATGATATACTAGAAAAGTGAATGGAAAATTGGATGTTGGGCCGGTTATTGGAGAGGGACATATGGACAATGTAGGCTAAGGTAATGGAGTTGGGCTTGGGGGTGTTTAGAAAATATGGATATAGCATTGGGTGGATTTGGGTCGAATATAGTTGATGTTGATTTGGGAATTCTTGGTAGTCAAGTCATTGCTTCTCCTTGGCCAATTATAATTAGTTTTGAACCAGTTTTCAGCAGCCATAAAGTGACCTGTTTTACCCTATGTTCGAATAATAAATTTCAATCAACTATTGAAGGAAATTTAGAAACAAAAGAGAACGATTTTTCACAAGATTTAGGAGCTACTATCAAAAATATTATTATTAGGTCTAATTTTTCTGTTGGTTTTCAATCAAATACTACTTCAAACTTTAACCCAACTTTCGAAGGTCCAATTAAGATGGTGGTACCTTTGAATTTGAATATAATAGATCATGGTAAGCATGTGGTTGTTATTTTTAAAGATAATATTGTTCTGGATGGTGGCTGTCCTTTGGAGGACAACGATCTAGTTAATTTCGTAATTGGTTAATCAATTTCTAAATGGTGTGGTTTAGTTGGAAAAGGTGTCTCGGTTCGGAAAGGTATATTCGAATTATGAAACACCAAAGAATTCATTATATCTAACAAATGCGATTATTGCTAAACTGGGGTTCCATCATTCTCATCAAGTAAAAGATATTAGTTTTTCTAGGGTATATAGGTTAGGTGGAAGGAATCTATTCGAGTTTATGTAGTTTGCAATTATCCTCAATTTATTTTGATTCAGATATTAGATAACTTTTTCCGAATACCTATATTGGTTTCATTTGTCTATAAGAATCTGGATAAGCGAAAGCGAAGGTACTTTTGGAGGGTCTAAATTTAGTTCTACCTTTTGTAGTTGCTCCTTGGTTGGTGATTGAGGATTTTAACGTCATTCTTTTTTCTAGTGAAAAAAGGGCAGGACAGAGGACTGTGAAAAGGTGTCCATCTTTCAATAGGTTTCTTAAGTTAGCTCAACTACAAGACTTAGGGTTTAGGAGACTTGCATTTACTTGGCAGAGAGGTGGGATTTATGAGAGGCTTGATAGAGCTATCGATAACGATGCATGGATTTCTGGTTTCTTGAAATGTTTAGTGACTCATTTTTAAGGCTCAAACCAGACCACCGACCACTTTTTCTTTCTTTAAGTCCTACTATCAGTTGAAACAAAGAAAGGCCGTTTAGGTTCCTTACTAGTTAAGTTGAGCATTCAAGTTTCTCCAAATTTGCATATAATTATTGGAGTTTTAATGGTAATATGAGTGATTCTATCCAGCAGTTCTCAAATAACATTAAGTCTTGGAACAAGAATATTTATGGGCATATTGTCACTTGTAAAAAGCAATTAATGCAGAAATTAGTTGGTGTCTAAAAGGTGTTGGACCGTTCGGAATCTGATTATTTGCTTCATGCTGAAATAGAGATGAGGGAGGAATTAGATAACATCCTTCATCATGAAGAACTTTTATGGAAACAAAAGGCTAGGTGCAATTGGCTCTATATAGGAGATTGGAAGACTAAGTTTTTCCACAAGTGCACTCTTTAGCGAAGGAAGCACAATACTACACTGAAGAATGGTAAAGGTATATGAATATTTGATGATGATGCTTTTTAAATTAAGGCGATTAAATCCTTTCAAAGGTTATATGTTGAGCAATCGCAACCTTTGAAGGGTTACCACTTAATTTATTTCCACAACTTGCTTATAGGGAGGTTTAGTTTTTGGAGAAGGCAATCATAGATGATGAAATCAAGACTACTCTTTTTTTATATAGCACCTTTGAAGGCGTCAAATAGTGATGGATTTCATGCACTTTTCTTCCAAAACCAATGGAATTAAGTTGGCAGTTTTGTTTGTGGTTGGGTCAAAAAGATTTTCGATGGGAGGTTATTGATCTAACTTTAAGTAACACTCTAATAGTCCTTCTATCCAAAGTCCATGTCCCTTATAACTTTTCTCAGTTTAAGCCTATCAGTTTGTACTATATCTCTTATAAGCTGGTCATGATGGTCATTGTCAACCGTTTTCAAGTTATTTTTCCAAATATCATCACAGAGGAGCATGTTGGGTTTATTACGAGATAAAACATTACAGATAATATTCTAATTGTGCAAAAAGTTATCCATTTTATGAAAAGCAAGCATAAGTCAAGATTAATTTAGAGAAAGCCTATGATCGTGTACGATGGGAGTTTATTGATACTTCGCTCTAAGCTATAGGTATTCTTAATATTATTAGAAATGTTATTATGTCGGTTATCACCAATTCTACTATGTAAATATTGTGGAATGATGTCCCAACTTAGAAGTTCCGATTATGTAAGGAGATTCGTTAGGGGTAGTCATTATCTTTGTATCTCTTTCTTCTATGTATGGAGTGGCTTGGTTACAGTATTCTCTCAACAATGCCAGGTTGTACTATATCTCCTATTCGCTTGAATTGTTAGGTCCAATTCTCTTTTATCTTTTCTTTGCGGATGATCTCATTATTTTTGGGCAAGTAAATAAGCATCAAGCCAGGTTGCTTAAAGGGATTTTGGATGGTTTTTGTGATTTTTCTGAACATAGGGTGAATGCGCAAAAATCTAACATTTTCTTTTCTAAAGGAGTTAGTGAAGATCTGGCGAAACACCATAGTGAGATTTTGGGATTTTTTAGAATGTAAAACCTTGGTTCATATTTGGGAGTTCCCCTTCTTCATGATAAGGTGACTAATACCACTTTGAGGTTTGTAGTTGACCGAGTTCATAGTAAATTGCAAAGTCAGAAGGCAAGGCAACTACCTTTAGCTGGTAGGGCCATCTTAGCTCAGTCTGTACTACTAACGATTCCTAGTTATTTCATGTAATCGATAATGATCCTTAAAGGCCTTTGTGAGAAAATCAAGCATTTGGTACGATAATTCATATGGGGATTGTCGAGTGTGGAAAGGAAGATGAAGTTGGTTAGTTGGGAGTATGTTTGTCAATGATGATCTTGTGAAGGTAACGGCATCAGGCATTTGAGAGATCAAAATATATCTTTTTTTATGAAGCTTGGATTTAATATTGTTTCTAATTCTAGTGCATTATAGGTTTGAGTCCTTCGATTAAAGTATAGGGTTCCAAATGGGTTGTCAAAAACCATATCACGGGGTCAGTGCTCTTTTCTTTGGAGGAGTCTCTCTAAAGTCTTCCACTTGTTAGAGAAAATAATTTATGGTCAGTTGGGAATGGTAATATGATCAATTGTTGGCAAGATCCCTGGATCCCGAATTTTGGTCCATTGGTTAATCATATCTCATTTCATTCTAATATGTATTGGGAGTGTGTGATTAGTGAAATGGTTACAGAGAAATGTTCTTGGAATATCAATCTATTTTGATTATAGGTTTCGGAGGATGTGATTAGGCGCATAATGGAGATTCCTCCCCCCATCCGGTAATTGGATCAGATAGGATCATTTGGGTTAAGTAACCAACCGGGTCCTTTTCTATCAAAAGTACCAATTGAAAATTTTGAGAGGGGTTATGGAATCCAAAGGACAAGATTTGGAAGTTACCATGGAAGTTTCAAGGTCCTCAGAGGGTTAGGTACTTTATTTGGCTTATGTTCAACAACACTTACTTATTAATATAGAGCGTGTAAAGCAAGGGATTGGGCAAGATGGTTCGTGTGGCCTCTGTGGACATGCCTTTGAAAATGTTTTACATGTCATTCGTGATTGTCCTGCAGCAAAGGATATATGGACTCGAGTAATCCAACAGGCAAGTTGAATGCATTTTTCTTTATAGGACTGCATGAGTGGTTAGCATCTAACTTACAAAATAAACTTAGGATGCAATTAGAAGAGGTTGATTGACAATGCTTATTTGAAATTGTTGCTTGGCATATTTGGAAGAATCTTAATCTATTCGTTTTTTTATGGTATAACATGGGCTGTTGAGGAATTGGTTAAAGTTTTTTCCAGTTGGGTTAAACAATATACCTTATCACATAAGGTAAATGTTTCTGAGCTGTAAGTTTCAAATTCAGTTTCGCCCTTGTTCGAGAATTGGATTCAATTGAATACTGATGGCGCAGTAAAAGAGGATTCTAGATTAGCCACGATTAAGGGTGTCATACAAGATAGGAATGAGAGATGGATTCTTGGCTATAATCGAGTTTTGGAGAGCTATTCTGCTTTGGACGCTGAATTATGGGATATTATGGATAGTTTAAAGATTGCACTTGATCGAGGTTTTGTCAGTATGCTTATTTTCTCAGATAGGTTGGAAGCGTACAAGCTATATCAGGTAGTTTTTCAAAGGTATCGAATTTTTCTTTGGTTAGAAGAATCCAATATTTATTGACTAAAGCTGCGCAATGCTCAATTCATCACGTATCTAGAGAAGACAACAAAGAGGCAGATAATTTTGTTAAAATGACTGTTGATTAAAAAGGTGGCTTGCAACTATTTAGAATGCCTTCAATGAGGTTTAGGTATAATTTAAGTAAATTAATGTATTAATTTTTATTAAAAAATTTCAATTCCAACTTAAAATGAAGTTTAATTATTTTTTATTTTATCTCATTTGAAGGAGTGATTAAAACAGCACTTCAAAATTTAAAATTCTAATATTAATATATCTCTCGTCTCATGTTATAATTGCAAAAAGGAAATGGAAAGAAAATCTTTTAGCTTTGAGTTTAACTATAGTCTAATGGTATGCATTTTTCTTTACACTTAACTCGTGCATTGAAATTGATTATTCATCCCAGTTATATGTGAAGTGCATTGGGACTAGGATATAATAATTAAATCTTTTTTAAAGTGTAATTAAACTTTTAATTACGGTGATTACTATCATATTGTTATTAATCGGTTCTTTCGTATTATTTACGCCATAATTATTATTTTAATGTATTTTGATTCTTTTAATGTGCTTTATCTTATTCGATCAATCTCATTTATATCAATTTGGTATAGGATGTTAATATTTTAAATTATCTTTTTATTTTTATTTTAATACTTTTTTTATAATTACATTTATTATTAAAATACAGTTATTAAATAAAGTTATCAAACTTTATTAAAATTTTAAATTTTAATATTTATATGTATGTAATTAAGATAAAATTGCATATGTAATATATTATATTAAAAATAAAAAAAATAAACTATAAATATATATAAATGAAAATTATTTTAAAACATTAATAAATTCTAAATTGTACCTAAAAAATACATTGGTATTAGTGTGTATCAACCAATACCATGAAAAAGCTGATATGCCCACCATTACAATTATGACAACATTTTTTTTTTGGTGAAAAGAATAAACAAAGTTTACATTAACTCAAGACAGTAGAAATTCTTCTAGGTGGACTCTCAAGGATTACCAAGCCTTTTTCTCTATCAAAGGCCATCTTAGCTATACAATGAACATCCTTATTATTCTATTTGGGAATAAAATGTAAGAACCAATTGTCAACCTCCTTCAACTTTTGATGTATTCGCCTGATCAGTGTAGAATCCGAGGATGACATGAAATAGTCATGAATAGACCTTGTTGCTTCCAAACTATTAGTCTAAATCAAAATATTTTCAAAGTTCCTACTCAACACAATGTTCAAACCGTCTAGAATTCCCAATAGTTCAGCATAAAAAATGGAGCACTCCCCTAAGCATCTTGTCACACAGATTTCCCTTAAACCCAGAAACTAGGGACAATTTAAGGGTTAAATTGAAAGATACCATAAGTTAGCGGACTCTTTTAGAAAATTAGAAAAAGTTAGAAATGAAATAGGGCATGGTTGAAATCTAATTTTGGTTTAGTTGGATTATAATTAACTAGTCCCTTAGTGAGGGACAAAATGATTGAAAACGTGTGGATTTTACACGGTTGAAGACTATGTGGGAGGGGCTATAAATAGTTGGAGAGGGACTTCCCAGGGGAGACTTCTTCTTTTTTAATATGTTTTACTATCTTCTCCTTCAATGATTGTTCCGAGGAAGCGATGGTTATGGAAAGATCTGCATGGAGTGATGTTCACGAGGAATTAATTAAAAATGTAAAAATTTTGAGGAGCTAGTAAAGTTCTAAGTCATTTGGTGTACATAAGATTTAGAAACCAAAGTTAAGAGTTTTTAGAACCATTTTAAGGTTTTTCATGTTTTAGGAAAACTGAGTTTTAAATTAAAGAACTTTGAGCTGAACTTATGATTTGGTTATAATGCTTAGTTACTAGAAAAGCGGAAGTTCTAGCGTCTAGAAAAGCTAAGCAGATCAGGTAAAGAAGAGTCAGGTGAGTTTGTATGCCCCATTTATGGGATGATGTATGAATAACATCAGTTCTATGATGATACTTGTATAAGTTGTTGTTTTCCATGTTCCTATACTTATTTGATTACATGCTTATGCTTGTATGTCTGATGATTTGTGAAACACGGCGAAAAATAATCGTTGAGTTAGATGAAGTCAAGTCTTGCGAAAATGGATGGTTCTATTAAATACCATCGTACAATGTTGCTGTGTGCAAACCGTGATGGCGAAGCTCTGGGCCTTGCGAATGGGACACTGCTATGTTTGAACATTCAGGTTAGAAAGGATAAAATGAAGGAATGGATGGAGTGAAACGAAAAAGTAAATAGAAAGAACATGGCGGGGCCATGGGTTCGATCGAAGGCTATATGCCAGAAATTAGTAAGACCATAGTTTGAAAGATGCTATGACATCACAATAAAGATGACTAAGATCATAGTTGAAAGATGTTATGGCATCATGATAGAAATGAGTAAGACCATAGCTAAAAGATGTTATGGCATCATGTAAAAGTACACCAGAAAGGTTAGTTAGGACTAAGACCATGGCTGAAAGACACTATGTATCCTTTAATAGTCCACTAGGATAGTAAACACAGGGTTATCCTTTGTAAGACCCTAGCTGAAAGACACTACGGCATCATAAATTGTTTGAAATTACGTTAAACACAGGATGGTCTATTGGGGCACTAAACATGGGGTAGTCTGCCAAAACAGTATGTAACGCCCTCAACCTGACCCGATTTCATCAGATCTAAATCTTGAGTGTTACTTTTGATAACTTAGCAAAATTTTAAAACAATCAACTCAAATCCATAACATTAAACATTTTTCATAACATTCTACCAAAAATGTGATTCTTAAAGAAATAAAGAGAAGTATTTAAAATTAAAATAAAATATCACATTAAATTGGTCACAACTTAACACAACACAAGGTTTATAAAAACAGGCTCCTTAAGGTATAATCCTATTAAACATCAATTTTCCAAATTTGTCCACTATATGCATAGTATTCTAATTTTTTGCTTCTCTAGTGTATTCCTAGCATTGTCCCTCCTAGCAAACTCACTTAAATAGTAACACTTGAAAATTCACATATCACTAGTAAGTTCAAAGGAACTTAGTAATTTTTCAAACAACATACCTTTTAACCTAAATTTTTCACATTGAATAGTTGGATTTCCCCATATGTCACTGGCGGATACCTTCACATTGTTAGTCATATATATACATACTTATACTCTGCTTGCCATTCTCAACATTTCATCATCTAAATACTTGGCTGACTCTAGATTTTAGCATATGATACTACCTTTTTATTTTCTATTCAGACAACTTTCAACAATTATTCTAGAATAGTTAATCACAAGTATTATTCTTGGCGGATACCACTTACCGTTTATACTTTTGGGCAAATTTTCATACTAGGCTTGCTAAATCAGATCATAAATCAAACAATATCCTAATTCAACTCAATATATATTCATACTAGCGAGGAACACTCCAGATTATTTAGAATGATTCCACACATTTTTGCCACAGGATATAAGACAACTAAGATAACGAACAACTCAGATTCCATTAGATCTAAGAACAAGACATGATACCATTCAAATAAAATGAATACTAGATCTCAGAATTCCATCTTAATGATACAGATAACTCAAATTAACAGACTTTCATTTCAATACACCCATATACTAAACTGACAGATAACCATAGCGGATACCCTCTTTGAAAATACAAATTGATAATTATTTTCAATGAACTCCCTTTAAGATTTATTTAATTTTATCACATAACTTTTCATACCAAATAAATTTAGATAGATCATATACTTAACATAGACTTTTTGGAGTACGCCACAAGGGCCAGACATAACATGCCATGATGGCAACATACGAAATACGCCACAAATGCTATTAGAGTGCCACAAAGTCCATACATAATACCACAAAGGTAACTTACAAAATACGCCACAAAGGCTAACAGAATGCACCAAAAGCCATATCAGAATGCCATAAAGGCAAAATCAGATTACACTACAAAGGCTAACAGAATGCTACTCAGGCTCCCTAAGAATTGTTGTGTTTGTGATATGGATTTCCCTAAACTCACATCATGTGAGGCTAGTCCATCATTGCCCTGGGACACGCAGAGAACCCTAGTCGATAAATACGACTTATCTACTCTTTCTAGAATGTGCAATGGCCATAAACTGTCTTCAGAATGATCATATTGTAATTCATGTTTACTGTTTCGATGAACTTTATTGAATACCATCACGGTCTCAAAACTCAAGTCACATACCCATCCAACACTCAATTACACGCTATTTCCCCAACCTTATTATTCACACCTCATATGTCTAACGTAAGTACCCATTTAAAAATAGACTAAACTCATTTTCTTTACCAAATCATACTCAATACACGTTTCATACACATCAACATGACCACATATCATAATATAAATCTCAAGCATGCATGCATAGTTGCTTCACATAATCATATACACCCATACATACAGTTCATTACATATTAGACTCACCAGGATATTATATCAAGATAACATAACTATTTTCATCAGCCATTCAAGTATTCATACACAGATTTTTGGAACATCAATCACATGAAATCTATTTAAAAAGACTTATAAGAGTCAATATTAGGGACTCACCTTGCTAAAAGTCGAAATCCTTAATTCTAAACATCTTTCACAAACCAGCAATATCAACAACTTAAAATAATATGGATTCACCCCAAAAGGAGGAAGACTTTTTCTAGTTCTGTGTTTCAATTCAATTGGTTCGAGCCCACACTCGAAGTAACTCGTGGTACAAGAATAGCAGAGAAGATTGTTTGGTTGAAAGCCGAGGAAAATGAACGCCTGCTAAGCCAAAAACATAGGTACAAATTCAATTAAGGTTTATTGTTATAAATATCATAAATCAGGTCAATTTTCAAAATTTTAATTTTTTGCTATGTAAGAAAACCATTTTCTAACCGGATTTTTTTCCCAATAATTAGTATCAAAACGCTAGATTATACTTTGCTTATGGTGTAAACCAAGACAGAATCTCTCTCTTTATCTTGTTTGATTAGTATTTGATAAGATGTGATATTCTCGTAATTATTTGCATGTTTAGGGGAAAGTATATGAATGAATGCAATATTATATATATTTGTTATATAATTATTATTTTTTACAAGGTTGTGGTTCTTAGGAAATAGACCGTAAACTATCATCTCCACGAAGGATTATTTTTTATTTATAGAATTCTTGTTAGCTGGAAACGATCATAGGACATAAATGTAATTTTTTTCCAAAAAAGAGTCTATGACAAGGATAAGATGGAGTGATGGTGGTTAAAGACACAAGGAATGCCTTATGGCAACAAGCTATATATTTTTTTTTGGTTTTTCATTTATTTTCTAGAAATAGAACCATGAAAACTTTGGTTGGAAATTTTATTTTATTTCCCATCTCTTTATATATCTGTTTAATAGTTTTTATGATATAATTGTGATATATATGTATGAGATAATCCACAGTTGATCTATTAAAGATAAGAAATGTGGTAACGAGAAAATACATGTGTTGTATTGTTTCATTCACTTCTTTAGGTTATTTGATTACTATGAGAAGTATGGTAATGAGAAGGTACCAGTCTAGGATTGGGTCTGGCAAGGAAAGACTTGGTTTTTAAGTGGTTAAATACGACTCACCTTCCTTTTCTAGGAACCTACCTGGTGCACGATTCACATTCACTTCTTTGGGTTTTCACTTAAAAGAAAAGTTGTTTAATTGGCTCTTGTGAATAATTGAATATAAATATTATAAAATTTCCATAGCATGTCATGCATATATAAGATATGCATGTCATATAATTTAGGAAAGAATGTCACATGTACTTTTCAGGCATATATTGATCATACATTATTGAAACTGAAAATTATAAGAAAACTTGCATGTTGTTTTTCTTACATATTGAGTGGGAGAAGATCCCTAAACAGAACCTATAGCCTCCATCAATAGTCTATTGTGATGGCATGAGAAGTGCACTACCCTACGGTAGGATTGCTATGTGGATTTCACTGAGGAGATTTCCTGAAAGTAAGAAGAATTCTCTTGTGATCAAATGATAATTGGACTGACCCTTGTGGTAGGCATTATCATGTAATAGGTCAAGAAATTCTATCTTCAAAAGAGGAGAACTAGTCAAAGCATGCTACTTGATGAGATTGCCCCACAGTAACTCATTTTTTGTGCATGATGCAATATGTGTTCAGTTGATGGTTATACACTCAAGATCTTTTAGTTAAGTAACTTCCCACGAAGCTCTACTTAAGTTAGAATGATAGTCAAACGTTACATAATTATTAATATATGTGAATGCCTAAGGAATTAGGTTCATGTACTAATCAGATGAAACCCATGTTCTTACTAGTTGATTATGATCACCCCAAGGTGACTTGATTCAATAGGTGTGGGAATTATTGTTGCAACGACTTGCAAACGTTTTCAAGGTTTAATGTAAGATGCATGGATCATTTGAATGCATATCATAATATTGCAAAAAGTTTTCAAACATTTGCTTAATACAAAAATATTAATATATAAATGTTTTTATTTTCAATTCAAAAATGGCATTAACTCCCTTATTGAACATATTCATTGAAAATAAACTGAACAGGAACAACTATAAGGAATGGAAAAGGAACCTGATAATTGTCCTGGGCTGTGAGAAACTTAAAACAATTCTTGATACTAAGTGCCCTCCAATAACTTAAGTTGAGGCTAGAAAATGTTAAAAGAGTCTGATGAGATAGCTTGTTGCTATATGCTGACAAGCATGACCAATATTCTGTATAAGCAACCGGAGTGTTGTAAGACTGTAAAAGCAATTCTAGATAAGCTAGAAGACATGTTCAGAGGCCAAGCTTTCTTGGCTCGATAGGCTGCTATAACTAGCTTAATGAATGCCTAAAAAAAGCTTGACACTTCAGCCAAATACCTTATGATCACTCTTATAGGTTACTTTACTAAGGTCGCAGATAATAAGGCCAATTTGGACCAAAGTACCCAAATAGAGATGGTGTTCAAAAACTTGTCCAAGGATTTTGCTGGTTTTTGAGACGTATATAACCTTGGCAACAAAAACCTAGCCCTTAAACAACTCATCAAAAAGTTAAAACCTTATGAGTTGATGTTGAATGATAATGAGCCGATCCAAAGAGCATAAGTAAATATAGTCATCGCTTCCTCAAAAGTGAAGGGAAAGCATGCTAAAAAAGGCAAGATTAAGGACTCTGGGCCTCTACAAGTGGAAAGGAAGATGACCAAAAAGCCAAAAGACTTATCTAAGTTAACATGTTTCTTTTGCAGTAAGAAAGAACACTTCAAGATAAATTGTAAAGAGTGGAAAGAATACCTAGCTACAAAAGGCAAATTTATGAAACTCTTGATGATAGAAAGTTGTTTAGTGGAAGACTCAATAGACTCTTGATTATTGTCCCTAAATGATTTTTTCACGCAAAGCAATATAGAAGCAAATCTTGCTCATTGGTTGTCTATTGTTTAAACTGATATTAAGCGGTATTATGTGGTTGAATCGTAATATAGAAAGAGAACTTGTATTAGCAAACGAACCTAAATATGTCTTTTGTCTAATAAAAATTAGCAAACTGATTGGAAGACTAATATGTTGTCTATCAAGTCCAATTGAGGAGTTGCCTTGTCTTAGACAAAAGAGCGGATGATTCCCAGAAGATAGGGACATAGATGTGGCTGATTGGACAAATAGTACATTAGATAGGACCCAAAAAAATAGATTATGGATCCATTTATGGATTTATTCACTTGTGACATTCATAGTGTGACATACTTAAATCCTGAGTGAATGAGGGACTATGTATATGAGACTCGTACACTCTGATTGATAATACTCTATAATGACATATTTTTATGTATTAATTACACATTTATTTGGAGTATAATCCTACTAATTTGAACTATTTATTGTTTTTTATCTTGTACAGACTAAATTGAAGGCAAAAGGAAATTTGGGGGTAAAAAGCATGAATTTAAAGATAAAATGGGCCAGCATACGAAATAGGAAGGAAATGGTACCAAAAATGCAAAGTGTGGAAGACTTTGGGGCATAAGTGCAAAGAAGAGATTTTATAAATACAAAACTCTATTTAATTTTTAATTATATTAGGATAATTATTAAATGTTATTATTTAGATTTAATTTTAGCATTGATCTTTAATTATCTTTATTTATTTGTATTTATCTTTTAGAATTTAATTAGGAATAGACTAGGTTTCCTAGTACTATAAATAAGGGATGGAGTGACACAACTTTCACACATCTTTTTTGTAAACACTCCCTCTCCTAAAAAACCTAGCCTTATTTCTCTTCATATTATTCAATAAAAATTCTATTTCTATTACATTTATTTCTTTTTCCCCAAAATCATGAGCCTCCAAACTTATCTAGCCAAAGGTTGTCAAAATTCCCTAAAAGGGTTCATGAGGCTTAGAATCCGCGCTTAGCCTTCTCAATGAGTATTCATCGTTTCTCCACATTACAGGGCTGATGCTTCCGTCCATGCCCCTTAAAAGGTGATCTTTTCAACTTGTGCAAGGAACGACCGCTTTGTATGTTTTGGGAAGGTTGCACAGTTTGTTCGTTAACTTACTGCGTAAGAGGTTGATAAGCCCAATAGAAAAAATGGCGTGGCATTCGCCATTGACAAGTGATGATCTAGCATAAGATGGTCCCACAGAATTGATTCTTAGCTAGAGTCAGATTCCTCTAAATCATAAGTCTAAAATCTTGGAGCTGGTGGTTGTAGGCATCCTCTTCCACTATAACTAGCTTATTCTATTTGAGAAGGATCACCTAAAAGCTGATGATTGAACCCAAGATGGATCGAGACAACCGGAGGTTGGAATCTTTTTGTAAGAACTCTTTTTCCTCAACTCTATTTATCTCTACTATTTTAATTTTAATTTTCGTAATTTCAATTCAATCAATTCTTTTAATTCTGTTTTTTATTTTTATTTTTTCCAAGTAGGTTTTCTTAGGCACGATTCTGTCCAGGATTTTGAGGAACAAGCACTTGTGCAAATCCAGTCTCTGAGGATTTGACCTTACTTCCCTTATACTATTATTTTTCATTATTTGATGGGGATAGGATATTTTTGGTGCTTTCAATGACCGCATCATTGATGTAAGTAAAAGTCTGGGTTCAAATAGATAAGGAACTGAAACTTGGTGCGTTGGGTATACGACTTTTGTAGTAGGTAGTATGATTTACAACAATTGAATTCATAGCCCAAAACATAGGTAAATGACATCCCCTCATTGGCATTATATGGTTAATGAAAAGTAAACGTAATCACAGGTTAGTTGTCTTTATAATGGATGACTTGATCACTATTTTATAGGGCATGATGGTAGGAAAAAGAAATCCACTTTGAGGATGAATGGAAGAAATAAAATGAGTAAAAGAAAGGATAGAGTCTGCAAAGTTGGCGAGACATACAGAAGAACTGCCAAGGCAGAATGAAGGTCAATAGAATGGTCGAAAGGAAATCATTCAACGATATATCCACTAGAGGATAGGATCGAGAATATGAAAAAGTCCACTACAATAGCTTAAGAGAAATGTTTCCAATGAATAGGGTGTTTGTTGTGTTATTAATATTAATATTGTTATTTATCTGAATCCTCGACAAGGTGGGGTATGTTTTGTGTATTAAAGAAACTCACTAAGTTTATTTCAACTTACAAGATTGAGTTGTGATTGCAGGATTCGTAGGATAAAGAACTCGATGAGGGACCAAGCTAGGTCGTGTGGAATCGAGGATTCATTTAAGTAGAGTCATGCACATAGGAATTGGGCACCTTTAGAAATTTCAACAAGAGGGTGAATACATTGTAATTACGTAGTTCCCATAGAGTGGAGTAGTGATAATGAACTTTATTTAGAAATTTTTGTCTCTAACATAAGTTTAATTCAAGTATTACAATTGGACTTTAAAATAATGAGATCGTAGTATGAACAATCACTCGATTCTATTATGACTTTCACACCCGGATCTAGTGATTGGGTTGGGTAAGGGTGTTACACATTTATTATACCTAAAGATTCGCTTACCTTCTCGATCACATAAGACACCACCTGAAGCATCTATGCCAAATTCTACCTTAATAAAACCATCAGAGTTTAACTGAACCCAATTATTTGGCCAAGGGATTGCTCTTCTAACTTGTTGTCACTTTATCGAACCTTTCTTGTGATAAAAACCATACTATTTTGCCCAACTATACTATATTTTGATGATCTCTCAAACGGTCCATTGTATCTCATGAAAGATAAAGAGGTTCTTGTTTTTCCAGATATGCCACACAATTAGGCTGAAATGACTATTCCACTCCACTTCACTCATTACGATTCTATGATGGTTCTACAAATTGACATTAAGCCATTCCTTCAGACTTCTAGAAAAAAACCAACTCCTCTTATCCGTCGGAATTACCTAATTCCAAACTTCCTTTGCCCCAAGTCAATCTATAATGGCACGAATAATGTCTTTTGAGTCATGCTTACAAATTGCAAATAAACTATCTATCCCGATCACACGCTTTACTTGTTCCATGTTTGTGAGAAGCCATTGTTTAAAAACAAGCCAAATGAACAACCTAACTCTTTGCGACCCTTTGTACTTCCACAGGATACTCCAAGAAACATCATTTGGGTCCCATGATTGCTCATTTACTTTTCTGTAAACACTTTTAACATAGAAAGGATCCTGTTGAAGAACCCATCCATACAATTTTATCAAGTCCTGCTAGGGGCTACAGAGGAAGTATACTAATAATACGATTAATAGTCATCTGCGTTTCCCAGATTCTTAAGAGTGAACTCCAAATCAAGGTTATCATGGGAAGGGATCTTATTGACCAAAGGTCCAACATCCAAAGTCTAATTATCACCCCAACATTTAATCTTATTTCCATCTCCTACAGACCAAAAATATTTTCATGTAGTAAGGTTAGATTTTAAAAAGAGCCCTCCAAATAAACGAATACCTACCTCTATCAATAGAATTTGGAACATCTTCTTTTAACCCATATTTAGTCCTTAGAAATTAGATCCATAGAGCAAAAGAATTGGTTGCCAAATTAAAAGCCAATTTGAGGAAAAAAAAGGTATTATGAGCCCTTATTTGCTTTAACCCAAGAGCACCACAAGATCGGGGTTGACAAATTAATTTCCAACTCACCAAAGCCAACTTCTTCCCCTCAACCGAGTTCCTCCAAATAAATTTCCTTACCATGTATTCAATTTCTGCACAAATCCCTTGCGGAATCATCCTAGATTACATAAAGTATTTAGGGATCGAAAGCAAGATTGATTGAGCAAGTGTAAATTTTCTGGCCATCAATAATTGTTTAACGTTCCAATGTTGCAACTTGGCTTGGACCTTATCAACCACAAACTTCAAAGAATTGTTTGTTACCCTTTCATGGAAAAGTGGCACACCCAAGTAAGTTCCAAGATTTGTCACTCTTTGAAATCCAAGGACGTTGCTAATAGAATCTCTTAGCTTCTCTACCCCACTTGAAAAGAAAAAAATTGTCTTCTTTGTATTGATTTATGCCTAGAAGAAGTACAAAATTACTCCAAGATACTTTTGATTCTCCTAGCCTATTCAACATCTGCCTGTCCAAAAATAACCAAGCCATTTATAAAAAATAAATGAGATAGGCCTGGACTTAACCTAGATAATTTGATAGGGCGTCAAATTCAAGAATTAATTGTTGAACGGATACTATGCCAAGCCATTCCATACAAAGAACAAACAATTATAGTGATAAAGGGCACCCTTGATGGATGCCTCGTATCAGACTAAATTTTTGTGTTGGGATCCCATTCCACAAAACTTGCATAAACGAACTCGTAATAGCAAACGTAGTAACCTTACATAAAATTTTAAGAATACTTGTTGCCTTCAACAAGACTTCAATAAACTCCTAACTAATTCTATCATAAGCCTTCTTGAGTTTAATTTTTATAGCTATCCATTTCCTGTTCTTTTGTTTACTCCTCATAGAATGGATCACTTCTTAGGTAATAATAACATTATTAGTAATGTTTCTTCTGACAATGAACCTCGCCTACTCTGGAGCAATAATTTTTGGAAAAATAACTCTAAATCGATTCGTTATAATCTTCATAACCAATTTATAGAGGATGGTGCACAAGCTAATTGGACGGAAATAGACAAGACTCTCCGGATTAGAAGTCTTGGGTATAAGGACCAACAAAGAGCAATCCAACTCTGGATCAATATTATGGCCCGCAAAAACCTTCTGGACCCACTCACATACCACATCACTAACCATATCCCACTGACTCTGAAAAAAAGGCATGAAAGCCACCACCACTTGGTGCCTTCAGCGGGACCATATAAAAAAGAGCAGAATTAATTTCGTCCACCTTGACCTCCTTATTAAGGAAAATAACATCCTTATGGTCAAGTCTTAGAAACATATAGGCTTGTAAGTCCCTAATTTTATCAAGTTTCTCCCTATACAATCTCTGAAAGAATCTTATCGGCTCCTATTGTAAATCAGCTTTAAAAATCCATTCCCCAGGGATACGATTAGATTTTCTTATCTGTAGTGTGCTCTCATAGAATAACCTGATATTACGACCTCCCAAAGACAACCAATCACATCTAGATTTCTGTTCCCACAGTAATTCTTCATGGTGGAGAACCTTTTCTAACTCTTTTTGCACCTTTATTTCCCTTTGAGCCAAATTATCACCACCTAAAATCTGTGCACTAATATGACCATAAACAAACTTGTTCAAAGATTTAACATTAGCAGTGAAATGATCCAGGGACTCGGCCATCTTTTAAAAACTCAACGAAATTCGAATGTTTAACCCAACTTGCCAAAAATCTAAAGGGACGTCGTCTAGCAAAGACAACATTCTAGGTAATAATAAGGAAGAGAGGCTTATGATCTGATTTCAGCCTCGGAAGATGAGTTATTATACTATTAGGATAGAACCTTACACACGCATCATTACTAATAGCCCTATCAAGGCATTTAAAGACCTCTCATTTATGCCAAGTAAAAGAAAGGCTTTTGAAACCCAAATTTTGAAGCTCAACACACTCCATAAAACTCCCAAATAATGGGCATCATTTTTCACTCGTTTGACTCCTTTTTTTATCACTAGAAGAAAGCAAGGCGTTGAAATCCCCAATAACAAGCCAATGGATTATTCTAGATTGGATAGAAGATTTTAACCCTTATTAAAGATTCTTTCGTTTCTGCCTATCTAGGCTACCGTAAATGAAAGCAACATAAATAGGAGAAGTATACAACTTATCTAGTACCCGAATAAGGATAAACCAGGGATGATTATATATCACCTCCATATGGATCGACTCTTTCCAACCGACCCAAATAAACCATCAACCTCGACCTAGTGAGAATACTGAAAACCCATCTTAGCAATAACTCTACCAGCTTTAACACCACTAATTCTTGTTTCAAGCAAACTCGCAATGTCCAACTTAAATTCTGTGTTATACATCCCTCATAATGTATAGATGTTACGGGAAACCCGTCAGTCTAATCCAAGTCAATACTAAACTCAAAAAAGCTTGGACCAGATTAAAATCCACTGTCCATGGTTGAACATCCAAATATTGACTGAATACGATCCATGACCCCTGGGTCAAAACTCTATCAAAATCTTCACTGCACTGGAACTTCACCAAAAATTAACCATTTTTAATGTCCATAAGATGAAATGGTTTAGATGGTTTCCACAATATACTAATCTTGTTGTATAAGACAACATATCCAATATTTCGTCCCAACTGTTTGATTACCAAAGTCAACTCCATTTTCTTAACCAGAATTTGTTCGATACAATCCAAAAAATTAATCAACGGTATCTCATCGACAATAAATTTCATAATGTCTCCCTTTAGAAAATCTAGATCTTCTTTATCTTCTAAAACCACCATGCTAGACTCTTCCCCTGAGCATCCAGGACCTATCTCCAATACCTTGTTCCTCCACGACATATTCAAATTCAGAACCTGATTCATTGTCATATTGGAGACCTCATTACCACAATTGTCCTTGAAATAGAGACATCATCATTGCCATTGTCCTTCAAACAGACTTTATTGGTGTGACGATCTTCAGAAGGAAGACCTACGGCATCGCCCATGATCCTTTTAACAACCTTGTTTTTAAGTGTTAATATTTAATACATAAAAGGTATGTAATTATATGTGCTATCAATGAACCAGATTACGCCACATCATTAGAAATAAAGTTAAGTAAGGATTAATATTCACTTAATTACTTTTTTTTCATCAATTAATATTCAAAATAATGATTATCACCAATAAATTATGCAGGACTCATTTATTAAATATGAAAATCAACTTATGAACGATGATTAAACATACATTGAATATTAATGGATAAAAAATAGAATAAAGCGAAACCCAGTTAAGTAAATAGTTCTATTATAATCTAATTCACTAATAATGCATACAATTATATATGACTGGTGCACCAAATACAAATCTTGCTGTTAATATTATTTTAAATATTATATTTATCATCAAAACTTATAAACACTTGTTTTTTTTATTACCATTTATCTCGACAATAATATTCCAAGGCAGTTGCATTTGCCATTCTTAAGCAACACTTGTTGACAACAGTATTACTTTGGAACAACCTCCATATTTGGAAAGATGGGGAAATAATCTAAATTTGATCATGCGTCGAGTCATGTCGATACAAAATTTTAGACTCATTTTCTAAGATGGGCCTGACCCCGCCTAAAAATGGGCTTAAAATTCTACCTAAGTTTGACCCATATTGAAAATTTTAAACTCAAGCCCGATCTAACCTGCTCATATTATTTTTTTTAGACTTTTTATATAAAAACAAATTTAAAAATATATAATACTTCAAATAGACTAAAAATATTAAAAAAATATTTCCTAACAAATTAAAAATATATTAAAAAAAGTCTTTATACTTAAATAACACTAAAATAGTTGTAAGTTAAGAAACAAATACCTCTAAAATAGTGACAAAATTAACAATAAAACAAGAGTTATACAATATTCAAAGCAATATAATAACGAAATAGTAGCAAAATAATAGCGAAACAATAGTAAAACAACTTATTTAGGTCGGCTCATTTAGAGGATAGAGCTTTTTTTTGGTCCAAGCCCATTGTCGAACCCATTTTTTTGCTAGACCTTTCTCCACTTTTTGGGTGAACTTTCAAGCCTAGATAGGTTGTCTGGCCCATGATCAGATCTAAAAATCTTGAGAACAACTTTATATTAGAAAGGTTGCAAGGCTAAATCTAAAAAGATTGGGAGAACTACTGGGTTTGCCCTACTTTTAAGGATATCTTGAAGAATATGACTTGGAAACTTTGATACATATATTGTTAAAAAGTTCGCTTATTGATTTTTTTTTCTATTACAAATGCATTTTACTAATCTTTTCATTAATTAAACGACACATTTGCACTTTAAGAACCTTCTTACCAAAATGTTTTATGTGAGTGTAGTTTCCATATAACCATCATTATACCCACTATTCGTATAACTTATATCCATTATCCATGTTAAAGTATGGTCTCATGCCTGCCTCCATTATCTACTATTTTAGCACATTCATTCCTAATATCTCATTGTAACCCTTTAATAAATTATTTTCGAGACATGTAAATAAAGGCTTAAGCGTTTTGTTTGGAGATTTTTGAGTAAAATTAAGTGTTCTATAAATTTTCATTACAATTTTCATTTTACAATCATAATAATCACCGTAGCTATTACTTTTCTCCACCCTTTGTTGCTTCTATTACCATTACTTATCAACTTCAAGGTCTACTCTAAATTTTCTCTTTTTCATCTCTTCACAACATTTTATTTTGATAGTTTGTAATGCTTACAGACTTAAAAAAAAAAAACACTTCAAAACCTTAACAAAAATACATATCAATGGGTATGATAATGACAACCTTAATATCAAATCAGACATCATATTTAGCATCAAAACCTAAAATAAGTTTACCATCTATGGAGATATCCAACGTATTTTTCTATGTCACAGGGGATATCCAGTTTGAAATCAGGAAACTCATGATTTAACAAATGAAAAACCACAACAGTGACATATGCTTAACAAAGGGAAGGAGAAAAGAGATTAGCACCTTAGCCCCGATATTTTTAAAATTTTTTAATTAGATATAAATAATTATGATTAAAATGTGCTTTTAAGTTCCTACATTATTTATATATTTTTAATTTAGTCTCTTTATTTTTTAAAATTTAATCTCTATATTTTTCGGATTTAAAAATTTAGGTTAAATTGTTAAAATGTACTTCAAGCTTCTAAATTTTTTGCACATTTAAAATTTAATCATATTTTTTTTATTTTTAAGAATTAAAAGTGTAATTTTTATTTTAGTCTTTGAACTATGTATGGAAACCCTAAATTGACTTGTCAATTGTCGATTTGGGTTTATAAGGCTACCATGTCTAACTTTGATAGAATAAATGCATCATTGTCACCCCATATCATCAGTTGCCATGTCATTTAAGATTCTTATACACAATTTATATTATTTTAATAAAAAATCCATATTATTTCAATAATTAAATTTTTTTCTATATTATTCCAGAAAAAATCCTATTTATCTTTTACTTTTATCCATTATTAAACTCAGTCAAATTATTTGTCATGAATATCAAATCTCATGAGCTTTTTTTTTTATTACTTATAGCTGAAACTAAAAATTCAGTACTGTACTAACATATCATTTACTAGTTCACAAATCACATACGACTTTAGGCCAACTTTTAGCTCTCTACAATAATTCGAGTGAGTATTAAATGGTGGGACATTTTTTGCATATTAACTATGTAGTCTTGTTGATGGTTGACATGGGAAAAGAGGAGGAGGCGGTAGAGACGGTTTCATGTTGTTTGGTACAATGCAAAGACGCGTTAAATAAGATGATCGGAGCTGAGAGTGAGGAAGAAAACGTGAAAAGGAATGGGAGTGAGTAGGGAAGAAGGATCTCTCTTCTGCTAGGTAGCTTCGGACGTTATATACCCTTAGCTTATTATTGGTGTTGTGCTATTATTGGGGTTAAGTTTTTAGTAATTCATATGAAAATTGAAGAGTGCCTTGAAGTTTAAAAGTTTGTTGATAAAAATATTAAGTCTAAAAAGTAGATTTAGACAAAAAAAAATTAGACATATTTAAAATTAGTACAAGCTCAAATTTTAATATTCAAAATTAGAGTGTAACTCAATTTATTTTATTTTTAAATTTATAATATCTTTTTATTTATTTTCATATAATATGTGATTTATATCATAAGAAAAAATAATATATATTATAATATAAATATTAAAATAAGTTAAATGTTTAAATATAAAAAAATAAAAGAAAAACATATAATAATAGTAATAAAATATATATAATTAATAAATATTGATTAAAATAATTATATTTTAAAAATAATAATATGTGGAAGCCTACAATACTTAAATTAACAAAAGTGAGTTGGGAACATACTTGGGATTGAATTAAGTTTGTTATAGCTCCAAAATTTTTTGTTTATAAGCTAAATTATATGAATAATTTATAGGTTTCCATTCCTTTTTTCTCTTATTGTGTAGTCAATGTAAACATAATATAATTAATAGAAATACACTTCCCCTTAATGTAATTAATGTAAAAAAAATCATAATATAATTAAAATAAAAATGCTTCCCAATAAATATGTAGTATATTAAATTTCAAATTTTTATTAAATTTAGTGGCAAAAATTGAACATTAATACCCATAGTTAAGGGTTTAATTTATGAAAACATTATTTTGTAAAAAGATAATTATAAGAAAGAAAGATAATGAAAAGATGGGTGACAAATTTCAGACTTAAGTTAATTCGTATATATAACTATTTTCATATATAGATATGTCTATAATTACAAGATAATTATTTATACTATAATAAAACGTCTAATTATATATGGTGTCACAAGTCAAACCATACCAACTCATTTAATAAAAATACAAAAAAATAATTTTTTAATATAAAAATAATTATATAATTTAAACATTTTATAAAAATAAATTTATTTAGTACTCTTAAACTAACTATTTGAATATCATTTTTCTCAAATAAAACTATTCATTTGATTTTCTCAAAAACTAAACTACCCATTATTATTCATGCAACTTCTAATTATTAGGTTTCCTCAAAAAAAAAAAAACTTCTAATTATTAGGAAAAAAATCTATCCTCCTTTTTTCAAAAATATTATTATTTCTCAAAATGTAAAGGTACTTTTAAAATTTTAAAATTATATATAATATATTATATTTCCACATGTGTGATATTTTTTAGTTGTTAATTATGTACTTTTTACAAACTTTTTTGGATATAGACTTGTTCAAGGGCTAGATTACTCTCTCAAACTCGAAGGTGCACTCAAAATATGGGAGTGTTCGAACAAAAATTAGTTTGAACAAAATAAAATTAGGCTCATTTAAAATGAGTTGAGCTTAGGCTACAACATTAAAAGGCTTGAGTGTAACACCCCAAACCCGGCCTAGACGTTATGGCCGAATCTGGTGCGTCACATCAAACCATTTTTCAAATTTGATCTTTCCGGTGAAAATCCATTACTGAATCTAAATTTATTAAACCACAGTTCCCATCAAAACGTTTACCAATTTGTTTGCCATTGGTATATTACCTCATTTAAACTCGCGGAAGCATTTTGAAAACTTTGTTGTTGGAAGCTCGTATTCCTTAGAAAAATCATGCCATTTTGAAATCTCGAGTTTTCCTAGACTAGTAGTTTAGTATAAGAAATCACAATCCTAATTAAATTATTTAAAACCCACCAACGGTCTTGTTACATAAAAAAACCCAAAACGAAATCTAATTGCAATTAAAAGAAACAAAAACAGTAGTGTGGCCATCTCTGAGTCCCTCGCAGCTCCAAACCATCTAAGCTTAGGGATTACCTGCACAGTTAGAAACGGGGTGAGTTTATGAAAACTCAGTGTGTAATCCCAAACAACAAACAAACAGTGAATAACACAGTATCAGTACAATCTGGGCCAAAGCCCTATTTAGTCTTGACATATACTGGGCCGAAGCCTTTCGTTTAACGGTTACTGGGCCGAAGCCTTTTCATAAATCATATCACTAGGCCGAAGCCTTTTCATAAATCATATCACTGGGCCGAAGCCTTTACTATAAACGGTATGGCCCTTAGGCCCATTTCAATATCACATGTAATGTCAATGGATGTATGCAAGCCCATTTGGGGAGACTACTCAACCCACCATCCGCTACTCTCCACCCGTACCAACCAAGCTCTCCATGTGGAGAATAACTCAACCCACCCAACCAAACTCTCCACTGGCAGCATAGCTGCTTTATCATATATCTGGAGGCCTAGCCTCTTTTAATAACTGGGGCAAAGCCCTTTTCAATAAACTGGGGCATAAGCCCTTTTGCACTTCCTCCATCCATATAAAAACCCAACCCAATGCATTTATGAATACATCATGTGCATTTCATACATATCATGTGCATTTCATACATATCATGTGCATTTTATACATATCATGTGCATATCATGTCAATCATGTATATCATATCCCACGTATCAAATTTATAATTAAACCCTAGGGGTATAATGGTTATTTTTACCTAGGGGCAAAACAGTCATTTTCATACTATAAGGGTAATTTCATAATTTTACCAAATATTAGGGTTTTTCATGTTCATTACAATTGTTAATATTTTCGAGTGTTTAAACAATGATCTTTAACCCACTTTATCAAATTCGGGCTTTTGGGCCCAAAACCTCTAATGGGCCCTACGAATGCCAATTTAGCCCACTAAGCCTGCTTAATCCAAATTTTACAACAGTACTAACCGTGTTAACATGCAACTTTTCCAAATTCCATTTTCTATCAATTTTACCCAAAAGGGCCCAAAAGCCCATTTGGCCCAATTGCTGCCCATTGACGCCCAACTTACCATCGTGCACAAATTGAGTTCTTACCCGTTCCATCGATCCAAACACCGATCATATCGTATTTATCGCATCTATACCCACACGCAACATTACAAGTTCCCGAAATACCGGTATTTTAGCATTTCGGCTTCTCAGCAGATATTAATCTAAGCTATTACGAGGGTTAGTACACACCTATTACGGGTTGAAGTTTAAACGTTTCCATAATCAATCACCTACGATAACCACCACGTATCACTCAAACTTAACTAATCCAATATCAATATATGTAAATCCTAAGCACATCAGTCATACGGAACATAAGGGTATATTCGTCATTTTATCATACAAAGGTATTACGGTCACTTTACCCTACAGGGGCTTTACGGTCTTTTTACCTATTAGGGGTATTTTAGTCATTTCATCCTATAAGGGTGTTTTGGTAAATCTACAAACCAAGGGTATTTCAGTAATTTTGTAAAGGAATGGTATTTCTATAATTTTTAGAAAGTCAAGGGTATTTCTATAATTTTGTAAATCAGGGGTATTTTGGTAATTTTACAAATTGAAGGTATTTCGGTAATTTCACAAACCAATAGTATTTTGGTAATTTTACAAACTAGGGGTGTTTTGGTAATTCTACCCTATAGGGGTATTTCAGTAATTTCACAATCGAAGGTAAAACGGTAATTTTGTAAATCAAGGGTAAAATAGTAATTCTGTAAATCGAGTGTCAAACAGTAATTCTGTAAATCGAGGGTAAAATGGTAATTCTATAAATCGAGGGTAAAACGGTAATTTTTACAAGTCGAGGGCATTTCAATAATTGGTAAGCTAGAGTATTCTAAACATGGATAACAATACAAATGGGCCTAAAGCCTATTCTCGGCCCAAATGGGCCCACACGCTCGTGTGGCCCTTTTAGCCCTAATCTAGCCACAAATATGAGATTCACCTAGCCTAGTCCAATATTTACTACATAATGAAACAACTTATCCAATTGGGCCCGTAGGCCCATTAGGCCCACATGACCCCTTTCGGTCCGAAGTAGCTATCCTATAGCTAGAGTAGTGAGAAATACACACCTGATAGGAGACTGGAGTTAACCCACACTTCGAGCACTCTTAGCCGATGCCCAACCCAAACGAGCACGCCATACAGCGAAAGGGATCAACTAAGAAAAGGTACCTTTACTCTCCTCATGGTTCCCTTTATTTAAAGCCAGCTTCGCAACCACTCTTATGTTAGCTTCCCGATATGGGATCCCTCCAACGTCAGAGTTTAAATTCAACACCAACTCTTGCCGCCCCCTGTTAGCAAAATAAATACTCCTTGCTTGCCATGGGATTCGAACCCATGCCTCCCCTCAGATACTCCACATGCTACTTGCCACTAAACCACAAGACTTTTTGTGTCATATTTTATCCCTAATTAATTATAAGGTCTAAAGGCCAAAGTCCAGGTTCCCTTAAAAAAAACCAAAATAAATTGCAAGAGCCAAGGCTTAAACCCAGGCTCCCATACAACCTTAATGATGCCACAACCACTAGACTACAAGCTTCCTTGTGTCATTTATTTAACACAATAATTTAAAAACTCTCATCCAAGCATCCAGGTTTTTTTTCACTTAATACCAAAATTTTTGCTAAAGCCCAAGTTTGAACCCAAGATTTCTCTAACACTTCTCAGGGCTATTAACCACCAAAGCAGACATTTAATTGTGTTATTTCATTGCACAATTAAATACCTATATACAACCTCCTTACGGACCCGCACTCAAGGCCCAATACTTCTAGGCCCAAATTCAGGGTGTTACATTGAGTCTGGCTCATTTTCTAGTTTATAATATATATTTTTATATTGCATGTAGTTTATATAAAATTAAATTAAAATTATAATACTATAACATAAATATTAAATTATATGTTAAGTTATCAATGTTTAAAATTTTATAAAAGAAATTAACAAAATAATAATAAAAGAAAAATAATATATTAAAAAAATGGATAGGCTAAAATGAGCTTGGGTTATCCATTTCAAATATGGGGCAAAATTTGAGACCAATATTTCAAGTTGAGTCGAGATTGGATAAACATAAAGTGTACTAACATCACTACATAGGTCTAATCCAACCCAACCCATGAACTTCTTTGTTTGGAAATTAGAGTTTAGTTAGTTCATATATAGATACATGTGCATATTATCACTAATTTAAATATAGATATGCATGCATATGAAATAAGTATGAATTTTAAAAATAAAAGCTCAAATATTTAAATTTTATTGTAAATAAAATTTCTCTCTCTTTATATATATGTGCTAAAATTGAATAAAGTTATTTCTGTCATTTGCAGCTGAGTTAATTCCAACTGAGTTGATATCCTGTTATCTCAGTCATAGGTTTTATATAAGTATAGAGTATATATGTATGCATATGATCACTAGCTCATAATTGTCGCCGAACTGGATTGTTGATTGAACCAAGAATTGATGGCCCAGTCGATTCATCCGATACCAAAATCAATAAAAATCGGTTGAACTGCTAAAAATAGATAGAACCAATTAAAAACTAGTTAAAAGGGGTTAATGCTAGTTTAAATATTTAATTTTGTTGCTATAATTTATAAAATGAATGTTTATATTTTAAATATTTTTATTTGTGTTTAAAATGGGTTAATGCTAGTTTAAATATTTAATTTTGTTGCTATAATTTATAAAATGAATGTTTATATTTTTAATATTTTTATTTGTGTTTGTTAATTTTCTTTTTGAACTTTCAAGAATGTTTAAAAAATTATTTTTTCATGATTGAATTGGCAATCAACCAGTTGAATAGAAAATCAGTGGTTTGACCAATTTGATTGTCGATTACATTTGTTAATGTTGTGTAAGATTATTAATTTATGAATTAAATTGAAATTTTAACTTTAATTTTCTTAAATATTTGATATGATTTTATCCATAACTTGTTTTTAGGTTACTAAATTTCATTTTTTTAAATTATGAATCCCAAATTCAAAAATTAATGTTTGTTACATGAATTTGTTAGAATTTGGTGACAATATTTTAGGATAACTAAGAAGTTATTCTAGTTGTTGGCAAATACATGAATTTTAATGATTGGGTTTTGTTAGGATTTCGATCCGATTAAGCAACGAACAAGAAAATAGCGGAATAAATTGAGAAATTGAACACACAAATTTAACGTGGAAAAACCCCTCCAAATAGGATAAAAAACCATGGGCAAAGATAATTTTACTATAATGGCAAAAGAACGAAGAGTACAAAAGATGGAAATAAAACTAAACCCCGAACACCCGAAAAAAAAACCCACAAAACGTAAACACAAAATTCTCTAAATGTGTTATGAGTTCTAATCTCTAATGGATATATTTTCTAAGGTTGTAAAAGAGCCTATTTATAGGCTAAATTCATAGATCAAATAATAATAAAATAATCTAAACTAATCAGTGTTTGATTGAAACAAGTAAACATAGTTTAACTGAAAGATTATTTTTCAAAATTGACTGAAAATATGAGTCATATTTAACAAATCTCCACCTTGACTCATATTTCCACAACGCCATCTTTGCCAAAGCCTGCCACGAGCCTATCTTGAACTATGCAGGGAATTAACTAAGTCGAATTTGTGCTTAGAAACTGGAAGACTTCTAGCCTTCGACTTGTACACTGCCAAATCAAAACCAACCCGGGTCTGATTTTCATGAACACAGTACCCTAACTTTTCAAAACCTGCATCCAAAAGAGAACCTCTCTTCAACGAAACAGTCATACCTTTTTCCCTCCTATGACCAAGTTGCCTCCGCTCCAAACAAGTTGACTTCAACTCCGTAACGGACGAGGGATGTCCGATTTCACCGGTCACTGTATAACATTCCAGAATATAAAGACTGCCAGTTCTTTTACCTTTTAACAAAACGAGAGATCCACGAGATACTTTAATGCCGCTCGACTCGATGTTGATTTTGCATCCTTTCAAGTCTAAAATACTTAAGGAGATGAGATTCTTTCGTAATCAGGTACATACCTAACATCTGAGAGTGTCCTAATCGTCCCATCGTGCATCTTAATTTTAACAGTACCAATACCAATTACCTTACTAGATGAATCGTTTCCCATGCGCACAACTCCACCTTCAATCAAACTGTATGTGGAGAACCATTCTCTAGTGGGACACATGTGGAAAGAACATCCTGAATCTAGGATCCACTCGGACGTGAGCTTGGTGTTATCGCTTGTTGACACTAACAAGAAATCATCACCATTTTCATCAGCCAAATTAGCACCAGCTACATCTTCCTCGTTACTCTCAGCAGCTTTTTTATTTCGCCGTTTATAACAATCTGCTTTGACGTGACCTAACTTTTTACAATAGCGACACATTTTATCTCGTTTCTTTGATGCTACCAAAATGAAATCTTGCCTATCTGTCTTGCTATCCAAATGAAGCTCATTGTCGAGTTTGTCTCTACTCAACAAATGACCCTTCACATCTTCGAACGAGAGTTTGTCTCTGCCATAAATTAGGGTCTCCCCGAAAGACTTGTATGAAGGGGGTAAAGAGCACAATAATAGCATAGCCTGATTTTCATCGTCAAGATGAACATCAACATTCTTTAAATCATTTAAAAGAGTAATAAATTGACTGATGTGATCTCTAAGAAGCTCACCTTCGTTCATGCGAAACATAAATAGACGTTGTTTCAACACTAAACGATTAGCTAGAGACTTAGTCGCATAAAGAGTTTCTAACCTTTTCCACAAGGTGGATGAGGTCTTCTCCATCAATACCACCTGCAATACCGTATTCGCGAGGCACAACTGGATTACAGACAAAGCCTTTTCATCAAGCTCTTCCTATTCTGTTTTATTTAGATTCTCAGGCTTTTTCCCAGTAACAACCTTTTTCAAACCGAATTGAACTAGAATTGCCATCATCTGAACTTGCCACAGATTGAAATTTGTCTCACCATCGAACTTCTCAATTTCAAATCTTGTTGCTACCATCTCTGAACGGACTGATCTATGAAAACTGAACTAGCTCTGATACCACTTGTTAGGATTTCGACCCGATTAAGCAACGAACAAGAAAATAACAGAATAAATTGAGAAATTGAACACACAAATTTAACGTGGAAAAACCCCTCCAAAGAGGATAAAAAACCACGGGCAAAGATAATTTTACTATAATAGCAAAAGAACGAAGAGTACAAAAGATGGATATGAAACTAAACTCCGAAAACCCGAAAACAAAGAACCCACAAAACGTAAACACAAAATTCTCTAAATGTGTTATGAGTTCTAATCTCTAATGGATATATTTTCTAAGGTTGTAAAAGAGCCTATTTATAGACTAAATTCATAGATCAAATAATAATAAAATAATCTAAACTAATCAGTGTTTGATTGAAACAAGTAAATAGAGTTTAACTAAAAGATTATTTTTTAAATTTGACTGAAAATAGGAGTCATATTTAACAGGTTTGTTAGTTTATTACATATAAATTGTTGAAATATTGTTTTATGTTAATTCATTACATATAAATTGTTGATCCATTAATTTTTAGATAAACAATTTAATAGTAAGGTTCATTAACATTATCAATTGGACTCATTTATTTGTTTCCATAAAGTATGAGGATCAAAATTTGAAAATTTAAAGTAAGGAGGCACTTAGTAAAGTAGAAGGATGAAATTAAGAATTATATCTATTATTTATACCATATAAATATATACACCAAAATCATGTATATATAAATATCATATATATATGTCTTATAGACATACTAAAATTATGTTAATAAATAAATTAATGTATTATATAGTATTATATAATAATTATTAGTAAAAAAAATTGCAGTGTAGCAACGTCGAGTAATATAAAGCAATAATGAATGTAAACAATATTCATAAAGTCAATGTAGAACAATTTATTTTTATTTAAAATTTTCTATCATTAAATTTAAAGTTTTGTTAATATACATTTTTAATATTAATCAATTTTTTTCATAATAATAATTTAATATTAAATCAATTATTTATTTTATTTTAATTATTTTTATTGAAAATGTTGCACTCTTACTTTGTTTTCGATGAGAAAATTTTAAAATTAAAAATATTTTTTTTTCAAAATGAATCATTTTAAAATTGTTAATGTTTATAGCTATTTTGTTTAGGAAAAATCTTTTTTATTGAAATTATTGAATGAAAAAAAATAATTTCTAATTTGTCAAATAATCTTGTTAATCCCATGACATGTTGTCATGTATAGAGAAATAAATTTAGGTTTATATAGAAAAAAAAAGGATATTCAAGGAGAAAAATTATAAATTTTATATTGAAATTGAGAAATATAATAAAGTGGTTTTAGATAGTGAAGAAATAATGAAGGTTGAATTAGGTTTATTAGAAAGGAAAACATAATAAATATATCTTTATGTAAGAGAAAAAAAATTCAAATTATTTTAAAACACTATAAGAAAAAACTTGAAAATCCAATTCTAAAGAAAATTTCTGAACACAAAATCACATTCCTTTAAATAAATATATTATATTAATACTATTTATAAGCTTGTCCCAACCTAATCTAACTTGTTTTATGACCAGGTTTATACAAAATATATCAGAGCTTTAAGAATTTTAGATGCTCAAAGCCAAATACTCCCTTATATGGGGTTTCTTGACGTTGATGAAGATACTAATCCTCATTTTGTTTGGAGGAGTATCTATACTTGTTTGCCAAGGGTGTTTGGTGGCATGTAGGGATGCGTGACATGGTGGCTGGGTTTAAAGATTCGTGGATTTGTAATGACGCTAAATTTTACATTGATTTGGTGTCACTTTCGGGCTTTGAGCATACGCAGGTTAGCGAGTTAGTGCATGCCAGTGAGCACGTATAGAATGTTGATATAGTCGATGGGCTTTTTGTCCCCTATCCCCTATGATGCTTACTGAGTATGCCAATCTGTTTTAGTCGACAATAGGATTGTCAAATATTGCATTTTGATCCGGGTGGTATGTATAAGCTCAGCTGTGGTTATAAACTTGTGATAAACTCCTTTATGAGTATTATCGATAGTAACATGGTAGGACATTGGTTACGTTTGTAGGGCAGCTCGATACCGTCAAATGTTAAAGAGTTCGTGTGGCAGTGTTTGCGTGGTTTTGTGTCTTGTAAAGCAACATTAATTACTAAGGGAACTAGTTTGCTCAATGATTGTATTTGATGCGATCAACTGAAGGACATAGGGCATGTCTTTTTGGGCTATAGTTTTGCTTGTGAAGTCTAGCAATTGGCCAGCATTTATTGCTCCCATACTTCTGTTTCTGACTTTATTGTTTCCTACTGAATCAGGCAAATACCAATGATGTTGGTTGCCGTCAAGCGCTGTGGGGCTTAAGCTACTATCATAACCTTTTAGTTTGGAAAAAAGGTTAGGTAGCTGTTGTTCGGGTGTTGTTGTTTATTGATTCTTACTTGCTTGAGTGGTAGGCTGCATGTCAGACGCTGGACATGGTGCAGTAGGTGAGTCATCTTCCCTAGTTGCTGCTTCTGTCTGGTCGTGACCACTAGCTGGACAACTTATGTGTAACATTGATGCTACTATTTTTTACAGCAAAAGGGCCACTGTAACACCTTTAACCCCGTATCCGTTGCTGGAATAAGGTTACAGAGTATTACCGTAAAAAAAGCAATTTAAAACATTCATTTCCAAACATTTCACAAGACATGGCATAATACAATCAAAGACATGCATATCGTCCCTTTTTCGAGCCCTCGAGGCCTTAGAAACACTTTAGAAACATTTGGGACTAAATCAAAAACATATGAAACCTTAAGGAAAAATTTTGAAAAATTAAAACTGCAGGGGTCACACGGCTATGTAGCTAGGCCGTGTGACTCACACAACTGAGATACACGCCCATGTCTCAGGCCGTGTAACAATCGAATTAGTGACACATGACCGTGTCCCAGCCCATGTGCTAGGCCGTGTAACCTTCAAAATGCAACCTTGAAAACCTATAGGGGACACACGACTGTGTGGATAAGAAAATGGACAAAATAAGCAATTTCTCTCACCCTTTAAAACATAAACCTACAAGCCACTTGCACAAATACACAAAGCCTTAAAGCATGCCCAAATCATGCATAAAATGACCAAATCTTTATACCAAGTGTCAATACAACCAATATGCCAAAAGGCACCTCAATCACAATTTATCAAACCTGTCAAAAATGTGCATATTTATCCATTCATCAACCAATCACACCTAACCTATTTTCATACCAAATTTACTGTATTTGACTACATTTATATCACTACCTATAGTTCATAACTATCTCAAAGCATAATCCATCTTGGCCATGTTATAAACATACCAAATATGGTCATTCCAAACATGCATCAGTTTAACCATATAACAACCACCAACAAGGCATCAAAATGCCATAAGTACCACAAATCCAAAGCAATGTTACATGCCATAAACATCAACTAAACATTAGACATACGTCCACCTATACATGCCATTATAACCATGACCAAAACATCAAAATATACCGATATAATCGTTGGATAGTATGATGGATCTCCGACTAGCTTCTAACCCGATCAAACTTCTGATAATCTATAAAGTAAGAGAAAGATAACCACATAAGCAATGAATGCTTAGTAAGCTCATATAAACTTTAATCATAATATTCCATTGTAAATATGAACTTTATAAGTCATAAATAAACCTATACCAGTGCCTCAAGATTTATCAAACTATATAACTATCAACTCACAAATGAATAGGTTCATTAACATCCTGAATATTTTCCATTTATAACATAGTAAGGTCTTATAAGCTGAATTACATAATCATTAACCTTTTCTTAAAACGATGAATCATTTCATTTACTTACTTACCATTCCATTTGCTTAGCATAAGCTTAATTGTGTTATAAATTCATGAATTAATGTATTTATTCCTGACATAAGTAAACTCACAAATATCATAAGTAAATTCCTTCCTTACAAGTAAGTTATTTAACTCAAAAATCCTTTTTATTTCATCATATTTCGTCTTATCTACGAACTTATCATTTCAATATCTATTCTCACCCGTTTTATTTCCATAACACACAAGACATAAGCATAAACATCAACCATAACCACAAGCTAATGCATTTAAACATAACTCTTTCACATCTAACTAATAATCATTCTATAATTCATCATTCGTCTCAAACTTTCCTATAAATATATCATTCTGGAATCACTTACTTTCACTAAACAAGATTAATGCTAAATGAGTAAATTAATCATACATGTTATACATTTACGAAGTACTTATAGGCTTAGTATTGAAAATGATTCATCGTATGCCTCTTGTACTATGATAACTCAATCCAAACTCATTCATACATGTATATAAGCATATATCTTTAACTGAATAATCATCAATATAATAATACTCACATATGATCAAGTAATTCATTGAACATTTAACATTTACTAATATATTGACTATACGTTAGCCTTTAACACTAAAATAATTTTGCAAATTCCATTCATAGTTAGCCCGACGAACTAGTAACTTGACTCGGATACTTGGGTAACTACACCATACCAAAGGCATTATAAATGCATAACAAGGGCACCAAAGTGTAGACAGGTGCACAAATGTGCAAATAGGGGCACCGAAGTGCGAATATGAATACCGAAGTGTATACAGGGGCACCAAACTGCAAACAGGGGCACCGAAGTGTAAACCCCGTACAAGCGCGCATTCTAACTCTATTGGCATGCCAATCATATCCTAGTGATTACTACGTTCAACCAGGCATTTCATGTAATCCATTTCCTTTAAACATATTTATCATTCAAGGGAACTTCATCGTTTTCGTACACATAATATAATATTAATACATATATTCATACTGTCAATGTACCATCACAAAGATTGACATAATCCATTAATCACTTTCATATTTCTCAATACATATGCTGTAACAATTCATAATCATTTTGAAACCGCATATCTCATATTTCATAAGTATTCAATAGTTTTCTAATAAATCCTTTCTCACTTTATATTATAATATTTCGAGTTCCAACTCGTATTTTAAACATCATATATAAATATATACATTCATAAATCAGTAATAACATTATATATATAGGTATGTAAAATTCTATACCTACGAACTTACCTAACTAAATTGTAGAAATAACTAAGTACATGGGCTATTTAGTAATTTTCTCTTATCCTCTATTTTCCACTCGTTCTTGATCTAAATTAAGGATTTCATTTAATTCATTATTTAGATAGTAAAAAAATTATTTTATGCAATTTAGTCATTTTTGACATTTTTACAAAATTGCCCCTAACATTTTATCTTTATTCAATTTAGTCCCTAAGCCTAAAACATGAAAATTAACCATTTTTATTGCAAACCATGCCAATCAAATATTGATAGCAACCATTTTTGCAGCAATTTCACATCAAGTCCTTGAACTATCACTATTTCAACAATTTAGTCCCTAATCGGTAAATTCATCAAAATCATTTAACAAAATACTTTAAATACTAATCAACACTTAAAATTCATCATTTAACATCTAAATTCACAAATATTCATCAATGGAAACATTCAAAATTTTTAATAGTTTCAAAAACGAAGGCACGAGTTAGTTGGACCTAGTTGCAAATATATCAAAAATATAAAAATGATTAGAAATGGGTGAAAAATCACATACCATGCATGAAATTTCACCAAGGCTGAAAGCTTCATCCCTAAATCCATGTTGTTTTCTGTTGTGTTCTTAGAAAACCAAAAAGATGATAGCATTTAGGCCATTTGTTTCTTTTAATTATTTTAATTATGAAATTACCATTTTGTCCATTGAAAAAAATCAACCAAATTTCAAGCTTTTAGTTACCCAAAACCATCCACTAAATTCTTAAATGGTTTAATTACCAATAAAATCCCTTTACCTTCATTCACTAAGCCATTTAATCACTCAAATCTAATAGTGATCAAATTTTACACTTTTTATGATTTAGTCCTTTTTAATTAATTAACTATCTAAACATTAAAATTTCTTAACGAAACTTTTATAAAACCTTAATAAAGCTTTTTAAATATTTATAAAAATATTTATGGCTCGGTTTACAGAAATGATGTCTCGATACCTCATTTTCTAAAACCACTTGACTTTAAAGACTAACCACTTGAACTTAATTAATCATTTATATAACAAAAATTACCATATCAAAAACCTTTTTACAACCATACTTGACTCGTAAATATTATTATAATATTTACGAACTTATTTATAGAATTTGTGGCCCAGAAACCACTGTTTCCGGCACTATTAAAAAACAGGCTGTTACAGCCACTGAGTGGGTTGCTATTATTTGTAACTCTAAGGGAATCATTGTTCGCGGCGTCTCCAATTTTTTGGCATCAGCTGATGGACCTTGGCCTGGCAAAGATCATGACAATTCGGGACCCTCTATCTTCGTTATATGAGTAGGGTTTTGATGAAGTGTTGATTGAGATTGATAATCATAGTGTTTGACATGCTTGTCGAAGGTTTCGGTTAGCCTTAATGATTTGGTTTGCTTGTTAAAGATTGCTTTAATCTTAAAGCATTCTTTCAATCCTTGTCCTGTAGATGCATAGACTCACTAATAAAACTGTTCAAGTTTTTGACTATTTTACCCAAATGACCCAAAAAAATAATTATTTACGTAAATAATATTGGTTAAAAAATAATCACCCAAATGACTTAAAATGAACAGTAAAATTGGGTAGAGGGACTAAATGGTTGGCATCACCTATTTTTCAATGATTGTGTCAGGTGTTAAAAAAATAATTTTTTTGTGTTGGATACTAGATGGCCAGCACCCTTTTATTTTTTTTCATCCCGTATCATACTGATATACGTTTATACTAATATTTGAAAAAAAATTCGGGGTGTTGGCACACTGATGGTCGACACCTTTTTATTAGATTAAAAAAAGTTTTGGTGTGCTGGCATACTAATACCCCTTTTAAAATAAAAAAAATTGGGTGCTAGGACACTAATTGTAATGACCCAAAATTCACTTGCATCGGAAAAGTACATTAACGGGCCTCTGTCTTAGTAAATCGAGTTCGAAAATAATTACTAGAAATATTTATGAGTTTAGCGATGTGTTTAATTAGGTTTAAATTAGGTGGATTTAGCTTAATTTAGAGTAATTAGTAAAAATGACTAAATTGAATAAGTAGTAAAAGTTTAATTATAAATTAGTAGGAAATAATAAGGACCAAATAGGGAATTAAGCCTATTTGGGAAGATGAGGCGGCAAAAGGAGTAAAAATCTAAGATTTTTACTTGGTTATATAGTATAATTTTGACAAGTGGATGGTAAAAAAAAATCTCTAAATACTCGAACAAGTCCCGTTCCATTCCACTTTAATACTTGTGTTGGGCTTTGAAATTTCATTATAGGGACATAATTCTTCAATTATACTATGAATGTTATAATAATTGTAAAATATCCATAAGTTGTCTGATATATCCGGTAATGCCTCGTAGCCCAGTTCCGGCGACGGTTTGGGGTTAGGGGGTGTTACAAATACAGCTCAAACACACCAATTACAACCACTTGAGGCTTTCCAACATTCTCCAACATATAAAAATTACATTCACTTCGTGACTTTGTAGTCGACAAACAGCTTCAAGCTGTAATGCTTTATTGCATGTAAACAGTCTTTCTTGTTATCGAATTGTTGTCCTACTAACTACTCTTCAACGTTCAAATCTTCATCTAGTAGATAAGCTTGAAATATATTTGGATCTTCAATGAACTCACGTGCAAGTGCCACATCAAGATCTACATTAATCGTGTAGGCCATTGGATTATTACGGATAACTATACCAAATCTCGTATTCCTAGCCGAATGAGGGTGTACATCTTTACCCTCCACTGCACTTTCATCATCTATGTCTTTAGGGATGTCATCCAAATCGGGCTCACTGAAATCTTTACTATCATGGTGGGACTGCTCTTCATTATCAGACCATTCATCACCATCTTCTATGGTGGCCAACATCTCTAGATGAATTTCTAGACGAGGACACGGGATTTGGATGTTATACGAACATCCACCATAGTTTGGATTTTCAAGAGTTTGTAGTGACCTTCCACAACCCGACTAATCTTCCTAGTAGACATTAAAATCAAAATCAATTCCAAAACGTTGACTTACTAAAATTACAGCTTGAACAGGTTCTGGTTCAGCTATCTCTGCGAACAATTCAGTCGAGCTGGGATTATCCATCTCACAGGGCAATAAATTGCTATCATTGTCCCTAGATCATCATCGTCTTCTTCAAACTCCATTTCTGAGAACTTGAGTGGATCTGTTGAAATAAAAAACTTGTAAAACAATCTCAACATTTGCTTCTCGTAACTTGAGCTGTATTTATCATTTCTCTATCGAAATGAACATAAACAAACAAGATTTGAGAATTTATCTTCAACAATTTTTGCTTCCTCCTTAACAAACCAAACATTGATATTCTTAATCTCGATTTTCAACTGATAAAGTAAGAAAAAAAAAACTCAATGGAAAACAAAACATATCTATATATTGAAGGGGTGCCGACCATCAATATCCCAACACCCCAAGAATATATATTTTAAAATCCGGTACTAGGGTGCTGACCATCAGTGTCCTAGCACCCAAATTTTTTTAAAAAAATATGGTACTAGCCGGCCGTTAGTGTAATACCCTCTAACCCCAAACCGTCATCGGAACAGAGCTACGAGGCATTACCGGATATATCAGACAACTTATGGATATTTTACAATTATTATAACATTCATAGTATAATTGAAGAATTATGTCCCTATAATATACTTTCAAAGCCCAACACAAGTATTAAAGTGGAATGGAATGGGACTTGTTCGAGTATTCAGAGATTTTTTTTTACCATCCACTTGTCAAAATTATACTATATAACCAAGTAAAAATCCTTTTGCCGCCTCATCTTCCCAAATAGGCTTAATTCCCTATTTGGTCCTTATTATTTCCTACTAATTTATAATTAAACTTTTACTCCTTATTCAATTTAGTTATTTTTACTAATTACTCTAAATTAAGCTAAATTCACCTAATTTAAACCTAATTAAACACATCGCTAAACTCATAAATATCTCTAGTAATTATTTTCGAACTCGATTTACTAAGACGGAGGCCCGTTAATGTATTTTTCTGATGCACGTGAATTTTGGGTCATTACATTTCTCCCCCCTTAATAAATTTCGTCCTCAAAATTTACCTGAGAATAGATGAGGATATTGTGCTCTCATCGCTTCTTCCGGTTCCCAAGTCGTTTCTTCCATACTATGACTCCTCCATAACACTTTTACTAGAGGGACCCGTTTATTTCTCAGCTCTTTTACTTCTCGAGCTAATATCTGAACCGGCTCTTCTTCATAAGTCAAATCAGACCGAATTTCAATATTTTCAGTAGGACTAATGTGGGAAGGATCTGATCTATATCTCCGGAGCATCAAAACATGAAAAACATCATGAATTTTCTGTAATTCTGGAGGTAAAGCTAGTCGATAGGCAACAGGCCCAATTCTTTCCACAATCTCATACGGCCCAATAAAACGTGGACTTAACTTACCCTTTCGGCCAAATCTCAAAACTTTCTTCCAAGGTGATACTTTGAGGAATACTTTATCACCAACAGAATATTCAATGTCTCGCCGTTTCAAGTCTGCATATGATTTTTCCTATCAAAGGCTACTTTCAATCTGTCTTTAATCTTCTTAACTGTTTCTTCTGTTTCTTGAATCAATTCTGGCCCAATCATTTTTCTTTCATTCAATTCTGTCCAACATACCGGTGATCGACACCTTCGACCATATAATGCTTCATACGGAGCCATTTGAATACTAGATTGGAAACTATTGTTATAGACAAATTTAGCTAATGGAAAATAATGTTCCCAACCTGATTCAAGATCAACGATACAAGCCCGAAGCATATCTTCTAATATCTGTATTACCCGTTCGGACTGTCCATCTGTTTGCGGATGAAAGGCCGTACTAAAGTTAAGTCGAGTACCCAATGATTCATGTAACTGTCTCCAAAATCTCGATGTGAACCGAGGATCTCGATCTGAGATTATTGACACCGAAATACCATGTAATCTAACAATTTCTCGAATATACACTTCTGCAAGCTTCTGCAATGACCAATCTGTTCTAACAGCTATAAAGTGAGCTAATTTTGTAAGCCGATCAACAATTACCCAAATAGCATTCTTTTTACTTGCCGACAATGGCAATCCCGTAACAAAATCCATTGTAATACGATCCCATTTCCACTCAGGAATGCTAATAGGCTGTAGTAATCCAGTAGGAACTTGATGTTCTGCCTTTACTCGCTGACATGTCAAACATTTACTAACATATTCAACTATGTCCCTTTTCATTCCAGGCCACCAATATAATTCTCGTAAATCACGATACATCTTCATTCCACCAGGGTACAAAGCAAAAGCACTATCATGTGCTTCTCGAAGAATTAACTCTTTTAATTTAGAAGTAACTGGAACACAAACCCGGTTTTGAAACCTCAAACAATCATACTCGTCAATACTAAAACTCTTGGTTGTACCATTCTGAACCATTTCTCTTTTCTTCAATAATCTATCATCTTTCATTTGAGCTAATCTAATCTGATCAAACATCATCGGCTTAACCCTTAATTCAGCTAGAAAGCTTCCATCATCATTAATACTAAGTCGAGTAAATATTGCCCTTAATTCCCCCACTGTTTTTCTACTAAATGCATCTGCTACCACATTCGCCTTTCCCGGGTGGTAATTTATGATACAATCATAGTCTTTCAAAAGTTCGATCCACCGTCTTTGTCTTAAATTCAACTCCTTCTGTGACAGAAGATATTTAAGACTTTTGTGATCCGTGTAAATGTAGCATTTTTCACCATATAGGTAATGCTTCCAAATCTTTAAAGCAAAAATTACTGCAGCTAGCTCCAAGTCGTGCGTCGGGTAATTACGTTCATGTGTTTTTAATTGTCGAGATGCATAACTTACGACCTTCCCATCTTGCATCAATACACAGCCCAGACCGCTCAGAGAAGCATCACTATACACGACAAAATCTTTTCCCGACTCTAGTAATGTTAATACCGGTGCCTCTGTCAACATTCGCTTCAAAGTCTCAAAACTCTTCTGGCACTGATCATCCCAGATAAAAGGAACATTCTTTTGCAGTAGTTTAGTCATTGGTAGTGCTATCTTTGAGAATCCATTTACAAACCTCCTGTAATACCCAGCTAAACCGAGAAAACTGCGTACCTCTGATACATTCTTGGGTGGTTTCCATTGGACAATCGCTTCAATCTTCTTTGGATCAACCCGAATTCCGTCTGCAGATACTACATGTCCTAGAAATACAACCTCTGATAACCATAATTCACATTTATTGAGCTTTCCATACAACTGTTTCTCTCGCAAAAACTTGTAGAACTATTCGAAGATGCTGATCATGTTCTGCCTCTGTCTTCGAATATACCAATATATCATCAATAAAAATCACCATAAACTGATCTAAATACAGCTGAAAAATGCGGTTCATCAAATCCATGAAAGCAGCTGGGGCATTGGTCAACCCAAACGACATCACTAAAAATTCATAATGGCCATAACGAGTACGAAAGGTAGTCTTAGGCACATCACTTTCCTTCACCTTTAGTTGATAATACCCGGATCTCAAATCAATTTTTGAAAATACTAAAGCTCCCTTAAGTTGATCAAACAAATCATCTATACGAGACAACGGATCCCGATTCTTGATCGTCACTTTATTCAACTGTCGATAATCAATGCATAACAGCATAGAGCCATCTTTCTTTTTAACAAACAACACTGGAGCTCCCCAAGGTGAAATGCTTGGTCTAATAAATCCACGATCTAGTAAATCCTGTAACTGCACCTTCAACTCTTTCAACTCAGTTGGCGACATTCGATACAGAGGTATAGAGATTGGTGCTGTACCCGGATACACTTCAATAGCAAATTCAACCTCTCTGTTAGGTGGTAAGCCCGGCAATTCTTCAGGAATACATCCGAAAACTCACATACGGTCCTGATCTGACTACACTGACTTCCAACTGAATCAGAATTAATGGCATATGCCAAATATGCTGAACAACCTTGCTGAAGCAATTTATTAGCTTTCATCACCGAAATGATGCGTGTTGAATTACTGGTACGGATGCCACTTACTTCAACTCTGTCCCCATCCTCTGTCTGAATACTAAACCTCTTTTTGTAACAATCCAAAATCACCCTATATTTGGATAACCAATCCATGCCCAATATTATATCAAAGTCCCAAAATGGCATAATCAACAAGTCAACCGGAAAAGTTTTATTCTGTATAATCAACGGGCATCTTAGACAAACCTGATTCACTAACACTGTTTGCCCCAACGGACTCGACACCTCAATAGACACTCTAGGCATTTCGGATTTTAATTTTCTCAACTCAATTAATTTTGAATTAATATAAGAATATGAAGATCCAGGATCAATTAAAGCATAAATAGGCTCAGAATACAGTAAAAATATACCTGTTACCACACCGTGGGCATCGCCTTCTTCACGAGTTTTGACCACATAAGTTCTAGCTGGTATTCTGGCTTCAGACTGCTGAGTAATAATATCACAGCTCCTTCTACCAGCTCCTCCTCTGGCAACCAAACTACCTCTACCTAGACCTCTGCCTCGAGCAGTAGATACTGATTTCTGTGATGTAACAGAAGTATCATTTTTATTCTTCGGACAGTCTTTAACAAAATGCTCCGTCGACCCACAACGGAAACAACCTCCGGTCACTTTCCAACATTCACCCAAATGTCTCTTTCCACAATGTCCACATTCTGGAATGTCCACATGTAACGACCCGAACTTTACCGTTACCGAAAAAGTGTATTTTTGGGTCTCCGTTTCTAAAAAATGGATTCGTAAATATTTATTAAAAATATTTACGAAGTCAATTGAGTGGTTAATTAGAGTTTAATTAAGTAAATTTAGTTTAATTAAGAGTAATTAGGAAAAATGACTAAATTGAATAAAGGATGAAAGTTGAATTGTAGAATAAAAGAAAATGAAGAGGACCAAAATGGCAATTATGCCATTTGTCCTAAGTGAGGCGGCATAAACATAAAAATCTGAGATTTTTTTATGTGTTAAAATATATATATTAAATTATTATTATATTATAGTATATTATATTATATATTATATTATATAAATAAGTAAAGAAACATAAGAAACAGAATGAAAGCAAACGAAACAGAGAAGAAACAGGGGAGAAAGAAAGAAAGAAAAAGAAAAGGGAAAATTTGGGTTTCAAGGCTCAAAGTTTAATTTGGTAAGTCAATTAAGTCATTTCTTCTTAAATTTTGATGTTTTAGAAGCTTTGGAACAAGACTTTGATGAAATTAAGTTGATATTTTTAGAGTTTATAGATTTTCAAGTATAGTTCATGTTGAATAAAATAGTGACTTAAGGGTTTAATTGAGTAAATTTCAAGCTAGAATTGATAATAGGATCAAATTGTAAAGTAAGTTATAAGTTTTATGTTGTAGGGACTAAATTGATGAAATTTTGAAATTAGGAAAGTATGCTGGAAATTTAATATTTAAATGAGAGTATGGATGAAATTTGAATAGAAATAAAGTATGAATTAAGATAGAAAAGTAAGTGAATTTAGTTAGAATTAAATTGAAATTAAAGTAAATCAACATTTTGTACTAAGACTATTTTGGACAGCAGCAGTAGTCTAAGTTTGAAAAATCACCAAAAATTGTAGAAATTGAATTAGAGGATGAATAAAATATGAAATTAAATATTATTGAGTCTAGTTTCTTATAGAAGAAACTATATAAGCAATTGAATTGTAAATTATGAGATATAATGAATTTTGTGAGACAAGTTCAGAATGAATTCGGGTTCCCCTATTCTGAATTTGGAAAATCACCAAAAATTTAATAAAAATAATTAGAGGCTTAAAGTTATATGTTTAGAATCCCTAATGAGTCTATTTTCATTATAAATCAACGAGAATGTTATCCGAGTTCTGTACTGTGGGATAATTAATTTTTAGTGAAGAAGGGATGAAACTGTCAGACAGCAAAATAGGGGTGAATTTAAAGAATAAACTGTACTTAATGGCTAAACCAAAAATTCTGAAAATTTTATTGTAAGAAGATTTGTGAGTCTAGTTTCAGGAAAAATTAGCGGATCTTAATTTAGAATTCTATAACTCAAGATATGAATTAGTAATCTATTAATGATTATGAATTGTATTAATTTCGTAGTCAATGTGGTACCAGAAATCTCGGCTAAGAAAGGACAAGACAAAGTCAACGGGAGTTAGCTCGAAAATTACGGTTTGTATTTCTATAATCCGAACCTAATACTTAATTGTTGAATTTATTTCTTATTATGTATATTAAGTGTTTTGAAGTAAGAATTATTGTGTTTTGCAAATGAAATGGATTGATATAGTATGTGATGAAATTATTGAATTTATATTGATTGAATTGGCGTATATATATAGATATATATATATTGAATATTGAATATATATTGATTATTTGAATTGAATTGAAATATAAATTGTTTGAAAATTTTAAATATGAGATTTGTGATATTTGGATATTTGTTATTGAAAAGTGAATTGAATTGTATTGAATTATGAATTTATGTGATTAATTAAAATGTGTATTGATTGAAAAAAATTGAAAGTGAATTGAATACCCTATTAACAGTATCGGGCTGAGTCGGATATAGTTGGCATGCCATAGGATTGGAAGTGTTCAGGGATTCTTCGACCTCGAGTCGATGAGACACTAGGTGTCACTATATTTCTTCGGATAGATTCGATGAGGTACTGGGTACCAACTTTACTTCGGCTAGGCCGATGAAACACTGGGTGTCAAATATTGCTTCGAACTATCCGATGAGGCACTGGGTGCCATATTGGTGTGTTTGGTTGGATCCGTGTATCCGCCAAGGTCCGAGTCTTGTTAATAGGGGTAAATAAGTGAAAAGATAAGTCGAGTGAATTTGATTGATTGAGCTATTGGAATGAAATGAGAAATTGAATTGAGAATTGAAATTGAGATATGAGATTGAAAACATGAACCAAAAGGTTCATGAAATGAGTGAAGTTCAAATGGATGATGATTGATGTTAGAATGAATTAAAATGGTATATTGTTAAGAAATAAAGTGTGAAACAAGTGAATTGTGAATATATTGTATAGAATTTATACGGTAAGTAAATGAAAAGAATTGAACAAATATGTTATTGTGTTTGTTATATGACTTGTATAGAATTTATATGGTAAGTAATTGAAAATTTATCTATAAAACAAATAAATGAATACTTATAATTGTTATTGTGATTTTAAGTTTAATTGTTATATTATTAAGTGTTCGGATTATGGAAATACCACTGAGTATACCATACTCAGCGTACGGTTTGTTTCCGTGCGCAGGTTTAGTAAAGATAGAACGTTGAATCAGCATCCCAGTTCGATCCCGAATTCATTAAGGTAAAGTGTGTTAATTATTGGTAATGGCATGTACCTAGGATGTTTTATGAGAGTCATTTAGGTTGTAGATGTACTCATGAAATGAGTAAATTATGGTTGGCAACGGTATGTAGTATGAATTTTGAAATTTACTAAAAATTCGTAGTGATTTTAAATTAGTCCCGAATTGAATTTACTGTTCATATTGGACCGTGAGGGCCCATTAAAGGAACGGCATCTTAAAACTAGGATGTGTGTAAATATTTATTTTAATTAATGACCGAAATTGGACTGTACTGACTGGTAATGTCTCGTAACCCTGTTCCGATGACGGTATAGGGTTAGGGGGCGTTACATTTAGTGGTATCAGAGCTATTCAGGTTTAGCCGATTCTCGGACTAAATCGAACTCGGAATTGAGTCTAGGGGTACATGCCATAATTGAGTCGAAATTGAGTCGGGATCGGATGCTGATATATTTGTTTGGTACTGTTTTATAGTGAAAATGTTAGACAAAAATATCGATGGTATTGATTATGAAATGTGTACTGGAGACGAATAGTCTCGTGAATTAGATGAAAACTGAATCAACAACACTGGGTATAAACTCAATGGGTAATTAATTACTGAATGATGACTGATGAAATAATAGAAAAAAAAAATGATACATAATTATTTAGAATTATAACTGATGTTTTTTAGTGAATAGAAGAAATTGTATTTGTTATGATATCTACCCCTCCTGTTTCTCAATCGGTTCCCGAAGTGCTTCAAGGTATAGAGCTTGTCTGAACGGGTAAGTTATCTGCTGTTAATGATCTGGACATGTATATATATGGTGTGGATGAATTGAGAATTACAGTTGAGAATGATCTTGAAAGAAACTGAAACCTGGTTAGAGAATATTATCGGGATTGTAAATGAATTGTTCTGATCACCGATTAAATGTTAGAAGGGTATGATATTTCTGTTAAAAGATTCAGCTTACCAGTGGTAGAAAACATTGATTATGTTGTGATTAAGAAAGGGTTATTTGAAAGTTTTCTGAGATGAGTTCTGAAAGAAATATATATATATCAGTCAGAGATTTCTTGATCAGAAACGTACAGAATTCTTGAAGCTTAAACAGGATCATATAACTGCAACTGTGTATGAAGGGAATTTGTTTGATTAAATAAATATATCAGAGGGTATATTCCGATAGAAACTGTATGATACAAATGGTTTGAAGATGGTTTAAATGAATACAGACGCTGAAGAATATAGAATAATGAATGGAATATGTGTTAGACATGATTCTCCTGATTATTATCTTAGTGATTGCTTGAAAAAAAAACATTATTCAGAGTTCAAGACCGAGTAATGTAGTTAACAGAGGTAGGTTACCCTGTAATCTCTAAAATACGAGTGAAAGCCGAAGTGTTACAAATGACTTCACTGTAAAATCTGGAGAATGAACATCAGCCAGGGTATATGTTAATTATATATGAGAAGATTTATCTCTACCGGATGTCATTACAGGAACTTTCTTCTTTATCGACACTAATATGATTATTTTAAATTGATCCTGGTTTGACTATTCCTATGATTACATAAGTTCAGTATCTATTAAAGATTTGCCTGTTGGGTTTGCTGAAATTTTTGGGTTGAAGCATTAAATTTTTCAGATTAGTATTTATGGGCTGATAAGATCTGCAGGAACTGTTTGATAATGATACTACTGTTTTCCGAACGATTTGATGTTCTTACTGTTTGATATAATCTCAATAATGGAATGGTTAATTCTGCATGATATGGTGGTAAATTATAAGCAGAAGTATAATATGTTGCAAGATCAAGATGATGAAATGTTTTGTTGAATCAGAGAAGATTGAGCTAATTGTCTATTGTGATATTGAACATGCCAACATAGATATATGCCGGAAAGGGGTCATGGTATTTACCTTGTTTATGTATTGAATATTAAAATATTTAAGTTAAGGTTTAAATCAGTGGCAATAGTGCAAGAGAATTCTAATGTGTTTCCAGAAGAGTTACCCGAACTACTGTTGATTGAAGAAGTTGAATGTGCTATAGATTTTGTAACTGAAATGATAGTGAAAAATATATTTGAAATCAGAGGTTTTCTAAAACTAGTCGGTTATTATAGAAAGATGTGGAATTGGAATGATCTGATAGACATTAGCAAGGTTCTGATTAGTTGAAAGCTCTGTTAACTGAAGCACTAGTTCTGGTTCAGTCTGAAATCCGATAAAGAAACTTGTGGTTTACAGGGATAGCAGTGTTTTGATACAAAAAAAAATGAAGTAATGGTTTATGTTACGAAATGTTAGAATCACATGGGAAGAATTATTTGATACCTGATTCGGAAGTGGTAGTTATTGTTCTTGCATTAAAATATCAAGATATGATAATTACTTATCATCCGAAAAGACAATGAATGTATGTATATTCAAGTTGAAAGCTTTGTTTTGTGTTATGAGCTATGAACATCTGACTGTTATCATTTGAAGATGGTTCAATTTTGGTAGAGATAAAAAAATTAAACCGACTTCTTTACAGCAGATCTGCGAAGCTCAGAAATGTGGTAATGAGTTATCGATTAAATGGATATAGTATACAGATTTCTGATTAAACATTTCAGATTGGATATGATGGTTGTTTGCTATTTAGAAATAAAAGCTGAACAGAGAGATTCAGAACTTATATAGGAGAATTTGCATGAAATTATAGTAGTACTATGTCTATGCATTTTTGAAGAATAAGATGTACAGTGATTTGAGGAAGATGTGTTGAAGACTGGGAAAGAAAAGTAGTACTTTGAAATTGTATATAAATGTTTATATCAGATACAGATATCTTCAGAACTGTTACAGCTAGTAAGGATATCAGAATGGAAGTGGGATATAATTTCTATGGGTTTGAATTGGAATTATCTCGATCTTTGAAAAAAAAAGACGGTATTTGAGTAATCATCGAAGGTATGGTGAAGCTTGTATATTCTATTCTAGTATGAATAAGTTTCTTACTCAATAATTGTTTGAAATCTAGGTTTCTAAGATTATCAGATTACATGGTATGGTGGTTTCTATTATTTCTGATTGAGATACGTGGTTTATACTCTGATTATAGAACAAGTACAAGAAGTTCTGGGTGCGTAATAATAGTTTTCAACACTGTATGAAGTTCTGAATAATGATTGATGTAAAACTGCATGGGATTTGATTAAATACAGTGAGAAAAAGAATATGTAGAGTTGTTTAATTCGTGAAATTGAAGAAGAGTGGAAGTGATTCGAGATAGATTGAAAGTAATTTTGACAGATAAGAATCATATGTGGACTTGAAACGTTGGGATATTGAGTATTTAATTAGTGATATGATATTTCTTAAAGATCCACCTTGGAAGAAAATTTTAAAGATCAGGTTGAAAAAGAAATTGAGTTCTTGTTCTGCTGGGCTATGTGAAGTTGTAGAAAAGTCAAATTGGTAAAATATTGCTTGGTTTTGCTTCTAAAGTTACAGAAAGTTTATGATAACTTTTCATGATTTGAAGCTCAGAAGATTATAGAGATCAAATCTCTTGCATGTTATACCGACAACGGATATTGAGATTTGATGTAATCTATAGTATAAAAAAGAGCCGGTTGAGATACTAGCCCGAGCGGTAATGTCATAATATTGAAGAAGCAATATGGGAACCGAGAGGAACAGCGAGATCTTTGTACTTATACCCCCACCTTTCTCAGGTAAATTTCGAGGACGAAATTATAAAAGGGAGGGAGAATTGTAATGACCCGAATTTTACCGTTACCGAAAAAGTGTATTTTCGGGTCTCCGTTTCTGAAAAATGGATTCGTAAATATTTATTAAAAATATTTACGAAGTCAATTGAGTGGTTAATTAGAGTTTAATTAAGTAAATTTAGTTTAATTAAGAGTAATTAGGAAAAATGACTAAATTGAATAAATGATGAAAGTTGAATTGTAGAATAAAAGAAAATGAAGAGGACCAAAATGGAAATTATGCCATTTTTCCTAAGTGAGGCGGCATAAACATAAAAATCTGAGATTTTTTATGTGTTAAAATATATATTAAATTATTATTATATTATAGTATATTATGTTATATATTATATTATATAAATAAGTAAAGAAACATAAGAAACAGAATGAAAGCAAACGAAACAGAGAAGAAACAGGGGAGAAAGAAAGAAAGAAAAAGAAAAAGGAAAATTTGGGTTTCAAGGCTCAAAGTTTAATTTGGTAAGTCAATTAAGTCATTTCTTCTTAAATTTTGATGTTTTAGAAGCTTTGGAACAAGACTTTGATGAAATTAAGTTGATATTTTTAGAGTTTATAGATTTTCAAGTATAGTTCATGTTGAATAAAATAGTGAATTAAGGGTTTAATTGAGTAAATTTCAAGCTAGAATTGATAATAGGATCAAATTGTAAAGTAAGTTATAAGTTTTATGTTGTAGGGACTAAATTGATGAAATTTTGAAATTAGGAAAGTATGCTGGAAATTTAATATTTAAATGAGAGTATGGATGAAATTTGAATAGAAATAAAGTATGAATTAAGATAGAAAAGTAAGTGAATTTAGTTAGAATTAAATTGAAATTAAAGTAAATCGACATTTTGTACTAAGACTATTTTGGACAGCAGCAGTAGTCTAAGTTTGAAAAATCACCAAAAATTGTAGAAATTGAATTAGAGGATGAATAAAATATGATATTAAATATTATTGAGTCTAGTTTCTTATAGAAGAAACGATATGAGCAATTTAATTGTAAATTATAAGATATAATGAATTTTGTGAGACAAGGTCAGAATAAATTCGGGTTCCCCTGTTCTGACTTTGGAAAATCACCAAAAATTTAATAAAAATAAATAGAGGCTTAAAGTTATATGTTTGGAATCCATAATGAGTCTATTTTCATTATAAATCAACGAGAATGTTATCTGAGTTCTGTACTGTGAGATAATTAATTTTTAGTGAAGAAGGGACGAAACTATCAGACAGCAGAATAGGGGTGAATTTAAAGAATAAACTGTACTTAATGGCTAAACCAAAAATTCTGAAAATTTTATTGTAAGAAGATTTGTGAGTCTAGTTTCAGGAAAAATTAGTGGATCTTAATTTCAAATTCTATAACTCAAGATATGAATTAGTAATGTATTAATGATTATGAATTGTATTAATTTCGTAGTCAATATGGTACTAGAAATCTCGGCTAAGAAAGGACAAGACAAAGTCAACGGGAGTTAGCTCGAAAATTACGGTTTGTATTTCTATAATCCGAACCTAATACTTAATTGTTGAATTTATTTCTTAATATGTATATTAAGTGTTTTGAAGTAAGAATTATTGTGTTTTGCAAATGAAATGGATTGATATAGTATGTGATGAAATTATTGAATTTATATTGATTGAATTGGCGTATATATATAGATATATATATATATTGAATATTGAATATATATTGATTATTTGAATTGAATTGAAATATAAATTGTTTGAAAATTTTAAATATGAGATTTGTGATATTTGGATATTTGTTATTGAAAAGTGAATTGAATTGTATTGAATTATGAATTTATGTGATTAATTAAAATGTGTATTGATTGAAAAAAATTGAAAGTGAATTGAATACCCTATTAACAGTATCGGGCTGAGTCGGATATAGTTGGCATGCCATAGGATTGGAAGTGTTCAGGGATTCTTAAACCTCGAGTCGATGAGACACTAGGTGTCACTATATTTCTTCGGATAGATTCGATGAGGTACTGGGTACCAACTTTACTTCGGCTAGGCCGATGAAACACTGGGTGTCAAATATTGCTTCGAACTATCCGATGAGGCACTAGGTGCCATATTGGTGTGTTTGGTTGGATCCGTGTATCCGCCAAGGTCCGAGTCTTGTTAATAGGGGTAAATAAGTGAAAAGATAAGTCGAGTGAATTTGATTGATTGAGCTATTGGAATGAAATGAAAAATTGAATTGAGAATTGAAATTGAGATATGAGATTGAAAACATGAACCAAAAGGTTCATGAAATGAGTGAAGTTCAAATGGATGATGATTGATGTTAGAATGAATTAAAATGGTATATTGTTAAGAAATAAAGTGTGAAACAAGTGAATTGTGAATATATTGTATAGAATTTATACGGTAAGTAAATGAAAAGAATTGAACAAATATGTTATTGTGTTTGTTATATGACTTGTATAGAATTTATATGGTAAGTAATTGAAAATTTATCTATAAAACAAATAAATGAATACTTATAATTGTTATTGTGATTTTAAGTTTAATTGTTATATTATTAAGTGTTCGGATTATGGAAATACCACTGAGTATACCATACTCAGCGTACGGTTTGTTTCCGTGCGCAGGTTTAGTAAAGATAGAACGTTGAATCAGCATCCCAGTTCGATCCCGAATTCATTAAGGTAAAGTGTGTTAATTATTGGTAATGGCATGTACCTAGGATGTTTTATGAGAGTCATTTAGGTTGTAGATGTACTCATGAAATGAGTAAATTATGGTTGGCAACGGTATGTAGTATGAATTTTGAAATTTACTAAAAATTCGTAGTGATTCTAAATTAGTCCCGAATTGAATTTACTGTTCATATTGGACCGCGAGGGCCCATTAAAGGGACAACATCTTAAAACTAGGATGTGTGTAAATATTTATTTTAATTAATGACCGAAATTGGACTGTACTGACTGGTAATGTCTCGTAACCCTATTCCGATGACGGTATAGGGTTAAGGGGCGTTACACCACATCTCGAGGTGGACCTCGTATACTACCAGTAGATACCGTCGTTTTTTTTTCTCGGCTTCTTCCACCTCTGTCTGATCTAAAACTGAATCTCCAACCACCCTGATATTCTTTTGGTCTTTTCGGCTGAGGATTCGAACTGGTAGTTCCCGTACGCTTCCCAGCTGGTCGAACACTTTGAGTCTTTTTATTAAAGCCCAACACTTGTTCTACCATTTTAGCTCGCTCAATCAAGTCTACCATTTCAGTAATACGTTAAGATACCAACTATAATTTGATCTCATCTCGTAGACCCCGTAAAAATCTCTTACAACTATCAGCTTCAGTTGGAATAAACTCTGAGGCATATCTACTTAGTCTCGAGAATTCCCTCTCATAGTCTATTACTGACATGTCACCCTGTTGTAACGTCAAAAACTCTTGTTTCTTGTCTTCGATATACATTTCTTTGATATATTTCTTTTGAAACTCTTTTTGAAATAGATCCCAAGTTATCTGATTCTCTGGTAAATGTCGAACCACTGATTCCCACCACAAGTAAGTTTCTTCTTGTAACAACGATACAGCACAAATCAAACACTCTCGGGGGGTACAATCTAATTGTTGTAAAATTCTTTTAGTCGACTTCATCCAATCTTTAGCTACAGATGGATCGACTCCTTTCAGACCCATAAATTCATTGGCACCATACTTTCTCAATTCCTTTATCGAGGCCCGTCTTTGAATTGGAACTGAAGTCATAGCAGGAACAATTTCCACTATTCTTTGTAGTGCATCAGCAATTTTTCTATTTGTGTCAGAATCATCTCTATCATTTCTTCTTTCTGCTCTAGGAGGTTGGTTTCTCATCGGGTTAATACTAGGTGTTACCGATTCAGTTTCATCTAACCCATAAGATTCTTCTTCTCCAGTATGCATTTCTTCATCAGTATCGTTTATTCTTTCATCAGTATCATTTATTCTTTCATCCGACATCTTTAATCTATAAAACAAAACAAATAAATAGATCAGTATCCAAAAATCCCAACTCAATTTTGACTCAAAAGTGGCATGTACTTCTAGACTCAATTTCGAGCTCGATATAGCCCGAGAATCAGCTAAACCTGATAGCTCTGATACCAACAAATGTAACACCCCTCAACCCCAAACCGTCGCCGAAACAGGGCTACGAGGCATTACCGGATATATCAGACAACTTATGGATATTTTACAATTATTATAACATTCATAGTATAATTGAAGAATTATGTCCCTATAATGGACTTTCAAAGCCCAACACAAGTATTAAAGTGGAATGGAACGGGACTTGTTCGAATATTCAGAGATTTTTTTTTTACCATCCACTTGTCAAAATTATACTATATAACCAAGTAAAAATCTTAGACTTTTACTCCTTTTGCCGCCTCATCTTCCCAAATAGGCTTAATTACCTATTTGGTCCTTATTATTTCCTACTAATTTATAATTAAACTTTTACTCCTTATTCAATTTAGTCATTTTTACTAATTACTCTAAATTAAGCTAAATTCACCTAATTTAAACCTAATTAAACACATCGCTAAACTCATAAATATTTCTAGTAATTATTTTTGAACTCGATTTACTAAGACGGAGGCCCGTTAATGTACTTTTTCGATGCACGTGAATTTTGGGTCATTACAGTATTAATGTAGCAGACTCAGATGTGGGTAACGAGAAAATAGAAGGTCCTCACACATGCACAGTCACTCGTATGTTATAAGTGTAATACCCTAAACTTGGCCTAGACGTCCAAACCAAGTCCCGAAGATTACATCATCGACATTAAACATTCCACATCTATAACATAGTCTAAATAAGCATTCAACATATAATATCAATCACAACGGTTAACTAAGTATAGAATCTTCCCAAACAATATAATATCATAGAATACCGAAACCCCTAAACGTAGTACTTAAAGGATAGATAAAAACTTGATCGAGCTCCCGTGGCGCTGACCTGTTCAAGTTTGAGAACCACTTGAAATCCAATCAATAACAAAGTGAGATGTGAACTCAATGCGTAAAAAACATTTGGTCAATTAGAACACATTTATAAGATAATTCTTGAATCTCAAAATTTGGTTTTGTAACAGAAGCAATTTCAGTTCAGATTTAGGACAAATCAGTTACATTTGTAGGAGCAATTTCAGTTTCATGAGCAAAACAGATCATATTCAGATGCAGATGTTCCTACCCCCAACCACTACACACCGTTAAGGGCGTTCAATGCCCAACCAACCCTACACACTATAGAGTGTCTGTCTAACACGTTTACAGAGATGCAGCTTAGTTGCTAGATCAAAATGTGATAAAGTGCCAGAATCAAATTTATACGCATTGCGACTTAGGCACTAATTCAGAGTAGATTACTTCCTTCTTTGCAATATCCCAATCTATGCAAATGCAGAGTACAAATTTCCACAATATGTATTCAGCCATTCTAAATTGTTTCACAAGTAGATAATACAGTTCAATATTAGAATAAGTATCAGAATACACATGTATTTATGTTTTTCATACATCAATTACAGAGCATCAGAGAGTTCTCGAACATCAAAATCAGATCATTCATACATTGGGGAAGTAAATATTAGTGTTGGGCAACACTCACGGCCTCAAAAATAGGTTTCGGATCCAAGTTATATGCCACATAGCCTGGACGCACGCCTGTGTCCTCTGCCCGTATGGTTTTAAAGCATAAAAAGTGAGTTACACGGCCTGGACATATACCCGTGTCCTTGCCCGTGTGACTCATATGACCTGGGCACATGCACATGTCCCTGGTCGTGTGGTCCTAAATCACAAACAAAGGGTTACACGATCGGGACACACGATCGTGTACCTTGCCCATGTGGCTCTAAATCTATAAATAGTGAGTTACATGACCACCCACATGGCCTGGGCACATGCCCATGTGCCTAGCTGTGTGGCGTCGACTACCACATTTTTTGACGACTGAAATTCGCATAAAATGAGGTTTTCGGTACGCACCTAAATTAGTTTTGAAGCAAAAATGACATAGGAGGATCCCAAAACCTAATATGACCATCCAAGAATCACTTACACCATCATTATCAATTCATCGCTAAGATCGACATATCGTCAAAATTATGTTGAGTGTTTCGAAAAAACCCCAACTCAATTTTGCACACTTACTTTGCACATAATAGAAGAAACCGGACTAATGCAACGAAGGAGTGTCTCTCGTAAGATCCTTGTCTAAAAAGTAATCAATTGAGCGTTTAAACAGAGCATTCAAGTAAAACGAGCAAAACCCCATTTTGATAGAATAAGCAATAACAAGACGAAACCTGTAGAAATGGAAGGAAATGACGATGAAACTTCCACAACAGTCGGACAATCGGCATAACAAGCAATAGAAGAATTCCTAATTAATGCAGAATCAAGTATAAAACAAACAAAAAGATAAAAAAGGAAGGAAGAAAACAAAGAACTGGAAAAGAAAAGAAAAAAAATGAAAGAACGATTGAATTAATTTAGAATGATTTAAGTTAACCACCAACCAGCCTTCCGGTGTTTAGCAAAAATATTTCCCAATCGTATACTCTGGGATTCAATCATGAAACCTAAAAGAATACAGAAGCTTAACCAATGAACCAGCTGTCTCATTCTTGACATATATTTACGTATAATTAAACTTAAATGTATCATTCAAAGGTAGTATTTAGCTTAAATTAAAATAACAAAATTCTTAAAGATGCGACTCGAACTCCTAACCTCAATCACGTAAGTAGAGCATAGAACCACAAATACAGGGATTTAATTATGACAGAATTTAACAATCAAACCTTAAAATTTTGGGGTGTTACAGCAAGACTATTGAAAATTGGATGTAAAAACCATATCCAACTGCATCATTCCTTTGGTGAAAGACATACCCACCATCCCTGTATCGACCTTTATTACGGACATGCAAGCTCAATTCAAATATAGGGTTTCCTACAAGAAGGCATGGTGGACGAAGGAAATGGTGATGCAACAGTTGTATGGTGATTGAGATGCGTCATACAATGATTGATTTGTAAGCATTGTCGCATAGAGGCCCAAACGGCAAAATAGAATCGAGGAAACGAGTTTTCCACTGATTGTTTTGGATGTTCGAACCGTGTGTTAGGGCCTTCCCTAACTGCAAGTCATTAGTGCAGGTGGACGGAACCTAGCTCTACAACAAATACACACAAATACTCCTGATTGTGGTTGCAAAAGACGACAACCGGAATGTACTTCCTATCGCTTTTGCCATTGTGGAGGGTAAAACCTTCAAGTCGTTGGAATTTTTCTTAAGAAATCTCCGAAGGCACGTTATCAAGTAAGACAACATTTGCCTCATCTCGGATAGATTGAAGGGGCTACTTGTTGCGATAAGGCATTTTGGGGTTTCGTAGAGGCCTGTCTATTTATTATATCTACCACATTGCAATAAACTTCCACAAAGATTATAAGAATAAAGAATGACTTAGAGAAATTCTGTACATAGGTAAAAAAAAAATTATTCCAAAATTTATTTGTTCATATTTTATTTGTAGAGTCTGTTTGTATTTTTTCAAGATTTATCAGTTTGTATTTTAAAAATATTTTTTCTAAATTTATAATTCTGTAATTTTTTAAAATATTGGTTCAAAATTGCATGCCCGGTATGAGTTAGAACCTTAGGCAAAGGTTAGCTAAAGTTGAAGCTTAGATGACATCGTTACCCTAAAATCGTCATCTTCGACAGTGATTGGGTAAAATGGGGAACTGGTAGTGGAATCAAAGTCATGATGCTAGGTTTCAGCATGGTTAGATGACGACCAACCTAACATTGAGGATATTTTTGGCTCGACACCTCCAATCTCGCAATACCCTATCACCCTCGATAATGGGGTATACGATTACACCACTTTCTTAAGTACACCGGTAGGGAAACTGGAGGCTGAGACGAACAACTATTAAATGTCTCATCAAGGTGCACGCCTTTGTCGACGGAGGCAGCCCGACCTCTACATGCCAGGGCTGAGGATGTCACCGGGATCTAGAAGGTTTTGATTTCCTTTTTTATAAATATTTACTTTGTAATTATTCTTCCAAAACGAAAAATGAATTTTTAACATATTATTTGTTTGCATAGATGAATACAAAATACTAAGTAAAAAAAATATAATTCGAACAAATAATAATACGCAACAAAATAAATTTATAGATACAAGAAAATACGAAAATTCTAGAAAACTATTTTACGAAAATATAAAATTTGACCAACAAATAATACGAACAAAAATTGATTTGCAGATACAAAAAAATACAAACATTTTAGAAAACTGATATACAAAAATATAAAATTTGACCAACAAATAATATAGGCTAAAATTGATTTACAGATAAAAAATACGAACATTCTTGAAAACTGATATACGAAAATATAAAATTTGACCAACAAATAATACGGACTAAAATATTTTTACATATCTAAAATTATTACAGAAATTCTAGAAAACTAATATACAAAAATATAAAAGTCGAAAACAAATAATACTAACTAAAATATTTTTATTGATCCAAAAATAATTCGAACATTTTACAAAATTAATATATGAAAATATAAAATTTGACCAACAAATAATACATACTAAAATTTATTTACAGATACAAAAATAATACGAACATTGTGAATAGTAATTTCTCCACAGTTAGTCGTTTTCTGCTTGGATTAGGTCTACATTGCATTTAGTAATTTTGACCACGTTCGCTTGCTATATTTTTTAATCGTAACTGGTCTACACGGTTCGCCATCTATGATGGAGAAAGTCATCCGACCTTTGATGACATAACATTTACAGTTCACGTGACATTATATAATTCAACTTCGTTAAAACATGACAATATATAATTCAACCTAAAATTCGATTGTATACTCCCAAACACTCCCATTTGCAATCCACTACATCACACTCATAAATGCAGTATTCCTATTTGATGGTACACTCCTAAATGCAGTATCCTCATTTGATGGTACACTCCTAAACATTCCAATTTGATGATACTCTCAACAAATTTTTTCCATCGAATTACAAACCACAACCTAAAAAGCTTTCATATATATAAACTAAGGGGATGCCGACTAGACCTGATCATGGGTCAGGCTACCCGGCTCGGCCCGAAGGCCCGCTCCAAATGTGGGAAGATTTGGGCAAAAATATAGGCCCAAAAAATGGGCTCGGACAAAAAAATAAGACCCGTTTAAAAAATGGGTCAGGCCTCGGGTAAGGTATTTTTAGCTCGGCCTAGCCCGAATTCACTAAAAGACAAAAAATATGTTCTTTTTTTAAATGTTATTTTTTTATTGTTTTCTCCCTTTTTTACTACTATTTTACTATTATGTTGCTACTATTTTATTGTTACTGTTTGGATATTGAATAAAACTTATTTTATTGTTAATTTTTTTATTATTTTTGAGGCATTTGCTTGTTAAGTTTTATTTATATTAGTGTTATTTAAGTCTACATATTTTTTAAATTTTTTTTAATTTGTTGGGAAATATTTATTTTGATGTTTTTAGTATTTTTGATGTATTATATATATTTAAAAATTATATAAAAATTGTCGTAACCATTTTTTTGGAAAATACGGGAATCGACTTAGATTTTTGGAAATGAAAATGAATAGAGGAGTCGCCACCAATCTTTTTTGATGAGGTGTGACCCGATCACCTTAAATTAATCATTTTAATAAAAGTTAAGATTTACTAAAACGATAATTTTTGGTCTACGAAAATCAGAAAATGAGTTCGGGAGTCGGTTACGCACGAGGAAGGATTAGCACCTTCGATACGCCCAAAATTGGTACCTAGTTGATTAATTAGTGTCTTAGTGTCGAAAATTTGAAAACTTGAAAGAATTTAAAATACGATCCCTCTTTGTAAAGAAAATGCTCAAATGTTAAAGACCTTCTCGTCTCACAATATAAAATGTCACATCCAGTAAGTTAGGACACGACATCTTAAATTTTCGAGAGCGAGCTTGCCTTTTATATAAAAATTCGTGTATTTCAAAAGGTTATTCAGTTAGTTAAGGTGAACGACGAAAATCGAAACCCAGTAAGTTAGGGCACGTTTCCTCGAATTTTCGAACACCGAATATTGCATTTACTTGCAAAAATCTTATTTCGAGGTAACAAAATGCTATACCTGGTAAGTTAGGGCACAACACCTCGTATCTCTGAGAATAAGCATTTTTCAAAACTCATGTCGCGATTTAAAAGAGTATTCCGTTATTTAGGTTAAAGGAGAAAAATCGAAACCCAGTAAGTTAGGGCACGATTGTCTCGAATTACCAAATACGAAATATTACTTTTATGAAAGAATTATTATTGGGTTGGATATAATGATAATAATAATATTAAAGTAAAGTAAATAATAATATTATATATAAATATATATATGTATATAATAGAAATACACACTACTATATAATAATAATAAATATAGAAATACAAAAAGCAAATATAATAAAAATATTAAATTAAAGTAATAAAAAACAATACTATATATAAATATATATATACATAAAAGTATACACTAAAATATAATAATAATAGTAATAGCAAAAATAATGAAAATATGAGTAATATTAATAATATATTAGAATACAAAAGTAAAGTAATAACAATAGGGGTGATAATAATAATAATAATACAAACAATAATACATATATATATAATAAAAGTAGTCAGAAATAAAAAATAATAGAAGTAACAATAATGATAGTAATAATATAAATAAATACGGAGAGGGTATATATAATATAATAATAATATAAATAATAATATATACATGAGAAATAATAATAATAAAATAAATAATAGTAAAAATAATAAAATAAAAAAAATAAAACAAAGCTCTCAACTCTCTCCCTCTTTCCCCATTTCAGCCATGGTCCGGTCAATACCCAGGCGCCGGATCGGCGCCGTCCGCCGTCTTTGCCGCCGTCGCCGGCCACCGCGAAATTTAAAAAATGTATTATTTTTTGTTTTCTTTTTTATTTTTATTTCTAAATATATGTATACTATTTTTGAAAGAAAAGAAAAAAAGAAAAATGTTTATATGTACAAAAAAATGAAAATAAAAAGGAAAGAAGAAATAAAAACCTTAACGCGTTTGAATCTTTTCTTCTTCAATACTCGCTTTTTTTTATTTCAGATTTGCTTGCAAACCTTTTGCTTTTACATTCTTCTCTTTTTTTTGTATCAAAAAAACCTTTCAAAAATACAATTCTTTCCTCCTCTCTTTTTTTTTTTTACAATGGACTTTTGGTTTTGCTTTTATAGCCATCTTACATACATTTCTTATCATTCTATGTCTCTTCTCCATTTGATAGTGTAGGTGCAAGTGGGAGACAAGGTGGTGGAGTATGTGCAAGTGGGAGGCAAGGTGGTGGAGTAGGTGCAAGTGGGAGGCAAGGTGGCTAGGGTTTTGTCTTTTTAAAAAAAAAAAGTTTAGGTTGTATTGGGCTAGGGTTTTTATTATTTGGGCTTAGTTTTGGGTCTGATTTTGTAATTGGGTTTGTGAATTGGGTAGGATTTAGGTTTGATTTTAATTTGTTGGGCCGGGCAAATTTGGGCCTCTACAGCTGCCCCTCTTTGCTCATTGTCGTGTAACGAGAATGGATCAAAGACTTAAAAAGGGCCAAATTTGCCTGGTCTCACCCGGTCTCGACTTCTTCTGTGCTCCACTTCTTCATGTAGCCTCACTTCAGTCTATTACATCTTGATGCTCCGATCCATTCCACTGTAACTTCAGAAAAATAAGACTTGTGACTTCAATCTTCTCCGCCGAAACTTCAAGGAGATATGCTGTGGCTTTTAACCGCTCTAAGCCATTTCAAGCAGAAGAGATCCGCTGAAACTTCAAGGAGGTACGAATAGTGGCTTCGAGCCTCTCCAGTGCCATTTCAAGGAGAAGAAGGTTGTAAATTTCAGCTTGGTACCCTACTGCTTAGGGGTTTAAGGCCCATCGTCTTCGATCTGTTTCCCTACTGCTTAGGGTGTTAAGACCTGTAAATTTAGCCTATCACTCTACTGTTTAGGGTCTGTAAATTTAACCTGTTACCCTACTGCTTAGGGGTTAAAGGCTTATCGTCTTTGATCTGTTTCCCTACTGCTTAGGGGGTTAAGATTGTAAATTCAACCTGTTACCCTACTGATTAGGGGTTTAAGGCCCATCGCCTTCGATTTGTTTCCCTACTGCTTAGGGGGTTAAGATCTGTAAATTCAGTCTGTTACCCTACTGCTTAGGGGGTTAAGGTCAATCGCCTTCGATCTGTTTCCCTACTACTTAGGGGGTTAAGATCTGTAAATTCAACCTGTTACCCTACTACTTAGGGGTTTAAGGCCCATCATCTTCGATCTGTTTCCCTACTGCTTAGGGGGTTAAGATCTGTAAATTTAGCCTGCTACCCTACTGCTTAGGGGGTTAAGATCTGTAAATTCAGCCTGTTACCCTACTACTTAGGGGTTTAAAACCCTTCTTCTTCGATCTGCTCAACTACTGCTTAGGGAGATAAGGTCTGCAATTTGGTCTGTTACACTACTGCTTAGGGGTTTAAGACCCTTCGTCTTCGATCTGCTCCACTACTGCTTAGGGAGATAAGATTTGCAATTTGGTCTGTTACCCTACTGCTTAGGGGTTTAAGACCCTTCGTCTTCGATCTGCTCCACTACTGCTTAGGGAAATAAGATCTGCAATTCGGTCTGTTACCCTACTGCTTAGGGGTTTAAGGCCCATCAACCTCGATTTGTTTCCCTACTACTTAGGGAGATAAGATCTGCAAATTCACTGATTCTAGGGACATGACCTGTAGAATCAATTCTATGTATTTATGCTTATGTCAAAGAATTAGGATGCTATGATCAAAATGAATCAAATGTTCCTAATTAGATGCACTTATGAATGATCTATGAATGTATGAGTGCAGCATGTTGTAAGCGTGAATCCCTATTTAGGTTGCCATTGCTCTTTGTTCATCAAGGTTCCTTCACAGAAATGGTACCCTGTCTTTTTGTTCAACTCAAATTTTGAATAGAAAACCCGAAGAGGTAGTCCCAATTTAAACTATTTCTTCTCAGATGCTCCCAATCTTTGAGTTTAGTTAGTTCTAAAAAATAGTCATGTTTCAAGTTCCTGTACTATTTAGAAACTTTCAGGGTAATATGCAGAACTCTTTTTGCGAAAATGGCTTTAGTCTATTAATCATCATTTCAATGCAAAATGCTTGAAAAAGATCATAATAATGACAAAACTAAAATTTATCAGAAACAACATTTGAAGGGAATAGATTAATTACAGTCAACAAACATTGCTGGAATAAAAAATGAATAAAAGGGAATAGGTGCCCCAGATATCGCAATGTGAGCTTCTTTGCACAAACTTCTTGAGGACTCTCTTTTTGCCCAATATGTGCTTAGGGGATCTAGAGTACCCTTGTAGATGCCCCAAGACGTAACATCTCTCTTCCTTGTTAATTTAGGTATCATAAGACTAACGCATGCCCTACCTTTGATCAAAATTTGACTCGCCCTTTACGGGTTTTCAATCCAAAATCCCTTTGGTCTCAAGGTTCTCTTTACGAGTTTTCACCCTGGCCTCTCCCTCTTTTTTTTTACTTTTTCTATTTTTAGGCGAAGTATTTCTTAACCGAATCCGAATTTACGGGATTGGGTAAGGTCTTGCCATCCATTTCAGCCAATATCAATTCTCCTCCAGAAAAGGCCTTTTTTACCACATAAGGTTCTTCCCAATTAGGCATCCATTTTCCTCTGAAATCCTTTTGTATGGGCAGGATCTTTTTCAGTACTAGTGTCACGGGGCTGGACCTTTCGTCTCGCGATCCGTGCGGCCTTAGGCGATTCGCTCGTCCAAACTCGCCCAAGTCAGCCTTTGCTCGAATGAGGATTCCTTAAGAACTCCTCTAAGGCACCAACTCGTACAGCGGAAGCAAACTTATGCCAAAAGAAGCTTATAAAGAACAAAAGAAAGGGACACACACAAAGTGTTTGAGTAAATGCTCTCTATTCTCTTATTCACAAAGAATAATGAAACAATGAATGGAGTGTGTACAAATGAGGGGGAGGCTCTCTATTTATACTTGAGCTCCCCCAAAACCGACGGTCAAGATACAATTACATCGACGGACGAGATTAAAGTTTACCTACCATCAAATCTCTAAGAATATAATATCATATCTTCTAAGATTCCATATCTTAGATAAGATATGTATTCTTATAAAATAATATCTTATAAGATTCCATATCATATCTAAGATCTCTAAGATTATAATATCATATCCTCCATATTTTGCCTAAGTTGCCATGTCTTTATCATGGGGCCAACCAGGCTTCAATCTGATAGGCTTCTTTAGTAGCTCTTTGAATCGGGCCAGTTCTTGTGGGCTGAATGTCCCCCATCTAATCGATAGACCTCCATGGGGTGCTTCTTGCGGCATGGTCACGGGCTTTGCACTTTGTCCGTGACATTCTCCCCCACCCAATCTCACAACGCCCTCGTTGCGTTTTCTGGATGACACTGACTTGATTCACTGTGAAACTCTTTCGTTGCCTCGGCTTCTTCCTGACTCGTCGTGCGATCAGGTTGTCCCTTCCTTCGGAACTTATGCCTCGACTTCCGTCGCCTCTTATCTTGAACTGTTCCACTTGTTGGTACATTCTGTTGGCAAGTAGTCTCCACTTTAACTTGCCCCAATTTTGACTTGTTTCCGTTGGAATCCCCTCGATTCTCACACCTCGGCTTCGTTCCGCCCACAGTTCCTTGGCCTCCTCGCTTATGAACTTTGAAAGGGCCCCTACGACCTTGCCAAGCCAACAAGTCAGAATTCAAAACACTATCAGAGTGTTTGCAATGTACCTTACTCGTAGCATTTACTCCTCTCGACTGTCCTTGCATCGCTCCTTTTCCCTTGAAGCCCAATGCACAACCCACCTTTCCCAAAGGTGTCAGCTCCACAGTCGATCCCGCAGGCTTCATATCGGTCCCTTGCGCCACTAACACTTCCGAAGAGGCTTTCGTAGCATTCCATTTTGCCGATTTAATGTTTCTCCCATACGAAACATCTTCGACTAGTTGGATTGACGACAACACCTTAGTCCCAACTTTTACATCCCGATGCACCGGCACAATACTCTTTGTTGATGGACCGGTGGCAATATGGATTTGATCGGCCCCTAGTTGCAGAGTTGCCTGAATCCTGACAAGGAAGTTTAAGCCAAGCACAAAATCGTAATCATCTAATTGGATTACCTCGAATTCTTCCTTGCTCTTCCATTCGCCGATTTGTAGTTCCACATCACGAACTACTCCCACAGTTGGGGCTTTCTCAGAAGTTGCTACCTTGATCTTCTTATTCGATTTCCTAATCGACAGACCAAGCTTCTTCGTAGCTTTTTCCGACATGAACAAGTCCGATGCTCCCGTATCAATAAGAGCACTCCGCTTCTGACCCGCAATGTTGATGTCTACAAACATCAACCCATTTTCATTCCTCTTCCCAGGAATGAGCACCATCGAATTGACTTTCGATGTGTTTCCCTCGGTAGGCTTCGCCTCCTCCTTCGGCTCATCATTCTTTGCCAAAATCATCACTTTATTTGGACATTTACGCGCCATGTGTGGTCCTTGACAAAGGAAGCATTTCATCTTCTTCCTCTTGTCCCTTGGGTTGTCTAATCCCCGCTTCGCATCTCGTGGTTTCCCATTGCCACTTGTGCTATCAGTACTGTTGCCCCCATCGCTATGTCCCCTTTCATCTTCTTCATGGTTTCTCTCACCATTGCCCCTTCCATTGGGCTTAGATGCCTCAAGCTTGTCTCCCGCCGGATCAAGCTCAACAAAGGACTCTGCTTCGGCCATGGCTACAGTAAGTTCGGTGATTCCTTGCCTTCGCAACTCTTACTTTGCCCACGGCTTTAACCCATCATCGAACCAATAGAATGCTTCTTTCTCGCTCAAGTCGGAGATTTGAAGCATCAACTCGCTAAATGCCTGCACATACTCCCGAACAGTGTCTTGTTGCGTGAGACGACGCAACTTTGCTCGAGCCTCTTTCTCGGCAAACTGAGGGTAAAACTGCTTCTTCAACTCTTCTTGAAGCTCCTCCCAAGTTCCAATAGCCGTTCCTCCACGTTTCTCATCCGTGGACCTACGTCGCCACCACAAGAGAGCAACATCAGAAAAGTAAATCGAAGCAGTGTTTACCTTAATGCCATCATCCTCGATGCCCATCGCTCGAAAGTATTGCTCCATTTCCCACAGGAAGTTGTCCACATCCCTATGCCCTTAAACTTCTCTGGTTTGGGAACATCCATTGCATGTTGCTTCGGCCTTGAAGACAACATCCCATTACTCAAAGCGGCTTTGTAAATCGCGAGCTCCCCTTTGAGCTCCTCCATTTCTTTCTGCATGGCTAGCACCATATCCTCGAGAGCTTCATCCCTCTCTGCCAGCTTTACCTCAGTGGACTCGAGTAATTCCGTTATCTTTTCCCTATTTGCACCAAGAGAATCCAACACAAAATCTCTGAGTTGTTCTTCCATTGAGTCTAACCCATCTGTGCGTCCCTCGACCAATTCAAGCGTCTCTTTCACTTTCCCTACGGATTCCTCGAGATTCACCACTCGATTTTCCAAAGCTGTCAGCATTTCCCTCGAGCGACTGGATTTTCTAGCCCTCCCACGGGTCTCCATTGGCTCACTCTGACCAACGACTTCTTTCGACATCCCAACAGTGCCTTTGAACCAATAGCTCGGATACTTCTTGGTTCGAACTCTAGCTCTGATACCACTTGTCACGGGGCTGGACCTTTCGTCTCGCGATCCGTGCGGCCTTAGGCGATTCGCTCGTCCAAACTCGCCCAAGTCAGCCTTTGCTCGAATGAGGATTCCTTAAGAACTCTTCTAAGGCACCAACTCGTACAGCGGAAGCAAACTTATGCCAAAAGAAGCTTATAAAGAACAAAAGAAAGGGACACACACAAAGTGTTTGAGTAAATGCTCTCTATTCTCTTATTCACAAAGAATAATGAAACAATGAATGGAGTGTGTACAAATGAGGGGAAGGCTCTCTATTTATACTTGAGCTCCCCCAAAACCGACGGTCAAGATACAATTACATCGACGGACGAGATTAAAGTTTACCTACCATCAAATCTCTAAGAATATAATATCATATCTTCTAAGATTCCATATCTTAGATAAGGTATGTATTCTTATAAAATAATATCTTATAAGATTCCATATCATATCTAAGATCTCTAAGATTATAATATCATATCCTCCATATTTTGCCTAAGTTGCCATGTCTTTATCATGGGGCCAACCAGGCTTCAATCTGATAGGCTTCTTTAGTAGCTCTTTGAATCGGGCCAGTTCTTGTGGGCTAAATGTCCCCCATCTAATCGATAGACCTCCATGGGGTGCTTCTTGCGGCATGGTCACGGGCTTTGCACTTTGGCCCGTGACACTAGGTCTCACTCATGGAATTCTCTAGGACGAACCTTTTTGTTATAAGCTTGCATCATTCGCTTTTGGTACATCTGACCATGACGGATAGCCTTTAGCCTCTTTTCTTCAATCAAATTCAACTGATCGTATCGGGACTGGATCCATTCTACTTCATCTAACTTCTCTTCTAACAAAACTCTGAGAGAAGGAATCTCGACCTCAATAGGCAAAACTGCCTCCATTCCATAGACCAATGAGAAAGGCGTTGCCCCGGTGAAGGTCCTAACAGACGTTCGATAAGCATAGAGGGCGAATGGCAACTTCTCATGCCAGTCTTTATAAGTCTCAGTCATTTTCCCTACAATCTTCTTAATGTTTTTATTAGCTGCCTCAACTGCACCATTCATCTTTGGGCGATATGGTGACGAATTGTGGTGTCTGATCTTGAACTGACCGCAGACCTCTGCTATCGTGCTGTTGTTTAAATTCAATGCATTGTCAGATATAATCCTTTCTGGCATTTCATATCGACAAATGATTTCCTTTTTAAGGAACTTGCTAACTGCCGATTTAGTTACATTGGCATATGAAGCAGCTTCTACCCACTTGGTGAAATAATCAATGACTACAAAGATGAATCGATGCCCATTTGAAGCTTTTGGCGAAATTGGCCCAATCACATCCATGCCCCACATTGAGAAAGGCCATGGAGAAGTCATGACATGCAGAGGTGAAGGAGGCACATTAATCCTGTCTCCATAGATTTGGCACTTATGACATCTTTTGGCGTAGTTAATATAGTCTTCTTCCATGGTGGACCAATAATAACCGAACCTCATAATTTGCCTAGCCATTGTAAAACCATTAGCATGTGTCCCATAGACATCCTCGTGGACTTCTTCCAAGATTTTCTTAGCCTCGATAGCATCTACACATCTCAACAGTACCTGATCCTTCCTTCTTTTGTATAGGATCTCCCCATCCAAGACATAGTCACTGGCCAGCCTTCTCAAAGTTCTTTTGTCATTCTCAGTAGTTTTGTTGGGGTACTCACGATTCTTCACATATAGCAGGATATCGTGGTACCAAGGGTGATTATCATTTCCTTCTTCCTCTTCGAGGTTGTAACAATGAGCCGGAGCCTCGTAAATGCTTATTTGGATTGGTTTCACATCCTCTGGTTGGTTCACCTTGATCATAGAAGCTAAAGTTGCTAGGGCGTCAGCCATCTGTTTTTCCTCTCGCGGGAGGTAGCAGAAGACAATATCATCAAACTCTTTAATTAATTCAAAGATCAGCCTTCGATAATTGATCAACTTGGGGTCTCTCGTCTCTCATTCACCTTTGAGTTGATAAATCACTATGGCAGAATCTCCATATACCTCTAACACCTTAATTTTACGTTCTATGGCCGTACGTATTTCCATGATGCATGCTTCGTATTCTGCCATATTGTTCGTGCAGTCAAAATCTAATTTACTAGTGAAGGGATAATGATCTCCGTTCGGGGATACCAGGACTGTCCCGATTCTATTGCCCACAGTATTTGATGCTCCGTCAAAGTTTAGCTTCCAAGAATGACCTTCTTAAGGGTCTTCTTCAGTGGTTGCTATGTACATTAGATCTTCATTTGGGAAGTTAAAGTTTAGAGGCTCGTAGTCCTCTAGGGCTCTGCTGGCTAGAAAATCTGCTATTGCACTCCCTTTTACGGCCTTCTGGTTCACATAGACTATATCGAATTCAGAAAGTAGAATTAGCCATCGGGCCATTCTCCCGTTCAAGGCAGCCGACTCCATCAAGTACTTCAGAGGGTCCATTTTAGAGATTAGCCAAGTTGTGTGATACAACATGTATTGTCTCAGTCTTCGGGTTGTCCAGATTAAGGCACAACACAACTTTTCAATTAACGAGTATCTCGTCTCACACTCAGTAAACTTTTTACTGAGGTAATATATCGCTCTTTCTTTCCTTCTTAATTCATCGTGTTGGCCAAGCACGCATCCCATAGAATTTTCAAATACCGTCAAATACAGTATCAGTGGCTTATCTGGACTAGGTGGTGTCAACACTGGGGTATTAGACAAATATTGCTTAACTTTTTCGAACGTCTTCTGGTATTCCTCGTCCCAAACACCAGGGTTGTGTTTTTTAAGGAGACGGAATATGAGGTCACATTTCTCGGTTAGTTGTGAAATAAACCGAGCGATGTAATTTAATCTTCCTAGGAATCCCCGAACTTCCTTCTGAGTACGTGGTGGAGGTAACTCTTGTATGGCTTTGACTTTATCTGGGTCAATCTCAATCCCTTTTTTACTGACTACGAATCCTAGTAGTTTTCCAAACCTGGCCCCGAAGGTACACTTCGCTGGATTGAATTTCAGCTGGAATTTCCTCAACATCAAAAATAATTTCCTCAAGACTTGCACATGCTCTTCTTCAGTCCGAGATTTGGCGATCATGTCGTCGACGTAGACTTCAATTTCTTTATGCATCATATCATGGAATAGGGTTACCATGGCTCTCTGATATGTTGCTCCCGCATTTTTCAATCCGAACGGCATCACCTTATAGCAAAAGGTTCCCCACATGGTCACGAATGTGGTTTTATTCATGTCTTCAGGATGCATCTTGATCTGATTGTACCCCGAGAAACCATCCATGAAGGAGAAGAGTGAGTAGCCTACCGTGTTATCCACAAAGGTGTCAATATGAGGCAATGGGAAATTATCCTTTGGGCTAGCTTTGTTTAATTCTATGTAGTCTACATATATCCGTACTTTTTCATCTTTTTTAGGGACGGGGACAATGTTGGCTACCCATTCCGAGTACTTAACTACTTGTAAGAAACCAGCATCAAATTGCTTCTTGACCTCCTCCTTTATTTTCAACAAAACATCTGGCCGCATTCTTCGAAGCTTTTGCTAAACTGGCTTGCATTCTTCTTTGATGGGGAGCCTATGTACCACAATGTCAGTACTTAGCCCAGGTATATCCTGATATGACCATGCAAAGACATCATTGAACTCTTGAAGTAACTCAATAAGGCCCCGTTTTGTCTCTGTAGTAATGTAAGCTCTGATCTTTACTTCTTTCCTTTCTAATTCATCTCCCAAGTTCACGACTTCTACGGTCTCTTTTTGGGGTAGAATCTGTTTCTCCTCGTGTTCTACCATCCTTAACAAATCAGGGGATAAGTTACAATCTCCGTCATCCTCAAAGTCCTGAGATCCCTCTAGGCACATATCCCACTCGAAAGGATACTCTGAATTAGTAGCAACGTCACTCACATCATTGATATCTGGAGACCTGTTGTAGGTGCGAAGGAAGATACAAAGAACAAGAGAATCTAAGAACAATGATATGTATGGTATGATCATGAATGAAAAAGTCAAAATGATGCATTTTATTGAAATAAGGATTTCGAACATAAGCCTATTTCACAAAAGGACACTTGTTACTCTTAGGCCTAGAGCAATAAGTGTGTTTTGGACATTACTCTGAGTTAGTTCTAAAGACTACAAGAATCTCTTCCACAGTCCAATTATTCAGAACGCTTCCCAGCTCATAGGGGCGAATGCCCGACAAATTCTCTACCCCAGTTCCTTCTTCATATGTGGCGTTGATGTCCAAACTCTCCATTATTCCTTCCATGATTTCCTTTCCCGACGTCTTCTGCTCGGAGTGAATGACCCCTCCAGACACAAAAGTCTTCGATATATGGGGAAAGATCATTGGTTCCCATTCAATTTCTCCCCCGCTCAATCGCGCTCTCCTTCTTTCTTACTTCTTCTCAAGTTCCTTCTTTCTTTGTTTCATGTTTGGCTTAAACCCTAACCCAAAACGGTCTTATTTGTCCTTCATCACTGGTACATTAATCCTTTCCTAGAGGTATCTCCCGAGTCCTCTTCTGGGTAGATCCCCTTTTCCAACAATTAGCCGTAGTCCCATTCTTGTAGTCTCAGATAACCTGGGCATTGGAATCTTATTTCCTTCGGTGATGAACGTCGCGTTCACAAACTCCAAAGATCGAAAAGAGCATTCAATTGCTTCATCATTTGCCTCCAGATATGGGGCGTCACTGGTTATCGCCGCGATGATGTCCTTTTCAGCATTGATCGTTGCTAACTGACCTTCGGTCACTAATTTCAACTTTTGGTGCAGCGATGAAAGGACTGCCCCTTCCGAGTGTATCCGTGGTCTCCCCAATAGGCAATTATACGAAGGCTTAATGTCCATGACCAAGAAATCTACCTCGTAGGTGCTTGGCCCGATTAAGAGAGGTACTTCAATTCTCTCCATTACCTTCCTTTCCATGCCATCAAATGCTCTCACTATACTTTGGCATGTCTTCATATAGGAACTATCCACTGGCAACCTACTCAGCGTAGATAGGGGTAGGACATTCAGCGCAGGCCAATTGTCAATCAATACCCCCGATAATGTGTACCCTTTATAGCGAGTCGTGATGTGCAAAGCTTTAGTTGATCCTCGACCCCTTGGCGGTACCTCATCGTCATTGAAGAATATGAAGTTGTCGGCACTTATATTGTTGAGTAAGCGGTCCAGTTTGTTTACAGAGATATCGTTAGCAACATAAGTTTCATTCAGCACCTTCATCAATGCGCTGCGATGGGTTTCAGAGCTTAAAAGTAAGGCCAGTACCAATATACGCGCTGGCTGTTTGTGCAACTGTTCTACGACACTATATTCACTGTGCTTTAGAAATTTTAATAATTCCTTGGCTTTTTTTTCAGTCACTGATTCATTAACAGTTGGTTCAGGCCCCGCCGGCCTCTCTTTCTTTTGCTCAATTGCTAATGATTTTTCTTTAACCTGTTCGAATTTTGTATTTGGGGTATAACGCCCTCCGCTGCGCGTATAAAAACCCTCGTCTTGAACTTCCTCTGATGCATTAATCGGGGTCTCCTCTCCTGGGAATGTCACATTGCAGCTATAGTTCCACGGTACCCTTTTGCTATCTTTATAAGGGAAATCAACGGGCTTTTGGATCACGACCTTTGGCGCAACTTGTGCCCCGGCTTCATTTATTCTCGGACGTGATATGATAACCACTGGGTGGTTGACTTTGTAAACATCCTTCATTGATCCCTCTTCGGAGGCACACACGTCTGTTTCTTCTGGGCTCCTGACATATTCGAAGAATTTCGGCTCTTTATTATCCATCAATCCTTGTACTAAAGCCCTGAATTGGCTGCATTTCTGAATCTCGTGATCCTCTTGGTCATAGAACTCACAGTAATTCTTCACTTCTCGAGGTCTGACCCTTGAATTCTATGCTATCAACCCTCTTTCCACCATTTTCTTCCAAACTTCCTCTAACGGGGTATTCACTTCTGCAATATTCATCTTAATTTCTTTCCCCGAACTCTCGATTATCACATTTATTCCCTTATCCCCATGGTTAGGTAATGGATTCTCTGCACTGGATGTATCATCAAATTTCACAATCCCCATGTTGATGAGTCTTTCAGCCAATTTCTTGAAAGTGGTACAGTTTTCTATCGAGTGTCCTGTGGCTCCCGCATGGTATTTGCATTAGGCATTTGCGTCATACCATTTGGGGTATGGAGGTTACATTGGTTTCAGATAGAAGGGAGACACGACATGTGTATCAAATAAACTCTGGTATAACTCCTTGTACGTCATTGGAATGGACGTAAATTGAAGTTTCTCCCTATTTTGTTTTGTGTTGGGCTCTTGTCTGGGTGGGCCCTGCTGTCCAGTAGTTGTCGACCTTGGTTGGCTTACGGTGATCGATTTCGAATATGAGCTCACATTATTCACCTCGTGTTTTTTCTTTCTCGGCGCTGACCTCTTAGCGTTTTTCCCAGACTCTATTTTCCCACATCTTATGGCATTTTCTATCATTTCTCCAGACATTACTATGTCCGAAAAACTCTTGGTTGCGCTACCCAGCATATAGTTAATAAAAGGTGCCTTTAGAGTATTGATGAAGAGCATAGTGGTTTCCTTTTCCAACAGAGGGGGTTGGACTTGTGTGGCCACCTCTCTCCATCGCTGGGCGTACTACCTAAAGCTCTCATTATGCTTTTTCTCCATATTTTGTAAAGTAATTCTATCAGGGACTATGTCTGCCATATGACTATACTGCTTTATGAAGGCTTGTGCTAAATCTTTTCATGAACTGATCTGGGCGCGACTCATTTGGTTGTACCATCTAGAAGCGGCCCCAACTAGACTTTCTTGGAAGCAGTGAATTAATAGTTGGTCATTGTTGACATGGCATGCCATTCGTCTGCAGAACATAGTGATGTAAGCTTCGGGACAGCTAGTCCCGTTGTATTTCTCAAATTCCAGAGTTTTGAACTTGGGAGGGAGTACCAGGTCCGGAACCAAACTTAATTCTTTAGCGTCGATTCCACCACGATAGTCGGTGCTTTCCATTTCTTTAAATTTTTCTTCTAACCATCTACACATTTCTTCAAGCTCTCTCGGAAGTTCTACCCTTGTCTTTTCTGCTTCTGTTACTTCATCGAGATTGAGGACCACAGGGTTGGTTGGGTTGTCCCCCGGATTAGAGCTCGAGCCGGCCTGATAATTCATCGGTGCCGAAACACTGGCCTGAAATGGTTGGGGCCTAATGGTGACTGATGGCCTTCTTGGGTACATGTCAGGTTGTGTATGAACGTCCGCTGGGGCAAAACCCGGAGGGTAGGTAGGATCTTCATTATCTTCTCCCGCATTGATCAAAGGGCTTTTCTCGCCAGCCAATAGACGAGTTAATTGGTCCATCATGTTTTTCTAGGACTCCAACATATGGTCCCTCATATCTTGCTGGATTTTGGCAAGCTGCTCTTGCATATGTGTTTGTAATTGATCATGCATCTCTTTTTGCATTTGTTCCAATCTCTCTAACCTTTGGTCTAATTGCTCACGTTCTTCCCCTTGTACCGTAACGATGTTCCAGGGTAACTACCATGATTTTTAGGGTTTTTTAGGGAAAGCCTAATGCAAATAATGCAATGCAATGCAAATGCATGAAATGAATGCAAAAGGAAGGAAGGCATTGATTCTGAATTCAATTTCATTAGAACAACTTTTCTAGAAAACAAATTCCTTTACATAAAACGGACTACATAGACGGCCTTTCTCTCATATTCCAAGCGAAGACACCTATCTTCCTCTTCACATCTGGATCTTATGGTCGAGTCTTGCAAATTCCCTAAGAGATGTCTATATTAACTCCTTTTTGCTTGATCTAGGCCGCGACTCATTGATCACTTGCCCCTGCGATACTCGTCAGCTCCTTTAAGACGTGACGACTCTTGAACAATCTTTGACAGCTTGTATCCTCAGGCAATGAAGCAAAGTCTTGTATTTCTTCACGGACTATCAGCCTTCTTTTATTGTGTTTACTTGGACCATACTTAGATAACCGTGTTATAATCCACTTTATTAAAAAAATTCGTTTTCTTATGACAAACTGTTCTATTTAGCAATCAAATATGAATCAACACCTTCTTCCTATGATGATGTAATGCAATGCAATTGTAAAATAAAACAAAAATAAAACACGTTAGTACAGGATAAATAAATAACAAATAAAGCAATTTGGGTGACCACTAGGGGTTTGGAGTGGCTCTACCTAGGGTGGGCTCCTAAGTCTCTCTATATGTGGTTTGATTCTAGAGTAAGGGTACCTGAACCAGCAGATTCCTCGATCCTCACCCATTATAGGTTCTTATGGACCGAGTTCAGTTCAGGGGAATACATTTCCCTATGGCTGCCCGGAGATGAAAATCTCACGAAGACATAGGTACGGATGTATCCCGAAAGCGATCTGTTATCCTGCACGGATGTGAAAACCTCACGAAGGTATAGTTTCTCACTCCCACTTAAAGGGTGTGACCACAACGGTCATGCAATGCAATGTGCGAGGATACATGCATAAAAACTTGAAGCGATTAAAGAAAATGGGAATAAAATGATGAAAACCGTACGGAAAACGGGTCAAATACAATGAAGGGATCATATATCAAAACCAAATTCTCAATTTTCGACAAAAAGACAAAATTTAATCAACTTGTGGCTTGACTCTCTTATTTGGTGTCCCTAGTAGAGTCGCCAAGCTGTCGTAACCATTTTTTTGGAAAAAACGGGAATCGACTTAGATTTTTGGAAATGAAAACAAATAGAGGAGTCGCCACCAATCTTTTTTGATGAGGTGTGATCGGATCACCTTAAATTAATCATTTTAATAAAAGTTAAGATTTACTAAAACGATAATTTTTGGTCTACGAAAATCAGAAAATGAGTTCGGGAGTCGGTTACACACGAGGAAGGATTAGCACCCTCGATACGCCCAAAATTGGTACCTAGTTGATTAATTAGTGCCTTAGTGTCGAAAATTTGAAAACTTGAAAGAATTTAAAATACGACCCCTCTTTGTAAAGAAAATGTTCAAATGTTAAAAACCTTCTCATCTCACAATATAAAATGCCACATCCAGTAAGTTAGGACACGACATCTTGAATTTTCGAGAGCGAGCTTGCCTTTTATATAAAAATTCATGTATTTCAAAAGGTTATTTAGTTAATTAAGGTGAACGAGGAAAATCGAAACCCAGTAAGTTAGGGCACGTTTCCTCGAATTTCTGAACACCGAATATTGCCTTTACTTGCTAAAATCTTATTTCGAGGTAACAAAATGCCATACCCGGTAAGTTAGGGCACAACACCTCGTATCTCCGAGAATAAGCATTTTTTAAAACTCATGTCGCGATTTAAAAGAGTATTTCGTTATTTAGGTTAAAGGAGAAAAATCGAAACCCAATAAGTTAGGGCACGATTGTCTCGAATTACCAAATATGGAATATTACTTTTATGAAAGAATTATTATTGGGTTGGATATAATGATAATAATAATAATATTAAAGTAAAGTAAATAATAATACTATATATAAATATATATATGTATATAATAGAAATACACACTACTATATAATAATAATAATAATAAATATAGAAATACAAAAAGCAAATATAATAAAAATATTAAATTAAAGTAATAAAAAACAATACTATATTTAAATATATATACATAAAAATATACACTAATATATAATAATAATAGTAATAGCAAAAATAATGAAAATATGAGTAATATTAATAATATATTAGAATACAAAAGTAAAGTAATAACAATAGGGGTGATAATAATAATAATAATAATACAAACAATAATACATATATATATAATAATAGTAGTCAGAAATAAAAAATAATAGAAGTAACAATAATGATAGTAATAATATAAATAAATATGGAAAGGGTATATATAATATAATAATAATATATACATGAGAAATAATAATAATAATAATATAAATAATAGTAAAAATAATAAAATAAAAAAAATAAAACAAAGCTCTCAACTCTCTCCCTCTTTCCCCATTTCGGCCATGGTCCGGTCAGTACCCAGGCGCCGGATCGGCGCCGTCCGCCGTCTTTGCCACCTTGAATTTAAAAAATGTATTATTTTTTGTTTTCTTTTTTATTTTTATATCTAAATATATGTATACTATTTTTTAAAGAAAAGAAAAAAAGAAAAATGTTTATATGTACAAAAAAAAGTGAAAATAAAGAAAAAAGAAATAAAAACCTTAACGCGTTTGAATCTTTTCTTCTTCAATACTCGCTTTTTTTATTTCAGATTTGCTTGCAAACATTTTGCTTTTACATTCTTCTCTTTTTTTTTATCAAAAAAACTTTTCAAAAATACAATTCTTTACTCCTCTCTTTTTTTTTTTTTTACAATGGACTTTTGGTTTTGCTTTTATAGCTATCTTACATACATTTCTTATCATTCTATGTCTCTTCTCCATTTGATGGTGTAGGTGCAAGTGGGAGACAAGGTGGTGGAGTAAGTGCAAGTAGGAGGCAAGGTGGTGGAGTAGGTGCAAGTAGGAGGCAAGGTGGCTAGGGTTTTGTATTTTTTTTTTTAAAGTTTAGGTTGTATTGGGCTAGGGTTTTTATTATTTGGACTTAGTTTTGGGTCTGATTTTGTAATTGGGTTTGTGAATTGGGTAGGATTTAGGTTTGATTTTAATTTGTTGGGCCTGGCAAATTTGGGTCTTTGCAAAAATAATAAAAAAATTAATGCTATTCGGGCAAGGCTCGAGCCCAAAAAATGAGCCTAAATTTTTAGTTGAGCTCAGCCCCAACCCAACCCGACCCATAAGCACCTCTAGTGTCAACCATCAATGTTCCAACACCCAAAAATTTAATTCTAATACAAGGGTGTCGGTCATCAGTGTCCCAACACTAAAAAATATTTTTTAAAAATTTTGGTATAAGAGTGCTAACCATCAATGTGCTAGCACCCTATTTTTTTTTTCAAATACTAGTTTAAATGTATACCAATATGATATAGAGCGAAAAAATACAAGGGTGCTGATCATCTAGCCTCCAATACTTAAAAATTTATTTTTTAACACCTAACACAATCATTAGACAATAATTATTTTAAAAAAAAGGCCATTTAGTCCCCTACCTAATTTGCTATTTATTTTAAATTATTTAGGTAATTATTTTTGAATTAAAATTATTTAGGGGAATAATTATTGTATTTGGGTTATTTAGGTAAAATATCGGGGTTTTCCCTTTAAAAAACATTTAGATAATAATAATGTTGCTTATGGTTGCAAAGACGAAATTGTGGAAATTGGGGAAGAAATAAATATAAATGGGTGAGTGGAAATAATAAATAAGGAAAAGTGTTGTGCCGGTAAGGTGTCTAGTGCACTGACCTATACAGGTAGACTCCTAGGGGATGGATTTGAGTGAGTCATTGAAAAAAGCGGACAAGATAGCGACACGTTCCGGAAAACACTAGAAATAATAATAAAAAATTTGGTAGACATGCGATGGATAATGATGTGGGAAAATTTTAGAAAGGTCGTATTTTTTGAGACTACCACGTTGCCTTTTTCATTGCTAAACTTTCCCACTTTTTTATTGCCACTCTTCTTTCATAATTGTAGGACAAAAGGTACCATTTGTTGTGTTTTTTACATGTGCCATTTTCAAATTTAGATATTAGTGTTTTTTCTTTAAACATTAAAACTTCTCGTTTCAATCAAAATCCATCATGTATTTAATCAAAATCTTAAATTAACAGATTTTGATAAATTAGATTAAATTTTTCAAATAAAAAATATAATGATAAATTTTCAAATTTTATCTATATTTTATCCTTTAATATTATTATAATAATATTAATTTTAATTATAATAACAATCATTTAAAACACGAATGAAATGTAATTAAATTAATTAATATCAAATTTTATTATAAGCTCAAAATATTTAAAACGTGGACAATAATGAACCTTAAATACAATTAAAAATAATACAATAAGAGTAAAACATTACACTTTCATTGGCGTCTGCAATCCATTAATATTTGAATTACTTAGTTAAGGAAGATTAAATAAAATGTTTAAAAGGGGAAAATGTAATATCAAGTGGTTACAATTGCATTTGTAATTTCTTTAACTTTGATAATTTGCCTTTTTTGGAATTTACAATATTTAAAAAACAAAATGGGTTAATTCATCTTTCTTCATCATTGCGGACTGGATTAATTTGGATCAAGTAAATCGAATTCTTTTGTAGATGGAGAAATTTTGGATCAATCTGATTTCATTATTGTTTATCTTAATCAGATTTAATTTAATTAAGAAAATTAAATCATTTTAGAATTATTTTTATAAATAAATCATATTCTTTAAAGATTATTTTATTTCTAATAAATTAAATTAATATAATTATAGATTACTCAAATGAAAAAGCTAAATTCGATAAGAAATCTCTTTTATTTCACTACTACTAGTACAAAAAAGAGTCACCTCAAAGCCGTTTTATACATTCACAAGTTCTTTGAAGAAAATGAAGAACTTGAAAAGATTTTGACGAATACCATCTTAATTTTGAAGGGAAGTCTCTTTTCAATATAGTTCAACCGATGAGAGGAAGTCAAAAGTTGTTTTTGAAGAAACTCACCTTTCAATTTACTTCAACTGAATAAATGAGATCAAAATCCATTTTAAGAGCAAGTCACCACGATACTTATTTAACCATCGAAAATCAAGTCTTGGATCTATACACTCTCTAAATTTGTTTTCATGATCAACTCTCAATGACCCTTGAAGTGGGCATCATTAATTCAATATCAAGACTCAACAACTTTTGAATTCAAATTAAATCAAAATTAAATTCTCAAAGAAACATATCGCCAAACTCAACTTCAAAATCAAATCTTGACATCCTTAAAGTAAACTACGTCCTTATAAGATCAAGCAAATTATAAATAAAATTTGACATAAATTTTCTTTATATTAGCTAAATCAAAGAGAAAAATCAAATAAATTTTCTTTATATTAAATAAATTTCACATATCATACCTTTTTTAAAATTATAAATAAAATTTGACTGCAAATTTTCAAATCAAGTTACAATTGTGTATGCACTTCTAAATTGAGGAAATTGGATTGAATGACTTGAAAACCTATCTAATAAATATATATATATATGAAGTATACTACACGTAATGCCATTTTAGGCTATTTTGGTGGAGATTATGATCTAATTATTGTGTGCTACCAAGTCCAAAAATGCTTTTATACTTGAGATTTGTATAGGTTAATTGAAGAGTTTAACATAGAATTTATGCTTTGGGAATTATTTTTTAGAACGACTTGCGTAAGTAGAACAAGTCAGTTACTTGATTTTACAAGTTAAGTTGTAAGAGAAAAAATTATCTTAGATGCAAAGTGAAATTGTTACACTGATTAGTAGTAAGACTTAAATAATTGTTTGGACGAGTCTTTCTGGACTACACCCCGTAGGCATAGTTCAAAACCAAATTGCATAATGGGCTATGTTCTCCTGCTGCTACACCTAGCAGTTATAATTGCTAAATTTGTTCTTGCAAAAAATCGTCTGCTTTTATCATATAAGACAAGAAAAGCTAAGCATCTTTTGTTTGTTTTTCTTTTTGTTCGCACCTTTTGGAGATGTAGCCCTTTCTTTGCGCTCCATCTGCTTACTTGTTTCGTCAACACTCTAGAGCTTTCACCCAGTTTATTTTGCTACATTGTCTTCCTGAACCCTTTGCTTCCCCTCTTGTTTGTGTTTTTGATTCACCCATTTTAGCATCCTTCTGTGTTTCTATCTTGCTGCACTTTATGGCTCCAGGCGACAATCCTCGTCTAAAGGAGAAAAAGGACGACGAAGGGACCAGGCATGTACCACCGTAGTTGCCACTCTCTATTTTTTTCTAGGCTCGATCACTTTGTCCTATTGTTCTTATCTTCACTATTTTCCATGCAAGGAAGGTCAAATTCCCTCTACCTAGTGCTCCGGTTCCTGAGAGCTGTTCTAAGAGAGGTGAAGGGTTGCTTTCGATGGTCTACCTTGTCGTTGAAGGTTAGCGCCTTGTCTGCTAGCGAGTCTTTTCCGGCATCTGCTCCACTTTGTTAGTGATGGGCTTTGCTCAAAGATTCGAGCTACTGCGTCGAGCCTAGGCTATTCTCTGTTAGCTTTTTTGGTTCTTTTGGTGTTAGGCTTAGGCTTATGCCCATCTCCCATGCTCTGGGTTTCTGAAGCAGTTTAAGGGGTGAGTTGGGCCATTTGAATCTTGATTGGCCCGTTTTTATTATTTGGACTTTGTGGATGGCCTCTCGACTCGATTCAACGCACAAGTTCTGTACACTAGGCTTGTGGTTAATGCCTGCTTTGTATGGCTTGTATCTTTTGTTTCCGATTCATTTTCTCGTCTTTCTCATTCGGCTTTTGTGTATGAGTCCAGGCTTCTTTTGCTAGTTGTAAAAGCTTTGACCCCTTTTCTAATGTGTTTCTCCCTGTAATGAATTTGCTTTTTTATTTAACAAAAAAGAAATCTATTCTAAAATATTTACTAATAATGATTAATTATTAAAAAGTTCTACTAATGAGTGTCTTGAAAACATATTAAAAATGATTTAGGGTGAAGCATGAAGCAGGAGGGGAACCATTTCCATTGGCTGGAGAAATATGGAAGGTTTTGTGAGTCCAGGGCTGGACTTCCTTTGTGACATTTGATGCAAGTAGGTACACCGATGATAATGGCATTGTTCTCAAACCAGAAAATATTCCATTAGCCACTAAACTCTCACCCTCTCTAATTAAACGACTGGATTTTGGGCATGCCAACTATATAAAACAGGGTATTGTTCGTTGTATTGTATAAAGTGCATCTCAAAGACAAGCTTTGGTCAGTGATTTGTGTAATGAAAGAAGTTTGTCTTCATGTTAATTGGGGAAATTTTCAATGGCATAGAAAGTTTGGTTAGTGATTTGTGCAATGCAAGAATCCAGAACTTGATTCAGTCCTACTGGGAAGCAGGAAAGTTGCAGATGTTATACTTTAGAATTATAGCATGGTTTCAACTTTTAGGCCTGCAAAAAAGAATTTGTTCCATTTTTATAGCTTCAAATTGTAGCCACTGCCATTCACAGCTCATAACTTAGTGGCAATGTTCGTATGCAACCTATACAACTTCTTATTCATATCTGACAAGTTGCCATGGCCCATGGCTGTAACATGAGAAACAATTTTGATCCCTTGATTGTATATAAGTTGTAATTTCAAGTAAAAATAATTTGATAGAGCAGTTAAAAACTAAATGCGTTTGCCGGGAGTCGAACCCGGGTCTATTGCTTGGAAGGCAATTATCCTAACCGTTGGACTACAAACGCTTGCTGTGACATAAATGTAATTATTCTTTCCAAATATAAAAAAATATAATTGTAGCCGTCCGCGATTGCAATCTATGCCCAAATACCCAGTATGCCACTAAGGTTCAAAATGATCATCGTGAGGATTCGTTTTTAATTTCCTTTTTAGAGGTTTTTTAAAATTAACATTAAGAATGAAATTTCTATACTCCTCATGTACTTGAATTTAATCTTTTATTTTTATTTCAAAAAATTAAATCTCTATTATTCACATTTAAATATGCAGATTTAATTATTAAATATTAAATTTAGATTCATTAATCAAGTAATATCACATCAATAGATTTAATAGAAATTTTTTGACAATATTAATAATTAAGCTGAAAATTTAAAATCTAAAAAATTAAAATGAATAAAAATAAATGAATTAAATTTCAAATGTACATCAACACAAAGTATATTGAAAGATATCAATTTGATCTTAAATTCAAACTTGAGTATAGATAATTGTGTTTAAAACCAAGCATGAAATTTAAGCCATTTTTACTAAATAAATAAGTTTAATCAAAGCCTAATCAACTGAGCTTAAACAATTTGATTTTTTTTCCCTCTAATCAAAGCTCAAACCAATCTTGCTCAAGTTCGATAATACCCTATCTAGAACTAACCAAATAGCATTTTACATCACTATACGAACCAGATAAACAGAAGCATCCATTGCGGACATAAATCCAACAAAATTCACTTCAGTAGTGCGCCTTCAGCATCTTTCTTGAAGCAGACCTCCAACAGATTTAAGTCTTAGAGAAAACAAACAGTTCCTTAGGATTTTGCTGCAATTTAACCTTTGTCATCTCTGTTTATACTGCATCTGCCGCGGGAAGACAGTAATGTAATGAAGCCTTTCTCTGAAAATTGGCATCACTGCTTTTGGAAAAACCAGGACTCCACAACAAGCTGGACAGGGCAAAACATAAAGGAGTAATATCCTGGAAAATTCTTTCATTCAGGATTACACTACACTTTTTAGGGCTCAAATTAATGGAATAAAAACAGATGTCAACTGCAGTTTACGATGCAGGGGCATACTCTTGGATTACTGTTGCCAGTTTGTTTCGGTCCTCCTTCGATTTTGTTCTAATTAGGAAGGTACGTGCCACAGCATTTCCATTATTCCCACCATCGTCCTACAAATCCAAGATAAGTCAGTCTAAAAGTTAATGACTTAGAACATAATATAAGATGATCAAATTCTGCAAAGTTAATCCTCATATCAATACCTTTATCAGAGATTCTAACTATCAATATACTTTTCACAAATTGCACATCCAGTTCCATGTTACGATGTTAGTAAGGGTTTACTGCACACTATCAGCCTCCTTAGCTCTTTATACACATTTATTCCTAATCTTCAACATTCTGAGGTAAGATCCACCAAAGTGGGGTCAACGAGAGTTAAATGGATAAAGAATTAACACTTGTCAGCTCAAGCGCACCAGATAATGGGTCCTAATGTTATTTCCAACAGTTAATATAGAAATAGATGTTAATTTCCTATCTAAAACCCTTTCCTCTGGAGAACCTAACCAAAAAGCGTATACAACTATTACATTTCAAATGATTGTCTTGATGTATGATAACCAATATGAATAGAGTAGTAACATCTTTGACTTGTTGAAAAGTCAAAGACTGCTATTTTGACCTAAATTAGTGAGTGCTCAAATAGGAGATGGAATAACAAACTGCAGCTGCTGCTTTGCCCAGAAGCTATGCTAAGGAAAACAAAAAATATGAATAACCTTAGAGTTGATACTTGATCAGAACAGAATAAAATACCCAAATTAGAAAATGGAATGACGAAAAGATCCAGGTATTTGACTTCCATATGTATTACCGATGTATGAAATATTGCAACAACGGAATTCTTTTGTGCACTCGTCTTGATCCCTGGATAAAGCAAAGCATTTAGTAAGACCTTTCCCACCTGCAACCAGTAGAAGGTTATAGAAGTTAAAGCATGAATCAAATTTCCCCAAACAATAAATGTCCAAGAAGTGGCATACATCATTTCGAACAACAATTATTGGCTTGGAATCTTTTGAACCCTTGCCAATACCCTCTTTGCATTTAATTGAAAGCTGCCCTGTGCCTTTATCTTTCAATGAATCTTTATCTGCCGGATCAGTTGACAGGTATAACAATAAGCAAGGAAAGAGATTACACAAGTCAAGAAAAAGAATATCCATAAATTGCTACTGAACACAAGTTTTCAGACGATATACCTTGACATAAAGCTTGCACTTGACTTCATGAACAACAACAATACCCTTCTCTTCTGACTTCTTCACTGACGGGCTGCTAGGCTGTGGCAACTCATTTTCTGTCAAAGAACAAAAAAAAATCACTAATAAAGCAGTGAGAAAAAGGGGGGAAATTGAGAGAGAAAGATGAAGAGTTAACCTATCTACTTAAAACCAACAAAGAGAAATAACCTAGAGATGAAAGAAAAAAATTGCATGACAAGGTTGAGTTTAATGAAGTAATAGCTTAAAACATAAATAATATACTGTAAATAAGAATCCAAAAGGTAAAATCCCTTTCTCCTACCCTCATCTGCATCATCTGATGCATTGTCGTTAACAGCAACTGAGCTTTGGATTCCTGAAAAACCAAAATAGGATGTAAGTCAATCTTCCAAAACTAGCATGAATAGCATCCAAAGTCTTGACTTGAGGTTTCAACTTAAAACATTTGCACTTTTACGCACATGCAATTGTCTTAATATCTTCAAGCTACTAGTCTCCAATAACAACTAAAAGCCTCGGTGTAACTATTTGCTGTAGAAAGTCAATGCAGCACTTACCAAACAAGACAGGAGTCTGACTATTGGAGAGCCAACCAGAGCTCCAAGGAGTTGCAAAACTCGTAGTCATGCCAGATGAAGTAAAGCTAGTTGTTGTACGGGCTGAAGTAAACTTTGCAGTTGTACCGCCAAATGTAAAGCTTGATTTTGAACCAGCTGCTGTAAAGCTTGTGGTCATACCAGCTGGTCTCAAACTTGTAGTTGGACTAGCTGAGAAGAAGCTTGCAGTAGTACTGAGTGGAGAATTTTTTTTGCCTCGTCAGCAGTAGGACTTGCACTTGTAGTGCCCAGAGGAAAAGTCTTAGCTGTAGTGCACAAAGAAAAGCTCATAGTTGTAGTGCCTGAAGAAAAGCTTGGAGTTGTAGTTCCTGGACTAAAGCTTGTAGTTGTGCTGATTGGAGTAAATCCAGTTTTCTCTTGAAAATATTTAGCCTCACTATTCTTGATTTCAGCCACCACTTTATTTCCATTTTTATAAGATTCAGCAGCAGACAAGCTGTCACCAGTTACCGCATTTCCTTTAAGCCAGTTGACAACATCACGGAACTTCTCCTGCAAAAGAGGATAGAGCATACCATTAAAAGTTAACTAACAAAAACAATGTCTATATAAATCACTGATACAAATGAGGGTTATCTGCATTAATATTTAGATAATGGGTATGAGAATTTAAAAAACACCAGAAGTAGTTGAATGATAGCTGTCAAAAAAACTTCCAGTAACTTATCAAAAAAAAAAAGAAATTGCTAGTAAGTACAAAAAGTATAGAAACAACAGTAGCATGAAACCACAAAACAAAGTCCTTTAAAGTCAGAGCTCAGTCAATCGATCACTAAAGCCATAAACTTGCAATCAAATGCAGTCACAAACTGCACATTCATGACCATGAATACTTCAAATGTCGATGAAAAAACATCAGAAGTTACCATGATGTTTAAAGCATGAGTTAGGTAGTCTTGAACACCATCTTGCCAAAGCTCATTAGGGGATTCTTCAGTTGTGATTGTACCCAACTGTAAAAGAAATGTTGATATGCAGACGACATATATACAAATCTAAAAGTTCATCAAGGTCCAAAGACAACAGATGCAAGAAACCTGGCTATTCTAACTTCTAAGGACTGGTAAAATATTAATCTAGAAAGCTTAAAAGAATACGAAATGCATCTTCATGGGTAGCAAAAGATCACATCACTTAGTCATCACCAAACGTATAGCACAAGTTGTTGAAACATGAAACATCACAGACCTTGCAAATTGGGTGTTGAGAGCTTTCACATGCTGGCAAGACGGCTCAGCTCGCTGTAGATCTAGTGCTGGTTTTGCAGTCAACTTCTGTTGAGATGGTTCATCCTTTTGAGCATCAAAAGGAGATCCTGCAATTACTCTTTTATTGTGGAACTGCAATCCATTGATGAGTATGTAGTAAGACTTAAAAACATGACTGATGCTTCAAAACATCTAAAGATAAAAACTGGCTACTAAGTATTTACATTTGATAGCCATATCACTACTCATCCCCCCTCCACTCCTCTTCCAAAAAATGCCTGCACACTGTTATTGTTTAACAAGTAAAATACTAGTTAAAGATCAAAATCATTCTTCTTTTTATTTACTACTTTGAAAGTTTTTCATTTTCGGTTTTCCTTCCTTCCATAAAAGAATTAATTTATCTATTTCATAGTTTGGTTTGTTTCTCAGTTATTATAAACAGCAGCTGAAGAAATACATCAACAAGGACAGGTACGTTGAACAGTGTCAGCTTTTATCAACCTCAAGTTTACTCTTGAAAACTCAAAGCATTCAAATATCTAAAATACAATGAAAAAGAATACTTTCAGCCCTCCTAAAATACTTTCCAGCTAAGTAGAAGTAAAAAAAAAATGCAAATGGTTCAAAACTTTTCCTCAGTTTTACTTCATATAAATGAAGCTACTCAATTAAAGCCATAAGCAAACAAAATCTTATTCTAAACGCCAGCCTACTTCATTTTCGCATTGAGGAGAATAAAATAATACAAAGAACATCAAATCAGGGTTAGGCTATCAATTCAGGGAAGGAACAATGAAGTGACTTTAAAAAAGAAAAAGAAAATAACTAAAACATCAGAAATGAGAAAACTCACAGAAGAATCGTTGATCTCGGCGGCCGAGCTCGATAACCGTTTCTTCCCTTTCATGACGAGATTGGGCGGTTCAATGAATTTTTTTTCTTAAAAAAGGAGAGTTTTTAGGGTTAAAAAAAAAACAAAAAACATGTTTTGATGGTTTTGTTTCGGGTTACTACAGAGATGGGGGTACTTTCTTTTTTCAAATTTGGAGTTTACATTTATCGTACGATCAGGAGGGGAACAAGACTTTTAATTGGAACCGTCGGATTGGTTTCTGAAATCTAGTGGGTCACGTGCTTGTTTTTATTTTATTTTTTTAACATAAGCCACGTGGTTGTTTAATTGTGTCGCGTAAGGTAAGATGCACGTGATAAATAAGTTCAGAATGTGAACCAATTCTGATTTCTTAAATTCTAGTTGGGAAATTTACCTTCCTTTGCCTAGCAAAGTCTATGGGTTACGAAGGCCTTCTTTTGAAAGGTTTGGGCTGGAGAATTGGGGATGGAATGTAAGTTTCTATTTGGGAAGACACTTGGGTTCTTGGAAATGATAAGTTCAGAATCCAGAATATGAATGTTAACATGAGTCTTTTAAAGGTTATTGATTTGATTGATGCTAATGCTAGGAAAAGGAAATCTGAGTTGGTCTTTAATACCTTTTCAGAGCAGGATGTAGAGAGGATTCTCAGTATTCCTTTGTCTGTGTATGAGCACGAAGATTTTCTCATATGGCGAGGTGAGCCGACTGGGGAATATTTGGCTCGTAGTGGCCACAAATTTCTTGTACATGATGGACAGAATCATTTACAGGCAAATTACAAATAATTTTACAAGAAATTGTAGAACTTAGACCTACCCCCGAAAATAAAAATTACAATTTGGAGATTCTCGTGTACCTATCTGCCTACATTTAGTAACCTTCACTACCGAAGATTGATGGGTTTTGCTACTTGCCAACAGTGCCAAAATGGAGCGGAAAGGAGGGAAAATTTGTTTTGTGAATGCCCTATAGTAAAGGAAACATGGGAGAAATTAAGCATATTTTGGCCTATTCCAGATGAAAACACAGACTTCAGATATTGGTTAAAAAATATCTTTGAGTCCAGATCAATAGCTAATTGCAGAGTTATTGCATGTACACTTTGGGCGATTTGGACTTCCAGGAACAGATTTATTCATGAAGGTGAAATTAAAACGGGTGCTCAAATTATTGTTTTTGTGAAAAACTATCTACAGGAACTTGATGTGTTAAAGGTGTCTATACCTGAAGGAAGGATTATTTCGGCCAGATGGGTTGCTCCTGTAACACCCCTTACCCATATCAGATACCGGGATAGGGTTCGATGCATTACCGGACTGAAACGTACACCATTTCATAAAACCGGGCCATAAAATTTTATTTAAATTAAAAACATTCAATCATATGCATAATGTCCCTTACACGAACTACCAAGGCTCTAAACATGTATTAAAGGCAGTTTGGGACTGAACCGAGAACTTTGGAAAGTTTTGAGAAAACTTTGAAAAATTTTCATGAAATAGGGTTACACGCCTATGTTGACACAAGGACATGCTCGTGTGTCCTCAACACGCCCGTGTCCTCAGGCCGTGTAACTCTCTGGTTATGACGTTAGCAAAACAAATTGTACCACACGGCCAGGCCACACTCCCGTGTGCTAGGCCATGTCTTCCACGTGGCTGAGACACATGGCCGTGTCTCTGCCCGTATGGCTAGCACTTAAGCTATTTTTCAAGCCTTTTTGTTGCCTTAATCTTTTTCATACTTAAACATATCATAAACACATGTTATAGCATCAATTCAATGGTCAATCATTCTTTAATAAAACCCAATTAAAGCATTTGCATGTTGTCATACATGTGTTTTTCAATTTCTCATATTACACCAAGTTAGACATTCCAATTCACATTCAATAGCCTTGTCATATTGATGACCACTTTTACCAGTTAACCACAACATTTTACCCAACACTCAATCTCTACTTATTCAAAAAAGGTTCATGTTCAATCATTATCAATTTATTACCATGTCACGCATTTATTCCATAGCCATGACCACTTCGAATGGTCCTAAGACATTCATTATGCACATATGCCATACACTTCCCATTCATAGTAATCAATCAAAATCACATAACCACATCACAAGACATTAACACATAGCATGGATAAATAGGCTTACAAGCCATAACCATTATAAGCCATATCTCATGGCTATAATCATAACAACATCTACCATAAAAACTAATTTCCTATACACGCCACTCACTTGAAGGTGTTTAGTACACATATGTCAATACTCCATAGGTAACGGCTTGATAGTGTAATGCTGCCTCTGACGATCTTTAACCCCTAGCTAACCTGGCAACACTAAAGAAATGAAAAGGAGGGAGTAAGCTTTACACTTAGTAAGTCCATATGAAAATAATAAGCAATATGCCAACATGCTTCTCAAGGTAATACAACCATAATTACACTTTTACTTATATTCTGGTCATGCTGTTTTCTCGAGTCATAGTTACTAAATTATTTATATTTTGAGCTATGAAACTCCAAATTAAAATCTGCTAATTTTCCCTGAAACTAGACTCATATATCTTTTTACCATAAAATTTTCAGAATTTTTGATCTAGCCAATAAGTACAGTTTATTCTTTAAAGTTGCCCATGTTCTGCTATTCGATAGCTTCGACTTATCTTTACTAAAAATAATTATCTCTTAGTACGGGATTCAAATTATGTTCCCATATATTTTTATTGAAATTAGACTCATTAAAAATTTAGTCATATAAATTCTAACCCATAATCATTTTTATACAATTTTTAGTGATTTTCCAAAGTTGAGACAGGGTAACCCAAAATCACTCTAATCTGTCTCACATAAATTCAAATATCTCATAATATGAAACTTTTTTTACTTACTTTGTTTCCTCTATGTAAAACTAGATTCAATAAGATTTAATTTCATATTTCATTCAATCTCTAATTCGATTTACACAATTTTTGGTGGATTTTTAAATTCGGACTACTACTGCTGTCCAAAACTGTTTTAATGTAATATAATAATCACTATCATAAGATCATTTTCAACTAGCCATGAACTCACCATTTCATGGATTCCATACTCGATTACACAATAGAGCTTAATACAATGTCGTTAATTCTCATGGCATACTTAATCATACAAGTTAGTCACATAATAATACATGATAATAATGATCTCAGATGATCTCATCATTACAAGCATTCCAATTCCATTTCTCATATTAGTCCCGTTGAATTTTCCTCGGATTCTCGATGGAATTCCATAGTACACTTATAGCTACCAACTCATTTATCGTCAATTCATATTAGTGACCTTTTCAACAAGCGCACTCTCGCGAACCTCAATCTTTACGGCGTGATTACCAGTCTAGGTTAAATCCCCCGTAGTATAAACTCATAGAGCAATGTCGGGATTACCATTTTTTTATTATAGATCAAGAAATACCGAATCCAAATCTAGACTGGGGGAAAGCTAAGCAAATCGACTAAATCTTCTAGTTGCCACATTTTGAAGTCCGATGTAAGTTGTATGTAAATAGTAACACTAAAATATTAATGTATGTGTTGAATTATAATTGAACCTAATATAACATGAATTGCTTGGTTGTGGGATTAAAAAAGCAAGACGAAAGTAGAGATAGTAGAGTTCCCGTTTGAACCTAGGATATAAATAAGATATTCATGCCATGACATATGGGTTATTGTGAGCTAGTGTAACACATGTCTGGGACATGCATCGGCCACATTATGAGAGCCAACAACAATTACTCTAATGAGGTTGGATCTGAATTACTAGTCCAGGCTAAATTCAGATCCTAGCTCGAATTACCCGTCTGGGCTAAATCCATTTAAACACATATTCTTCGGGAGGCTAGATCACATAAGGAACACCCGTCCGGGCTAGATCCTTTTTACCGTCAATTCATTTTTAGGAAAATCCATCGGACATCCTTTTCATTCAACCGGGACTTTTAGTCCTCTTTTCATCATTTCATTCATATAACATGAATTATTATACCATGAATATCTAAATTTCATCACATCAAAGAGCATACATTTTCAAGTATTAAAAAGTATACATTCGAGTTACACGAACTTACTTGTCAAATCCTCGTTGGGCACAACCGTGTAGCAATTCATACAACTCGTGTAACAGTAATTTAACATTACAATTCAAGTATAACATTGCATTATTATTATCAAACGAACTTACCTCGAATGCAATTACGACCAACTATTCCAATTTAGCCCACAATATCGAACTTTTCCGATTTAAGCCTGAATCTCAATTTTCTTGATCTAACATTTCAAATATAGCTCATTTATTATTCACATTATTCAACTTGACCCAAAAATCATACTTTTACAATTTTTCATTTTTACCCCTAAACTTTCACTTATTTACACTTTGTCCCTTAGGCTCATAAAATGATTTTTATTCAATTTCCTTGCATTTTAAGCTTAGCCGAATCATTTTCATAACTATAGAAGCCCAAAATTTCCACTAAATCACACTTTTATGACAAATTTTATAACTTTTACAAAACGGTCCTTTTAAGCATTTTCACCAAAAAACACTTAGCAAAAGTCGTTTATTTAACACCCAACATTCATTTTCTATCATTAGACATCAAAAACACATGCATATCACTCATGGGTAAATTTTTAAACATGAACCCTAGCTCAAAATAATGGTAAAAATAGGTAAATCGAGTTACCGGGACTTCAAAAATGTAAAGAACATTAAAAACGGGGTTCAGGATCACTTACAAATGAGCTTGGAAGCTTGAACCAAACCCTAGACATGACTTCCATGCAAATTTCGGCTGAATGGGGAAGAAGATGAACAATTTTGGCTTATTTTCCCTTTTTATTATTTTAATTACCAAAAGACCAAAATGCCTATAACTTAAAAATATTTTATTTCACTCATTTCATGTCCATTTTTGTCTAAAAAATTAACCAATGGTCTAATTACCATTCAAGGACCTCCTATTTAAAATTTCATAACAATTGGACACCTTTAACATGTAGAACTCAACTTTTACACTTTTTACAATTTAGTCCTTTTGACCAAATTGAGTGCCCAAATGTCGAAATTTTTGAATGAAATTTTCACGAAATCACCCCGTGAAATTGTAGACCATAAAAATATAATAAAAATAAACTTTATTATGTCAGATTTGTGGTCCCGTAACCATTGTTCTGACTAGGCCCTAATTTGGGATGTTATAGGTGGGGATGAGGTTTAAAATAAACTTTGACGCAGCTTTCAACAAACATAGAAAGGAATCATGTTTTGGGTTAGTTATTCGAAATGCTAAAGCGGAGGTTATTTAGTTATTCAAAATGCTTAAGCGGAGGTTATTTGCTCAAAATCAATCATGAACGTGAATATACCGTCCACCTTTGCAGCAGAAGCGGTGGCATGTTTTCAAGCACTGAAAATTGATTTACACCTTGGGTTGAGGGAGGTAGAGGTTGAGGGAGATTCTCGGTCGGTGATTAGTAAGCTGCAAGAGAAGAATGAGGACAGATCTGAGACTGCAGCGTTTATTAATGATTCTAAAAACCTAAGTTTAGGTTTTAGATTTTGTGTCTTCCTCTTTACAAATAGAGAATCTAATAAAGTGGCTCATCTTATTGCATCTGAAGGAATAAAAAAGAGGAAGACAACTTATCTGTTGAATCTGGTTCTTTCTGGCATTGCGGAAGTGGTGGCTGACGATCGAAAGTAGACGGAGAGCACGGAAAAATCAAGTGGACAGAGAAACAGAGATGAAGATGGAAGTGTTTTTTGAAATTTGCCTGTTGGGTGGAGTATTCAAGAAAGGTGGTGTCTTCAAGGAGCTTCGGGGAAATGAAATGGTCATCTGTTGGATTTGATGTATGTTAATTAATTTTCTGGTTACTGCTTCCCATATGAATTGTTGATTTTAAAAAGGGTTATCTATTGGTATACAGCTGGAGCAAGTAGGCTCTAAAGCTTCCCCTTCGTCGTTTTGCTTGATATTTGCTGGGGCTGTTTTTCATTTTGTTTTGTTTTTTAGGCTCGACTTGGACCTTGTGTTTATTTTGTTTAGGTTATTGGTTTGTTTTGGCCTTGATTTTTATAAAATCTAGCAATTATTTTTCAAGAAAAAAATTCAAATTTTCCACTTTAACGTGACTTTTTTTGGAAAAAGTGAATAGGGAGTGGAGTATTTTTTTAACAGTAAATATCCCCGTTTCATTATATTAAATTACTATTTTATTCAAGTGTATTTATAACTATTAAAATTGTAACACCCCCTACCCGTATCCATTGTCGGAATAGGTACGAGGCATTACTGAAGTTTACTGAATATTTTCAGATAATTCTGAGTCATTTATTATTCATATTTTGAAAATAATCATAACGTCTCTCTATTGGACCCTCGAAGCCCCAAACATACATTAAAAACCAACCAGAATTAAATTGGGATCATAAAAAAAAATCGCAAAATCTTAAATTTTATTTCCATCTAAGTACTTACCATTTCAATACTTCTTATAATTAAACATGTTACCATTCAATCAATAGCTTGACACTTGTCTAAGCGTCAAACAACATCATTGTTAATATACTTGCATATATTTCATATAAATTCAACATTTATATACTTATTTTCTCGATATGTTACACTTGAGTTTAATAATTGTCTTTACTTACATAATTTCTTTGTATAACATATCAAAGATAATCATATATGTACATGTCATGAAACATATCATTCTCTTACCGTTTCTTCATAAGTATATATCAATTATTTCATTATATCAATATTTCATGCACCATCATTTCCATATATTTTATGTATATTTATTCCGGTAAAGTTTATATCAAACTTAACATAAATTATATTTCATGTACTTAATCTTATTTTGTTTATCTATCTTCATAATTATTTCATTACAACTATTTTGTACATATATTTCCTTATGACCAGTTCTTGTAAACATTTCACACAACTATTTCATATAACCATTCCTCATCTGATACATATTACCTGAATATCAATTGCTCAATAGATGTCATCGCGTCTCCCATCCACGGTCTTATTTATCTTTGACATGAAGCCATGGTGTCTTTCAACTATGGTCTTACTCATTTTCTGTCATGTTGCCATGGTATTTTTCAACCATGGTCTTATTCATTTCATGTCACGTTGCCATGGTATCTTTCAACCCTGGTCTTATTCATTTTCCATCATGTTGCCATGGTATCTTTCAACCATGGTCTTATTCATTTCATATCAGGTTGCCATGGTATCTTTCAACCATGGTCTTACACATTTCATATTAGGTTGCCATGCTATCTTTCAACCATGGTCTTACACATTTCATATCAGAGAGCACACTCCCGCGAACCTCATCCTTACAGTGAGATTTCCAGTCCAGGCTAAATCCCCTGTAATATAAACTCATAGAGTATTGTCGGGATTATCAGTTCAGGCTAAATCCCCTGCAACGACAATTACTCTAATGAGCTTGGATCTGAATTACCAGTCCAGGCTAAATTCAGACCCTAATTTGGATTACCCGTCTGGGCTAAATCCATTTACACGTATTCTTCGGGAGGGCTATATCAGGATAGGATCACCCGTCCGGGCTAGATCCTTTTTACTGTCAATTCCTTTTCAGAGATCCCTCGAAATTTCCTTTTATTCAACCGGGATTTCTTCCCCTTTTTATCAAATATATCAATGTTCCATCAATTTTCATACAATGAACATTCAAACTATTTTCACATCAATAACATACATTTCAAGCATTTAAGAATATAATTCAAGTTACACGAACTTACCTCATTGCTTGTTTGTGTTTATAATTTCATTAATCGGATATCTTTTCTTTTCTACGATCAAGTCTCATATTTGAGTCGTCTGGATCTTTATAAATAAATTTGATCATCATTTTCATTCATTTCATATTCTAATGCATTTAATTAATGTTTTAGGCAAAATTACCAATTTGCCCCTAAACTTTTAATTAATGACGATTTCATCCTTAGTGTTAGGGAAAATAAAATTCTTGCAATTTAATCTTTATTTCCAGCTATTATTCTCATATGTATTGATAACAGTTCATGAATTCTATAAAATATCAGAATTTTCCATAATTTCAACACTTTTCAATTTAATCCCTAAAACATGTTTTCCCTCGATCTTGAACTAAATTAATAATTTCATTCAATTTTGTAATTTAAATAATAAAACAATCCATTTCATGCAATTTGGTCATTTTTGACATTTTTACAAAATTGCCCATAAAGTTTTACTTTTATTCAATTTAGTCCCTGAGCCTGAAATATACAAATTAGCCATGCTAGATGAATATTCATACATATTTTTCCTCCTCCTCCTCTCCATTCCACATCCTTAATGTGGATAACACACTTGTAAGTAACATTATCCATAATTTTTATTATTTACTTTTATGAATATACAAGCTATCTTATATCTGGAGCTATAGAACTCCAAATTAAGATCCGCTAATTTTTCCTGAAACTAGACTCATATATCTTCTTAAGATAAAATTTTCAGAATTTTTTTTTAGCCAATAAGTACAATTTATTCTTTAAAATTACCCCTATTCTGCTATCTGACAGTTCTGGCCCTTCTTTACTAAAAATTAATTATCTCCTCATACAGGATTCGAATGATGTTCCCGTTTGTTTCTATTGAAAATAGACTCATTCAGGATTATAAAAATATAAATTTAAGCCCATAATTATTTCTATCCAATTTCTTATGATTTTATAAAGTCAGAACAGAGGAACCCGAAATCATTCTGACCTTGTCTCACAAAATTTATCATATCTCATGGTTTACAATTCCATTGCTTACATAATTTCTCCTATAAGAAACTATACTTAATAAGCTTTAATTTCATATTTTATTCATCCTATAATTAGATTTCTTCAATTTTTGATGATTTTTCAAAGTTAGACTATTGTTGTTGTCCAAAACTATTTTAGTACAAGATATTAATTACATGTTATAACACCCTTATTTTCTTTTTCTACACCATTTCTCATCACTTTCTCTTATTTTCTCTTCACTAACATATCAAGAACATAGGACCTTATGTAAGAAAACTCTACTATAACATTATTTCCATGCTTTGTCAATAATAACAAACTTAAAAACATATTGATATCTTGATATACTTACCTTGTTCTATTGATACTAATCTTTAACTTGATTTTCTCTCTCCTCCAGCTTCTATTTCTTGAATCCAACTTGATATTCTAACTCCCCATGGTCTCCTTAACATTTTTCTCTCTTAGTAGCTATGGAAATTCTTTTGATTTCTAGGTGAAAATGGTGAATTTTTGGTGGAAGGACCAAATTGTAAAGAAAACAAAATTTCTTTCTTTTCCTTCTCTTCTAACGTTGGTTACATGGGAAAGGAAATGTGATGTTAGTTCTTCATCTTTTCTTCCTTTTATACTAAATAAATAATAATAATATAATAATAAACATCTCATAAAAATATTAATAAAATAATATTTATCTAATTAATTAATTTAAAATATCATCAACATAATCATTACATTCTAGAATTCTCTCTCTTACTAATTGACCATTTTGCCCTTCATAATCTTTTAGAATTCCATCATTAAGTCATCACTTAATTTGGTAAAATTGTAATTTAGTCCCTCATAATTTTTCACCTATTCAATTTGGTCTTAATTCATCAATTTTTCTTGGTTTCTAGATCATTCCACCCTTAAAATATTTGCACTATTAGTCCTTCAACTTTTTAATATTTACACTTCAACCCCTTAAATTTTGAGTATTTACTCTTGTGCAACAAGACTTTTCTCATATTTGCAATTTAGTCCTTTCTTGAATTAATATATCATAATATACTTCTCAATATTGACATAACTCAAAAATTCTCTTTTTGTCACTTTATTTCCTTATTTTACTATATCACGGATAATATTTTACTATAAAAATTTTCGGGGTATTACAAAAATATTAAAAAAAATATTGATATAAAAAACTCACATATTTTATGTTTAAATATTTACTTACCTTTACAAAATAAAAATATTTAAAAAATTAAATTGAAGCTAGACGATATAAAGTGAGGATTGACGCATTTAACATTCATGGAGAAGTTAATAATTTTCATTATTACACATGTATAGTGGAACAAGGTAAATGAAGCAGAACATGCTAACCATGAATCGGTAGTGAATTTAGCAACATTTACTCCTGTCCCAATTTATTACCATACTTACAAATAAGCCAAACTATTGAAAAATTAAAATTTAATGTATGACTCAAAATAATTTAATTATTTTTATAATAAAACTAGTTGAAGTTTTTTTGCACTAAATATTTTAATTTTCTAATTTAAAAAAAAAGAAAAATTATTAAATTCTATTTAAAAATAATTTAGAAAGCCTATTCTAGCGTCACGGGGTTAGATCTTTCGTCTTGCGATCCGTGCGACCTTAGACGATCAGTTCGTTCCAAACTCGTCTAAGTCAGCCTAAACCACAAGTGGGGATTCCTTTAGAATTCCTCCAAGACATCAATTTGTATAGCAGAAGCAATTGTGCTAAAAGAAGCTGCGAAAGAACAATAGAAAGTCACAGAAAAGAATGCACGAAATGTGTTTGAGTAAATGCTCTCAATATTCTATTACTCTCAAAGAATAATAAAACAATGGATGAATGAAGTGATTTCCAACTGAAAGGGAGACTCTCTATTTATACTTGAGCTCCCCAAAATCGACGATCAAGATCAAGTTACATTGACAGACGAGATTTATCATATCCCTTAAATCATGGGATTTAAAAGATACACCATATCAAATTAAATCTACAAGATATGATTCTTATATTTACTAAAAATAGTCTATGTTGCCATATCTCCCTTACTGGGCCACCCAGGCTTCAATCTGACAGGCTTCCCCCACAATTTACAGAATTGGGCTAGTTCTAATGGGCCAAATGATCCTCGTCTAACCAATATACCTCCATTGGACACATTTGGTGCGATGATCACGGGCTTTGAACTGCTACCCATGACATTCTGCCTTACCCATTATCACAAGCCCTCGTTATGCCTTTAAAATGGCATTGACTTGATTCGCCACAGTTTTGTCTCGACGCCTTAGCTTTTTCCTTCTTTTGGAACTTTTGCCTCGGCTTACGTCACTTCTTAACTCGAACCGTCCCACTTGTTTGTACATTTTGACGGCAAGAAGTTATGTCCCTCTCTTGCCCACATTCTAACTTGCTTCGAACAAAATCCTCTCGATTCACAATACTTGGCTTCAAATTACCTATAGTCTCTTAGCCTCCTTGCTTAAGAACTTCGAAAGGGCCTTTACATTCTTGCCAAGTCAACAAGTTAGAATGCAAAACATTATCAGAGTGTTCAGAATGTACCTTCCTCATTACATTTACTCGGTTCAACTATCCAACTTGCATCACCATTTTCCCAAAGCTTGATACACACCTCACCTCTCTCATAGGTGGTAGCTCCTTCGATGTGTCAACAGAAATGAGCCTCATTGTTCCTAGCTTTAAAGTTTTTATTGCAACTTTTTCCTCTAAATTTGATGCCAAACTCACCTCTTCCATAGGTGAAAGCCTTGCTGACGACTCGGCCGACTTTGTCGCTTTACTCGAATTGAGTCTCATTGGTCCCAGCTGCACTATTTTCATCGTAACTTTTTCCCCTAAGTTCAATGACAAACCCACATCTTCCTTGTGTGGGAGCCCCTTCGATGACTCAACAAGCTCCGATTGTGATGACCCGATAATCATGGGTGTCGGAAAATATATTTTCAAGACTCCGTTTTTGAAAATTAGACTCGTAAATATTTATTAGAAATATTTACGAAATTAGTTGTGTAGTTATTAGGTTTTGGCTAGGTGAATTTGCATGAATTTAGAGTAATTAGGTATAAGGACTAAATTGTATAAAGGGTGAAAGTTGAATTATAGATTAAAGAAAAACTAAAAGGACTAAAGGAGCAATTATGCCATTACTCATAAATGAGGCGGAATAAGTATATTATTATAAAATTTAAAGTAAAAATATTTATAATATTATATAATATTAAAACTTAATGTTTAAGTATATATATTATATATTATAATATAATATAAAACAAAGAAATAAAAGAAATAGAAATAGAAAAAGAAACAAAAAACAAAAAACAAACAAAGCAGGAAGAAAAAGAAAGGAAGGAGAAAAACTAGGGTTTCAAAGTTTCTAAGTTCAACTGGTTACTCAATTTAATCATTTTTCTTGTAATTTTTATGTTTTTGGAATCTCGGTATTAAATACTACCCGATCCATGTCAAAATTTTAGAAATTATTGAGTTTTTAGATATTGTTAATGTTGAATAATTTTTGTATTAGGGACTAAATTGATAGATTTTTAAATTAGAAATAAAAAAGGATTAAATTTTAGAACAAATAGTAACTTTTGTGTAATATGGACTAAATTGTGAAAAATTCAAAATTTAGGAATTTATGTGAAAATAGGGAGTTGAATTTAGTTTAAAGTGGAATTTGCATGAAAATAAAGAATTAAATGTGAAGAATAAAAGTTAATCTCGGTTTAGGGACTAAATTGAAATTTAGGCAATATTTGAGTAAAAATTGAAATATTCAATATGAAATTGAATTGTGTTGTATTGATGATTTTTAATTGTTTTAATTCTGTAGCTAACATCTTATCGGAACCCTCGACTACAAAGGAAAAAGATAAAATCAACGAGGAATAGCTCAAAATTTCTGGTTTGTATTTCTATAATCTGAATCTCGTTATTAATTGTTAAATTTTGATTTAATGCTTATGGTAAGTAGTTGAGGTGAGTATTTGGCATTTTGATATTGAATTGATTTTAAATTGATGGGAATTAATTAAATTGATATATATATTATGAATATACTGGTTATTTGAATTGAATTGAATTCATATGTATATGTGATTATATGAAAAATTGATACTTAACATTGGTTTTTTTGAAATGTGAAATTAAACCCTATTAACTGTATCGGGCTGAGTCGGATATAGATGACATGCCATAGGATTGGAAGAGTTCAGGGATTTCTTCGGCTTCGATTCGATGAGACACTGGGTGTCAATTTATTACTTCAGATTTATTCAATGAGGCACTGGGTGCCAATTTACTTATGTTTAACCAATGAGACACTGGGTGTCAATTTGCTACTTCGAATTATTTGATGAGACACTGGGTGCCAAACTAGTGTCTTTTGGTTGGATTTGTATATCCTTCCGAGTCCGAGTCGTGTTAATGGGGGTAAACATATAATAAAGTTTTATAATTAATATTGGAACGGCATGGTATGAGAAATGAAGTTGATATAGTGAATTAAAAATAGAATGTGAAATATGTTGTAAATACATGGAATACATTAGTTATATACTTATTAGTTGAATATGGAATGGATAGTGCCATTGTTTAATTGAAAAGTGAACAAATTATGGAAAGCTATTATATAGCAATTGATGAAAATTGAGTATGGTATATAATGATGTATTAATGAATTTAGTAATGTATGACTAATGCCATGGTATGAATAAATATTGTTTGATATGTGAATAACCATTTATATAGCAATTGTGTGAATTATGATATTGTTTAAAAAAAATGATAGTCATGATACTAGACATTAATATGTTCTTATAATTTAATTGTACCTATTATAATATCTTGTCCTTAAATATTCGGATTATAGAAATACTACTGAGTTTTTACTCAGCATATGCTTTTGTTTTCCGTACGTAGATTAGGTACAGTGATTTTGAAGAGTTGTAATTGAGGTTGTGAGCATCCATCTCCTCACGTCTCCAAGTGCCAAGAGGGTATGTTTCAAAATTTTGAATAGAATGACATGTACTTAGGAAGATCAAGTTTGTTCCAAGTAGTAGGGACTAAAATATAAGTTATAGTTTTTTTTAATGTTCAAATATATTAATGATTAGCCAAAATCACTTTGGCACCAATTGTAATATTCCTATATCAGGTTCCTTAGGTCGAATCGGGTATAGGGGTGTTACACCAATGTTGCCTTTTCTTTGGCCACAACTGACTTGGGTTGCTTTGGACAGTTCCGCAACTCATGCAGACCACGACACAAAAAGCACTTTACTCGCTTCTTTTTGCTCATCTTTGCCCTATTGACTTTGACTTTTCCCTTGCTCGAACCAAGCTTCTTGGGCTTATTGTCTGCTCTATTGTCCCCTTCGATGACAAACTTCTTCAGATACTTCCTTAACCTATACGGACCATGACATAAGAAGCACTCCACTGGCCTCTTCTCACTTTCGGTCTCCTTGGCTTCAACACCCATTATGCTCGAACCAAGTCTCAAGGCCTTACCTATCGACTTTTCCTTCTTAGAAAGCTCAGATTTCTTCGAACATTTCTTCAACATATGTGGACCGTCGCAAAGAAAACATTTCAACTTGTCCCTCTTTTTGTTGGGTTTTTTCTTCCTAACTCATGGTTTCCCATTACCACTATCATCACCGTTGTTATTGCCATCATTATCCTTCTTATGATCTTTTTCACATACACCCCTTTCCTCGGACTTTCTCTAGACCAAGCTTGTCCACGGGCTCTGCAATTGTCATGGCTTCCGACAGTTCTTGGACACTTTTTTGTTCCATTTCCTATCTGACCTACGGCTTCAAACCATTCTTAAAGACAAGCAATGTCTCTTTCTCAGTCACATCTCAAATCTGGAGCATGAGTTCCTTGAACTCTTGAACATACTCCCCCATTGTGCCCTATTGCGTTAGCTATCGCAACTTTGCTTGAGCTTCTTCCTCAGTAAATTCTGGGTAAAACTGTCCCTTCAAATCACATTGGAACTCTTGTTACGTCTCAATCTCACTTTGCCTTTTATCTGTGGACCTACCTCACCACCATAAAAGCGTAATATCAGTAAGAAACATTTAAGTAATATTTGCCTTAACAGCATCATCCATAATTCCTTTGGCATAGAAGTAGTTTTCTATCCTCTATAAGAAATTGTCCACATCGTATGCAGATCTTGTCCCCATGAACTCTTTCAGCTTTGGGACATCCTTGCAACTGAGTGTTGCACTTGACACTCTATTCCCTGCGGTTACTCAATACAAGGCAAGCTCTCCCTCGAGCTCCTCTATTCTTATTGTCAAAGCCTTCGTCGTGTCCATTATTTCCTCCTTTAAAGCCATCACCATGGCCTCAAGAGCATTGTTCCTCTCTGTCAACTTATTCATTTGGGAATCTAGCAACTCTTGCACATTATTCCTATTGGAAGTGAGACACATGGTCACAAAGTCCCTGCATTGCTCTTTCAAGTCATCTATGCGTTCACCAAGAGTAATGTGTGACTCCTTCGCGTCCTCCATGGACTCTTCGAGTTTGACCACTTGTTCCTCTACTGCCAACAACATTTCCCTCAAAGGGATTGATTTTCTGGCCCAGCTTTGTTCGAACTCTTCTTTCGACATCCTAACAGTGCCTTCGTAATCAATAGCTCGGATACCACTTCTCAAGGGGCTAGATCTTTCGTCTCGCGATCTGTGCATCCTTAGATGATTCGTTCGTTCCAAACTCGTCTAAGTCAGCCTAAACACCATAAGTGAGGATTCCTTTAGAATTCCTCCAAGGCACCAATTTGTATAGCGGAAGTAATTGTGCCAAAAGAAGCTACGAAAAACAACAGAAAGTCACGGAAAAGAATGTACGAGAGGTGTTTGAGTAAATGCTCTCAATATTCTATTACTCTCAAAGAATAATGAAACAATAGATGAATGAAGTGATTTCCAAGCGAGGGAGAGGCTCTCTATTTATAGTTGAGCTCCTCCAAAACCGACGGTCAAGATCAAGTTACGTTGACTGGTGAGATTAATCATATTCCTTAAATCATGGGATTTACAAGATACACCATATCAAATTAAATCTAAAAGATATGATTCCCATATTTACTAAAAATAGCCTACATTATCATATCTTTATTACTGGGTCACTCATGTTTCAATCTGATAGGCTTCTCCAACAGTTTACTGAATTGGGCCAGTTCTTGTGGGCCAAATGATCCCCTATCTAACCAATAAACCTCAATTGGACACCTTTGGTGCTATGGTCATGGGCTTTGAACTGCAACCCGTGATACTAGCCGATGCATCATTATTTAATGAAAAATAGCTTAACCTATATTATTCAAAATTATTATTTTTAAAATTTTGTATATTGAAAAATAAGGTTTACTTTGTCAATTGAGTTTTAGATTGACCGGCATTGGCATTTGTATTAATATGGTTGTCACTGCAGAAGGATGTGAGTTCGAGTGCGCTATCTCTCTCCTCCATATGAAAGCTTCCCCCAACCAATGTAATATTATAAAGATCGACATCAGTATGTGCAACAGTAGGCCATTATTATTATAAAATTTCATTTTCTTAAACTAGGGGTTTTCTCTGTTGATCTTGTTTATCTACTACACTTTCCCTTTTTTATTTATAGAAAAGGTTTTTAGTTGCTTAGCATTTACATTTGATCTTTAAACCTTAGGTGATGGTTTAGTATCTGACAACATCTTTATTATGATTCTCATGGATATCAACAACAATCTTTTCCTGTGCGGTTTGGTTAATGATTTTATAAATATCATGTATGACAACAATAATGTTACAACTTTTCTAATAATTGTTATTTGCAAACACAAGCAGCAAAGAAAGAAAAAAAATGAAGTATTAATTATTAAAATTATGAAATGTTTTTGAGAAATGTATCCTCTTAGTAAATCAAACTACAAGTTTATCATGGTAATTGTAGCTGCACCGAAAATGGCAATCAAAGATAAAATAGATAATTGATCAATGAATGTAGCCATGGCTTCAAACACTAAAACACCATAAATATACGAATGCTGAAATTAATTGACATAAATAAACTCACCATCAATAGTTGGATGAGAATATGGTAATAATCAAACCATTGAAAACGAAATGACAAATATCTAAATGAGTAAAAATTAAGAATCTAATGGTTAAATTAACAATTTTAATAATGGAATGACCTTATTAATATAATATCGATAGTTTAAAGATATATTTAGATTTAAAGTTTGAAGACTAATTTAGCATTAAGATCATTAGTTTAGGGATGTTTGGTGTAATTAACTCTTTAATTTAATGTGAAATGTGCCTTATAAATTTTTGTATGACAAAAGTGTTTTTCATGTCCATTTTTTAGATCATGAAGATTAATCCTTTCATATTTCATGGTTGATCTTTCCAACAATGTACATATGAACAAATATAATGGTTTTTACACATGAAAATTTTAATTTTAGTTCAATTGTACATATGATTTTTTTCGGTATATCAATGATTCAAACACAGACTATTTCTGAGAAAAATAAACACTTAGCTAATAGGCCGCAACTTAAAATTCAATTGTATATATAAAACTTCAATTTTGATTCAATTACATATATTTAAAATATATATATCAATTTATTTTTTCAAACTAAACAAATATAATAATTTATGCATGTGAAATAAAATGATGCTAAAACGACAATAATATTAATAATTTTGAAAAATTAAATCAAATTAAATTTTCATACATATAATATCATAAAATCATTCAATGGAAATTACACGTAACTTTAATATTTTTCTCATATTTTTTTCTTAAATAATGTTATGGTCAATGCCAAGTAGATTCAAAGGGGACGGCTGCTTTGGTCCACCCTTTTAATTTTTTTTTATAAATATTTTGGGTTATTAAATTTTGATTCAATTCATTGAACTAAAAAATTTGATGGATTTTCACCAATATTTTTAAAATTTCCAAAATGAATTTATTTGTTCAAATAAAATAATAGAAATTTTTAAATTTTTAAATAATATTAAAAATAATTTAAGTAATTTAAATTTTATCTAAAAATTTAATATAATCTTATTTCATTTAATACAAATAGTACCATTTAAAAAAAACTTAAACTTCAGAAACATCACTTTTATTTAATTCTACTAACATATATTTTATATTATTAAAAGTATTTTTATATTTTCACAAATCTAATTAGATCCATATTATATATTTGTATACTATTTATTTTTAATACCATTATTCTTCTTCTATAATATTTTTTAACTCATAAAATTTCAATAACCTAATTATTTTTAAAAATAATTTATTTCAATAAAAATAATCACATATTCTAGCCTTTTGAAATGGTGCTTTTTAAAATTTTAATATTTAAAAAAAATTAAAATCTTCTCTTCCAAATGAATTCCAAACCTATGTTTGGATTGGATTAAAATAAACGATAGATGGAGTTAGGATTTGGGGAATTGGGTTTCTGTTTACTGTCATATGGTGTTGTTAAGTGCAAACTGTGATGTTTGAAGCTCTGGACCTCATGGAGGGGACACTACGGTGTTAAAGTATCAACGTATAAAAATGGCGAAATGGAGGTATGTGTGGATGGATAGGGGAATGGAATTATGTTAAGATATTGCCATATAGTGTTGCTGAATGCAAACCATGATGTGCGAAGCTCCAGGCCATACGCGAATGGGGAGACACTTGGGTGTTCGAGCATCAAGGTAAAAATGTAAAAAGGAATAATATTGACTGGTCCTTCGGGGCGAAACCGTGATGACGATATTTAGGTTCCATAGAGCAACATCGCGACGACAGTCAATAGACACCGTGGGGTGACACCACGACAACGGTAAGGTCCTTTGGGGCGACACCTCAAGAGAGGTTTAAAATGTAATACCATAGCTCGGCAATGGCATCATAATGAGTCCGTCAGGACATTAAATATGAGGAATAATGTGTAAGACCATAGTTCGGCTATGACAACAAATGGTAGTCTATTGGGATAATAAACACGGGGTATTCAGCTAGGACATTAAATGATAAGGACAAAGTGCGAAACAAGATTGTAAGTTTGTCCAACTCATGGATTTGACTTAGGGCTCTAGACGATTAGAAAGAAAATTAGATTTTTACGCAACCTGAAACGCAATCAAATCCAAGTCAGATTTAAGAATTTAAAAATTAAAAGAAGCAATAAAAATAAATAACTAAAATAAATAGAAGAGAACAATGAATCAAAGATTAGACAATAAAGAAGATAATAAAGAAGATAGACGGAAAAGATTGAACATGGTGTATAGAAGCCCTAATGAGCCTTGAAAATAAGAAGAATCCAGAACCCCTTGAAACAACTCTAATTTCCCCTCTAAGAAAGAACTTGACAAGAAAAAGTTTGAAGATGATCCCACAATTTGAAAAGATTATTAAAACTCTTTTAAAAGAAAACTCAAGAAAATTTATTGAAAAGAAAAACTCAGAGAAGAGTAGGGTCCGATAGAGATTCATATGTATTATGAGTCGTTTGAAGAATCAGAGTAAGGTGAACAGTTAACCAGAGCTAAATGACATAATATGAAGCTACCTTGATGGTAAGGTGTCCACTCAGATGGCTTATCCATAAAGTTAGAATGGTGAAGACCGAGTTGGTTAAGGTAAAGTGAAAATTAGGAGTGGGGCATAATTAGGCCAGCACCATTGAAAACCAGGGTTGTAGAGAACGCATCGTCGTCTAAGACGGTGAATAAGACCACCAGGCACGAGCAGAGGAAAATGGGCAAGGAAGCGAGCTCACCAGTCACCAGTGAAACTTGTGGAAAGGCTAAGCATGATCAAGGAGTTTAAATCCTCTACTTTAAAATTTTGTCTCTTAAAAATTTTCGAAATATAATGGTGGAACTATTTCATCGAATCTTACTATTAGAACTTACAAGTAAGAACTTACGGTTGTACTGCCTTAGTTGCAAGGTAGAAGATTATTATAGTAGCCATGGGACAGGATCGAGCCAGACTCTGCCAACTTGAGGCAAAGGGGAGCGGTAGCCGCAACATGTGTATAGAGGGGCATTCCTAGAGGCTTCGCCTTGGGGGTTAAGATGGGTGTATTAAATTCAAACTTTGTAAATATTTGCATGAAAACCAAGTTTCATGAGTTTGATAGTGGTTCTGTGTGGCAGTAAAAACATTCAATCCCTTAAAATTAAGTAAAGCAAGTGTATAAGTAGATAGGTTCAGAATTTGTTAAATTGTATGGCTCTTTGTATCATTCGGTACTCGAATCTAGCGATTGGGTCGGGTATAGGGTGTTACATATCCCATCTCTATGGGATTCGGCCTTAGTTCCCGAAGTTTATCTTGTTTTTAGGCGTAGAAAATTAAATTTGATGGATTCGACTCCCATCAATTATCTTTGGTAATAGGATTATTGTAACATAAGATTTCTTAGCATATTATTCAGTGTATTACATTATCCTATTTGGTTCATTTGATTAAAATGTAAGATTTTTTTATTTGATTGGTACCATGTAAGATTACTTAAAAGTAAGTTTTACTAAATTATCCTCGTAGAATTTATTTATTTATTTTAATTGTTTACTATACAAATATTAAAACTTATAATAATTTATTTTTATTGATAAATGATGCATTTTCCTAGTAAATTAATTTCATTTTTTTCTCAAACAAATAGTCTGTATTTAGGACTTCTCTTTTAATCAAAAGTGAACGAAAAAAGAAAAAGAAAAATACAAGTTTATTATTAAAACATACTATTTAGTATGGTTTAAAGGCAGATTTGACCCCACAACATAGGATAGTAGTTGTTAAATTTTTTTGTTGATATCCTAATAAAAAAAGACTAACAATCTTGAAACTATCAATGAAATAAAATTATGAGCTAAAAAGTAATTTTGAGATATACTCTACTCTTAAACGTTCTAGCGAAAAACAAAACTCTATATTTCTCCATATTAGCGATAACAAACCATTGTCTCCAAATGGCTGATTTCCCTTTAAAAGAACAGCTAAAGAGAGAATCGGTTGTTCCACAAATTTTCCTAATATTGTTCTCTTGAGAAAAGAGAAAAATGGGAGTAAAAATAAATCCAATAATACAGCTCAAATTTTCTTCGACAAGGTGGCTTTAGTCATTCAAACATCGCAGCTTTCAAATGACGAAAACCACCTTGATTCATGTCTTAAACCTTACTACAGAAATCAGATGAGGGTCGGAATGTATTATTTTGGGTGGGGATTCTGTCTTTCAATCTCAGAATGCTTGAATAGACAAATCTTGAAAATTGAAAAAGTTTGAGCACAGTTGAACTCAACCTCATAACTTTTGGCATACAGACCATTTAGCTCAAGCGGTATCATTTTCTCCACAAATGATATATGTCATAGGTCGTAGAATCAAGTCTAACCGTATTCGAACTTTCTGATTTTAAAGATTCGCCTGATCAACATTCCACTTTGTCCGACCAAAACAGCATTCCCTCAACAAAATCAATGTCAAAAGAGATCAGTTAATACTTCATCCACCAGCGAACTGAAAAGCTCAAGCTCTAGAGCTGATCCTACATCTTCTTTTTCTTCATTGAAGTTTCTCCAGTTTTCATTTCTTTCCATATCTTTCAGGTATGCTTTTCTGCCTTCATGCAACTCCCATCCTAAAACAAATTCCTGAGAATTCCCATTAACCCAATCTTCTACCACCTTCAAAGATTTGACCCCAAAATCTTTAAACCCCATGTCATGTCGTTCGCCTTTATCTTCCACAATGAATGTCTCCCAAAAGAAATCTAACAATAGATTATCAGCCCTAAACTTGAAAATCTCTGATGGGAATTTCGCTTTCAGTAACTTAAGCAGTTTCTCTTCAGACATGCCATTGTTGTTGACAGAGACTGAGCGGAGGAGTGATGATTCATCTTCAAGCTCTGCCATTGCAATTCGTTTCTCCAAGTCCACTGGCTCCAGCTGAGCCAAGCTCTCAAACCTTCGAACCTTTGGCATGAGCTTTTGTTTCGTCCCTGTTGTTTAACCCCACTTGTTAATCAAAGGGACATACGATATATGAGTAAGAAATAAAGATAAAATTAAAAGGGAGAGAGAGAGGGACCTTCCACATGGGGTAAGCCATCTTGGAAAGGAGAGCTATTATCTTCTTCTTCATCATGGAAGGGACAATCTAGAACAGACACTGGACTAAACTGTTCCTTTCCTTCCTCGTTTGGCCAATCCTGTTCCTGTCTCAGATGGTTGAACTATCAGTTGATAAAGTTGAAGTATCCAACGAGAACACAACGTCTCTAAAAAAAAGAAGAAAAAAAGGTATAATCTACCAATAAATGGAACAAGCAAAGGAGTCCTGTCCAACTTCAATCTTTAATTACCTTCCTACAGTTGTTTTATAGAATTCTTAAGTTACTAAATTTTTGGTTTGGAGATGGGAAGTCACAATCAAAATACTAAGCTACACGCAGTCACACCTTTAAAATTTTGGTTCAAATCCTAACTTGTATTTTCATTTTAATCTCCGCATGGTCACCAAATCAAATGATATAAGATAGGCTACACATATTGTTTTGGTACCAAATGAGGTAATGATGTCTGTATTTGATATCTTATCCATATGTTAAAACATTTTTGAAAATAAATATTTGAAGGTCAAATTCAAAAATTTTAAAAAAAATTAAGTTTAAAAAATAAATAAAAATTAAATTTATCACAAACCTAATACGTAAAATTGTAGAAGAAACTATACTATTAACTAATATAATATGTTTTGTCTTTCGTTTTAGAAACTGCTTAAACCAAGAACGAGATGAGAAGAACCGTAAGGTTGAGTTTGTTTCAGGACTAGCTAGTGACAGAAGATCCGGTGGTCCAAAAATTATAAACAGTGCATGCTTTTATTGTTGGCATGTTGAATTCAAAACAGACAAAAATCTAGGAACAAGTAAAATGTTTTAAAGACAAGTTACATTTGGATTAAGTCAACTCACTAACTCGACATCTGCCCACCCATTATAATAATGTTTGGAACTTCATAAAGCTAACTAATAACACAACAGTAAAGGGACCATATTGCTTAATATTATGCATTGGCAACAATAAAAAATAATTCAAAGATATTTAATATTGATTTCTTAAATGAAAATAGGACCCATATACCATACCAAATCAGCTGCCTACGATGGAGATTCATAACTAACCTAATTCCAAACTCAATTAAATATTTAAATTAAAAGCACCAACCAACAACTACCATCTTTATTATTCCTAAAACATAATTTGTAATAGAATTAGTTGAAAACATATTATCTTACTCCTTTTCATACTTTTTAACATAAGCATATATAGCAGAATAGGGTACATCTCATCTCATGTACTATTTCATATTCGTTTCGGGTTTCTACGCCGTGTAGGGGGATCTAAGGCCTCGGGTTGCTCCTTGGGAATTTAATTCCAAAGCTTCGAGATGTACCCTATCACTTCCCGATAAATATTCCACGCGTGGGAAAGTAAAGGAATCCATGCGATTGCGATCCCACTTCCAGCTGTTTCTGCCCTTCCCCAATCCTACCCTCACTAAATCTCAAAATCCCCTTCACATCCCTTACCTAATTCATCATTCCAAAAATATATGTGGTGATTAAAAGACATCAAACAATCAGATAACGCCAGCAACAGACAAAGGATAAAATTAATTTTAATTAAAATTTGAACACGCAAAATATTGAATTCAAATCAATTCATCTCCTACCAATTTACCTTTGTGAAGTTGATGGAATCCTCACCCACTGTATTGCTGACTTCTTCCTTCTGGGGTAAACTTGTTTCAGCCTCAACGATGTCGTTTTGGCTCGACCTCTCTGAATTACTGCTCCAAGTCTGTAAAACATCCGCAGTAAATTCACTTTCTGCCCAGCTGTTACTGCTTGTGTTGGAGGAGACCCTACTGGCAGTAATGGTTGTTGAGGAGTAGGAGGATGTGTCGGTGGTACTGACGTTGGTAGTCGTATTCTGATCGGACGGTTCATTTTTCTCTTCAAGAAATTCACGGAACAACTTGCAGCGTCTGATCTCACCCTGATGATCTTCCTTGTCAGCTTTTCTCCAAAAGCTTCTTTTCAAGAGCTTCCTTGAAAAATTCCTGGTAAAATGCACTTTCCTGGAACTGTTTCTTTTCATCGACAACGATGAAGATGATGACTTGACGGAAGGAAAAGGGAGTAGCTTGACGGCGTTAAGAACAACTTCTGAAGCTCTTTGCAGAGCTGAAATGGTGGCGGCACCTGGTTTCGAACGGCTTCTGAAAAGAAGCCGTTTAGTGGTGCTTGAGTAATTATCTTTGGATTTCTTCAACTCGGCCTCGAGAAGAAACCTGACGGTGGTGCAGCAACGTTGACGTGGAAACGATTTGAAACCACTAGAAGAGCAGGAACTCAGATCGTCTCTTAGGAGGAAATCTTTGAGCATCAAAGGTTTCTTCTCGAACGAAAGCGTTTTCCTAAGCTTAATATGATCAGCGGGAACACCGATCAAAGCCATATTGATGGGAGAAAAAGGTTGCAGGGTTTTAAACAAAAAAGGGTTATGTAATACGTTAATTGTTACTTACAGCTGTAAGCAATGTTGGATATGATATGATGATGAAAACTTGAAGAAGATAAGAGGGCATTTAAAATAGACTCAGAATGATCAGAACATAAGCAGCTTTTAGTACAACAGAGGAACGCAGAAATGGAAAAATTACAGAGAGAGAGGGATTTATAGAGGAAAGATTTTAAAGGTTGTAAAGATCTCTAGGGTGAAGATTTTGAAAGGTGAGAGAGAAGCTAGGATGATGCTGCACTGCTGCTTCATCTCCTTCTTCCTCTTGTTCTTGTCGATGCTTTCAGTTTTTGAATCTTAAGTTTCAATATTTTAATGGGTTTTTTGAATTGGTGAATTAAATGCATGTAAAAGTTTATTTATTTATAATTTTGTTATTACAGTGAAGGGGAAAGATGAAAGAAGAGTTTGAGAGACCAGTAGTTGACCTCTGAAAAAAATCTGAAAATGATGTGCTATCTTCCATGCATGCAGCGATACTGGAGGAAAGTCTTCACGTGCTTTGTCACGTGTGTTTGTCTTTGCAACAAATTTTATGATAAAATAGTAGTTTGATTCTCATTTTTTACCTAAACAAAAATGGTTTTGTATATTATAATTATTTTTCAAAATATATTTGTTTAAGATTTGAAAAACTTAGATCCTATACTATTTTTAAATTTTACAACATTTAGTATGTCAGGGTTGAGTTTGAAAATGTTTTGAAACTTAACATCTCTTTCTTAAAAAAATAGTCATGCTTAAAAACATATATGAGATATTGAAATTGAGTGTATATTCTTTTGATGATTATTGTTGTTTCAATTGAGAAATTAATCTTAGGAGTATAAAAATTTATAGTTATCACCTTATAAAAGATGATGATCCACCCTCCCCCTAAGTAGTGATGGGCTATGGGCTTCAGCACATCTCTTGATACCTCACAATTAAAAAAATTAGGTTGGGGCAGTTCAGTAGTAAATGGAATTGAATTATTAGGAGTTCTTTTTAGTCCAAGTCCCATAATAATAAAGACTTAAGTGATGATTTATGAGTCACTATGTTGCACTAAGGCTAATATTAGGTACTGAATGGTTGTTTATTATTTGGTTCATTTTTTCTTTTTTAAGTTTTAATCTGAGTTAAGTTAATTTCGGTACCTAGTACTTTTAGGTTTCATCAAATAATAGTCTTATACTAATTAATAATAGGGCAGATTGTATCATTACTTACTAATTTATGGGTAAGTTTTCGTTTTAGTTACTTAACTAAAAAAAGTTACAATTTGGTCACTGAACTATTTGAAAGTTTTCATTTAAGTCACTGGGATGTTAAAATTGATGTTATATAGCTTTCTTTGTTCATATTGCCTACACCAATCGGAAGTTCTTTTTCTCCTTCTCTTCTATAGTTAAGTTTTTTTATGAAATAATTTTAGACATCACAAATTTACAAACCAAAATTCAAATAGTTTCTTTTCTTCAATCTCCAATATTGACCATCATATCGAGTTAGATCTAAGGTATTTTGTTTTTCCTCCTCGAAGGGTATTGATCCACCATTCTAATTGTCAAACCGTCGCTTGAAGCTTGCTGGTGAAGCTTTTTTTTTAAAAAAAAAATATTCTAATGACTTAAATGAAAACTTCTAAATAATTTGACGATTTAAATAAAAATTTCCTAATAATTTAGTGACTAAAATAAAAATTTACCTATAGTTTAATGATTAATAGTGTAATTTACCCTTAATAATAAAAAGTGACTTCTAAATAATTAGACGAGGCTAATGGTCTAAGATATACAAAGCCTAGCCAGCTGCTATCCTTGCTCTATTCATACTAGGCCATTGATGAGGACAAAAACATGAGCTAATGAGAAGAGAGTCTTTGGCTATGAATTAGTTACAAAAAAATGATTTATCTGAGTTGAGTTTTAGATGTAAGAGGCACATTTAATTTTGTAATTTTCCATAACTAATTTAATTGTCAAAGAGCAATCAAAGTAACTATTCCAATACTTTTTTAGTTAACTCGTTCAAGACAAACTCGTAATTCAATATTCAATTCTTGCAATCCTCCTTCATCTCTAGAAGAAACAAACATTTTGGCATTGTTTGTTAGAAGTTTCAAACAAGAAGATATAAACACAACCATAGAAACAAACCCTTACCTCAACCTCTGCACCTATTTCTAATTCAATGAGCACCCAACGGAGAACACTTCGTAGCCAAAGCCAACTGCCCCACTTGGTTCTCTTGCAGCTAACACTTCTATCTTGTATCTAAACCCCAAGATATCCCAATTCAAATTTGGTAATTTTTGCCGCCTTAGCTTCTACATCTGTAGGGGCCGTTTTTGTTCCTTTTCTTCCACATCGGCTTGTGATGCATCTATTTCACAACCAAGCCCTGCATGATATGAACTCAAGAGGGTTCAAGAGTAATATACATCATGGATGGGTGAAAATTATAAAATTAAATTTACCAAATCTGCTATTTTTTAAGTTTAAAACATAAGCAAATTTGGAATGCATTTTTTGATGTGATCTAGATATTTCTAAGTTGAGTTGTTTTTTAATGGATCAAAGAATTATTTCTTAACTTTGCAACAATCGGCCTACACCGAAAATAGCATTATAAGTAGATGATTGATCAACCAAAAAGAAATCTATGTACTCAGCAATAGTATGCTCGCCATCTCTAATGTAAATGGGAGATGGTGGAAAAATTTAGTTTACAAAACGATTTTGTTACATAGCGGAAGATTTAAAATTTTTCAAAAACTTAGCCGCTATGTTATTTATAGTAATAAACCATTTATCAAATTCGTTTCTATGTTTTGGAATATGCATGTCTCAACTTTCTAGCAACATAATTTTGTCCGTTATTCTCAAACTCTCGATTTACTTAAAGTGTGGGCTCTAAATTCTTGAACCAATAAAAATAATGAAAACTTTATTGATTTTCTAGTGGAAAAAAACAAATCTCTTTATAAACTAAAAATCAAAAGAAAACTCTCTCAAAAATAGAATTTATTTATGGCATAAATCTCAATAATATTTGACAAAATAATAATACTTTGTGTTGTTTTATTTGACCTAGCCTATAGTCTTTATTTATAGAGAAAAACCACGAGTCATAATTAAACAAAAGCAAATACTATTATTTTAATAGAAAATACATACTCCTACTAAAACTATAGGCAAGTGGGCGGCACACCTAAGGTTGCTGCCCATTACATGTTAGATGGGTCAGTTGGGCTTGTCTAATGTGTTAAGTATAATTATATATGTTATCTAAACCTTTAATCAATTAATATAATTTTATATTTCTTAAAATATTATTTATTTAATTAATTAAAATAAATTTAAATAATTCACTCAATTAAATTATTTTATTAACTCAATTCTAATTTCGTTAAAATTATGAAGACTTAACCGTACTAAAATCTATGAGTAAATAAATTTAATTGTCTTCTTCTATAAAACTATGATGATTAATTAATTTAATTTTTACTCTGAAATTTAATTATTTAATTACAATAAATTGAATAATAATCTGAAGAAATTAATTTAATCTTTAAGTCATCTCTTGCTTATAGCGAGAAACACATTCATTGCGAGAGTGATACATTCGATCTATTTTCTAAATTGATTCAAATGCAAACCATTAAGGGTTGTACCGAGTTAGCGAAGACTGATTGAACATATATAATTAAGATCCAAATAGTTGGTAATTAAGTTTCGACACTTTGTTTATTAATTACAATATTATTTAGGTTCTTTCAATGATCTTGTCATATGTGTTACCTTTATAGTATATTCTTAATCTATTTGGGTTAAATCCGTTCAACAAATATGATTTTATTTCACCTCATGGTAATCATTATTTATTATTTCATGAAAAATTTAATTACTAGTAATTAATAATTAAATCATTTGTCCTAAATAAATAAACCGTGAGTACCTTATTTTTTCATCTCTCATGTAATGTGAGTGAAAGACTACTATTTACCTTCTATTAGATTATAAATTCAACTATTATAAATGAAATTATACTATGCAAAAAACATATACCCAACATATTAACTTTCTACTCTATAACCAATTTAACTTAGTCTCCGCCTTTTATGTAGTTAAGTGTAGGCGACTTTCATACGGGCACGGGCAAGGTAACAATACCAGTAGTGGAGAGGTAGTGGCGGCGAGCACCACTATGGAGAGGTATCTAGAACAAAAAGAACAAAGTTCAGAAATGAGACAAATGATTAAAGGATATGTGACCAAGGCATTGATGTCATAATACAATTTGGCCTCTATTTTACAGAAAAGCCGTGGGTCTTGATTTTAGAAATAATAAATGCCATCTGGTCCTGTACCAAATCTCCATTGGTTTCCGTAGTAACAAGTAAACCATATGTAATGCTTATATTAGAGTCAAATTGAAGCTTCCTTTCATCAATTAAAAAAATCGTCTTCTGATAAATCATATGATTAAAAGCCTCTGAATCTAATCAGCTGCAGAAAAGTAACGACCTCACTATCAAAATCGGCCATTGAATCTACACCCTTGGAAGAGATATAAGCTAGCCATACTGATCTGTTGTTAGACCACCTATTGGGGAGGAAGCCATGCATTCAACATTTGAAATTGGCTAGAATTAGAAGTTGCATTATGGTATGGAGAATTGGGTGCTGCATTGTTCTCGACCATTCTTATGTCTGTTTTAGGATTCTTGTTAGGATACCACGTCAACCAAGGTAAAAGAAAGATTGCTTGATGATTGGTGCCATGGAGATTTGGGACCATAGCCGGGAACTGCCCAACTGTGTACGACCCAACGTTTTGAAATTCCACGAGCTTGCACTTGCTCATTTTCATATTTTCCGTAAATAATCTTGTATGATAATTTGTTTGTGCTCATTAACTTCATTTATTTCGTTGGGAGACTATGATTGTATCCTTAACAATCTAAAAGCCCAGATCTTGAAATTCTAAAAAATTGGTTTACAAGATTTGCAACCTGAATAATTCTTGACAATGGGGAAGTGACTATTTTTGTCAACCAATCAAATTACTGCCCTAGGATCATACACATATCCCTCGCACGGCCTAAAAGGATGGATCAAAGCAGCACATGTGAGGCTCTGCTGCAGACTTAATTTCCCCCCTCTTTTGATCTTTTCGGATTGATGTCCCTGCCACACCTGTGCTGCAGAAAATGAGCAGAGTCCCCATAGTACAATTCTTAATGATGCTCTAATTTTTATTGCAGAGCAGCAGAAAACAATACAACCTTTTTTTAATTCAAGGGACTACCTTCAAAGTAATGGGTACACTGCTCTTGACGGTGGGTCATCGCGGTAACTGACCATTAATTTCTCACTTTCAACCCCACATAATCTGACACATTACCGTCTTTCAAGTCCAAAAGCGTCACCAATTTTGAAGCCTGAAGGTTTAAATATTGTGAAATACCAATAAGGACTAATTGTATAAAAAGCCTTTGGAGAATTTAAAATAAAATTATTTTAAATTATTTTCAAAAAAGTAAATCATTTTCTATAAATTATTTCTAGAAAAATAAATTATTTATAGAAAAGTAAATCATTTTTCAGAAATTATTTTTCGGAAAATATTTTACTGGCAAACAAACGAAACCTTAAATTTAAATCCTATCAATAATCGAATATTTTTTAATTTTCAATATTATTGTGCAATGTACTAATTCGATATAGTTATATAAAAATCCGTAAATATAGTGAAATGCTTATAATATATTTCTTCTGAACGAGCGAAATTCATGGAGAAGTTTCAAAGATCAATTTTATAAAATAAACTTTGCACCACAACCTTTTATTCTTGATGCATACAATATATATATGGAGGCAAATAAGTCATGGATACTATTTAGGTAATCTTCCATCTAGTACATCTCCATAGACATGTCAAGAGCAAATCTTCCTTGCTAAATTGCATGCTTCCAACCTCAAATGCTCAACTAAAGCATTAAGCCAAGTTTAAATGGCTTGTATACATGTTACATCATTAGCAAATCTTTTGCTCCGAAGCATACGAAAATAGTACATCCTTCAATGATATATATATAGATGGTAATTTGATTATAAATATCAAGTCTCAAAAAGGTGACTGTCCAACCACGTTACCAAAAGGGTCATAGTTGCAAGTAATGAAGGTTCCTCCATTGTCACACCTAACCTTTGCGCACCCTACATGGACTGAGTCGCGCCAAACCACTTGAGTATAATAGCCACAAACCTCACCTAAATCGCACGAATTAGAGTGGAGATCGTAATAGGCTTTCTCATCAATCCACATTTTCAATGCATCTGCGACAGACATGTCATCGCTTCCCATTGCAATGTTCTCTCCGTATGGACCCTCGGAGTGAACAAGATTACAGTCCCCAATTCTTTGTTTTGCATATTCTAGTGCATATGCAGCCACTTGGTCATCCCAAGCCAATGGCCCAACATTCACCGCCGCACGAGCATTGTTTTGAGCATTTAAGAACTCTTTTTTTCAAATTTTGAGCGAAAGAAGGCAAAGTAAAATGTAAGACGACCGAAATCACCGCCAATAGAATTTTGCACCACGCCATTTTGGTTTCTAGTGCTATTGGCGATGCCAAAGGTACGCGGAATAAGTCACTTGATGAGAAATGAGAAATTTGTGGAAGGTATGAGAAATGAGAAATGGGAAATTTGTGGGAGGTATTTATAAGAAGTTAAAAAAGAGATTATTTTAGCAAAATTCTAATATAAGAATTCATGATGGTGTAAAAAAACAAAATGTAGTTATACATCCCAACAGTAAAAACTAAAATTTTCTATTAAAATCTAGCCTAAATTCAGAAAATGTTTGCGCCTTTCCTAAAATTTTATTCTATATATATATAATCAATCATTAGTAACTATGTTCAAAGGAATTTTATTTCTAAATTTCTTTTTGATTGAAAGCAATGTAGTAAAACATCAAATTAAGTTTAAAGATTTTGATTCCAAATTTATAGTTAATTGACAGCTACGTAACTGAGGTAGTGAGAAAATTTTGGGGTGAAACATCTTTTTTATTAGAAAGAACATTGACTTTTGCACACTGATATATTATTGGTAAGTTGGAACTAGACCAAGTAAAAAGTGTAGGGAAAAACAGAGGTGAAGACACGAACTTGTTTACATGGAGTGCTAAATTACTATAACTCAACAAGTTTTAGCCATGACTTAAGTTCTACACTGTAACAATTCGATTTTCTGTGGTATTGAAAAATGAGATTTTAAAATCTCATTTCTGTGAACTGAGTCCATAAATATTGAATATGAATATTTACAGAGTTGTTATAAAAGAATGTTAATGTTTGGTCCATTAATTTTGTCAATTAAATAGTTAATTTAGGTATAGAGACTAAATTGTAAAAGTTCGATCACTAAAGGTTTTTAATTGGCCAAAGACTTAGAGACTTAAATTGCAATTAGCCAAAGGTTCAAAATAGTAAATAAACCCTTTTGTTGCATCAAATATTGGATGATGATGTTCACTTTCACTATTTTTATTTATAGTGATTGAGGTTTAATTAAGTTTGATTAATTTCAATTAATTAAAGAATAATCTAAGTATATAAGACAAATATTAGTGGAACATTTTATGTTCTTCATTTTCTGCTAGCCAGCCAAGGTAAGCAGTTTCGAGCCATTTATTGTAATTTTTATGGTTTTAAGATCATAGGAGCTTGATTGAGCTACCCATGTACCAATTTGTAAAATTATTAAAATTATTAAAATTTTTTAAGTTGTCATTGTTGATTTCTTGTAAAATTTGGGTGTGAAATTGATAGATTTAAGTTTAGATTATGAAAAGGACTAGATTATAACATTTAATTATTAGTTATGTACATAGGGACTAAAGTGAATAAAATTTGAATTTGTTGGGAGATTTTGGTATAAATAGAAAATAAAAAGTCCCTAATGAATGTAATTGAAGTCGGATTTTAAGTCGAGGCTAAAAATTGAAAGTTATGACCATCTCCAATTTAGTGGCTAAATTGAATAAAATATAAAACTTTAGGCGTATCAAAAAATGAGATTCCATAGGTTCATTCATGGCATGACATATTATGAAAATGTTTGGTATTAATGGATTGTATAAAATAATTGTTTAGATCAAGAATCGGATCAAAACAAAGTTAATTAAGAAAAAACTAAAATTGTTGATTAGTCCCTGAATAATAAACTTTTTTTGTGTTTTGATCAGGTAAGTTTTGAAAAAAATTTGATTTGAAAATAGTTTTCTTACACAAAGAAAAATAAAAATTATGAAAATTTATAACATCTCAAATTTAGCCTAGACGTTAGGACCGAAACTTAAAGGTACCAATTTGTTTGTTTTATCACTGCTTATCAATTATTTTGCGGAAACTTTTTACTATTTATTTATTAGAAAACCAGCTATAGGCTAACGATATTTGTTTTTAAAATATTCCTCTTTATCTTTCAAAACAGAAGAGTCAATCATTAAATTGGTTATGTTTCTGAAAACTTAATTTGTAGTTTGATTTGTTAAAAAAAAATCAAAACTTAATTAGTTTTGAAAATCAAACATCTTTTAAATATGCAGAAATAAGATAGACTTTCAAAAACCATTTAACTAAAAATCCGACAGAAAACCAAACCAAAAATAAAATCTAAAATTTAATTCGAAATTCCAATAATCTAGAAAGTTAATTTAATAATCAATGTAAGGCCCAAATTTTGCCCGAGGCCCAATAAACCAAATAAATAAATACAATACCCAATTACAGCCCAAATATTAAAACCCTAAAAGCCCAATTAGCCCACAACCTTAACTAATTTTCAATAAAAAAAAAGAAAAAAAATCTAGTCACCTCCACTTACTCCACTTACACTTGCAAAAGTCAAAAGAAGAAAAAAACAAAAAAAGGGGCAGAAAAGAAGCAAGAAAACAAGGAAATAGGTAGCAAATTCATGGTATTTCGGCTACAAAGCCTGAAATCCCAGATTTTTTGGGGTACAAAAACAAGAATATTGTAAAAAGGAAGGGGTTTTTTTTATAAAAAAAAAAAGAGATTGAAAAAAAAAGTGTAATCTCTCTGAAGATTTTTCTTAAAAAAAAAACAGCAAGCAATACAAAAAAAAAGATAATAACAAAGCCATCAAAAAAAAAAAGAAGTGCAAACGGGCTTAAGGTTTTTTTCTTTTCTTTTTTATTTTATTATTCGAATCCATCTCTTCTCATTCATGTATTAAAATATATCAAGGTATATATATAAAAAATATAAGAAAAAAAACCTTTTTGAAATTTCCGGCCACCGTGCGCGGTGGCCGGCGACGGTGGCCGCTGGCGGCGGATGTCGGCAGACGGAGCCGGAGTTTGGTCGGAGGGAGAAGGCCTTGAGAGAGTTTGAGAGAAAGGGGTTAGTTTTTTTTTTGAAATGGGAAAAATGAGTTTTTTTTAGGAATTTTGACTTATATAGCCCCATCAAAACGACGTCGTTTTGGGTTTAAGCCACTAATGCCAAAACGACATCGTTTTGGCTCTTAACCCATGGCCGACCCGCAACCCGACCCACTCCAACTTCAGGATCCGCGTGTTTTCATTGGAGGGGCTATTTGCTCATTTAGCCCCTCTCCTTTTTATTACTTTGCAATTAAATTATTTTTTATTTTTAATTTGGCACCAAAATTTGTCGCAATTTTCAATTTAATCCTAGCTGATGCTGTGCATTTTATAAAAGGGGTTATTGCACTTTAAGCCCTCTGTTGTTTCACGTGCATTTAAATAGGCCCTTTTCTTATTTTTATTTTTATTTTTAAATTTGCCCCAAAACTTCGTTTTTAATTCGAATTTAGTCTCTTTTTTAATTTAAGTTGATTTTTATATTATCTTTGCTACTTTAATTTTTAATATTAGTTCAAATAATATTATATATATGCTTTTAAATACACTCTTTTATTTTCTTTTATTATAAATATTATTATTTTATTTTCTTTACATTATTATTATATTGTATCGTTTTTTTATCATATCATTATTATTTTTCATGTACACATTATTTTCATGATTATTAATGTGTTTATTTTTACTACTATTATTGTATTTATTATTAGTATTAGTATTAGTATTATAATTACTGTTATCGTACTTATATGTGTATATATTTATATGTAAAGTTATCAATGGTTATTTTAATATTATCATCATCTTAATATTAATATGTACTTATTTTTAACATATATATATGTATATATTTATGAAGTATTATTAATAATTGTTTTGTAACATAATTATTATTATTTCTAATGCGTATGTATTATATATATTTTAATACTATATTATGTATATTATATATATTATATTTTTATGTATATATTTTTAATATCACATTATTCATATGTTTTTTTATACATTATCCCATGTAAATACTTTCAATACTACATTATGCATATAGTTTTCTCTCTATTATATATATACTTTTAATATTCAATACTATTATTATGAATATGTCTTTGGTATATGTATGTGTATATATATATATTTTTTAAATTCATATATTATTATCATTATTTTCTACGTTATATTATTATTATTATTATCATTGTCATTGCCATTTTTGTTGTTCCATGTTTTAATCATTTTTATTTATTCGTTAATTTGTTTATGTCTTCGATCATTTCATTTTCCTCATGCATTTGTTTATATTTACATATTACTAGTCTTGCTATTACTTCATCCTTTATAATTACTCATATTATCATTTTTGACACTGTCGCACCTGTTATGTTATTATTCACATTAATATTATAATTTGCTTTTATGCTTTACTATAAATCACGTTATTTTTCTTACTCAATATATTAAAACAATTCTTTCATAAAAGTAATATTCCGTATAAGGTAATTCGAGATAATCGTACCCTAACTTACTGGATTTCGATTCTTTTTATTTAACCTAAATAATGGAATATTCCTTTTAATCACAATGTGAGTTTAAAAAAATGTTTATTTTTGGAGATACGAGGTGTGGTGCCCTAACTTACCGGGTATGACATGTTGTTACCTCGAAATAAGATTTTTCGCAAATAAAGGCAATACTCGGTGTTTGATGATTCGAGAATCATACATTATCGTGCTGGGTTGTGATTTCTCGTTTGCTCAAAAACAATCGAATATTCCTTTAGGTTTTCACCCATGCTTATTAAAAACCTTTCAAAACAAAGGATGTTCGATGATTGGACATTTGAGAATCGTGCCCTATCGTGTTGGGTTGCGCTTTTTCATTTATTCTAAGCAATCGAAGATCCCTTTGAAGTTTCATCCACGTTTTCTAAAAACCCTTTAAAACGAAAGAAGTGTTTGATGTTTGGGCAGTTCGGGGAATAGTGCCCTATCGTGCTGGGTTGCAATCTCCCGTCTGACCGAAATAATCAAATATCTCTCCGAGATTTCACTCGTATTTTCCAAAGTGAGGCAATGATCAATGTTTGGGAATTCAAAGAATCGTGCCCTACTGTGCTGGGTTTCGATTTTTCGTTGGACTAAATAGTTGAGCACCCTTTCGTGATTTTCGAATTATAAATTTTCGGACATCGAAACAAGAAAATTTTTGACGATTAACTCGGGTTATTCAACTTTTATTAAAAAAAACCACATTTCAAAAACATTTTTAATTTTAGACATAAGGACAATATTTAATTGATTTGGTACCAATTTTGGGCGTAGTGAGGGTGCTAATCCTTCCTCATGTGTAATCGACTCCCGAGCCCGTTTTCTAAAATTTTTGTAGACCAAAATTGTTGTTTTAGTAAATCATAAATGTTTTATTAAAATAACCAAATTTTTAGGTGATTCAATCACACCAAAACAAAAGATCGGCGGCGACTCCATGTATTTGTTTTTCAAAAGTCGATTACCCATTTTTTAAAATTTTAAAATTTTTAAATCAAGGAATGGTTTCGACAGCTTGGCGACTCCACTGGGGACTTTGAGAGTCGAGCCATAAAAATCAATTATTTACTGTCTTTTTGTCGAAAATCGAAAATTCATTTTAAAAAAAAACATGTATCTTTCGATTGCATTTGATTGTGTGATTGTTTTAGTCTGGGTCTTGTAAAAAAGCACTGCATTTCATTGCATGACCACCGTGGTCACACTTTCTAAGTGGGAGTAAGAAACTACGCTTTCGTGAGGTTTTCACCTCCGCATGAGATAGTGGATTGCTTCCGGGGTACATCCGTACCTATGGTTCCGTGAGATTTTCATCTCCGCATGGTCATAGGGAAATGTATCCCCCCGAACCGAACTCGATCTATATGAGCCTATAATGGGTGATGATTGAGGAATCTGTTGGTTCGGGTACCTTATCTCTAGAACTAAACCACATATAGTAAACCTTAGGAACCATCCTTGGATGAAGCTGCGTCTAGCCTTAGTACTTACCCCTATATGCGTCATAATTATCGTTTATGTGCTTGCATTCTATCGCTATTATTTGACACTAACCGGTGTTTTGTTTGGTTTTGTCTTCTTTGCATAACATTGCATACTAAAGGAGGCGTTAATCCGTATTCAATTACTAAGTTAGAAAATTTGACATGGAGAATGAATTTTTTAGTAAAGTCGAGGATAATGCGGCTGTTCGTGCATGGTCGGAGAGGCTGCAATCGGAGAGAGGGGATAGCTTGGCAGAAGGGTATGCATCAGAGTTACAAGATTTCACTCGCGTCAATGTAGTACAGAACGAGCTGCAAGAGTTGAGAAACATTTGGGCTAGTTGGAATGAAGGAATCAAGCAATTGTTTTACCAAAATTATGGTGACGTATCCTACCTGCTAGACATTAGAGTGGATAAGAATTTGTTTCGAGCCTTGGTGCAGTTTTGGAATTCTGCGTACAAGTGTTTCACTTTTGGAGAAATGGATTTGGTACCTACCATGGAGGAATACACTACTTTGCTCAAGTGTCCCAAAATTCAGGTCCGGAAGACTTATGCTCGGGTTTTTAGTAGTCAGACTTTCGTGAAGAAACTGATGAGCATTTTTGGGATGAGCGAGCCTTGGGTCATTACTCGGATTCAGCAAAAAGGAGATAGCAAATGTATCCCTTGGGAGAATTTGCGAGATTTGATCTTGACACATCCAGATGAAAGAAAGAGGGTTGATATATTTGCCTTAAGCATCTACGGATTAGTGATCTTTCCTAAGGCTTTGAGGCACGTGGACGAGGCGGTCATTGACTTGTTTGATCGCCTTGAAAAGGGAATCACACCGGTACCGATAATATTGGCAGAAACGTTCAGATCTTTGAGCTCATGTAGGAAGACAGGCAAGGGGCGACTCATTGGATGTGCACAATTATTGATGGCATGGTTCCACGGGCACTTTTGGAAGGTAGACAAAGTTTCCTATCGAGTCTTCTCCGAGGGTTATTTCCCATTGAAAGAAGAAGTAGCTATACAGAGGAGAGAGGATATCTCAGAGGAGAAGTGGATGGACATTCTTCAGAACCTCAAGGAGGGGGATATCGAGTGGAGAACTTATTGGATGGTTTCTGACGAGATCATGTACCGATGTGGTAACTTCGATTGGGTGCCATTGTTAGGAATTTGGGGAGCTACCGGGTATACTCCACTGTTAGCCTTGAGGCAATATAAGTCGAGGCAATTTGTACCCACGACCTATGGGCTTGCTCAGAGTGAATTCTCATTTAAAGGTGCTCATTATAAGAAGAGAGTTCGGGAGTTATCCGATGCTTGGAAGCAAACTTGTTAGATGAAGAGGTTAGTCGTCGGTTCCATAGTAACGCCCGAGTATAGCGAGTGGTTTAGGAAGAGGATTAATGATAATATTCCTAGGCCAAGCTTGGAGAATGCTCAACCTATCGGGGAACAATTACAAATCGCCCCATCAGAATTGGAAATTATAAGGCAAGATTTCGAGAAGAAGAGTTCGAAGCTCAGGAAAAAGATCGAACAGTTAGAAAAAGAGAAGATGCATCTAAGGTTAGACGCTGATGTTCAGAGGTCAGAGGCTGAGAAATGGAGAAAAGGAAAAACTAAGGCCGAAGAAGACCTAAACAGCTTGAAGACAGACTACAAGAAGCTGCGCCTATTTATGAGGACTGCGGGTTTAGGTAAGACTTCCGAACAATGGTGTCACGAAATTCGAGAAGAAAAAGCCAATACCGATCTGTGGGAAAGTAAATTTCGAGAAGCTCAGGCAGGAAACGAAGATTTGGAGAAGAGTCTATCGAAAAGCAGAAACGAGCGAGGTGAACTAAGGGCTAGAGTGGCAGAACTCGAGAAGTCTCTGCATCAGTACCGAAATCGCAACACCGCAATAGAGCTGAGGGCAAGCTTGAGCCAGATAGAAGAGATGAAAGGAAGAATAGGAGAGTTAGAGGCATCACTACAGAACTGTGAGATGCGGATCCAGTTTTTCGAGGCAAACGAGGATCGTTGGAAAGAGCAGCTTTACTATGCGCAAGACCAAGTCAGAAACAGAGATTACCTTATGGGGGAAGCCATAACCCAAATTTGGGAGGTAGCAAACTACTTACAAACTTTAGCGGTTCAAGCAGACATACTAAGCGTGAAGTATGAGTTGGAGTCGGATCGCGGACAAGAGCTGGCCTCGTTGCTTAGAAAAATTAGGACTTTAAGTGTTAGAGCGAAATTTTATTTGTAATTCGACTTTATGTAAAAGATTTTATTTTCGAGTGAAATTTTCTAAGGGCAATTGAATCAAAATTGATGCCTCCTTTACATTCATGCATTTGCATTACATCATATCATTATGCATTAAAGGCCATAAGAGTTTTCTAATTAATTAATTAAAAATTATTTCAGTAACCTGGAAACTAACGAAAACCAACCAACTACGCACTCCTACGGTACTAGAAAAAAATCACTGGATAAGAGACTCGAGAAATTGGAGCAAATGCAAAAGGACATGCAAGAACAAATGCAGTCATAGATGGAAGAGCAGCTAGCTAAGATTCAACGAGAGATGAAGGAGCAAATGATGGAGTCCCAGAGAGAAATGATGTCCTAGTTATCCAAATTGCTGTTGGGAGGAATAGATAAGGGAAAGGACCCCATGGACCAAGTTGAGGAAACGAATGAAGATCTCCAATACCCCCCTGGCTTTACTCCGACGCATGTATCGATGAAGCCCAAGATTAACCTACAAAAACCATCAGTCACAATCATACCCCAGCAAGTTCAAGCTGGAGCTTCAATTCCGATGAACTTTCAAGCCGGCTCAGGCTCTAACTTTGTCAACAACCCGAACTATCCGCCCGTTCCCGACTTGGATGAAACTGTTGAAGAGGAAAAGGTGAGGATGGATTCGCAAAAACAATTGGAAGAACGTTGTAGATGGCTCGAGGAAAAATTCAAAGCCATGGAGAGTGCGGATCATCATCAAGGGATTGATGCCAAGGATTTGAGTCTGGTCCCAGATTTAGTCCTCCCCCCTAAATTCAAAATGCCTGAATTCGAGAAATACAATGGAACAAGTTGCCCTGAAGCCCACATCACCATGTTCTGCAGGCGAATGACGGGATATGTTAACAATGACTAGCTACTAATCCACTGCTTTCAAGATAGTCTGGTTGGAGCGGCGTCTAAGTGGTATAATTAACTGAGTCGAGCCAAGATTAACTCATGGAAGGACCTGGCTCAGGCCTTTATGAAGCAATACAATCATGTGACGGACATGACCCCTGACAGAATCACTCTCCAGAATATGGAAAAAAAGTCAAATGAAAGCTTCAGACAGTATGCACAAAGGTGGAGAGAGGTGGCCATACAAGTTCAGCCGCCACTTCTAGAAAAGGAGACGACAATGCTCTTTATCAACACCTTGAAAGCCCCTTTTATCACCCATATGCTAGGAAGCACCACAAAAAGCTTTTCCGACATAGTAATAACGGGGGAAATGATCGAGAATGCTGTAAGGAGCGACAAAATAGAATCGGGAGAGAGTGCCAGAAAGTCAGCCCCAAGGAAAAGTGACAATGAAGTGAACAACACGAGCACATTCAACAAGGGGCAGTCCAAGTCAATTACCGTGAATCAACCCAAAATGGTGACTACCAATTAACAAAGCTCTGTAAGACAAGAATCCAATTCGAGAAAGAACACAAAAAGGCCACAATTCACCCCTATACTCATGATATATAGGGAGTTGTACCAGAACCTGTTCAACGCTCATGTAGTATCCCCTTTTTACCTAGAGCCACTGCAGCCCCCGTATCCCAAATGGTATGACACAAACGCCCAATGTGAATACCACGCGAGAATTACTGGGCACTCAATCGAGAATTGCACTGCGTTCAAGAAAGTAGTTGAAAGACTCATTAAGGTGGGGATTGTGAGATTTGATGACCCAGCCACGCCCAATGTAGCAGGAAACCCACTCCCCAATCATACCGACCAAGGAGTGAATGGGATAAGTGAAGGCTTGAACAGGAAGACCAAATATGAGGTGGCAGAAGTCAGGACCCCGTTGAGGCGGGTATGGAAGGAGATGGCCAAGAGAGGATTGATTGTGTTGGACTCGATGGAAGAATCCAAAGAAGAGAGAAACTACTGTGAGTTTCATGACAAGGTGGGGCATGAAATCCAAGATTGCGTGGAGTTTAGAGCCCTAGTACAAAACATGATGAACAATAAAGAAATTGAATTCTATGAAGAGACTGAAAACCCCGTAGAGGGAGATATATGTGCATCGGAGGGAGAATCGACGGCACAAAATCGAATGCTTAACTATCCCGTGGTGATCATTTCGAGACCCAAAAATAATGAAGCCGGAGTACAAATGCCACCGAGGGTCATAATCCAAAGACCTGCAGTTTTCCCTTACAAAGACAGTAAAAAGGTCCCATGGAATTATGATTGCAGTGTGATGATGTCGGGAAAGGAGAGCCCGTTTGACACTTCAAGAGGGGACCAAGGCAAGGGTTTCTATACACGTAGTGGGAGGCGTTACGATACGGCGAATGAGGAGGTGCAGCCCACAAAAGGAAAAGCCCAGGTGGTTGAGGAAATAAAGGGAAAAGCAACCAAACCTATTAATAAGCCAGTTAACGAAGAGGAGGCCAAGGAGTTTTTAAAATTCCTAAAGCATAGCTAATACAGCATGGTGGAACAGCTACATAAACAACCAGCCCATATTTCAGTGTTGGCCTTACTTCTAATCTAGGAAGTTCATCGTAGCGTGCTAATGAGGGTTTTAAACGAGACATTCGTTGCCAATGACATCTCCGTTAACAAGCTGGACCGTTTGGTGAACAACATAAGTGCCGACAATTATATCTTCTTTAATGATGACGAGATACCACCCGGGGGCATGGGGTCGATTAAAGCTTTGCATATCACCACGCGCTATAAAGGGTACACACTGCCAGGCGTACTGATTGACAATGGGTCGGCTTTGAACGTCCTGCCTTTGACCACGCTGAATAGATTACCTATAGACAGCTCTCACATGAAGAAGTGCCAGAACATCGTAAAAGCATTTGATGGCACGGAGAGAAAGGTGATGGGCAGAATCGAGGTACCTCTTTAGATTGGGCCAAACACATATGAGGTGGATTTCCTCGTAATGGACATCAAGCCCTCATACAATTGCTTGTTGAGAAGGCCCTGGATACATTCGGCTGGGGCAGTGCCTTCCTCCTTGCATCAGAAATTGAAGCTAGTATCGGAAGGGAGATTGATAACGATTAAGGCTGAGGAGGATATTATTGCAACTGTGAACAATAATGCACCCTATTTGTAGACAGATGACGAAGCAATCGAATGCTCATTTCGATCTTTTGAATTTGTTAATGCGATGTTCATCGCCGAGGGAAGCAAAATTCTGGTGCCAAAATTGTCCAAAACCACGAGAATGAGCCTCCAGCTAATGATCGGAAGAGGGGCCCTACCCGGAAGGGGACTTGGGAAACATCTGTAAGGAAGGGTTAAAACGTTAATACCGAAAGACAAGGGAGACCACTTCGGTTTAGGATTTAAGCCGGATGTAAAATAAAAGAGAAGGGAGCTGGAAAAGAAGTAAGAAAGAAGAAGTGCTCGATTAACGGGGAAGAAAATCAAGTGGGAACCAATGACATTCCCCCATATATCGAAAACATTTGTGTCCGGGGGAATTATTCATCCCGAGAGAAATACACCAATGACGGGAGCTATAAAAGAAAGGCTGGAAAGCTTGGACATCAACGTCATATGCGAAGAGGAGACCGGAAGAGAGAATTTGTCGGGCATTTGCCTCTGCAAGTCTGGAAGTGTTCTGGACAACTGGACTGCGGAAGAGATTCCTGTAGCTTTTAGAACGGATTCAGAGTAATGTCCAAAACACACTTATTGCTCTAGGCCTAGGAGTAATAAGAATCTTTTATGAAATAGGCCGATGTTTAAAAACGACATTTCAATAAAATGCACGGTTATTATCATTTTTGAGCAAATGTTATCTCGTCCTTTCAATTCCATTCATAACTATACAAATGATTACTTTCGAATTCTTTTATTCTTGAAACATTCTTCTAAATATTCTTTCATTCGTCTTTCATAATCATATCACGTAAATAAATGTTTCGAATTCTTTTGATTCTTTGTATCTGCCTTCGTCCTCATAACAGGTCCCTAGATATTAATGATACGAGTGACACTGCTAGCGACTCAGAATTTCTTTTCGAGCAAGATGTGTGTATGGATGATTCTCAGGATTTTGAAGATGACCAAGGCTGTAACCTATCTCATGATTTGTTGAAGATGGTAGAACAAGACGAGAAACAAATCCTACCTCATAAAGAATCAGTCGAAATTGTGAGTTTAGGAGAAGGACAAGAGGTGAAGATCGGAACATGTATCACCGTGGAGATAAAGCGAGACCTCATTGAATTACTTCAATAATTCAAAGATGTCTTCGCATGGTCATACCAAGATATGCCCGGGTTAGACATTGACATCGTGGTGCACCGACTCCCCATAAAAGAAGAGTGTAAGCCTGTTCAGCAAAAACTCCGAAGAACGAGGCCAGACGTCTTGCTAAAAATAAAGGAAGAAGTTCAAAAGCAGTTTGATGCTGGATTCTTGAAGGTGGTAAAATACTCAGATTGGGTAGCCAACATCGTCCCTGTCCCTAAGAAAGATGGAAAAGTGCGAATGTGTATGGACTACAGAGATTTGAATAAAGCCAGCCCAAAAGACAATTTCCCACTACCTCATATCGACACCCTAGTGGACAACACGGCGGGACACTCACTGCTTTCATTCATGGACGGTTTTTCGGGATATAACCAGATTAAGATGCATCCTAAAGATATGGAGAAAACCATATTTGTAACTATGTGGGGCACGTTCTGCTACAAGGTGATGCCGTTTGGACTGAAGAATGCTGGGGCAACTTATCAAAGAGCCATGGTAACCCTTTTTCACGACATGATGCATAAAGAAATCGAGGTCTATGTTGATGACATGATAGCTAAGTCTCGAACAGAGAAGGAGCACATACAAGTCCTGGGGAAATTGTTCTTGAGGTTGAGGAAGTTTCAGCTAAAACTCAACCCCGCCAAATGTACTTTTGGAGCGAAGTCTGGAAAGTTGCTCGGATTCGTGGTTAGTGAGAAAGGGATCGAGATTGATCCAGACAAAGTTAAAGCCATACAAGAGCTATCCCCGCCATGCACTCAGAAAGAAGTTCAAGGCTTTCTAGGAAGATTAAATTACATTGCTCGGTTCATTTCACAACTGACCGAGAAATGTGACCCTGTCTTTCGCCTCCTCAAGAAACATAACCCAGGTGAATGGAATGAAGAATGCCAAAGGGCTTTCGATAAGGTCAAACAGCATTTATCCAATGCCCCGGTGCTGATGCCACCTAACCCCGATAAGCTGTTGATACTATATTTGGCAATATTCGAGAACTCTATGGGATGCGTATTGGGTCAGCATGACGAGTCGGGGAGGAAAGAAAAAGCTATTTACTATCTCAGTAAAAAGTTCACAGAATGTGATGTAAGGTACCCGCCGATAGAAAAGTTGTGTTGTGCCCTAATTTGGACAACCCGAAGACTGAGGCAGTATATGTTATATCACACCACTTGGCTTATCTCAAAATTGGACCCATTAAAGTACATGATGGAGTCAACAGCTTTGAATGGAAGGATGGCCCGATGGCAGATTCTACTTTCTGAATTCGACATAGTCTATGTAAACCAGAAAACAGTAAAAGAAAGTGCAATAGCAGATTTTCTGGCCAGTAGAGCCTTGGAAGACTACGAGCCTTTGAAATTTGACTATGAAGACCTAATGTGTGTTGCTACCATTGAAGAAGGTGCCCTGGAAGAACTTCCTTGGAAATTGAACTTCGATGGGGCGTCAAATACTGTGAGCAATGGAATCGGGGCCGTCTTGGTATCCCCAAATGGAGATCATTATCCATTCACTAGTAAATTGGATTTTGATTGTACGAATAACATGACGGAATACGAGGCGTGTATCATGGGAGTCCGTGTAGCTATAGAATGCAATATTAAAATGCTAGAGGTGTATGGAGATTCTGCGCTAGTGATTTATCAACTCAAGAGAGAATGAGAGACCAGAGACCCCAAGTTAATCGATTATCGGAAGCTGGTCTTGGAATTGGTTAAAGAGTTTGATGACATCACCTTCCACTACCTTCCACGAGATGAAAATTAGATGGCTGATGCTTTGGCTACCTTAGCCTCCATGATCAAGGTGAACAAACAAGAAGATGTCAACCCATCCGGATGAGCATTTATGAAACTCCGGCCCACTGTTATAATATTGAAGAAGATGAAGAGAGAGATGATTACCCTTGGTATCACGATATATTGCAATACATGAAGAATCGTGAATACCCGGACCAGAAAAGCGAGAATGACAAAAGAACACTAAGAAGATTGGCCATCGACTATGTCTTAGATGGAGATATCCTATACAAAAGAAGAAAAGATCAAGTGCTACTAAGATGTGTAGATGCTGTAGAGGCTAAGAAAATCTTAGAAGAAGTCCATGAAGGCGTCTGTGGGACACATGCTAATGGCTTTACAATGGCCAGGCAAATTATGAGATTCGGGTACTATTGGTCCACCATGGAAGGAGACTGTGTCAATTACGCTAAGAGATGTCATAAGTGTCAAATCTACGGAGTCAAAATTCATGTGCCTCCTTCACCGCTTCATGTCATGGTTTCTCCATGGCCATTCTCTATGTGGGGCATGGATGTGATTGGACCAATATCGTCGAAAGCTTCCAATGGGCATCGGTTCATCTTCGCGGTTATCGACTACTTCACCAAATGGGTAGAAGCCGCTTCGTATGCTAGTGTGACAAAGTCGGAAGTGAGCAAGTTTCTGAAAAAGGAGATTATATGTCGATATAGAATGCCAGAAAGGATTATATCTGACAATGCATTAAACTTGAACAATAGTACGATAGCGGAAGTCTGCAGTCAATTCAAGATCAGACATCACAACTCGTCACCATATCGCCCAAAGATGAATGGGGTAGTGGAAGCGGCCAATAAAAACATTAAGAAAATTATGGGGAAGATGACCGAAACCTACAGAGACTGGCATGAGAAGTTACCATTTGCCTTCTTTGCTTATCGAACGTTAGTCAGAACTTCAACTGGGGCAACCCCTTTCTCTTTGGTCTACGGAATGGAAGCGGTGTTGCCAATCGAAGTCGAGATCCCGTCTCTTCGAGTGTTGTCAGAGTTAAAGTTAGAAGAAGCTGAATGGATCCAGTCTCGATATGATTAATTGAACCTAATTGAGGAAAAGAGGTTAAGAGCTATCCGTCATGGTCAGATGTACCAAAAGCGAATGATGCGGGCTTATGACAAAAAGGTTCGCCCTAGAGAATTCCACGAGGGAGACTTGGTTTTGAAAAAGATCCTTCCCATACAGAAGGACTTTCGAGGGAAATGGATGCCTAATTGGGAAGGGCCTTACGTGGTGAAGAAAGCTTTCTCTGGAGGAGCATTGATTCTAGCCGAGATGGACGGTAGAAACTTGTCCAATCCTGTAAACTCGGATTTGGTCAAGAAGTATTTCATCTGAAGAAAGGGCGGCCAGAGTGAAAACCTGCAAAGGGCGCTCTGAAGTCGCAAAAAAAAAAAGGCAAAGGTGAAAACCCGCAAAGGGCACTTTGGAACCAAAAGGGCTTTTGAGTTGAAAACCCGAAAACAGACAGCTCAAATTTTGAATATGGGGCATATGACAGTCTTGTCCTCCCAAAATTAGCAAGACAGAAGAATGTTACACCTTGGAGAATCAACAAAAGACGCGGGGTCTCCTGAACACACATTTGGTTCGAATGAGCCTTTGAGAAACTAGAATAGTGAAGCTCGTGCTGCGATATTTGGGGCACCTTTTCCTCATTTTATTTTGAGCCTTACCAGATTTGTTGTCCTGTTTAATGTATTCACTTTAAGTTTTGCTCAATAAAATTCCATCTTGTCCATTATGATAATCTCTTTCGAGCATTTTTTTGTTGAAATCACGATTTTTGGACTTATAACATTCACATAAAAGAGGTTACGCATATTACTCTGGAAAGTTTCTAAACAGTACAAGGACCTGAAGCAGGGCCACTAGGCAGAATTAACCAGACTCAAAAGCGGGAAACATTGGAGAAAGAATAGTCCAAGTTGTGACTATTTCTTTGAATCTTCTATCAAAGATAACGACAAAGCAGGAAGACACGATAGTGCATCGATGATAGAACCCGGATGAACTATTAGCAACGATACCTTAAACATTTAAAAAGAAACCACTCTCATGATATTTATACATTCGTAATCATTCATTTAGTTAAGAGCATTTGGCTCATTCGAGTCATGGCATCCTAATCATTAGGCATGAACTCATATGCATTATACAGGTTAAGTCCTTTAAGGGAAAATGAAGATCAATGTGCCTTTATCCCCTAAATAGCAGGGTAACATGCTAAAGCATAGTAGATCTACCCTTCCTTGAAAAAGATAACAGATTTGGCATCTCTGTAGCGGCGGAGAGTAGATCGAAGATAACAGATTTGGCGTCTCTATAGCGGCGGAGAGCAGATCGAAGATAACAGATTTGGCGTCTCTGTAGCGGCGGAGAGCAGATCGAAGATAGCAGATTTGGCGTCTCTGTAGCGGCAGAGAGTAGATCGAAGATAACAGATTTGGCGTCTTTGTAGTGGCAGAGAGCAGATCGAAGATAACAGATTTGGCGTCTCTGTAGCGACGGAGAGCAGATCGAAGATAACAGATTTGGCGTCTCTGTAGCGGCGGAGAGCAGATCGAAGATGATTTGGCATATCTGTAGCGGCGGAGAACAGATCGGAGATAACAGATTTGGCGTCTCTGTAGCGGTGGAGAGCAGATCGAAGATAATTTAGCATCTCTGTAGCGGCAGAGAACAGATCGAAGATAACAGATTTGGCGTCTCTGTAGCGGCGGAGAGCAGATCGAAGATAACAAATTTGGCGTATCTGTAGCGGCAGAGAGCATATCGAAAATGACAGATCGGTGTTCCTGAGTTTTCAAGAAGTAAGTTGAAGATAGCAAATTTGACACTCCTGAAGACATCAGAATACCTTTAGGGAAGATGAGGAGCAAGATCCTGAGATTTAACCAGACCGGGCAAATTTGGTCCTTTTTATAGTCTTTGTTCCATTCTCGTTACACGACAATGGGCAAAGAGGGGCAGCTGTAAGGCCCAAAATTTGCCCGGGGCCCAATAAACCAAATAAATAAATACAATACCCAATTACAGCCCAAATATTAAAACCCTAAAAGCCCAATTAGCCCACAACCTTAACTAATTTTCAGTAAAAAAAAAGAAAAAAAACCTAGCCACCTCCACTTGCTACACTTACACCTGCAAAAGTCAAAAGAAGAAAAAAACAAAAAAAGGGGCAGAAAAGAAGCAAGAAAACAAGGAAATAGGTAGCAAATCCATGGTATTTCGGCTACAAAGCCTGAAATCCCGGATTTTTTTTGAGTACAAAAACAAGAATATTGTAAAAAGGAAGGGGGTTTTTTTTATAAAAAAAAAAGAGATTGAAAAAAAGTGTAATCTCTCTGAAGATTTTCTTAAAAAAAAACAGCAAGCAATACAAAAAAAAAGATAATAACAAAGCCATCAAAAAAAAAAGAAGTGCAAACGGGCTTAAGTTTTTTTCTTTTCTTTTTTATTTTTTTATTCGAATCCATTTCTTCTCATTCATGTATTAAAATATATCAAGGTATATATATAAGAAATATAAGAAAAAAAACCTTTTTGAAATTTCCGGCCACCGTGCGCGGTGGCCGGCGACGGTGGCCGGCAGCGGCGGATGGCGGCGAACAGAGTCGGAGTTTGGTCGGAGGGAGAAGGCCTTGAGAGAGTTTGAGAGAAAGGGGTTAGTTTTTTTTTTTGAAATGGGAAAAATGAGTTTTTTTTTAGGAATTTTGACTTATATAGCCCCATCAAAACGACGTCGTTTTGGGTTTAAGCCACTAATGCCAAAACGAAGTTGTTTTGGCTCTTAACCCATGGCCGACCCGCGACCCGACCCGCTCCCACTTCAGGATCTGCGTGTTTTCATTGGAGGGGCTATTTGCGCGTTTAGCCCCTCCGCTTTTTATTACTTTGCAATTAAATTATTTTTTATTTTTAATTTGGCACCAAAATTTGTCGCAATTTTCAATTTAATCCTAGCTGATGCTGTGCATTTTATAAAGGGGGTTATTGCACTTTAAGCCCTCTGTTGTTTCACGCGCATTTAAAAACTTCGTTTTTAATTCGAATTTAGTCTCTTTTTTAATTTAAGTTGATTTTTATATTATCTTTGCTACTTTAATTTTTAATATTAGTTCAAATAATATTATATATATGCTTTTAAATACATTCTTTTATTTTCTTTTATTATAAATATTATTATTTTATTTTCTTTACATTATTATTATATTGTATCGTTTTTTTTATCATATCATTATTATTTTTCATGTACACATTATTTTCATGATTATTAATGTGTTTATTTTTACTACTATTATTGTATTTATTATTAGTATTAGTATTATAATTACTGTTATCATACTTATATGTGTATATATTTATATGTAAAGTTATCAATGGTTATTTTAATATTATCATCATCTTAATATTAATATGTACTTATTTTTAACATATATATATATGTATATATTTATGAAGTATTATTAATAATTGTTTTGTAACATTATTATTATTATTTCTAATGTGTATGTATTATATATATTTTTAATACTATATTAAGTATATTATATATATATATTATATTTTTATGTATATTTTTTTAATATCACATTATTCATATGTTTTTTTATACATTATCCCATGTAAATACTTTCAATACTACATTATGCATATATTTTTCTCTCTATTATATATACTTTTAATATTCAATACTATTATTATGAATATGTCTTTGGTATATGTATGTGTATATATATATATATATTTAAATTCATATATTATTATCATTATTTTCTACGTTATATTATTATTATTATTATTATTATTATTATTATTATCATTGTCATTGCCATTTTTGTTGTTCCATGTTTTAATCATTTTTATTTATTCGTTAATTTGCTTATGTCTTCGATCATTTTATTTTCCTCATGCATTTGTTTATATTTACATATTACTAGTCTTGCTATTACTTCATCCTTTATAATTACTCATATTATCGTTTTTGACACTGTCGCACCTGTTATGTTATTATTCACATTAATATTATAATTTGCTTTTATGCTTTACTATAAATCACGTTATTTTTCTTACTCAATATATTAAAACAATTCTTTCATAAAAGTAATATTCCGTATTAGGTAATTCGAGATAATCGTACCCTAACTTACTGGATTTCGATTCTTTTTATTTAACCTAAATAATGGAATATTCCTTTTAATCACAATGTGAGTTTAAAAAAAATGTTTATTTTTGGAGATACGAGGTGTGGTGCCCTAACTTACCGGGTATGACATGTTGTTACCTCGAAATAAGATTTTTCGCAAATAAAGGCAATACTCGGTGTTTGATGATTCGAGAATCATACATTATCGTGCTGGGCTGTGATTTCTCGTTTGCTCAAAAACAATCGAATATTCCTTTAGGTTTTCACCCATGCTTATTAAAAACCTTTCAAAACAAAGGATGTTCGATGATTGGATATTTGAGAATCGTGCCCTATCGTGTTGGGTTGCGTTTTTTCATTTATTCTAAGCAATCGAAGATCCTTTTGAAGTTTCATCCACGTTTTCTAAAAAAACTTTAAAACGAAAGAAGTGTTTGATGTTTGGGCAGTTCGGGGAATAGTGCCCTATCGTGCTGGGTTGCAATCTCCCGTCTGACCGAAATAATCAAATATCTCTCCAGGATTTCACTCGTATTTTCCAAAGTGAGGCAATGATCAATGTTTGGGAATTCAAAGAATCGTGCCCTACTGTGCTGGGTTTCGATTTTTCATTGGACTAAATAGTTGAGCACCCTTTCGTGATTTTTGAATTATAAATTTCCGGACATCGAAACAAGAAAATTTTTGACGATTAACTCGGGTTATTCAACTTTTATTAAAAAAAGCCACATTTCAAAAACATTTTTAATTTTAGACATAAGGACAATATTTAATCGATTTGGTACCAATTTTGGGCGTAGTGAGGGTGCTAATCCTTCCTCATGCGTAACCGACTCCCGAGCCCGTTTTCTAAAATTTTTGTAGACCAAAATTGTTGTTTTAGTAAATCATAAATGTTTTATTAAAATAACCAAATTTTTAGGTGATCTGATCACACAAAAACAAAAGATCGGTGGTGACTCCATGTATTTATTTTTCAAAAGTCGATTACCCCTTTTGTAAAATTTTAAAAATTTTAAATTAAGGAATGGTTTCGACAATCAATTCATATAATCTTACGCAGATAAAACCAGTCCGAACTCCTGTGGTATCCCAAGGCAAATTGACGTCCCAAACAGAACCAACTAAACCCAAGGCAGAATGCAAGCACAAAGACTTTATACGAACCGGATCAGTTTTGGAACATGCTCTTTGAAAGAGTTGTGGACAAGACGCTGGGCAGGAAAAGTAGAAAGACGAACCAACAACCAAAATAGGATTTGGACTCTCAAAATCGATTGTTATACCATCTCCATCTCTTAAAGGGCTAGCTTGAAACGAGAAAGTGAGGAAGAAAATGAGAACCTTGAAACTGTTCACAAGGTAGAGTTAAAGATACAGTCACTATACGTCATTAAACAAGTACCTGGACACGTAGAGTTTTTGAAGGAATTGTGCACTATCCGAAGTCCGAACATGCTAGTTTTGACGTATTTATATACTTTATTTAGATAAACTTTTAGACACAATACCATTTATTTTGATTTTTATTATCTAATTTCTATACAAGTGCGGTGCAGTGAAAATAAGTTACATGGAAAATTTGAGTATGAGAGTAATTATTTGATTGTACAAAACTTTTTAGATTTTAGAATTATTTTATTTTAATATTTATTTTAATTATTTTATTTAAATATTATTTGTAAAACTATTTACTAGGAATTTAATTAAAATTAAAATTTATCACTTATATTTTATTTAGATAAATATTTAATTTTATCTTTAAGAAATTGCGTAGGAGTAGAATACTGGTATTAATTTTTAGCTTAAAAACCGAAAATTAGAAAAACATGGACGTCTCTTTTGCTGGGTAAATTACCAAAGTCTTTTTTTCCTTTCTTTTTCATTGGCCTTGCGCTTACATTCTGTTTCTTCTTCATTTTTTTTAGCTTTATTTATTATTAATTTATTTGTTTAATCAACCATTATAAGCAACTAAATTACATTCTAGTTAAAGGTGGATGAAATTTCTGTATTTGAGTTGTAAGATCCGAAATCGTATTTAACCTTTTTTTTATTTTAGTATTTGTATTTCTTTCGATTCAAGAGATAGATAAGATTGTCTCATGGTATTATTTTTAACGTCGTTCCAAGAAGGATCCCTTGTACGGTGTTAGGAACGATACTTAGTTGGTACAATTAATTTGGAGTCGAGTTATTTTACTGAAGAACAAGTTGGTGTGACTCGATTGGGAATGCAGCTGGGTGACGTCATTGGATTAAGTGATCTAATTTAAATGGTTCACACAGTTGATATCGTTAATTGGAATCAAGTTCTAGTTAGCAAAGCTACCAATGAATTAAATCGTGGAAGCATCTTTTGAATTTATTTGTTTAGTAAGGTTAATGTCAGGCAGTTCCCATAAATTTATGATTAAAGAAGAATTGATAGTTTATGCATTCTCGATCGCTATAACTGACTTACCAGTGAGTGAGAAGACTCCATAGCCCGTGAATAATTTTAAGACCGAGACTGATGTATCCAAAGGCTAGAACATTCATCAATTAGGTTTATTTGATTTAATTTTGAAACAAATTTTTATGTACTATTTCACAGTTCTTTTACTTTTATTTATGTAATTTTGTATTACTTTAATCTTCTTTATTGATTTGACATAGGAATGCAAGAGTTGTGGGTATAAAATCATCCATGAAGTATTCTGGTTGTGAGAAATTTAAATACTGTTAAATTAATTTTTGTGGGATCGACCTTACTCTATATATTATAAATTTTATATTTTAATTTTAGTTGTAAGATTTATTTTTGATGGATTTTACCTCATTTAATAAGAAATGAAAAATTTATGGAAAGTATTTATAAGAAATTAAGATTTTAGGAATTTTTTAAGATAAGAATTCCTGATGGTTTAATAAAAACAAATTTGAGTTATACATTAATTAATAAAACAAAATTTTCTATGAAAATTAGCTTAAATTTGGAAAATGTTTGCGTCTTTTTTAATATTTTATTTTATATAAAATCAATTAAGAGTAACTATCATCCCGATCCGAGATATAATAAACGTTACACATTGGTGAGATAAAATCTTACGAAAACATCAGGCTAACAATAAGTAATAGAAGTCGATTAAACCAAAACATTTGACATAAATTGCATTCATAATTTCATAACATTTAAATAAAATGCTTTCTAAATAATTTTCAAAATATTAAAAAAAAAATCTTAAAACTAAAAAGGGCTAATGGACTACAAGATTATTGGTCATTTAAAATAATATCTGTAAGGCCCAAATTTTGCCCGGGGCCCAATAAAACCAAACCTAATTTCAACCTTAGCCCGAGCCCAAATAAAAAAATCCAAAAAAATAATAATAAAACAGTCTAATTAATAATACATGGCCCAAATTAAAACCCCCATCAGCCCACAACCTAAACTAACCCTACCAGCCCACTATCTCAAAAATTTTCAGCAGACTACAAACTCAACCCCCACGTCAGCACTCTAGACAGGATCCCCGTATACCCCGCTCCTTGTTTTCGCCCATGTTTCACGCCCCTCGTTCTCCACAACTTCAACACCTGCAATTGGAGCAAAGAAATAGGTAGAAAATGTATGGTTTTTGGCTATAAAGCCTTCAATTTTTCATAGTAAAATGGGGGGATCTAAAAATTGTATCACTCGCGTATTTTTCAAGGAATCAAACAAAAAACACACAGAAGGTTGATCTCCGATTTTGTTCTCTTTATTTTCGTTTTTCGTTTTCTTGCTTATTTAATATTTCTTTTATTTTTTTATACAAATATATTAAACAAAGATACAAAAAAGAAAAAAAATAAAAGGAAAGAGGAAGGATTCTCACCAGATTCGGCCCCGTCGCCGCGTTATCGGAGCCTTCCCCTCCGTTCGGCGTGGTTGAGTCTAAAAAAGAAGGTTGAACCATTGTCTTTTCGTTTTTGGAACTAGCCTCCAACAAGTAAAAAAGAGGAGAGCTAAAGGAGCCCATTTTGGTGTATCGCCGGCCACCGAGTGTAGTGGTGGCGCGACGATTGAAGGGCGGCAATGATGGGTTTCTTTGAAACCCTAGCAGAAAATAAAAGAGAAGGGAAAGGGAGAGAGAGCAGAGAATCTCTTTGTTCTTTTTGTTTAAAGTTGGGGGAAGGCTGGTAATGGAATAATAAAATAAAAAATAAAAAAGGGGAAAGTTGGTAATGGAATAAAAAAAAGGAAAGTTTTTTTTTTGGTTTAAATGATGATGATGAAACGGCGTGTTTGGTGGAGTGGGGTGTGCATTATCTCTAAATGGGAGATTTGCTAGATTAGTCCTTCTCCTTTGCAACTCTATTCGACCAGGCCCCATTTTCTGTTTTCTTTTTTTTTAATTTAGCTCTTAGATTTCGTTAGGTTACATCTGGGTCCTTCGAAACACTGCGCATAAAAGGCTAGGAATATTTTCCAGCTAGTCCCTCGTTGTTTCAGCGTGATTCATTTCGATCCTTGATGGCCTTCTTTTCATCATTTACAATATGAGTCCCTCTTCCCTTACATGTATCTCATTTTAGCTCAAATTCTAACTTTTTAATTTATCCCTTAAAGTTCATTTCTTTTTTATTTTCGGTTCCTTGACCATTTAATCTTGTTTATTTTTCATTTTTTTATTATTTTCAATATTCTGGTTTTATTTTTATTTTCTTTAATATTTTATTTACTTGCTCTTTTTAAATTCAACCCCTTATATTTTATTTTATTTTTATATTTATTAATTTACCTATATTTTACGCCTTAGGCTTCATTTTTTTTATGTTAATTCAAATTCTTTTAGTTTCCATTTTTGTTTTTTTCTTTATTTTTATTTCACCATTGTTTTGTACTATTCTTTTGCCTTTATTTTTACATTCATGGCTTATTACAACTGCTCATTGTATTATTACTATTAATATCCTTATCACGTTGTCCTTCTTACACTATCAATATTATTTGTTATTTTTGTCTTATTTGTTCTATTTATTTTATTTTCTGTTTATAATTTCAAACTAAATTGTTTTATTTATTATCTTGTTCATCTACTTATTTCTTTATTCCTTTAACTTTTTATACTAAAAAGTTCATTTATTTATGTTTTTTAGATGCTCTTCGATTTTACTATTATTATTATTATTATTATTATTATTATTATTATTATTATTATTATTGTTATTATTATTATTATTATTATTCCTAATATATATTTCATGTATACACATTTAAATATTATATCATACCCCATATTATGCATACATATTAACATTATACCGTATATGTATTTTTTATAAATATTATATTTATATATTTTTTATATATTATATATTGTGTACATGCTTTGAGTATTATCATGTGTTCATTTTGATATATGTATATATCTATGTAATATCATTAATATCTTTTTTATTATTTTTTTAGCATGTATATACTATGTAAATATTTCAAAGATTGCATTTTTATTATGTATATATTTTTTAATACGGGTACATTTTTATATTACATGTATATATCTTTTAATATTGTATTTTTATTGTTATGCATATACCTTAATACTACATCATTTATACATTATTATTTCTCATACTATCTTATGTTCATGTTTTTTTTTTAAAACTATGCCATGTATATACAAGTACTATATATCTATTTATATAGTTATTAATAGTTGTTTTTTTTATGATTATTTCTAATATGTATGTATTGTGTATTTACCTCTAATACTATATATATTGTATATTCTTACCATTATCTTTGCTATATTTATTATTATTATTAATCTTTATTATTTGACATATTATTGTTATCACTTTTTTCTTTCTTACTATCATTGCATTATTATTATTATTAATTATTATTATTATTGTTATTATTATTATTTTTATCATTGTTTGTGTTATTTATTTATTTACATATATATCATTTACTTAAGTTTTTATTTTACTTTTCGGTATATTTGATCTGTGATTATTTCGCGTGTTAGCTAATTTTTGTTATTCTCGTCTCTTATTTTATTTTATATTAATGCATCTATTATGCTCATGTATATTATCCCGTTTTTTTATTTTATTTCGATTTACAAATATCACTTTATGATTTCTAATTCTCTAAATCTAATTCAAGTTAAATTAGTGTATTCCAAGCCGGTTTATAATTATTCGTTTAAAAATTCTTTAAAACGGAGACGATGTTCGATGTTTAGCAATTCGGGGAATCGTGCCCTATCGTGCTGGGTTGCAATTTCTTGTTTGCCCAAAATAATCGGATGTCTCTTTAGAATTTCGTTCATGTTTTCTAAAAAATTTTTAAAACGAAGGAAATGTTCGACGTTCGGCAATTCGGGGAATCGTGCCCTATCGTGCTGGGTTGCAATTTCTCGTTTGTGAAAAATAATCGAATATCCCTTTGGAATTTCATTCACGTTTTCCAAAGCGAGACAATGTTCAACGTTTGGAAATTCGAAGAACCGTGCCCTACCGTGTTGGGTTTCGATTCTCTCGTTGGACTAAATAATTGGGCATCCTTTTGTGGTTTTCAACATATAAATTTTTGAAGTCAAAATTCATCATGTTTTCGAAGGCTTAAAGGATCATGTCGTATCGTGCTGGATGTGATGCTATATTCCTCTTAGGCAAGAGAATTTTGATGACTAACTTGAGTTACTCAAATGTTATAAAAAAGGAATCACATTTCAAAAACATTTTTTAAAGCTTAGACATAAGGACAGTACTTAATCGATTTGGTACCAATTTTGGATGTAATGAGGGTGCTAATCCTTCCTCACACGTAACCGACTCCCGAACCTTTTTCTCAAAATTTCGTAGACCAAAATCATTGTTTTAGTAAACCAAAATGTTTCATTAAAACAACCCAAATTTGTAGGTGATCCGATCACACCTAAACAAGAAAAGATTGGTGGCGACTCCATTTTCGCTTTCCGAAAAGTCGATCCATTATTTTTAAATCGAAATAAAAAAATGGTTTCGACAATATCAATTTAGAAATTGTGGGTATTACATTTGGCCCCTTAGAAAGAGTTTAATCCTTTAAACTCCTATTTGGTCTAACGTTCACCACAACCTCAACAAGGTTAGGATTGATGGTACGAAGAGGAGGCATACAAGTTCTCCGAAATTAACTAACCTATTACAATATTTCAACTAATCATAACAAAAGAAAAAGGAATAAAATAAATTAGAAAATGTCTCAAACTAATTTTTTTACCTCACACTTAAGATTTTTATAAAACTTAAAAGTAAGATTAAAATATTTTAAAATCGAAAAACCTGGACTCTAATATCATTAGATTTGTCAAGTGACGAATCATGACATAGCAAACGCCACACATCTATGATATAAAATCTTACAAATATACAGAAAAAAAAAACACTAAGTGACAGAAATTTGGTTTAGCAAAAAATATTTAACATAAAAATTATAATCATAATTTCATAAAACAGTTATATATATTTTTTGAAAATAAGCTTCAAAACATGTAGTAAATTAATAAACTTGAAATGATCATGCCAAAATAAAAACCGTACTAACTACCTTAATTTAGATGACCCGTATTATTTTAATTTGCAAATGTAATTCGTGCCTCTTAAAAAAAAAAGTCATGCTTTTTTACTGCTCTAGATCTGGAAGAACCAAACCAAAGTATACTCTTTGCTTCGAAAAATTGAATTAAAGTTTTGAATATCATTAAAGCATGGTAAATCATGTTTAATGATTTAATTTTTTAATTAAATGAATTTAAGGTGAAAAATTTAATCAAAATAGTAGAAGAATTGAGATATTAAACCAAAAATAAAAATAATTAAAACACATGATGACATGTGTGTTAAAATTTACATATAAAGAATTATAAATTTATAATACTTGAACATACAAAAAGCCAGCATTAATACAGTCTTACAAAAATAATATATATATATATATGACATGAATTCATAAAATACATATATAAAATATAAATATTTTTCACTATCTTTAAAAACTAAAGATTGATTTGATTCCAACAATTACGCTCAACATTATAGCAAAAGACATGAATTAGGTGAGCAATTAAATTTTCATTTTTTTTTTTGTTGAAGCCCTTTTATAAAGGAAGAACTAAGGATTTTAACAACCTTTGAAGAATACAAACATACGAACAAGGAACAATTTTTTTATATTTAATTCTTTAACTAAATTTTTATTTAAATTAAAATGATAAAGTAATAAAATTTTATATGTATACTTCTAAGTTTTGTTTTTATAATTCTTATTATTTTTAAATTTTTTTATAATTTTTAATGATGATGTCATTATAATATCATTGTTGCCACATATCTTAGTCTTAAAGTGTCATCTATCTTGAACTTAACAACATTAGAAGAAAAAACAGTATCAAAATAGTGGATAAAATAAATTAGATATCAAGTTGTGAAAAAAAAAATCATTAGTATCAGAAGAAAGATGTCTAGTTCAAGGCCAAATGAGTTTTTAAACCTTTTAAAGTTGTAACTTAAGCTATTTATTTTTAATACATATAATTATTAAAAGCATAAATATTCTCATAATAAATTTTATTATTTTAAAGTTGTAACTTAAGTTATTTATTTGATACGGTAATATCAAATAGATGTATCACTTTGAAATTACCTAGACCTTTTATTTCGAATTGATTAGAGTTTTAAAATTAGAAAAAAAAATCATCTTTCTTATGGGCAAAGAATGGCATGCAGGAGTCTGCGTGAATTCCAGCTTCAAAATTTTGTCGGAAAAACCTTGGACAGGAACATGATGAATTTTTCAAAGACAATAAACTATGTATGTAAGTAAAGATAGACATCGATATGGTTGCTCACGCACCATCCAAAGTGGGCAACCCTGCTGCAAAGTTGGAGGTTTGTGGGAGCCTTTTTTCCTCTAAAAGTAATCTTCCCTTTTAGACAATTACCAAATAAAAAACTTACGATTTATACAAGCATTTTCATAATGCTTCTTGGTTCATGGAGTTTCCTACCGAGATTATGCAGTGTCTGATATTGATAGAAATCCATTATTTAACCTCTTGGTCCCATACAACACAGTTTTTACTGTATGCATTAACTCAAAGGAATGATCATGGATAATTATTGCTGAGAAATTGATCAAAATAATAATAATAACCAACAAAAGCCAAAAGGACATAATGATGGAAGATCATCTTGGGGAGACACATTTTCTGGGCCACTAATGTATGAAAATTTTTAGGCCATATCCCATTGTATCGTTGTAATGTGGTGGGAAGGTGAGCATGAAAATGAAGGAAAGACTATTTCTTTACCTCAAGAAAACAGAATGAGAGATATCTTACAAAGAGAAAAGAGTAACATAAAAGAGCGATAATGCAGCGGGTTGCACCAACGGTTGCAATTCATATTGTTTTAATTGTTGGTATATTTTTATTTAAATATTTTGATAATTTTTTTACAACGTTTTGAGGATATTAAGCATAAATTATCGAGATTGTTTTTGATGATGAGATTCAGCTAAGCAAAAATATTTTTAAAGGAGTTGTAGTATGATCTATTTATCTTATTTCAAGAGATCCAGGATTTGAGTAAGTGAAAGTGAAGATGATCTCTTTTTATTTCATGCCTTATCAACTACTTAATTGAGTATAATTTTAGTGGCTTGATTCGATCATACACGATGGAGAATCACAAGTCGAATATTGCCTACATATTGAAGACCTTTTTTTTATTGATTTATGGACAAGTAAAAAGAGCACTATGGTAGCTTGATCTTTAGACCCCCTATGTTCGATGGTTCCAACTACATCTACCAAAAAGCACGAATAAGAGTGTTTATTAAGATTGATAAGTGATAAAAGTAACATAATTTAATCTCGTTTTTAATGCATTTTTAGATTATTATTTATGCAAATTGGTGAATTTATGCTCCTAATCATTTGAATTCATGTTTCTATATTTAGGAGAGCATTTGAGAGCAAAATGAGTGAAAAACGAATGAAAATCGAATAAAAAGAGCAGATTTTATGAGCCACACGGGTTGGACACGTGGCCATGTAATCCACACGGGCTGGAAACATGGCCGTGTGAGCCAACGGGCTGGAAATAAGGCCGTGTGATCCATATGGGCTGGACACACGGCCATGTGAGCCAGACGGATTAGACACACAGCCATGTGCTAGATCGTGTCAATTTTGCGACTTGCATCCCAAACATGCGGAAAAATATAATATTTAGGCTTTCTGGGCATTCTAAAGTCTATAAATTCCAAATAGAAGAATAGAGAAGGGAGCCATCAGAGAATATTAAAGAAAACAACTCGAAGAACACCATTGGAGCCAACTATGAAGCAGACTTCCATCAAGATTGAAGACTTCCTTTTAATTTCTTTTAAAGTTTTTATGAGTTTCTTTATTTCTTGCGGTTATTCTGACTTTGAGATGTTTTTATTCACAATTATAAACTAATTTCCTAGATACCTAAGGAGATGAGCCCTGTGATGAATTCTATTATTTGATTTCTGTTTTACGTGATAAATATTTGATTCTTGTTCTCAGTTATGTGTGTTTATTTTTTGTTTTAATATTTTCATGTTTAATGTGCTTAAATTAGATGAGGAGAAGTCCATGTTTAAGAGTAGATCTAGCATAATTGAGTGGAGTTGCATGCAATCCTAGAAATAAGATGGCAAAAATCTACCGGATTAGAGTCAAATCTAATAAAGGTATCCATAGATCGAGTTAATACGATATTAAGGGTTTTAATTAGAAATAAATTTCAATTAATCAACCTAAAGTCAGTTTCTCTTACTCTCGAAAGAGATATTAGCATAATTTAGGGATTTTTACGGATGAAGATACCAAGTGAATAAATCGTTTAATTCAGATTCATAATAATAGATGAAGTCTAGGTGAATTCTTTCCTGGATATTGTTTTTTTCATTGGTTATTATTCAATTATTTTCTTGATTTATTCTCTATTGAGTTTTTTACTTCAATTAATTTAGTAATTTTTGCTTTAAACCAATTACTCCAATTTGTCAGCTAAATAACAAGAAAATGGTAATTACTATTACTTTTAGTCATCATGGATACGATATCTTTACTCACCGTAGCTATACTATTTATTGATAGGTGCACTTTCCTTTATCGTATTTTTAGTTGGTAACAAAAAACTCAGTAAAGACTCTAGATAAAAAGGCATGGAGAGCAGTACTTACTGGTTGGGGGCCTTAAACTGCTAGATGTAACAGTGTAAAAACACATGAGCCAAATACCACTTGGACCACAAAGGAACATAAATTGGCTAATGCAAATTATAAAGCCCTTAATGTCATCTTCAGTGGTGTGGACTTGTAGGAGATTATGATAATATCAAAGGTCATAACTAGTTGTGAAGACAACACATGAAGGAACCTCTACTATCAAACAATCCAAACTTTAATTAGATATTTAGCTTATGATGTTAGATTTATACAACTTAACCATTAGATCATGAAATTTGTTAAGATTTTGTTTAGTTTAACTTTGATGAGAGTTGAGAATTTATAGTAAGAAAGTCTTGATTATGAACATCAAGTTGCTTTTTATGAAGGAAATGAGCTTAAATGGTAATGGTTGTGATGAGATATAATTTTATTAAGGATACTTTACATGGTCATTGTTGAGATCTGTAAAAAATTGAATGTCGATAATGAAAATAGAACGATCACAAAATAATAAGAAAAGAAAATAAAAACACACATATTTTTACATGGAAACCCTTTTGGGAAAAACCAATGGCAGAGGAGAACAAAATTCACTAATGTCGAATTTGAATGATACAAGAGGAGTTTCGACTACTTCTATTTATATGTTGTAAAACCTTATTCTAATTAATGTAAAATAGAAGAAGAAAAGTTCTATACGGATTCTACTTGTACAATCAATATCAAATAAAAGAAGTGTACTTCTATATGAATTCCACTTGTACAGCGAGTATCGTACCCGGGGGCCGGAGGCCCTTGTAACCCCAGTCCAGTTTTATGTTTAATGGCCTTAGGCCTTCATCCCCACAGATCCCCCTATTTTTCCACTGTATTTTATTTCTTTAATAGGAATTTGCGTCACATAACTCTAACAATCTCCACATTGACAAGAATTCTCAAAGAACATATTATTTACCACAAACTCTCAACGAACAAGTTCTTCACCTCTTCCATGAAACCCCTTAAGGAGTATTCTTAAACAATGAACACCAACCAAGTCCAAGCAATACTCAAACTTGGTTATAAGAAGTGACTTAGTCATCATATCTACTGGATTATCATGAGTACTGACTTTGCTCACAACAATATCACCACGAGCAACAATATCATGCAAAAAATGATACCGAACATCAATGTGCTTTGTTCTCTCATGAAACATTTGATCATTCATAAGGAAGATGGTACTCTAATTGTCACAAAACATTGTACTGGCCTGAAGATCGGCACTCTAATTGTCACAAAACATTGTACTGACCTGAAGATCCTTACTTGGTTCACCAAAGAGTCCCTTTAACCAAATAGCTTCTTTACAAGCCTCTATAACCAACATGTACTCAACTTCAGTAGTAGACGAAGCAACTGTAGTTTGCAATGTGGCTTTCCAACTGATTACGCAACCCCCAATTGTAAAGACATACCCTATGAGAGATTTTTTTTATCAAGGTCTCCAGCAAAATTAGAATCAACATACCCAATGACTCCATCTCTAATTCTTCCAAATTGTAAGCAAACATCAGTAGTACATATTGATAAACCATAATATATACATATTTTTACCCCATGCTTGGCATATTTATGGATGATTTTTCCTTGGTTTCATTGAATTTGATGCTCTTAATCCTTTAATTTTATGTTTTATACTCAGGAGAGCTTAGGATAGCAAAAAGAGCGAGAAACAGGCCAAAAAAAGGACAGATTGGGCCTATATCAGTGTTTCGCACGGCCTATGCACTTCCACATGGGTGATTCACACGCCCGTGTGTGACACACGGGTAGACCACATGCCCGTTTGTCATGGCCGTGTCGACACTAAACCAAGTCAGAATTACACACGGCCTGAGCACTTTTCCACGGGCGTGGCACATGACCATGTCCCTGTCGAGCCCAAGTCTAATTCTACTCGAAAAAGGCTAATTTTAAGGGTTTTGAAGCATTCCAAAGTCTATATAAACACCCTAGAAGAGGATTAAAGGGGACACACAGAGTTGAAGGCAGAAAATACTCAAGGACAGCCATCAAGATCACCTCAGAGGCAGGATCTACATCAAGACTGAAGATTTCCATCCAATTTCCTAGAAGTTCTTTGGGTTTCTTTATACTTCATTGTTTTCCAAACTTTGAGATATTTTCCATTATTATTATGAACTAAACTCCCTAAATACCTAAGGGAGACAAAACTTAAGACGGATCTTATTATTATTTGAGTTATATGATAAATACTTGTTCTTATTTTTAATTGTGAATTTAACCATTGCTTTAATATTCTAGGATATTAATTCAGGTTTTTGATGTGCTTATTCAGTGGAGCAAAAGTCCCTGTTTAAGAGTAGATTATTCATAATGAAGAGGAGTTGCATGCAATCCTAGAGATAGGACGACATAAATCTGCCGGATTAGAGTCAAATATAATAAGGGAATCCATAGATCGAGTTAATGCGATAATAGAGGTTTTAATTAGAAAAATATTTCAATTAATCAACCTAGTGTCAGTTGTTTTTAGTCTCGAGAGAGATATTAACATAAATCAGGGATTTCTACAGTTTAAGTCAAGTGAATAAATCATCTAACTCAAAGGTAATAATTGAAGTCTAGGTAGATTCTTCCTTGGGTATTGTCTTCTCCATCGGTTTTCCTAAAGTATTTTTCAATTTTTATCTTTGTCGTAATCTTAGTTAATTAGATGGTTAATTTTAGTTTTTAAAACATCCCTTCGATTCTCGGGCTAGATAATAAAAAGATAGTAATTACTAGTACTTTTAGTCCTCGTGGATACGATATTTCCGGTCTGACCTCAACTATACTACTTTCGATAGGTGCACTTGCCTTAGTTGAATTTTTAGTTAGTTTTACGACCATCAAGTTTTTGGCACTTTCGCCGGGGATCGAACCCGGGTCGCCCGTATGACAGGCAGGAATACTCACCACTATATATGCCAAGCATGGGGTGAAAATATGTATATATTATGGTTTATCAAATATCCCCACACTTAAGCATTTGCTTGTCCTCAAGCAAAATCCTCAACTCACAAATAAAATAAATCCTTCTCAACTTATAATTCTCATCAATAATGTTTCGAAGTAATCCCTAGCAATCATACATTGAAAGCTTAACTAAAAGAACATTAAAGTTTCCAACAATCCAAATTGAACATTTCAATCATAACATCGTAGGTATCCCCCTTTATTTAAGTAATTACCTTTAATTCCAAATTGACAAGGGTTGACATTCCTTACTAAAGATTCACTCAAATCACTCAAAGTGTTTAAGGTTCAATAATTAAGCACTCAATAGGTAAACATGAAAAATTATTACCATAGGCTTGCATGAAAATCAAATCTCCACCACTATAATGAGATGATACATAAATCAAAAGGTCTTTAACAGGGTTGCAATGGGGCTTGGGTTAAAGGTGTGGATAAAGGCTGAAAACGAGGGTTAGAATCGAGATTAATTTAAATAAATTACCAAACTTTGACAAATGAAGCTAATTGCTGAATTACAAAAATGTGTCAGAATTCAAACCATCCGAAACTAATGATGTGAGCTTTTCTCAATAAAACAACTTTGACTTATCCAAGCTCTTTAGAAAAATATGTGATTGAATGAAAATAAATATACTATTTTTTTTAAAGAATAAGAACAAGTATAATAATGGAACGAACATAATAATAAATAACCCAACAACTGGAATAAACGAACATAGTTAGGTAATTAATCAAATCAAATCTCGATAAAAAGGGAGTCAATGAGAAGGGAGAAATTCTTAACAAATAAAAAATGGTTAAGTTGAGGGTTACTATTAAGGGGAAAATCAAGAAATAATAGTCAAGGCTTAAAAGAGTTCACTAGGGGTCAATTATGTGGGTAGGCTTTTTATGGGGTAAATGGATTAAAACCTAAGTGCCTTTATCATTTCAGTATATCAAATCAAAGGTATGGTCTCGACATGTATTATTGATGCAAGTTCTAGAATAGCAAATCAATGTTGACACACTCATAAAAAATTAGTGAGCAAGAAAGATATATGCTCGAAAAGGCTCAAAATCTCACGAAAGTTATGGGTGTTTGATGTCAATCCTGTAAACTAAAAAAATCAAGATAATACCTCAATTCAAGGAAATAACCTAACAATTTTAATTCTCAAAAGTCAACTTATCATGCTTGATCCCCTAATGTCTAAAAGTTTAAACAATCAATGCACAGTTACCTATGATTTAATTCAAAACATATAAATAAAAATCATAAATCAATCAAATTCATTCTAATAGTAATATGAGAGATTTATTTGAGAACAAGATAAAAATTCAGGGATTTTCTGATAATCACCTGTAAGTATCTGCTAATTGCATATGATAAATCTGCATGTGAGCAAACCATAGCATACGTGAGTGATACGTGATATTCGCGATAAGTTTTAAAAAAATTATAATTAATCGTTCTTGAAACTAACTATTATCACGATGAAAGCAAGTGTACCCATCGAACAGTAGTATAGCTTTAGCAAGACCGGATTGTCGAACCCAAAGGAACCAAGAGTACTAGTAATTACTTTATTTTTATTATCTAGCCTAAAAATTAAGGGATTTGTTTATCTAAACTAATTAACTAAACTAAGTGTGCACAGAGAGAAATTGGGGAAAAGGTTTTGGGAAAATTTGATTGATAAAGACAATACCCAAGGAAAAATCCACCTAGACTTCACTTGTTATTTGACTCTGAATTAGACGATTTATTCATTTGACTTAACCCGTAGAAATCCCTAGTTATATTATTATCTCTCTTGAGACTAATAACATCTAACCCTAGGTTGATTAATTGAAATCTCTTTCTAATTAACGCCCTAGTGTTGCATTAACTCGATCTATGGATCCCCTTATTAGGTTTCACTCTAATCCGACAAAATCTTATCACCCTATCTCTAGGCGTGCAATCAACTCCGCTTAATAACGACAAATTTACTCTTAGACAGGGTCTATTCCTCCTCTGAATAAGAGCATTAACTTGAATCAATATTTTGGAATATTAAAACAAGAATTAAGAACACATAATTAAGAACAAGTCAAATATTTATTATACAATTCAGATAATAATAACAAGATCTGTCTTAGGTTTCATTCCCCTTAGGTATTTATGGGGTTTAGTTCATACTTATGAAAGAAAACATCTCACAAGAATAAAGAGAACAAAACATAAAGAAAACCCAAAACTCCTGAATGGAAATTGAAGGGAGATCTTTAGTTTTGACGATGAATCCAGCTTTTGAGATGGATCAATTGGCTTCCCTTGAGTAATTCCTTGGCTCCTCCTCTGTGTGTCTCTTTTAAGTGCCTCCTCTGGTGTTTAAATAGACTTTAGAATGCCTAAGAGTCCTCAAAAGTGGCCTTTTCCAAATAAGTCTATACTTGGGCTCAGCAGGGCACGCCCGTGTGCGATTACTCTAGCCCGTGGTCAAGGCTGTTGAATAGACACAGACGTGTAGTCTACCCGTGTAAGTCATGCTTCGATCCTGCCAAATGGACACGGCCGTGTGCCACGCCCGTGTGAGAAAGTCCAGGCCGTGTTGATTTCCCACGTGGGTCTATTTTCTCCGTTTTCAGCCCGTTTCTCACTCTTTTTATTCTTCTATGCTCATCTAAGTATAAAACATGAAATTAAAGAATTAGGAGCTTCGAATTCTCCAAATCTAAGGAGAAATCTTCCATAAATGTACTAAGCATGGGATAAAAATATGTATAAATTACGGTTTATCAAATACCCCTACACTTAAGTGTTTGCTTGTCCTCAAGCAAAATCCTCAACTCACAATCAAAATAAATTCTTCTCAATTTATAATCCCTATCAATAATATCTCAAAATAATCCATAAGTAACCATACATTGAAAATTCAACTAAAAGTACATCAAAGTTTCAAACATTCCAAGTTGAGCATTTTATCATGAAAACATAGGTGTCCCCCCTCATCTAAGTAATCACCTTTGATCAAAATATCACAGAGTTTAACATTCTCACTAAAGATTCACTCAAATCACTCGAGATGTTTAAGGACATCAAATAAAGTACTCATTAGTCAATATGAAAAGTTATTACCATAGGCTTGCATGAAAATCAAATCTCCACCACTATAAATTGAGATGATACATCAATCAAAAAGGTCTTTAGAGGATTGTAATGTGGCTTTGGTTAGGGGTTGTGGTCACAAACTGAAAGAAAAGGTTAGAATCGAGATTGAATTGAAGAAATCATCTACCTAGAAAAATAACTAATTATCAGTTCAAAACAAGTGAGCTTCTTCTTAGAGTATGGAGCACTCAAGTTAAAAAATGACAAATTACTACTAATATGTATGTAAGTATTAATTTTTTTTAAACTTGAATCAAATAACATAGAACTTAATTGTTGCAACGAAGAATAAAACATAACTAAGCAATTAGTTCAAATCAAATCTCAACAAAAATAGGGATCAAATTAGGGGATTTCAACAATAATGGGTTATGGGTTAATATTGAGGGTGAATCAATTGATGGCTTGTTAGGCTCAAAGGGGTTCACTAAGGGTTAATTATAAGGTAGGCTTTTGTGGAGTGAGTGAGTTAAACCTAAGTGCCTTTATCATCTCGACATATCAAATCAAATGGTGTGGTCTTGACATGCATAATCAAGCAAGTTCTAGAATAAAAAATCAATACTGACGCACTTATAATAAAAGTAAGCATGAAAGAAACAAAATATGCTCTAAAGGCTTAAGATCTCACAAAAATTGTGGCTTTTTGATGTTTAAACTTGTGAATTTCAACTCAAGATAATACCTAAACTTAGGGAAGAAACCTAAAATTTTTTAATTCTTCAAAAATCAACTTATCATGCTTGATTCCCTAATGTCTCAAAGTTTAAATAATCAATGCGTAAATGCCTATGTTTTAATTCAAGACAAATCAATAAAAATCATAAATTAATTAAAATTCATTCTAATAGTGATATGAGTGATTCACGTGAGAATAAGACAAAATTCAGGGATTTCTAATGATGATATAAAAGACCCCTCACACTTAAGATATACATTGCTCTCAATGTACAAAGATGGATATATTGAAAAATATAGATATATAATCATAAGATAGGGGGAGAGGTGAAACTTCCTGAACGATGAATGAACTCCTTGAATTGCAGTTATGGAGAATAATCGGCTAAGACAATGATGAGAGTGGAGGAGGATACTCCGGTGGTGGTAGGGTTTCATTAGTCCATAAGTCCTGTGCCAAAAGAGTATTATATTTGGTAGTAGCTATGGTCGTGGGCGAGCAGGACATAACAGTCATGGAGAACCTTTGCCAGTGGAGTTTTTAGTACCTATTTGATGATGAGCTTTGGAGCTCTTTATGACTATGATAAAATCAAGAACTCTTTAGGAAATATAAGGAAGCATAATTACTCGTAATGAAATAGACGAAAATAAAAATTGTAAAAACTAAAATTAAACTAATATTAAAGGGAGATAAAATAAAAAGTACTTAAAGAAGATAAATAAAGATAAAAGTGAAAATAAAAATAATAAAAAGTTCTTAAACATCGTCATCGTTAGATGGTTCGCGAGGTGGTGGTAGCGATGAGATGTGAAGGTGCTGAGAAATCTGATGAAGAGTAGTATCAATGTGATCAAAACGCTGAAAACACTGTTGCTCAAATCGAGTGAGGCACTCAGAGATGTCAGAGTATGAAGCTTCCGCATGAACTAGACGATATATGGGTGGTGGCTGAGACGGTGGGTCCTCATGACATGGAGGGACATCATAAGTAATGTCCTCTGGGTCCTCCTTCTCGGTGGACTGGATGAGACGGTACTGAGGAGGTTGGGTGCCACGTCATTTCTCGATCATCCTCATATGTAGCATGCTCGAGATGCCCTGTGGGGACATCTGGCTGATGAGAGTGAGGGAGGATGATTATGTCACTGTGTTGAGGAGCCCAAAGTGCCGAGCCAATCGAGTCACATAGGGCCTGATAGAGATGACTCATCTCCTATGTCGCTCCGTTTGATGGCGGATGGTGAGGGAAATGAGGTAGGCAAGGTCGAAGACGTGCCCGTTAACCATGCTCACAAGTAGGCATCGTGAGTGTTGACGATGCCGGTGCTCTCTCGCCGTCCTGTCAGAGTGTAGGCTAAAATGGCGTGTAGGTATAGCAGGGATGGGGCGAGGGCTGACGCCTTAGAGTGGCTAGGATCATAGGTGGCCTAGGTAGGGACGAGGTCCTTCCAGCACTTTGAGGGAGAGTAGTTGATGTGGCGATGGAGAGTGTCGAGTTTATTGTTGTCCATGAACTCCTTCATGTACAGCCCAAGTGCAATTCCGAACTCCGGTACGCTCAACTGGTGCACTAGACCACCAAGGCAGAACTGGACCATTCCAGGATCGTCGAAGTTTGTCATGACGACTTGAAGATGGAAGGTCGAGTAGAGTTCCATTGTGAGCTCGAGGTATGTCGGCTCGATGATCTCAAAGAAGAGCCTCCATGGTTCAGTCGTTAAGAGGGCTCAGACCGCGTCAGCCATCTAAATTTGTTCAAGCGCGGCCCAGTCAATGCAGCGGCCCACACCTAGGGGTCGGGCCCATAATATTTGAAATAGCTCTTTCTGAGGTTCTAAGGGGAACTGAAGAAAAGGGTGCTTGATCTCCGTGGTAAGACCCGAGGATGACGCTGCTCCTTTCCTTTTCTTGAAAGCGAGAACAACGGTTTTTTACCATGATTCAACATAATGTATCTGCAAAACAAACGAAAAATATAACATAAAATAACTAATTCAAGAGGTTTTTATGAATGTAGTTAAGTTAATCAATCCAACCAACTGAACAATACGCAGCAGTTTAATCTAGATGATAGAAGTTTATATAGCAAATGACGTAAGACAAGCATGATTATTGTCAACATGAAATGAATGAAATAGACTCTATGGGAACAGAAGAAAGAATCAATGTACCAGAAAGTATTGACTAATAATGGCAAAGACTAAAAGCATATTTCTTTAGTGAGAACTATGAATATTCATCAAAAATTAGCCAAATAACACCTTAAGAATCAGAAAATTGGTAAAAGAGATGAAGAAAATAGAGAGAAAAGAGTGAACATATTCAGTATGTTGATGGAGGAAGGAGTTTCGAGTGTCTAGGGTAGAGTTGGGGTCGGCGCACTGGCGTGGCAGAGAGGGCCTGTGATAGGAGACCGGCGGCTAGAGTTGGGTTTTGGAGAAGAGGATAATGAATAGTGAGGGTTTTATATAGATTTTGGGGTACATGGCCGTGGGGCACGCTCGTGTGCCCTAATTGTTTGCCTGTATGTTTCGCAATATTTTTAAATTTGGGCGCATTCGAGACTCGCACACGCCCATGCTCTTTAGGCATGTTGGTACCCACTGTCGTGTCGCATGACCGTGTCCTACTTCGTTCGCTTCTCCCATGCCCGTGTTCTAATGCGCACGCCCGTGTTGTTTTATCAGTCTTGAGCACGGGTGGTGGGCACAGGTGTGTCACATGCCCGTGCTAAATTCTCAGTTTCAACCACGGTTTCTCGACACGGGCTTGACGCACACCCGTATTGTTTTGACAGACCCACTTACAGCCACGTAACATGGTCGTGGTGACTTGTCGCATCCTGTGTTTGAGGAAAATTTTTCCCTATTTTCACACGGCCGAATCGCACAACCGTGTCTTCTCTCGTGGTGTGGGCACGGCCTAAGGCACGCCCGTGTACCCTGCCGTGTGGATTAGAGAACCTGTGTTTCAATAACTCAGTTAGTGATTAGATGTTAAAACTAAAATTTTTAATAAAGCTAACATCGTTAGGGCTCGGGTTACCTCCCGAGAAGCGCTTATATATAGTCTAAGCTCGACTTACCTTTTTGGTATATGGTCATGGTGGCGCAAGGAGTTTACACACCTCATCCCTACTCTCAATTTTATCAACATAAGGTTTAAGACGAGTACTGTTTACCTTAAAAGTGTCGAATTTGGGATGAATTACCTCGACTGTACCATACGGGAAAATACTGAGTACTATAAGAGGGATTTCTCCGTTAGGTTCAGAAGTGGCAATGCGAGGGTCTGCTGCATCTAGTAGTACATTGTCTCCAACCTTAAGTTTATTTGGTGCGACGTTGAGATCGTCATGGCGTGAGTTTGGTTTATCGTGTGTCCTCGATTTATGTGTCCGCCATTCATCTAGTTCCTCAATTTGTAGCCTTCGTTCTTCATAGATAGGTCTTTTGTTGTTGCTTGAACATGGCTCATGTAGGTTCTTCAAACTTATTTCCTGCAAAGTAGGTTGCACCACATGGTCAGTTTTAGTAGAATGATTTATACAACCACTTTTAAGTTTTGATGTGTTACTCGTATTACGAGCTTGAAGGGTGATTGTTTCGTCTCCCAAACGAAGTGTGAGTTCACCTGTGCCAACATCAATAATTGTTTTAGCGGTTGCTAAAAAGTGCCTCCCTAAAATTAAAGGAACGTTACTATCTTCCTTTATGTCTAGAACAAACGAAATCAACTGCGAATATAAATATGTCAATTTTAACGGGTACATCTTCAATAATCCCCCTAGGAAATTTGATTGTTTTATCGGCTAATTGAATACTCATCCTAGTTTGTTTAGGTTTCGCAAGACCTAGTTGCTTAAACATTTTGTAAGGCATGACATTGATACTAGCCCCTAAATCAGCCAAAGTACTATTAACATCTAGGCTACCAATTAGACAGGGAATCGTAAAATTCCTTGGCTCTTTTAATCTGTTGGCCAGCTTAGTATGTAGTATGGTTGAGCAAACCATATTTAGCTCTACATGCGACGCCTCATCCAACTTCTGCTTATTTATTAAAAGCTCCTTTAAGAATTTGACTGCGTTTGGCATCTACGAAGAGCTTTAATAAATGGTAAGCTAATACGTAACTTCTTTAATAATTTAAGGAATTTACAGAATTGTTCGTCTGTACGGTCTTTCCTTGTCGCATTAGGGTATGGCACACGAGTTTGTAGTCTTTACTTACCGATTTCTGGTCATTGTAGTCCACCTCACCTTTTCCTTTACTTACCACAGTTTCTTGCCTTGGTTTTCGTTCAGGTGCAACTAACCCTTACTCATCTTGAATGGTAATTGCATTGAGTTGCTCAATTGGGTTAGGTTCAGTGTTACTCGGCAGGCTACCTTGTGGTCGTTCAGATATCAATTTAGCAAGCTGACCTATCTGAGTTTCGAGCCCTTGGATTGACTCTTGTTGATTTTTAAATGTTGTCTTGGTATTCTGAAAATAAGTTTCTGACACCAAAATAAATTTTGTTACCATCTTCTCAAGGTTCGACCTTTTCTCTTGTTGGTAGGGTAGTTGTTGGAAGCTTGGAGGTGGTGGTCTCTGATTCCCTTGGCCTCCCCATGAGAAATTTGGGTGGTTCCTCCAACCTGTATTGTAAGTATTACTATAAGGATTATTTTGAGATCGAGGATTATTACCTATGTAATTTAACTGCTCGTTCTCCATGTTGTGGCCATAGGGTGAGTATTCTGAATTGCTGGATCCACTTCTATTTTTTTGCACTGAATTACTGGGTGAACTTGCGAAGAACCAAGAAAGCCGTCAATTTTTCTATTCAAAAGTTCTACCTGATTATAGAGCATGGTGACCGAATAGACGTTAAAAACGCCAGCTATTTTTGTTGGTTTTTTCCTCATGACTTGCCACTTATAATTATTCAATGACATCTCTTCTATAAATTCATAAGCATCCTCAAGTGTCTTATTATTGATAGTTCCAACAGCGGCTGCGTCGATCATCTGTCAAGTCGAAGGATTCAGGCTATCATGAAACGTTTGAACCTGTAGCCAGAGTGGTAACCCATGGTGAGGGCACCTTCTTAACAGATCGTTGTATCTCTCCCATGCATCGTAGAGTGTTTCTAAATCCATCTGCACAAAAAAGGAGATATCGTTATGTAATTGGGCTACTTTAGCAGGCAGAAAATATTTTAATAAAATATTTTCGGTCATTTGTTCCCGAGTTGTGATTGACCCTTGTGGTAACGAGTTCAACCATTGTTTAGCCTTATTCCTTAACGAAAAGGGAAACAACCGAAGGTGAATGGCATCATCAGAAACGCCATTGATTTTAAAAGTGTCGCAAAACTCTAAGAAATTTTCCAGGTGAGCGTTGGGATCCTCGTCCTGTAAACCATCAAACTGAACAAATTGCTGTATCATTTGAATTGTGTTAGGTTTCTGTTCAAAATTATTTGTAGCAACAGTAGGCCTAACTATGCTCGATTCAGTTCCTGTTGAAGAAGGTTTAGCATAATCATACATAGTACGTGAAGCAGGATTCTGATTAGTAGCAATTGCAGGAGGTAGCAGATTTTCTTGGTTTTCAGCCATCTCCTCGGTTATGGTTGAAGTATCGTCCTCTTACTTTTCCTCTGTGTATCGTAAGCTTCGCCTTATTTCTCTTAGATTTCTGTGAACTGTGTGATCGATCTCACTATCAAATAGTAATGGTCCTACGGGTTTCTTCTTGTCATACCAGGAACAAATAAACGTAAAATTAGAAAAGAAAATAAAAATTTAAATTGAAAATAAAGTAGAATGGCTAAAGTAATAAAAATTTAGTGTTCCTAATATCCTAGTTCCCTGGCAACAGTGCCAAAAACTTGATACGTTATATTCGCGATAGGTTTTAAAAAATTTATAAGTAATTGTTCTTAAAACTAACTATTATCACGATGAAGGCAAGTGTCCCTATCGAATAGTAGTATAGCTTTAGCAAGACCGGATTGTCGAACCCAAAGGAACCAAGAGTACTAGTAATTACTTTCTTTTTATTATCTAGCCTAAAAATTAAGGGATTTGTTTATCTAAACTAATTAACTAAACTAATAGTGCACAGAGAGAAATTGGGGAAAAGCTTTTGGGAAAATTCGATTGATAAAGACAATACCCAAGGAGAAATCCACCTAGACTTCACTTGTTATTTGACTCTGAATCAGACGATTTATTCATTTGACTTGACCCGTAAAAATCCCTAAGTTATATTATTATCTCTCTCGAGACTAATAACGTCTAACCCTAGGTTGATTAATTGAAATCTCTTTCTAATTAACGCCATAGTGTTGCATTAACTCGATCTATGGATCCCCTTATTAGGTTTTACCCTAATCCGACAAAATCTTATCACCCTATCTCTAGGCATGCAATCAACTCCGCTTAATTACTACAAATTTCCTCTTAGACAGGGTCTATTCCTCCTCTGAATAAGAGGATTAACTTGAATCAATATTTTGAAATATTAAAACAAGAATTAAGAACACATAATTAAGAACAAGTCAAATATTTATCATACAATTCAGATAATAATAACAAGATCTGTCTTAGGTTTCATTCCCCTTAGGTATTTAGGGGGTTTAGTTCATACTTATGAAAGAAAACATCTTACAAGAATAAAGATAACAAAACATAAAGAAAACCCAAAACCCCTGAATGGAAATTGAAGGGAGATCTTTAGTTTTGACGATGAATCCGACTTCTGAGATGGATCAATCGTCTTCCCTTGAGTAATTCCTTGCCTTCTCCTCTGTGTGTCTCTTCTAAGTGCCTCATCCAGTGTTTAAATAGGCTTTAGAATGGCTAAGAGCCTTCAAAAGTGGCCTTTTCTGAATAGGGCTATACTTTGGCTTGGCAGAGACACGCCCGTGTGACAGGCCCGTGTGCGATTACTCCAGCCCGTGGTCAAGGCTGTTAAATAGGCACGGACATGTAGTCTACCCGTGTAAGTTATGCTTCGATCCTGTCAAATGGACACAACCGTGTGCCACACCCGTGTGAAGAAATCCAGGCTTTGTTGATTTCTCACGTGGGTCCATTTTCTCCGTTTTTGGCCCGTTTCTCGCTCTTTTTATTCTTCTATGCTCACTTAAGTATAAAACCTGAAATTAAGAATTAGGAGCATCAAATTCTCCAAATCCAAGGAGAAATCTTCCATAAATATGCTAAGCATGGGCTAAAAATATGTATAAATTAAGGTTTATCAGTGAGAGATCCTACTGCACTAGAATATGAAACATGTGACATGTAGTCAATCTCATCATCTAATTGCAGAGACAAAATCTATGAAAATCTAAATTGGGCTACTAATAGAGTACTAACAGGCTTGGCATGCTGTATACTGAACTTGCAAAGAACTTTCTCAATGTACCCATTCTAACTTAGGTATAATTTACATGCTTTTCTATCTTTGAGAATCTCCATCCCAAGTGTCTTTTTTGCTGCTCCCAAATCTTTCATCTTGAACTCTTTACTAAGTTGGGCTTTCACCTTTCTTATCTCTCATTTATCTTGAGTTGCTATCAACATGTCATCAACATAAAGAAGTAGATTTACAAAAGAACCATCACTATTTTTCTTAAAATAAACACAATTGTTAAAGTTGCTTCTTTAGAAATCATGAGTAGTCATAAAAGAATCAAACTTCTTGTACCACTGCCTTGGTGACTGTTTCAAGTCATAAAGGGACTTTTTCAAGAAATATACATAATCCTCATTTTTTTGGGACAGTAAAACTCTCTGGTTATTGCAAGTAAATATCTTCCTCAAGTTCTCCATGCAAGAACGATGTTTTTACATCTAACTACTCAAGTTCCAAATCATACATGGCCATAATACCAAGCAAGGCTCGAATCGAAATATGCTTCACAATTGGAGAAAACACATCTATGAAGTCTACACCTGAAATCTGACTGTAACCTATTGCAACTAACCTTGCTTTATATATAGGTTCTTCAACTCCTAAAGTCCTTTCTTTATTCTTGAAAACCCATTTATAGCAAACAATCTTTTTACCTTTAGGAAGCTTCACTAGGTCCCATGTTCTATTCTCATGGAGTGATTCCATCTCTTTTTTGCATAAGAATCATCGAATTTCTTTAATCTTCACAGCTAACTGCCTCGGAATAAGTAGATGGTTCTTGATTTGCATCTATATATTCAGCCACATTTAAAGCATAAGCGCTAGGTCAGCCTCGGCAAACCACTTTGGAGGTTCAATTTCTCTTCTAGGTTTGTTCTTGGCAATAGAATATTGTAGTAAAGAAGCAATTCTACTCTGAGTGTCTGTACTAACTTGAGAAGTAGGCTCTATTATAAATCATGGATCAATTTAATGCTCCACCTACTTTTGCTAGTTTTTGTTGGAAGAATCTTTAAGAGTTAAGTTAGGTAGCATAGCAGTTTTTATAAAAAATAACATCTCTGCTAATCACAACTTTTCTATTTTCAGGACACCATAACTTATACCAGTTAACACTAGCCTTATAACCAAGAAAAACACATTTAATGGATCTAGTTTCCAATTTCCCATTATCAACATGAGCTTACATGAAACACCCAAAAATCTTCAAATAAGAATAATCAGCAAGATTACCAGACCATACCTCTTATGGAGTCTTTTTTTTCAATGGCAACGGATGAAAATTGATTAATAAAAAAACATGCAGTAGAGGTCTTTTTAGCCCAAAACGACTTTGGCAAACAAGCATTCGACAACATACATCAAACATTTTTCATGATTGTTTTATTCATCCGTTCTGCAATGCTATTTTGCTGTGGAGTATGACGAACTGTCAAGTGTCTCACTTATATGTCCTAGATGCATATGCCAAAGTCTAGTAACATCATCATCTGACAAGAGAAAGTGACTACTACATCGCCAGTAACAATAGAACCTTGCATAACATATAACTTGGCAGTCTTTCTCTACCCTTTCATCACAACGAGGGAACCCTTGCTAATATTCAGAACCTCACTTTCAGTTGTGTAATTTGCCTTTTTTTAATTAAGATTACTCAACTCAATCAAATTCCTCTTCAATTTTGGTACATGTCATACGCCACTAAGTGTTCTGATGACTCCATCGAACATCTTAATTTTGATCGTGCCAATACTTGTGATTTTACATTAATTATATTTCCTATCAAAACAACACTTTCAGACATTTTTTCATATATTGTAAACCAATCTCGATTGGGACTCATATAGAAGGTGCAACTAGAATCGAGGATCCACTCTTTACTCACTTTAAAGTTGTCGGCAGAAGCAACTAGAAGTTCACAATCACTGTAGTCTTCTACAACAGCAGCTTCACTAGATTGTTTTGGCTGTTTTCCCTTCTGATTCGTAACCTCCCTTTTGATCTTGTTCTGCAACTTATAGCACTCAAATTTAATGTTCCCTTTCTTCTTGTAGAAGTTACAGGTTTTACCTCTATTTGAATATCTTAATCTACCCCTAGATTTACTACGAGGATGTCGTTCATGTGTCTTCCAATAATTATTATTAGTATTTTGTTCTTATCTCTCATGAACAATGAGATCCTCTCCTTGAGAGCCGAATCCAACCATAAGATGTTTCATTTTGTCATACGAGGTTAGGGAAGCATAAATTTCATCAACTGTGAGTGATTCGCGACTATACAAAATTGTATCTTTAAAGGTCAAATAAGACGATGACAACGAACAAAGTAGAATTAAACCTAAATATTATTTATCGTACTAAACCTCTATGGCCTCTAGGTCTAAAAGAATTTCTTTAAACATAGCTAAGTGACAATGCACAGGCACATCTTCCAAACGATGAGCATAAAGATGCTGCTTCATATGTAGCTTGCTAGTAAGGGTTTTCGACATGCATAACTGCTCTAGCTTTTTCCATAATGCAGCATCGATCTTCTCCTTCGTCAAACCCTTTTGAAAGGTGCAGATGTAATTGCGTTAAACCCTTTTGATCTTTACATTTCTTCTCTTCCTTCGTCAATGTCGAAGGCATCTTCTATCCCTATAGGGCATCCTCCAAATCCATCTGTGTAAGAAATCCCTACATCTTTATCTTCCACAACGCAAATATGGTGTTGCGATCCAACAGTGAAATATCATACTTTAATGTCGCCATTACTTTGATCGAGATAAGCAACCCGAAAAGCTCTGATATAGTTTGTAAAAAACCGAACGTCGATAATGACAATAGAATGATCGCAAAACAATAAGAAAAGAAAACAAAAACACACATAATTTTATGTAGAAACCTTTCAGGAAAAACCACGGGTAGAGGAGAAGAAAATTCACTAATGTCAAATTCGAATCATATAAGAGGAGTTTCGACTACTTCTATTTATAGGTTGAAAAACCTTATTCTAATTAATGGCAAATAGAAAGAGTAAAGTTCTATACGGATTCTACTTGTACAATCAATATCAAATAGAAAAAGTGTACTTCTATATGGATTCCATGTAACAACCCAATTTTAGTGAAATCGGAATAGTGGTTTTGAGACCACAAATCCAAGTTTAAAAAATGAAATTATTTAAATTTAAAAAAATAATAGGTATTATGATAGGAATATTGCATGAAAATTTTTATAGAAAAATTTTATCAAATATGTGTCTAATTGCAAAAAGGACTAAACTTAATAAAATGTCAAAGTTGAGTTCTAGTAGTTATAAGAATTAAATAGCTATAGAATTAAAAGTGAGAAGTCCTTATATGGCAATTAGACCATTGATGTAAAATATATAGATATTTTTAGTGAGTCATCCATGGAAAAATTGAAAAAGGTTAAGGATTAAATTGGAAATTGAATTAAATAAAGTATGATAAGTGATTAAATAGAATTAAATCCATTTTATATCATCTTCTTCTTTATAAAATACATGGAAACCCTAGGAGAGAGAAAGGAAATTTCTCAAGCTTGATTTGGTAAGTTTGATGTCCTGTTTTTAGTAATTTTTATATTTTTGAGATCGAAAAAGCTTAGTTTCTTTATTTGGGTGATTAAATTGAAAGAAAACCAAAGTTTAAAAAAATTACCCATGGATGAATATGCTATAAAATGAAAGTTTTTTTTATAGAAAATGAAAGATTATTGTTAGATAAACCACTTTTATAAAGTGATTTTTAGTGAAAGCATGTGGAGGGATTAAATTGCAAAGTAGTGAAATTCTTGAAAAAATTCTAAAATTTATGAAGTACATGTGCTGTAAAAGTTATATTGGAATTTTGAATAAGCTTGGAATAAGGAGTAAATTTCATGAATTTCAATTTCCGAGCCTAGGGATGAAATTGGAATTAATTAAAAGTTTATGGGCAAGATGGTATTTTTTCCTAAAATGTGAAATGGGCTTGATTGAATGTAAAAATCATGAATTGATGATTAAATTTATTTATATAGATCCGGAAGTGTCGAACAAAGAAAAAAATCGAGGGAAAGAAAAAGTTTCGGATTATTAGATACGATCAATTGTCAAGGTAAGTTCATATAACTAAATTAATCATGTAAATGTGATGAATTGATTGTTGAGTTATGTGTATCATAATTTATAATTGGTATGTACATGAAATAAACCAATATTAATTTGTGATTTACATGTAAATGATGAAATATTACATGAATCCGTTTGAATATTGATTTTTGATTGGACAAGTGATTACAATGAATATGAGATCTTGCATATGTTGCAATAAAGGTTGTCCCTAAAGGATAATCTTTTGATCTGATTATGAAAAGGAAATGTATCCCGAAAGGGTAATACTTGAAAAGGACTTATGTACCCAAATGGTACAACTTGAAAAGGTTATGTACACTCTGTGTGTACACTTGGAAAAGGTTAGGTATACTTAGTGTATACTATATGAAAAGGAAATGTATACTTTGTGTGTACCACTTGGAAAGGAATGTACACCTCAAGTGTACAACTGGAAAAGAAAAGGTACATCGGAAATTCAATAATTCAGCGGTAACGACATACATAGTGATATAAAGAGAAATGGTATGATGAGCTCATCTATGCATTTTAATATTTTTGAAACTAATCAATTGGTTGAATGATTGTTTATAGGCCTTGTTTTCTAATTGAATAAGTTAATGGACATATTACTTAATGTATGAATTACTTGATGAACATAAATGGTAAGTGAACATAAATGGTAAGTTTATTTTGGTTATATGAACTTCTAAGCATTAATGCTTACTAGGTTTATTTTCCCTATTTTATAGTGCGCAAAGCTCGTAAAGGTTAGAATTGGGTCGGAGCTATCATCACACTATTAATCTTTTCATTTTGGTAAAAATGATAAACCTATTTTGATATAATTGCATGTATAAGCTTTTGTGGCCTTAATATTTTGGGTTGTAATTAAGTCATAAAAGTGGTTAGTAATGCATGTTTGTGATGGATATGCTGTGAATTATTATAGAAACATGTTGATTTGAATAATGGTAATTTGTTGACTTGGTTGGTGTATACTTGTAAGTTTTCATGCAGGTAAATGATTTGTTTTGGGGTGGGAAATGAGCTAGGAATGGCCATATTTCGTCAACACAGGTATGACACACGGGCATTTGTCTAGGCCGTGTGTTACACACGGTATGCTCACGGGCATGTGAAATGACTGTGTGTCCCCTGCATCCTTAAATGTGAAGGTAAGATAGTACACGGGCAAAAGACACGGTTGTGTGTCTTGGTCGTGTGAAGGACATGGGTTTCAACCATGGTCGTGTGTCAAAATCATGTGAAAATGGCTTAAAAATGTTAAAAAAAATTAGTCTACCGCACGGCCTAGCCACATGGGCGTGTGCCCAGGCCGAGTGCCCGTTTGGTACTTAAGAAATTGCAAGTCAGAATTCCACACGGGTTGGCCATATGGCCATGTCCCAAGCCGCACGGGCGTGTGCCCCTATCTTCAAGTAAAAATTTCCAAAGTTGCTAGTTTAGTCCCAAACAACTTCCAAAGCATGTATTGGGCCCCGTTGGCCCATATTGATGAAATTTGAAAAGTTTTGATTTGGAATGCAAATTTATGATTCGATTTTGTGCAAATGCTAATGTATAAGTTAGTAATGTAACACCCCAAACCCGGCCCAGACGTTATGACCGGATCCGACATGCCACATCGAAGCGTTCAAAACATTTTATATTGTTGATCTAGAAAAAACTTACTTAGTGTTTTAAAAGATAATTTCATTATAGGTTAAAGTGAATGGAAGCTGTGCACCAGGTAGGAAACCGGAAAAGAGGTGGTGAGTCCATCAGACTGCTTAAGTACCAAGCTCCCTTCGGATCCAATCCTAGACATGCATACCGCCATTGCCACACCTTAACGTCATGGATATTTCTAGGAAACCGATTTTGATTAAGTCATTTTTAGGAAAAGTGATTAATTTTGGAAAATATTTTCATTGCAGAAGCTTTGCTTGTTGTCGTATTATTTTGAAATCAATTGTTGTTTTTGAAAACGCGCCCTAAAGCTATCCAATTTCAACAGTTAAAATAAGTAATACCTATCTTAGTAACACATATTAAAACCATCAAAAATAATTAAGCGGCCTTATTACATTTAAAACCCAAACCTCAACGTAAATAATAGGATGTCCAGTTCACCAGAAGAAAACCAAACTTTCAGAACGGGTGGCCACTTCGAATTCCCTCACAGCTCCAAGCCCACTATGGTTGGGGATTTCCTGCTTGGATGAAAATAAAAGGGGTGAGTTTGGGGAAACTCAGTGTGTAAGGAAAACCCATTCAAAGCCCAAGTCAGCTCAAGCCTATTGGGCCTAAGCCCATTCAAGTAACAGTGGTACTGGACCAGAGCCCTTTTCAGATTACAATAAACTGGGCCTTAGCCCTTTATTCAGATAACAGTATGGCCCATAGGCCCATTTCAAAATACATGCAACATCAATACACATATGCAAGCCCATTTGGGGAGACCACTCAACCCACCAACCACTACACTCCACCCGTACCAGCTATACACTCCATGTGGGGAATAGCTCAACCCACCCAGCCCAACACTCCACAGTTGCAGCCTTGCTGCTCAGTTAACAGTAAATTGAGGCAAAGCCTCCAGTACGTGGACAAGCCACTTCCAGTACTTCCTCCGTCAATATCCCAATCCCATGCATCAGATAATAACAACATGGCATGCAGTAAATAACAACAGTCAAACATGCATTTAGGTCAATTTAACCCTAGGGATATTTCGGTAATTTATCTACTAGGGGTAAAACTGTAAATTTCCACTTTTAAAGGTATTTCAGTAATTTATCTATTTTAGGGTTTTCATCCATATTCCTACTTTTCACGTACTAACAGAATCACGTACCGAGGGTTCTTACCGAATTGGGCCCGTTGGCCCATTATTCCAATTTTGGCCCATTAAGCCTAAAAATATCGAGGGCACAGAAATCATGCACTTTGCAGTCCAAATTTTGAAGCTTACCAAAAACATTAATCGATTTACCTCACGAGCATTCGTACACTCGCAAATCTACAAAATACCGATTTTCGGCATTTCGACTTTTCGACTTTTGCCGATCCAGACTAAGAAAGAGGGTGTTAGTTACACACCTGTTTGCGACGATATGCTGACGAGATCCACACACGAACTGCCTCCAATTGGATTACTAACACGTTAATCTAACTATTCAAATACGAACTACGTATTAACCCTTACAATATTCGGCCAACCACACCTACAGATCATAGTAAGCTTATAAGAAATCAATAAGCAACTCATTAACAAATTTTGTCAATGCTTACCACATAATCATAATTTCACTGCAAGCTATCTTCTTGAGCAACAGTCACTAAATCATTTATAACTAGAGTTACGAAACTCCAAATCAAGTGCCATTAATTTTCCCTAAAAATAGACTCATATATCTTCTATCCATAAAATTTTCAGAATTTTTGGTATGGCCAATCAATACCAGATTTTTCTTAAAGTTTCCCATGTTTCACTGTTTGACTAATCTGACCACTCTTCATTACGAATCAGATTTCTCATTGTACAGAATTCAAAATATGTTTTCGTTAGTTTCATTTGAAACTAGACTCAATAATATTTAATTACATAATTTATTCAGCTTCTAATTCATCTCCCACAATTTATGGTGATTTTCCAAATTCACATTACTGCTGCTGTCCCAAGCAGATTTATTACCAAATCACTCTTTCACACATAACTTGCATGCATGTTATTTAAACATGTATATCACCAATCAATCATCACATATCTATGAGTTTACTTAAGTATAGTCTCCATTTCATCATTTTAAAGCACAACATGTTAGCCGATTTTTCCCCTTAGCATCTAAGGCACATGCATGCTCATTTGTTTGGCTCAACTTCACCTATCTTCCATTTTTCATCAAAAGAACATGAAACAACAACCATTTCCTTCATTTTAATTCATGACCAAATACTCACAACACAACCAAAAACCAAAATATGCTTCAAGAGTTAAGGTAGAATCAAGAAGAACTCATGAACATCAAGATAGAAGCAAACTACCATGAACTTTCCTTCAATTTTCTTCCCCAAGTGACCGAACATTCAAGAGCTTTCTCCTCTCCTTTCTCTTCTCTAACTTTAGGCTATGATGAACAAAGATGGACAAAACTTTGTTCTTTTCACCCCTTTTTCTTTTAATAAAATTTCATATTTCATCCATTTAATTCTTTAATACAAAAGACATGAAATGCCCATCATGGAACATTTACCTAAACCATTATCATGGAACATTTACCTAACCTATTATCATGGAATATTTACCTAATCCATTATCATGGAACATTTACCTAACCCATTATCAATTTGTACCATGAATTATGGATATCACGTGCTCATATTGTCTACAACAACATGATGGCTGGCCACTTCATGTAAAATGGGAGGTTTGTCATGCAAATCCTCCTATTTTGCACTCCTATTTATTTGGCCACTTCAATTTAGCCTATAGCATTTTCAAATATTTTCACATAGGTTCTATTTCATAATTTCACTCACAAATGACAAAATCAAAGCATGAAATTTTGCCAACATTCACAGAATTCCCGAAAATTGGGGCGTTACAACTCTACCCTCCTTAAAGAAATTTCGTCCTCGAAATTTACCTGATCCAACTAGTTGAGGGTATTGTTGACGCATAGTCTCTTCTGATTCCCAAGTAGCTTCTTCCCTTCCATGATTACGCCAAAGTACTTTCACTAACGGGACAGATTTCCTTCTGAGAACCTTAACATCTCGAGCCAATATTTGCACAGGCTCCTCCTCAAAGGTCAAATCAGTCTGAACTTCAATTTCTGCAACTGGAACGACATGAGTAGGGTCAGAACGATAACGCCTTAGCATGGAGATGTGAAAAACATCGTGTATCCTGTCTAACTCTGGAGGCAATTCCAATTGATAAGCCACTGGGCCTACTCCCTTCAAAACCCGATAAGGCCCTATAAACCGCAACTCAATTTGCCTTTCGTGCCGAATCTCAAGATCTTCTTCCAAGGTGAAACCTTTAAGAAAACCATATCACCTGATGAGTACTCAATCTCCTTACGTTTCAAATCTGCATACGAATTTTGCCTATCAGATGCTTCTCTTAACCGGTCCCTAATTATTCTGACCTTATCCTCAGTATCAGCTACCAACTCTGGTCCAAGAACTTGTCGCTTTCCTAGTTCAGTCCAAGAACTAGGTGTACGACACCTTCATCCATACAGTGCTTCATACGGTGCCATTCGAATACGTGCCTGGTAACTGTTATTGTACGCAAATTCTTCCAACGGCAAGTAATCCTCCCAACTACCTCGAAAGTTAATCACGCATCCCCTCCACATGTCCTCCAGAATCTGAATAACCCTTTCCGATTGACCATCAGTCTGGGGATGGAAAGCTGTACTAAAATTCAATCGCGTCCCCAACGCCTCATGCAACCTTTGCCAAAACCGAGATGTAAATCTGGGATCCCGATCAGAAATAATTGAAACTAAGACTCCATGAAGTCGCACAATCTCCGCCACATACAACTTGGCTAACTTTTGAAGTGAAAAGTCAGTACGAACAGGTATGAAATGGGCAGATTTGGTCAACCTATCCACAATCACCCACACCGGGTCTTTCTTTGATGGTGTCAAAGGCAACCCACGCACAAAGTCCATGGTTACCCTCTCCCACTTCCAAAGTGGTATCTTCACTGGCTGCAACAGTCCAGAAGGTAATTGATTCTCAGCTTTCACTTGCTGACATGTCAGACATTTCCCTACAAACTCCGTTACTTCTCGTTTAAGTCCAGGCCACCAGTACAATTCTCGCAAGTCGTGATACAACTTATTTCCTCCAGGATGCATGGCACATAGTCCCCCATGAGCTTCCTTTAATATTGTCTGCCTTAAATCAGAGTCTCTCGGAACGCAAATTCTTCCTCGAAAACACAGAACTCCATCACCATTTAAACCGAACTCAGAAGTTTCCCCTTCCTTAACTTGCTGAAAACGAGCAACCAAATACTCATATTCCAATTACTTTTCCTTAATCTGGTCCACCCAGGTTAGCCTTACTTGCAATTCAGCCAACAAACTGCCATCTTCATACAGACTCAAATGAGCAAACATTGCTCTCAGATCAGATACGGTTCTACGACTTAAAGCATCGACTACCACATTAGCCTTGCTTGGGTGATACTTGATCGAACAGTCATAATCCTTAAGCAACTCAATCCATCTCCTTTGCCTAAGGTTCAACTCCTTCTGAGTCAACAAATACTTAAGACTCTTATGGTCAGTGTATATAATACACCTTTCTCCGTACAAGTAATGTTTCCAAATCTTAAGTGCGAATATCAGTGCTGCTAACTCTAAATCATGAGTCGGATAGTTCTCCGCATGAGGCTTAAGTTGTCATGATGCATATGCAACCACCTTACCCTCTTGCATTAACACGCAGCCCAAACCCACGTGTGATGCATCACTGTACACACTAAAATCCTTCCCAAACTCCGGCTGAATTAACACAGGTGCTTCAGTCAGAACTTTCTTCAACTTCTCAAAAGCTTCCTGCTGCTTCTTAGTCTATACAAACGATGCTCCTTTCCTTATGAGTTTTGTCAGGGGTGCTGCCATCACAGAAAAATCTTCCACAAACCTTCTGTAATATCCTGCCAACCCTAGGAAACTTCGAATTTTCGACACCGTCCTAGGTGGCTTCCACTTCAAAATTGCTTCAATCTTTCGAGGGTCCACCTTAATCCCTTTGGCAGAGACCACATGTCCTAAGAAGGTTACCTTCTTCAACCAAAGTTCAGACTTGCTAAACTTCACAAAGAGTTCATTCTCCCTTAACACTTGCAGCACTATACGGAGATGCTCATCATGTTTCGCTTCAGTTTCAGAATATACCAGGATATCGTTAATAAAGACGACTACAAACTGATCAAAAAAATGGTTGGAACACACGATTCATCAGATCCATAAATGCTGTAGGAGCGTTCGTCAGTCCAAATGGCATAACCAGAAACTCGTAATGACCATACCGAGTCCTGAATGCTGTCTTATGGATATCTGCCTCATTGACCCTTAACTGATGATATCCAGATCGAAGGTCGATCTTGGAAAATACAAAAGCTCCTCTAAGTTGGTCAAACAGATCGTCAATCCTTGGCAGTGGATACTTATTCTTAATCGTCAGTTTGTTCAACTGGCGATAATCAATGCACATCCGCATCGTACCATCCTTCTTTTTCATGAATAGCACCGGTGCTCCCCATGGAGACACGCTTGGGCTAATGAAGCCCCTATCCAACAAATTTTGAATTTGAGTCTTTAATTCCACTAACTCCTTCGATGCCATCCTATACGGTGCGATGGACACGGGCGCCGTTCTAGGCAACAAATCTTTTCCAAACTCAACTTCTCGGTTAGGAGGCAATCCTGGAAGCTCCTCCGGAAAAATATCTTGGAACTCCTTTACAGTCCTAACCTTGTCCACTGTCAGTCCCTCCTCTTCTAACTGACTTACAAATGCCAAATAGGCCTCACAACCTTTCTGAATTCACTTTTCGGCTCTTAAAGCCGACACCACATTGGACAAGTAATCCCTTCACTCACCTATCGCTATAACCTCCTCATCCTTTGTGGTCCTTAACACCATTCGTTTAGCAGCACAATCCAGGGTCCTCTTATGCTTAACAAGCCAGTCCATTCCCAAAATGAGATCAAACTCTCTGAACAATAACTCCATCAGATCTCCAGGGAAAATCCTACCTTGAGTTTCTAAGGGTACATCCCTATACAGTTTGTCTACCCTAACCGAGTGACCCAAAGGACTTGGTACAGATACCCCACTCACAATCTCCTCAGAGCAGTCCAAGTCGTCCATAATCCGTTCTGTGGCCTCCAACCAATATTCCGCTATATTCGGGGCTATACCAGGCACGCCCCTAAAGATCTCCGCTCTGTTAGCCTGAAGTCTTTTAGAAATAGATCCTCGAACTCCATTGCCCGCACTTGCCCCGGCAACCCTTTCCAGAACACGAAGCATTGCCTGTGACAGGGCATCATCCCCGGTACCGCGGTCATGAGACTCTACCTCTGTTGCCGGTGGTACCGGTACATCCACCGCGGGCATATGTCTCGAAGACGAAGATCTCGCTCGAGCACTTCCTCGGCTCGTCCACGGCCTCTTGTACTCATATCGTATTATCTTGATTACGAATTTTTATGCATCAATTAATATTCCAGTGTTTATTACAGATGTTTTATGAATCAAACAGTAGTTCAGAGTTTGTTTTCGCAGAATCGAAGTCTAGCTACAGTTTCAGTCTCTTATCAGATTTTCCTATGGTTTCAGTATCATCCTATCTAGAGTATCCTAGCAAGATTTTAGTACAGACAGATAATTCAGAAAAATATTCAGAGAAGTTCAGAGTAGTACTTACAGACTTGAGCTGGAGATTCAGAATGCCACCTTCTAAAGATCTAAATTTTGAAAATCGAGTTTTTCGCATACTTTATAAAATTTTCGTTTTCGAAAATCTTTATTTTTGTAAACCCATTCCACGGCCGAGTTGTTGCAACCTAGGCTTTGATACCACTAAATGTAACACCCCAAACCCGGCCCAGACGTTATGACCAGATCCGACATGCCACATCGAAGCGTTCAAAACATTTTATATTGTTGATCCAGAAAAAACTTACTTAGTGTTTTAAAAGATAATTTCATTATAGGTTAAAGTGAATGGAAGCTGTGCACCAGGTAGGAAATCGGAAAAGAGGTGGTGAGTCCATCAGACTGCTTAAGTACCAAGCTCCCTTCGGATCCAATCCTAGACATGCATACCGCCATTGCCACACCTTAACGTCATGGATATTTCTAGGAAAACGATTTTGATTAAGTCATTTTTAGGAAAAGTGATTAATTTTGGAAAATACTTTCATTGCGGAAGCTTTGCTTGTTGTCGTATTATTTTGAAATCAATTGTTGTTTATGAAAACGCGCCCTAAAGCTATCCAATTTCAACAGTTAAAATAAGTAATACCTATCTTAGTAACACATATTAAAACCATCAAAAATAATTAAGCGGCCTTATTACATTTAAAAACCCAAACCTCAACGTAAATAATAGGATGTCCAGTTCACCAGAAGAAAACCAAACTTTCAGAACGGGTGGCCACTCCGAATTCCCTCACAGCTCCAAGCCCACTATGGTTGGGGATTTCCTGCGTGGATGAAAATAAAAGGGGTGAGTTTGAGGAAACTCAGTGTGTAAGGAAAACCCATTCAAAGCCCAAGTCAGCTCAAGCCTATTAGGCCTAAGCCCATTCAGGTAACAGTGGTACTGGACCAGAGCCCTTTTCAGATTATAATAAACTGGGCCTTAGCCCCTTATTCAGATAACAGTATGGCCCATAGGCCCATTTCAAAATACATGCAACATCAATAAACATATGCAAGCCCATTTGGGGAGACTACTCAACCCAGCAACCACTACACTCCACCCGTACCAGCCATACACTCCATGTGGGGAATAGCTCAACCCACCCAGCCCAACACTCCACAGTTGCAGCCTTGCTGCTCAGTTAACAGTAAATTGAGGCAAAGCCTCCAGTACGTGGACAAGCCACTTTCAGTACTTCCTCCGTCAATATCCCAATCCCATGCATCGGATAATAACAACATGACACACAGTAAAAAACAACAGTCAAACATGCATTTAGGTCAATTTAACCCTAGGGGTATTTCGGTAATTTAACTACTAGGGGTAAAACTGTAAATTTTCTACTTTTAAAGGTATTTCAGTAATTTATCTATTTTAGAGTTTTTCATGCATATTCCTACTTTTCACGTATTAACAGAATCACGTACCGAGAGTTCTTATCGAATTGGGCCCGTTGGCCCATCATTCCAATTTTGGCCCATTAAGCCCAAAAATATCGAGGGCACAGAAATCATGCACTTTGCAGTCCAAATTTTGCAGCTTACCAAAAACATTAGTCGATTTACCTCACGAGCATTCGCACACTCGCAAATCTACAAAATACCGATTTTTGGCATTTCGACTTTTTGACTTTTTCCGATCCAGACTAAGAAAGAGGGTGTTAGTTACACACCTGTTTGCGACGATATGCTGACGAGATCTACACACGAACTGCCTACAATTGGATTACTTACACGTTAATCTAACTATTCAAATACGAACTACGTATTAACCCCTTACAATATTCGGCCAACCACACCTACAGATCATAGTAAGCTTATAAGAAATCAATAAGCAACTCATTAACAAATTTTGTCAATGTTTACCACATAATCATAATTTAACTGCAAGCTGTCTTCCTGAGCAACAGTCACTAAATCATTTATAACTGGAGTTACGAAACTCCAAATCAAGTGCTGTTAATTTTCCCTGAAAATAGACTCATATATCTTCTATCCATAAACTTTTTAGAATTTTTGGTATGGCCAATCAATACCAAATTTTTCTTAAAGTTTCCCATGTGTCACTGTTTGACTAATCTGACCACTCTTCATTACAAATCAAATTTCTCATTGTACAGAATTCAAAATATGTTTTCGTTAGTTTCATTTGAAACTAGACTCAATAAGCTTTAATTACATAATTTATTCAGCTTCTAATTCATCTCCCACAATTTATGGTGATTTTCCAAAGTCACGTTACTGTTGCTGTCCCAAACAGATTTATTACCAAATCACTCTTTCACACATAACTTGCATGCATGTTATTTAAACATGTATATCACCAATCAATCATCACATATCTATGAGTTTACTTAAGTATAGTCTCCATTTCATCATTTTAAAGCACAACATGTTAGCCGATTTTTCCCCTTAGCATCTAAGGCACATGCAAGCTCATTTGTTTGGCTCAACTTCACCTATCTTCCATTTTTCATCAAAAGGACATGAAACAACAACCATTTCCTTCATTTTAATTTATGACCAAATGCTCACAAGACAACCAAAAACCAAAATATGCTTCAAGAGTTAAGGTAGAATCAAGAAGAACTCATGAACATCAAGATAGAAGCAAACTACCATGAACTTACCTTCAATTTTTTTACGCAAGTGACCGAACATTCAAGAGGTTTCTCCTCTCCTTTCTCTTCTCTAACTTTAGGCTATGATGAACAAAGATGGACAAAACTTTGTTCTTTTCACCCCTTTTTCTTCTAATAAAATTTCATATTTCATCCATTTAATTCTTTAATACAAAAGACATGAAATGCCCATAATGGAACATTTACCTAAACCATTATCATGGAACATTTACCTAACCTATTATCATGGAATATTTACCTAATCCATTATCATGGAACATTTACCTAACCCATTATCAATTTTTACCATGAATTATGGATATCAAGTGCTCATATTGTCTACAACAACATGATGGCTGGCCACTTCATGTAAAATGGGAGGTTTGTCATGCAAATCCTCCTATTTATTTGGCCACTTCAATTTAGCCTATAGCATTTTCAAACATTTTCACATAGGTTCTATTTCATAATTTCACTCACAAATGACAAAATCAAAGCATGAAATTTTGCCAACATTCACAGAATTCTCGAAAATTAGGGCGTTACAAGTAATGCCTCATAACCCTATTTCAGTGACGGATACAGGTAAAGGGTGTTACATTTAGTGGTATCTGAGCTACGGTTTAGCCGATTCTGGGACTAATGTAGCAAGTGTGAATTTAGCTATACATGCCATTATATAATTGATGATTGTGTGATATCTCCTGACCATTTTAAATGTGTTTTTCATATAGTAAATATCTTCCAACTGAGCAAGAGCAGAATCTGAAGAAGTTGAGAGTGCTTCTCAAGCTTTCGTACGATGAGCTACAGATGGTAGTAGTAGTAGAAGGTCTGAATCAGAGGGCCGAAGTGAATATGCTAAAGAGGTTTTCTTAGAAATGTTAGATAAATGGTTTCCTGAATATTTGAGAAGAAATTCTGCTACTTCTCAATCACAACCTCTCCCACCAAATACTCAGACTATTCTTGAGAGACCATCGAGTGCTGAAATTGTTAGAATTGGTAAGGCTCCACTGGATAAACTCAGAAAATATGGAGCTGAGGAATTTAGAGGTACAATTGATGATGATCCAGAAAAAGTTGAATTTTGGCTGGAAAATACTACTCGAGTGTTGGACGAATTATCATGTACTCCAGCTGAATGCTTGAAATGTTCTGTATCTCTATTAAAGGACACAGCTTATCACTGGTGGAAAACTGTAAGTTCAATGGTTCCAAAAGAAAATACTACTTAGGAATTCTTTCAGTCTGAATTCAGAATGAAATATATTAGTAAAAGATTCCTAGATCAGAAAAGGAAAGAATTTTTAGAATTAAAGCAAGGGAACATGAACGTTGCAGAATATGAAAGGGAGTTTGTTTGGTTAAGCCAATATGCTAGTGAATGGGTTCAAACATAGGCATAAATGTGTAAATGTTTCGAGGAAGGATTAAATAAAAATATAAAATTACTGATTGGTATTTTAGAAATAAGAGAGTTTGTAACAATTGCTGATCATACAAAGAAAGCTGAAGAGCTAAGTAAAGAAAAGAAGAAGGCAGATAGAGAAGCCCGATCCTCTGGGAAAAGACCTATTGGTAGGTCTCAATCATTTTCTTTTAAGAAATCAAAGAGGTATCAAGAAGGATCTATTACTTCAGCTAGGTATTCCGGTAAAGAGTGTGGTTCTCAATGCTCTAATCCCAGGTCATCGTCACCGTCACCGTCAGTGACTAGTGTTGGAAGTGTGGGAAACACGAAGCCAAAATATAAAAACTGTAACAAATTTCATTATGGGGAATGTTGAACGAAAATCGGTGCATGTTATAAATGTGGTTCATTTGATCACCTCTTGAAAGATTGTCCAGAAATAGTTGAAAGAGATGTTGAGCAGACTTCAAAACCAGGTAGCATTGCTTCAAGGGGCAGGCCACCTAGACATCCTGGAAATGTTAGTGGTAGCCGAAGTGCTACAAAAGATTCAAATGCTAAATCTGAGGCTCGAGCTCCTGCAAGAACATATGCCATACGAGCTCGAGAAGCTGCTTCAGCGCCAGATGACATTACTGGTACTTTTTCTTTATTAGATACTGATATTACTGCATTAATTGATCCTGGTTCCACACACTCGTATATATGCACAAATTTAGTAAATGTTAAAATTTACCTGTTGAATTCACTGAAGTTGTGGTGGAAGTTTCAAATCCTTTGGGTCAATGTGTAAAGGTGGATAAAGTTTGTAAAAGCTGTCCACTTATGGTAAAGGGTAAATGTTTCTTAGCTGACTTAATGCCACTGCCTTTTGATGAATTTGATGTGATATTGGAAATGGATTGGTTAACACAACATGATGCAGTGGTTAATTGTAAGTAAAAGTATATTGTGTTGAAATGTCAAGATGGTGAGTTACTTTATGTTGAATTTGACAAGCTAGATGGATTATTTAATATGATTTCAGTAATAGCAGCACAAAAATGTATGAGGAAAGGATATGATGCTTATCTTGCATATGTGTTGGATACTAAGGTAACCGAGTCAAAGATTCAATTTGTGCCAGTTGTATGTGAGTTTCCATACGTGTTGCCAGAAGTATTGCGTGGTTTACCACCTGTCAAAGAAGTGAAATTCCCTATAGATCTAATTCTGGGAACAACACCAATATTGATAGCACTTTATCGAATGGCTCCTACCGAGTTGAAAAAGTTGAAGGCCTAGTTACAAGAATTAATTGACAGGGGTTTTGCTCGACCTAGTTTCTCACCATGGGGTGCTCCGGTGTTATTTGTTACGAAGAAAGTTGGATCTTTGAGGTTGCGTATTGATTACTGGCAACTCAACAAAGTCACTATAAAGAATAAATATCCACTGCCTCAAATTGATGACTTATTTGATTAGTTGAAGGGAGCTATTGTATTTTCAAAGATTGATCTTCTTTCGGGTTATTACCAGCTCCGAGTGAAGGATTTAGATGTTCCAAAGACAGCTTTTAGAACTAGATTTGGTCATTACAAATTCTTGGTGATGCCATTTGGATTAACAAATGCACCAGTAATGTTTATAGATTTAATGAACAGGATTTTCAGATCGTACCTAGGCATGTTTGTTGCGATATTCATAGATGATATTTTAGTTTATTCATGAAATGAAGATGAACATGCTGAACATTTGAGGATTGTGTTGAAAAATTTACGGGAAAAAAAATTATATGTCAAGTTTAGTAAATGTGAATTTTGGCTACGAGAAGTCAGCTTTGTTGTTCACATTGTATCTGTTGAAGGTATCCGGGTTGACCCAAGCAAAATTTCAGCAATTATTAATTGGAGTCCACCAAAGAACGTGTCAGAGGTCAGAAGTTTTCTGGGCTTAGCCGGATATTATCAGAGGTTTGTTAAAGGTTTTTCAATGATTGCTTCTCTGATAACTCGTTTGTTGCAGAAAGATGTAAAATTTGAGTGGAATGATAAATGTCAGCAGAGTTTTAATAGACTGAAGACTTTGTTGACTGAAGCACCTGTATTGGTACAACCTGAATCAGGTAAGGAATTTGTAATTTACAGTAATGTATCTTTAAATGGTTTAGGTTGTGTTTTGATACAAGAAGGTAAAATGGTTTCCTATGCTTCAAGACAACTTAAATCACATGAAAGAAATTACCCGATACATGATCTTGAACTGGCAGCCATAGTGTTTGCATTGAAAATATGGGGGCATTATTTATATGGTGAAAAATTTCATCTTTACACTGACCATAAAAGTCTGAAGTATTTAATGACACAGAAAGACTTGAATTCAAGGCAACACAGGTGGCTCGAGTTAATAAAGGATTATGATTTGATTATTGACTATCATCTAGGAAAGACCAATATTGTGGCGGATACACTAAGTAGGAAACCTTTGTTTACTTTAAGAGTAATGAACATCCGATTATATTGTTCAGATGATGGTTCGGTCGTAGCTGAATTGAAAGCTAGACCGACATTTGTACAACAAATCTATGAAGCACAGAAGAGTGACAATGAGTTGTAAGTTAAACGGGAGCAATGTCAAAAGAATTCGGATTCAGAGTTTCAAATTGGGCCTGATGATTGCTTGTTGTTTAAAAACAGAATATTTGTTCCAAAGAACTCAGAACTGGTACAAAAGATTTTGTATGAAGCTGATAATGGTACAATATCAGTTCATAATTTGAAAAAGATGTATTGGTGGCTGGGAATGAAAAGAGATATTTCTGAATTTGTAGTCAAATGTTTAATATGTCAACAAGTGAAAGCTAAGCATCAGGTGCCTTCAAGGTTATTACAGCCAATCAATATACCAGAGTGGAAATGGGAAAGGATTACAATGGATTTTGTAATGGGATTGCCTATGTCACCAAGAAAGAAAGATGCCATTTGGTTAGTTGTTGACCGGTTAACAAAGTTGGCACATTTCATACCGGTATGTATGGACTTTTCAATGGATAAATGAGCCAAATTGTATGTCTCTAAAATTGTTAGATTGCATGGTGTACCGATTTCTATTATTTCTAATAGAGATCCTCGATTTACATCTCGATTTTGACATAAGTTACAAGAAGCATTAGGTACCCAGTTGTATTTTAGTACTGCATTCCACCCTCAAACTGATGGTCAATCAGAATGGGTGATCCAGATTTTAGAAGACATGTTACAGTGCTGTGTGCTTGAATTTGAAGGTAACTGGGAAAGGTACTTGCCTTTGATTGAATTTGTTTATAATAATAGCTACCAATCCAGTATTAAAATGGCACCGTATGAAGCTTTATATGGTCGAAAATGTAAAACACCATTGTACTGGACAGAGCTCAGTGAAAGGAAGATTCCTGGGGTTGATCTAATTCGAGAAACTGAGGAAAAGGTAAAGATGATACAAGACAGCTTGAAAGTAGCTTCAGACAGAAAAAAGTCTTATGCTGATCTTGAAAGAAAAGAAATTGAGTTTGAGATTGGTGATAAGGTATTCTTGAAAGTATCACCCTGGAAGAAAGTTCTCCGGTTTAGCCGTAAAGGAAAAGTAAGTCCTTGGTTTATCGGACCATATGAGGTCATTGAAAGAATTGGACCGGTAGCTTATCGATTAGCATTACTGCCAGAACTTGAAACAATTCACAATGGTTTTCATGTGTCAATGTTAAGACGGTATCGATCGAATCCACCATATGTTATCTCTCCAATAGAAGTGGAAATTCATCCCAACATGACGTATAGTGAAGAACAAATTAAGATCTTAGCACGGGAAACAAAAGAGTTGAGAAATAAAAAGATAGCATTAGTAAAGGTTCTTTGGCAGAAACATAGAATTGAAGAAGCTACCTGGGAACCTGAAGATATCATGAAAAGGCAGTATACGAATCTCTTCACTGGTAAGATTTTCGAGGACGAAAATCCTTAAGGGGGAAAAGTTGTAACAACCCAATTTCAGTGAAATCGGAACAGTGGTTTCGAGACCACAAATCCAAGTCTGAAAAATGAAATTATTTAAATTTCATAAAATAATAGTATTATGATAGGAATATTGCATGAAAATTTTTATAGAAAAATTTTATCAAATATGTGTCTAATTGCAAAAAGGACTAAACTTAATAAAATGTCAAAGTTGAGTTCTAGTAGCTATAAGGATTAAATAGCTATAGAATTAAAAGTGACAAGTCCTTATATGGCAATTAGACCATTGATGAAAATATGTAGATATTTTTATTGAGTCATCTATGGAAAAATTGAAAAAAGGTTAAGGATTAAATTGGAAATTGAATTAAATAAAGTATGATAAATGATTAAATAGAATTAAACCCATTTTATATCATCTTCTTCTTTATAAAATACATGGAAACCCTAGGAGAGAGAAAGGAGATTTCTCAAGCTTGATTTGGTAAGTTCTATGTCCCGTTTTTAGAAATTTTTATTTTTTTGAGATCGGGAAAGCTTAATTTCTTTATTTGGGTGATTAAATTGAAAGAAAACCGAAGTTTAAAAAATTTATCCATGGATGAATATGCTGTAAAATGAAATTTTTGATGGAAAATGAAAGATTATTGTTAGATAAACCACTTTTACAAAGTGATTTTTAGTGAAAGCATGTGTAGGGATTAAATTGCAAAGTAGTGAAATTCTTGGAAAAATTCTGAAATTTATGAAATACATGTGCTGTAAAAGTTATATTGGAATTTTGAATAAGCTTGGAATAATGAGTAAATTGCATGAATTTGAATTTCCGAGCCTAGGGATGAAATTGAAATTAATTAAAAGTTTAGGGACAAAATGGTCTTTTTTGCCTAAAATGTGAAATGAGCTTGATTGAATGTAAAAATTATAGAATTGATGATTAAATTTACTTATATAGATCCGGTAGTGTTGAGCGAAGAAAAAGATCGAGGGAAAGAAAAATTTTCGGATTAGTAGATACGATCAATTGTCAAGGTAAGTTCGTATAACTAAATTAAGCATGTAAATGTGTTGAATTGATTGTTGAATTATGTGTATCATAATTTATAATTGGTATGTACATGAAATAAACCAATATTAATTTGTGATTTACATGTAAATGATGAAATATTACATGAATCCGTTTGAATATTGATTTCAGATTGGATAGGTGATTACCGTGTATATGAGATCTTGCATATGTTGCAATAAAGGTTGTCCTTAAAGGATAATCTTTTGATCTCATTATGAAAACGAAATGTATCCCGAAAAAGGTAATACTTGAAAAGGACTTATATACCCAAATGGTACAACTTGAAAAGGTTATGTACACTTTGAGTGTACACTTGGAAAGGTTAGGTATACTTAGTGTATACTATATGAAAAGGAAATTTATACTTTGTGTGTACCACTTAGAAAGGAATGTACACCTCAGGTGTACAACTGGAAAAGGAAAGGTCCATTGGAAATTCAATAATTCAACGGTAATGACATACATAGTGATATAAAGAGAAATGGTATGATGAGCTCATTTATGCATTTTAATATTTTGAAACTAATCGATTGGTTGAATGATTGTGTATGGGCCTTATTTGCTAATTGAATAAGTTAATGGACATAGTACTTAATGTATGAATTACTTGATGAACATAAATGGTAAGTGTATTTTGGTTATATGAACTTACTAAGCATTAATGCTTACTAGGTTTATTTTCCCTGTTTTATAGTGCTTAAGGATCGTGAAGGTTGGAATTGGGTCGGAGCTATCACCACACTATCAGTCTTTCCATTTTGGTAAAAATGATAAACCTATTCTGATATAATGGCATGTATAAGCTTTTATGGCCAAATGACAAATTAATATTTTAGGTTGTAATTAAGTCATAAAAGTGGTTTGTAATGCATGTTTGAGATGGATATGCTGTGAATTATTATAGAAACATGTTGATTTGAATAATGGTAATTGGTTGAATTGGTTGGTGTATACTTTTAAGTTTTCATGCAGGTAAATGATTTGGTTTGGGGTGAGAAATTAGGCTAGGAATTACCTTATTTCATCCACACGGGTATGACACACGGGCGTGTGTCTAGGCTGTGTGTGACACACGGTAAGCCCACGGGCGTGTGAAATGGCCGTGTGTCCCCTGCATCCTTAAATCTAAAGTTAAGATAATACACGGGCAAAAGACATGGCCATGTGTCTTGGTTGTGTGAAGGACACGGGTTTCAAGCATGGTCGTGTGTCAAAATCATGTGAAAATGGCTTAAAAATGGTAAAAAAAATCAGTTTACCATACGGCCTAGCCACATGGGCGTGTGCCCAGGCCGTGTGCCCTTTTGGTACTTAAGAAATTGTAAGTCAGAATTCCACACGGACAGGCCACACAGCCATGTCTCAAACCACACGGGTGTGTGCCCCTATCTTCAAGGAAAAATTTCTAAAGTTGCCAGTTTAGTCCCGAACCACTTGCAAAGCATGTATTGGGCCCCGTAGGCCCATATTGATGAAATTTGAAAAGTTTTGATTTGGAATGCAAATTTATGACTCGATTTTGTACAAATGCTAATGTATAAGTTCGGTAATGCCTCATAACCCTATTTCGGTGACGGATACGGGATAGGGGTGTTACATTCCACTTGTTCAGCCTGTACCGTACGACGGGGCCTCTAACCCCCGCACCCCTGGTTGCAACCCTAGTCTAGTTTTATGCTTAATGGCCCTCAGCCTTCACCCCCTCAGATCCCCCTAGTTTGTGACTTTATTTTATTTCTTTAACAGGAATTTAGGTCACATAACTCTAGCAAGATTTGGAGAGTGGTTGATAAGAATTTTGAACGAAAATCTTGTTTTTTGATAGCTTGAGATATCTAGATTATGGTTCTAATTCTAGATTTAGATACGAACAAGAGGACCAAAAGTTACGAGAATTTCGAACGTTAGAACCCTAAAGGTTTAAAGTGGAATTAAGTATGATATATTTAGTTTGAATGTTTTATATGTTTGCAGATGTGAATCTAACATTGTTTCTGTAATTAGAATCGTTGAACGTAGCTGAAGACAATACCGAAACATCGAGAGGAAAAAAGATAAAAACAGATGACACGTAACAAAATTGGTTTGTGCTAGTATAATTTACATTTGTTACATGAAATTATTAAGTGATTTAACTTGTGAAATCTTTAGCAATAAAGGTTGATGTAAAGGAGATTTGTACCATGTTGATACTAAGCATAAATGGCAAGTTGTTATGTAAGTATATACATGAATATTATTATGGTGTTCCAAATATAATGTACAAGATTGGTATATTAAAAATGAACTGTGAAATTATTAGTAAGCAAGCTTAAGAATTGAAAGTGGTATTTAATGGAATGAATGTGTAATTATGTTTAATGACTTAATTATGATTGCCACAATATGAAATGTGTGTATTGGTAAAATTGATATCATAATACAAATTGTGTTGCCATATAATTTAATGATAAAAGACATTGGAAATACTCTATTAAAGATTACCAGATAGAGTTTCAGGTATAGTTGGCATGTTATAGGATCTGTTATATTGAAGTTATTTTTAGCATTGGGCACATATTATTTGGTAGTTCTTTAAAGCCTTAGGGTAAAAAATATATCACTTTAGCATTAGGTGCATTCTATTAGATAGTTGTCTAGAGCCCTAGGGGTCCGAGAACATGTCACTTGTAATACCCCTCGTCCTTCTCCATCACCAGATTAGGGTTATGGAATGCTACGACAATTAATAAGTCAAGAATATGCAACTTCAACTCAAAATTCAATTTAAACAATCATTATAATATAAATATTAAATAATCATGCTAATTATACAAAAATGAGAATTAAATCGAACCTATGAAACTCTAGAATTAATTCAGAAACAAGTAGAGACTAATTCGAAACAAAATAGAAAATAGGGGTCACATGGCCATGTGACAGGTTTAAGCCGTGTGGTGCTATGGGACATGGCCATGTTATACAATCATGTGAGAGGATTAAGACTGTGTGGGCGAAGGCACACGATTGTGTTTTAGCCTGTGTGAACCTAAATGTGCTTTCAAATGCAATTCATACAATTACATGCTTACTTAAGCCACAAGTATATCATTAACCAATCATTCAACTTGTTCTAATCACACCAAAAACATACCAACCATGCCATTAACTAATCATTCTAACCAATATGCCATAAGACACCATCACAAACAACATTCAAGTCTAACATTCAACTTCAATTTCTACCAAGTTCAAACTTAATTAAATAAGTCCATATAAGGTGACAATATGCTATAATTCAATCATCAATTAACACTCTTTGCCAAAGCATATGTGCCACATATTAGCTATCAAAAGAAAACCATACATATATACCAATTCATAGCATCCAAACAACTCCAACCAAAGTATTACCTATTCAAACATTATCTATCACATTTAATTCATCTATATGCATTTCATTCCATCACATATATATTCCATCACATATCAAGCAAATAACACATTCCAATCTTTAAACCAAGCTATGATCCACCACATCGTTTGACACAAACATTCAATTTACATACAAGCACAAATAAATTCAGTTATAAAGAACGCTTATAAACAATTACAAGATACTCCTATTATGTCACATACCCTAAATAAACTTTTTCAAAGTCTAGCATAAGATAGTTGGATAGATTGATCTTCAAGTTGATCTGATTGCGCAGTTTCACAAAACGATATGTACAAGAAAACATGAAAAATGACACGAGTAAGCTTCAATGAGCTTAGTAAGTTCATAGGTTAAAACAATATAACTTACCTTGAAAACATAGTTTAATAAATAACAATCCCATTAACTAACATTAACACTATCAACCATAAGCATTCAATAGGTAAATTTCATATATACGAGTCATTTAATCATCACATCTGTATGATATCAATCATTATCAAGGCATGATATAATATCGGAAATCATGAAACATATACAAGTCATCTACAAGGCATCATAACCAAATATCAATTACATATCATTATCACGTCATTTAACCATTGAAATTCAACCCGATGAACGGATGAATATAGATACAGATCCGTGGTTATCCACCCAAGACATGCCAGAATGCTTAAACAAGCCAATCCAACCAAGAATACGACTGGGCACTAAGTGCCTAGCCCACAGGCTAATATCGCTCCAGAAGCACACCTAGGCACCAAGTGCCAAGCCCGTAGGCTTTACATTCGCCCCTAGAAACACACTAGAATCATTGTAAATAAAACTCAATAATCCGCAACAAATATTGGACTTCAGTATATTCGGTGTACAATAACAAGTCATAAATCATCATCTCATCAAAAGCTAATCCCATATAGCACGCAAAATAACCTATTGGCATGTTAATTGTATCTTATATTATGTTCATTCAGGCTCGATACACGTAACCATACAACAATTTACATTTCAATCCATTTTCTCACCAATTCAATTGTAACTTTTCAGTTTATAACCAATGTTATCAAATTATAGAGTTTCAATAATAAGATTACAAAAATACACAAAATAATATCGTATGAACTTACTAGGGCTAAACAGCAAATATGGCAATATCAGGGACTAGTCATCAATTCTCTTTTCCATGATTTTCTATCGGTTCTTAATCTAAATAATAATTTTATTTCAATTATCAGCTTCCATATACTTTATAACAATCAATTTGATGCATATGAATTTCAATAAATTTTTCATAAGTTCCATAAAATTTTACACTTTATTCAATTTAGTCCCTAAAATCTAAACAATCTTAATTTCAAAATTAATCCTTAACTCATATTGCCGAATTTATTTCCATCCTTAATCATCCTTCTAATTCTGAAATTTCACAAGAAAACCAAGCAAATTTCAACATTTTATCAACATGCATAGGTATATGCAAGGTCAAAACTTAGGGCCCATTTGGATGAAAGTTTACCTCCAGTGTGGTGCATTTAGCTTTCCTTTTGTCTCACGCTTTAGTATCGCTACAGTATCTAACCTCACCATCACCGTTTTTTTTTACAAAGTAAACGCATCACCCATCCAAACGGGCCCTTAGTCTTTTTAACAATGGTGATTCAGTTGCAAAACATGAAGAAATGAAGAAGATGACGATTGTTGTACCTTTTACATTTGTTTATTCTTTTATTTATTACCAAAATGCCATTAATCTTACGTATTTTTAAACTAAAGCACATATACATAACATTCACTATCTTGAATTTGGTTAAATTACCATATAAATTCATTCAATTAGGTTTTTTTTACTTAATTAGCCTTTTTAAACTAATAGTGATTGACTTTTGTGACTTTTATGATTTAGTCCCTTTTATTTAATTAGCTAGCCAAACATCAAAATTACTGGACCAAATTTCAATGACACTAATAACCTCAAAAATATTAAATAATTAATATTTACTGACTCACTAGTCAGAATTGTGATCCCGAAACCACTGAAAAACGGATTGTTACATCACTAGCTCTAAAAGCCCTAGGGGTCATGAGCATGTATCAATGAAATCAGCTAATAGGGTCTAAAATGTTTTTTATGATATATGATGATGAAACATGGAAATGCATTGTAATTGATATAAACAAATTGAATTAGTTTATTAGATTTGCTTAAATAAGAATGAAATATGATAAGCATGTGAAAGATCATGCAAAATACAACCAAGAGCCCTGGGGTCCGAATTTTGAAATTTATGTATTTGTAACAACCCTATACCATGTTCTACCCAAGGAACCTAATATAGGAATATTTCATTTGGTGCCAAAGTGATTTTGGCTAATCACTAAATATATTTGAACATAAAAAACAACTAATAAATTTAAATAATTTATATTTTAGTCCCTACTACTACTTGGAACATACTTGATTTTCCTAAGTACATTTCATTCTATTCAAAATTTTAAAACATACCTTATTGATACTTGGAGATGTAATGAGATGAATGCTCGCAATCTCAAATACAACTCTTAAAAATTATGGTACCTAATCTACTCACGGAAACAAACCGTACGCTGAGTATACACTCAGTGGTATTACTATAATTCAAATACTTAAGGTAAAAACAATAAATATATACATTTAATCTTACCACCATTTACTTTCAATGAATCATTTATGCATTTAAACTTTAAATTTTCTTAATAATAATATATATTTTAAATAATTTTTCTTCATTTTAATTTACATATCTCCTTACTATATCAATATCCATTTCATGCATTTCATTAATAACCATTTCATAAACCATTATTTTATACATTTCATTTCCATACCCCAATTCAATATCTTATTGCATTTCATATCTAAAATCTGACAACATTAGTCTTTCAATAATCAGTTCATACGCTGTTCTATCATTTCTTATTAATAGCTATTTCCAAATAGCACTTCTTTACTTAGATTTAAACATCATCTCACTATATCAAAAATTATTTTTTTAATATTTCATTTTAATATCTTATTTCAATTCTTATTCAAAATCACTCAATATCTTCTCTATTACCAATTCATTTATTTATCCCTATTAACACGACTCAAACTTTAGCGGATACACGGATCCAACTAAAACACACCAGTATGACACCCAGTGCCTCATCGGATAATTCGAAGCAATAGTTGACACCCAGTGTCTCATCGGCCAAGCCGAAGTAAGTTGGTACCCAGTACCTCATCGAATCTATCCGAAGTAACAGTATGACACCCAGTGTCTCATCGACTCGAGGTCGAAGTATCCCTGAACACTTTCAATCCTATGGCATGCCAACTATATCCGACTCAGCCTGATTAGTAAATAGGGAATTCAAAACACATTTCAATTTCACTCAATATTTATATCAATTTCACTTCAATCACAATTTCTCATACTTTCAATTCAAATCACTTTCCACTTTCCAATCAATATACATTTCAAATACTCACATATATTCATAATTCAATTCAATTTTATTCAATTCAATATCAATACTCACCTCATTTTACTTACCATGCATTTTAATTAAAATATAACAATTAATAATAAATAGATTTGAATTATAGTAATACAAACCGTATATCCTCATCTTATTTCTCGTCAACTTTCTCTTTCCCATTCTTAGCCGATGTTTCCGGCACGACGTTAGCTACGAAAATTAAAACAATTTAAAATTATCAAAACAACACCAATTCACATCAAATACTTTGATTTTCTATTTAACTTTTGCCTAAATTCCAATTTAGTCTCTAACTAAGTTTTTTTCCATTTTCATCTCCATTCACTCTTTATTTTCACTCAATTTCTACTTATAACTAAACTTAACTCTCTAATTTTCTCCATAAGACCCTAATTTCAAAATTCTCTCAATTTAGTCCCTATTACACAAAACTGATAACTTATTTTACAATTTAATCCTTTAACCAATTCTAACTTGAAATTCTATCAATTTAACCCCTAATTTATCAATTTATTCAACATGAACAATATCTAAAAATTCACTAACTTTCAAAATTTTAACATAAATTAAGTAGTATTTTATTCTAGGACTCCAAAAACATCAAAATTACAAAAAAAATAACTAATTTAATTTACCAAATTAACTTTAAATACTTAGAACCCTCCCTTTTCTTTTTCTTTCTCTCTTTCCTCCCCTATTTTCGTTTCAATTCTGTTTGGTCTTTCTTTTTGTTTCCTTTATTTATTTGTTTAATTATAATATAATAATATTTTATCATATACTTAAATATTAAGTATGTATTTAATATAAATAAATATATGTATATTATACATGCACATGGAATTATATTTTCCATACATTTATTTTATTTATTTTATTTTATGTCATTATATTAATATAATATAATAATAATTTAATAATAAAAATAATATTTACTTATATAATAAGTAAATAAGTAATTATTACTAACTTATGTACTTTATCTCACCACATGTATTTCACTATTACCTCACACTTGGCACTTATGATTTAATTGTTAATTTAGTCTCTTGACTTTTCTCTATTCTATAATTAAGCTTTTACACTTTATTCAATTTAATCCTTATACCTAATTAACCCTAACTCAAACTAATTCACCTAACCAAAACCTAATTAACCACACAACTAACTTCATAAATATTTATTAAAAATATTTACGAATCCGTTTTACAAAAACAGTAACATGAAAATACACTTTTTCTATACTCGTAAATTTTGGATCATTACAATATTACCATCCAGTTACCATCCTTGTATTAACATGGTTGTTGATGCATCATTATCTGGCTTAGTTTGATTATTTTTCAGTTAATGTTTATATATATTATGAATTCAAATTATGTTAGCACGACTAAATTTTCAATGCTCAACGTGTGAATGTGTTTGTTTCTATGTGCAGGTATTGAGTAGACGTTTGAATTGTTTGTGAGGTTCATTGGCATCAAAAGGCATACATCTCAACTCAACCAAGTGTTTGTAATACTCCTTTTTATGGTTGATATGAAAATGGTATATACCTATAAGTTTGTTGAATCATATGTCTTCATAGCTCCATTTTAGCTAATTGAAATGTCATGAACTTGTGTGAAACAAGGTTGTTTTGGTATATCAATATGCGTGCATAAGGAGTTGAGTACGTGGATGTATTTTTAATTGTTATAATGACGGGCATATGTTGTGTATGTTTCTAAGTGAATAGTATGTTTGAAGTCAATGACAAGCCAGTTGCATCTGTTTCATGTAGAAATATGCTAGAAATTGGTTATTCTTGTAATGAATCTATGTTCATTATGTTTGGATGTGCATATGGTTTATAAACAAAAGGTTCTTATTCAGTTTGTATTTAAATTTTTTAAGAGAAAAAATTAGATACAAGAGTGAATCTAGATAAATGTATAATTAGAGTGAGAGAGTGGTTGATATAACTGAAATGATTTGGTGTCAGCCGCATTGGATGATTGTTCCCTCATGTTTTGAGTGGAGTAATAAACTTATCTATGTTAAATGAACCTTTGCATGAACAGTATAACTCATAGTACGTATTGATTTTAAATAATTCTCCCACTATTTTAAGATAATATTTTTTATATTATGGTTTGCATTCGGAATTATACTGTCGATGAATTCTGTACAAAAGTTACACTTTTGAAAGTTGTCTACTTCCATAATTGAGTCAAGTTTAAGTTACACTTTTTCATCGCTAACAAAGAGGAGAGCAGATTTAGTTTCAGGTAAGAAAAAAATAAGGTGAGAAATGCAGCTTTTATATACCTTAGAAACTGTGCTGATAAAAGGTTTAACAGCAGCTTTGTTTTCATTGATGATGATGATATGCATAATAGTTCTTTATCCTGTCTAATTAAAACAAAACAGGCTATTTTAACAATCAACATGCTTCCAAAGGGGAGAAAAAAACAGATCAAAGACACTAAAAAACCAAAACGAAAAGACAACAATAAAAAAACAGGATGTCTAGTTTAATTTTTATAATATTTAATAGTAATGATACCGAAATAATTTCTCACTTGGCAACAAAAAATTCTCGAAGTTGAAGTTTAATTATTGAGATTTTCATGTATATATTCATGAAACTAACCGATAGATAGATAAATACCGAGAATAAAATGGTTTAGTGGCTAAAGAGTAGTTATATTCATAGAACTCACTTTTCGAGACTTAGGAAGTAAGTGGTAAATTTTTATTTGGATGGTTGTTCTTTTTTAATGTAGTTGAGATATTTTAATTTGGTCAATTTTAGTTCCTGCATTTTTAGAATTTTAAAATTTTAATTATGACCCAAATGGTAACTATTAAATTTGTTAAGTTAATATTTTTATTTTCAAAATATTATCCGACAGATATATTATCACATGTGTAATATTATGTCATTTTATTTTCTCCCCATGATACTCACAAAAAAACCTATGTTATTTTAGTCACTAGATTTAACAACTATTATCCAAGTTAGAATTAAAATTTTAAAATTCAAAAAATATAAAGGACTAAAATGATGATATTAGAAAAGAGGGATTAAATGAGACAAATAGAAAAAATTGACCTATACGATTTAATTGCTACTAGGGTAGGATTAAAAAGTGTTAAATTCATCAATGCAGAAACTTTATTTTCATAATTCCGTTTATCATTGATATTTTAACGATATAATTATTAGATTTAGCAATTGCGTAAAATTCTTCCATGCATAAAAATTTAGAGATGCATTCAATATCTGTGTAGATGCACTCACTAGTTTTTAATTTACGAGATTTCCATATGTTTTTATGTGTTTATTTTCAATCTATTAAGTAATATATTTTTAGTTTATGTAATTATGTAAAATAATATTATTCAAATTGTTCAACATTATTAAAATATATTAACTATTTTAGTAATTAAAATATTACAATAAATAATAAAATAAAATAAAATTCTAAATAAAAAATAAAAAAATTCTTATTACAAACTAAGAGAATTATAGAATGAACAAAAGAGAAGAATAAAAAAAATAAAAGGATGATTCAACCTTCAATCGGATACGAAATAGTCTATACATGTTCTTTATTTATAGGGTTTAAATTATCATTGGTTTAAAAACTATAATAAAGATAGTTAAGGTACGCTCCAAATTTTTTAGGTGTTGCAAGAGTTAAAAAATTTTTTTGGGGATTATGGAAGTTATATGAAAATACATTTTACAACACTTCCCCTTGGGTGCTCATCAACAAAAATGTGCATTGTTAAAACCTTATTAGGAAAAACTATGTGGGATAAAAACATAACGAAGGAAAAAAAGTATGCAATCTCTTATTACAACCTGCCTTATTAGAACCTTTACCAAGAAAACTAAGTGGGAAAAAACCTTGATTAGTGAGTACAGCGTGATTTAGACTACCCTTAATGGCAACACCATAGTACATTTTTTAGCCGCAACATTCCAATCTTGTGTACTAATCTTTCAAATGTTGTGGTTGGCAATGCCTTGGTAAAAAGATCAGTCAAATTATCACTAGAACGAATTCGTTGACCTTCCAATTGTAACGCCCCAAAATTGCAACACAATTGTGTATCTGCTTTAGTGGTTAAGAGTTCTGGGTGTGTGTGTCCCAAGTTCAAGCCATGCCTTTGGCAAATTTTGAGATTTTTCTTAAATAAAGCCTTAACATGCTCAATAGGCTTATGTTTAATTATTGATAAGAGTATATCAGAATGGGCTTGTTGGTCTGGTGTGGGTAGTGGGATTTGGGTAAATCAGTTCCCAAATTTTTCTCTCCAGAAAAAAGCTAACAAATTCTCATCTCCCTTCTGTTCTCTCTTTTCTTTTTGCCATTTTGCCAAATTTTCCTTCCCCTATTGCTGCCGATTTCGATTTTCACTCTTTATCTACCATCGTTTCTTTGCGCCTTTCTATTGCAATGTCTCTTGTGCGTTATCGGTAAGCTTGTTAGGTGCGTTTTGTTTTTTGTTTTGATTAAATGAATCGATGGATTAATAGGGTTCGTTTAATGACTAGGTGAAAGGCAAGGTTTTGGGGGCTGTTAATCGGCACTTTAGCAGTGTAAAGCCACCGTTGCTCTACTGAAGGTAAGATTTTGATGATTTGTCGATTGTGGACTTCGATAGGTTTTGATTGAATAAGTAGTGAAGTGATTAATTAAGAGTTGTATTGGCTGAATATAGGTTTTGGAAGGCTCGAGATACTTTTTGCAACTTATCGATACTAGGTGTGTGCCCAAAATGCCAAAAACTGGTTCGGAGAAAAGTCAAAAAGCTTATTGTCGATGCCACACGGGCGTGTGGTCGCCCGTGTAGTAAGCTGTATGATGAAACACGAGCGTGTGATCGACGATCTAGGCCGTGCGCGAATGACACGACCGTGTGCAACACACGAGCTAGACCAATTTAGGTCTAAACGCGTAAACCACATGGGCGTGTGGGGGGTTTTGGGCCAGGCCGTGTGATCCACACGACCAAGGCCAATTTGGGTCGTGTGGGCCACAGAAGTGTATGGGCCTACACGGGTAGGCCACATGGGCGTGTGAGCCCATTTGTTTGAAAAGGTCTCTAAGGTTGCACGGGTCGCGCAAGCCTACTGTGGACCAACTGTAGGGTCGGTAAGCATTACTTAGACCCCTATATGTGTAATATGTTTGGCTGATTTTTGTATTGAACATGTATGCTGATCTGAATGTATAGACTGTTAACTGCATAATAGCATGTCATTTATTGTATGTTGTATTGCATTGGGGTTGGTTGATGATATTTGGAGGAATTGTCTGAAAGGCTCTTAAGCCTATTATCTGGTAGCTCTGTTGCAAACTTATGATTATGTGTCATATTTTGGTACAGCATGGTGTGTAGGGATGGGTGGGTTGATTTAATCCCCACATGGTGTGTAGGGATGGACGGAGATGGTGTGTAGAGGCTGGTGGGCAGGATTCTGATTTTTCTACTATTATTATCTGTATCTGATTGGGCTAAGGTCAAACTGATTTTGTAATGGGCTAGGCCTAGCCTATATTTGACTGTATTCTGATGTGTTCTGTATGCAAATTTTCTATGGGGATTACACATTGAGTTTGTGAAAATCACCCTTTCTGTTTAATCTGTACAGGTAATCCCCATACTTGTCGAATCAATGTAGCGGATGGCTCGACGTGGCCACATGTAAATTTTAGACAGATTCCGTGAACTTTCAGATTTTATTACTTATTTGGGGTTTTGATGTAATTTTGGATTTTGGACTGTCTGGTTTTGAATTTTGGATTCTTAATTACTTTATGGTTTTAGCCAGGCTGGGCGATAAAAATACAATTTGCAAAAACAAAGGTTCTTTTCAACACGAACGGTTTTCCAAAGTAAACGTTTTCGAAGCTTCCGCTAAAAAGGATATGATTTTAGACATAACAAAGAACAAACTTTTTACTTCGAACTAAGATAAAGGCTAAGTAACTGGAACGGTTTTAACTCGACAAACTCGTTTTCGAATTCCATTCCATGTGACATTGTAGATTTGGCCATAACGTCTAGGCCGGTTCTGGGGTGTTACATTTAGTAGTATCAGAGCCTAGTTGCAAAACTTGGCTGTGGATTTGGGTTTTAAAACTTGGTTTTAAAAAAATGTTTTTTTAAATAGATTGAAATACTTTTGACTGAGTATGTGGTACACCAAGTCTCCAGCGGCGATTTTGTAAGTTGTTCTAAAACTGATATATGTTATGATATTTTAAAACTACTATAGGTAGTATACTGTACTGAAAACACTTTTGTTAGTGTATACTGAAATTGTAGGAAAATTGATAGGGACTGCGAGTTACGAAAATCACTCTGAATTACAGAAACTATTTTCATAAAACATCTGATAATAATTATTGAATTGTAACTGATTCATAAAACTGTTAATGTAGATAAGATTCGAATCTACGATGAGTGCACGAGGTACTATAGGTCGTGGAAGAGGCCGTAGAGAGGCTCGAGCTGAGTCCTTGACATCTGACAGTTTGCCTAATTTAGACACGAGTGAGACGCTGGTGTCACCTGCGACTGAGACAGGGTCTCAAGATCGAATGGCCGGGGATGACGCATTGTCTCAGGCTATGCTTAGAATATTAGAGAGGGTCGCTGAGCCCAATACTGGATTTGAGGGTCGAGGGTTGGTTAGGAACAACTCTGATCCAATGGGGCTGAGCTATTTAGGGGTGTCACTGAAGTCAGCCCAAACATGTCTGGGTACTAGATGGAGGGCACAGAAACATGGACGATCTGGACTTTACCTTTGAACAAAAATTGAAAGGGGTTGTTTCATCGCTTCGCGATGAAGCATACCAATGGTGGCTGACCGTTAAGGAGGGCACTCAGCTCGAACGACTGATATGGAATTTTTATAAATCTTCTTTACAAGGAAAATATGTAGTTGGCAAGCTACATCAACACTAGGAGACGTGAGTTTCTGAATCTCACACAAGAGGATTGTTCAGTGGCCGAGTATGAGGCTGAGTTCCTGAGATTGATCCGCTATGCGCGAGGCATAGTGGCGACTGAATATGAGCATTGTGTTTGCTTCAAAGATGGACTTAGGGATAGTTTGAGAGTTTTGATAGCTCCGTAGAGGGAGCTTGACTTTTCAATACTGATAGAGTAGGCAAAGATCGCCGAGGAGGTGAAGCACATTAAGCTCCAAAATAAAGATAGAGAGAGAGGTAAGAACAAGAGGAATTCGAAGCCCTCGAGTTTTGCATTGAGGCCTAAGAAAAAGGCCAGATCTGATGGGCCAATTAGAGTTGGGGCCCCTGTTGCACCTATTGGGATCACGCTTTGTGGGCATTATGGTAGACACCGTCCGAGCGAATGTTGGAGAACAACTGGGGCATGTTTAAGGTGTGGGTCTACTGAGTATCACATTCGAGAGTGTCCGTTGAGGGCCGATCAGATGCAAGCTTCGGGTTCTGGTACTGCACAGCCGCCAAAGGTAGTTCAACAGCCACCTAGGGGCCGTGGTTAGGCTGGGGTAGTAACGGCATGGGCTATGGACAAAGAGCACTGGGCAGAGGTACTAGGTAGATTGGAGCACGATGGCCTGCTCTTGTTTATGCTGTTTGTTGACGTGAGGACAAATATGCTCCTGACGTCATTACGAGTACGTTTTTAATTTATGATGTACCTTACCTGGCATTGATAGACATAGGTTCTACACATTCCTATGTAGCTAGCACTATGTCTGGAACTTTAGGGATCCTGGTTAAGGATACTTCTAGTGTGGTGACTATTGTGAGTCTTTTGGGGTAATCTATCCAGGTTAGCAAATTGTATAGAGATGCTCCGTTAAAGGTCCAAGAGGCAGTATTTTTAGCTGATCTGATGGAGCTTCTATTTAGGGAGTTTGATTTAATTTTAAGGATGGATTGGTTGGTCAAGCATCGAGTAAGTCTAACTATGCGAGTAAGAGGGTCGTGTTGAGAATTGAGGAGAACGATGAGGTAGCTGTGATTGAGGAACGTCAAAATTTTCTGACTAATGTGATCTCTGCGTTGGTGGCAGAAAAGTTGGTTCAAGATTTTCTGATTCAGAAAGTTGGTTTGACTAATACACTAGTGGCTTTTATGGACTTGATGAATCGAGTGTTCTAGCCCTATCTATATCAGTTTTTGGTGATGTCTATCAATGATATCTTGGTGTACTGTAAGACTGAAAACGAAGACGATGAGCATATTAGAATGGTACTACAGATTATTCGGGAGAAACATCTGTATGCGAAGTTCAGCAAGTGTGAGTTCTTACTCTGGGAAGTAACATTTTTGGGACATGTACTTTCTGCTGAGGGGATACGAGTTGATCCTCGTAAGATTAAGGCGGTGTTGGATTGGAAATGGCCGAAGAATGTATCTGAGATCCGTAGCTTTCTAGGCTTGGGCAGCTCTGTTGACTAAGCTTCTACGTAAAGGGATTCTTTTTGTACGGTCGGATGCACAGCAAGAGAGCTTCGAGAAGCTCAAGACTGTTTTTACACAAGCTCCTGTTCTAAGACAGCCTGAGCCTGGTAAAGACTTCGTAGTGTACAGTGATGCATCACATGTCAGTTTAGGTTGTGATTTTGTATAGGATGGTAATATGGTGGCATAGGCATCTCGTCATCTCAAAACTCATGAAGCAAACTATCCGACGCATGATTTGGAATTGGCTACCGTAGTTTTCGCTTAGAAAATCTAGAGACATTATCTGTATAGTGAGAAGTGTATCATTTACACTGATCACGAACTTCAAGTACCTCTTCACTTAGATGGAGTTAAATATTAGGCAGCATAGATGGGTTGAGCTACTTAAAGATTATGATTGTACCATTGAGTACCATCCCAGCAAGGCCAATGTGGTGGCTGATGCGTTGAGTCGTAGAGCCATGACTGATCTAAGAGTGATGTTCGTTCGACTTAGCCTATTCGACGATGGAAGTCTGTTGGTAGAACTCCAGGTTAAATCGACATGGACTAAATAGATTCGAGGTAAATAGTTAGGGGATAAGTTTCTTGAGTTACGTTTTCGTCAGGTTGAGAATGGTGGCACTACTGATTTTAGGGTAAACAATGATGGGGTACTTTGTTTTCATGGTCGGATTTGTGTTTCAAATGATGAGGATTTAAGACAGTCGATTCCGAGAGAGGCTCATAGTAGCCCTTACGCTGTGCATTCCAGTGGAAATAAGATGTACCGAGATCTTTGAGAGTTATACTGGTGGTCAGGGTTAAAGCGTGAGGTTATCAACTTCGTTGCTCACTGTTTGACTTGTCAACAAATTAAGGCCGAACACCAATTACCTTTCGGTTTACTGCAGCTGGTTAATATACCTCTATGGAAATGGGAACGTGCGACGATGAAATTCGTTAGCGGGTTACCCTTAACACCTACTAAGAAGGATCCTGTTTGGCCATCGTGGATCGATTGACCAAGTCAGCTTACTTCATATCTGTTCATACTGATTATTCTCTTCAGAAGTTGGCGAAGCTCTACATTTCTGAGATAGTGAGACTGCATGGGGTACCGATTTCAGTTATCTGCGATAGAGATCCTCGATTCACGTCTCGATTCTAGAGAAAGCTACATGAGGCTCTGGGTTTAAGGTTGGATTTCAGTACTGCTTTCCATCCTTAGACAGATGGCCAATCTGAGAGGATGATGCAGATACTGGAAGATATGTTGAGGAGCTATGTGATTGATTTCCGAGGCAGTTGGAAGGAATACTTACTGTTGGTAGAGTTCGCTTATAATAATAGCTACCAGTCTAGCATCCAGATGGCACCTTACGAGGCTCTGTATGGTTGTAAATGTCGCATTCCCTTATGTTGGACTGAGTTGGGTGAGCGAGTCCTGAATTGGTTTTCGAGACAGAGGATAAGGTTTGATTGATTCGGGGTCGTCTGAAAGAGGCTTTTGATAGGTAGAAGTCCTACGCGGATCTGAAGAAGAAAGATATAGAGTATTCTATGGGGGATTTCGTATTTCTCAAAGTCTCGCCATGGAAGAAGGTTCTGAGGTTTAGCCATAATGGCAAGTTGAGCTCTAGGTTTATTGGGCCTTACCAAATTCTGAGTTTTGTGGAACTTATCGCTTATTAGTTAGAGTTACCTCCGGAGTTGGATCGTACTCATGATGTATTCCACGTCTCAATGTTAAGACACTATGCTCTGATCCCACACATATTGTTTCGATTGAGAAGATTGAGGTTAGGCCAGATTTGACCTTCGAGGAGGAGCCAGTCCAAATTCTTGATCGCGACGTTAAGGTTCTACGAAGGAAATCTATTCTACTGGTTAAGGTTCTGTGGCATAATCATAACACTAAGGAGGCTACTTGGGAGCTGATAAGTCGTAATTTATACATATTTTTATCTTATGCTTAGCATATTTTTGGATGAATTATCATTAGATTTGTGGAATTCGATGCTTCTAATCCTTTAATTTCATGTTTTATACTTAGGTGAGCATAGGAGAGTAAAAAGAGCAAGAAATGGGCCAAAAATAGAGAAAATGGGTCAATGTGGGAAATCAACAAGGCCTGGACTTTCTCATATGGGTAGTTCACACGCCCGTGTCTATTTAGCAAACTCTAAACACGGCCTAAGCCACCTCAAGCGAGTGTGTCCCTGTCAAGCCCAAGTCTAGTTCTATTCGGAAAAGGCCACTCTTGAGGGTTTTGAAGCATTCTAAAGCTATATAAACACCCTAGGAGGTATCTAGAAAACACACATGGAGTAGGAGGCAAGGAATTACTGGAAGCAAGCCGATTGATCCATCTCAGAAGCCGGATTCTCCTTCAAGACTGAAGATCTCTCTTTAATTTCCTTCAGAGGTTTTTGGGTTTTCTTTATTTTTTGTTATTATTATTCTTCTGAGATGTTTCCTTTTACACTTATGAACTAAATCCCCTAGATACCTAAGGGAAATGAAACCTAAGACGGATCTTGTTATTATTTCTAAATTATATAATAAATATTTGATTTGATCTTAATTATGTGTTCTTAATTCTTGTTTTAATATTTCAGGATATTGATTCAAGTATTGATGTGCTTATTCAGAGGAGCAAAAGTCTCTGTCTAAGAGTAGATCTAGAATAATTAAGTGGAGTTGATTGCAACCCTAGACATAGGGCAACATAAATCTGCCGGAATAGGGTCAAACCTAATAAGGGAATCCATAGATCGAGTTAATGCAAGACTAGGGGTTTTAATTAGAAAAAGATTTCAATTAATCAACCTAGGGTTAGACGTTGTTAGTCTCGAGAGAGATAATAATATAAATTAAGAATTTCTACGGATCAAGTCAAATGAATTAATCGTCTAATTTAGAGTCAAATAACAAGTGAAGTCTAGGTGGATTTTTCCCTTGGGTATTGTCTAAATCTATCAGCTTTCCTAAAAGTATTTCTGCAATTTACTTTCTGTGCATTCTTAGTTTAGTTAATTAGTTTAGATAAAAACAAATCCCCTTATTTTTAGTCTAGATAATAAAAAGAAAGTTAATAAATACTTTTAGTTCCTGTGGATTCGACATTTCGGTCTTGCTATAAATATAATAGTTAGTCATAAACTATTATCACGATGCTTGCCTTCATCGTGATAATAGTTAGTTTTCAAGTACGATCAATCATAAATATAAAACTTATCACGAGACGTTCACATCAAGTTTTTGGTGCCGTTGCCAGGGAACTAAGATATTATGAACGCTTAATTTTTATTACTTTAGCCGTTTATTCTATTGCAAGTTAAATTTTATTTTAATTTTGTTTTTTTATTTACTTTTGGCAGGTTTTTATAGTTTATGACTAGAAGAAACCCGTCAGGACCATTACTTTTTGATAGTGAGATTGAAAGTACTGCTCACAGAAACTGAAGAGAAATAAGACGAAGCCTACGATACATAGAGGAAGGGCAAGAGGACGATATTCAACCTACAACCGAGGAGATGGCTAATAATCATAATAATCAGTTGCCTCTTGTGGCTATTGCAGACCCAGTAAATCAGAATCCTGCTCCTCCTATTATGTATGATTATACTGAACATAGTTTAACAGGAGCTGAATCGAGTATAGTTAGACCTGCTATTGCTGCAAATAATTTTGAACTGAAACCTAACATGATTCAAATGATACAACAATTTGTTCAGTTTGATGGTTAACAGGACGAGGATCCAAACACTTATTTGGTAAATTTTCTGGAATTTTGCGACACCTTTAAGATCAATGGTGTTTTTGACGATGCCATAATGGTGTTTTTGACGATGCCATTCGCCTTCGGTTGCTTCCCTTTTCATTGAGGAATAAGTTTAAACAGTGGTTGAACTTGTTACCACGAGGGTCAATCACTACTTGGGAACAAATGACCGAAAAATTTCTACATAAATATTTTTCGCTTGCTAAAATGGCTAAGTTGAGGAATGATATCTCTTCTTTTGTGCAGATGGATCTAGAAACACTCTATGATGCATGGGAGAGCTACAAATATCTATTGAGAAGGTGCCCTCACCATGGGTTACCTATATGGCTACAGGTTCAGACGTTTTGCAATGCTGTGAACCCCTCAACAAGGTAACTTATCGACGCAGCTGCCAGTGGAACTTTGAAGAACAAAACACCTGAAGAGGCTTACAAATTTATTGAAGAGATGTCATTGAATAACTATCAGTGGCAAGTCATGAGAATAAAGCCGACAAAAGCAGCCGGTGTTTTCAACCTCGATGTGGTTATTATGCTGTCTAACCAGGTAGAACTTTTAAATAAAAAGATTGATGGTTTATGTGGTTCTACTTAGGTACATCCCATGATGAGGTGCGATTCAAATGGAGGAGGAGTACACACAGAATATCAATCTTTCAACCCTAACATTGAGGAGGAACAAGTTCAATATATGGGTAACAATAATTCTAGACCTCAAAATAATCCATAAAGTAACACTTATAATGCAGGATGGAGGAACCATCCCAATTTCTCAAGGGGTGGTCAAGGAAATCAAAGGCCACAGCATCCCCCAGGTTTTCAACAACCACCTTACCAGCAGGAAAAGAAGTCAAACCTTGAGGAGATGCTAATAAAATTTATCTTGGTGTTAGAGAATCATTTTCAGAGTACCGAAAAAGCACTTAAGAATCAACAAGCATCGATCCAAGGGCTCGAAACTTAGATAGCCAACTTGCCAAATTGATTTCTGAACGACCATAAGGTAGTTTACCAAGTAACACTAAATCTAACCCAAGGGAATAACTCAATGCGATTACCGTTTGAGAAAAAGAAGGGTTAGTTGAACCTGAACCAGAATCGAGGAAATGAATTGTGGTAAGTACAGGTAAGGATGAGGTGGACCATAATGAGCAGAAACTGGTAAGTAAAGAGTACAAACCTCATGTGTCATACCCAAATGCGACAAGGAAAGGCCACACGGACGAACAATTTGGTAAATTCCTTAAACTATTAAAGAAATTACATATTAACTTATTGTTTATTGAAGCTCTTTTGCAGATGCCGAACATAGTTAAATTCTTAAAAGAGCTTTTAGCAAACAAGCGGAAGTTGGATGAGGCGTCGCATGTGGAGCTGAACGCAGTTTTCTTAGCCGTTTTACAGAATAAGCTACCCAAAAAGTTGAAAGATCCAGGGAGTTTTATGATTCCTTTTTTAATTGGTAGTTTAAACATTAAAAATGCTTTGGCTGATTTAGGGGCTAGGATTAATGTCATGCCCTATAAAATGTTTAAACAACTAGGTCTTGGGAAACCCAAATAAACTAGGATGAGCGTTCAATTGGCAGATAAGCCAATCAAATTTCCTAGGGGTATTATTGAAGATGTACTTGTTAAAATTGACAAATTTATATTCCCAACTGATTTTGTTGTTCTAGATATAGAAGAGGATAGTGACGTGCCTTTAATTTCAGGAAGACCCTTCTTAGCAAATGCTAGAACTATTATTGATATTGGTACAGGTGAACTCGCACTTCATGTGAATGATGAAACAATCACTCTTCAAGCTCGTAATTCGAGTAACACATCAGATATTGAGGGTAGTTGTATAATTATGCTACTAATACTAATCATGTGGTACAACCTTCTTTGCAGGAAACACGTTCGAAGAACATACATGAGTTATGTTCAAGTAACAACAAAGGACCCATCTATGAAGAACGAAGGCTACAAATCGAGGAACTAGATGAATGGCGGACACAGAAACCGAGAACACACAATAAACCAAAACCACGCCATGACGGGCTCAATGTTTCACCAAATCAACTTAAGGTTGGAGGCAAAGTACTATTAGATGTAGTGGACCTTCGTATTGCCACTTTTGAACCTAATGGAGCAATCCCTTTTACGGTACTCAACATTTTCCCATATGATACAGTCGAGGTAACTCATTCCAAATTCAGCATGTTTAAGGTAAATAGTACTCATTTAAAACCTTATTTTAATGAGATTGATAGCAGGAATGAAGAGTGTAAACTCCTCGCACCACCATGACCACGCACCCAAGAGGTAAGTTTAGCTTAGACTATAAATAAACGCTTCTCGGGAGGCAACCCGAGCACTAACAGTGTTGATTTCTTTAAATTTTAGTCTTTAACATCTAATCATTAACTGAATATTTGAACGCAGGTTTTCCAAATCCACACGGCTAGGAACACGGGCGTGCCTTATGTCGTGCTCATACCACGGGCTGCGACACAGCCGTGCGATATAGCCGTGTGAAAAAAGAGTAAAATTTTTCCACAACAAGAGATTCGATACATTTCCACAACCGTGCGATGTAGTCGTGGGCAATTCTACCAAATCAACACGGGCGTGCAACACACCTGTGTCTACAAGCCGTGGTAGAAACTGAGAAATTAACACGGGCGTTCGACATGCCAGTGCCCACCAGCCGTGGTCGATACAGTCAAAATAACACGAATGTGAGTACATATACACGATCGTATGAGAAGCAAACGAAGTAGGACACGGCCGTGTGCACTAACACACCCAAAGAACACGGGCATGGGCCGAATTTCAGACGCGCCCAAATTTGAAAATCACAAAACACAAGGGCTGAAATTAGCACGGCCGTGTGCCCCAATATCTATATAAACCCCTCACTATTCATCATCCCCTTCCTCCAAAACCCTAACCCTAGTTGGTAAAATCTCTCCCTCTCACCAACCGGCCGCCCCTAGTTCTTCCTAGCTCTCCCTTCTACTTACCTTTTCCTATCTTCCCTACATCCTCTCTTTTTCCCTCTCATCCCCCTCCTCTCTCTCTTTTTCTCCTTACAGATAGGTCCACCACTCGCGCCACACGGTCTAGTCTGCTAGGCCGTGGCCCCCTCTGAGTAGTAGCCATCTTCAACTTCATTGCTCAAGCCTGTACCCTCCGCCGCCGTCCCATTCCAGTCCACCCCCAACCACTATCGGTTCTCTCTTCCTTTCACAGATTATTTTTCTTTTTTTATCTCATTTTATTTTAGTTATTTTATTTAGTTATTTATTTTCATAACCATTATTATTATTATTCATTTATTTTTGTTGAAATGGTTATAATTCTTAGTTTTATTATTGTGCCTATTTTAGTTTCTGGCTATTTCTTCTTACCTTTACTCTTTGTTTTTATCATATGTTACTATGCTTAGTATTAACAATATGTTCCTATAAATTTCCTATTAGTTTTTAGCTTTTGCAATAATTAGTGTCAGGATATATTCTTTCAACTCTTGACTGACTGTTAAGGACTACTTTCGACTTTTGTTGTTTTCAGGTACAACATGACGAACACAAGAGGCAAGAAGACTGCCATCCCTGCCTCGAAGAAGCGCAAATGAGCAGCATCCTCCTCAGGTCCTACCACTGAAATTCGCCACCCCTTCTTACAGTTTCCCTTAGGACCCCAGGAGGAACTTTTTCAGATACTATGGGCCCAACCCCTAGGTGTGGGCCATTGTATTGATTGGATCGCCCTAGAGAAGATCCAACTCGCTGATGCAGTCTGGGCTCTCCTGACGACTGACACGTGGGGGCTCTTCTTCGAGATCATCGAGCTGACGTACCTCAAGCTCACACTCGAACTCTGTTCGACCTTCCATCTTCAAGTCATTATGACAGAGTTCGATGATCTTGGAACCATCCAGTTCTGTCTCGACAGTTTAGTTCACCAGTTGAGTGTACCTGAGTTCGGAGTCGTATTAGGATTATGCACGAAGGAGTTCATGGACGACAATGACTTCGACAGCCTCCATCGCCACATCCACTAGTCTTCTTCAAACTGCTGGAAGGCCCTCGTTCCTGCTTCGGCAATTTATGATCCTAGCCACTCTAAGGCATTAGCTCTCGCCCAATTATTTATATACTTACACGCCATCCTGGCCCATACCCTGACAGGACGGCGAGAGAGTACCGGCATCGTCAACACCAACGATGCCTAATTTTTATGGAGCATGGTGCATGGGCACATATTCGACCTCGCTTATTTCATCGCCCTTAAGATTCGCCATCAGACGGAGTGACATAGGAATGGAGTCATTTCCATTGGCCCTTATGTGACTCGCTTAGCGCGATACTTCGGTCTCCTCAACACGGCGGCGCAATCATCCTCATTGGTCAGATGTCCCCACAAGGCATCTTGAGTATGCTCCATATGAGGATGATCGAGAGACGACGCGGAGTTGATCCTACTTAGTACTACCTCATCCAGTCAGCCAAGTAGGAGGACCCAGAGGACATTACTGATGATGTCTCTCCACCTCACAAGGATCCACCATCTCAGCCACCAACTATTCATCGCCCAGTTCATGCGGCTGCTTCTCTTTCTGACATTTCTGAGCACCTTACTCGATTCGAGTAGCAATGTTTTCAGCGTTTTGATCATATTGATGCAACCTTACATCAGATTTGTCAGCATCTTCACATTTCATCGCCACCCCCACCTCGCGAACCATCTAGCGATGAAGATTTTTGAAGACTTTTATTTATTATTTCTACCTTTTTACTTTTATCTTTATTTGTTTTTAACTTACTTTTTATTTTATTTTATTTCTCTTTAATACTAATTTTACTTCATCTTTAGGTTTTATAATTTATATCAAGTACTTTATATTTTCGTCATTTCTTTATGAGTAATCATGTTACTTTATATTTCCTAAAGAGTTAATGATTCTATCGCAGTTATGAAGAGCTCTAAAGCTCACTATTACTTGGGAATTTGCAACTCCACTAGAAAAGGTTCTCCATGACTGCCATGTCCTGCTCAACCATGACAATAGCCACCACCAGATATAATATTCTTTTGGTGTAGGACTTGTTGACTAACCAACCTCTACCACCGCCGGAGTATCCTCCTCCAATCTCACACTTGCCTTAGCCGACTACTCTTCATAAATCCAACTTAAGGATTCCATTCAACATTCAAGAAGTTTCACTTCTCTCCCTATCTTATGATCTTATATCTATATTTTTCAGTAAATCTATCTTTGTACATTAAGACCAATGTACATCTTAAGTGTGGGGGGTTATTTATATTATTATCAGAAAAATCCCTGAATTTTGTCTTATTTTCACGTGACTCATTCATATCACTATTATAATGAATTTTGATTAATTTATGATTTTTATTGATATGTCTTGAATTAAAACATAGGCATTTATGCATTGATTTTTTAAACTTTAAGGAATTAGAGAATCAAGCATGATAAGTTGGCTTTTGAGAATAAAAAATTTTTAGGTTGTTTCCCCAAGTTTAGGTATTATCTTGAGTTGAAATTTACAGGTTTAACATAGAAAAGCCATAATGTTTGTGAGATCTTGAGCCTTTAGGGCACATATTATTTCTTTCATGTTCACTTTTATTGTTGCTATGAGTGCGTCAATATTGATTTTTATTCTAGAACTTGCTTCGATTATGCATGTCAAGACCACACTATTTGATTTGATATGTCAAGATGATAAAGGCACTTAGGTTTAACCCACTTACTCCATAAAAGTCTACCCTTATAATTAACCCTTAATGAACCTCCTTAAGCCTAACAAGCCATTCATTGATTTACCCTCAATATTAACCCATAACCCATTACTGTTGAAATCCCCTCATTTGATCCCTATTTTTGTCGAGATTTGATTTGAATAAATTGCTTAGCTATGTTTTATTTTTGATAGTTAGCAAAGTTCTATGTTATTTTGATTTGTTCTTGAAAACAAATATATATATACATATATACATATTAGTAGTAATTTTTTTCTTTTTGAGCTTAAGTATTTAATTCCATATTCCATGAAGAAAAGCTAAATTCTAGGATCTTCTAATTAGGAATGTAATTTATTAGTTTTAGTATTTTTCTAGTTAGGTAGTTTTTCAATTCAATCTCGATTCTAACATTTTCTTTCAGCTTGTGACTACACCCCCTAACCAAAGCCACGTTACAACCCTCTAAAGACCTTTTGATTGATGTATCATCTCAATATATAGTGGTGGAGATTTGATTTTCACGCAAGCCTATGGTAATGACTTTTCATATTGACTGTTGAGTGCTAAATTTCTTGTCCTTATACACCTCGAGTGCTTTGAGTGAATCTTTAGTGAGGATGTGAAACTCTGTGATACTTTGAATCAAAAGTGATTACTTAGATGAGGGGAGACACCTATGTTTTCGTGATAAAATGCTCAACTTGGAATGTTTGAAACTTTGATATTCTTCGAGTTGAATTTTTAATGTATGATTACTTATGGATTATTTTGAGATACTATTGATAAGAATTATCAGTTGAGAAGAATTTATTTTGATTGTGAGTTGAGGATTTTTCTTGAGGACAAGCAAACGCTTAAGTGTGGGGGTATTTGATAAGTCGTAATTTATACATATTTTTATCCCATGCTTAGCATATTTTTGGATGAATTATCATTAAATTTATGGAATTCAATGCTCCTAATCCTTTAATTTCATGTTTTATACTTAGGTGAGCATAGGAGAGTAAAAAGAGCAAGAAACGGGTCAAAAAAGGAGAAAATGGGTCAACGTGGGAAATCAACATGACCTGGACTTCCTCACACAGGTAGTACACACACCCGTGTCTATTTAGCAGACTCTAAACACGGCTTAAGCCACCTCACACGGGTGTGTCCCTGTTGAGCCCAAGTCTAGTTCTATTCGAAAAAGGCCACTCTTGAGGGTTTTGAAGCATTCTAAAGCCTATATAAACACCCTAGGAGGTATCTAGAAAACACACACAGAGTAGAAGGTAAGGAATTACTCGAAGGAAGCTGATTGATCCATCTCAGAAGCTGGATTCTCCTTCAAGACTGAAGATCTCCCTTCAATTTCCTTTAGGGTTTTTAGGTTTTCTTTATGTTTTGTTATTATTATTCTTCTAAGATGTTTCCTTTTACACTTATGAACTAAATCCCCTAAATATCTAAGGGGAATGAAACCTAAGATGGATCTTGTTATTATTTTCCGAATTATATGATAAATATTTGATTTGATCTTAATTATGTATTCTTAATTCTTGCTTTAATATTCTAGGATATTGATTCAAGTATTGATGTGCTTATTCAGAGGAGCAAAAGTCCCTTTCTAAGAGTAGATCTAGCATAATTAAGTGATGATTGCAACCCTAGACATAGGGTGACATAAATCTACCGGATTAGGGTCAAATCTAATAAGGGAATCCATAGATCGAGTTAATGCAACACTAGGGGTTTTAATTAGAAAGATATTTCAATTAATTAACCTAGGGTTAGACGTTGTTAGTCTTGAGAGAGATAATAATATAAATTAGGGATTTCGACAAATCAAGTCAAATGAATAAATCGTCTAATTCAGAGTCAAATAACAAGTGAAGTCTAGGTGGACTTTTCCTTGGGTATTGTCTAAATCAATCAGTTTTCCCAAAAGTATTTCCTCAATTTACTTTCTGTGCCTTCTTAGTTTAATTAATTAGTTTAAATAAAACAAATCCCCTTATTTTTTGGCTAGATAATAAAAAGAAAGTTAATACTAGTACTTTTAGTTCATATGGGTTTGACATTTCGGTCTTGCTATAAACTATACTACTGTTCGATAGGTGCGCATGCCTTCATCGTGATAATAGTTAGTTTTCAAGTTCGATCAATCATAAATATAAAACTTATCACGAGACGATCACGTCAGGAGCCTAAGGATGCGATGCGCCAGCAGTATCCTCATCTGTCTTGACGAGGTAAATTTCGAAGCCAAAATTTTTTTAGGGGGTAGAGTTGTAATGCCCCAAAATTTATATTATTGTTCCTGTTAAATTGCAACACAACTGTGTACCTACTTCAGTGGTTAAGAGTTTCGGATGTGTGTGTCCCAAGTTCAAGCCATGCCTTTGGCAAATTATTTATAAGAATATATCAGAATGGGCCTGCTGGTCTGGTGGTTAAGTGGTGTGTTAAATTACTGAAGGTCATGTATTTGAATCCCTTTATGAGCATGAGTGAATATTTTTGCTCGGTTTGGTGGTTGAGAGTTTGAGTTGTACTGGAAATCTTAGTGGGTGATTGAGATAGATGGGTAGTGGGATTTGGGTAAATCAGTTCCCAAATTTTTCTCTCCAGAAAAAAAACTGACAAATTCTCATCTCCCTTCTATTCTCTCTTTTCTTTTTGCCTTTTTACCAAATTTTCCTTCCCTTATTGCTTTCGGTTTCGATTTTCGCTCTTTAGCTACCATTGTTTCTTTTTACATTTCTATTGCAGTGCCTATTGTGTGTTATCGATAAGCTTGTTAGGAGCATTTTTTTTCGTTTTGATTAAATGAAGCGATGGATTAATAGGGTTCGTTTAATGACTAGGTGAAAGTCAAGGTTTTGGGGGCTGTTAATCGACACTTTAGTAGTGTGAAGCTACCGTTGCTTTGTTGAAAGTAAGATTTTGATGAATTGTCGATTGTGGACTTCGAAAGGTTTTGATTTAATGAGTAGTGAAGTGATTAATTGAAAGTTGTATTGGCTGAATATAGGTTTTGGAAGGCTCGAGATACTTTTTGCAGCGAATTGGTACCAGGTGTGTACCCGAAACGCAGAAATAAGGATTAAGGGAAAAGCTGAAAAGTTTACTGTCAACACTACATGAGCTTGTGGTCGCCTGTGTGGTAGGCTGTGTGATGAAACACGAGAGTGTGATTGATGAGCTAGGTCGTGCACAAATAACACGGCCTTGTGATGGCCAGGTAGGCCGTGTGTAACACACGGGATAGACTAATTTGGGTCGTGTGGGCCATACGGGCGTGTAAGGCGTTCTGGGCCAGGCCGTGTGGATCACACAGCCAAGGCCAATTTGGGCCGTGTGGGCCACACAGGCGGGCCACATGAGTGTGTGAGCCCATTTGTCTGAAAGGTTCTCTAAGGATGCACGGGTTGCCCAAGTCGACTATGGACCTACTTTAGGGTCGTTAAGTATTACTTAGACCACTATATGTGTAATCTGTCTGGCATATTTCTGTATTGAGCATGTATGCTAATCTGAACGTATGGACTGTTAAATACCTTGTCATTTATTATATGTTGCATTGCATCCAGATAGGTTGATGATATTTGGAGGAAGTGTCTGAAAGGCTCTTAAGCCTGTTATCTGGCAGCTCTACTGCAAACTTATGATTATGTGCCGCATTTCGATATAGCATGGTGTGTAGGGATCGGTGGGTTGATTTAATCCCCCATGGTGTGTAGGGATGGACAGAGATGGTGTGTAGAGGCTGGTGTGTAGGATTCTAATTTTTCTGCTATTGTTAACTGTAGATGATTGGGCTAAGGCCAAACTAATTCTATAATGGGCTATGGCCCAACCTATATTTTACTGTATTCTAATGTGTTCTGTATGCATATTTTCTGTGGGGATTACATACTGAGTTTGTAAAAACTCACCCTTTCTGTTTAATCTGTATAGGTAATCCCCAGACTTGACAGATCAGTGCAGCGGAGGACTCGACGATAGCCACATGTAAATTTTAGACTGCTTTCAATAACTTTCAAATTTTATTACTTATTTGGGGTTTTGATGTAAGTTTAGATTTTGGACTGTCTGGTTTTGAATTTTGGATTCTTAACTGCTTTATGGTTTTAGCCCGTCTTGGTGGTAAAAACACGATTTTACAAAAACAAGGGTTTCTTTTAACACGAACGGTTTTTCGAAATAAATGTTTCCGAAGCTTTCGCTAAAAAGGATATGACTTTAGACCTAATGAAGAACAAGTGTTTTACTTCAAACTAAGATAAAGGCTAACTAATTGGAACAATTTTAACTCGACAAACTCGTTTTCATATTTCATTCCATGTGACATCACAGATTCGACCATAATGTCTAGGTCGGGTCTGGGGTGTTACACCAACAACCTTTCTTCTCAAGATTGTGAATGAAAAATAAATTTGGTGAAATATGTTCCATTTTGACACCTTTGATGTAACCACCTTTCAATTGAGCTATAAATGTTTCATTATCTTAGTATATGATAGTTAGCATATTTTCATGCAAAGGAAAATCAAATGTCTTTTGGATATATTGGGTTAATAATCTTAGTCAAACACATTCTCAGCTTGCCTCATGCATTGCAATTATTTTTACATGATTTGAAGAGATGACAGCTAATGTTTATTTTGTTGAACACTATGATATAGTTGTACCTCTACATGTAAATAAATATCTCGTTTGAGATTAACTTTTATATGGATCTAATAAATATCCAATATCAGTATAGTCAAATAGTAGAGATCTTGAATCACTTGAATAAAATAATCTCATATCAATGACTCATCTGAGATATCTAAATACAGTATTAATTTCATCCCAATGTTTACATGTTAGAGAAGAACTAAATCTTGCTAACAATTTCACAAAAAATTCCTTATTAGATTGTGTGTTGTTTGCAAAATACATCAATGCCCTGATGACACTTAGATATAGTACTCCGACCAAAAAACTCTTCATCGTTTTTGCAAGGGAAAAATGAGTCTTTAGTCACATCTAGTGATCATACAACCATTAGGTACAAATGGATGTACTTTATCCTTATAAAATTTCTTTAAGATCTTTTCTATATTCGCTGACTGATGGAAATGAATTCTATCCTTTAAATTCTTAATCTACAAGCTAAGATAGAACTTTATTTTTTCAAGATCTTTCATTTCAAATCATTTCTTTAAACAATTTACTATATTTTGAAGCTCTTTGAAAGTTACAATAATATTTAAACCGTCAACATAAACAAAATTTATCACAAAATTTTATCCAGATCTTTTTATAAAAACACATGGACAAATTGGATCATTTTTATAACATTCTTTCAATAAATATTCACTAAGACAATTGTACCACATACATCCAAATTTTTTTAATTCATATAAGGATTTCTTTAATCTGATCAAGCAATGTTCAGAGAGAGACCTATATACTTTTGGGATATTGAATCCTTCAGGGAATTTTATATAAATTTCACTATCAAGTGAGTCATATAAATAGGCCATAATTGTTGGAAAATCAAGTTAAAAAATTGCAGCGAAAAATAGGTTTAAGGGAAAACTAGAGTTTTAAAAATTTTCTAAAAAACAATAACTTTGTTATGTTATCTAAAGTAATAAAAACTTAATCAAGCTCGCGTTTGTTGAGTTTGGGCTCATTTCAAAAATTTTTGTACCACTCTGATTTATTTAACTTTTTTTTTATGAATTTTGTCATAAGTGAGTATCTGCTTTAATGCTAAATGTTTTGATTGTGTGTTTGAAGTCTTGGGTTCAAGTCCCACTTTTGGAATTTATGTTATTTTTTTATCCTAGCCTTATCTTTAGTGGTTTGGCTTACATATTACTTTTGATCAATTCATATTACAATGCGCTTGCTGGTTCAAGTGGTAAGGTGTTAGTTTGCCTTAGGGTATTGTGTTCAAACCCCCGTATGAGCAAAGGATGTTAATTTTTACTTCTATGAGTGTGTATCAGTTATGTAGTAGAAGTTCGGTGGGATGGAAAGTCTTTGGTAGCTAGATGAGTTTAGTGGATAGGATTCTGTGGGATTGTGCTGTTAGTGGGGGAGTTGGTAGGGAGTTTTAATTTTTTAATTTTAATTAATGAATTTTTTTAATTTTAATTTTGTTTTCCAAAAAAACCTCTCTTGATTTTATGTCATTTTTCTGTTCTCTTTTCTCTTCTCTGTTCAATTTTTCTTTTTCCTCTCTTCTTGAGTTTCAAATCAAAATCGTGTGTTACCGTTTGTTGCTAGGCATCATTATTTCAATTCTTCATCTTCTTTTGTGCAACTTTCGATTTCTTTCGTTTCGGTAAGTTTTGTGTAGGTATGGTTTTACTATTTCTTGATTAGTGAGTAATAGGGATTCTTGTTAATTCTCGTTTAAGGGAAAGGCAAAAGGCAATTGGTGCTCCTCCAGCGAATTGAGTTTTGGGTGTTTCCTATTCGTTGACGGTAAGTGTGCGAATACTTGGATGCTATTTGTAAGATTATGTTTTAGGATAATTTTTGTGTGAGTTTCATAATTATTACTGAAATTGGGGTGTTGGAATGTTGTTTTTAGGATTCGGTGGTCTTGAGATTGCTTTCACATCAAAATCGAGTCAAGTGTGTAACAAAAACGTGAGAAAACGATAATCAGTGAAAGCCAAAAATCTGGTCTGTCGACGCCACACAGGCGTGTGCCCAGCCATGTGGTAGGCAGTGTGATAGGTGTGTGTGTGTGTGTGTATAGCCGTGTGAGGCTAATTTGGGTGTGTGGGCCACACGGGCAAATTACACGGGCGTGTGAACCATTAACCAAGCTGTGTGGGCCACACGGGCAGGGCCAATTAGGGCTTATGGGCATACACAAGCATATGGGCCCAAATTTCAGAACTTTCCCTAAAGTTCTACACGTCGTTCCGATTGACTATGGGCCTTTCGTGGGATCAATATGAGCTTAGATAAGCCTTAAAGCATAAGGTTTGATAAACTGTTTGTGTGATCTGCTATGTATATGCATGTCTGTTAGCTGTTATACGAGAATGTTTGATATAATAATTCTGGTTCTGGTATCTGATAATTCTTTTTAATCTAGTATTCTGTTGTATTTGACTGTGGGATGGGATATATGATTTGTGGAGGAAGTACTCTGTAAGGCGATATCTCACCAATATACTGGCAGCATGGCAGTTATTATTCTGATAAGTATCGTATGGACACTATGTGGTTTGTAGGGATGGGTGGGTGTTTTAAACCTCACGTGGTGTGTTTGGATGGTCGGAGTTGGTGTGTAGAGGATGGGGGTAGGACTATGCATGTCTATTTCTGTATGATTCTGTTGATAATTGAATTTTGTAAATGATATAGTCTGTATCTGTTTTGTTCTGTTGTACGATAGAATCTGAATTTATGTTCCCGTTGAGTTACACACTAAGTTTTTAAAACACACTGAGGCTCAGTTGTGACCATTTGTCCGTAAATTTCATATACTTTAAAAGTTTACTTAAATTTCTGGTTTTCGAGAGTTTTGTAATTTTGGGACTCTTTGGAATTTTTAGTTTTATTTTTGGATTTGGTTTAGATTTGAAATTGCTAACGACTCTCAACAAAACAATTTACAAAACAACTGTTTTATATGATCTAACGCTTTTAAGGAAATAGACTCAGTTTTCAAAATATAATGGCTTATAGAACTTCCGTTGCAAATTATTATTTTGTTTGAAAGAGTAAACAATAGATGGTTTTATTAATGAATATAACCACAGATTCATTAAAATAAAAAGGTTTAATGTTTTTAAAAGAAAAGATGAATTTCTAATTTTTCTTCGTAACATCTCTAGATTCGACCATAATGTTTAGGCTGGGTTTGGGGTGTTACATTTTTCAGAAAAATTGGCAGTGAGGCAATTTCTCAATTTCTCTAAACTTCTATGGTCCAATTGTAAATAATAAGAATATCTCTAGAATTTTCTTAAAATAATTTCTTTAGAGAATTTTCTTTCTACAACTTTTCTTGAATTCAAGTGTGTGAGAATAATGGTTTTGGCTCTCTTTATATAGGGAGAGTTTAGAGAGGGTTCAACTAGGACTAGAATTAATCATATTAATATTAAATTAATAAAATATTATTTAGATAAATATTAAATTAATTTTAATATCTCATATTAATATTAAATTAATAAAATACCATCTAGATAAATATTAAAATAAATTTAATATCTCATATTAATATCTAGATGAATATTAAATTAAATTTAATATTAAATTCATGAAAACAATATTATCTTTGGAAAAGTTAAATTGAAATCAAATTATCCGGTAGAGTCCTACTAAGAGTTTACTTTTTCCACTACTTTATCATCGAAGAACTATTGCCGCTGACCATCTACCGGTCGCCAGATCATCGTCATTGCAGCCATCATGGTTGATGGTGCCATCACCGATGTGACGCCCCTGGCATCCCAAGCCATCGAGTCAATTTCATACACTTGGCTCTATTCAACCAGTTTTGGGTCTTGATTTTGATTTTTGATTCTCAGGTCCAATCTTCGACCTCGGCTCCAATTTTTAAGTTCAATTACCCATTGGGCTAAATGTTTGACTTGAAAATTGATTTCCAAAAATATCATATTTATTTTAATTAATTTGATTAATTTACTTTTACTTGCTCAAAATTAATTTTCCCAAAAATCACTAAGATTTTCCAAATTAATATTTCAAGACATTCTTTAATCAAATTCTCTAGTTGAACAGCACGACCACCTAATTTAATTCCATATCGAATAAATCCTCTCAATTAAATTATTTCCTAAGTTGTAGAATTTTCTTCTAATTCAAATGTAGTTTGATCGAGCTTTTGTTGAGCTAGCGAAAGGACAAATCAGACATATACAATTAGACTCGAGTTAATTGCAATTATATCTAGAAGAATCATTTTGATAATTCGCAATTTACTTAATCATGGAGTCAGTCCACAAGAAATACTATGATTGAAAACTCCTTATTATATACCCTTTACGAAAGCAATCCATCCAACTGTTTTGTCCAATAACCTCGCTATGTGTATGTTACTCTCATGTGATACCCTTGATTCTTTTAAGTTAAATTCATTCACTCATTAAAATCGTATTTTATCTCATTGTCACCATTGTGTCTTCTTAATGATTAATATGATCAAACTAATGGCTGTGACAAATTGCTTGATCGAGAACAAGCAACCTGTAGCCACGTTCCATATTTATCAATCAACACAATGCCAATTGATGGATATCATCAACTCTTTAATTGATCTATGAATTCCATTATTGCTAGTAAAGTCATGTCATACACAAGTCATGTGTAACACCCCTACCCCTTTTCCGTCACCAGAATAGGGTTACGAAGCATTACCGGAGTTTACAGATCAAATAGACAAAAATTTCAAACATTTCATATCATCAAAACAAGTCATCAAAGCATCATTTTAATCCAAATTATAAACATACCAAATCTAAATCAATTTGCCTAGTTCATGAGCACTTAAATATAGAATTAAATTCAAATGCACCTATTTAGATTTAGTTCAATTTACCATGCCATAATATGGCTTCAAAAACAAACACGTATTTATATGTATAAAACCAACCAAAATTAAACTTATAATCTCATTTACAATCAAACCACAAAATAACTACTATTTAGACACCCTAGGTACATGCCGACACAAAGGATAAACATCACCACATTTGAGTTCGGGATTGTTTTTGGATGCTGAATCGGTGATTAAGAGTAAAGTACCTAACTTGCACACGGGAAACAAAACCGTACGCTGAGTAAAACTCAGTGGTATTTCTATAAACTGAATATTTAAAGACAAATAATATAATAGGAACAATGAAATATTAAGCACAATTGAATATTTAAAATTCACATTTATTTATACAATAGCATTAACCATTCAATACTTAAATCATAAATACATCATTTTATACCATACTCAATTCTCATTATTTTCCATAAAATAGTTTCTCACAATATAATACACATTTCACTTAAACAATAATAATGTTCATACCATGTCCAATTCATGAATACACAATTCATGTTTCTCAATCCATATTTCAATTCACAGTCCCGTTTTCATTTCACATATAATATCATCCAACATCGACCATAGTGTCATTTCATTTAATTACCCCTATCAACACGACTCGGAATCGGACGGATACACGGATCCAACCAAAATACACCAGTTTGGCACCCAGTGCCTCATCAGATAACTTGAAGTAGTAAATTGACACCCAGTGTCTCATCGACTCGAAGTCGAAGAAATTCCTGAACTCTTCCAATCCTATGGCATGCCATCTATATCCGACTCAGCCCGATACAGTTAATAGGGTTCCTATTCACTTTTCAAATACAACCAATATTCATTTCAATTCAAATAATCAATATATTCAATATATATATACCAATTCAATCAATATAAATTCAATAAATTTATCACATAATAAATCAATCGATTTAAATTGCAAAACACAATAATTCTCACATCAACACTTACCATATACATTAAATAAATATTACTACAATTAATAACTAGCTTCAGATTATAGAAATACAAGTCAGGAATTCTGAGCTATTCCACGTCGACTTTATCTTTCTCCTTTTTAGTCGAGGATTCTGGTACGACGTGAGTTACGGAATTAAAAAAATTAAAATTTATCAATACAATAAAATTTAAATTTCATATTGAATATTTCAAATTTTTACTCACCATTTGTCTAAATTCCAATTTAGTCCCTAAGCCGAGATTAAATTCATTTCTTTACAATTTAATTCTTTATTTTCATGCAAATTCCACTTTAAACTAAATCAACTCCGTATTTTCACATAATTCCCTAAATTTTGAAATTTTCACAATTTAGTCTCTATTTCTCAAAATTTACAATTTATTCTACAATTCAATCATTTTTTTTCATTTTTAACTTAAAAATCTATCAATTTAATCCCTAATACTAAAATTATTCAACATAGACAACACTTAAAAAACTTAATAATTTCTAAAATTTTAACATGAGTCAGGTAGTAATTAACACCGAGATTCCAAAAATATAAAAATTAAAAGAAAAATGAACTTAATTAACTAACTAATTGAGCTTTGAACAATTGAAAAACCTAAGCCTTGCTTTCTCCGTTCTTTCTTTCTCTTTTTCTTTTTTCGTTTTGCTTCTTTGTTTCTTTCTTTCTTTTTCTATTTCTTTTATTTAACTATTATAATATTACATAATATATATTTTAACATTTAAGGTTTAATATTATAATATATATTATCTTTAAAATTTTATAATATATATACTTATTCCGCCTTAATTAGATTATTGGCATAATTCTTCTTTAGTCCCCTTAATTTTTCTTTAATCTATAATTCAACTTTCACCCTATACGTAATTTAGTCCTTATACTTAATTACTCTTAATTCATGCAAATTCACCTAACTAAAACCTAATTAACTACACAACTAGCTTCGTAAATATTTTTTAAAAATATTTACGAGTCTAATTTACGGGAACAGAGTCCCGAGAATGCACTTTTTTAATTTGTTCCTTTTTTAATTAATTAACTATTGAAACATTAAAATTTCTTAATGAAACTTTAATACCACCTTAATGATACCCCGTAAATATTTATAAAAATATTTACGACTCAATTTATAAAAATAAGGTCCCGATACCTTATTTTCTAAAACCACTTGAACTTAATAAATCACTTATATAACATAAATTATCAAATCAAAAACTTTTTGTTAAAAAAAATCACATTTGACTCATAAATATTAAATAATAATATTTACGAACTTACTCGTCGGATTTGGTGGCCCCGAAACCACTGAAAAACGGGTTGTTACATCATGTACCCAACATACTGACTATTGGTAAGATCATATTTAAATCATAAGCCTCTACTTATATCAAAGCACATGAGTTACATATGCTTGGTCAGTGACTAACTCAGGATTTAGGTAAGTCACACCACGAACTTGACAAATGAATTAATTCACAAACGGATTCAAAACTAATTCAACTTATGTCCAGCCCAATGTATCATTCTTCTAATGAGTACATCTATGTATCTACCAATGAAGTTAGCTATTCGAATAGCCAAGACTAGTCATCTCTCCAATTAGAATCATAGACGACCTAATAATTCTTGTAAGTATTTAAATTAAATTTTCACTTAAATTCTTTTATGAGATTATAGACTCGTTTAGATTATCTATTGAAGTAAGTTATCTTTCTTGCAATGTAAACATTCTTACAGTACCACTTATCATCAGTTAAAACTCAAACAATTAATGAGTTACTATTTGTTTGTTACAATTTCTCTATGTATGCAAAATATGAAAAATAAAAAAAAACAAAAGATATAATAGTGAAATGTGAAATTAGCTTTATTCATTTATTCATTGTTTAAATACATAGAAAACAGTTACATGTTTACTAGACTAGAGACACATTTTCCAACAATAACAACATCCATTAGACGCATGTCAAGTTTTTCACATATTGTCAAACTAATAAGATATCTAAACGTGATTGCATCCACCAGAGGAGAGCATGTCTCTTCATAATCATTGTTGAGCCTTTGCGAAAACCCTTGTTCTACAACTCATGGTTTATATCTTACGACTTCATTTTTCTCATTTTGTTTGCACGAGTACCTATTTATATCCTATCATCTTTAGATCTTTAGTTGTTTGGACTACAAGTTCAAAAACCTCACATTTAACAAGTGAATTCAATTCTGTTTGAATTGTGTCTTTTCAATTTGGTCAATCTTTTCTATTTCTACATTCTTTAAAGGATTTAGGCTCAAGATTCACATTTTCTTTTCTTATTCCAATAACAATATTATAATCAAAAATATTGTCGTCAACTATTTTTCTGATTCCATCTTTTTTCCTGAAGATTGAGAGAGACTTCACCTTGTACGTACAACTTGAGAATGTTGGGGTTGGTCTTTGTAACGACCCAATTTCTATTTATGTCAGAAAAAGACGATTTGGGAACTATAATTCCGTAAACCAAGTCCGTAAATATTAAAGGGGGATATTTATGAAGTTATTATATATATAAATTGAAATTCTGTTAAGTAATTTAGTTCGAAACAGTATTTAATTAAGGCTTACAGACTAAATTGTAAAGTTCAATCGCTACAGAGTTTTAATTGATAAAAGGCTTAGGGACCTAAATAATAATTAACCAAATGTCTAAAATGGTAATTAAACCATTTTCCAATAAGATATAGTGCTTCCTAATGGCATAATCCACTTAGGCTAGATTATGATCAAATTATGTTTAATTATGTCTTAATTAGTTAAATAAATAAGATTAATTAAACTAAATTAAGGCTAATCAGTGTATACATAGCAACTAAAGTGGAAGGTTGTCATCTTCCATATGGTTCCACCATCCAAAAGAAAGACAAACTGAAGAGAAAAACCTTTTATCTATTTGAACATTCAGCCAACAAATATTCAAGGTAATTAAGTCATTTTTCATGTAATTTTTATAGATTTGAGGTCATTTGAGCTTGATTTTACTAGCCCATGTACCAATTTGTAAAATTGTTGAAGTTTTAGAAAGTTGTCATTGTTGATTTCTTGAAGAATTATGTGTGAAATTGATAGAAATTAAGTTTAGTTTATAAAAAAAAAACTAGATTGTAAAACTTAGTTGTTAGGTTCGTACATTAGGGACCAAATTGAATAAAATGGAAAATTTTTATGAAATTTTGGTAGGAATGGAAAGTAGGAGGTCCCTAATGAAAAATGTGAAATCAAATTTCAATCCTAATATAAGAATTGAAAGTTATGTTTATCCTAGGTTTAGGGCCCAAATTAAATAAATTGCAAAATATGGTTGGCTTATTATTTGAATGTGATTTGGATGGAATTTGATACTATGTTATTATTGAATTATTATTCGTAGCAACGCTGGGCCATCGAGAGGGAAAACAAAAGCGAGAGTTGTCGACAAGTGACACGGGACCCCAATTTGTATTTCTATAATTCGAGAACAATTTATTTACTACATGTTCATGACATTTTGCATTATATGGTGTTAAGGTGAGTTATCAATGATTAATTAAACTAAATTATTATGCTTATGATTAAATATCGAGATATGGACCAAATTGAATAAAATGAGAAATGATATGAATTATCTTGAATTGTGATATGTTTTATGGAAGTTGAGTAGAATATGTGCATGATATAAATATATGTGTTTGGAAAATGAAATGGATTGTGGTTGCGAATGTAATTGAGAACATGTATTGAATTGAATTATGTGACGGTATTAAATGTCGGAACTGTGTACTGGTTGAATGTAGGAAAAATGACTACAATACGAAATGATGAATGGTATGCAATGCATGAAATGTATTGATGATAAGATTGAAATGTGTATTGATTTGGTGTTACCCTAATAGTGGTCTCGAGTATCATCGAATTAGCTGGCATGCTTTAGGTTGAAAATCATCATTGTCGGGCTATCCGGGATGGTAGAATGTTCAAATATTGAATGTAATCATTTTTGGGCTATCTAGAATGGTAGGATAAATAATTTGTGAAAACCATCATTATCGAGCCACCCGGAATGGTAAAATGTAAGAATAGTGAAAGCCATCGTTGTCGGGCCATTCGGAATGGTAGATTATTGGATTAGAGAACCATAATTTTCAGGCCATCCGGGATTGTAGAATATTGAAAAAGATTAACCATCATTGTTGGGAAATCTGGGATGGTAATATATTGTATAGTGAAACCATCATTATCGAGCCACTCAGGATGGTATAGTGAGTATAGATACACAAAGTCATCGTTTTTGGGTCACCCAAGATTACGAGAATAGTATAATAAGATACGAAATGTTTGATAAATTGGTATATTATGCTTATATGTGTGTTATGACATATAAGGTGTGTAAACTACAATTTGAATAAGTTGAAAACAAACCTTGGGGCCCAAACGATTACGAATGAGTCAATAGACTCCAAAAAGCAATTAAATCGTAGGTTAGACAATATATAAATGCTAAATGAAAATAGAATTGTATGTATTCAAATTGGAATTGGTTTAAAGGTTGGTAGTTGATAAATGACTTAATTGATTTTATCATTGATATTATATACCTTGCGACAATTTACTAATGCATATGTTGTTTTATCTTCATTCATGGAACTACCACTGAGCATTTTCGATTAGCGTATGGTTTGTTTTCTCTGTGCGTAGGTTTAGTAGATTCTCGAGAGTGCGATAAGTAGATCCAATATCCAGGAGTTAATTCCCGACTCCTCAAATTTCGTATAGTTTCGTTTTGTTTCAAGATGGCATTTACCTAGGTCGAGCCAATTTACTGTTAAATTAATGATTTTGTTGTATTAAGGCTTGAATAGACAGCTTGAAAATGGTTCAATGATAGAGATGCATATGTGAATTTGCTTGCTTATTTGGTTGTATGGAAGTTAATTGGCTTGCTTATTTGGTTGTATGGAAGTTGGTTGTTTTGGGAACTTATGTATGAATGTATGTATATCAACTTGATTAATACATGGTAGATGGTGTAGTTATTTAACTAATATATGTGTTTAGGTAGTTTAAAGACATAAATGATGAAATATTCTAGGATTGTACCTTTGTAAATGGTATGTTTTGGTTGATTTGGTGAATTGTAATTCAAAAGAATTGATGTTTTAGGTGTTACTCGTTGAAGCTAATTGGTATCTTGAGAATCAGTATGTCACGTCGCGACGTCAGGCAAGTGTTATCGTAACGAGATCAAGCCATTATGCCATGGCACGACGTCAAGCATGGGTCGTTGCAATGAGGAGCCAAGTCAATATAGAGTTGTAACGAGGAACACCCAACGTCGCGATGTCAACTTAAAATTTTGTAAACATTACAATTTAGTCCTAATTGGCCTCGGATTAGCATTAGAGCTTTCGTAAGCTCGTATAAGACCTGGAAATGAATACTTATCATTTTATATACCTATTTTACTCATATTTGAACATTTAATGTTGTGAATCAAATTGTAATTTGTTCGTAGTTGCTCCGACAACAAATGTGACACCTTATAGTTCGGACTCAACAATCGGGTCGAATGTGGGGTGTTATAGTCTTAAATCATTTTATCATGATCATTATAGTGCAATATTTCTCTGTGTAAAATCTCACAAATGTATATAGTGAAACCGATTTTTTTGTTGTTCTAATTGCCGTACCCACTAAAGTTACCACAATAAACTACCAAACATACTTACAAATGTGATGATATTATCACAATAATTAGTACTTAATTAATATTAATTTTTATTATCATATAAGAGTTAATAATATATTAAAAATATATTTTTTGAATATTAATTTATAAATATGATGAATAATAAAAGGTATTTTTTCTATTCAAAAGTTTTTCTCAAACACATACTTTTTTTATATATTATAGATTATAGAAATAATAATTTAGTCCCTTTATTAAATAAATATTTAATATTTTTAATTCACATATATTTTAACATGTAAAATAAAATATAAAGTTATCAATTTAAATTTGTCATAAAAAGTATAAAAGTATAAGATTTTCCTCTTTATATATAAAAGTTAATTTTGAAATTGTTGATGAACGGAGGCAAAGAGATAGCGAGAGAGATGCATTACCAACCAAGGAAGAAAGTTATAGGAGGGGAAAAGCAAACAAAAGTGGCTATCTATGTCGGCCATTTTCAGTCAAAACTATTTTCATTCAAGTCGGCTACTACCCCTTTTTTATAAATTTTATTATACTCGAAACTATCAAAACATCCTTCTTCTTTTTTTTATAAAAATATCAAAAAAAAATTATTAAAAATGGAATTATATTTTATCCTTTTCACTTAAAAATAGAAAAATTAATTCTTATGCATTAGACTAAAAAATATATTGATATTTCTATTAAGAATTTCATCTATTTTTTCTGTTAAAATTTGATATTTATTTATTAGCTTGAGGTATATGTGACATACTAAGTGTTGTTATCTGATTATTATGTTAGTCATGTCAATTTTTAAAAATATAAATAGATAAAAGATTTAATAAAAAATTAATTTACTTTACAATCTAACATATTAAAATTAATTTTCTTATTTTTTAAATGACAGAGATAAAATGTAATTTAATTCCTTCCCACTTTCGTGATTTAAATATCGAAGGCAGCTCTATAAATGGTGTGGGTTTTGGTGGCCGACTTCGAACAAAACTTTGGGCAATTAATTCCTCCTCCAATATTATTCATAGAAGAGTCTCAAAATCCACTAAGAAATGATAAATCCTATATATGGAACAATTTTTTATTTTTTTATGCTCTTTTTTACAAGGAGTTGTATATATCCAAATGAGGTGATAACCGGTAAGCACTATAAATATAAAATAAAAATATTGCTTGACATAACTATCATAAATTTCATTGACATTGTTTGAGTGCTTGCTTGCACTTAGGCCCCAACTCCACTAGATATTTCATAACAAGTTTGTCTTCCTAAATTGTAGTACTAAAAGTCATGTGAACCCTAATTGATATATCTGGGTTTTTTTATAATTTGATCAAAAAATAAGCAATTACAATACTTTAAAGCAATCTCCTGCTAGATTTAAGAAATTTGAGCATTGAGTTTAATCATCGTAGTTTACTGTATGATATCGGTTGTATTATAAGTTCTAAACCAATATCAATACCGATTGTATTAGTTAGTAAGTATAAGTTCTAAATGAATACTAGTAGTCTAAATTTTATTTCGATGGTGTATTTCAACCCGTTTTGATTAATATCATCTTATACTGGCCCATACCGATTATTATAAAATTTTGATGTTTTAAATCAACTTTTAAATGTTTAGTTAAACCATTTTATTTTTTTTCTATTATTACATTTAATAATAAAAATTATTAAATTAAATTATTCAACCTAATTATTTAAAACTTATATTTACATATATAAATATATTTATACAGATATAATTAAGATATATTTTACATGCATATACAATATATAATATATATTTTGGCCGAAATAATATATAATTTATTAAAAACTAAAAATTAAGCTAAAAATATATATTAAGTGAGAAATATTTAAATGGACCTATAATTTATCAAGAAGCTAAAAATTAGACTATAATTATATGCATGTCTAAAAAATATTTAGAAACATCAATAAACTCGAAATTAATATACTGAAACATACAGATATCAATACGTACTAATACCAAAATAAAAATAATACACCTATTAATATGGTATAGACTACCTTAGATTTAATGAGAGCTCAAGAAATTATTTTTTTATTTTATTTTAAATCACTTTACATATTTAAATTGATAGACTGAATCTTGCTAGATAAGGGATACATTGAAGAGTGAGCAAAACTAGATTCGATTCAAAAAATCTAAAAATAAATAAATTTTGAGTTAATTGAATTGAGTTATTCAAGTCAACACGAATAAGTAATTTGAGTTTCAAGTTCGAATCGAGTTGAATTTTACCATTCGAATAATTCGAATAAAATATTGGTGTAAATATCTCTTTAGTCTGTAGTACACCAAACCCGGCCCAGACGTTATGACCAGATTCGACATGCCACATCGAAGCGTTCAAAACATTTTATATTGTTGATCCAGAAAAACTTACTTAGTGTTTTAAAAGATAATTTCATTATAGGTTAAAATGAATGGAAGCTGTGCACCAGGTAGGAAACCGGAAAAGAGGTGGTGGGTCCATCGGACAGCTTAAATACCAAGCTCCCTTCGGATCCAATCCTAGACATGCATACCGCCATTGCCACACCTTAACGTCATGGATATTTCTAGGAAACCGATTTGATTATGTCATTTATAAGAAAAGTGATTAATTTTGGAAAATACTTTCATTGCGGAAGCTTTGCTTGTTGTCGTGTTATTTTGAAATCAATTGTTGTTTTTGAAAACGCGCCCTAAAGCTATCCAATTTCAACAGTTAAAATAAGTAATACCTATCTTAGTAATACATATTAAAACCATCAAAAATAATTAAGCGGCCTTATTACATTTAAAAGCCCAAAATGTAAATAAAAGGATGTCCAGTTCACCAGAAGAAAATCAAACTTTCAGAACGGGTAGCCACTCCGAATTCCCTCACAGCTCCAAGCCCACTATGGTTGGGGATTTCCTGCGTGGATGAAAATAAAAGGGGTGAGTAGTAATACATATTAAAACCATCAAAAATAATTAAGCGGCCTTATTACATTTAAAAGCCCAAAATGTAAATAAAAGGATGTCCAGTTCACCAGAAGAAAATCAAACTTTCAGAACGGGTAGCCACTCCGAATTCCCTCACAGCTCCAAGCCCACTATGGTTGGGGATTTCCTGCGTGGATGAAAATAAAAGGGGTGAGTTTGGGGAAACTCAGTGTGTAAGGAAAACCCATTCAAAGCCCAAGTCAGCTCAAGCCTATTAGGCCTAAGCCCATTCAAGTAACAGTGGTACTGGACCAGAGCCCTTTTCAGATTACAATAAACTGGGTCTTAGCCCCTTATTCAGATAACAGTATGGCCCATAGGCCCATTTCAAAATACATGCAACATCAATAACATATGCAAGGCCATTTGGGGAGACTACTCAACCCACCAACCACTACACTCCACCCGTACCAGCCTTACACTCCATGTGGGGAATAGCTCAACCCACCCAGCCCAACACTCCACAGTTGCAGCCTTGCTGCTCAGTTAACAGTAAATTGAGGCAAAGCCTCCAGTACGTAGACAAGCCACTTTTAGTACTTCCTCCGTCAATATCCCAATCCCATGCATTAGATAATAACAACATGGCATGCAACAGTCAAACATGCATTTAAGTCAATTTAACCCTAGGGGTATTTCGGTAATTTATCTCCTAGGGGTAAAATTGTAAATTTTCCACTTTTAAAGGTATTTCAGTAATTTATCTATTTTAGGTATTTTCATGCATATTCCTACCTTTCACGTACTACAGAATCACGTACCGAGGGTTCTTACCGAATTGGGCCCGTTGGCCCATCATTCCAATTTTGGCCCATTAAGCCCAAAAATATCGAGGGCACAAAAATCATGCACTTTGCAGTCCAAACATTGCAGCTTACCAAAAACATTAATCGATTTACCTCACGAGCATTCGCACACTCGCAAATCTACAAAATACTGGTTTTCGGCATTTCGGATTTTCGACTTTTGCCGATCCAGACTAAGAAAGAGGGTGTTAGTTACACACCTGTTTGCGACGATATGCTGACGAGATCCACACACGAACCGCCTACAATTGGATTACTAACACGTTAATCTAACTATTCAAATACGAACTACATATTAACCCCTTACAATATTCGGCCAACCACACCTACAGATCATAGTAAGCTTATAAGAAAACAATAAGCAACTCATTAACAAATTTTTGTCAATGTTTACCACATAATCATAATTTCACTGCAAGTTGTCTTCCTGAGCAACAGTCACTAAATCATTTATAACTGGAGCTACGAAACTCCAAATCAAGTGCCGTTAATTTTCCCTGAAAATAGACTCATATATCTTCTATCCATAAAATTTTCAGAATTTTTGGTATGGCCAATCAATACCAGATTTTTCTTAAAGTTTCCCATGTTTCACTGTTTGACTAATATAACCACTCTGCATTACGAATCAAACTTCTCATTGTATAGAATTCAAAATATGTTCTCGTTTATTCTATTTGAAACTAGACTCATTAAGCTTTAATTACATAATTTATGCAGCTTCTAACTCATCTCCCACAATTTATGGTGATTTTCCAAAGTCACGTTACTGCTGCTGTCCCAAGCAGATTTATTTCCAAACCACTCTTTCACACCTAACTTGCATGCTTGTTATTTAAACATGTATATCACCAATCAATCATCACATATCTAGGATTTTACTTAAGTATAATCTCCATTTCATCATTTTAAAGCACAACATGTTAGCCGATTTTTTCCCCTTAGCATCTAAGGCACATGCATGCTCATTTGTTTGGCTCAACTTCACCTATCTTCCATTTTTCATCAAAAGAACATGAAACAACAACCATTTCCTTCATTTTAATTCATGACTAAATGCTCACAACACAACTAAAAATCAAAATATGCTTCAAGAGTTAAGGTAGAATCAAGAAGAACTCATGAACCTCAAAATAGAAGCAAGGTACCAAGAATTTACCTTCAATTTTCCTCCTCCTAGTGACCGAATACTCAAGAGCTTTCTCCTCTCCTTTCTCTTCTCTAACTTTCAGCTATGATGAACAAAGATGGACAAAACTTTGTTCTTTTCACCCCTTTTTGTTTTAATAAAATTTCATATTTCATCCATTTAATTATTTAATACAAAAGACATGAAATTCCCATCATGGAAGATTTACCTAAACCATTATCATGAAACATTTACCTAACCCATTATCATGGAATATTTACCTAATCCATTATCATGGAACATTTACCTAACCCATTATCAATTTGTATCAATTTGTACCATAAATTATGGATATCAAGTGCTCATATTGTCTACAACAACATGATGGCTGGCCACTTCATGTAAAATGGGAGGTTTGTCATGCAAATCCTCCTATTTTGCACTCCTATTTATTTGGCCACTTCAATTTAGCCTATAGCATTTTCAAACATTTTCACATAGGTCCTATTTCATAATTTCACTCCCTTTTTCTTATGAAACAAAAATTAACTAAAATTGCCGGGTTCTATATTAAGCTTGGGCCTTCTAGAGGCCCACTAACATAATTAAACCTATGCCAACATTCACAAAATTCCCAAAAATTGGGGCGTTACATAGTCCCTGTCAATTTTGAAAATGAGCAATTTTGTCTCTCTCTCAATAAAAATTAGAAAAAAAAAAGATCAAAATATTTATAAAAATTCTAAAATTTATATCTTTTAAAAATTATAAAAATTCTAAAATATATATATAAAGAAAGTTAAAAATTTAAAAATTTTCTAAAATAATAATTTTGGGACCTAAATAAGTTACTTAATGAGTCAAGTTTATCATAACAAAGTATCTTATTTTTTTATTATTTTGCTTTGAAAAATTTTTCAAATATATTTGATTTCAAATTTATGTGATCTAACAAGGGATTAGTTATACTACAACACATGTTTAATTTTTTTAATTTAACTCAAACAATTCACTCAATTCAACTCAACTCGATTCGAAATTTTTCGAATCGAGTTGAGGTGATAAAGTAGGACTCGTCAATTCGATTAAGTCAAATTTTTTTCACTCGATTCGATCAAACGCTCACCCCTAAATATATCTTTCTTTTTTGAAAAATGTTTGTCTAATATTTATATTTGTGTTACTTAAGGTTGTACTTTTTTGCATTTAAAATTTTATTAAGTATACAAATCTTTATATATTTTTTATATGCTAGAATTAAATGACCCGAATCCTTATTTAAATAAAATACAGTGGTAAAATAAAATAAAAGCAAAATCCATATAGAACTAAACTTCTTTTATTTTATTTTAGAATAAGGTTTTTAAACCTTATTAAATTTTATCTATTTTATATTAATTAGAATAAGGTGTTTCAGTCTTAGTAGAATATGGTTTTACAAGCCTATAAATAGACATAGTCTATTCCTCTTGTAATTATTCGAATTCGATATAGTGAATTTTCTTCTCCTCTGCCCATCGTTTTTTTCCCGAAAGGGTTTCCACGTAAAAATCTGTGTGTTCTTTATTTTATTTTATTTTATTTTATTTTATTTTTCACAAATTGGTATCAGAGCTTTCGGGTTGTTCATCTCGATCACGGTAATGGCGTCTTTGAAGTATGAAATTTCGCTATTGGATCGCAACACCAAATTTGCGTCGTGGCAGATTAAGATGCAAGCAGTTCTTGCGCAGATGGATCTGGAGGATGCCCTGCTAGGGATAGATAAGATGCCTTCGACATTAACAGATGAAAAGAAGAAGCGTAAGGATCGAAAGGCATTAACACAATTACATCTGCATTTGTCCAACGAAATTTTGCAGGATGTGATGAAAGAGAATATCGCCGCTGCATTATGGAAGAGGCCAGAACAAATATGTATGTCGAAAACTCTAACAAGCAAGTTGCATATGAAGCAGTGTCTTTATGCTCATCGTTTGGAGGAAGGTGCGTCTGTACACGAACACTTAACAGTGTTTAAAGAAATTCTCTCAAACTTGGAGGCCATGGAGGTTCAGTATGATAAGAAAGATCTAGGGTTGATTCTATTTTGTTCGTTGTTGATGGTCCCTAAACTAACTAAAAATTTCGACTAATGCAAGCGCACCTATCGTACAGTAGTATAGTTATGGTGAGACCGGGAATATCGTATCCACGAGGACTAAAAGTACTAGTAATTACTATCTTTTTATTATCTAGCCTAAAAATAAAAGGATGTTTTTAACTAAGACTAATTATCTAATTAACTAAGATTACGACAGAGGTAAAAGTTGAAAAATACTATTTAGAAAACCGATGGAGAAGAGAATACCCAAGGAAGAATCCACCTAGACTTTACTTATCACTTCTGAATTAGACGATTTATTCACTCGACTTAATCTATAGAAATCTCTGATTTATGTTAATATCTCTATCAAGACTAAGAAAAACTGACTCTAGGTTGATTAATTGAAATCTTTTTCTAATTAAAACCCCTATTGTTGCATTAACTAGATCTATGGATTTCCTTATTAGATTTGACTCCAATCCGGCAGCTTTATGTAGTCCTATCTCTAGGATTGCATGCAACTCCGCTTAATTATGGAGGATCTACTCTTAAACAAGGACTTTTGCTCTACTGAATAAGCACATCAAAACTTGAATTAATATCTTGACATATTAAAACAAGAATTAAAACTCACAATTAAGAATAAGAACAAGTATTTATCATATAATTCAAATAGTAATAAGATCTTTCTTAGGTTTCATCTCCCTTAGGTATTCAGGGAGTTTAGTTCATAATAATGGAAAACATCTCAAAACTGGGAAAACAACAAAACATAAAGAAACCCAAAGAACTTCTAAAGAAATTAAATAAAGATCTTCAGTCTTGAAGTAGATCCTGCTTCCGAGCTGATTCCGATGGCTGTCCTTGAGTATTTTCTCCTTTCTACTTTGTGTCTCCCCTTTGATCCTGTTCTAGAGTGTTTATATAGACTTTGGCTCAACAGGGACACGGCCGTATGCCACGCCCTTGTGAAGGTGCTCAGGTCGTGTGTAATTCTGACTTGGTTTAGTGTCGACACGGCCATAACACACAGCGTGTGGCCTACCCGTGTGTCACACACGGGCTTGTGGATTACCCGTGTGGAAGTGCCTAGGCCGTGTGAAACACTGAATTAGGCCCAATTTGTCCGTTCTTGGCTCGTTTCTCGCTCTTTTTGCTATCCTAAGCTCTCTTGAGTATAAAACATGAAATTAACGGATTAGAAGCATTAAATTCATTAAATCTTAAGATAATCCTTCTAAAAATATGTCGAGCATAGGGTAAAAACATGTATATATTATGATTTATCAAATATCCCTACACTTAAACATTTGCTTGTCCTTAAGCAAAATTCTCAACTCAAAATTAAAATTAATTCTTCTTCACTTATAATTCTCATCAATAATGTTTCGAAGTAATCCACAGATAATCACACATTAAGAATTCAACTAAAAGAACATCAAAGTTTCAAACAATCCAAGTTGAGCATTTTAATCATAAAATTATAGGTATCCCCCTTTATCTAAGTAATCACCTTTAATTCCAAATTGGCAAGAGTTGACATCCTCGCTAACGATTCACTCAAATCACTCGAAATATTTAATGTTCAATAATTAAGCACTCAATAGTCAAACATGAAAATTTATTACCATAGGCTTGCATGAAAATCAAATCTCTACCACTATAAATGAGATGATACACGAATCAAAAGGTCTTTAACAGGGTTGCAATGGAGCTTGGGTTAAAGGTATGGGTAAAGGCTGAACAAGAGTGTTAGAATCGAGATTAAATTAATAAGTTACCAAACTTAGAATATTAAAGCTAATTACTGAATTATAAACAATTCCCAGAATTAAAACTATCCAAAACTAATGAAATGGGCTTTCTTTTCTCGAAATAATAACTTTAACTTATCCAAGCTCTTTATAACAATATGTAATTATATGAATACAAATATACGTTTTTTTAAAGAATAAGAACAAGTACAATAATGGAAAGTACATAAGAAGAAATAATGCAGTAATTGGAATGAACGAACATTAGTTAGGTAGCTAAAAAAATCAAATCTCAATAAAAAGGAGTCAATGAAAAGGAAGAAATTCTTAACAAATTAAAAAGGGTTAAGTTGTGGGTTAACATTAAGGGAAAAATCAAAAAACAATAGTTAAGGCTCAAAGAGGTTCATTAAGGGTCAATTATGTGGGTAGGCTTTTTATGGGGTAAGTGGGTTAAAACCTAAGTGCCCTTATCATCTCGGTATATCAAATCAATGGTGTAGTCTATGCATAATCGAAGCAAGTTCTAGAATAACAAATCAGTAATGACACACTCATAAGCAACAATAAAAGTGAACAAAAAAAGATATATGCTCTAAAGACTCAAGATCTCACAAAATTTATGGCTTTTGATGTCAATCCTGTGAATTCAGAACTTCAAGATAATACCTCAATTCAGGGAAACAACCTAGGAATTTTAATTCTCAAAAGTCAACTTATCATACTTTATTCTCTAATATCTTAAGGTGAAACAATCAATGTACAATTACCTATGATTTAATTCAAAACATATCAATAGAAATTATAAATCAATCAGAATTCACTCTAATAATAATATGAGAAAATTATTTGAGAATAAGATAAAAATTCAGGGATAATAAAAATAACCTCCCCGCACTTAAGATGTACATTGTCCTCAATGTACAAAGATAGATAACAATAAACGGATAATATCATAAGAGAGGGAGAGAAGCGAAACTGCCTTGAATTTTTGGAGGGAATCCTTGAAATAATGAAAGTGAAAATTGTAGATATGGCCAATGATGTACATAAGTCGGAGCTACTATTAAGAAAATAAACACAACTGTAAAGAGAATTAAAGGGTTACTCAATAATAGCCATAAAGATAAATATAGTTTGATAAATATAGTTTAAAAGTATAAATGACAAGTCTTTAAAACTAAAATAAAAATAAAAATAAAGCGAAAAATAAAATATAAAATAAATGGACTCAAAACTCCTCATTGGTAGATGGACCTTGAGGTGGTGGTGGTGGAGGCAAGATGTTAAAGTGCTGGCAAATCTGCTGCAGAGTCGCCTCGATGCTGTCGAACCTCGCAAAACACTGTTGCTCGAATCTAGTGAGTCGCTCGGATATATCAGTCAAAGTGGCTGTAGGAGGTCGGCAACTCGGTGGTGAAGTGGGTTTGGGTCCTCGTGAGGGGGAAGGACATCATCAGTAATGTCATCTGGCTCAACCTGGTCATCAGAGTGAACGAGTCTGTACTGAGGAGGGTCGAATCTACAGCGTCGCTTTATCATCCTCATGTGGATCATATTGGAAATTCCTTGAAGAGACATCTGGCCTACTAGTGTGAGTGTCAAAGACATCTTTGGAGTGTCGAAGACATCTTTGGAGTGTCGAAGAGGCTGAAGTGTCGAGCTAGACGAGTCACGTAGGGACCAAGATAGATGGGGCCCCTCCTATGGCGTCTGTCTAGTGGTGAAAAGCAAGGGCATAAAGTATGCCAAATCGAATACATGACCAGTAGCCATACTCTATAAAAAGTAAGTATCGGTGGTGCTAACGACGCCGATGCTCTCTATCCTCCCAGTCAAGGTGTGAGCCAAGATGACATGGATGTAGCGTAGTGCTGGAGGAAGAGAAGTCGCCTTTGAGCGACTTACGTCATAGGGAACAGTACTTGTTGTAAGGTCGGTCCAACAGTAAGAAGGCGAGTGGTGTATGTGTCGGTGAAGATGTAGAAAAGCTTCAGAAGCCATAAACTCCTCCATGTAGAGGCCCAAAGCAGCTCCAAACTCTAGTACACTCATGTGTCTTGTCATGGGTATTCATCACGTGCTGAAGATGGAAAGTAGTGCAAAATTCCAAGGTAAGCTCCGAATAGGTGGGCTCGATAATTGCAAAAAAGTCGATCCTATGGGGCAGTAGAGAGAAGGAATCGAACAAAGTGGGCAAGTTGGACATGCTCTAAGGCGGTCCAATCTATACACCGGCCCAAACCTAGCGATCACACGCGCAAAAGCTGAAACAAGTCGTCCTGTGGGCCTGACAAAAATAGAAGCAGAGGGTGACGACCTTCGATCAAGGCGCTTGATAAGGAGGTTGCGCTAGGACCTTTCCACTTTTTCGAAGCGGGGACGACAGTTTTCTTACCTCGTGTGTTTGTCATAGTATTCCTGAAAAATAGAATATTTGAATATTAGTAAAATAAGAACAAGTATCCCCAAGCAAACATAGCTAGCAATGTAGAAGTAGTTATGTGAATAAGACAAAAATGTGGCGAGATGGAATTGAACAAAGTGGGCAAGTTAGACCTGCTCTAAGGCGGTCCAATCTATACATCAGCCTAAACCTAGCAGTTACACGCGCAAAAGCTAAAACAAGTCGTCCTGTAGGCCTGACGAAAATCGAAAAAGAGGCTGACGACCTTCGGTCAAGGCACTTGATAAGGAGGTTGCGCCAGAACCCTTCCGTTTTTTCGAAGCGGTGATGATAGTTTTCTTGCCTCGTGTGTTTGTCATAGTATTCCTGAAAAATGGAATATTCGAATATTAGTAAAAGGAACAAGTATCTCCAAGAAAACATAGCTAGCAATGTAGGAATAGTTATGTGAATAAGACAAAAATGTAATATGAAGGACTTAGTGTGATAAATGAAAAATGGTTGAGATAAAGAACCTAGTCCTATATGCACCAATAACAAAACATGCGAAAACAAAAAATTGACAGTATGTGAATCTAAATTAGGAGCATACGACTCTAAGTGGTCATAATAAGAGCAAAGAGAGATTGCAACTAAGCTAACAAGACAACCCACGATACCTAATAAGCGAATAAGAAAGAAAATCCTACGATAAGTAACAAACTACCAAAATTAACTAGAAATAGCATGGTCGAAGGTAGGATAAGAGTAAAACCAAAAATAGACATAACCAATGAAATATAATAATGAATCCAAAACTAAGAAAGTTAATAATAATAATACAAAAAAATGACAAGAATAAAAGAAAAATAGAAAATAAATAAGATAAAATATAAGCAAATGAAAGAAATTAGAGAGAAGGTAAACTGACGCGAAATGAGTGGTGGCCGAACGAAAGTGGTGTGGGTGGGCTCAGGTCATGTGGGTTGGGGCGTGGTGTGAGGGCGGGGAAAAATGGGCCGTGTGCGTGAGGCGTGGGGGTGGTTTGCTCGCAGGAGAGAGGGAGAGAAGTGGCTGTGATTTGGTGCGGAGTTAAAGGAGGACGGTGGCGGCAAAAAGTGGACGGAGTAGGGGGCAAGGTAGGGGAAGTCGGCGGTTTAGAGGGAAAGAAAATTTTAAGAAGATGACAAAAGAAATTAGGGTTTACGGGGTTAAATTGGACACGGTCGTGTGAGGCCCGTGTTGGGCCACATGGCCATGTCACACGCCTGTGTTGCACATGGTTAGCCCTTATTTGTCGTGCAAATTTAATGCCTATTTGTCACATGGCCTGAGAGACGCCCGTGTGTCCAGGCCGTGGGATACATTTTTCACTTCTCCCACGCTCGTGTGCCTTACCCGTGTAACTCTCTGACTTATTTAAAATTCAAAAAAGTAATCTCCAGGTTTTACACAGTCTAGGATACGCTCGTGTGTCCAGGTCGTATGGTCCACACGGCCGTGTCGCATGCCCATGTGGATTTATCCCAGGCCATGTGCATGTCGATTTTTGGAAAATTTTAGCGCTGTTTCCACACGGCCAAGGACACGCCCGTATGTCTAGGCCGTATGGGTCACTGTACCTGTATAAAAACACGGAAAATAGATAAAATAAAGGGGTTAGTGGTGTTAGTGCTCGGGTTGTCTCCCAAGAAGCGCTTATTTATAGTCTAAGCTCGACTCACCTCATATTTACACTGTCATGGTGGTTCGAGGAGTTGAAACTCCTCATTCCTGCTATCAATCTTATCAAAATAAGGTTTTAGACGGGTACTATTTACCGTAAAAGAGCCAAATTTAGGATGAGTTACCTCAATTGTACCGTATGAGAAAATGTTGAGTACCTCAAAAGGGATTGCTCCATTAGGATCAGTAGTGGCAACACGAGGGCCTGCTTTATTTAACAGTACTTTGTCTTAAGTTGATTCAATTCACCTTTGAGTTCATCATGACACTGCTTTGGTTCATCGTGTATCCTCGGTTTCTCCTTAACTATTGTTCTCCATTTATCTAGTTCCTCGATTTGTTATCTTCATCCCTCAAGAGTTGTTTGTGGCTCCATCACTTTATCCCTATGGATTTTCTGTATAGCAATCTGAGCCAACATGTTGTTCTCATGAAAAGAACTCGTAATATTATCTCGATCACTAGATAGTCTAACAGAGTCACGAGCTTGAAGTTTAATCGTGTCATCACCTACACAAAGCGTTAATTCTCCTGTACCAACATCAATAATAGTTCTAGCAGTTGCTAAAAAGGGTCTACCTAGAATTAAAGGTACGTATCCTCATCCATGTCTAAGACAACAAAATCAACTAGGAATATAAATTTTTCAATTTTAACAAGCACATCTTCAATTATACCCCTAGGAATTCTAATGGTTTTATCAGCCAATTGAATGCTCATCCTATTTTGTTTGGGTTTCCCTAGTCCAAGTTTTTTTAATATTTTATAAGTCATAATATTAATACTTGCCCTTAAATCAGCTAAAGCATTGTTAACATTCAAACTACCAATTAAACAAGGAATTGTAAAACTCCTTGGATCTTTCAGTTTGTTAGGTAGCTTGTTTTGTAGAATAGCTGAGCAGACTGTATTTAACTTCACATGTGATGACTCATCTAACTTCCGTTTGTTTGATAAAAGCTCCTTTAAAAATTTAACCAAGTTTGGCATCTGCGAAAGAACTTCAATAAATGGTAAGTTAATATGTAATTTTTTAATAATTTAAGGAATTTACCAAATTGTTCGTCCGTGTGATCTTTCCTTGTCGCTTTAGGGTATGGCACACAAGGTTTATACTCTTTGCTTACATTAACCTTATCGTTATCTACCACATTGTCTTGCCTCGGTTTTGGTTCATCTTCAACTAACCTTTCATCATTGTGCACAGTAATGGCATGAAGTTGCTCTCTTGGGTTAGTTTTAATTTTACTTGGTAGGCCACCTTGTGGTCGTTCAGAGATCAACTTAGCAAGCTGTCCTATTTGAGTTTCGAGCCCTTGAATCGATGCTTGCTGATTTTTAAGCAATGTTTCGGTTTTCTAAAAACGAGTTTCTGACACCGAGATGAATTTTGTAAGCATCTCTTCAAGTTTCAGTTTCTTCTCTTGTTGGTAAGGTGGTTGTTGTAAACCTGGAGGATGTTGTGGCATTTAATTTCCTTGACCACCCCACGAGAAATTGGGATGGTTCCTCCAACCTGCATTATAAGTATTACTATATAGGTTATTTTGAGGTCTAGAATTATTACCTATATAGCGGACTTGTCCCTCCTCGGTGCCAGGGTTGAAGGATGGATAATCTGTGTTGTGTACTTCTCCTCCATTTGAATCACACTTCATCACTGGATGTACCTGAATAGAACCACAGAAACCATCAATCTTTTTATTTAAAATTTCTACTTAGTTAGATAGCATAGTGATCGTGTCGAGGTTGAAAACATCAGCTGCTTTTGTCAGCTTCGTTCTCATGACTTGCCACTGATAATTATTCAGTGACATATCTTCTATAAATTTGTAAGCCTCTTCAGGTGTTTTGATCTTTAAAGTTCCACCGGCGATTGCATCGATCAGTTGCCTTGTTGAGGGGTTCACACTGTTGTAAAAAGTCTGAACCTTCAGCAATAAAGGTAAGCCATAGTGAGGGAACCTTCTCAATAAATCCTTGTATCTCTCCCATGTATCATATAGTGTTTCTAAATCTATCTACACAAAAGAAGAGATATCATTCCTCAATTTTGCCGTTTTGGCCTGCGAAAAGTATTTAAGTTCATTTGTTCCCAAGTAGTGATTGACCCTCGTGGTAACGAGTTCAACCACTGCTTAGCCTTATTCCTTAATGAACAGGGAAATAACCAAAGGTGAATGGCATCATCAGAAATGCCATTTATTTTGAAAGTATCGCAGAACTCTAATAAATTGGCCAAATGAGTATTAGGGTATTCATCCGCAAACCATCAAACTGAACAAACTATTGAATCATTTGTATAGTGTTAGGTTTCAGTTTAAAATTATTTTCAGCAATTGTCGGTCTAACAATATTCGATTCAGCCCCCATTAAATTAGGCTTAGCATAGTCGTACATAGTACGAGGAGTAGGATTCTGATTCACCGGATTTGCAGCAACTACAGGAGGCAGCGGATTATTTTGATTTTCAGTCATCTCTTCGGTTGTAGTATGGATATCGTCCTCTCGCTCTTCCTCTATGTATTGTAGACTTCGCCTTATTTATCTTCGATTTCTGCGAGCTGTGCTCTCGATCTTACTGTCAAAAAGTAAAGGTCCTAACGGGTTCCTCCTAGTCATAAACTAGAGACACTTGCCAGAAACAATTAAAAAGGAAAATTTAGAAGAGAAAAATTAAATTAAAAACAAAAAGTAAATTGCAATAAAAGTAAAAATGGCTAAAGTAATAAAAATCAACCGTTCCTAATATCTTAATCCGCGGCAACAGCGCCAAAAACTTGATGGTCGCTAAACTAACATAAAATTTCGACTAAGGCAAGCGCACCTATCATACAGTAGTATAGTTATGGTGAGACCGAGAATATCGTATCCATGAGGACTAAAAGTACTAGTAATTACTATCTTTTTATTATCTGGCCTAAGAATTAAAGGATGTTTTTAACTAAGACTAATTATCTAATTAACTAAGATTACGACAGAGGTAAAAGTTGAAAAATACTGTTTAGAAAACTGATGGAGAAGACAATACCCAAGGAAGATCCACCTAGACTTCACTTATCACTTCTGAATTAGACGATTTATTCACTTGACTTAATCCATAGAAATTCCTGATTTATGTTAATATCTCTCTCGAGACTAAGAACAACTGACTCTAGGTTGATTAATTGAAATCTCTTTCTAATTAAAACCCCTATTGTCACATTAACTCGATATATGGATTTCCTTATTAGATTTGACTCAAATCCGGCAGATTTATGTTGTTCTATCTCTAGTATTGCATGCAACTCCGCTTAATTATGGAGTATCTACTCTTAAATAGAGACTTTTGTTCCACTGAATAATCACATCAAAACCTGAATTAATATCCTGAAATATTAAAACAAGAATTAAAACTCACAATTAAGAATAAGAACAAGTATTTATCATATAATTCAAATAGTAATAAGATCTGTCTTAGGTTTCATCTCCCTTAGGTATTTAGGGAGTTTAGTTCATAATAATGGAAAACATCTCAAAATTGGGAAAATAACTAAACATAAAGAAACCCAAAGAACTTCTAAGGAAATTGAATGGAGATCTTCAGTCTTGAAGTAGATCCTGCTTCCGAGCTGATTCCGATGGTTGTCCTTGAGTATTTTCTCCTTCTACTCTGTGTCTCCACTTTGATCCTCTTCTAGGGTGTCTATATAGACTTTGGAATGCCCAAAATAGACCAAAATTAGCCTTTTTTTCGAATAGAATTAGACTTTGGCTCAACAGGGACATAGCTGTGTGCCACTCCCGTGTGAAGGTGGTCAGGCCGTGTGCAATTCTGACTTGGTTTAGTGTCGACACAGCCATGATACACGGGTGTGTAGCCTACTCATGTGTCACACACGGGCGTGTGGATTACCCGTGTGGAAGTGCCTAGGCCGTGTGAAACACTGAATTAGGCCCAATTTGTCCATTCTTGGCTTGTTTCTCACTCTTTTTGCTATTCTAAGCTCTCTTGAGTATAAAACATGAAATTAACGGATTAGGAGCATTAAGTTCATTAAATCTTATAATAACCCTTCCAAAAATATGTCTAGCATAGGGTAAAAACATGTATATATTATGATTTATCAGTTGCCCTCGTCTTATTCAATCTTTTAAGAATAAATTTTATATAGTCGCGAGTCTCTCACAGTTGATGAGGTTTATGATTCTTTGACCTCGTATGATAAGATGAAGCATCTTGTGGTTAAACCCGACTCTCAAGAAGAGAGTCTCATTGTTTGTGGGAGACAAGATCGGAATGTTGATAATGATCGTGGAAGGACATAGGAATGAAATCCTCGCGGTAAATCTAATGGTAGATCAAAGTCTTCAAACAGAGGTAAAACTTGTAATTTCTGCAAGAAGAAAAAGCACATTAAATCTGAGTTCTATAAGCTATAGAACAAGATTAAAAGGGAGGCTGTGAATCAAAAGGGAAAACAACTAGAAAATTCCAGTGAAGCTGATGTTGTAGAAGACTACAGCGATGGTGAACTTCTAGTCACTTCAGTCAACAATTTTAAAGTGAGCGAGGAGTGGATACTTGATTTAGGCTGCACCCTCCACATGAGTCCCAATCGAGATTGGTTTACAACTTACAAAATAGTGTCTGAAGGTGTTGCTTTGATGGGAAATAATACTTCGTGTAAGGTGTTCGAACAATTAAAGTTAAGATGTTTGATGGAGTTGTCAGAACACTTGCTAACGTACGACATGTTCCAGAATTGAAAAGAAATTTAATTTCATTGAGTACTCTTGATTCAAAAAGGTACATATACACAGTTGAAAGTGGGGTTTTAAAGATTTCCAAAGGTTCCCTTGTTGTGATGAAAGGGCAGTTAAAGACTACCAAGTTATATGTTTTGTAGGGTTCTACTGTTACTAGTGATGCAGCTGTCGCTTCCTCTTCCTTGCCAGATGATGATATTACTAAACTTTGGCATATGTTCCTAGGGCATATGAGTGAGAATGGTATGGCAGAATTTAGCAAAAGAGGACTTCTTGATGGGCAAGGAATTTGCAAATTGAATTTTTGTGAGCACTGTGTTTTTGGGAAGAAAAAGAGAGTCCGATTCACCAGAGGAATCCATAACATGAAGGGAACGTTGGAGTATATTCATTTTGATCTGTGGAGGCCATCCAGAGTGCCTTCGAGAGGTGGAGCTAATTATATACTAACCTTTATTGATGATTTTTCTAGAAAAGTTTGGACATTCTTCTTGAAGCAGAAAAGCGATGTGTTTTCCGCATTTAAGTCTTGAAAAATTATGATTGGAAAATAGATGGGAAAACAAATAAAATAACTCCGCACTAATAATGGCTTAGAGTTCTGTTCTGATGAGTTTAATAGATTCTGCAAGTCAGAAGGGATCGTGAGACACTTGACAGTTTACCATACTCCACAGTAAAATGGCGTTGCAGAACGAATAAACAAAACGATCATGGAGAAGGTTTGGTGTATGTTGTCAAATGTCAACTTACCAAAGTCGTTTTGGGCCGAAGCAGCCTCTATTGCATTTTTTATCAACTAATCCCCATCCGTTGCCATTGAGAAAAAGACTCCACAAGAGGTATGGTCTGGTAATCTTGCTAATTATTCTAATTTAAAGATCTTTGGGTGTCATGCGTATACTCATGTTGATAATGGAAAATTGGAACCGAGATCCATTAAATGTGTTTTTCTTGGTTATAAAGCTAGTGTAAAATGGTATGAGTTATGATGTCCTGAAAATAGAAAAGTTGTGATTGGCAGAGATGTTGTTTTTGATGAAACTGCTATGCTACCTAACTTATCTATTAAAGACTCTTCCAGTAAAGAAAATCAAAAGCAGGTGGAACATCAGATTAATACAGAGTCGATTCCTCAAGCCAGTACAAAAATTGATACTAGAATTGCTTCTTCACCGCAATACTCTATCACCAAAAATAGAACTAGAAGAGAAATTAAACCTTCAAAGAAGTATGTCGAGGCTGATCTAGTTGCTTATGCTTTAAATGTGACTGAAGATATAGATGGGAATCAAGAGCCATCTAATTATTCTGAGGCAGTTAGCTGTGAAGACTCAAAAAAGTGGATGTTTGCTATGCAAGAAGAGATGGAATCACTCCATAAAAACAGAACATGGGATCTTGTAAAACTTCCTAAAGGTAAAAAGGTTGTTCGTTGTAAATGGGTGTTTAAAAAGAAAGAATGGACTCTAGGAGTTGAACCCAGATATAAAGCAACGCTTGTTGCAAAGGGTTACAGTCAAATTCCATGAGTGGACTTCACAGATGTGTTCTCCCCAGTTGTTAAGCATAGTTCGATTCGAGCTTTGCTTGGTATTGTGGTCATGCATGATTTAGAGCTTGAGCAGTTAGATGTAAAAACTGCATTTTTACATTGAAAACTTGAGGGGGATATTTACATGTAACAACCAGAGGATTTTACAGTCTCAGAAAAAGAGGACTATGTTTGCTTGCTAAAAAAGTCCATTTACGGTTTGAAACAGTCACCAAGACAGTGGTATGAGAGGTTTGATTCCTTTATGACTTCTCATGATTTCAAAAGAAGTAGTTTTAACAGTTGTTTTTACTTTAAGAAAAATAGTGGTGGTTCTTTTATGTATCTACTTCTTTATGTTGATGACATGTTGATAGCAGCAAAAGATAAAGGAGAGATAAGAAAGGTCAAAGCCCAACTAAGTAAAGAATTTGAGATGAAAGATTTAGAACCAGCAAAGAAGATACTAGGTATGTAAATTCTCAGAGATAGAAAAGCAAGTAAATTGTACCTAAGTCAGAAGGGGTACATTGAGAAAGTTCATTGCAGGTTCAATATGCAAAGTGCTAAGCCTGTTAGTACTCCTTTAGCAGCCTGTCGAAACCATTTTTTTATTTTGGAAAAAACAGGGATCGACTTTTAAACATGTGGAGTCGCCACCAATCTCTTTGTTTAGGTGTGATTGGGTCACCTACTAAAACATTTTGTTCCACTTAAAACAATTTTGGTTCACGTAAAATTAAAAAAAAATGGGTTCGGGAGTCAATTTACGCATGAGGAAGGGCTAGCACCCTCATTACGCCCAAAAATTGGTACCAGATTGATTCAATGCTATCCTTATATCAAAGATTTTTAAAAAGCCTTTCGAAGTATGGTTTTTTTAAAAATGTTTGAGTAGTTAAAGTGAGCTGTCAAAATTTTCTCGTTTCAAAGATATGCAGCATCATATCCATAGCACGATTGGATACGATCCTTTATACCTTAAAAAATACGATTGATTTTTTACTTTTAAAACTCGTACACTAAAATTATAAAAGGGTATCCAAATATTTAGTTCACCGAAAAATCATACCCAGCACGGTAGGGCACGATTTCCCGAATTCCAAAATATTAGATATTGCCTTATTTCAGAATTTTTGAATAATAAGGAAAATTGGAAATTCATTCAAAACACATTTATTTGTTTTAAAATAGATGGAATACTTAATGCATTGTAACAAAACATTTGTATAGAAACAGATTAATGAACATGAAACAATATGCACACATATAGTACAATAAACCACAATTAATAAATCCAACAATTATGTACAACTATTCTAAGTAAAATGTAACCAAATTCTTAATCATGGATGGAGAACAATTGATATAACAAATAAGATAATGACTAAATAATATACAACAACAATAAATATGGCACAATATAAAACGATCCACAAAACATGTACAAAATAAAATGGAAATTAGAAGTCAATATGGGATAAGACATTTTCAAAATAATGATGAATTAATGAACACATAATATATATATAATATAAGTTGACAAATTTGCATAAAAACTAGGGATATATATAATTATTGAAATAGATATTATAGAATAAAAGTTTGAATCAAATTATATGCAAAATATTTTAGACACAAATTCATTTAAAAATTGACAATGTACACAATAACTTAAATAATATATAAAATATGAAAGAATAATAAAAATACATGATAAGATATAATACTAGGAAATACACACAATAAATTTACCAAACATATGCATAAATAGATTAAGAAATAATTATTTGTAAAAATAGCATGTACTTAAAATGTATTTAAGATTAAATTAATTTTATTGTAAATTATATATATAATAGATTTAAAAATATACTTATATATACAAAGAAAACTATATGTATAAAATGCATGGATTTAATAATGTATATAGATTAAATATATGTACCAATGTTTATGTATATGTATATGTATAATAATAATTTAAATAATGTATAAGACATGTGGTTTCCTTTTAAACACCAAATATATATATTAAAATATATGAATAAATTCAAAAACAGTTATATGTATGAAATAATATAATGTTAATAATATACATAGAGTAAAGTTAACTTTATTATAAAGTATATATACATATAATAATATAAAAATATTTATATAAAATATTATACAAAAGGTCAAAATGATATGCTAAAGAAAAAAAATTACAATAATGATTTTTTAAGCAAAATACAATTATCAAAGTTACTCAAAATATAAAAACAATTAAACAAGAGCTAAAAAAGATGACTATGAAATGAATTTTAAAGAAATGATGAAAAAAAACTAGATTAAAATAAGGTTTAAATAGAAAGGACAATTTAAGAATCTTTGAAATTTAAATTGAGGACTAGTGCGCAATGCACGCAAATGCCAAAGGACCAAAGCTGGAAATAATCCAGATCCCAGAACGCAGTGTCGGAATGTGGGCCAAATTGCAAACACGCGCAAATTACAGTGACAAATTAAGAAAACGCAGTAAAATACATAAGGCACAATTTCAATTTTGTGCAAAAGGGAAGGACCTAATGTGAAAATATCCCCTCTCTGCCGAAATGCGCGGATCCCAGAGGCGATTGAGTCGGATCAATGCGGGTCGGGTTAAACGGCTACGTTTTGGGGCCATTGGCACAGGCCCTAAACGGTACCGTTTTATACACTTAATTAACACTAAAAAACCCTAACATTAGCATACCCAGCCATTTAGAAACAGAAATCAAAAGAAATCAGAACCCTAACTTCCCTTCTGCTCCGACACCGATCGGCCACAACAATCAATGATCGATGTACTCGAGCCTTGAAAAGATGATTTATGGCCTTATGATTCCCCTTTCAACTCCAATTTCAACGAAGCCAAGAGGAATCTATGGCAGATTCGCAAGGTAAGATATTCCTTTCCTTTCCTCTTTTGTTATTTTAAATACAGTAGTGTACAAAATTGAAAAAGAAAATAAGATAATTCAACTGAGAACTTAAAGAAAATGGAAAATCACCTTCAAGAATTTGCCTTCGAAATTCCTTTTCTAATATTTAGTGTGCGTAGTATTCTTTTTTTTGCAGGTACATTCGTCGGCTTTTATAGCCGGATTTAAGAGTAAAATCAAAAAATAAAACTACATTTTATTGTTGTTATTTGCTGTAAATTCTATTATTCTCCTTCTCGTATGTTCCATTTGCAGGAAAGGCCGTACACAAGCACGAGCGGAGACGAGGGCGGGGGCTGGTGGCGCACGTGTGGTGTTCATCCGAACTACTGGCTGATGCGTGAGAGGGAGAACCCTTAGAGCTTCTGAAACAATCACCTGGACCAGTCTTTGGGTCATGTATTGAATGGGCTGGGACTTTGGGTTATTAATTAATTGGGTTTAGGATTTATGCAAATGGGTTTTAAAAATGTATCTGAGTTGGACTGTATATATATATATATTTTTGGGGTTAAATAACTTGTAAATGGATATTGACTTATTTTGGGCTGTCTATTATTTTTGTTTTTATTTTTTGGTTTTTGGTTTTGTATGGGCCCGGGCGAATTGGGCCTATTACACAGCCCATTTTAGACTTTCATCGGCTTTGTCTCCACAATCAAATGATGAGATTGAGTACATGTCACATGTTCCATACTCTAATGCAGTGGGATCTATCATGTATGCTATGGTTTGTTCACGTCCAGATTTATCATATGCAGTCAGTGCAGTTATCATATACATGGAGAATCCCAGTAAAGAACACTGGAAAGCAGTTTAGTGGATTTTAAGATACTTACGAAGTACTACTGATGTTTGCTTACAGTTTGGAAGAACTAGAGATGGAGTCATTGGGTATGTTGATGCTGATTTTGCTAGAGACCTTGATAGAAAAAGATCTCTCACAGGTTATGTTTTTACAATCAGAAGTTGTGCAATCAGTTGGAAAGCCACTTTGCAAACTACAGTCGCTTTATCTACCACTGAAGCTGAGTACATGGCAATTACTGAGGCTTATAAAGAAGCTATCTGGTTGAAGGGGCTCTTTAGTGAACTCAATGAAGACCTTCAAATCAGTACAGTATTTTTTGACAGTCAGAGTGCAATCTTCCTTACAAAAAATCAAATGTTTCATGAGAGAACAAAACACATTGATGTTCGGTATCATTTTGTTCGTGATATTATTGCTCGTGGTGATATTGTTGTGAGCAAAATTAGTACTCATGAAAATCCTGCATATACGATGGCTAAATCACTTCCTATAACTAAGTTTGAGCATTGCTTAGACTTGGTTGGTGTCCATTGTTGAAGTTAAACCCTTAAAGGGTTTTATGGAGGAGGTGGAGAACTTGTTTCTTTGAGAGTTCGCGATGAAGAACTTGTTCATTGAGAATTTGTGTCAAGGTGGAGATTGTTAGAATTAAATGACCCTAATCCTTATTTAAATAAAATACTGTGGTAAAATAAAATAAAAGTAAAATCCATATAGAACTACACTTCTTTTATTTTATTTTATAATAAGGTTTTTTAAACCTTATTAAACTCTATCTATTTTATATTAATTAGAATAAGGTGTTTCAGTTTTACTAGAATATGGCTTTATAAGCCTATAAATAGACATAGTTTATTCTTCTTGTAATTATTCGAATTCGACATATTGAATTTTCTTCTCTTCTGCCCGTGATTTTTTCCCGAACCACGTAAAAATCTGTGTGTTCTTTATTTTATTTTATTTTTCACATTATACAATAATGATTTGTGTCAATGCAACATGATTATTTGATACGAATTTTTATATTTTTCATAGATTTGTGATCATGGTTTAATATTAACATAATTAAATTAATTTACTTAATTTAAATTGTCTCCTATTGTGATTTCTAATATTTAAACTCAAGTGATCCATTAAGAGTATAAATTACCCTGACATTGCTTATATAAACAAAGACTGAAGGGTAATGGTGAAAGATTAGAATTTGATAGGTTATGGATGGGTTAAAGGTTCTGTATGTGGAAAAATTATGGATTCTTCTTCAAATGTAACTTGTAAGTTGTTCAAATGGTGAAAGATTGAAACTTGATGGGTTTTGGATGTGAAGAAAGACCAGATGATAATGGTGTCCCATAAAAATATATAATATAATTAATGGAATTGAAAAACCATGAAAAGTATGAAATAAAAAGAAATGTAAATCATTTAGGAAAAGAGGTGAAATTGAAGCAGAAAATGAATAACTAAACGTCGAGCAAGAGACAAATTACGTTGTCTGTGCTCAGTTGAGTCCTAATTGTAATTTATACGATGAAGAAGAACAAAATGAGACACCTCTACAGGGTTGATGTGGGCCCCCGGCAATTTAACAGTGGATCTGTTTAATCAAACAGAAACCGAGGTTAAGGTGCTATTCTGATTACTCCAATTCCATCCTTCATTTGCGAGATTGACACTTAACACAATACAATAATAATAATAATAGGTCCCCTACCCTTTGACTCATAATATTTCTCCAATTCCAAAAATGCATCATTACCTGGCTCTCGACTTTGCTTCAAATGTTGGATTTTTGGCATAGAAGCTTGGGTTATACCTAGGTGCATGCGTATAATCAAGTATATCCAAGTATATGAAATAATTTCTCCCTGTAGGTAGTTATAGATAATAGTAAATCTCTTTTTCTTCCCTTATTCTAAGAAATGAAGCTAAATTGTAAATCATAAATGACATTATTTTATTAAAATATAAATTTAATGCACATTCTCTGCTTTGGAATTCATCTTTTCCATTTAGAAAAAGAAGCGGGAAAGAGAATATAATAAAAAAAGCAGAGGAACTAACACGAAGCTCTGAGAAAAATCTAGAAAGAAGAAAGTATATCATTTATCTGCATTACCACAAAACAGCACTCATAAGATGGGAACCCTAAACCCACAAGTTTTACGTGTTCAAAATGTCTCAACCTGTCATACTCATAAAATTTCCTTGTTCATCTTTCATATTTGTTTCTGTTTAACATTATCTTTTTTCTTTTTTCAAAGACCGACAAATTTATGCTCAAAGCTGAATCAGATGCTGTCAAGTCCTACTCATGTCCTTGTGTGAAACCGAAAACACCAAAAACAGGATATCTAAGATCTAGCAGCATTATTAGAAAAATGAATGAAATCATTCAATAGCTCCACAAGCTTTCTCCATCAGAATTCTCCGGCGAATCATCCGATGGCGTCGAGCTTAATCTTGGTGGCGACACCAGCAGTCCCTCCGCCATGTCCACCAGCAAATTAGGAAGGTTTAGAAAGACATCCTCGTCCATATATTCTTCTGTCGACGTCATTTCTTCTTTTTTGGCAGGATGAGGATGACCTGATCCTAGATCAATCTCAATACCTTTACTTTCCGCCTTTTTAAGTAAAGCAGCAGCGGCAGCCGCTTTACGTATATCAGCCGATAATATAGAAGCAGGAAGCGGATAAGAAGCAACAGAGGCAGGGAAGTTAACAAAAGCCTCCGCACCTTTTAGGGCTAGGGCACCCACATCATAGGCAGCAGCAGCCATTTCCGGCGTTGGGTATGTACCCAGCCATATGCGAGTAGTTTTGCGCGGTTCACGGATTTCAGACACCCATTTGCCGCTACGGCGCCGGATTCCATGATACAATGGGTGTTTCCCAGAGGGCGAGGAAGCTGAGGCCATATTGGCTTTCCGAGGAGTAGGAGGAGGTAATCCGTGACACGTTGGGAGATGGGTTCTGGCACGTGTGACTATTTGTTGTGATGAGGGAATGTTGGTCTAAGGATAATGGTACGGGTCGCGGGGAAGACTGGTTTAATTGAGGCACGTTGGTAGGATTATTGGGGTCAGCCATATATATAAACACACACAAACCAAGATAGAGGAGCAAGTGATGAAGACTTTAAATGAAAGACACAGTTACTTTTTATTGGAAGTTTATAGTATTATGAGTGGGTTTGTAGGGTTCTAGATTTTCTTTTCCTTTTTAGAATTTCAAGTGTTGAGGCTTTTTCTTTTTATTGGATGAAAATTTTGGGTTTATTTATATATAGATTCTCATGCACACGCCTTATTAGTCTCAAAGCTATTACTTAGCTGTTTTCTATTACACACTTTGGCACACGCACATGGAAAAAATAAAAAGAAAATTTTAAAACATGTTGCTAGTAATTTTTATGCACCCAAATAATCTCTTGCAAATTGGAAACCCAAAGGGACCGTGTTGAAATTAATAGTTCCATTGCCTAGTTTCGTTGTGGGGGAAGAAGAAGATAGTCATGGATTTCTTGACTCGCCAACCAAATCATTAATACCTCCTTTAATCAATTGATTACTTCTAGTTTATTGATTTGTTTACCTATGGGCTAGGAGCGCCTGGTGCGATCCCATTTCCATTTCATAAATTAGTTTAAGTTTTGGCAACATCAAACATATGTTCTTTAAGGATACATTTCGAAATAAAATCACATGCTTTATATTTTCATCATTTCAACCATCACCTAAATTTATATTTTGAAATATCGTAATATAAAATATATAATTTTAAATTTTAAATCAATTTACCATTTCTATTATTTTAATTAATTTAAATTTTTTTCTCAAATAAAATTCAAAACTAATTAAATAATATTTTTTTCTTAAAAAGCAAAAGAGTATGCAACAATTTTTCTTAAAATTATAATTATTATATTTACTTTACTAATTTATTTATTTATATATTAGTTATGGTTATAATTATACTTGTGATAATCATTTTCATGAATTATTATAACTATAATTTATAAATGTATTTCATCATATATTTATTAATAAATAAATTATAACAAAAAGTAATAATTGTATTAATTTATCATAATTTTTTAAAAAATGAGACTAAAAACTATTAAAAGAATTAAACTAGTTAAAAAAACAAATGCTATACTAAGAATAATTTAGTAAAATTTATTTCTAATAATCTTATATTTCGTCAATGGAACATTTAAATTTTACCACCCTACCAAATAAGCTAAACAAAATAATGTAACATACCATCTAAAATCTTATATTATTGTAATTTTATTAGAAAATGTACCAAATGTATTAAAATATTGTATTCATGGCTAAGAGTTTTGCAACATGTTGTCGACTTAAAGCTTGTGACAGAAACCTTTTCTGCCAGAGATGAATGCGTGTGTGCTTCCATTAATCTGATTAAGGGGCTTGGTGTAAGAGCCCAAATTTGACCGGGCTGAAAACTAAATAAATAAATAAATAATTGTTTATTTAACAGTCCAAGTCCATGTTACAAAGCCCAAACAGTGGGCCCAAAATCAAATATTTCAGACCCATTAACCCGGTTAATACCCAGCAGACCTAAAACTACCCAGTAGACCCATTTACACCCTTAACCCAAACAGAATACCAATAAACCAAACCCAAATCAGAAATGGCCCAAAAGCCCAAGTAACTTTAAGGAAACAGGAAACCCTAGGGTTTCCTGAGGACTACAGCGCCGCAGCAGCTTCTGGAAGCCTTGGGAAGTGTCTGTTGAATTCCCCAAAATCGAGGCCATCAATGAGCCTTCTCAGCACAGCCTGGACGACTCCTCAGCTACCAATCAGTGCTTCACCGACACCACCGCCAGACTTTAGGCCTCCATCAACGCCAGCGACCCTTCCATTACCGGATTTTTCTCGAGCACTTGCAAAGAAAGGAAAGAAACACAGCAGATACGAAAAACAAAAAATGAAACTAAAATAAAAAGATTTCAGCAGATCACAATCAAAGATATGGTGGATACCGCAGACAAGAAATGGAAAGAAAATTTCTTTCCCAGTTTATGTAATAACAGTAGTGGCTATAAAAGCCCGAAATCAAACAATGTAGAGGGACCGATTTTTTTTACAGAATAAAAATATACTTACAGATATTCGATTCAGAGAAATACAAATAGTTTCTAAGAGGTGATTTAATCTTGTACCTTGTTCTTATTTTAGCATGCATATATAAATTGTTTTAAGCAGAAATCGTTGAGGTTTTAAAAGGAAAGAAAGTTACCTGTATTACGCTTGAAGAGGCGAGAGTTTTTAACCCTCCGACCACCGTGCGTGGCGGCGCGTAGGCGCGTGGGAACTGATGGATGGAGATTCCACAGAGCCCCGATGACCAGCCTCTAGTCCTCTTCAGAGGATTCTTTGTTTTTTTTTCTTAAAACGATATTCCAAATGATTTTTAGGCTTTAGTTTTGGCTTATATAGCCCTAACAAAACGACACCGTTTTAGCTTAGTCTGATAAGCTTAAAACGACGACGTTTTGAAGCCCCAGGATCCGCATGTTGACCCGATTACCCGGGGAGGATCCGCGTGTTTTTAAGAATTGGGCTAATTGCTCATTTGTTCCACCTGTTTTTATTATTCATAATTTCATTAATATTTATTTATAATTTATCCCTACTGTTTCAATTTCGTTTCAATTTAACCCTCACAGTGTTTTAAAACCCCATTGAGGGAAACGATGTCGTTTTGAAAATAAGGAAATTTTCCGAATGAGTCCCTTTTGTTTTGTGCGCGTTTTAATGAAGACCTTAATCCATTTTTATTTCTTTTAAATTTGCCCCATAATTTTACTGAACTTTCAATTTAGCCCTATATTTATTTATTTATATATATATGTTTTTTACCTTATTTTTTATATTGTACATCATAAAATTATTTTACTATATATATTATTATTATTATTATTATTTATTATATCTTATTGTTCACAAATTATTATTATTTTACATTATTATTTTATATTATTATTATAACTTACTTGTATTATATATCTATATACATTGTTCTTACATATATATTTTCGTTATTTTATATTATATCAATTATATTTCTTATTTCCTATATATATTTAAATTATATTTTATTATACGACATTTGTTGTATTTTTATTCTATATTACTTTTTTTTGTGGCATATATAACATATATTATCTATTATATTATTTATATTATTCATTATATTATTTAAAATTTTAAAATTTGTATATTAAATTATATTTTTAGCTCATATTATACACAATTAAATTATTAGTTATTTATTTATTATGTATTATTTTAAAATGATATTTTCATGATTATGTGTTATTTTATAAATTCTTTTACATACTTTTATATATTTTTAAACTCAATATATTTATTATTCTTTTATAAATATTTTGTTATTATGCTTTATATATTGTATAGCAAATACTATTTTAAGATTATTATTAAATATTATGTCTTTATAATTACACTTTGTTAATAATAACTCATTTCATTTATATATATATATATATATATTGCATATATCATGTGTTATATATTATCTTATCTTTATTATTTGACCTTACATTTCATGAACATGTACATTAATATTGTAGTACTCTTTTTTGTATGTCATGCATTATTTTATTACTTTTTGTATATCATGCATTATTTAATTATTACTTTGTATGTTTGTACGTTTTGTTTATTCATACATGTTATATATATATCTTTGTATGCATATTGTTAATATTTGCTATGAATATATGATTTTTATATGTATGTATCCTATGCACGATCTTTATATTATTGTCACTATTCTGTTTAAATGCATGTATTATTTACCTACTACAATAATATGTTATTATGTATGATTTATAATATAATACAATTCATAACACATCATTTTTTAAAAATAAGGCCCCAAAGTTTTCAAAAAAAAACATAAAGGCAATGCTTGGTGTTCGGAAATTTCGAGAAAGTAATGCCCTAACTTATTGGGTTGCAACTTTTCTCGTTAAGTTCGAATAATCAAGTACCTTTCTTAGTTCTTAAATATTTGCAAAATGTGAGCAACTGTCTTGGGATTGCAAAGCAATATGTCCTAACTTATTGGATATAGCGTTTTGTTGTTTCGAGATAGGGATTTCTAAAAAGCTAACTTAGTATCAATACGTTGATACAAGTGAACTCTAATTTTCAAAAAAAAAATTAAAAAACATTGTAAAAAGGATTGCATCTTAAAATTGTTGAATCTCCGACATTAAAGACACTTGATAATCAATAGGGTACCAATCTTTGGGCGTTACGAGGGTGTTAACCCTTCCTCGTACGTAACCGACTCCCGAACCCATTTTCTAATTTCGTAGACCAAAACTAATGATTTTAAAACAAAATGTTTTAAAGGTGATCCAATCACACCTAAAAAGATTGGTGGCGACTCTTGTTTTTGTTTTTAAAGTCGATTCCCATTTTCCTAAAACACGATTTAAAAATGGTTTCGACAGCTTGGCGACTCCGCTAGGGAATCCATAAGAGAGTCAAGCCGTGTAATTGATTATCTCTTATCTTAATGTCAAAAATTAAAAATTTTAAAATTCAATCCTTTTTACATTACATGTGTTTGTATTATTGCATATGTTATATATTCTGATACGTATTACATTTGCATGACCGTTGTGGTCACACCCTTAAGTGGGAGTGAGAAGCTACGCCTTCGTGAGGTTTTCACCTCCATGCAGGATAGTGGATCACTTTCGGGATACATCCGTACCTATGGTTTTGTGATATTTTCATCTTCGTGTAGCCGGAAATGTATTCCCCTGGACCGAACTCGATTCAAATGAGCCTATAATGGGTGAGAATCAAGGAATCTACTGGTTCGGGTACCTCAAACTTTAGAACCAACCTCATATCGAAAAACTGTAAGAGCCCAACTTAGTTAGGTTTAAACTTTAGATATTACCCTTATGAATTATCGTTGAAATTTATTGATATCATGTGATACTGACTATCTATTTTCTTTTTGTGCATGTCATGTTGCATTTGAAAGGTATCGATTCACAGTCAGTTTCTAAGTTAGGACGTTTTATTATGGAGAACGGACTTCTTGATAGAGTGGAAGGCAACGCCAATGTCCGTAGATGGTCTGAGCAAATTCAACTAGAAAAGGGAGATAGTATAGCTGTGGGATACGTGTCAGAGCTGTCAGATTACACTCGTATTAGTGTCACGCAGAATAATCTCCAAGAGCTGAAGGAGATTTGGGATCAGTGGGGTAAAAAGACCAGGCAGCTATTCTACGATAATTACAGAAACTTACCTCACTTGCTCGATGTTCAGGTAGATGAGCACTTATTCCGAGCCCTTGCTCAGTTTTGGAACCCGGCGTACAGTTGTTTCACTTTTGGGGAAGTAGACCTGGTACTACTGTGGAAGAGTACACTGCCTTGCTTCGTTGTCCCAAGTTTCAAAATGATAGGATCTATTCTCGAGCTGCTTGTGTCCCTACCTTTTGGAAGAAACTGATAATTATTACGGGATGAGCGAGTAGTGGGCCACGGCCCGAATTAAAGAAAAGGGTGAGTGCAAGTGCATTAGGTCAAAATTCGTGCAATTCAGGAAATGGGACAAAACAAAACCATTTTGTATAATTAAGTGGGACTTCCTTCCGTTTTCTTTGAAAGATTTGATCCTGACACACCCTAATGAGATGAAGACGGTAGATGTTTTTGCCTTAAGTTTGTATGGATTAATAGTTTTCCCTAGGGCTTTGGGATATGTGGATGAGGCAACCACGGATCTTTTTCATCGACTCAGTAAAAAGGTCACTTCTATCCCAGCAATTTTGGATGAAACATTCAGGTCTTTAGGTGCATGTAGGAGGGCTGGTGTTGGCAGGTTTATAAGGTGTGCTCAGTTACTTTTGGCTTGGTTCTATAGTCATTTTCGGTTATAGATAGGGTGGTTTGTCGGTTCTTCTTCGAGGATTATTCACCGTTGAAAGACATAGTAGCTTCAACTAGGAGAGTTGATGTTCCAGAAGAGAATTGGATAGCTCTACTTCAGAACCTTCAGTCGAAAGATGTTGAGTGGAGGGCTCCGTGGATGATTCCTGGTGAGGTTCTTTACCAATGCGGCAATTTTGATTGGGTCCCCCTGTTGGGAATTTGGGGTGCCATTGGTTATGCCCCTTTGCTTGTGCTGAGGCAGCATGGATTGAGACAGTTCGTACCAGCGACTTAGGGGTTAGCTCAAAGTGAGTTCGTATATAGAGGAGCCGATTACAAGAGGAAGGTTAGTAAAGTTTCTAGTGCTTGGAAAAAGACTTTTCGGTTGAAAGGAGTAGCTATTAGTCCTACAACCACACCAGAATACGTTGAATGGAGAGGCAGAAGGGTTAACGATAACATCCCCAAGCCAAGCGTGGAAGGAGCTCGACCGATAGAGGAATATTTGCAAGTAAGGCCCTCAGAGTTAGAAATTATGAAGCAGGAATTCGAGAGAAAGAACTTGGAGTTCGAGAAGAGGATAGCAAAGCTCGAGGAAGAAAAGATGTACTTGAGTTTGGACGTCGATGTTCAAAAGATGGAGGTCGAGAAAGAGAGAAAATAAATAAGGAAGATTGAGGAAGATCGAGATGATCTAAAGGAGCATTACAAAAAGGCACAAGTATCCTTGAAGAGAGCAAGAGTAGGAGGATCTTCAGATCAGTTGCAGAAAAAGGTCCAAGAGGAAAAGGCTAGAGCCGAGTATTGGGAGAGGAAGTTCCAAGAGATGCAGGTGCAGAATTTGGCATTAGTGGAAGAGAATAGAGGATTGAAGACTAAGGTAACTGAGCTTGGAAGATCCCTACGTTGGCACCAAAACCATAATTCTGCGGTCGAGTTGAGGGAGCTAAAAAGCAAGGTCGAAGATTTGGAAGTGGCATTGCATGATGGTGAACTCCGAGTAGAGCAGCTCGAGGCGCAAGAAGATTATTTGAAGGGAGAGCTTCATCAGACTAGAGGATAGGTCAGAGAGAGGGATCATGTCATTGGTGAAGCCGTAACCCAGATTCGCGAGGTTGCTGAGTATGTGCAAGACTTAGCAATTCGAGCTGATGTATTGAGTCTGATGTATTCATCATCATCGGATGTAGGACGAGAGTTAGCCTTTTTATTAGATAAAGTTAAAGCTTTGGGCCTTAGGGCGAAAGAGTATTTGTAATCCTCTTATATTTAAAGATATTCTTTTTCTAAATAAAATTTTCTAAATGAAGTTGAACCAGAATCGATATTCTTTTTTGCATTCATGCATTTGCATCTCATAGCATTTCATCACATCATTTGCATTCAAAGTTATAGAAAGACCCTGATTAGTTAAAGTTTACTTCCGAAGGTAGAAAAGAAAATCTGGAAATCACGCATCCTTACGGCACTCATACTAAAACTAAGAGTATGGATCAAAGGTTCGAGCAATTACAAAAAGATATGCAAGATCAAATGCAAGAGCAGTTGGCCAAAATACAGAATGAAATGAGGGAACAAATGTTAGAGGCTCAGAGAAACATGATGGCTGAAATGGCTCAGCTGTTGAGAGCCACTGATAAAGGAAAAGCTCTCATGGCCATCACTGAAGAGGAGAATGAATGTCCTCTTTCGGGTTTTACTCTGCCTCATATGCCATTGCAAACCGAGGCACCTCTTAAAAGGCCATCTGTCACCGTGGGGCCTCAACATGGGCCAGTTGATGCTGGAATCCCCGTAAATTTCCCATCTGGGTTGGGAAATAATTTGGATGATAGTTCGGTCAACCCTATTACTCCTGATCTGGACTTGATAGAGAAGGAAAGAATGGCAACTGAATCCGCAAAATAATTGAAAGGTCGTTGCAGATGGTTAGAGGAGAAGCTTAGGGTTTTGGAAGGCGCTGGCAATCATCATGGGATTGATGCAAAAGACCTAAGTTTGGTCCCAGATTCGGTGCTTCCTCATAAATTTAAGATACCAGAGTTTGAAAAGTACAACGGAACTACTTGACCAGAGGCACACATAACAATGTTCTATAGGAGAATGACTGGATATGTGAACAATGATCAATTATTGATCCATTGTTTTCAGGACAGCCTAGTAGGAGCAGCGGCTAGATGGTACAATCAATTGAGCCGTGCAAGAATCGGTTCATGGAGAGATCTTGCACAGGCTTTCATGCAAAAGTATAACCATGTGACTGATGTGACATCAGATAGGATCACACTTCAAAACATGGAGAAAAAGCCTAATGAAAGTTTTAGGCAATATGCACAACGATGGAGGGAGGTGTCAATGCAAGTACAACCACCATTGTTGGAAAAGGAGACTACCATGTTATTTATTAATACTTTGAAGGCACCATTCATCACACAGATGATTGGAAGTACCACGAAAAGTTTTGCGGATATAGTTATGGCGGGTGAGATGATTGAGAATGCTATGAGGGGCGGTAAAATCGAGGGGGAAGTAGCTAAAAGATCGGCCCCAAGGAGAAAAGACAATGAGGTGAATAACATGCACAGTTTCAACTCCAGGGCAATCATAGTTTGAAAACCTAAAGCAGCTACGGGTGAGCAACAAAGTACTCAAAGACAGGAATCGGGTGCAAGACAAAATTCAGAAAGGATGCAATTCACTCCTATCCCTGTGACATATCGGGAGCTTTATCAAAGCTTATACGATGTACATGCCATTGCTCCGTTTCACTTGAAACCACTACAGCCACCGTTTCCCAAATAGTATGATGCAAATGCTAAGTGCGAATATCATGCGGGAATACCGGGGCATTCAATTGAAAACTACACCAAATTTAAGAAGGTCGTGGAAAGCCTTATTAAGATGAGGGTTGTAAAATTCGATAGTACCCCTAATGCTAAAAATCTGTTACCAAATCATGGCAATCAAGGAGTGAATGCCATCGATGAACAAAGAAAGGAAAAGTCAAGGAAGATATTGCTAAGGTGAAGACACCTATGAAAATAATATGGGAGGAGATGGTGAAGAGAGGTATGCTGACCTCTAGAAAAAGAAGAGAAGGAATAGAGGACCATTGTGAATTCCATGGAAAAGTGGGTCATATGATCCAAAATTGTGAAGAGTTTAAAGCCATGATACAAGGCCTCATGGTTAACAAAGAACTACAGTTTTCTGAGGGTAGTTCTTGTGAAGGACAAATATGTGTACTTAAGAATAAATGACAAGAAACCCACTGACCGAGGATTATTATTTCCTTACCAGGGAATAATAAAGTGGAATCGCAAACTGGGCCCAGGGTTGTCATTCATAGACACAGTCATTTCCCTTACAAGGATGACAAGAGGGTGCCATGGAGTTATGATTGCAGTGTAACAATACTTGAGGGGGAGAGTATAGCCAGTGCATATAGAGGTGTGCAAAATGAAGGTTCCCATATACGGAGTGGGAAACGTTATGACGGGGGGAATATCAGAATGGAGCCCACAAAGACGAAAGATGTCGAGGTTGAAAGGGAGAAGGAAACAGAAGTACCCATCAATGAGCCAGTAAAGGAATAAGAAGCTAAGGAGTTTCTAAAGTTCCTGAAACATAGTGAGTATAGCGTGGTCGAGCAGTTGCGCAAGCAGCCGGCACGTATATCAGTGTTAGCCCTACTCCTGAGTTTTGAGATGTACCAGGATGCATTGTTAAAGGTGCTTAACGAAACATATGTCACTCATGACATATCCGTTAACAAGTTGGACCGGTTAGTAAACAACATCAGTGCTGAAAATTTCATCTATTTCAATGATGATGAAATTCCACCCGGGGGCATAGGGTCAACCAAGGCCTTGCATATCACTACTCGGTGCAAGGGATACACGCTTCCAAGTGTACTTGTTGATAATGGGTCTGCTTTGAACATCCTTCTATTATCCACATTAAACAGATTACCCATTGACAGTTCGCATATGAAGACATGTCATAATGTGGTGAGAGCCTTTGATGGAACTGAAAGGAAAGTGATGGGACGAATTGACATCCCTTTAAAGATTGGACCGAATACATATGAAGTTGATTTCTTGGTGATAGATATCAAGCCTTCCTACAATTGTTTATTGGGGAGACTATGGATAAACTCGGCAAGAGCGGTGCCCTCTTCATTGCACCAAAAATTAAAGTTAGTGACAGATGGACGCCTAATAACCATCAACGCGGAGGAGGATATCATAGCAGCAGTCACCAACAAGGCCTTTTATGTTGAGGCTAATGAAGAGGCTATCGAGTGTTCTTTCCGCTCTTTAGAAATCATTAATGCCACCTTCATTTCGGAAGGAAGTGTGATGCTCGCACCCAAAATGTCTAGAGCCACGAGGATGACCCTACGAATGATAATAGGGAGGGGAGCATTGCCAGGAAAAGGGCTAGGAAGACAGTTGCAAGGAGGGGTTGAAATCCCAAAATTAATTGAGAAGAAGAATCGTTTTGGTTTAGGTTTCAAGCTAGACTATAAACACAGGAGGCAAGAAATGGAAAAGCACCAAGCAAGAAGAAAAGCGCGTTTGAATGGAAGAGAAGTGGAGTGGGAACCGATGACATTCCCACCTATATCCAAATCCTTTAAGTTAGGAGGATTGCTGATAGAAGAAAGTCATCAAGTTAATGTTGTACATAATGAGGGATCGGGGCAAGAAAACCTCGAGGGCATTGGACCTTAAAAATCGGGGAGCTCTCTGAACAATTGGACTGCGGAAGACCTTCTTGTAGTCTTTAGGAATTTTTCAGAGTAATTCTCGAAACATGTTTGTTACTCTAGGGCCTAGGAGTAATAAGATTACATATGTGAAATAGGCTTATGTTCATCTATAATTATTTAAATAAAACATAACTTTTATCAATTTAAACGAGTATTGTTTCACTTTTATCGACCAATATTCCTTTAAATTCTAGCAATTCTTAGCACATAAACAATCATTCTTTGATTCATTCATTCTTTGTATATTATTTTATACCCCCAAAGGTCCCTAGATATCAATGATATGAGCGCTGATACTGTAGCTCCTAATTTCTCTGGTGAGCAAGACATGTGTTTAGAGGAACCTCAGGATTTTGAAGATAGTGACGTATCCCTCGATCTATTAAGAATGGTAAAGCAAGAGGAGAAACAAATCATGCCACATGAGAAAGAGGCAATAGAGAATATAACCCTAGAGGAAGGGAAGGAGTTGAAAATCGGAACCCTAATTAGCGAGGACACAAGGCATGGTCTGGTTGAGTTGCTTTGAGAGTTCAAGGATATCTTCGCCTGGTCGTATCAGGATATGCCCGGATTGAGTACCGACATTGTAGTGCATCATCTTCCGATAAGACAGGATGGTAAGCCAGTCCAACAGAAGTTGCGAAGAATGAGGCCAGATATCGTTCTGAAAATAAAGGATGAGGTCAAGAAGCAGCTCGATGCAGGATTCTTGCAAGAAGTGAAGTACTCTGAATGGGTAGCTAACATTGTGCCTGTTCCTAAAAAGGATGGGAAGGTACGAATGTGTGTTGACTACAGAGACCTGAACAAAGCAAGCCCAAAGGATAATTTTCCTTTACCACACATTGACACTTTGGTGGAAAACACAGCAGGATATTCGTTGTTCTCCTTTATAGATGGTTTCTCAGGATACAATCAGATAAAGATGCATCCAGAGAACATGGATAAAATCACCTTCATAACCTTATGGGGTACTTTTTGCTACAAAGTAATGCCGTTTTGATTAAAGAACGCAGGGCAACATACCAACGGGCCATGATAAACTTGTTCCACGACATGATGCATAAGGATATTGAGGTATATGTTGATGATATGATTGCCAAGTCGCGCACAAAAAAAGAGCACATTGAGGTCTTGAGAAGATTGTTCTTGAGGTTGAGAAAATTTCAGTTGAGGCTCAATCCAGCAAAGTGTACTTTTGGAGCTAGATCAAGAAAGTTACTAGGCTTCGTAGTCAGTGAAAAAGGAATTGAAGTCGACTCAGACAAGGTCAGAGCCATACGAGAGTTACCTCTACCACGTACTCAGAAGGAAGTTCGAGGATTCCTAGGAAGGTTGAATTACATTGCTCGGTTCATTTCACAACTAACCGAGAAATGTGATCCTATTTTTCGCCTCCTCAGAAAGCACAACCAATGTACTTGGGATGAGGAATGCCAGAATACTTTTGAAAAGGTCAAGCAATATTTGTTGAATGCTCCGGTATTATCTCCACCAAGCCTAGACAGACTGTTAATACTTTACTTGTCAGTGTTCAGTAATTTTATGGGATGTGTGATTGGCCAGCATGACGAATCAGGGAAAAAGTAGAAGGCAATTTATTATCTCAATAAGAAATTCACTGACTGTGAGATGAGATATTCACCAATTGAAAAGTTGTGTTGTGCGCTGATTTGGACAACTCAAAGATTAAGACTGTATATGCTATACCATACCACTTGGCTCATCTCAAAACTTGGTCCGTTGAAATACATGATGGAGTCAATGGCTCTAAATGGAAGAATGGCGAGATGGCAAATTTTGCTTTCAGAATTTGATATAGTCTACATAAGTCAAAAGGCTATAAAAGGAAGTGCGGTAGCGGACTTCTTGGCGAGTAGGGCTCTAAAGGATTATGAGCTATTGAACTTCGATTTTCCAAATGAGGAGTTGATGTGTATAGCAATGACTGAAAATTCTTCTTGGAAACTCAACTTTGATGGGGCTTCTAATGCAGTCGGAAATGGAATTGGGGTAGTCTTGGTATCTCCGAATGGTGATCATTATCCTTTTACATGCAAGTTGGACTTTGATTGCACGAACAATATGGCTGAATATGAAGCATGCATCATGGGACTTCAAACAGCTATAGAGCGAGGTATAAAAACCTTAAAAGTATATAGAGATTCGGCGTTGGTTGTTTATCAGCTTAGAGGCGAATGGGAGACAAGGGATCCTAAATTGATTAGTTATCGAAAGGTAGTTTTGGGGTTACTTGAGGAGTTTTGATAGCATCACCTTCAATTATCTCCCAAGAGATGAAAATCAGATGGCAGATGCTTTAGCAACCTTGGCTTCAATGACCAAGGCGAATAAAGAAGAAGAAATGAAGCCAATTCAAATGAGCGTTTACAAGGCTCCAGCTCATTGTTGTAACATTGAGAGGGAAGGAAATGACAATAACCCCTGGTATCAAAATATATTGCGATATGTGAGAGATCGTAAATACCCTGAACAGGCCAGTGAAAATAACAAACGAACTTTGAGGAGGTTAGCTTGCGACTATGTTTTAGATGGAGATATCCTGTACAAAAGACGAAAAGACCAAGTACTTTTGAGATGTGTCGATGCTGTGGAAGCTAAACTAATTTTAGAAGAAGTTCATGAAGGTGTATGCAGGACGCATGCAAATGGGTTCACGATGGCAAGGCAAATCATAAGGTTTGGCTATTATTGGGCTACTATGGAAGGGGACTGTATCAACTACACCAAGAAATGCCATAAGTGCCAGATTTATGGGGATAAAATTCATGTACCACCTTCACCTTTACATGTTATGACTTCTCAATGGCCCTTTTCCATGTGGGGCATGGATGTTATTGGACCAATATCACCGAAAGCTTCGAATGGACATCGGTTTATCTTTTTAGTAATTGACTACTTCACAAAATGGGTAGAGGCTGCTTCTTATGTGAATGTTACTAAGTCAGCTGTGAGTCGATTCTTGAAGAAGGAGATCATTTGTCGATATGGAATGCCTGAGAAGATCATATCTGACAATGCATTGAACTTAAATAACAAAATGATAGCGGAGGTTTGCGACCAGTTCAAGATCAAGCATCACAATTCTTCTCCCTATCATCCAAAAATGAATGGGGCAGCGGAAGCTGCCAACAAGAATATTAAGAAAATAGTGGGGAAGATGACTGAGACCTATAGAGATTGGCATGAGAAGTTGCCATTTGCACTCCTAGCCTATCGAACATCTGTCAGAACCTCTACTGGGGCAACTCCATTCTCGTTAGTTTATGGGATGGAAGCAGTATTACCTATTGAAGTAGAAATACCTTTTCTTCGAATTTTGACGGAGGTAAAGTTAGATGAAGCTGAATAGGTTCAATCCCGGTATGAGCAGTTGAACTTGATCGAGGAAAAGAGGCTAAAAGCCATTCGACATGGTCAGATGTATCAGAAGCGAATGATGCAAGCTTATGACAAGAAATTTCAACCAAGAGAATTTTATGAGGGAGACCTTGTACTGAAAAAGATCCTTCCTATTCAAAAGGATTTTAGAGGAAAATGGATGCTGAATTGGGAAGGGTTGTATGTCGTAAAGGAAGTTTTCTCCGGTGGTGCATTGATCTTAGCAGAAATGGATGGGAAAAGTTTACCCAATCCAGTGAATTCAGACTCAGTTAAAAAATACTTTGTCTGGAGAAGAAGAGAATCTAAGGTGAAAACCCGCAAAGGGCGCCTTAAGATTTAAAAAAAAAAACGGAGAGGCCAAGGTGAAAACCCGCAAAGGGCACCTTGTGACCAAAGGAGTTTTGAGTTGAAAACCCGAAAGGGCAGCTCAAATTTTGAAGAGTACACAATGATCTTGCTACAAAGAGCGAAGAATGCTGCAAACTGGGGCATCAACAGAGTACTTGGGATCTTTTAAACACATTTTGAACTTAAGAAAGACTTCATAGAGCTGGTGTATAGGCGCTCAAGAGGCGATATCTAGAGGATCTAACTTCTATCTTGTTTGCTATCTTTAGATTCTATTTCTTCTAGAAGATAGGCTAGCAGATTACTTCCCTTTTGTATGTTTTGATAATTCATTCAAATTTAATTATTCTTAAAAAATTATTCATCATTCACTATTCTTTAAGTATGTTGCATTGAAATAATGATAGATGAACTAATATGTTCACAAATGAAGTTTTGCACATTACTCTAAAATTTCTAGATAACACAAGAAACTAAAACAGGACATTTCTTCGAGAAATTCACATAAGTAATGGATGAAAGAACTTGAGGAATTCCTTTCTTTTAGTCCAAAAAGAAAATAGACAAAGCCAATAATTCAGTTCTTACAGACATCCTCAGTGGATCGTAGCATTGGAGGACGGCTTACAGGCTAAGCATGAATGAAACTTTGAGAAAAGAAAAGACAAACGAAGGAATGAATGATGACGTCTAGGATAGGGGTCATATTCACAACATTTTGCATCATAACATGTTTAATTAGGAACATTCGAGTCACTTCGAGTATAGCATCCTAAATTATCAGGCATAATCATTCTACAGGTTATCGGAGACAGCACGCTTTAAACCCCAAAACAGTAGGGTAATAAGCTGCAGCATAGCAGATCTCACCTTCAGATGTTTACGCTAAAGCAGATCGAAGATGACAGATCTTATCTCTCTGTATTCGGCGGGGAGCAGATCGAAGATATAGCTGATTTGGCTTTCACGTGTTTACGATGAAACAAATCTAAGATGATTTGTCGTCTTTGTATTGTCAGAGAACAAATCGAAGTTTGGCATTTCCACTTTGATGGAAGGCAGACACATAGCAGATTTCACCTTCAGATGTTTACGCTGAAGCAGATTGAAGATGACAGATCTTATCTCTCTGTATTCGGCGGGGAGTAGATCGAAGATATAGCTGATTTGACTTTCACGTGTTTACAATGAAGTAAATCTAAGATGATTTGTCGTCTCTGTATTGTCAGAGAACAAATCGAAGTCTGGCATCTCTACTTCAATAGAGAGCAGACACATAGCAAATCTCACCTTCAGATGTTTACGCTGAAGCAGATCCAAGATGACAGATCTTATCTCTCTGTATTCGGCGGGGAGCAGATCGAAGATATAGCTGATTTGACTTTCGCGTGTTTACAATGAAGTAAATCTAAGATGATTTGTCATCTCTGTATTGTCAGAGAACAAATCGAAGTCTGCCATCTCTACTTCAATAGAGAGCAGATACATAGCAGATTTGACCTTCAGACGATTAGACTGAAACAAGATCCAAGATGATTTGGCATCCTTGTGCTTACAATGAGCAAATTAAGACATAGCTGATTTAGTTTTCACGAGCTTATGATGAAGCAAATCTAAGATGATTTGTCATCTCTGTATTGTCAGAGAACAAATCGAAGAAGCAGATTTGGCATCTCTATGTTTGGTGAAGAACAGATCAAAGATATCAACATGACAATCCCAAGTTTGCAAGAAGCGGATTGAAGACCATAATAAGATCGGTCAAATTTGGTCTTTCTAAATCTTTGCTCGATTCCTGTTACACTGCAATGAGCAAATAGGGGCAGCTGTAAGAGCCCAAATTTGACCGGGCTGAAAAATAAATAAATAAATAAACAATTGTTTATTTAACAGTCCAAGTCCATGTTACAAAGCCCAAACAGTGGGCCCAAAATCAAATATTTCAGACCTATTAACCCGGTTACTACCCAGCAGACCTAAAACTGTAATACCCCTACCCGTATTCATTGCCGGAATAGGGTACGAGGCATTACCAGAGTTTACGAATTAATTTTTTTTTCAATTCAACATATTTTCATGATAGATTCATGCATTTATATAAGATAACGTCATCACATATCTATAACCAGGTTTGTTAACCATACTAATGGCTAACTTTACATTCATTTCACGTTAACATTTACTTTGTTAGCTTATACATGCCATTGATTTCCAAAATAAAGTTTCTTTATATACTGAAATCCTGAGGTTGACAGTGTGATGTGTCTCCGACCAAATCCGACCTCCGAGCTCTTAACACTACAAAACAGGGAAAAGGGAAACGGGGTAAGCACTTTGTGCTTAGTAAGCTCATGTAACAAGAATTATACTTACCTAATATTTTCAATACAATATAATAAACATCCATATATCCATTCAATGCATTATTACCCTAATATGCACAAACTCAACATTCAAGTTAGTACAATAATTTCCATGTACCAATAATATATACCATGATTAATGAGCTCATCAATATCATAATTTCCATTTCCTTGTTATTTTTTTTATACTTATCCCGTTGAATTTATCGGAATTTCGATGGATTTTTAGAGGTACACTTTTAGTGTACAATTCCAGGTCCGTCAATTCAGATTCATGTGCGCACATTTCCATTTCAGAGAGCACACTCCCGTGAACCTCAACCTTGCAGCGGGATTACCAGTCCAGGCTAAATCCCCTACAACGACAATTACTCTAATGAGCTTGGATCTGAATTACCAGTCCAGGCTAAATTCAGACCCTAATTCGGATTACCCGTCCGGGCTAGATCCTTTTTACCGTCAATTCCTTTTCAGAGATCCATCGAATTTTCCTTTCATTCAACCGGGATTTCTTCCCATTTTATCAAATATATCAATGTTTCATAAATTTTCATACAATGAACATTCAAATCATTTTTACATAAATAACATACAATCTCAAGCATTTAAGAATATAATTTAAGTTACATGAACTTACCTTGATACTTGTTTGTAAACAGTAAAAATATATTAATACCGAACTTTTTCCTTTCCTCGATCTAGCTTCGTATTTGAATCTTCTGGATCTAAATAAATAAATTTAATTATCAATTTAATACATTTCATGTTCATATGCAACATTCTCTATAATTCAACTATTATTTATAGTTCATTCAAAGTTGTCTACTTGAGTCATAGTCACTAAATTATTTATAACTTGAGCTACGGAACTCCAAATTAAGATCCGTTAATTTTCCCTAAAACTAGACTCATATATATTTTTACCATAAAATTTTCATAATTTTTGGTTTAGCAAATCAGTACAGTTTATTCTTCAAAGTCACCCCTGTTCTGTTGTCTAACAGTTCTGACCCTTCTTCACTAAAAATAAATTATCTCTTTATAAAGAATTCAAATGATGTTATTGTTTGTTTATATTAAAAATAGACTCATTTAGAATTCTATACATATAAATTTAAGTCCCTAATTATTTTTATTCAATTTTTTATAATTTTTCAAAGTCAGAACAGGGGAACCCAAATTCATTCTGACCTTGTCTCACAAAATTCATTATATCTCAAAATTTACAAATCCATTGCTTAAAATATTTCTTCTATGAGAAACTAGACTCAATAAGCTTTAATTCCATATTTTTTTAATCTTCTAATTCGATTCCTACAATATTTGGTGATTTTTCAAAGTTAGTCTACTGCTGCTGTCCAAACTGTTTTAGTGCAAGCTGTTTATTACCATTTTTCCCCTAAGCTTCTAATAAATGATAATTTCGTCCCTACTCAATTAGCCTCTCAATTGGGCTGATTTTTCTCAATTAACATTTTATTCTATCACCTTAAACTAGTTTACAACCTTTAGGAATCAGAATTTCAGCAATAGACTTTAATTCCAAATATTTTCACAATTAGGTCCCAAAAATCAATTTCCATTGAAATTGCCTAATAAAATCATCTCATAAACAAATTAAAGCTTTAATTTCATTCTATTTCATCATAAACTTACAGCACTCAACCATGGTGACTTTAAATTTCATCCATGAAATAAAAAACTAATGAATTTAATAGTAGGATCTAGTTGTAAAAGTCTTAGAAACACAAAAATTACAAGAAAAAGGCAAGGATTAACTCACTTGGTGCAAAAATTATGAAATACCAGCTTATAGAACCCTCCTATGGCGTTTTTAGCTGCTGAAATTGAAGAGAAATGAAGAGAAATCTAGATATTTCCTATTTAGTCCTAGTTTTATTTAGTTAATTTTGCAATATTCCAATTTTACCCTTAATTTATCAATTTTTCTCCTGATTTCATACCCTTGCCGTCCAGCCCAAATAACTTTTGGGTCTAATTGCCTTTTATATCCTTTCTCATTAGACTAATAAGCTATTTAATCACTCTAGCAACTTTTACACCTATTACAATTCAGTCCTTTTCATTTAATTGACTACCCAAACATTAAAATTTCCTAACGAAATTTTAATACCACATTAATAACATTTCATAAATATTTATAAAATTATTTTTGACTCTGTTTTACGAGATAGAGGTCCCGATACCTTATTTTACCCAATTTCTTCAATAATTTCTTTTTCTAACTAATCACTAAATTGATAAAATTTTCCTATCAATATTTTCATACGATTTTCCTATCATATAAATTTTCAAGCAAAAATATTAAAATAAATTTCTCTTTAAATCGGATTTGTGGTTACGAAACCACTGTTCCGATAACATTGAATTTACGCCATTACAAAAACTACCCAGTAGACCCATTTACACCCTTAACCCAAACAGAATACCAATAAACCAAACCCAAATCAGAATGGCCCAAAAGCCCAAGTAACTTTAAGGAAACAGGAAACCCTAGGGTTTCCTGAGGACTACAGCGCCGTAGCAGCTTCTGGAAGCCTTGGGAAGTGTCTGTTGAATTCCCCAAAATCGAGGCCATCAATGAGCCTTCTCAACACAGCCTGGACGACTCTTCAGCTACAATCAGCGCTTCACCGATACCACCGCCAGACTTCAGGCCTCCATCAACGCCAGCGACCCTTCCATTACCGGATTTTTCGTGAGCACCTGCAAAAAAAGGAAAGAAACACAGCAGATACGAAAAACAAAAAAGGAAACTAAAATAAAAAGATTTCAGCAGATCACAATCAAAGATATGGTAGATACCGCAGACAAGAAATGGAAAGAAAATTTCTTTCCCAGTTTATGTAATAACAGTAATGGCTATAAAAGCCCGAAATCAAACAGTGTAGAAGGACCGATTTTTTTTATAGAATAAAAATATACTTACAGATATTCGATTCAGAGAAATACAAACAGTTTTTAAGAGGTGATTTAATCGTGTACCTTGTTCTTATTTTAGCATGCATATATAAATTGTTTTAAGCAGAAATCGTTGAGGTTTTAAAAGGAAAGAAAGTTACCTATATTACGCTTGAAGAGGGGAGAGTTTTTAACCCTCCGACCACCGTGCGTGGCGGCGCGTAGGCGCGTGGGAACTGATGGACGGAGATTCCACAGGGCCCCGATGACCGGCCTCTAGTCCTCTTTAGAGGATTCTTTGTTTTTTTTTCTTAAAACGATATTCCAAATGATTTTTAGGCTTTAGTTTTGGCTTATATAGCCCTAACAAAACGACACCATTTTAGCTTAGTCTGATAAGCTTAAAACGACGACGTTTTGAAGCCCTAGGATCCGCGTGTTGACCCGATTACCCGGGGAGGATCCGCGTGTTTTTAAGAATTGAGCTAATTGCTCATTTGGTCCACCTATTTTTTATTATTCATAATTTCATTAATATTTATTTATAATTTATCCCTACTGTTTCAATTTCGTTTCAATTTAACCCTCACAGTGTTTTGAAACCCCATTGAGGGAAACGATGTCATTTTGAAAATAGGGAAATTTTCCCAATGAGTCCCTTTTGTTTTGCGCGCGTTTTAATTAAGGCCTTAATCCATTTTTATTTCTTTTAAATTTGCCCCATAATTTTACTGAACTTTCAATTTAGCCCTATATTTATATATATATATATATGTTTTTTACCTTATTTTTTATATTGTACATCATAAAATTATTTTACTATATATATTATTATTATTTATTATATCTTATTGTTCACAAATTATTGTTATTTTACATTATTATTTTATATTATTATTGTATATTACTTGTATTATATATCTATATACATTGTTCTTACATATATATTTTCGTTATTTTATATTATATCAATTATATTTCTTATTTTCTATATATATTTAAATTATATTTTATTATACGACATTTGTTGTATTTTTATTCTATATTACTTTTTTGTGGCATATATAACATATATTATCTATTATATTATTTATGTTATTCATTATATTATTTAAAATTTTAAAATTTGTAAATTAAATTATATTTTTAGCTCATATTATACACATATTAAATTATTAGTTATTTATTTATTATGTATTATTTTAAAATGATATTTTCATGATTATGTGTTATTTTATAAATTCTTTTACATACTTTTATATATTTTTAAACCCAATATATTTATTATTCTTTTATAAATATTTTGTTATTATGCTTTAAATATTGTATAGCAAATACTATTTTAAGATTATTATTAAATATTATGTCTTTATTTGTATTGTAAGTACACTTTGTTAATAATAACTCATTTCATTTATACATATATATATATATATATTGCATATATCATATATCATATGTTATATATTATCTTATCTTTATTATTTGACCTTACATTTCATGAACATGTACATTAATATTGTAGTACTCTTTTTTGTATGTCATGCATTATTTAATTATTACTTTGTATGTTTGTACGTTTTGTTTATTCATACATGTTAAATATATATATATCTTTGTATGCATATTGTTAATATATGCTATGAATTTATGATTTTTATATGTATGTATCCTATGCACGATCTTTATATTATTGTCACTATTCTGTTTAAATGCATGTATTATTTACCTACTACAATAATATGTTATTATGTATGATTTATAATATAATACAATTCATAACACATCATTTTTTAAAAATAAGGCCCCAAAGTTTTCAAAAGAAAAAACATAAAGGCAATGCTTGGTGTTCGGAAATTTCGAGAAAGTAGCGCCCTAACTTATTGGGTTGCAACTTTTCTCGTTAAGTTCGAATAATCAAGTACCCTTCTTAGTTCTTAAATATTTGCAAAATGTGAGCAACTGTCTTGGGATTGCAAAGCAATATGTCCTAACTTATTGGATATAACGTTTTGTTGTTTCGAGATAGGAATTTCTAAAAAGCTAATTTAGTATCAATACGTTGATACAAGTGAACTCTAATTTAAAAATAATAATAATAATAAAAAACATTCTAAAAAGGATTGCATCTTAAAATTTTTGAATCTCCGACATTAAAGACACTTGATAATCAATAGGGTACCAATCTTTGGGCATTACGAGGGTGTTAACCCTTCCTCGTACGTAACCGACTCCCGAACCCGTTTTCTGATTTCGTAGACCAAAACTAATGATTTTAAAACAAAATGTTTTAAAGGTGATCCAATCACACCTAAAAAGATTGGTGGCGACTCCTGTTTTCGTTTTTAAAGTCGATTCCCATTTTCCTAAAACATGATTTAAAAATGGTTTCGACACTTGGTTAAATCTGATATAGATTGCATTATGTTGGAATGGTATGTATTCATATTTACAAGAATTCCAGATACAATGTTGAACCTGCTGGAAGCAGACCAATTAATTTTACTGTCAAGGGTATTGGTGTGATCATATCATATAAGAAAGAACAAAGCAAGCAATGAATTTCGCATCATTTGTAAATGGCTGCTTCAATCCCTTGTACTCCTGATTTCTGATTTTATAGGTTTCAGTTCTTCCAACACAGTTTTGCTGGGCAGTAGGGGCTAAAATAACAAAATTATAATTTAGTTTCTTTAATATTAAATATATAATTTTAAGTTGTTTCTTTTCTTTTCAATATTTTATTATGAATTATATCATAAAAGTTAATGTTTGAATTAATTATATAAAAAAAAATTGTAATGCATCACAACTTATAACCATATAACATTATATAAAGCAAATTTAACAAAACCAATATTGAAAATAATAATAATAATTGTGAAAAGATTTAATCAGATAGCTTTACAACCATTCTGGTTGAGAATAAAATGGCGAAAATACCGAATAAAGGATATTCAACACCTACATAGAAACTAATATAAATCAAAATAAAATATAGCTAACATCACAACAAGCCATGAACATGTTTGATTCTCCATCCCAGCTTCATCCTTATCTGTAAACAACTTCATACCTTAACAAATTCATTTCTTTAAACATATCATTACCTACATGGTCAAATGTTAGTGCTTCATTAATAAATTCACCATCTCACTTTCATAAATAAATTCATGGTTTATGTCACTATTTGACCCTCCCCCATTATACCTTAACTCCCATTTTGATATTTAAACTATTTAAATTATTGAGTCTAAAGGTTACATAGATTCAAAATCAGAGTTAGGATTCGAATCCAATTCAAAATATTAATGTTCAACAATATGTCTTCAGATAATGAGAGTTGGACTTGAGGCAGGCCTCCTTTTGCTTTGAAGTTGGTATGTCTCAAGAAAATAGGGTACATGTCTCGAGACTAGGCCATTCATGTCTCAAGACATATTTTTCTTATTTTCTTAATGTAGCTTCGATGTTTAGCTATTTCGAGATCTCAGTACCTGAAATAAAGCAAAACTAATTTAGATTCGATGTTTATTTGGCTCAAGACAATGAACCATTGTCTCAAGACATACTCGACATGTCATGATAGTTAAACTAGAAAAAAGTACAAAATAATCATTTTTACTCTTGACATCTCGAGATTTAATGATAAATTTACCCTAAATGCACAACTTATTTACCAATTTAACCAGATGCAACTAACACATATGAATTCACATCATTTCATACATCAGTCCTAAACATAAATAAATAGACTATCTATTTAAAACTACACATTTTAACTTTAATATCAGCTAATCAAACTTAGCTTCAAATACATAATGTTGGATCTGGTGCCCCAAGTGTAGTATATTTGTTTGTATACTTGTATTTTTTCGAATAGATTGGTTTAATAAAATTATTCATAAATTATATTAATACCGTGTATATATTGTCCTTAATGGTTTTTGAACCCAAGACAAAATTGAAACAAATATTAGCTTACTAGTTATCTAATGTTAAATTAATACTAAGCAGTATTACGTGGTTAGATCGTAATACGAAATGACATGTAATATTAGTAGATGAAACTAAACATGTCATTTGTCTAATCGAAAATGAGAAAACCAATTGAAAGACTAATATGTTGTCTATCAAGTCTAATAGGAGAGATGTCCTATCTTGAGCATCGAAGCGGATGACTCCCAAAACAAGACCCAAGTAGAATAGATCTAAAATCCGATTATGGATTTATTCACTTGTGACATTCATAGTGTGGCATACCTTAGCCTTGAGTGGATGATGGACTATGCATGCGTGACTCATATACTTTGATACAAGTAAAAGCCTGAGTTCAACTATATAAGGAATCGAAAGCTGGTGCGTTGGATATACGACTTTTGTTGAAAAAAAATTTGGTTTCAAAACGGTTTCTTTGCACATCAAAACTTTAAAATTTTGAAAATCGAACCGGTTTGTGATATTTATAGCAATAAAACTTTTACCAAATCGCACATGTGTTTTTGACTAAACGGATCCTTGTCGTTCCCGACTTTCAACCGAATGACATTCTCTACTATTTTCGTACCACAAGCTACTTCGAGTGTGGGTTCGAACAAATTCAAATCAAACACAGAATCATAAATTATTTTATTTAGTTTTAGTGGGAAAGTAAAATTCTTTTTCAATAGAAATTGGTAGAAATGTTATTCCGGAAAATAGAATTCATACTTAGAAAATAATTTCTAACTATTTTCAGGCAAAATAACAATATCTCAAAATTGTGTATTTAGTCTTACCGGTGTGTCTATTTATAGGGAGAAGAGGTGAAACCATTATTGAATTGTAGAAGTCTATTTCAATTAAAAAAACGAACTTTTAGTCTAACTAGGATTAGGGGAGCAGCAACCCTAGTTAATTAAACTAGGATTTGTCATCCCATGTATTAATCATGGGAAGCTTCTGGGTCTCACCCTTATCGGATCCAATTATAAGTACTTCCTGAACTTTTTAACCCAATACTTTATAATTCAATCCAACCCAATACTTATTTTTCTATTTTCCAAAATAAACATCTTAAAATAATTTCCTAAATGAAAAAAATTCTCAACCCAATTCTAATTATGCTAAAATCATGACGATTTTACCGTAAAAGAATATATTAGAAGATATATTTAATATTTCTATATTCAACGGATTCACTATGACCAATTAATTTATTTCTATTTTTGAAATTCAATTAATTAAATAAATAATTAATTAATAATTTGAAAAAAGCATAAATTAAATTTCTAGGTTATTTCCATTTAGAGAAAATATATTCATTTCTAAATGTTTCTCATTTCTCTAACTTTACCATTTCTGTTCTTTTTTATTCATTTGATTCAACATGCAATTCATTTATGGTTTCAACGAGCTAACGAAGGTACCGATTGGACATATGTGATTAGGGCTCAAATGATTTATAATTAAATTTCATATTTTTATCTGTTAATTATAAACCCATTTAGCCACTCTCATTTAGCCACAAAGTCATTCCACTATAACATCGTGACATACCATTACGAAAGCAGCTCGATTAGTGCTCATCCAATGACATTGTCATAAAAGTGTTACCCTCATAGGATATCCTTAATATCTTTGGGATAAATCCGTTCTCCCAATATGATCCTTTTTTATCTTATGATAATCATATTGCATCTTTATTCATGAAAAGTCAATTACTATCAAATAGTAATCAAGTCATTCATCACAAAGAAAAATGACCCATGGCCAAGTTTACTTTTCATCTATCATATAATGCCAATGAGAGGATATCATTTACCCGTATCTCGGGCGATGAATTCCACTATTGTGAATGACTCTACATGCTACAAAAGTTGCATACTCAACCACTGGCTTTCAGTTCCTTATCTATTTGAACTCAGACTTTTACTTATATCTAAATATATGAGTCACACATACATAATCTGTCATCCACCCAATGTATTTGAAATTTGACACCAACAATGACAAACTTTTTAAAAAAAAATTTGAACCGGTGTCAACTATGTGAACGTCGACACCTATTAAAATTTTTTCTTTTTTTCTTTTTTCTTTTTTTTTGTAATCCCAAAATACCCATATTTTTTAAGTGTATTTTTAAAAAAAACCGGTGTCGACACAAAAAAAATCATTTTTTATTGATCAAACAATTATTGAGCAAAGATTAGGGGATGATAGAGGGTGGTGCTGGGGTGAGATGGCCAACACCAACATGCACTGTAGAAAACATGTCATTTCCTTCAAAGATTTTGCACCTAGATTATTTTCGTAAATAACCAAATTTTTGGGTCAATTTTGAAAAAAAGCCTCAAATTTCTGTTCATTTTATATAGTTGGTAATATATCTTTCCAATAAAATAGGAGTGAGCATTCGATCAAATCGAATCGAATGAATTTTTTTGAATTAATTGAGTTGATGAATCTTATTTTATCATCCTAACTCAATTCGAATTTTTCTCAAATCGAGTCTAGTGAGATGAAATTCAAATCGAATTGAATATATTTGTTCGAGTTAAATTAAAAAAAATGACTTTGGGTCATTGTAGCCACTACCACCAATCGTAATCAAATTTGTTATTAATTTTCACCCCCTTATAATTTATTTATTAGTCTTTTATATACGGATTAGCTTCTTTGCTTACTTAGTTGCTTCAATTATCTTCTGATTATTATTACCATATATTTTAAAATTAAAAATATATATTAAATATAAAAAAATGTGATTTTTTAATAAAATTTATTTTAAAGATCAAAATGTGAAGTTGATACCAATAGAAAATTTTAACACGAATCAATATGATTAAACAATTCAATAATATAAATAGTACAAAATGTGAAACTTAATTCAATAATATAAATAGAAGTCATAAATTTGAAAAAAAAAAGCTTTTGAGGTTTGGAGGAAGTAAAAGTTTTGAAAAGAAAGTAAAAGGGAAAAGTTTTGGGGGCTTGGGAAGAAATAAATTTTTTGAGAGGGAAGTAAAAGTTTTAGGAGAAAATAAAAGAAAAAAAGTTTTGGGAATTTAAGGAGAAGTAAAATTTTGGGGTGGGGGGAAGTAAAAGAGTTTGAGGGATGGAGAGTTTGGGGTCAAAAAAATAAAAGGATTTGATATTTGATTTATTCGAATTAGAAATTTCACCTTGATTCGAATTTAAAATTCGAAAAAAAATTGAGTTGATTTGAATGATTTAAAATTTAATTTTTTTTAATTTTTGAGTCGAAACGATTTTTGCTTACCTATACAATAAAAAACCTGCTCACCTCCAATATCTTTCCAATAAAAATCCAGCGCACCCAACCCATTTATGGGCAATTTGGGGTTCAGCTTTGTAATGGTGTGGGTTGGTTCCACTAAAACTCAGAACTTTAATTTAGGTTAGGCTTGGTTGGGAGATGTCATCATGTGTTTTATAGTTTCAATCTGGGCTAAAACTCCAACTTCCTCTATTTCCAACAATTTCCCAATGCCATGAACCATATTAATGTGAATTTTAGAACCATGTTTTTCTTAATGGCTTTTTTTTTGAAAGGTTCTTAATGGAAATTAATTTTAGTTTGTATTATCAACAAACAAAAATTTGATTTTTATTCACCGAAATTTCCCTTTACACAGCAGTCATATAGAAATCAAAAGAACACAGAGAAAATAATAAAAATAAAAATGCTTAATACATAATTTAATACATGAGTTTGACATTTTTTCTAATGTGGTAACAGTGTTAGTTTTTTGTCCAATTTCACACTTGTATTTGATAAAATTTTAATATTTTGATATTCAAAGGTAACGGTGTTAATTTTTAAATGTTTAATTCGAGTTTTAGAGTTGATTTAATGAAAATATATAATTAGCAAATAATATTAGCAATTAACTTAATCAAATCAACTTTAAAACCCAAATCAAATCACATTCATCGAATTGTATTTAAAATACTAAACGCAAAACTAAACGAATTCACAGATAACACTAAATTTATTACATTAACAAAATCATTTAAATACCCAAACTTAATAATATTAACAATTAATTTTTATCAAATCAACTTTAAAACCCTATTTAAGCATAAAAAAGTTAATATCATTACACTTGGATACCAAAATATCCAACTTTTGTTAAATACAAGTGGTAAATTAGATAAATAATAATAATATAAATGCCACGTTAAAAAGAAAAGTCCACGTCCAATATCAAATATGATTTAAATCAAAAGAAAAAAAAATGTAAAGTTAGACCCATTGAGAATTGACATAATTTCATTTTCATTTAATCAAGCAACCTTCATGTAGTCGACCAACCCTACTTGAAAAAGTCGACTGAAGATTGAATATTTTTTCTTTTGCTCAGATTTAACTATGGATGAAATATAATCTAAGCAATGCAAATTAAATTGATTTAATTATTTACCTAACTTTGTTTGCCTCCAGAAAAACAAGCAGACTCAAATGCTGCTGGTTGTTACACGTTTATTGACTTAATTCCTCCATCATCGCATAAGTTTACGGCCGATAACAAAGATTTCCTAGTGACAAACCACGCTTTTGAAGCTACGTATAGAATTTTCTCAATCACATTGAAACTAAAATATTAATATATCTCTAAATTTATATTAAAATAGATTTGAATAATTAGATACGTCTATAATAAATCAAGCAAAGAATCTACGCATGATTGAGTATCTAAGCTAGGCACACAATTTTGAACGAAATTCAATTTTGAATCTTTTGAGTCAACCTGTTTAGTACAAAAATGACTTGTTTCTCATTCTACTTTTCAAAACAAATGAAATTTTCTTTGTAAATACCATTTGATTTAGACTAAGTCATGGAGCCATGCATGCGTAATCTAATATAGAATTTCTATGCCTTTGCTAAAAGTATTCTAAATGCATGTATATGTAAACAGAAGTCGTACTATTGTCAATAACTCAAGTATCACAGTTTTTCACATTTTCTCGTGTTATTTTTATTAGTCAAAAACATTTTTTTTTCTACATGGACAAATGCAAATAAGCCACCTGTATTGTCAGTAGTTCAACGTCGATGGTTTGAATATCAATTTAGTATATATTTGCTTATAAAAGTATTAAAGTTTAGTATCAATTGAACATACTTGATATAAGGAATTTGGTATGATTGATCTGATCTTTTAAAATATATTCTTTCAAATTGAATTAATTTCTATTATGACTTTGAATGATTCTACAATATTAACACAGTTGAAAGATTTTGTTCAATAAATTATCAAGTTTAAGTATGAAAAAAAAAATTACTTTGTTAAAATAAAAAAAATTACTTTGTTAAAATGACGATGGAAATGTGCACTTCCATTAGCACATAGTTGCCAACTCAAATACTTGCCTCAGCGCATTGGTTCAAAAATTTTAAATTCCCATTCTTGCAAGTTAGAGAAAGAGAACAATTTTTATGGTTTCTTTTATGAATATAATATATAATAGGGTTAATTACACCAAAAGCTCTCAAGCTATAATTGAGATTTTAAATTAGTTTTCAACTTTAAAATATTTCGATTAAGTTCTCAAAGTACTAATATCTTATTAATAGAGCCCATTTTATATTGCACAAATTTAGAACATATGGATCGAATTTTATCATGTGTACTAACACATTGATAACTTGGATCTAACATGTTAACAAAACAACCCTTCGAAATTTTAATGATATTGTCTGTTTCTTAAAAAATGTTATATATATATTGTCCATGTGATAAGTACAAACGTATCAAATTTTATCCATATTTTTTAATATGCTTCATGCCTGATCCAAGTTTGTTGACATAGCAACACCAATCGCCAATTAATAGTCTTTACAAGTTATACTTTATTAGTGGTTTCTTTCTTGTACAAAGTTTAACTTTAGTGTTTAGTCCTTAGGAGCTAAATTTAGCCTTACTCCTATTAATGCGAGTCTCAAGGACCAATTTGAATCCCATAGACATGATGGGCTTACACTACCTCAAGACCTAATCATGAAATCCAAATCCAAGTAGTTAAAGTCAAAACTCAACTAATTCTTTCAAAATTTATCCCAAAAAAATCGAGAAGAAGAGTTGAAGCTTCAAGATGATGGATTTTGGGGTTCAATATGAAGCGAGGATGAATCAGAAGGGACCAATTTTGTTCATGAACTTAAAAGCTCAATCCATGATGACAAGCCGATGTGAAAGATGTTAACAAGTTTAGGTGTTACACAAGACCCCAATCAAGACCACACACTTAGCCATATTATAATTAGTTGAATTTTGATGCATTTTTGGAAGGGATCCAGATATTTTTGGATCAATATGTCTCATAATGATCGAAGATCTGTCTGTTAACCTTGCAATGCACTTTGAATCACTTGATTTCGAGTTTGGGAGCTCAAGTAATGATCATTTTAGTGAAGATTACGCGAGCATAATTTCTAGATGGGATTATTACGAAAATTATGAGTTTCGGGTTTTTTATTCAAATTTAAATCATCTTGGGTTCGAGTTTCATGCTTAATTTTTATTATATATGAGTCCAAGCCTATATAAAGGCCTTTTCATTGTACACAATCAATTAAATTCATTATTCACTTTGAGTTACTAAAATTCTCTTTGAGTTTTCTTTTTAAGAATTTCTCTTAAGTTTTCTTTTAGAAGAGTTTTAACAATCTTTTCAGATTGTGGGGATCATCTTCAAGCTTTTTCTTGCCAAGTTTTTTTTAAGGGGAAATTAGAGTCGTTTGAAGGGGTCGTGGATTCATCTGGTTTCCAAGGCTCCTTAGGACTTATACATATTACTTTCCATTTTTTCATCTATCTTCTTTATTTTCTTCTTTATTCTATTGTTTTCTTGTTTAATTGTTCAAATCTTTGATTTTTTAACTGTTCTTTTTTTTCCAATTGTTTTTTTAATTCACATATCTGACTTGGATTTGTTTGCATTTCAGATTGTGTCAAAATCCAAGTTTCTTTCTGATCATCTAGATCCCTAAGTCTAATCCACAACTTAGATAAACTTACGATCTTGTTCCACCCATTCTTTATCACTTATGTTAGTTAAAAGGGTAATAAATCACACATTGCGTAGGAACAAAATTATGCAACACCAGAGTATTCCAAGGATCGAATCCAAAGGAGATGGCAGTTAAATGATTAATAACATACACTATAGAGTATAAGCGACTACTGATATGATTTTATTGTATGACAAATTATAATAAGAAAACTTTGCAAGAAAATTAAATATACTAATCTAGAGACAAAATTGCGAATATTACAAAAGTAAGAAAGTAACCAAATAAATGACTAATGGTGGTTGGTTGATTTCAGTGTGGTTTGCAGGTCCTCAAACGGGCTACTTTAATCGCTTAAATTACTAAGTGGCTCCATTTTATCTTTCGATCTCAATTTTATCGACTTAGACCAATTAATTTGATTTATCTCTTGATGTCATCGATTAATCCGAGGCTAATGAACAGGTGCACAACAAGATTACCTCTTGGTCTCACTTGCCTAGATATTCTCTTAGGGGCATCACTCACAAAGTTTTTAAGTTTATTTAATTTAGTCTAATTTATTACGATTTAGTCATTTATCCAAAAATTAGCTTACCCACATCTCCATCAATCAACCGCTTTTTAGGTTAGCTGCTCGTGCTGAAAGTAAAGAGAATGAACATGGAAATGAAAAACAAAAAAAGCCATTACAGTAAAACGTAAGAAAAATATAAAAGTTTGGATTTTTACGTAAGAAAACTTAAAGAACATGAAACTAAAGGCATTCAATAAAAAAATTTAAAGTAATAAACATAAAAGGAGCAAACTTTAGTTGATCGAAAGTAAAAGAAATTGAAATACATTAAACTAAAGTTAGAAATGTCTTACAACCAAGGTATAGGGACTGAAGTTGTAAAAAAAAAACCTAAGCTACAGTTATAACTAACTTAATTAACACTAAGAACATCAAGAACAAAAAGTAAATGCAGAGAAATAAACTCTAAAACTAATAAGGAAGAAGAGAAAATGAAAACTTTAGAACAGTTGCAGAAAAACTAAGAGAAAACTAAGGCTAAAGCTAAGCTAATGTGTGTTTCTCTCCTCCTTAGCCAAATTTGGCTATTTTAGGTTTAATTCTAATGAATTTTTATTGCCAAAATTGCCTCTACACAAGTCTTGGATGATTGGTGGATCAAGTGGAAAAAGACTACCCTTTTTGTCCAATTTTATCCCCCTCTCAATGTCGGTGTCGCGATACCTAAAAGAGGATATCGTGACACCTCGTGTAGTTTCAAAACTTTGGGGTCTTCTTTGAAGGGTGGATATCGTGATACCACTGAATGATGGTCTCCAATCTTCCATACTGTTGGAGGTATCGTGATTCCAAGGTGTGGATATCGAATACCCTCTCCTTTTGTGTTTTTCTCACTCGTTTTCATCCTCCAACACATCTCTACACCACTCAACCACATATTAGGCCCCCCAATGACACCATTGGCCAAATTGGGTCACAAAATGAGTAAAACCGATACATTTTCACTTATTAACTTAAAATATAAAAATTACGAAAAACTATGCAAAATATGCTACTTTGCTCAAGAATAAGCTCCTTAAGTATACCAAGAAAGCTTAATTTTCCATATCAAATTATGGAAGATCATTGGAGAAGTGAAAATTTTCTTAGTATGCTTTGTGGTTGCGACATTGTTTGACTTTCCACATGAGAAAAGAAATTTTCATAGCTATATAAAGATTATCCTTGATTGCTTAGTTGTTGGAAGGAAGTATGGTAGTGTGAAATTGCATGACTAGAAAATTTTCTAGCTTAGGAAAGACTTGGTATTTAAGAGTGTATGTTATGAGAATCATTTTCCAAAACAATAACAGACTTGCAAGTTGTCGGCAGAATAAAAATGCTTAATAACAACAAGTATAATACGTGGTTAACTAGCATAATGTCTTACATGCAAGGATAAAACCTATAGGAGGTTTTCAACAATAGTAAAGTGGCACAATTGAAAGTCGAGGATGTAAGTGTTATGCTAAGACAATGGAAGATAATTTTCCTTAAAGAAATATATACTAAAACACATTTGTAATACCAAAAACCCGAAGGAAGCTTGGGATACACTTGGCAAGCTATTCTCTAAAAAAAATGATATGAAGTTTTGACTTTTAAATTATGAATTGTCGTTAATGACACAAGGAAATATGACAATCACACAATATTTTTACAAAGGAAAGTTGCTATATCGAAAGATTTCTATGTTAGATTTAGAAGCTCCTATTGGTGATACTAAGATGAAACATATTATCATCCATGGTTTGAAGCATTAGCTCGTTAAGAATTCAAAATTTTGTTAGCTCATCAAGAAGCATTAGCTGAAAAAATAGCAGGAGTCTTGCTAAAGAAGCATTAAGATGGAAAAATCAACCATCGTTTTTTGAATTCGAAAATTTGTTAGCTCATCAGGAAGCATTATCTAAAAAAATAGTAGAAGTCTTGCTAAAGAAAGAAGAAAATGTATTCTATGCTAGTAAAGGCAACAGAAAATTCAAACAACATGACAATGGTGGGGTCTAAGAATAATGATGACAATTCAAAAGGTCATCAAGGTTAAAGCAGCACTCATGAAGGGGAAGGTTCAAAAAGCTATGTCAAATGTCTTTGATCAAGTGAAGGACATCAAGGGTCGTATAGATAAGTTAGAGACAGATAGCAAAAGTGTTGTGCAACACTTGAGGTGTAACGCCCTCAACCTAACCTGATTCACTATATATGAATTTCGGGTGTTACTACACATAATACTTAACAAAATTTTTAAAAAATTTGAGAAACACCTTTATTTAAAACATTTCTCGTTATCATTTCATTTAAAGACTTACTGTCAAAGAAACAAAAGTAACTATTCTAAAAATAATATATTACATTAGACCAAATACAATTCATTACAATACAAATATTTTTTAACGACTAACTTTTTGGGTAGGCTACTATAACACGCCACTTTTTCACTGTATACTTAATAACCTAGCCTGCCACTTCTTTGGCATACTCCTAGCATCATCCCTCTTGGCGCAATCTTGTACCACACTACATGAAACACAAACATAGCATTTTTAAGTTCAGAAGAACTTAGTAAGAGTTAACTTAGAATTACCTTGGAGGATACTTTTATAATATCGAGTGAATACTCGCACACAACTACTATTTTTAACATGTTACTTCTGTTTTGGCGAATACTTTCATGATTTTAGGCTTACACTTACACCAACTTCCATGTATAGCATACCAAATCTCTCTCTTACACATACAAAAGTACTATTTAAAGAATATATGTTCAAAGCCCGCTTCATATAGATCATCCCATCACTCTTACTCTTAACCCAGAATGGTTATTCACATATATTGATCACTGGCGGATACATCCACTTTAGGCAAATACTCACGTAGATTTGAATACTATTAGTTTACGAGTCAAATCATATTCTCATTCAATACCATATAATCTCTTACTAATAATGAACTATATAGGTCATTATGATGAATTCCATATAGCTTATTTTCAGAACCTTTAGTACTCAGTATAACAATAACTTAGATTCCATATGATTCTAAAAGAAACTATAATACAACTCAGATATGGTGAAATTCCAGATAACCTCATATTCAACCCTATATTTTACAGGCAAACTAGACTAATGGATACTTATCTCATTCTTATTTATGAATACGCCCAAATTCGAAACTAACAGATTATCATGGCAAGTATTCTCTCTGAACATACAGATACACGTTTTTTTCAAACAATTCTTATTAAACTTATTTAATTAGATATCAAATCTTAAACAACCACATTAACTTCAAACGTGTCGTGACCTTATCATAGAATTACTTACCACAGAATTATCAGAACTTATCCAGAACTTACTATAAGGGCGGATAATTAGATTCCATTATACAAACTTAGTATAGTATGCCACAAGGGCAACTTATAGAATACACCACAAAGGTGTCATTCAGAATACGCCACGAAGGCATCATACAGAATCATGTATCTATTGTTCCGGTGGACTCTTATAGAAGGTGCCATGAGTTTCTCCCTCGTGGAATTATACATAATTTCATGTATCGTGATTTGCCAATTCGATTTACACTTTATCGGAGGCTACACTATGAACATACATATAGACATTTCTTCTCATGGGTTTCAACCACATGGGCTTATTACATACATTCATGTATCGTGATCTGTCAATCCAGTTTTTATTTTATTAGATGCTACACCATGAGTGTTTCCAAATCATATTAAAATGCCATGGGTCTTAACCTCATGGTTTTACAATTATTTTCATATCATGATCTGTCAGTCTAGTTAGCAATATAACTACCCCACTAGAGGCTTAAGTAGTTTAAAGATTTAAGAGACGCCAATTATGTAGACAACTTTGTTTGGGACATAGAGTTTTATTACTGAGCCGTAAGTATTGAAAACAATCTAGCCAAGCCATGGGCGAGGCTTAAGTTGTAGGGTTCTAGGGGTCCAAGACTTGACGCGTACAATGGAAATGGTAAAATCATTAGTGGAGCAAAAAGGATCGATTCAAGTCCCTCAAGTGTCAGAGCTTAGGATTGAGTAAGAGAGCATCGAAATAAGACAAAAGCAAAGATTCATCAAGTGAGCACAAGGCTGATGCAAAAAGCCCTGCCAAAAGAGGGGCAAGATCAGGACAATTATGAGAAAGGGAAAACAGAGACCCTTGAGTTATTTCTTTAGTGATGGGTTGCATCGAGTCAGATAATGCCCAAGATAAGTGACATTGTCAATCATAGTGAAGTCATATGAGGAATCAGAAGCCATAGAAGAGCACTCTGAGAATTCACAAAGGTTGGGTGCTATTTGATTGTGCCATGAAAAACTAATTAAGCCAACAACACAAATGGCAATGTAGTGCCACAAGTTGATCCACAAAGGCATCAACAAGTATGGACCGAGGATAGTGTTCCTCGAGCAAAGCAATGAGGGGGGTTGTGAGAACCAATATAATGAGTTGGAATATGTTCGAATAAAAGACCAAGTTGTAGACTTGTTCACAAAAGGCCTATGTGGCAATAAGCTCAAAAGCTTTTGTCGTTAACTTGACATTGTGACAGTTGGTATTGAGGGGGAGTGTTGACGTAGCCAATAACCATTTAGTAATTTTTACAAGTTATATTTTGTTAGTGTTTTTTTTTGTTGTATAAAGTTTAACCTTAGTTTTTTGTTAGTTAAAAGGATAAGGAACCTCACATTTCCTAGGAACTAAAGGTAAAGAGATTTTGAATCTATATAAAAACCTATATCCGGCATTACTTAGAAAAACAATAGCAATCGGACTTTTAGTGATAAAGGGTGAGAAGGATGAACGCGAAAGTGGATCGTAAATTTTGTCAAAGTCACGAATTTAACTTAGGGCTCTAGACGTTTGGAAAGAAACTTGGATTTTTTTTAACACAACCTAAAACGAAATTAAATCCAAGTTAGATAAAATAATTAAAAAAATAATAAATCAAAGATTCAGGAAGTGAATAAAGAAGATAAATGGAAAGATAGAACGTGGCATGTAGAAGTCCTAAGAAGCCTTGGAAACACAAAGAATCCACAACCCCCTTCAAGCAACTCTAATTTCCCCTCCAAGATAAAAACCTTGGCAAGAAAAGGTTTGAAGATGATCCCCACAATCTAAAAAGATTATTAAAACTCTTCCAAAAGAAACTCAAGAGAAATTCTTGAAAAGAAAAACTCAGAGAGAATTTATTAACTCAAAAGAGAAATAGAATAATAATGAATTGTCTCCCTTGTGTACAATGCAAAGGCCTATATATAGGCTAGATAAATAAATCTAAATAAAACTCCTAAGTATACTAGAACTCTAATTTAATCTAAACAAGAAGTAGTTTTAAACTAAACTTTCTTGTTAACATAAAATTCCTAAATAACTTAAAATACTTAATAATTATCAAAAATTCGGAATAAAATAATAATAAAATAATAAGAGCTAATAAATAAAATATTGTGCTCATATATAATAAAAATTAAGCCTAAAACTTAAACCCAATATGAAACGTCTAAGCTTGTAAGGTCAATTGGGGTTCTTGAAGTGAAATGCTTAAGCTTGTTAGCATTTTTCACATGGGCTTGTCGTCATAGATTTAGAATTTAGGCCCATGAACATAATTAGTCTCTTCTAATTCATCATTACTCCAGAATTTATTATCTTGAAACTTTAACTCTTCTTCTCGAATTTTTTTCGTGATAAAGTCTTGAACCACTAAGTTGAGTTTTGACTTTATCAGTTTGGATTTGGATCTCGTAATTGGGCCTTGAGGAAAACTAAACTCATCTCTATTATGCCCTTTGAATTGGGCTGAGTTACTCGTATCATTTAGTCTATATAAATATTCATATTGTAAGGTGTAAGTACACCGAATCAAATATTGAGTTTTTTTTTATCTCGTTTCTTTAAATTCCTCTTTTTTATTTTAATTTTAGAGTATTGATAGGTGTAATTAAATATTGATTTTGCAGTGCCGTGGGTGTGTGGCACGAGGCTAGATCTTTCATCTTGCGATCCGTGTGGCCTTAGGCGATCAGTTCGTGCCAAACTCACCTAAGTCAGCCTAATCACCACAAGTGAGGTTTTCTTTAGAATTCATTCAAGGCACCAATTTGTATAGCGGAAGCAATAATGCCAAAAGAAGCCACGAAAGAACAACAGAAAACCACAGAAAAGAACGCACGAGAGGTGTTTGAGTAAATGCTCTTAGTATTCTATTACTCTTAAATAATAATGAAACAATAGATGAATGAAGTATTTAACAAGTGAGGGGGAGGCTCTCTATTTATAGTTGAGCTCCCCTAAAATTGACGGTCTAGATCAAGTTACATCGACGGACGAGATTAGCCTATTCCTTGATTTTAGGGATTTACAAGATTACATAATATCAAATCTAATCTAATCTTTACAAGATATGATTCCTATAACCTTCTAAGATTAGTCCCCATATTTACTAAAAATAGCCTATGTTGCCATATCTTCATTATTGGGCCACCTAGGCTTTAATCTGACAGGCTTTTCCAACAATTCTTTCAATCGGGCCAGTTCTTGTGGGTAAAATGATTCACATCTGAACAATAGACCTCCATTGGATGCATTTGTTGTGCAATGGCCACGGGTTTTCTACTGGGACCCATGGCATGTGAGTGTTCTACAAAGTTAACAACTCTAAACTAATAAAAAAAATTAATTGATACAACACTAAAACTTTAAAGACTCAAATAAAATATTAAAAAACAATTAATAATTTATTTCATATATAATTTTGAAACTTATACAATGAATCTCATATAATAATCTCCTCTATTAAAATTGTAAATATATTGATTTTTTGCCTCCTTAAATATGTTGATTAATTAACCTAAAAAAATGGTGCTAAAAACGTTAGCAAACTCATAAAAAGTATAACATAAATGGACACTTTTTGTGTGGGAAAGAAGCCTATTATTCTTTGATAAATTATGATTTTAGTGATAGTGGATTGTACAAATTTGGTTATCTTTAGAATGTGGGTTGTTTTCATAAATGTAAAGTATAATTCATTTACTGAATATTAACGAAAAACTTGCTTAAACAGAAAATAACAGGGATGAAAATCTGAGTTTGTTGACTTAACCAAACAAATCTTGTTGATATAGTAACGATGGAGAGATTGTACTCACAATTTCAAGTAACAATCATGAAAAGAAGAATTAATTAACTTATTGTAGACTTCGATTTCAAAAATGATATATTAAAGTACATAAACAGGAGCATGAGTTCCCTTTGTCACAAAGAACAAAATTGCCGTTACTGTTTGTTGATCACAGTTGCTTGTACCTTTCATGTGACACTATTGGTTAATTCGAGCTTTGTGAAGTGTCCGAGGAAGATGATGGTCGATCGAGACAAACATGAAACATGTAAAGCAGGATCCCCCTCCCTTCGGCATATATCGGCGCCCGCCACCGTCCATAGCTGCTGAGTACACTGAATCCACGAAGAGCCTAGGCCTATCCGACCAATGCTAGCTCCAAGACAAAATCATAGGATTTAGTGGTAAACCCTAGCCTTATGTTTTCATAACATTATCTCTCTCTTTTTTGCCAAAACAAAAGATCAATTAAATCCCATCTCTTTTATGTGGTCCGTTAAATTGTTATTATTATATGTATATACTATAAAAAATCATTATGTGTCAGCACCATGAAAATATTACTATTTTATTCCTTATTTGACACATTCAAAAAGACTAAAAACTCAGTGATTTCTTTATTATTTGTGTGTAAAGGAGTTAGTTATGATTTCATCCTAACTTTAACCATTAACTACTTAAAACATTCATGTGTAAATCGAGTATTAATGTTTAATTCAACCTAACAGGTTAGATTCATCTTTACTAATTTAATTATAAAATTTTAAAAATAATTGGATATTTTCATAAATATATACAAATATTATTTTATACATTTTAATTTTCACTATTTTTACCTTTATCATTTTAACCTCAATCATATCAATAAAAAATAAAGAAGGTATGAAATATCAACTCAAGCCTAACAGTAACAAACAACTTGCATAGCCATGGGCATTCTTAAAAAATTATTTGGTTAGGTCCCCGAAAAGAAGAGGGTTTAAACATTATTAAAGCAGCCAATCAATTGGTGGAAATTAATAAGATAATTGAGAGGGTTGCTTGAGCAACAAAACAGTAGAGGTTCAGCAAGCTTCCTCATGTGTATAATTAGGTCCACATATAACCGTCCAAATATTTATTATGTTTCCTCAACTAAAAACGTAAAATCGGAGAGTTAAAAAGGCTTTGTTCCCCCTTTAATTAGATCAATTAAAGAAGGTAAAAGGCAAATAGGTTTTAAACCGATATCCTCATAAATACTTCACACTTGTGAAGCAATTTTAAACAAAGCGAGTTCCCATTCAGGGGTTGATTTTTCATTTGCACACCCAATTGGCAACAGTGACATCTCCTGGTCGTTCATAAAAGGAAGCTCGATCTGTCAATTGTTCTTGTCTCCACAGGTTAAAAACCCCTTTAAAACCCACATACTCTTTCCATCTTTTCAGTCCCCCCCCCCCAATTGGCTATCTCTCCTTCAAACGATTATACCCAAATTCCTCTCTGGTTTACCCTTAGTGCTCTTCCCACTTTCGTTTTCTCACCGTACCATAAAAAGGAAGTGCACAATCATGGGGGGCTTCTCCTCATCTTGCAAACAGAGTTTGGATCACGAAAATCTTGCTACAATCGTGGTACAAGAATCAGATATGTTAAGTACTCCTTTGAACCTCAAGATCCTAACAGAACAAAGACAAGACATGACTTCAGAAAAGACTTGTCTGTCTCCAATAATTGGTGAATTGAATTGCATAGCCAACGTAGCTTTCCCGATGGTACTAACGGGGCTGTTGCTCTACTCTCGATCCATGATTTCCATGTTGTTTCTTGGGCGTCTAGGGGAGCTCGCTTTAGCTGGTGGCTCACTGGCTATTGGATTTGCTAACATCACAGGGTACTCCGTTCTCTCTGGCCTTGCCATGGGGATGGAGCCCATCTGTGGTCAAGCTTTTGGTGCCAAAAGATTCAAAGTTCTTGGCCTCACCATGCAAAAAATGATACTTATGCTTCTTTTGACTTCAATTGCCATTGCTTCTTTGTGGTTCAGCATGAAAAATATCCTTCTCTTTTGCGGCCAAGATGAAAATATGGCCAATGAAGCTCAATCCTACATTCTTTATTCTCTTCCAGACCTTCTTGCACAATCCATTTTACACCCTTTGCGTACATATTTGAGGACTCAGTCTATAACTTTGCCTCTCACATACTGTTCGACTCTGGCGATTCTTCTCCACATTCCCATTAATTACCTTCTTGTTTCGGTGCTCAATCTTGGCATCAAAGGCGTTGCTTTGGGGTCCGTTTGGACGAACTTCAATCTCGTAGGTTCGTTGATTGTTTACGTGAAAATCTCCGGGGTGTACAAGAAAACATGGGGTGGAATTTCCTCAGACTGCTTCAAAGGCTGGAAATATTTATTGAATTTATCCATTCCAAGCTGCATTTCAGTTTGCCTGGAATGGTGGTGGTATGAAATCATGATTTTGTTATGTGGGCTGTTGTTAAATCCACAAGCAACTGTTGCTTCAATGGGTATTTTAATTCAAACCACATCTTTTATATACATTTTTCCATCTTCCTTAAGCTTTGGTGTGTCAACAAGAGTCGGAAATGAACTTGGAGCTAACAATCCAAACAAAGCAAAACTAGCTGCAATCGTCGGCCTCTCATCGAGCTCGGTACTCGGATTTTCCGCATTCCTTTTTGCTATATTGATTAGAAAAAAATGGGCTGCAATATTCACCCAAGACCCGGAAATCATCGCCTTAACATCCATGGTTTTGCCTATACTTGGACTTTGTGAGCTCGGAAACTGCCCACAAACAACAGGCTGCGGAGTTTTAAGAGGAACGGCGAGGCCAAAATTAGGAGCAAACATCAACTTGGGATGTTTTTACCTTGTAGGCATGCCAGTTGCAGTGTGGCTAAGTTTCTTCGCAGGGTTTGACTTCAAAGGTCTTTGGCTTGGTCTTCTAGCCGCCCAAGGTTCGTGTTTGCTAACCATGTTGTTCACTGTGATTCGCACCGATTGGGACTTTCAAGCCTGGAGGGCGCAGGAACTGACCAGAGAGGTCCCTGTTGATGATGATGACCACGCCAACCAGGATGGGAGTATGAAAGAATCTTCAGGGTTATTACATCATGACAAAAAACAAAAACAACTTACCTGTCTGATTTGAGTTAATAGCAGGGGTTGATTTTTCTAACCAATTGTTTTTTTTTTCTGTGAATTTGATCAGAATAGAATTTCTTTGTGTTTCGGAATGGAAAAAACGGAGAAACAGAACATAGATTTGTGAACCAAACAGTACAAGTTTCTTAGTCCGGCCATGTTTGTTGTGTCGTTTTGTTTGGAAATGCATCACGTTGCGCGTACAACGTAGCAATTTCTCAATCGGGTATCGAAAAATCAACATCGTACTTTGCGCGTACGAGTTAGTGTCATAAAATGACACGTGGGGTATAGGTTCAAACCCCGTTTTTCATTTGGGTGGAAAATTTAATCTAAAAAAATTGAGTTTTACGACCCAAATATCAATTCAACAAAACAAATCTAGATTTTCTCTTGCTTTTTAAAGACTACTTGACACTAACTTAGAAATGGTTTCTTTACTCATTTGGACACACCCGGCAAAGATTGAGTAGTTTCTATTTTGTCGACTGAATTTCGAACCTCAATAAATGTTATAAAGTGGAGTCCATCTTCTGTCTCTCAATTGGGATTTGTCAAATAGAAGACACCAGGTTACTTAAAATATAATACAATATGATACAAAGAACATATTTCATATAATAATAATTGGCGTATTGAAATTTTATATATTAGACAATATGGTGTTAAAAAGTTATAAAATCCCATGTTATCTTCTTTGCCTGCCTCAATATTTGTTGTCTCAAAAAAACGAATTCAAGTAACCAACTGGAATTACGACATATTGCTATTGTCGAATACCTGAATTTGACTTTCTATAGCATAGGCTCAAACATGCAGATCATAATTCGTCTACGTTTGAATCATCTCTTTTTAACTTCTACCTCAACTTCAATATTTATTTGGTTAACATTTCATATTTTTTCCTTTTTTTTTTTCAATATGTTCAAAATATGGAAAAACCGTTAGAGGGAGTGCTCATTCCCTAACTAATTGCGACAAACATATTCGAGCTATTAGTAATTTATTGAATCAAATTTTTAGGTTGTGGTGATATTATGGAATGTATCTAGCCATCAATGAAGATCATATCATTTTAGGAAACATATATGGAGAATCGGATTCGGATCATACTTGTCGAAACCTTTTTTGTGAAATCGACTTTTTATTTGAAAAAACAAAAATGGAGTCGCCACCAATCACTTTTAAGTGGCGTGATCAGGTCACCTCGTAATTTGATCGTTTTAATAAGAGGTTTGATTTATTAAAACAATTATTTTCGGTCTACAAAATCCATAAAATGGGTTCGGGAGTTGGTTATGCAAAAGGAAGGATTAGCACCCTCGTTACACCCAAAATTGGTACCTAATTGATTATTTGATGTCTTTAGTGTCGAAAATTGGAAATTTGAATAGATTTTAAAATACGATCCTTTATTAAGACATTACTTAACTAAATTAATTTTCACGAAAATGGGTTTACTTCAAGTTAATTGAGAAGAAAGGATCATGTCCCGTAAGTTAGGATACAATGTCTTAAATTCTTGTAAACGAGAACAAACGCTAAAATCTTATTTTTTATATTTATTTTAAAATAGATATTCGACTATCTCGGTTTTAGAAGGAAGCCATATTCCGTAAGTTAGGAACACGACTTTTCTAATTCCAAAATAATGAACATTTACCTTGGTTCAAAAATTTTCCTTTTATATGCATCGCCCGAAAAAAGGAACTAACACTTAAGGTGATATGCATTTAATTTATCCGGGCGTGATATACAAATGAATAAATATTTAAACCTAATGTATAATATAACGATAACGAAATAATTTAAAATGACTATATAAGTAGAATGATAAATAACAAGTAAATGAAGGAATATTATAATAATAATAATAATAATCATTATAATAACAACATTAATATTGATAATCATATCATGGTAATAATAAATGAATGATGTAATTTAAGATCAATAAAAAATGGAATACGCATGATTAAAAGATAAATAAAAATGACATGAAAATATAAAAAATAATAAGAAATAATAAAATAAAGAAAATAATAAATAATAATAAAGATAATAAATAAAAAATTACGCAAATAAAAGACTTTAAACAATTTAATTTTTAAGTATATATAAAAAGAAGTAATACATAAATATAAATAGGTAATAAAAAATAATAATAAATAAAACAAATAAATAAATGCTCGATGAAAAGAAGATAAAAATAAAATAAAATAAAAACCAATTTTAAATAAAAAATGAAGGCATAATAAATAAGCAAATAAGTAAATAAATAATATAACATAAAAAAAATAATACAAAAAATCTATACAGGGCCGAAATTAAATAAATAAGGATTAAATCAAAATTGAAATAAAATTAAGAGCTTAAATTACAATAAAATAAATGCATAAATATAAGAAAGACTAAATCAAAACTTAAGTGGAATTTTGGGGACAAATCGGGATAAAATAAATTATAAAAGGGCTAAAATGTAATAAAATAAATAAATAAACAAATAGTGGACTAAATCAAAATTTCAATGAAATTTAGGGGACAAATTGTAAATAAAAAACTAATAAAACAAAATAAAGGACCAAAATGAAATGCGCGAAAAGAAATAAGGACTAAATGGGAAAATATACCAAACCCTATTAAACGCACTATTTCTTTGGCAAATCAGGGGACTAAATTGAAAACAAAATAAAATTAAATGGTGCAATCTAAAAGAAAAAATTAAAGGAATTAGGACCATATTGAAAAACAATTAAAAAGCGGAAGGACTAGAGCGGTAATTAGACCCTCCCTTCAAAAAACACGTGATCCTTGGAGGATTCGGGTCAGGTCATCGGGTTGGACCCAAAACGACGCTATTTTGGGGTTTAGAGACCCAGGCCAAAACGACATCGTTTTGATATGCTTATATAAGTAAAAAAAAATTATTTCCCCTTTTGTTTAAAAAAAATCTCCTTAACCTTTTTTTTTCTCTGAAAATTTGTTTAGGCCGACCATAGGAGCCGCTGTTGCTCCGCCGCGACCATTGATCATTGGCGACGACGGTTGCAGTCCCCGGTGGTCGGAGTTCACGAAAAAGACCATTTTTTGCCGTTTTATTTCGCTCAACCCTGATCTGAGGTCAAAATAACAAAAAAAAACCCACTAAAATTCGATAAAAATCAAAGGAACCTTTTGACTCTCAATCTTCTTTTGTCGCGACCGTTCGGCGAATCCCCGACGATCCATCAGCCTTTCAAAACAGAGGGAGAATATGGCAACGATGATAAAGGTAAAAAAAAGGTTTCATTTTTATTTTATCATATATATTTTCGAAAATAAAAAATAAAAATATAAAAGAATCAACTTTTTTTTTGTTTTTCTGATTCTATTTAAATAAATCCCTTTTACAATCGGTTTTTGTAGGCTCTTTTATAGCTGAATTACAACATTATTTTTTTTTATTTTTCTACTATTATTTGCGTGTTGCTTTTTTTTTTTGCAGGTGGTGGTTGAGTCAACGGTGGTAAAGGCATTGATGGTGGTAGACCTCGGGGCGCGAACGTGCTTACGTGGCATGAGGAGCGGCGCAAGAGGCACTAGGGTTTCTGTTTTTTCTGAAAACAGTTTAGGTTGTGAGCCACTGGGCCATTAGGATTTTTTTATATTTTTTTAGGCCATTTGGGCTTGTAAGTTTGGACCTGATTGATTTTTTTTTTGTAAATGGATTTGGACTCTTATTATTTGTTGTTTTTTTTATATTTGGTTTGATTTTTTGGTTGGGCCCAGGCAAAAATGGGCTTCTATAGCTACCCTTCTTTGCTCATTGTCGTGTAACAAGAATGGAGCAAAGACTTTAAGAAGGATCAATGATCGCGTGATTTCGTGATAGGTTTTAAATATTTATAATTATTCGTTCTTGAACTAACTATTATCGCGATGTAGGCAAGTGTACCTATCGAACAGTAGTATAGTTTTAGCAAGACCGGATTGTCAAACCCAAAGGAACTAAAAGTACTAGAATTATCTAGCCTAAGAATAAAGAGGTTTTTTTTAACTAACTAATTATTTAAACTAAGAACTCACAGAGAATAGAATTGGGGAATTGCTTTTGGAAAAATCGATTAAATGAAGACAATACCTAAGGAAAAATCCACCTAGACTATACTTATTATTCTGGCTCCGAATTGGACGATTTATTCATTTAACTTGTTCCATAGAGATCCCTAAGTTATGTTATTATCCCTATTCAAGACTAATAACGTCTAATCCCTAGATTGAATAACCGAGACTTTTCTCTAATTAACACTCTAGGGTTACATTAACTCGATCTATGGATCCCCTTATTAGGTTTCACCCTAATCCGGCAAAATCTTGTTACCCTATGTCTAGGCGCGCAATCAACTCCGCTTAATTATGACAAATGTACTCTTAAACAGGGTCTATTCCTCCTCTGAATAAGAGCTTATCTTGAATCGGTATCCTGGGATATCAAAACAAGAATTAAGAACACATAATTAAGAACAAGTTAAATATTTATCATACAATTCAGAAAATAATAACAAGATTCGTCTTAGGTTTCATTCCCCTTAGGTATTTAGGGGATTTAGTTCATAACTAAATAAGAAAATATCTCAGAATAATAAAGAATACAAAACATAAAGAAAACCCAAAACTCCTGAAGGGGAATTGAGGAGAGATCTTCAGTCTTGATGATGAATCCGGCTTTTGAGATGAATCAATCGGCTTTCTTGGAGTAATTCCTTACCACCTACTCTCCGTCCCTTCTTTTCTTCCTCCTCTAGGGTGTATTTATAAGCTTTAGAATGCCTAAGAGCCCTCAAAATTAGCCTTTTCTGAATTGGACTCAACTTGGGCTCGGCAGGGACACGCCCGTGTGCGATTACTTTAGGTCGTGCTCGAGCCTGCCAAATTGACACGGCCGTGTGGTCTGCCCGTGTGAGGAGGTCCAGGCCGTGTTGATTTCGTACTTTGGCACATTTTCTCCATTTTTGGCCCGTTTCTCATTCATTTCGCTCTCCTATGCTTTCCTAAGAATAAGACATGAAATTAAAGTATTAGGAGCATCGAATTCTCCAATTCTAATGGAAAATCATCCATAAAATGCATTAAACATGGGGTAAAAATATGTATAAATTACGGTTTATCAAATACCCCTACACTTAAGCATTTGCTTGTCCTCAAGCAAAATTCTCAACTCATAATCAAAATAAATTTCTCTCAATTTATAATTTCTATCGATAATATCTCAAAATAATTCATAGGTAATCATACATTGAGACTTCAACTAAAAGAACATAAAAGTTTCAAACATTCCAAGTTGAGTATTCAATCATGCAAACATAGGTGTCTCCCCTCATCTAAGTAATTGCCTTTGATTTAGAATATCACAAAGTTTCACATCCTCACTAAAGATTCACTCAAATCACTCGAGGTGTTTAAGGAAAATAAATGAAGCACTCAATAGTCAATAATGAAAAGTCATTACCATAGGCTTGCATGAAAATCAAATCTCCACCACTATAATTTAAGATGATATATCAATCAAAAGGTCTTTAGAGCGTTGTAATGAGGCTTGGTTAGGGGGTGTGGTCACAAGATGAATGAAAGGGATAGAATCGAGATTGAATCAAAAAATTACTTAGCTAGAAAAAATATTTAAACATCACTTGCGTACAACAGAGTTTTTCTCAGACTATGGAATTTAAATACTGAAGCTTACAAACAGAAGATCACTACTAATATGTATACATGTTTTTTTTTACGAACAAGTCAAATAACATAGACTAACTATTAAGAACAAGACATAGCTAAGCAATTTATTCAACTCACATCTCGACAAAAATAGGGATTAATTTAGGGGATTTCAGTAATAATGGGTTAAGGGTTAATATTAAGGGTAATATAAGAAATGGCTTGTTAGGCTCAAGGGGATTTACTAGGGGTTAATTGTGGAGGTAGGCTTTTCATGGCATGAGTGGGTTAATCCTAAATGCCTTAATCATTTTGACATATCAAATCAAATAGTGTGGTCTCAACATGCATAATAAAGCAAGTTCTAGAATAACAGTTCAATACTGACGCACTCAAAGCAATAATAAAAGTGAGCATGAAAGAATTAATAGATGCTCAAAAGGCTTAGAAATCTCACAAAAATTATGGCTTTTTGATGTTTAAAACTTGTGAATTCCAACTCAAAGTAATACCTAAACTTTGGGGAAACAACCTAAAATTCTAAATTCTTAAAAATCAACTTATCATGCTAGATTCTCTAATGTCTTAAAGTTTAAACAATCAATGCATAAATGCCTATGTTTTAATTCAAGATATATCAATCAAAATCATAAATCAATCAAAATTTATCCTAAATATGATATGAGAGCTTTTTAAAAGAACAAGGTAGTCATTTAGGGATTTTTCTGATAATAAATAAATACCCCCCACACTTAAGATGTACATTGCTCTTGATGTACAAAAATAGATATTAGAGTACAAAAATAAGATAGAGAGAGAAGTGATATGATATTCTTGGATAGGCGAGATCGAGTATTGGAAATAAAGCTGGAGGGCAAGCTTGATTCTGAATGATAAAAGGAGAATTGAAGGAATAATCTGGTTGTAGGCATAAAGATAAGTCGTGTTTTTAAAGAAAAAAATTGAATCTTTAAAACTTAATAAAAGAAAAATATAATAAGAGAAATAATATAATATTTTTTTAAGCAGCACGGCCGGTTCACATGCCCATGTGGATCGTGTCCCGCCCGTTTTTGATGTGGTTCGCTTTTCCCACTGTCGTGTAGCTCTGCGCACGCCCGTGTTAGTTTGACAGTTTTGTCCACGAGTGATAAACACGAGCGTGCCGCACGCTCGTGTGCATTCGATAGATTTGACCACGGCCAGGTCGCATGCCCGTGACAACTTATCGCATCCCGTGTTGGGGAAGATAAATTTTACCCTATTTTCGCATAACCGTCTCGCACGACCGTGTTTCCGTCCGTGTTGGTCACACGACCTTAAGCACAGCTGTGTGATCTGCCATGTGGTGTTGGGAACCTGTGTTTCAAATACTCTGTTAGTGACTTAAATGTTTAAAACTTGAAATTTAAATAATTTAAAACCGTTAGTACTTGGGTTGCCTTCCGAAAAGCGCTTGTTTATAGTCAAAGCTCGACTATTACCTTGTTGGTTTATTCAAGGCGGTTTGTGGTGTCGTAGCTCCTCTCTATTGTCTTTAAAATTCTCACCATTATAAAGTTTGAGACGATGTCCATTTACTTTGAAAGTACCGTATGATGGGTAACTTACCTCTATTGTGCCATATGGGAAAACGCTGAGTACCGTGAGAGGGATTTCGTCATTTGATGTGGTAGTGACAATGTGAGGATCGGCGGCATCTAATAAGACTTTATCTCCAACTTTAAGTTGATTTGGAAAGGTATTGAGCTCGTTCTGTCGTAGATTCGATTTGTCGGGTGTTCTTGGTTTATGCGTCCGCCATTCATCGACTCCTCGATTTGTAGCCTTCGATCTTCATGAATAGGTCCTCTACTATTGCTTGCAAATGACTCATGTGCTTCCTCTAGACTTATTTCCTACAAATAAGGTTGCACCATATTGTCAGTTTAATAGGAATGGGTTAAACGATCACCTTCAATTCCCGATGTGTTGCCAGAATTGCGAGCTTGAAGAGTGATTGTTTCGTCTCCCACACAGAGTGTGATTTCACCTGTGCCAACTTAAATAATTGTTTTAGTAGTTGCTAAAAAGGGCCTTCCCAGAATTAAAAGAGTGTTACTATCCTCCTCTATATCTAGAACAATAAAGTCAAAGGGAAATATAAATTTATCAATTTTAACTAGTACATCTTCAATAATACCCCTAGGGAACTTATAGTTTTATCTGCTAATTGAATGCTCATCCTAGTTTATTTGGGTTTCCCGAGACCTAATTGCTTAAACATTTTGTAGGGCATGACGTTAATACTAGCCCCTAAATTAGCTAATGCATTATTAACATCTAAACTACCAATTAAGCAAAGAATTGTAAGACTCTATGGATCTTTTAGTTTGTTCGGTAGTTTATTTTGGAGAATAGCTGAGCAAATTACGTTTAGCTCCACGTGCAATGCCTCGTCCAATTTCCGCTTATTTGCTAAAAGCTCCTTTAAAAATTTCATTGCGTTCGGCATCTGCGATAGGGCTTCAATAAACGGTAAGTTAATATGTAATTTTTTTTAGAGTTTAAGGAATTTACCAAATTGTTCATCTCAGCGGTCTTCCCTTGTCGCGTTGGGGTATGGCACACGAGGTTTATATTCGGCATTTACCGTTTTGTTTTTATTGTTATCTACTTCACCTTGACCTTTGCTTACCACAGTTTCTTGCCTCGGTTGTAGTTTAGGCTCAACGACTCCTTCTTCATCTTGAACATTAATCGCGTTGAGTTGTTCCCTTGGGTTAGGTTCGGTGTTACTTGGCAAACTACCTTGTGGTCGTTCGGAGATTAATTTGGAAAGCTGGCCTATCTGAGTTTCGAGCCTTTGGATTGGCGCTTGTTGATTTTTAAGTGCTATCTCGGTGTTCTGGAAATGAGTTTCTAACATCGATATAAACTTTAAGAGCATCTCTTCAAGGTTCGACTTCTTTTCCTGTTGGTAGCCTGGAGGTGGTTGTGGTCTTTGATTTCCTTGACTGCCCCACGAGAAATTAGGGTGGTTCCTCCAATCTGCATTGTAAGTGTTACTATATGGATTGTTTTGAGGTCGAGGATTATTACCCATGTAGTTTAATTGCTCGTTATCCATGTTGTGGCCATAAGGTTGGTATTCCGAATGGCTTGTTCCACCGCCACTTGCTTCGTATTACATTACTGAGTGAACCTGTGAAGAACTAAGAAAACCATCAATTTTCTTATTCAAGAGTTCTACCTGATTAGAGAGCATGGTGACCAAATCGACATTATAAACATCGGCTGTTTTCGTTGGCTTTGTCCTCATGACTTGCCACTGATAGTTATTCAATGACATCTCTTCTATGAACTCATAAGCATCATCAGGTGTTTTATTGTTGATGGTTCCGCTAGCAGCTGCATCAGCCATTTATCGAGTTGAAGGATTCAATCCATTATGGAATGTTTGAACCTGAAGCCAAAGCGGTAACCCATGGTGAGGGCACCTTCTCAGTAAGTCTTTTTATCTCTCTCATGCATCGTAGAGTGTTTCTAAATCCATCTGCACAAAAGAAGAGATATCATTACGTAATTTAGCCGTTTTAGCCAGCGAAAAATATTTTAGTAAAAATTTTTCAATCATTTGTTCCCAAGTAGTAATTGGCCTTCGTGGTAACGAGTTCAACCACTATTTAGCTTTGTTCCTCAATGAAAAAGGGAATAACCGAAGACGAATGACATCATTAGAAACACCATTAATTTTAAATGTATCGCATAATTCTAAGAAGTTTGCTAAGTGAGCGTTGGGATCCTCATCCTGAAAACCATCAAACTAAACAAATTGCTGTATCATTTGAATAGTGTTAGGTTTTAGTTCAAAAGTATTTGCAGCTACAGCAGGTCTAACTATGCTCGATTCAGTTCTTGTTAAAGAAGGTTTAGCATAATCATACATAGTGCTTGGAGCAGGATTTTGATTAACCACAATTATAGGAGGTAGCTGATTGTCTTGGTTTTCATCCATCTCTTCTGTTGGGGGTTGAGTATCGTCTTCTTGCTCGTTCTCTATGTATCTTAAGCTTCGCCTTATTTCTCTTTGGTTTCTGTGAACTGTGTGATCGATTTCTTCGTCAAAAAGTAGTGGTCCTGACGGGTTTCTTCTAGTCATAAACTATAAAAACCTGCCAAGAGAAAGAAAAAAAAGTAAATTAATAAGTAAAAATAATAATTAAATTAAATTAAATTGCAAGAAGAATAAATGGCTAAAGTAATAAAAATTGTGTTCCTAATATCTTAGTTCCCCGGCAACGGTGCCAAAAAAACTTGATCGCGTGATTTCGTGATAGGTTTTAAATATTTATAATTATTCGTTCTTGAACTAACTATTATCGCGATGTAGGCAGGTGTACCTATCGAATAGTAGTACAGTTTTAGCAAGACCGGATTGTCAAACCCAAAGGAACTAAAAGTAATAGAATTATCTAGCCTAAGAATAAATAGGTTTTTTTTTAACTAACTAATTATTTAAACTAAGAACTCACAGAGAATAGAATTGGGGAATTGCTTTTGGGAAAATCGATTGAATGAAGACAATACCTAAGGAAAAATCCACCTAGACTATACTTGTTATTCTGGCTTCGAATCGGACGATTTATTCATTTAACTTGTTCCGTAGAGATCCCTAAGTTATGTTATTATCCCTATTCAAGACTAATAACGTCTAATCCCTAGATTGAATAACCGAGACTTTTCTCTAATTAACACTCTAGGGTTGCATTAACTCGATCTATGGATCCCCTTATTAGGTTTCACCCTAATCCGGCAAAATCTTGTCACCCTATGTCTAGGCGCGCAATCAACTCCACTTAATTATGACAAATGTACTCTTAAACAGGGTCTATTCCTCCTTTGAATAAGAGCTTATCTTGAATTGGTATCCTAGGATATCAAAACAAGAATTAAGAACACATAATTAAGAACAAGTTAAATATTTATTATACAATTCAGAAAATAATAACAATATTCGTCTTAGGTTTCATTCTCCTTAGGTATTTAGGGGATTTAGTTCATAACTAAATAAGAAAACATCTCAGAATAATAAAGAATACAAAACATAAAGAAAACCCAAAACTCCTGAAGGGGAATTGAGGAAAGATCTTCAGTCTTGATAATGAATCTGGCTTCTGAGATGAATCAATCAGTTTTCTTGGAGTAATTCCTTACCCCCTACTCTCCGTCCCTTCTTTTCTTCCTCTTCTAGGGTGTATTTATAGGCTTTGGAATGCCTAAGAGCCCTCAAAATTAGCCTTTTCCGAATTGGACTAAACTTGGGCTCGGCAAGGACATGCCCGTGTGCAATTACTTCAGGCCGTGCTCGAGCCTGCCAAATTGACACCACCGTGTGGTGTACCCGTGTGAGGAGGTCCAAGCCGTGTTGATTTCGTACTTTGGCCCATTTTTTTCTGTTTTTGGCCTATTTTTCGTTCCTTTCGCTCTTCTATGCTTTCTTAAGTATAAGATATGAAATTAAAGCATTAGAAGCATCTAATTCACCAATTCTAATGGAAAATCATCCATAAAATGCATTAAACATGGGGTAAAATCATCCACTGCAACTTTAGGGAGATAAGATTTGTGGCTTTAATCTGCTCCGCTGCAACTGCAGGGAGATAAGATTCACCACGATGACTTCAATCCATCCCATTGCATTTCAGGGGTATAGGATTTGTGATTTCACTGATATGTTACACCGTTCTCTAGGGAAATGACCTGTAGAATCCATTTCATGGGCCTATATTTATGTTAATCGATTAGGATGTTATGATTAGAATGAATCAAATGCTTTTAACTAGATGTGTATGAATGATGTTTGCATGAATGCAGAATGTCATTTTTTTAGAATGATCCCCTTTTAATGCTTAGGTTGACATTGCTCGTTATTCATTAAGGTTCTATCACTGACGCATTACCCTGCCTTCTTGTTCAGCTGATATCTTTGACAGAAAACCCGAAGAAATTATCACAATTTAAACTATTCGTTCCCAAACCTTTCCAACTCTTAAATTTGGTTAGTTTTGGCCAATGTTCCTATTTCAGGTTATTGTACTATTTAGAAAACCTTTTAGAGAAATATGCAGAACTCCTTTTACTTGAATATTATTAGTCCATTAATCGTTATTTCAATGTAAAATGCTTGAAGAAGATCATAACAGTAGACAATATTGAAATTTATTGGGAGCAAAGCTAGAAATGAATAAATTAATCGAAATAGCAAATGTTAATAAAATACAAAATGGGTAAGATGAAACTAGGTACCTCAGATATCGTAGCATGAGCTTTTCTGCACCAACTTCTTAAAGACCCTTTTGAACTTGATATGTGTTTAGGTGATATAGAGTACTTTGTTAATGCTCCAAGATGTAGCATTCCTCCTCCTTGTTAATTTTGAGAGGACAAGACAACCACATGCCCCATCTTCAATCAAAATTTTAATTGCCCTTTCCTGAGTTTTCAACTCAAAACTCCTTTAGTCTCAAAGCGCCCTTTTACGAGTTTTCTCATTGGTCTCTCCTTTTTCTTTCTTTCTTTCTTTCTTTTCTTTTTTTAAAGTGAAGTACTTCTCAACTGAATTTGAATTCATAGGATTAGGCAATTTTTTCCATCTATTTCGGTTAAAATCAGAGCTCTGTTAGAAAAACCTTCTTTACCACATTGGGTCCTTCCTAGTTTGGCATTCACTTTCCTCTGAAGTTTTTTTGTATGGGAAGGATTTTTTTCAATACCAGGTCCCCTTCATGGAATTCTCTAGGGTGAACATTTTTGTTATAAGCTCACATCATTCGTTATTGGTACATTTGACCATGACGGATAGCCCTTAGCCTTTTTTTCTTCGATCAAGTTTAGCTGATCATATTGGGATTGGATCTATTATGCTTATCTAACTTCAACTATGACAAAACTCGGGGAGAAGGAATCTCGACTTTAATGGGAAAAACTGCCTCCATTGCATAAACCAAAGAGAAATACGTTACCCCGAAAAAAGGTCCTGACAAACATTCGATAAGCATAGAGGGAAAATGGTAACTTCTCATGCCAATCTTTATAAGTCTCAGTCATTTTCCTCACGATCTTTTTAATGTTCTTAATGGCTGCCTCCACCGCACCATTCATTTTTGGGTAATATGGTGACGAGTTATGGTGTTTAATCTTGAATTGACTACAAACCTCTGCTGTCATGCTGTTGTTCAAGTTTAATGCATTGCCAGATATAATCCTTTTTGGCATTCCATACCGACATATGATCTCTTTCTTCAAGAATTTACTAACTGTCGACTTAATGACATTGGCGTAAAAAGTGGCCTCTACCTACTTGGTGAAGTAATCAATAACCACGAAGATGAATCGATGCCCATTGGAAGCTTTTGGTGAGAACGGCCCAATGACATTCATGCCTCACATAGAGAAAGGCCATGAAAAATTCATAACATGAAGAGGTGAATGAGGCACATGAATTTTGTCTCCATAAATTTGGCACTTTTGGCATCTCTTGACATAACTGATACAATCCCCTTCTATAGTGGACCAATAATATCTGAATCTCATGATTTGTCTAGCCATTGTAAAACCATTAGCATGTGTTCCGCAGATACCCTTATGGATTTCTTCCAAGATTTTCTTAGCCTCAGTAGCGTTTACACATCTTAGTAGCACTTGATATTTTCTTCTTTTGTATAAGATTTCCTCATCTAAGACATAGTCACTGACCAGTCTTCTTAACGCTCTTTTATCATTCTCAGTTGTTTGGTCAAGGTATTCATAATTCTTCACATATCGTAATATACCGTGCTACTAAGGGTGATCGTCCTTTTCTTCATCCTCGCTGTTGTGACAATGCGTCAGAGCCTCATAAATACTCATCTGGATAGGCTTTACATCCTCTTGTTTGTTCACTCTAGTCATAGAAGCTAAAGTAGCCAAGGCGTCGGCCATCTGGTTTTCATCTCGCAGGAGGTAACAGAAGGTGATGTCATCAAAACTTAAGTACCAGCCTTCTATAATTGAAAATTTTGGGGTCTCTCGTCTCTCATTCACCTTTGAGTTGATAGGTCGTTAGTGCAAAATCGTCATATAACTCCAGTAGCTTAATCTTGCGTTCTATAGTTAGACGAATACCCATGATTCATGCTTCATATTCTGCCATATTGTTCGTGCAATTAAAATCCAATTTACTAGTAAAAGGATAATGATCTCCGTTCGGGGATACCAGGATTGCCCTAATTCCGCTACCTATGGCGTTGGAAGCCTAATCAAAATTTAGTTTCCAGGGATGTTCCTCTTGAGGACTTTTTTCAGTAGTCATGACATATATCAGATCTTCATTTGGAAAATAAAAATTCAAAGGTTCGTAATCTTCTAGAGCTCTACTGGCTAGAAAATTTGCTATTGCACTCCCTTTTACTGCCTTCTAGTTCACATAAACTATATCGAACTTAGAAAGCAGAATTTTCCATCGGGCCATCCTTCCATTTAGAGCGGTCGACTCCATGATGTACTTTAGAGGGTCTATTTTTTAGATGAGCTAAGTTGTATGGTACAACATGTACTGTCTCAATCTTCGAGTTGTCTAGATTAAAGTGCAACACAACTTTTCAATCGGTAAGTATCTTGTTTCACATTTAGTAAACTTCTTATTGAGGTAGTATATCGCTCTTTTTTTCTTTCTTGACTCATCATGTTGGACTAGCACACAACCCATGAATTTCCAAATACTACCAAGTACAATATCAGTGGCTTATCTAGACTAGGTGGATTAGTACTAGTGCATTGGACAAGTAATGTTTGACCTTGTCAAAAGTCTTTTGGCATTCTTCATCCCATACACCTGGATTATGCTTCTTAAAGAGACGGAATATGGGGTCGCATTTCTCGGTTAATTGTGAAAAACCTGGAGATGTAATTTAATTACCTTAAGAAACCCCGGACCTCTTTTTGAGTACGCGGCGGTGGCAACTTCTATATAGCCTTGACTTTGTCTGGATCAATCTTGATCCCCTTTTCACTAACTACAAATCCTAGAAATTTCCCCGACCTAACCCCGAAGGTACATTTTGCTGGACTGAGCTTTAGCTAAAATTTTCTCAACCTCAAGAACAATTTGCTCAGGACTTGTATATGCTCCTTTACTATTCTGGATTTTGCGATTATGTCATCGACAAAAACCTCGATTTCCTTGTACATTATATCATGAAACAGGGTTATCATGACTTATTGATACGTCGCTCCTGCATTTTTTAGTTTGAATGGCATCACTTTATAGCAAAATGTTCCCTCACATGGTTACGAATGTCATCTTTTCCATATCTTCAGGATGTATCTTAATTTGGTTGTGTTCAGAGAAACCATCCATGAAAGAGAATAGTGAGTAACCAGTCGTGTTGTCCACTAAGGTGTCGATGTGAGGCAATAGGAAATTATCCTTCGGGCTGACTTTGTTTAAATCCCTATAGTATACACACATTCGTACTTTCCTATCTTTCTTAGGTACGGAGACTATATTAGCTACCCATTCTGAGTATTTAACCACTTGTAGGAAACCAACGTTTAATTACTTCATGACCTCTTCTTTTATTCTCAGCAAGACGTCAGGCCTCATCCTTCGAAGTTTCTGTTAAATTGGCTTGCATTTTTCCTTTCTGGGAAGCCAGTGTACCATGATATCAGTACTTAGACTAGGCATGTCTTGATACGACCATGCAAAGACATCTTTGAATTCTTAAAGTAACTCAATGAGGTCTCGTTTTGTCTTGCGGTGATTCAAGCTTCAATCTTCACCTCTTTCTTTTCTTGTTCATCTCCTAAGCTCACAATTTCTACTAACTCTTTGTGAGGTAGAATCTATTTCTCCTCTTGTTCTACCATCCTTAAGAAATCAAGATATAGGTTACAATCTCACTCATCTTCAAAGTACTAAGGTTCCTCTAGACACATATCTTACTCAAAAGGAGATTCTGAATCAGTAGCTGTGTCGCTCATATCATTGATATCTAGAGACCTGTTATAGGAACGAAAGAAGACCCAAAGAACAAATGAATCTAAGATTAATTATCTGTGTGGTATGTGTATGAATGAAATGGAAAAAATAAAAGAATGTTTGCCAAAATGAGACACAAAGATGTATTTTATTGAAATAAAAATAATGGACATATGCCTTTTTCACAAAAAGATTCTTATTGCTCCCAGGCTTAGAGCAATAAGTGTGTTTTGAATATTACTCTGAAATGGTCCTAAAAACTACAGGGATCTCCTATATAGTCAAGTTGTTTAGAACACTCCCGGGGATGTAGAGACAAATTCTTGATAGGTTTTTTAGTTCTTTTTCCAAACCCTCAATATTTTCAAAGAATTCCAGCTCTTTGTTATCCATCAAGCTCTGTACTAAAGTTCTGAACTCGACGCACTTTTAGAAACTTATTACATGTAATGAAATGTAATGTTAATGAATGGAAAAGATGCATGCAAAAAGGCGTTTATTCTAGTTCAATTCAATTAGAACAAATTTACTAGAAAACAAGTTTCCTTACATAAAACTGATACATATACGACCTTGCCTTCACACTCAAAACTTTAACTTTCCCAAGAAACAAAGCTAATTCTCGGCCCTGATTTGACTCTGATTCATATTTTAGGCTTTGAACGGTTGGGGTTTGTAAATGGTCAGCCACTTCTCGTACTCAGACCAAAGCTTCGCTCATAACATGGTTCATTTTTCTGACTTGCCCCTTTCATATGCTGTCACCTTTCTCTTGTTTCCTTTTTTCGGACCATATTCGCGTAGACGTATTGTATTCCACTTTATCAAGAAACCCTTTTTCTATGACAAACTCTCTATTTAGCAACCGAACATAAATCAACACTCTTTTTTAAAGATGAAAATGCAATGCAATCACAGGAAACAAACGAAACAAGTCAGTATATTTCATACAAAGCAAGAAATAATAAATAGAACACCTAATCGAGTGATCACTAGAGGTTCGGTATGGTTCTACCTAAGGTAGGCTCTTAAGGCTCTTTATATGCTGTTCAGTTTTAAAGTAAAAGTACCTGAACCAATAGATTCCTTGATCCTCACCCATTACAGGCTTATACGAGCTAAGTTCAGTTCAGGGAAATACATTTCCCTATGGCTATACGGAGATGAAGATCTCACGAAGACATAGGTACAGATGTATCCCGAAAGCGATCCACTATCTTATACAGAGGTGAAGACCTCACGAAGGAATAACTTTTCACTCCCACTTAAGAAGGCAAAATCGAATAGTTATGCAATGCAATATGCGGTAAACACACAAAAAGAAACTTTTGAACTAATAGAGCATATATACTAGATCACTATACAATCTGATATATCAAAACATGAAGGACAAAATGCAACGAAAGGATAGTAAATTTAAACCAAATTATCAATTTTCGACAAAAAGAACAAAAGTAATCAACTCATGGCTTGACTCTCTTATTTTAGTCCCCAACGGAGTTGCCAAGCTATCGAAACCTTTTTTTTGAAATCGACTTTTTATTTGAAAAAAAAACAAAAATGGAGTCGCCACCAATCACTTTTAAGAGGCGTGATCGGGTCATCACGTAATTTGATTGTTTTAATAAGAGGTTTGATTTATTAAAACAATGTTTTTCGGTCTACAAAAATCCAGAAAATGGGTTCGGGAGTCTGTTATGCATAAGGAAGGATTAGCACCCTCGTTACGCCCAAAATTGATACCTAATTGATTATTTGATTTTTTAGTGTCGAAAATTGGAAATTTGAAGAGATTTTAAAATACGTTCATTTATTAAGACATTACTTAACTAAATTAATTTTTACGAAAAAGGGGTTTATCTCAAGTTAATTGAGAAGAAAGGGTCATGTCTCGTAAGTTAGGACATAATGTCCTAAATTCTCGTAAACAAGAACAAATGCTAAGATCTTATTTTTTTATATTTATTCTAAAATAGATATTTGACTATCTCAGTTTTAGAAGGAAGTCATATTCTGTAAGATAGGAACAAAACTTTTCTAATTCCAAAATAATGAACATTTATCTTGGTTAAAAATTTTTATTTTTTTATGCATTGCGCGAAAAAAGGAACGTAACACTTAAGGTGATATGCATTTAATTTATCCGGGCGTGATATACAAATGAATAAATGTTTAAACCTAATGTATGATATAATGATAATGAAATAATTTAAAATGACTATATAGGTAGAATGATAAATAATAAGTAAATGAAGGAATATTATAATAAGAACATTAATATTAATAATCATATCATGTAATAATCAATAAATGATGTAATTTAAGATAAATAAAAAATGGAATATGCATGCTTAAAAGATAAATAAACATGACATGAAAATATCAAAAATAATAAGAAATAATAAAATAACGAGAATAAAAAATAATAACAATAATAGATAAAAAATTACGCAAATAAAAGAGTATAAACAATTTAATTTTTAAGTATATATAAAAAGAAGTAATACATAAATATAAATAGATAATAATAAAATAATAAAACAAATAAATAAATGCTCGATGAAAAGAAGATAAAAAAATAAAATAAAAAAGCCAATTTTAAATGAAAATGAAGGCATAATAAATAAGCAAATAAGTAAATAAATAAAATAATACATAAAAATAATATATAAAAAAATCTATACAGGGTCAAAATTAAATAAATAAAGATCAAATCAAAATTGAAATAAAATTAAGAGCCTAAATTACAATAAAATAAATGCATAAATATAAGAAAAATTAAATTAAAACTTAAGTAGAATTTTGGGGGCAAATCGAGATAAAATAAATGATAAAGGGGCTAAAATGTAATAAAATAAATGAATAAATAAATATAGGACTGAATCAAAATTTAAATGAAATTTAGGGGACAAATTGTAAATAAAAAACTAATAAAAAATAAAGGACCAAATGAAATGCGTGAAAAGAAATAAGGACTAAATGGAAAAATATACCAAACCCTATTAAACGCACCGTTTCTTTGGCAAATCGGGGGACTAAATTGAAAACAAAACAAAATTAAATAGTGCAATCTAAAAGAAAAAAATAAATGAATTAGGCCCAGATTGAAAAACAATTAAAATGTGGAAGGACTAGAGCAGCAATTAGACCCTCCCTTCAAAAATACGGGGATCCTAGGAGGATCCGGGTCGGGACATCAGGTCAAACCCAAAACGACGCCGTTTTGGGGTTTATGGACCCAAGCCAAAATGACGTCGTTTTGATATGTTTATATAAGTCAAAAAAATTTTAAAAATATCATTTCTCCTTTTGTTTTAAAAAAAATCTCTTTTACCCTTTTTTTTTCTCTAAAACTTTTTTACGCCGACCATGGAAGCCGTTGTTGCTCCGCCACGACCATCGGTCATCGGCGACAGTGACTGCCGTCCCTAATGGCCAAATTTCACCCAGCCGTTTTATTTCCCTCAACCCCATTTTGAGGCCAAAGTAACCAAAAAAAAACAACCAAAATTAGAGAAAATCAAAGGAACCTTTCAACTCTCAATCTTCTTCCGTCGCGACCGTTCAGCAAATCCTTGAGGACCCGTTGGTCTTTTAAAACAGAGAGAGAAGACAACAATGATGATGAAGGTAAAAAAGGTTTCATTTTTATTTTATCATATATATTTTCAAAAATAAAAAATAAAAATATAAAAGAATCACCTTTTTTTTTTAGTTTTTTCGATTCTATTTCAAAAAAAATCCCCCCTTACAATCGGTTTTTGTAGGCTATTTTATAGTCGAATTACAACATTAATTTTTCTATTTTTATACTGTAACGCCCTTAACCCGTATCCGTCACCGGAATAGAGTTACGAGGTATTACCGGACTTATACACTATCATTTATACAAAACCGAGTCATAAAATTTGCATTCCAAATCAATTCTTTTCAAATTTCATCATAAAGTCCCTAATATGGGCATACGAGGCCCAATACATGCTTTAGAAATGGTTCAGGACTAAACTGGAAACTTTGGAAATTTTTCCTTGGAGATAGGGGCACACGCATGTGTGGCCTGGAACATGGCCGTGTGGCAAGCCCGTGGGGATCACATGGCCATGTGGCCAGCTCGTGTGGGATTCTGACTTGCAATTTCTTAAGTATCAAAGAGGCACACGGCTTGGGCACACGCCCATGTGGTTAGGCCGTGTGGTAAACTGATATTTCACCATTTTAAGCACACATTTTTGACACACGGCCATGCTTGAAACCCGTGTCCTTCACACGACCAAGACACACGGCCGTGTCTTTTTCCCGTGTACTATCCTGACTTCGCATTTAAGGATACAGGGGACACACGGTCATTTCACACGCCTGTGGGCTTACCGTATGTCACACACGGCCTAGACACACGCCCGTGTGTCTAGCCATGTTGACGAAAATAGGTCGTTTTATGCCACTTTTCTCACCCTTTCATCCATTACCTGTACTTAAACACAATTATAATCAATTTACAACCAACCAATCAAGCAATTTATGCCCATAATATGTATTTTATATTAACACACTACTACCTAATGGTTAAACTAATTTTCTTACACATTTGCCATCCCCTTTTATATACTATAACCATCTATAACTTGTCCAACCAAATACTTATACATGCCATATAAATCAAAAGGTAATAACTCGAAACCTACCGAAAAACGTTTGGATAGTGTGATTTTTGGTGATGATCCGATCCTCCGTGTCCACGTTAATCTACATGACATATCAAACACATACAAGTAAGCTTGTGAAAGCTTAGTAAGTTCACAGGCTTAAAAAAAATAAACTTACCAAATATGGTAAGGCATTCATATCATATATAATTCACTAATTTCTCCTGACATTCACAAACCAAATCAATTACACTTAGTATTGTTCAACATTACTCAGACTTAAACTTCATTCTTTTAGGCCCATTTATTGCTTACCATCTCTTTTCAAATTAAGAAACTATACGGAATAGAGTACTTTGTCTTCATTTTGCCATAGTAAAACTATATACTTGCACATGATCATGTTTCACTTTTCGAAGCCATGGCCCAGCCATGGTCTTACACGAGTCATATATCATACTGTTGCCATATCACGGATATGGTCTTACACGGGAGTACTTACCACTTCTCTGATGCTATAGCCCAGCTATGGTCTTATATAGATCGCTTGTATCACTTTAATCTGAAGCCATAGCCCAGCTATGGTCTTGTACGAGAGTCACTTATCACTTGTTTTCCGATTCCATAGCCCAGCTATGGTCTTATACAGAAATCGCTTATCACTTGTTGCCATGGTCCAACCATGGTCTTTTTCCGTTAATTCATCGTTTGTCACTTGACAGAAGTACTCAATCCGATGTTTCATTCAATTTGATCATTTTTGCAATTTCATATATTTACATTATTCATGGTTTTATCATAATCATATAGTATAACTCATTATAAAATTCATAAGAATAACAATGATCACTAAAATTTAGCCACATAAACTTACCTGAGCTAATTTGCAAAAGTTGTAGAGATTCAAGGACTATTCTTGCAATTTCTCCTTTTCACGATTTACTTCGTTTTCTTGATCTATAATTATAAAATCATTCCTTCATTAACATCTATTTCAATTACATTTTAATTCACAATTTATGCCCTTAAAGTTTTGAAATTACACTATTACACCAAACTTTTTAGTTTTTACAATTTATTCCCTGCTCAATTCATTCATCGATTGAGCTAATTCCTCTCAAATAACACTTTATCAAGACATTATGAACTACTTCAAACCTTTAACACTCAAAATTTCATCACAAAACCCTAATTCCAACAACTTTCACAATTAGATCCTAAAAATTAATTTATATAAAAATCTCTTCACAAAATCATCATATAATAAAATTAAAACTCAATTCCATGATAAATCATCATAAAATTTCAGCAATTATTCATGGAAACTTTTACAATTATCCATGAAATAAAAAACTAATGAATTAAACAAGTGGACCTAGTTGTAAAAGTCTCAAAAACACAAAAATTACAAGAAATAATCAAGAATTAAGCTTACTTGTAGTAAAAATATGAAAAACCCCAATGGCTATTTTTAGCTGAAGAGGATGAAGAAAATTGAAGAAATCTCTAGATTTCCAATTACATTCCATTTTTAACTATTCAATTTTTACTTATTTTCCAATTTTACCCATTGTTCACACCTAATTTCAATATTTCTTGCAAACACATGTCATCCAGCCCAATAATAGGTGTTTAATTGCCTATTTAGTCCTTCTTTAATTATTACTAGAGCTATTTAACCATATTTCACAATTTTACACTTAATTCGATTTAGTCCTTTTTACCCAATTGACTATCGAAACCTTAAATTTTCTTGACAAAACTTTAATACTAACTTACTAACACTCCAAAAATATTTATAAAAATATTTATGGCTCAGTTTAATATTTCGAGGTCTCAATCCCTTGTTTTCACTTCCAAATTATTTAGTATTTATTATAAAATACTATTCACTATTTCAATCATTTTCCTAACTTCACATCTAACTTATTTTTATTAAATTAATAATATTTTCTACTCATTGTTTGAATTTAGTGATCTCAAATCACTGTTCTGACACCACTGGAATTTGGGTCGTTACATCTATTGTTCTTTGCGTGTTGCTTCTTCTTTGCAGATGGTGGTTGAGTCAACGATGGAAAAGGAATTGACGGTGGCAGACCTTGGGGCACGAGCGTGCTGATGGGGAACGAGGAGTGGCGCAAGGGGCACTGGGGTTTCTATTTTTTTTTAAAACAGTTTAGGTTGTGGGCCACTAGGCTATTAGGGTTTTTTTATAATGGATTTGGACTCTTATTATTTGTTGTTTTTTGTTTTTATATTTGATTTGATTTTTTGGTTGGGCCAGGGCAAAATTGGGCTTCTATAATACTTATCTAATCCGTTGGATCAAAGAAGTTGGATTGGATTGGATTGAATTATTAAAAACTTACCTGCCAACAATCCTTTTTTTTTACAAGAAGCTGCCAACAATCCATGTTTACATTATTTGTTATTATTTTATTGTATTTAACTTATTTAGTTGATGTTTAATAGGGATTGTGATACATCTTCTTTATGTTAGCAAATCTCGAATTATTCTATACAGTTGAGAGACTTGTACATGTTATTGTACTAAGAGATAGCACGTAATATGTTCAAGTGAGAAACATTATTTTATGAGTGCATTGTGATTGTAAAACATGTTGTGGTTTTACATTCTATGTTCACATGGGTGAATTTAGTGTAAGAGTATCAATTTTCAAGGTGCAAAAGTGAGGAAATTATCACAGGTGTGCGATAGGTTTAGGTTCACTTGTTGTAAGTGTTAAAGATACTGAATATTTTTCACTAAGCTAAGCTCCAAAGATGTAGAGAAATTGAATTGCATAAACAATATTTATGTTCCCTGTTTTACTCCAGTTATCATAGTGCTTGAAGAAGTGCCCACTTCCTTAGCCACTTCTGCCAAGCACCTTGCTTCTGTCTCAACAATTATTTGGCCTAACACTTGGTATCAGAGTTTGCCACTTAACATAGCTAGTGAAGATCCTTGGAGTTTCTAAATTCAAGTTATGGAAGGTTTATCTACTTCATATCCTCCTATGCTAGAGGTTGGCAATTATGCATATTGGAAAGCACACATGAAGGTGTATATAAAGTCCATAAATAAGAAGGCCTTATGAGCATTCCTTACAGGATGTGAGCCACCTATGATTGACACCAAGAATGGAAAAGTGGCTAACCCAAAAACTTAGTGGATTACTGAAGAAGAAAAGCTTGCTAATGCTAACTCCAAAGCTTTATATGCTATCTTCTATGGAGTAGGCTTACATGATTTCAACAAGATTGCAAAGTGTACTGTGGCCAAATTTGTATAGGATATTTTAAGGACAACTCATGAAGGTATATCCACTGTTAAACAATCCAAAACACATATGTTGACATCCAAAATTGAAAGCCTAAGAATGCAAGAATCAAGGACAATTAGAGAGTTCTATAAAAAGTTGTGTGATCTATCAAACCAAACATTTACTCTAAGAGAGAAGCACTCCAACCAAACTGGTCAAACAGGTGTTAAGATCTCTTCCTAAGAGATTTCCAATCAAGGTTACAATTATTGAGGAGGTCAAGGATTTTGAAAGACTAGTTATTGGTGAACTCATTAGCTCTTTAGAAATCTTTGAAATGAACTTTGATGAGGTTAAACGCAGCAGAGCAAAAGGTGATAGAAGCACTACTCTTTAAGTGGGTAAGTAAGTGCCAACTTCCTAAATTGTTGTTATTGAAGATCTCCAAGAGCATATTGCTTTACTCAACAGAACTTTAATAAGGCTTTGAAGAAGCAAGCAAGGAGGTTAAAAAAAATTGAAGTTAGTGCCAATGTCCCTAGAAACAAATCAAAGGGAATTGACATAAAAGAAAAACCTGAGAAAGACAAAATGAAAGGTGTCTAATGATACAAATGTCAATGATATGATCATATCCAATCTAATTGTGTTAACACTCTGAAGAAGAAAAATTAGTCACGCCATGTAACATAGAATGATGAGGATTCATGTAGTGGATCTGATTTAGAATAATATCATCTTAATTTTATTACTTTCACTACCAAAGTCAAAGTAGATGATAAAGATTCTTATGGAGAGTCTGATATTGGTTTGGATGAAGAATTTTTAAAAACTTACAGTGAGATGTTAGAAAATGGTAATGCGGTAAGTTTGTGGAATCACCTATCAATTGTAACAGGAGAATAAGCAGTTGAAAGATGAAAATGTAACAATGGTTAAACAGGTAAAAGAAAAATAGTCTCTTCTTACAAAAAAAGGTTGAGAATCTTGTGAAGGTTAAGAAGGAACTTGCTAAAACCATACTCGTGCTTGAGAAACTCACCACCAGTGGCAAAAAACTTGATGAAATTCTAGCAACTGGAAAGCGAGACCCAGGCAGGGGAGGCCTAGCAAATGTTGACACAAGGAAGGTTGTGATTCAGAGTCCTATTGTCTTTGTGAAGGCTTCAAGTTCTAGTGCTACTAATAAAGGATCAAAACCTGTGCTAACCAAGAGTGCCAAGAAGGAAATCACTTCCCACAAAGTGAATTGTCATTATTGTGGAGCCTTTAGACATATAGGGCCCCGATGTTTCAAAATGTTACAGAATCTAAGGTAGAGACATGCAGTGCCTAAGGAAATGCCCATTCCCTATGTCACATCAACTGTGCAACTGCTAAAACGGGTACGGGTGAATAAGGAGACTAGGTGTATGCTAGTTGCACTTCGATCACTAAAGTCCACCACTAAAAAGAAAATTAATTTGATAATCTTGATTTGTTTTGGAAAAAAAATTAAGATTTAGATCTCAATTGAATATATTAGGATTAACTTTAGTTACGTCGACGAACAAGTTAATATGCGGCTAGAATAAGGGTATATGTGATTCTGTTAAATATGACTCCTATTTTCAGTTAAATTTGAAAAATAATCTTTCAGTTAAACTCTGTTTACTTGTTTCAATCAAACACTGATTAGTTTGGATTATTTTATTATTATTTGATCTATGAATTTATCCTATAAATAGGCTCTTTTACAACCTTAGAAAATACACCCATTAGAGATTAGAACTCATAACACATTTAGAGAATTTTGTGTTTACGTTTTGAGGGTTCTTTATTTTCGGGTTTTCGGGGTTTAGTCTTAATCTCCATCTTTTGTATTATTCATTCTTTTGTCATTATAGTAAAATTATCTTTGCCCGTAGTTTTTTATCCTCTTTGGAGGGGTTTTTCCACGTTAAATTTGTGTGTTCAATTTCTCAATTTATTTCACTATTTTACTTGTTTGCTGCTTAATCAGGTCGAAATCCTAACAAGTGGTATCAGAGCTAGTTCAATTTTCATAGATCAGCCCGTTCAGAGATGGCAACAACAAGGTTTGAAATTGAAAAGTTCAATGGTGAGACAAATTTCAATCTGTGGCAAGTTCGGATGATGGCAATTCTAGTTCAATCAGGCTTGAAAAATGTTGTTACCGGGAAAAAGCCTGAGAATCTAAATAAAACAGAATGGGAAGAGCTTGATGAAAAGGCTTTGTCTGCAATCCAGTTGTGCCTCGCGAATACGGTATTGCAGGAGGTATTGATGGAGAAAACCTCATCCGCCTTGTGGAAAAGGTTAGAAACTCTTTATGCGACTAAGTCTCTGGCTAACCGTTTAATGTGGAAACAACGTCTATTTACGTTTCGCATGAACGAAGGTGAGCTTCGTAGAGATCACATCAGTCAACTCATTACTCTTTTAAATGATTTAAAGAATGTTAGGGTCATATTGACGATGAAGATCAGGCTATGCTATTATTGTGCTCTTTACCCCCTTCATACAAGTCTTTCAGGGAGACCCGGATTTATGGCAGAGACAAACTCTCGTTCGAAGATGTGAAGGGTCATTTGTTGAGTAGAGACAAACTCGACAATGAGCTTCATTTGGATAGCAAGATAGATAGGCAAGCTTCCGTTTTGGTAGCATCAAAGAAACGAGATAAAAGCTGTCGTTATTCTAAAAAGTTAGGTCACATCAAAGCAGATTGTTATAAACTGCGAAATAAAAAAGCTGCTGAGAGTAACGAGGAAGATGTAGCTGGTGCTAATTTGGCCGATGAAAATGGGGATGATTTCTTGTTAGTGTCAACAAATGATAACACCAAGCTCACGTCCGAGTAGATCCTAGATTCAGGATATTCTTTCCACATGTGTCCCAATAGAAAATGGTTCTTCGCATACAGTTAGATTGAAGGTGGAGTTGCGCGCATGGGAAACGATTCATCTAGTAAGGTAATTGGTATTGGTACTGTTAAAATTAAGATGCACGATGGGACGATTAGGACACTCTCAGATGTCAGTTATGTACCTGATTTACGAAAGAATCTCATCTCTTTAAGTATTTTAGACTTGAAAGGATGCAAAATCAACATCGAGTCGAGTGATATTAAAGTATCTCGTGGAGCTCTCGTTTTGTTAAAAGGTAAAAGAACCGACAGTCTTTATATTCTGGAAAGTTATACAGTGACCGGTGAAATCAGACATCCCTCGTCCATTACGGAGTTGAAGTCAACTTGTTTGGAGCGGAGGCAACTTGGTCATAGGAGGGAAAAAGGTATGATTGTTTCGTTGAAGAGAGGTTCTCTTTTGGATGCAGGTTTTGAAAAGTTAGGGCACTGTGTTCGTGAAAATCAGACCTGGGTTAGTTTTGATTTGGCAGTGTACAAGTCGAAGGCTAGAAGTCTTCCAGTTTCTAAGCACAAATTTGACTCAGTTAATTCCCTGCATAGTTCAAGATAGGCTCGTGGCGGGCTTTGGCAAAGATGGCGTTGTGGAAATATGAGTCAAGGTGGAGATTTGTTAAATATGACTCCTATTTTCAGTCAAATTTGAAAAATAATCTTTCAGTTAAACTCTGTTTACTTGTTTCAATCAAACACTGATTAGTTTGGATTATTTTATTATTATTTGATCTATGAATTTAGCCTATAAATAGGCTCTTTTATAACCTTAGAAAATACACCCATTAGAGGTTAGAACTCATAACACATTTAGAGAATTTTGTGTTTATGTTTTGAGGGTTCTTTGTTTCGGGTTTTCAGGGTTTAGTCTTAATCTCCATCTTTTGCACTCTTCATTCTTTTGCCATTATAGTAAAATTATCTTTGCCCGTGGTTTTTTATCCTCTTTGGAGGGGTTTTTCCACGTTAAATTTGTGTGTTCAATTTCTCAATTTATTCCGCTATTTTACTTGTTCGCTGCTTAATCGGGTCAAAATCCTAACAGATTCCTTAATCAATCCAATAGGTTTGTTAGTAGTAAATTCGCCCAACTTGTCTGACATAAGAATATAGCTAGTGGGGAAGGGGAATTAACTTAGTTAGATTCTAGAAGGGTCTCATTAATGCCATTTTATTCTTGGTTAGTAATTACATAGGTTGAACAATTGAACGAGAGATAATTGATTAGCTGAAATAGGTGAAGTTAAAATTCCAAGATCTTAAAATTGATTGAGAAACTTAAATATTTTCATTGTTTTGGATTAATAGATTTTTCATAATTTGCTTAGTTTAATTTTAGGAGTAATTAGAATTTACTTTATTAATTCAGGTTAGATAAAAATTAAATAGTTGCTACTTAACAACTTAGAACTTGGTCCTTATGAGAATAATATCTTCTCATCACATTATTACTTATCAATATGTGCACCTAAGTTATGAATTTTCACACATACTATTCCTAAGGCAACTTCTCAGGTAGCCTCGAGATTAGGTATAAAATCATACACTCGTACACCACAATATAAAAGTCTTCTTTTATCTCAACTATTGATTCTTACATTTCATTCTCCTTCTTCGTTATGTTGACATAAGCTTTAGATGGTGTCTAGAAGCATAAGCTTGACGCCTTTTAGCTCACGTTTATCTTATTAGAGCTCAAGAATAACTAAATCCATTTCACATTCCATAAACATCATTCTCTAATCCAATCCGTTACCAAAAATACATCAACAACGTAAAAAAAAACTCTTTTATCATTAATTATGTGTTAAAATGTTTGAATTTCGTGCTTAAATTTATGAAGAAATATATAGTTGGCTTGCATAAGTTTCTAATTCCTATGGCCTCATAATCTTTTATATGGTTTAACTCTAATGTATAAACCAATGGACAAACCACATCATTTATATATATATATATTAAAAAGTTAACAACTTAATATAAATTTATTTAAATAAAATAAAAATGATTTTATTGATAATATATAAAATTCTGGGGTGTGTAAAGTTATATTTTATATTATTCAAATGACCCGTCCATCGGTTTTGTGTCATCCACTAATGTCTAAAAAGTGCACATTATAGCATTATAAGCTTCTTTTTAAAATATAGTCCTCCCACTGGATACCCTTTTCCATTAAACTAAAGCCGGTCAATTCAATCTTATTAATTAGCAATTAATTGGTTATATCCTAACAATTAATCTGTAATGCCCTAATTCGTGTTTTTGTTAGGATAATATAAGTTAATTAATTTGACAATAAAAACAAATAACTGTGTTTGACCCTATTTCTAAATAAAGATGGGAATGTATTGCAAACATGACTGTGTTTGTCTTAATTTAAATATTGCCGTTCAAGAAGTCTATTAAATTAATTGGAAGCATGTTGGTGCAATTACTGATAAATCTTGACCAAATTTATCTAAATTGCAACACAAGTAGATTGTGATTAATTAATAAAACAAATTATATGAGTTAGTGGTCATAATCATTTTTACTCCTTTATAAAACGTTTCCAATCTTTTCTTTTCTACATCCACAAAAGTGGACTCCATCAATTTATTAGGTTTCTGTTGTAGTCTAGGTAATACTATGAGTTTTTTTTTTTAAGGGTGAACTAGTTAAAAGTCTCTAAATTATTAATAAGTTTTCATTTTAGTCCATCAACTTTAAAAAGTTTTAAAATGATCATTAAATTATTTAAAAGTTTTATTTGAGTCACTGAACTGTTAAGTTTTTTTTTTAAGTTCAGTTAGCAAGTTCCAGGTGACGATTTGATGATGGGTATAGTTGATTATTACTAAAGGTGATCATGGGCCGGGTCGAGCTCAAAAAATGGTCTAAAATTTTGCCCAAGCCCGGCCTGGATAAAAATTCTAAAACCCAGGCCCAGCCTGGTCCTCCCGTATTAATTTTTTTATATTATTTTTATATAATTTTTTAAATATATAATACGTCAAAAATATTAAAAACATCAAAATAAATATTTTTCAATAAATTAAAAATAAATTTTAAAAAATCTGTAGACTTAAATAACACTAAGATAGATGCAATTTAACAAGAAAATGTTTCTAAAATAATAAAAAAATTAACAAATTCCTTTAAAATAATAACAAAATTAACAATAAAATAAGTTTTATCCAATATGCAAACAAAAACAACAAAATACTAACAACATAATAGTAAAATGATAGCAAAATAGGGAGAAAACAACAAGAAAATAACATTCAAAAACAAAAAAAAAATGCATTTTTTTGTCTTTTAGTGAATTTGGGCCGAGCCCAGGCCAAAATGCCTTACCCGAGGCTCGACTCATTTTTTAAATGGGTCTTATTTTTTTGTCCAAGCCCATTGTTCGGACCTATATTTTTACCCAAACCCTTCCACATTTTGGGCGAGCCTTCGAGCCGGGCCGGGTGGCCTAACCCATGAGCAGGTCTAATTATTACCCATTGATAATTAAAAAGAGCATACCTAATATCCAAGTTAATCTGATGGTCAATGTCGGAAATCAAATAAGAAAGTTATTTGGATTTTGGTTCATTGATTCGTAATGTTCAAAGCTATTTCATAAGAAAAAAAACGAATTGTGGAAGAGAAGGGAGAGCTTTTAATTAGTGCAGATGGTGCGAAGAAAGAAAGGCATACAATAATAATTTTCATAGTTCAGTGATCATTTTATAATTTTTTGAAATTGAGTTACCGAAATGTAAATTTACTAATAGCTTAATTAACTTTGGTGTAGTTTATCCAATTTATAATTAAAGTGAAAGAAATTATAAACTGATATTGAGCTATATTAAAAACAAATAGATAAGGAAGATACTTGACATCTTATAGAATTAAAGCATTATCAAACCATTATCTTAGCTAATAAGTCAAAGATTTCCGATTTATAATTCACTAATATACTTTTTTGAGATAATTAATTACTTCAAGGAAAAAAAAGAAAACTAAATAAATTTAAAGCGTGAGAAGATTAGATTCCAGTGAAAAAAATATATAGTCATGATGTTATAAAGGCAGAAAGATTCTTGGCAAAACACAACTTTTGAAAGTAAATGCTAAATTAATTGATATCACCAATCACTTTAATTATACAATCTTTTAATTGATTAATAATCCATATTATATATGGCTTGAGATTATAATCAAAATTATTGACATGAAGAATAATAAACTAAACAAAACTATATACTTAAATATCACTTCCGTCCTAACAAGATTATCATCAAATCATAAAATGATTAAAAAATATTTGTGATTATACCAAAAGAGAGAATATAGTTAAAATTATTAATTATCATAACTCTATAAATAACGTTAAGAAATCATCATGTGTCCTATTTATAAATATATATATATATATTAAATATCAATTAAGGATACTTCTCATTCTCTTATCCTTGCTTCTGGAGTTAAAAAATTTCACCATTTATATATCAAATAATAATAATCCAGTTAGTTAACTCTATATAGAAATTAAGATCAACTTTTATCCTCGACTGTTTTCTTTCTCTTTGGCAACTTTTTATTGTTTTTTTTTTCTTTTTCAATCGTTTTCATGATGATTTTTATTGTGGACTAGATTTGTCAAACACTACCAAGTGAAAGCATATACATAAATAAAATTAGTTCGCTCTGCTTCCTCCATAAGCAAAGATAATGTCAATAATCTACTTTGATTTCTTTAGAAATTGTGATGGTGTCAAAAATCCGCTTTGCTTTCTCTACAAGTCGTGATAGTGTCCCTAATTTCTTTAATTCCTAATCATAAAACCCAAAGATTTTTCAGCACCAACACTAACAGCACATTTCTTCGTATGGAACTTTATATTGTACTCTCAAGAAACTTAAACACCTCTTGGGGATCGCAAATGTGTTGTTTTAGGGAGACATTCTTGACCAACATATTTTACACATACACTTGTTAGAAAATATAGACATCATATATGTAGAAGGCCCATTTCGCCCGGTCTCATACCAAAAACAAAAAACAAAAATTAAATTAAATCAACAGTCCATTTACAATTCATTTAACCCAAAAATAAAAGCCCAAACATTAAACCTAATGTAGGCCTGAATTAAAACTAAATAAACTCTAACCCAAAATTCCAGCCCAAAATTAAAAAAAAAATCTCAGCAAACCCTAGCTAGACCAGCGTCGCAGGACCTTCACGCGCGCCACCACCTCCGTTCCTCCAGTTGGCTCCTTCTATACTTGCAACAAACTAACAAGCCACAACAGATTGACAGCAAATAATAAAAAGATATAAGGAAAATTTTCTTTTCTTTTCTTTTTTATTTTTATTTTTCTCTTTATTCGGCTATAAAAGAAAACCGAATGTAATTTGTAAAGCTCTCTAGATTTTTTGAATACAAAGAAAAGAAGAAATATACTCAGAAAGAGAAAAGGTGATTCATTCATTGATTCGTAGTTCTTATTTTTTCTTTTATCTTTTGTTTTATTTTGAGTCTAACTTACAAATATACAAAAAAAGAAGAAAAGTTTTCTTACCCGTTTTTGGGTGTCGACCCAGTCGATGGCCGCTCCTCCGATCTAAAGGTAAACGGATCCATGGGGATCCGGTTAAATCCGCGAAGGGGATGGAGGCTTAGTATGCGATGAAGCCCACAGGTTGATCGAGAGGGGAGGGAATGTTAAGGGAATTTTGAGAAAAAAGGTTTTGAAACTTTTTTTGAGAGAATAATCGGCCAAATGAATTTTTAGGGCAAATTTTTGGTTTATATATATGATTAAAACGGCGTCGTTTTAAGCCGTGAGTGTTGGCGTTGAAACGGCGTCGTTTCATGGCACAACCCGATGACCCGACTCGGATTCTCTTAGGATCCGCGCCTCTCATAGGGAGGGGATAATTGTGCGCGCGGTCCTTCTGCATTTCTGTTATGTTTAATACAGTTTTTTCTTTGTTTTTAATTTTCCCCTTAATTTCAATTTTGTTCTGATTTGGTCCCCAAAGGAACAACACCGTTTTGGGGCGAGGGATAATTTCCTATTCAACCCTCATGGTTTTGCGCGCGTTTCACTCCAGCCCTGCATTCTTTTTGTTGTTTAAATCGCGCCCTTGAATTTCAATTTATTTTCAATTCGATCCAGGACCATTTAATTTCAAATTCATTTTCTTTGCAAACTGTTTTGTATATTTTATTTATTTATCTCTTATATATGTATATTATATTTAAACAGTTTTATATATATTATTTATCTTAGATTTTTTTCTACATGTTAGTCCTTTTAAACTATATTGTATATTGTTTATTCAAGAGTGTTTTATAGTACTCGTTTCAAATTGTTTATATGATATTTAAAAAATATATATATTATATACCATTCATTTTAAATTATTTTTATATATTATTTATTTTAGCTTGTTTTAATGTAATGTTTATTAAAGTTTGTTTTACTATTTATTTAAAGCTTTTACGTTTATTTTCCATCATTGGTTAAATATATATTGTTTAATTCATCTTGAAATTTTGTCAGGGTGAATATGGAAATAATATACGTTGAGTGACTATTCGCCTTATGTGTCGCAATTTAAATTCATAGCTTTTTTATTGATCATTTGTATCATACTTGATTATTTATGCTTTCCAACACTATGGTTTGTTAATGTTCTTGTAATGTGTTTTGGCAAAATAATATGTCATCCTTCTTATGTTGTAAATATTTTTACTATGAAGGGTCATTTGAATGTTTTAGTCCAATCAATTATTTTTTAATTAAATCATTAACTCTTTTTATTTTAAATAGTGATGAAAGGAACATTTCGAGAACAAGACAATATTTTGTGTTTAGAAATTCGAGAAATCGTGCCCTAACGTGCTGGGTTTTTATTTTCCGTTTGATCAAATGACCAAATACCCTTTTTAAATTTCGTCCTTGTTTTCTTAACTTCAAAACAAGGCAATATTCCATGTTTGGAAATCCGAGAAATCGTGCCCTAACATGCTGGGTTTTGGTTTTTTTGTTTGACCAAATAGCCGAATATCCATTTAAAATTTTCAATGTATGAGTTTTTGAAAATCGAGAGTCGATCTTGGTTTCGAGGGTTTAAAATGTCATGTCCTAACGTAATAGATGTGGCATTTTATTCTTTTGGAACAAGAAAATCTTAACATCCAATTCGAGTTATTCAAATATTTTTAAAAAAGGATTATGTTTTAAAATCTTTTCAAATTTTTGACATTAAGACATTAGTTAATCAATGAAGTACCAATTTTGGGCACTGCGAGGGTGTTAATCTTTCCTCGCACGTAACCGACTCCCGAACCAGCTTTCTTAAATTTCGTAGGCAAAATCGATATTTTAATAAAATAAAATGTTTTATAGGTGATCCGATCACACCTAAACAAAGAGGATTGGTGGCGACTCCATATTTCTTTTTAAAGTCGATCCCTATTTTTCAAAATAAGAAAATGGTTTCGACAGCTTGGTGACTCCACTGGGAACTAATAAGAGAGTCAAGCCATAAAATTGATTATTTTCTGTCCTTTTGTCGAAAATTGAAAATTTGATTTGGAAAATCATGCTTCTTTTATTACATTTGTTTGTGATCCTTTTGGTTGCTATGGTTTGAGTCTCGTAGAATACCCTTGCATTACATTACATGGCCGTTGTGGTTATACCTTTTAAGTAGGAGTGAGACGCTATGCCTTCGTGAGGTTTTCACCTCCGCATGGGCTAGTGGACTACTTTTGGGATACATCCGTACCTATATCTTCGTGAGATTTTCATCTCCGCATGGCCATAGGGAAATGTATTCCCCTAAACTGAACTCAATCCATATGAGCCTAAAATGGGTGAGAATTGAGGAATCTGCTGGTTCAGGTACTCTCTCTTTAAAATTGAAATGCATATAGTGAACCCTAAGAGCCCTCCCTAGGTAGATCTATGCTGAACCTTAGCGGCTACCCAGATAGGTTTTTGACTATTTTTTCTTTGTTTGCTTTGAATTTTATCATTTGTATATGATACTGACCTATTGTGTTTTGTTTTGGCTGTAATTGCATGACATTGCATATTTAAAAGGTGTCGATTAATGTTTGGTTGCTAAGTTAGAAGGCTTGTCATGGAGAACAAATTTCTTGATAAGGTGGAGGATAATGCAGTTGTCCGTGTATGGTCAGAGAAATTGCAATTAAAGAAAAGGGATAGTGTAGCTGAGGGGTGTACATCGGAGTTGTGGGACTTCACCCATATCAGTGTCACACAAAATGAGCTGCAAGAATTGAGAGATATATAGGCCCATTGGGATGATGAGACTAAACAGCTGTTCTACCATAATTATGGCGATCTACCTTACCTGCTCGACATCAAGGTGGACAAGCATTTGTTTCAGGCTATGGCTCAGTTTTGGAACCCTGCTTATAATTGTTTCACTTTCGGGAAGGTGGACTTGGTGCCCACTGTGGAAGAATATACCACCTTGCTTCATTGTCCAAAGATCCAAGTCTGCAAAGTTTACTCTAGGGCTGCTAATGTCCCAACTTTTGTGAAGAAGTTAATGAATATTACTGGGATAAGTGAACAGTGGGTTACAGCCTAATTCAGCAAAAAAGGGATAGTAAATGCATTTATTGGGTAAGTTTGAGGGACTTGATTCTAGCACATCCGGATGTAAAGAAGAAATTTGACGTCTTTGCCTTGAGTATTTATGGTTTCGTAATCTTTCCTAAAACTTTTGAGTATTTATGGTTTCGTAATCTTTCCTAAAACTTTAAGGCATATAGATGAAGCAGTCGCTGATTTATTTGATCAACTTGATAAAAGGGTCAAACTTGTACCTGCAATTCTAGCCGAGACATTCAGATATTTGAACATATGTCGGAGGGCAGGCGAAGGCAGATTTATCAGATGCGCACAGTTATTATTGGTATGGTTTCATGGTCATTTTTGGAAGGTGGACAAAGTCTCTTACCGATTCTTCTCTGAGAATTATTCCCCATTAAAGGAGGAAGCAGCTACGCAAAGGAAGGACGACATATCAGAGGAAAGGTGGATGGCAATTCTTCAAAATCTCAAAAAGGAGGATGTTGAATGGAAAGCCATTTGGATGGTCCCCAGTGAGATCCTTTATTGGTGTGGGAATTTTGATTGGGTACCTTTGCTTGGAACTTGAGGAGCCGTGGATTTGCCCCTTCGCTCATATTAAGGCAGTACAAATCAAGGTAGTTTATATCAGTGACGCACCGACTAGCTCAATGTGAGTTCTCGTATAAGGGAGACAATTATTAGAAAAAGGTTCGAGAGATTTCTGATGCTTAGAAGCAGACCTATTGGATGAAGATGTTGGTTGTTGGTCCAATGGCGACTCCTGGATACAACAGATGGTTTAATAAAAGGATTAATGATAAAATCCCTAGGCCGAGTTTAGAGGGCGCTCGATCAATGGAGGAATACTTGCAAGTGGTCCCATCAAAGCTAAAGATTATTTAGAGCTCGGTAAAAAGATAGAACAACTAGAGGAGGAGAAGATGCATCTGAGGCTAGATATCGATGTTCAGAAATTAGAAACTGAGAAATTAAAAAAGGAAAGAATAAGGCTGAGGAAGATTTGGATAGTTTAAAGACAGATTATAAAAAGCTACGTCTATCAATGAGAACTATCGGGTTGGGAAAAACTTCAGAACAATGGCGTCAAGAGATTCGAGAGGAAAGGATCAAAGCTGATCGGTGGGAAAAGAAATTTCAAGAGACTCAAATGCGAATCGAGGCCCTAGGGAAGAGCGTGTTGGAAGCCCAAGATGAAAACATCGGGTTGAAGGCTAGGATAGCCGAACTAGAAAATTCGTTTTATCAGCATCATAGCCGCAACTCTGTAATAGAGCTGAAGGCGAGCTTGGATAGGATTGAAGAACTGAAAAGGAAGGTCCAAGAACTCAAGATTACGCTAAAAAATAGTAAGCTCCAGATTGAACTCTAGATTGAGCTCCTTGAAGCAAGTAATGAGGTGTAATGAGCAACTCCATCGATCTCAGATTCAAATTAGGGATAAAGACTACATTATGGGTGAAGCTATGGCCCAGATTCGAGAGGTGGCCGACCATACACAGACTTTAGCAGTTTAAGTAGGTGTATTGAGTGTGAAATACGAGCTAGAATCAGATTAGGGCCAGGAATTGGCTTAGTGCTTATGAAAGTGAAATCTTTGAGCATTAGGGCTGTAGGAACCCATTTTTGCTCGGGCCCGTGAAATAAAATAAACAAAAATTTATAAACTAAATAAATAAAATGTTCCTGTTAAATGTCCAAATTACAATAAACAGGCTTAAAGGCCTGATAACCCAAAATTTGGTTACAGCCCAATTAGTCTAAAACCCAAATACCCGGTTACACCCAACCCAACAAATAAACACGGCCCAAAGGGCCCAAACCATTAACAGAAGATAGAAAGCCTAGGGTTTCTGAAACCCTAGGCGCCGCAAGCACCAGATGAAGGCCCCAAACTCGCGCCGCAATCGGTGTGCCAATCCCATCACCGACAGATTCGTGCCATCATCGCCTCTATCAACGCGCTAGTAAATCACCATCAACACCCCATCGTTGTCGGATTTCTCGTTGGTACCTACAAAAAAAAAAGAAAGAAGAGCAGCAGAGGCAAATATAGCAAGAAATAAAATCAAACATTGTAAATATTATTTTATGATGATTTTCAGTGGCTATAAAAGCCAGAATCGAAACGATGTAAAACTACGGTTGATATATACACATATACAATAAAATACCAACAGTTGATTGAAGAAACAGAGGTGATTTGTTCTTTTTACTTTATTTTTCTTTATGAATACATTTAAATATCGTTAAAAATGAAGCAAAGAGAGGCTTATCGTCGGATTTGCGCTAAAAATCGAAGCTTTTCAGCTTTCAGCCGCCGTATCCAGCAAAGCTAACGACGGTGCGTGGGCACGTGGGAGCCCGACGACGGAGGCTCGATGGAGCTCCGAGGGCCTGCTCTCTGCCTCCTTTCAGAGGTTTCTTTGGTTTTTTTTTAAAACAGGTTTAAAATGAATTTTTGGGGCCAAAATTTGGCTTATATAGCCTCATGGAAACGGCGTTGTTTTGCATAAAACGATAAGCTTCAAAATGGCGTTGTTTCAAAGCTTAGGATCCGCGCATTGACCCGCGACCCGGGTAGGATCCGTGTGTTTTTGTTTAAAGGGCTAATTGCCCAATTGATCCTTCCGCAGTTTTAATATTTATAATTTCATTTTATTTTTATTTTAATTTGGCCCTGACCTTTTATTTTTGTTTTAATTTAGTCCTAGTTGCTATTATAACCGTTTTGGGATTAGGGCTAATTGCTCAGTGAGTCCCTCAGATTTTAGCGCATGTTTCAAGGTCTAAAATTTTTTTTATCTTAAAATTAACCCTAGAGCTTTATTTTTATTTAATTTTAATCCTTTTAAATATTTTTATATAATTTATTTATTAAATACTTTATATATTATTTATCTTTACTATCGACATTATTTATATATGTAAAAATTATTATATATTATCTCTTTTTATTATTCATTATATTATTTTTATTTTACTATGTCATTTTATTATTAATTATTTATTATGTATAATTTTAAAAATTTGTAAATTATTATTGAAAATTACATTTTTATATATCATTTTTTAGTGTTTAGTATGTAATATTCTAAAATTTAATATAAAATTTTGTTCCTATTTAATATATTAATATTTTTATAAATATATATATATTAAGTCATTATATCATATAATATATTTTTATATATTAACCATTTTTAAAAAAAATTCTCCTTTATTATTTATATATTGTTTTAAATATTTTTTACCTCATTTTTTTTATTGTATTTAGATTTTATCCTTTTTTATATGTTCAAAACTTGTTTGTTTATTTTTGTAACCTTTTTATATTTATTTAGTATTGTTTTAATATGTTAATTTTATCTCATAAATTATTTGTTATTTTATTTATTGTTTTTTTATGTATTTGCATGAAAATTGATTGTTTCGCATGAAATGTTATTGTATATATTATGTAATTTATATTGTTATATTCATTATTCTCTATGTTGTATTTTGCATGAAATGATAATGTATGTATATTTATGTTATTTATGATTATATATGCATGAAATGTTAATGTATATTGTGTAATTTATGTCGTTATTTATCATTTTCTATACTATATTTGCATGCAATGTTGAAGTATGTATCATGTAGTTTATATTATTTAATATTGATATCTTGTAATATGTTAAATGCATCATTGTTTTAAAATTTTATACTTCATTTAATCCAAAAGATTTTTTTTAAAAAATGAGGCAATGTTTTTGTATTTAGGAATTCAGGAAGTAGTGCCCTAACATGCTGGGTTGCGATTTCTCGTTTGTCTAAATGTCTAAAGTATCCTTTTAAATAGATTTTGTAAATGACAAGATGATTTCAGTTACGAAAGTTTAAGAATATCGTGTCCAATCATGCTGGATGTGATATTTGTATTCTTTTGGAGGAAGGAATCTCGATTTTCAACTCAAATTATTCCAGTTTTAAAAAGGGATCCTACTTTTAAATTCTTTCAAACTTTTGACATCAAGATAGAAAACTATTCAATTTGGTACCAATTTTGGGCGTTGCGAGGGTACTAATCCTTCCTCGTGCGTAAACGACTCCCGAACCTATTTTCTCAAATCCTTCGTAGACCAAAATGTTTTATAAGGTGATCCAATCACACCTAAAAAGATTGGTGACGACTCCCGTTTTCAAAATTTTCTCTTTTAAAGAAATGGTTTCGACAACTTGGCGACTCCGTTGGGGACAAATAAGAGAGTCAAGCCAAGAAATTGATTATTTTCTATCTTAATGTCGGAAGTTTGGAAATATTTTAAAAAATATCAATATTTTTACATGTGTTTGCTGCATATGTTTGTTATTTTGTTTTCGCACACATTGCATTTGCATGACCGCTGTGGTCGCACCCTTTAGTGGGAGTGAGAAGCTATGCTTTCGTGAGGTTTTCTCCTCCGCATAGGCTAGTGGATTGCTTCCGCGATACATCCGTACCTATGTCTTCGTGAGATTTTCATCTCCGCATGGCCATAGGGAAATGTGTCCCCCTGAACCGAACTTGGTCCATATGAGCCTATAATAGGTGAGGATCGAGGAATCTGCTGGTTCAGTACCCTCGTTTTAGAACTGAAACACATATAGTGAACTTTAAGTGCTTACCCTAGGGAGTATGGTGATATCCTTTAGTAAGCTGCCCTTATAAGTTCTTGTTTATTATACCTTTTATACTGACTTATTTTATTTTGCTATCATTGCATGTCACTCAACATTTAAAGGTGTCGATTCACGGTTCAATTTCTAGAATAGAAAGTTTTGTAATGAGGAACGAATATCTTGATAAAGTAGAGGACAACGCTTCTGTCTGTGCATGGTCAGAGAAAACCCAGTTAGAGAAAGGAGATAGTGTCACTGAGGGATATACGTCAGAGTTGTGAGACTTCACTCGTATCAGTTCGACACAGAATGAGTTTCAGGAGTTGAAGGACATTTGGGCCCAATGGAACGACGAGGCTAAGCAGTTGTTCTACCAGAATTATGGAGATCTTCCCTATTTGCTAAACATCAAGGTGGATAAGCATCTGTTTCGAGCTATGGTACAGTTTTGGAACTCTGCTTATAGTTGTTTTACATTTGGAGAGGTAGACTTAGTACCCACTTTGGAGGAGTATACGACCTTGCTTCGCTGTCCAAAAATTCAAGGTAATAAAGCCTATGTTAGGGCTGCTAATCTCCCAACTTTTGTGAAGAAATTAATGATGATCACAGGGATGAGTGAACAGTGGGCCGCAGCTCGTATCCAACAAAAGGGTGATGGTAAATGCATTCTGTAACAGTCCAATTTCGAGTCTGATCGGAACAGGTGGTTTTGAGACCCCTTAACCGAGTAAAAATATTATTTTTATATTTTTAATAATGTTTACAGTGTGGTAGTATTACTGTGTGAAAGTTTCGTAAAGAAATTTTACCGATTAAATAGTTAATTCGATAAAAAGGATTAAATTGTGTAAAATGAAAACTATGTGTGCCATTAGTAAAATGACTATTTGATAATGGCTTTATAAATGGGAGTCCTTGCATGGTAATTATACCATTGCATATTTGAGTGGATGGTAGTGGACCTTGAATTTCATAATTTATTTGGTTATTAAACATGGGTATTTTGGTAAATTATAGAATAATGCTTAATAAAATAAAGCCATATGATATTTTTATTATGTTTTCATCATCCTCAACCAAATAATTAAACAAAGAAAGGGTTTTAGAACCTTTAACATTCGGCCATGGCTTTCTAAGGGATTTAGGTACGGTTTTGATCCGTTTTTAATGATTTCTATGTTTTTGAGCTCGTTGCAGCTCGGTTTAACTGACCCGTACCTCAATTTCTGAAATTGGTTGTGTTTTTAAAATGTTCCATTGATGAGTGCATGTTTGTTTTAATATTTCTTGTTAAATTATTGATGGTTGTTTATAGATAAACAAGTTTTATAAAGAGATTTTTGATGAAATTGAGTATTTGGGATTAAATTGAAAAAGATAGAATTTTTGTGGTTAGAAATGCGAATAAAATAAAATTATGGGCTGTTTAAATACTATAGAAAATCCAGCTAAATACATGTGTATTGGGGTTTTGTGTATTTTTGCATAATTATGCATTGAGGACTAAATTGTTAAAGTATGGAAATATAAGGGCTATTTTGAAAAATGGCCAAAATACTTGTATATGTATTTAATTGATTATGTTAGTGAATAATTGAGTTAAATTTGGTTAAATTTAGATCAAGCCAAACGAATACAAGATTTTGATCGAGGAAAAATCGGAAAGTAGACGAATAGTCGACGGATACACGAGGTAAGTTCGTATGGTTATAAAAAAATTATATGATATAAGAAATGATGGGTAATTGGCCAAATTGTAAGTATGTAATGGTAGATATGTTAAATGGCTTTGTACTTGATTATATTAATATTACATGATGATGGAATGCCATAATATATATTCGGTCTTGTGTTTGAAAGTAATGAAGTACTTTGTGGTTGAGTAAATGTATATTGGAGTTAATTGAGCTTTAATATATGATAAATTAAATGCCTTGTATGTGGTAAGTTACTAAGGAAATATTTGTTGTTGATTAAATTAAATACTATATATACATATATGTGCCAAATTGAAATGTATATATATAAAAAAAGTTGAGGTTGCCGAATGCAAATAAAGTTGATAAATTTGAATTGATGAATAGTGAGTAATTGAATTTCAGCATAGAGGGTGCGAGTATAAAAAGTGATAAATGTAAAAATTGCACTAAGTGTGCGGGTCTGATTATTGAGCACTAAGTGTGCAAGCTTAAGTATCTAGCACTAAGTGTGCGAATTCGATATATAATGCTGAATAACTATTGGCACTAAGTGTGCGACTTTTCGAGTAATTGGGAATGGTTGAAAGTATTTTTGCCTTGAATTTTTTGAGAAGTATTTATGATTTATAAATTTGAATTTGAGCAAGTGAGTATCAAACCTATAGGGTTAATATTATTGATCGTAAAGCTGTGTGATTGATAATGGTAAAGAAGGTTGCATGATAGAGGTACAAATTGGATGAGTAAAATGATATGATTATATATATCTATATACGATACCATGTAGTAAGTCTATAAGAAATTTAAATGTTCTTGTTTGAATAAAACAATCTGTTTAAAATGTTAATTTTGGATATATGGCTAAATGAATTATAGCCGAATGTAGTAAGGATAGAATGGGAATGTTTGAGTTGTTTGGATTAAGTTTTGATATTGAGAAATTGAATGGAAAATGTATGAATGAAAGTGTGCTTGAGTTGATTGTGAATAAATGATATTTGGGTTTCTAGCCTAGCAGGCTATGTGCCGGAGAATTTGATCGGGCTTCGTGCCTAGCAGGCTTATTACCGGTGAATAAATATCAGACCTTGGGTCTAGCAGGCCTTGTGCCGGTGAATGATTCAGGCTAAAAGCCTAGCAGGCCTTGGGCTGGTGAGTTTTATCAGGCTTATTCCTAGCAGGTTTATACCAGTGTATTACTTTAGGCTCGATGCTTACAAAGTTGGGTGCCAATGTGGTACGGAATGTGTAAGACGAGTTGGATGCTCAGGTATGACCTAATTTATTTGTTATTCAAAATTAGGTAAGTAAGTAAAACGATTATTTGTTACAAATTATGAATTATTGATGTTACTGATGAGTTAATATTTATACGGGTATAATTCTACTATCGGTTATATAAAGGTGTTACAGGTTATATGTAATGAAATAAATTGACCCAATGCTATGTGAATTCTATGATATTGATATTGTATTGGTGATATGTGATATAAATGGTTTAGTCACATATATGGCATTTAGTATGCAAGATACAGGGTTTTCGATGTTGGTCTCAAGGGTTTAACTGTAAATATGATGCTGCGAGAATAGAAATGATGATACAAATCAGTACAGCTATACATAGTACACTTGACAAGCAAGTGACATTGATAAATTTATATGACACGTGAGTAGATGTGATAAATTACACATGAATTACATGACTGTTAAGGAAATAAATATTGAATTAGATGAGGCTGGTTTAAAAGCAATCTTGCTTAAAATGACAAGCTTTATGTTAAATCTTTTATACAGTGCTGATAATTATGCGAGCTTACTAAGCTTATTAGCTTACTCTGTCTATTCTCTGTGTTTTACAGTGATTCGAATACTCACTCACGTTGGAAATCATCAAATATTTAATCACACTATCTAGGAGGCAATTGGTATTCCTGAACTCTTTGAAATTGGGTAATATGGAATGTATAGGCTAGTTAATAAGTTGATTATATGGTCACTTGTTTATATGAATGTGAGATGAATTTTGAGTATTATGATCAAGCTATGTGATATGGCTTGATACGAGAAAAGTTCGTTTGATACGAAAGCATTATATGATGTGTGTATTTAGTGTTAAAATTTATAATTGGTATTTTGGTTTGAATGATATGTAATTATGGATGAGTTGATAAGAATGTTGAAATGTGATTAATTTGTAAGTGGTATTTAGATGCTTATATATATGTGACTACATGGAATGGTCACTTTAGTATAAGCTTATATAATTGTTTTAAGCATGATATGTTGATTAGTATTGAATGATGTTGACGATTGATAAGTTAAAGTCTTACTGTTCCGGTTTGAGTTATAAATTCGGTAATGCCCTTACCTATTCTGGCGACGGTTACGGGATAGGGGTGTTACAATATGGATGTGTTTGAAAAGTTTTTAAATTGAAATAAATTTTATGGCTTGGTTTTGTATGAATGTAAGTGTTTAAGTCCGGTAATGCCTCGTACCCTGTCCCAGCGTCAGATACGGGTAAGGGATGTTACACATTTCGTGGACAAGTTTGAGGGATCTGAATGTGAAGAAGAGGGTTGATGTCTTGGCCTTAAGTATTTATGGTTTGGTGATTTTCCCAAAAGCCATGGGGCACATAGATGAGGTAGTTGCAGATTTATTCGATTGACTTGGTAAACAGAACACAGCTGTGCCTGCAATCCTAGCTGAGACGTTCAGATCCTTGAGTGCATGTCGGAGAGCTGGTGAAGGAAGATTCATTGGATGCGCACAGCTATTTTTAGTATGGTTCCACAGTCACTTTTGGAAGGTTGATAAGGTTCCTTGCCGAGTGTTTTTTTAGGATTATTCTCCCTTAAAGGAAGTAGCAACTATGCCAAAGAGGGTCGACATTACAGAGGAAAAGTGGATAGAACTACTTCAGAATCTCCGAGAGGAAGATGTTACGTGGAAAGCCCATTAGATGGCTCCTAATGAAGTCCTTTATCGTTGCAGAAGTTTTGATTGGGTACCTCTTCCTAGAATTTGAGGAGTTGTTGGTTATGCATCATTACTCGTCCTAAGGCAATACAAAGCGGGGCAGTTTATACCGGTAACACAAGGGTTAGCTCAGAGTGATTTCTCATATAAGGGGGATTATTATAAGAAAAAGATGCGAGAGATTTTCGAGGCTTGGAAGAAGATTTGCTGTGTGAAGATTCTGACTGAAGGTCCAACGACAACCCTTGAGTATAAAGGGTGGTTTAGCAAGAGGATCAATGATAACATCCCTAGGCCAAGTTTGGGGGCTGCTCGATCGATGGAGGAGAGTTTACGAGTGATTCCATCATAGTTAGAAGTCATAAAGCAAGAGTTCGAAAGGAAGAATTTTGGAGCTCGGGAAAAAGATAGATAGGCTTGAGGAGGAAAAGATGTGTCTAAGCTTAGACGTCGACGTTCAGAAAATTAAGGTCGAAAAAGTGAGGAAAGAAAATAGGAAGATTGAGGAAGACCGAGATGACTTGAAGACGCAATATAAGAGGATACAGCTATCAATGAAGAGAGCTGCATTGGGGAAGTCTTCAGAGTAATGGCAACAAGAGGTTCAAAAAGAAAGAGCCAAAGCCGAGTATTGGGAGAAGAAGTTCCAAGAGATGCAGGCGCATAATCAGGCCCTAGAGAAGGAGAATCAAGGGTTAAAAGCTAGAGTGACTGAGCTTGGACAATCCCTTCATCATCACCGAATTCGTAACTCTGCGGTCGAGTTAAAGGTAAGTCTGAACAAGATTGAGGAAATGAAGCACAATATTGGAGGGTTGGAAGTAGCATTGCAGAACTGTGAACTTCAGATTGAGCAGCTTGAGGAAAAAGAAGGACATTGGAAGGAAAAGCTTCACCATTTTCAGGATCAAGTCAGAGATAGGGACTACCTCATGGGAGAAGCCATAGTTTAGATTCGAGAAGTTGCTGATCATTCGCAAGACTTGGCAGCGCAAGCTAATGTATTAAGTGCAAAGTATGAGTTAGTGTTAGATAGAGGTCTAGAGTTAGCTTTGTTATTGGATAGGGTTAAAACTCTGGGCTTAAGGGCGAAAGCGTATTTGTAATCCGTTTTGTGTAAAGATTTTTGTTTCTTAAATAACGTTTTCTAAAAGAAACCGAATTAGAATCGATATTTTTTTTTTGCATTCATGCATTTGCATCTCATCGCTTCATATGCATTCCAATTTATAGAAAGACCCTAATTAGTAAAATTATATAGAGAGAGAAAGAGAGAGTGTGTGAGAGAAAGAAAACCTGGATATGGATCAAAGGATATGGATTAAAGACTTGAGCAGATCCAGAAAGAAATGCAAGAGCAATTGCAGGAACAATTGGAAAAAATCCAACAAGAGATGAAGGATCAAATGTTGGAGGCTCAAAAGAATATGATGGCTGAAATAACCCAGCTGCTGAAAAGGGCAACGGATAAAGGAAAGGCCCCTATGACTATCACTGAAGAAGATAATGAGGATCATCCTTCGGGTTTTACTGTGCAAACTCAACCTGAGGCATATCCCCGAAGACCGTCCCTCACAATAAGGCCTCAACATAGGCAAGTCGATGCTGGAAAACCCATGAACTTTCAAACTGGCTCGGGATCCAGTCCGGGAGATAACCTTAACAATCCAGTCATCCCTGGTTTAGATGTAGCTGAGAGGGAAGAGATGAGACTCGAATCATCAAGGCAATTAGAGGAACGTTGCAGATGGCTAGAGGAGAAATTTAAGGCATTGGAAAATGCTGATAATCGTCAGGGAATTGATGCCAAGGACTTAAGTTTGGTTCCAGATTTGGTGCTTCCTCATAAGTTCAAGATGCCAGAATTTGAGAAGTACAATGGGACTACTTGCCCTGAGGCTCATATCACCATGTTCTGTAGGCGGATGTCTGGCTATGTAAACAATGATCAATTATTGATTCATTATTTTCAGGATAGTTTGGTTGGGGCAGCGGCTAGGTGGTACAATCAATTGAGTTGCGCAAGGATCGGTTCTTGGAGAGACTTAGCCAAGCCTTTATGTAGCAATATAATCATGTGACTGACATGACTCCTGATAGAATCACTTTGCAGAACATGGAAAAGAAGCCTAATGAGAGCTTTAGGCAATATGCACAGAGGTGGAGGGAGGTTGCCATGCAAGTTTAACCACCGCTCTTGGAGAAAGAAACTACTATGCTGTTCATTAACACTTTGAAGGTCCCATTCATTACTCATATGATTGGAAGTATCACCAAGAGCTTTGTTGATATAGTTATGGTAGGAGAAATGATTGAGAACACCATAAGGGGTGGTAAGATAGAGAGGGAAACTACTAAAAGATCGGCCCCAAGAAAGAAAGATAATGAGGTGAACAATAGGAGTAGTTATAATTCAAAAGCAATTACGGTTAGTCAGCCCAGAGCAACTATAGTTGGGCAACAGGATTCCCAAAAGCAGGGATCTAGTTCGAGATAAAATTTTGAAAATGTCTCATTTACGCCTATCCCGGTGATGTATCGGGAGCTTTATCAAAGTTTACTTAATGCGCATGCAATAGCTCCTTTTCATTTGAAACCACTGCAACCTCCATATCCCAAATGGTACGATGTAAATGCCAAATGTGAATACCATGCAGGGATATCGGGGCATTCAATCGAAAATTACACTGGCTTTAAAAAAGTAGTGAAAAGACTGATCAAGATGGGGGTCGTAAAATTTGACGACACCCCTAGTACAGAGAACCCATTGCCAAACCATGGTGATCAAGGGGTAAATGCAATTGGGGAAACTGGAATGAGAAGTATTAAAGAGGACGTGGCCGAGGTAAGAATGTCGATGAAAGTAATCTGGGAAGAAATGGTGAAAAGAGAGATGATAATCTCTGGAGAAAGAAATAAAGGAGTGAGGACTACTGCAAGTTCCATGCAGAAGAGGGACACGAGATCCAGAAATGTGATGAGTTTAAGGCTTTGATACAAAGCCTTATAGATAATAAGGAGCTGGAATTTTATGAAGCTGGCTTAGATAAAGGACACGTATGCGCATTGGAGGGTGAACCAAAGAATCAAAGAATCAACCGGCCAAGAATCATTATTTCTATACCAAGGAATAATAAAGTTGAGACACAAATAGCGCTGAAAGTCATTATTCACAAACTCGTTTCCTTTCCTTATAAGGATAATAAGAGAGTACCCTGGAATTATGACTACAATGTGATGATACCGGAGAGAGAAGATATATCGAATACTTCTAAGGAGGCTCAAGTTGAAGGATCCAACACACGTAGTGGGAAGCGTTATGATGCAAAAGGCATTAGAGTTGAGCCTACGAAAGTGAAAGCCTTTGACGTTGAGAACGAGAATAGGGCTGAGGTACTTGTTAATGAACCAGTGAAGGAAGAAGAAGCTAGAGAGTTTCTAAAATTCCTGAAACATAGTAAGTATAGCGTGGTTAAACAATTGCACAAACAACCAGCTCGTATATCAGTGTTGGCTTTGCTTCTGAGTTTAGAGGTACATCATGAGGCATTAATGAAGGTGCTCAATGAGACTTACATTACTAATGATATATCCGTCAACAAGTTGGATCGATTGGTTAGTAACATAAGCGCTGACAACTTCATTTATTTCAATGATGATGAAATCCCACCTGGTGGCATGGGATCAGCTAAAGCTTTGCACATCACCACTCGCTGCAAAGGATATACATTGCCGAGTGTGCTTATTGATAATGGGTCAGCTTTAAATGTCCTACCATTTTCCACAGTGAACAGATTTCCCAGAGACAGTTCTCACATGAAAACATGCCATAATGTAGTGAGAGTATTCGATGGCACGGAAAGAAATGTCATGGGAAGAATTGATATCCCCTTGTTGATCGGGCCAAACGTGTATGAGGTAGACTTTTTAGTGATGGACATCAAGCCCTCTTATAATTGCTTGTTGGGGAGGCCTTGGATACATTCGGCAGGAGCGGTGCCCTCATCTTTGCACCAGAAATTTAAGCTAGTAACAGACGGACGGCTGGTCACCATAAATGCGGAGGAGGACATCATAGCAGTAGTCATCAGTGACGCACCCTATGTAGAGGAAAATGAGGAGGCCGTTGAATGTTCTTTTCGCTCCTTAGAATTCGTTAATGCAACATTTATTTCAAAGGGGAATGAGGTGCCGGTGCCTAAGATATCCAGAACCACAAGAATGGGTTTACAAATAACAGTAGGGAAAGGAGCCTTACCAGGAAAAGGATTGGGAAGATATCTCCAATGAGGGATTCAAGTTCCAGAATTAAAGAAGAAAAAAGACCATTTTGGCTTGGGTTTCAGGCCAGATCACAAGCAGAGGAGGAAGAAAATAGAGAAACGTCAAGAAAAAAGAAGGACGCGTTTAAGTGGAAAAGAAGTAGAGTGGGAATCAATGACGTTCCCTCATATATCCCAGACCTTTATATCAAGAGGGATAATTCACCCTAAGAAAGGATTGCTCGAAGAAGGAAGTCATCATATCAATGCTGTATATAATGAAGAGTCTAAACGAAGAAACCTTGAGGGCATTCACCCTTACGAACCGGGAAGCTCTTTAAACAATTGGACTGCAGAAGAACTTCCTGTAGTTTTTAAAGATTTTTCAGAGTAATTTTTAGAACACTCTTGTTGCTCCAGAGCCTAGGAGTAATAAGATTTCATTTGTAAAATAGGCTCATGTTCAGATATTTGCATCTCAATAAAACACGACTTTTGTTATCAATCTGAGTGAATATTCTTTTATACCGATCAATATTATTTTGACCTTTTTTAAAATTCTTTCAAATTTTTCATTTCATACATAACACATAAATAAACATCCTTAAAATTCATTCATTCTTTGTACATTCTTTTGTACCCCGCAGGTCCCTAGATATCAATGATATGAGCACTGATACTACAAATCCTGAATTCTCTTTTGAGCAAGACATGTGTTTAGAAGAACCTCAGGATTTTGAAGATAACAGGGATTGTGACGTGTCTCCAGATCTGTTGAAAATGGTAAACAAGACGAGAAACAAATCTTACGTCGAGAAAAAGAGGTAATAGAGAATGTAGCATTGGAGGAAGGAAAGGAGGTGAAAATTGGGACACATATTGCAAAGGAAACGAGACAAGGTCTTGTTGAGCTACTACGTGAATTCAAAGATATCTTTGCATGGTCATATGAGGATATGTCAGTGTTGAATACTGATATCGTGGTACATCGTCTCCCCATAAGACAAGATAGAAAGCCAATCCAACAAAAATTACGAAGGATGGGGCCTGATATTGTGCTGAAAATAAAAGATGCAGTCAAGAAGCAGTTTGATGCTGGATTCCTACAATAGGTTAAGTACTCAGAATGGGTGGCTAACATTGTGCCTATCCCTAAGTAGGATAGGAAGGTACGAATGTGTGTTGATTACAGAGATTTGAACAAAGCTAGCCCAAAGGACAACTTTCCTTTACCGCACATTGACACTTTGGTGGACAATACAGCGGGATATTCGTTGTTTTCCTTTATGGATAGCTTCTCAGGGTACAATCAGATAAAGGTGCATCCTGAGGACATGGATAAAACCACCTTTATAACATGGTGGGGCACCTTTTGTTACAAGGTAATCCCTTCGGCCTGAAGAATGCAGGGGCAACATACCAAAGGGCTATGGTGACCTTATTCCATGATATGATGCACAAGGAGATTGAGGTGTATGTTGATGACATGATTGCCAAATCTCGAACAGAGACAGAGTATATTGAAGTCTTGAGGAAGTTGTTCCTGAGATTGAGAAAGTTTCAGTTGAAGCTTAATCCGACAAAATGCATCTTCGGAGCTAGGTCGGGGAAATTATTAGGCTCTGTGGTCAGCGAAAAGGGAATAGAAGTTGACTCAGACAATGTTAGAGCCATACGAGAATTACCTCCACCACGTACTCAGAAGGAAGTTCGGGGTTTTCTTGGAAGGTTGAATTATATCGCTCAGTTTATTTCACAATTAACCGAGAAATGTGATCCTATATTTCGCCTCCTTAGAAAACACAACCAATGTACCTGGGATGAGGAATGCCAGAATGTTTTTGATAAAGTCAAGCAATACTTGTTAAACACTCCAGTGTTATCTCCGCCCAATCCAGATAGACCATTAATTCTGTACTTATCAGTGTTTAGTAATTCTATAGGATGTGTGCTTGGTCAACTTGACGAGTCAGGAAGAAAAGAGAAGGTGATATATTACCTCAGCAAGAAATTCACAAAGTGTGAGATGAGATATTCTCCAATTGAGAAGTTGTGTTGTGCTTTAATCTGGACGACTCAAAGGTTGAGGCAATATATGCTATATCATACAACTTGGCTAATTTCGAAACTTGATCCATTAAAGTACATGATGGAGTCAACAACCCTAAATGGAAGAATGGCAAGGTGGCAAGTACTACTTTCAGAGTTTGATATAGTCTATATGAGTCAAAAGGCTATAAAAGAAAGCGCGATAGCAGAATTTCTGGCTAGTAGAGCTCTAGAAGATTATGAGCCATTGAGCTTTAATTTCCCTAATGAGTAGTTGATGTATGTGGCAACTACTGAAGAATATCCATGGAAGCTGAACTTTGACGGTGCATCTAATGAGGTAGGAAATGGAATTGGAGTAGTCTCGGTATCCCCGAATAGTGATCATTATCCATTTACATGTAAATTGGATTTTGATTGCATGAACAATATGGCTGAGTATGAAGCATTCATCATGAGGATTCGAGCAGCCAAAGAGTGAAAAATTAGAACCCTGGAAGTATATAGAGACTCTGCGTTGGTAATTTATCAGCTTAAGGGTGAATGGGAGACAAGGGACCCCAAATTGATTCATTATTGAAAGGTAGTTTTGGAGTTACTTGAGGAGTTTAATAACATCACCTTCAATTATCTCCCACTGGAAGAAAATCAGATGGCAGATGCTTTAGCAACACTGGCTTCCATGATTAAAGTAAATAAAAGAGAGGGTGTGAGACCAATTAAGATGAGTATTTCTGAGGTCCCAGCTTATTGTTGCAACATCGAAGAAGAGGAAAAAGAGGATCATCCTTGGTATCAAGATATATTACGGTATGTGAGAAATCGTGAATATCCTGAGCAGGCAACTGAGAATGACAAAAGAACCTTGAGAAGGTTAGCCTACGAATATGTACTAGATGGGGACGTCCTTTTTAAAATAAGGAAAGATCAGGTGCTTTTGAGATGTGTCAACGCTGTGGAAGCCAAACAAATCTTGGAAGAAGTACATGAAGGTGTTTGTAGGACACATGCTAATGGCTTTACAATGGCAAGGCAAATCATGAGGTTTGGATACTATTAGTCTACTATGGAAGGAGATTGTATCAGTTATGCTAAGAAATGTCATAAATGCCAGATATATGGGGACAAAATTCATGTACCACCTTCACCTTTGCATGTTATGACTTCTCCATGGCCCTTTTCCATGTGGGGCATGGATGTCATTGGGCCAATATCACCAAAGGCTTCGAATGGGCATCGTTTCATTTTTGTGGTCATTGACTACTTAACAAAATGGGTAGAGGCAACTTCATATGCTAGTGTTACTAAGTCGGCAGTAAGTCGATTCTTGAAAAATGAGATTGTTTGTCGGTATGGAATGCCTGAGAGGATCATATCGGACTATGCATTGAACTTGAATAACAGCATGATTGTAGAAGTCTGCAACCAATTCAAGACCAAACATCATAATTCATCTCCATATCGCCCAAAAATGAATGGGGCAGTGGAAACTGCTAACAAAAATATTAAGAAGATAGTGGGGAAAATGACTGAGACCTACAGAGATTGGCATGAGAAATTACCATTTGCACTCTTTGCCTATCGAATGTCCGTCAGAACCTATACTGGGGCAACTTCTTTCTCGTTGGTTTATGGGATAGAGGCAGTGTTACCCATTGAAGTGGAAATACCTTCTCTTCGAATTTTGTCAGAGATAAAGTTGGATAAAGCAGAATAGATTCAACGCGGTATGACCAATTGAACTTGATTGAAGAAAAGAGGCTAAGGGCTATTCGTCATGGCCAGATGTATCAGAAGCGAATGATGTGAGCTCATGACAAGAAAGTTCGTCCAATAGAATTTCACGAAGGGGACCTTGTACTGAAAAAGATTCTTCCCATACAAAAGGACTTTAGAGGAAAATGAATGCCAAATAGGGAAGGGCCGTATGTTGTGAAGAAGGCTTTCTCTGGTGGTGCACTAATTTTGACAGAAATGGATGGGAAGCGTTTACCCAATCCAGTGAATTCAGACTCAGTTAAGAAGTACTTTGTCTAAAGAGAAGGGAAGCCAGGGTGAAAACCCGTAAAGGGTGCTTTGTTTTCTAGAAAAAAAATGGAGAGGCCAAGGTGAAAACCCGCAAAGGGCGCCTTGAGACCAAAAGGGTTTTGAGTTGAAAACCCAAAAGGGCAACTCAAATTTTGAAAGGCATGCAGTGACCTTGCTATACCGGATTTGACAAGAAGTGGAGTGTGTTACATACCGGAGCATCAAAAAATACTTTGGATCTTCTAAACACATGTTAAACTCAAAACAGTCTTCATGGAATTTGTATACAGAAGCCCAAGCTGTGATATGTAGGGCATCTGATTTTTATCCTGTTTACTATCTTTGGATTCTTTTTCTTCTCAAAGATATGTTTTCAGATTAATTTCCTTTTGTACTTTTGATGATTTATCTAACTATTCTCAAGATCAATTATTCGTCTTCCATAATTCATAAAGTGTGTTGCATTGAAATAATGATTGATGAACTAAATATTTTTTACAAATGAAGTTTTGCATATTACTCTGGAAATCTCCAGAGAATACGAGAAACTAAAATAGAACAATTGTTTGAAGAATTCCCATGAGTGAGGGTCGGAAGTACTCGAAAAAATTTCTTCTTCAGTCTAAAGGATAAGTAGACAATTAAATGATTCAATCCTAGGAAAGGGTCATCTCCAGCAGGTCGAAACATTCGAAGGATGGTATAATAGGACCAATTTGATTCAAAGCATATGAGTAGAGTATGATTGATACTTCAAGTAAAATAAAGATGAAACTTTGATGGATGAATGAGTAAGGATGTTCGAAATAGGAGTCATTCTCATAACATTTTGCATCATAATATGTCTAATTAGGAGCATTTGACTCATTTCGATCATGACATCCTAATCATTAGGCATGAGCACATACGCATTCTACAGGTTATGTCCTTTAGAGGACAATGTAGATCACTGATAGCAGATTTGGCGTCTCTGTATTAGACGGGGAGCAGATCGAAGATAGCAGATCTGACATTCATGTGTTTAAATCGAAGAGATCGAAGATGACAGATTTGGCATCTCTGTATTAGACAGGGAGCAGATCGAAGATAGCAGATCTGACATTCGTGTGTTTACATCGAAGCAGATCGAAGATGACAGATTTGGCGTCTCTGTATTAGATGGGGGATTAGATCGAAGATAGAAGATCTAACATTCGCGTGTTTACATCGAAGCAGATCGAAGATAACAGATTTGGCGTCTCTGTATTAGACAGGGAGAAGATCGAAGATAGCAGATTTGACATTCGAAGCAGATCAAAGATAACAGATTTGGCGTCTTTGTATTAGACAGGGAGCAGATCGAAGATAGCAGATCTAATATTCGTATGTTTACATCGAAGTAGATCGAAGATGACAGATTTGGCGTCTCTGTAATAGATGGGGAGCAGATCAAAGAAAACAGATCTGACATTCGTGTGTTTACATCGAAGTAGATCGAAGATGACAGATTTGGCGTCTCTGTATTAGACGGGAAGCAGATCGAGGATAGCAGATCTATAACACCCCAAACCCGGCCTAGACGTTATGACCGGATCTGATGCGCCACATCGAAGCGTTCAAAACATTCCGTATTACTTAGCTTGGAAAAGCTTAGTTGGTGTTGTAAAAGACACTTTTAAAAATAGGTTAAAGTGAATGGAAGCTGTGCACCAGGTAGGAAACCAGGAAGAAGAGGAGGTGAGTCCGTCGGACTGCTTAAGTACGAAGCTCCCTTCGGATCCAATCCTAGACATGCACACTGCCATTGCCACACTCTAACATCTCGTATAATTTTGAGAAAACCGTTTGGTTAGGTCCATCTTAAGAAAATGATTAAGGTTGAAAATGTTTGCTTAGCAGAAGTCTTACTCGTATTCGTGTTATTTTGAAATCACTTAATGTTTTTGAAAACGCGCCCTAGAGCTAATCTATTTCATTAGTTATCATAGATCAGTTTTATCATAATAGAATTAAATAATAAATAAACAACCCAAACCATAAAAATAATTAGCAGCCTTATTACAAAAAAGAAAAACCCATAACCATAAACGAAAATATGGAAAATCTAGTTCACCTGAAGAAAACAAATTTGCAGAAAACGTGTGGCCACTCCGAATCCCGCCCAGCTCCAAGTCCACCAACTAGGGCTCACCTGCAAGGATGGAAGAAAAAATGGGTGAGTTTGGAAAAACTCAGTGTATACAGAAACCCATCCAAAGCCCAAATCAGCTCGAGCCCATTGGGCCTAAGCCCCATTCAGATAACAGTACACAGTGGACCGAAGCCCTTTTCAGAATACAGTAGCAAGGCCTTAGCCCCTTTTTACATAACAGTGTGGCCCATAGGCCCAGTTTAGTAACATAGGTAACAATAGTAGTAATGCATGCAAACCCATCTGGGGAGACTACTCAACCCACCAACCGCTACACTGCCCCGTACCAGCCCTACACTCCATGTGGGGAATATCTCAACCCACCCAGCCCTACACTCCACAGTTGCAGCAACGCTGCTCAAATATCAGTAAGTTGAGGCAAAGCCTCCAGTACGTGGATGAACCACTTTCAATACTTCCTCCATCAATACCCCAATCCCATGCAACAGATATTAATAAAGCATATCATGTACAATACAGTATTAATCAATCATGCAGTTTAGCTAATTTAAACCCTAGGGGTATTTCGGTAATTATGCTCTTTAGGGGTAATTTCGTACTTACGCAACTACACAAGTTATTCAGAAATTTTTAGCCGTTTTATGCAATTTGGTTCCACCATCTAACTAACATGCTACTTTGCCCATCTCTTACCCATATTGGTCCGTAAGCCCATTGGGCCCAGTTTTGGCCCATCGAGGCCCTCTTTTTCCGAAGTACGTTAAGACGTCACACAAACTTACTTACCACCTTGCGGTGCTAGATCTAACAATTACTCTACGTCTTTGAGAGCATTCGCATACTCACAAGCCCATGAAATGCCAGAATTTCGGCATTTCGGCTTTTGCCGAATTGAACTAAGAAAGGGTGTTCGGTACACACCTGATTCGCGACGACTGCTACTGAGATCCCTTTCAATGTCCTACAATTGATTAGCACAGTTCTTATTTACAAACCGTAATCACTAAACCCAAAACTTGCTCAACCAAAGTCGACCCATGTTCCTAAAAAGCCTTTGAACCCTTACCTTTTTGCCAAAATTGATAGCTAGCTCTGAATCCGATTGTTCCAATGATTCACGCTTTTGATCCAATGCTTAAGAAGACTTAATCACCGAAAGAAAACATCAGTTACAAACCCTTAAAGCCTTATGCTCAAATCGACAGCCTCCCTAATTTTTAGGGACTTCGGCTTTTCCTAACATCGTAAAATAAGAACAGATCTGAGATGATAAGTACTTACCCCTTACTCCTACTTGATTTCCACGCAATCCGGTGCAGATTTATCCTTAGAACAATGGTAAAACCTGAATCCAGGGGTTGAAGAAGTTTCGGCTATAAGCCCCTAAACCAATGGTACTTTCAACTTTTGGGTGGTGAAGGAGATGACGATATGAGGCTATGACCTTGAAGTAGAATTGCCGTCAGGTATCTAGGATTAAGAAAAGATAATCGTAGATTAATAAAAACAAAAGAACATAGAAGGACCTGGCTTTGAAGAAATCGGCACAAGAAGTGATCACAAGATTTCGGCTTTTGCGACTTCGGCAAAGGTGCTGATGAATAGCAAGTTTGATGGACGGCTTTGGAGAAGGAAGTAGAGAAAGAAGAACAGGATAGGTGAAAGTTTCGGCTAGAGAGGAAAAGAGAGAAAAAGAAAACCCTTGTGGTGCCTGAGCAGAAGAAAACGGCACCTCACAAAGCCCTAGGTGCCGAAATATTAACCTAAACCCTCTGCTCAATTTTCCCTCTTCAATTCCCTAAATTCGGCCAACTCCCAGTCTCTCACCCAATCCCTTAAATCTCTCCCCTTATCACTCCTTAATTCAAGCATCTGGACTGATTCAAACTTTCCTTTAGCAGAATCCACTTGGACTCCAACACTTACCCCTCCTGCACTTAAAAATAAATGCATCTATTTGCCAACACAGGGAATCGATCCCATGCCTTCCCCAATGCTCCACACGCCACTTTTCTAGGAGCCTAGTGGTGTCACCCTTGCCACTTTACCAGAGGCTCATTTGTGATGCAATTTACCCATCACTCCACTTGAGGGCCACTTAGCCAGAACCCCCTACCCTTTTTAAGTCCAAAATTCAAAAATCCAACCGGGTTTTGGCCAACACATGGGCCTTCTATAAGCCCATTTACCTACTCAAAAATATTAATTTCACATCCAAATAAAAAATTTAAAATCTTTACAAAATATTGAAAATCGCGAATAAATCCGAAAATCAGGATGTTACAAGATCTGACATTTGTGTGTTTACATCGAAGCAGATCGAAAATGATAGATTTGGCATCTCTGTATTAGGCGGGGAGCAGATCAAGGATTTCAGCATGGCGTCCTTGAGTTTGTAGAGAGCAGGTTGAAGATAGCAGATTTGACATTCCTGAGTTACAATGAAGCAGTTCGAAGCTATCAGAATATCTTTAAAGAAGATGAGGATCAAGATTTCGAGACTTGGCCAGGCCGGGCAAAATTAGGTCTTTTTTATAGTCTTTGCTCTATTCCCGTTACACGGCAATAAGCAAAGAGGGGCAGCTGTAGGAACCCATTTTTGCCCGGGCCTGTGAAATAAAATAGACAAAAATTTATAAACTAAATAAATAAAATGTTCCTGTTAAATGTCCAAATTACAATAAATAGGCTTAAAGGCCTGATAACCCAAAATTTGGTTACAACCCAATTAGTCTAAAACCCAAATAGCCGGTTACACCCAACCCAACAAATAAACATGGCCCAAAGGGCCCAAACCATTAACAGAAGACAGAAAGCCTAGGGTTTTTGAATCCCTAGGCGCCGCAAGCACCAGATGAAGGCCCCAAAATCGCGCCGCAATCGATGTGCCAATCCCATCAATGACAGATTTTTGCCATCATCGCCTCAATCAGCGCGCCAGTAAATCACCATCAACACCCCATCATCGCCGGATTTCTCGCTGGTACTTGCAAAAAAAAAAGAAAGAAGAACAGCAGAGGCAAATATAGCAAGAAATAAAATCAAACATTGTAAATATTATTTTATGATGATTTTCAGTGGCTATAAAAGCTAGAATCGAAACGATGTAAAACTACGGTTGATATATACACATATACAATAAAATACCAATAGTTGATTGAAGAAACAGAGGTGATTTGTTCTTTTTACTTTATTTTTCTTTATGAATACATTTAAATATCGTTAAAAATGAAGCAAAGAGAGGCTTACCGTCAGATTTACACTAAAAATCAAAGCTTTTCAGCTTCCGGCCGCCGTATCCGGCAAGGCTAACGACGGCGCATGGGCGCGTGGGAGCCCGATGACGGAGGCTCGACGGAGCTCCGGGGGCCTGCTCTCTGTCTCTTTTCAGAAGTTTCTTTGGTTTTTTTTAAAACAGGTTTAAAAAAAAATTTTGGGGCCAAAATTTGGCTTATATAGCCTCATGGAAACGGCGTCGTTTTGCTTAAAACGATAAGCTTCAAAATGGCGTCGTTTCAAAGCTTAGGATCTGAACGTTGACCCGCGACCCGGGTAGGATCCGCGTGTTTTTGTTTAAAGGGCTAATTGCCCAATTGATCCTTCCGCAGTTTTAATATTTATAATTTCATTTTATTTTTATTTTAATTTGGCCCTGACCTTTTATTTTTGTTTTAATTTTGTCCTAGTTGTTATTATAAGACTTATTTTGAGAACGACGACGTTTTGGGATTAGGGCTAATTGCTCAGTGAGTCCCTCAGATTTTAGCGCATGTTTCAAGGTCCAAATTTTTTTTTATCTTAAAATTAACCCTAGAGCTTTATTTTTATTTAATTTTAATCCTTTTAAATATTTTTATATAATTTATTTATTAAATACTTTATATATTATTTATCTTTACTATCGACATTTTTATATATGTAAAAATTATTATATATTATATCTTTTTATTATTAATTATATTATTTTTATTTTACTATATCATTTTATTATTAATTATTTATTATGTATAATTTTAAAAATTTGTAAATTATTATTGAAAATTACATTTTTATATATCATTATTTAGTGTTTAGTATGTAATATTCTAAAATTTAATATAAAATTTTGTTCCTATTTAATATATTAATATTTTTATAAATATATATATTAAGTTATTATATCATATAATATATTTTTATATATTAACCATTTTTTAAAAAAATTCTCCTTTATTATTTATATATTGTTTTAAATATTTTTTACCTCATTTATTTTTTTATTGTATTTAGATGTTATCCTTTTTTTATATGTTCATAATTTGTTTGTTTATTTTTGTATCCTTTTTATATTTATTTAGTATTGTTTTAATATGTTAATTTTATCTCATAAATTATTTGTTATTTTATTTATTGTTTTTTATGTATTTGCATGAAAATTGATTGTTTCGCATGAAATATTATTGTATATATTATGTAATTTATATTGTTATATTCATTATTCTCTATGTTGTATTTTGCATGAAATGACAATGTATGTATATTTATGTTATTCATGATTATATATGCATGAAATGTTAATGTATATTGTGTAATTTATATCGTTATTTATCATTTTCTATACTATATTTGCATGTAATGTTGAAGTATGTATCATGTAGTTTATATTATTTAATATTGATATCTTGTAATATGTTAAATGCATCATTGTTTTAAAATTTTATACTTCATTTAATCCAAAAGATTTTTAAAAAAATGAGGCAATGTTTTTGTATTTAGGAATTCAGGAAGTAGTGCCCTAACATGCTGAGTTGCGATTTCCCGTTTGTCTAAATGTCTAAAGTATCCTTTTAAATAGATTTTGTAAATGACAAGATGATTTCAGTTACGAAAGTTTAGGAATATCGTGTCCAATCATGCTGGATGTGATATTTGTATTCTTTTGGAGCGAAGGAATCTCGATTTTCAACTCAAATTATTCCAGTTTCAAAAAGGGATCCTACTTTTAAATTCTTTCAAACTTTTGACATCAAGATAGAAAACTATTCAATTTGGTTCCAACTTTGGGAGTTGCGAGGGTGCTAATCCTTTCTCGTGCATAACCGACTCCCGAACCTATTTTCTTACATTCTTCGTAGACCAAAATGTTTTATAAGGTGATCCAATCACACCTAAAAATATTGGTGGCGACTCCTATTTTCAAAATTCTCTCTTTTAAAGAAATGGTTTAGATAAGGGCTAGGCCGTATCTGTAATAAATTTCTATGCAAAGAACTTTGTTTTCTAGTAAAGCTTTCTAAATGGGATTGAATCAGAATCGACACCTTTTGCATTTATTTCATGCATCTGCATTACATTACATCATATGCATTAAAGTCTATCAAAAGGTCTTAATTAATTAAAATTTATTTCTGTAATCTGGAAACCGACAAAAATCAACCAAGTATGCATTCTTATAGTACGCAAAGAAAAACCAAAGCAATGGACAAAAGGTTAGAAAAGTTGGAACAAATGCAGAAGGAGATGCAAGAACAGATGCAAGCACAAATGCAGGAGCAATTGGCTAAGATCCAGTAGGATATGAGAGACCAAATGTTAGAGTCCTAAAGGAATATGATGAATCAGATATCCCAATTGCTGGCTAGGGGGCAGGAAAAGGGGAAAAGTCCTACGATTAATGATGAAGAGAATAATGAGGAGCTTCCTTATCCTCCGAGTTTTACCCCAACACATGCTCAAGCACCACTAGAAGTAAACCTACAGAGACCATCTGTTACGATCAGGCCTCAATAGTTTTAGGCTAAGGCTTCGATACCAATGAATTCCCAGGCTGGCTCAGGCTCTAACCTAGGAGATAACCCAAATAATCCAGTTGTTCCTGATTCGAATGAAGTTGTGGAGGGGGAAAGGGCAATGACAGAATCACAAAAGCAGTTAGAGGACCGATGTAAATAGTTGGAGGAAAAGTTCAGAGCAATGGAAAGTGCTAATAGTCATCATGGAGTTGACGCTAAAGATCTGAGCTTGGTCCCAGACTTAGTACTTCCCTACAAGTTCAAAATGCCAGAATTCGATAAGTATAATAGGACCAGTTGCCCCGAGGCTCACATCACCATGTTTTGTAGACGGATGACTGGGTATGTTAACAATGATCAACTACTGATCCATTGCTTCCAAGATAGTTTGGTGGGGGCAGCATCCAAATGGTACAATCAACTGAGTCGTACCAGGATTAGTTCATGGAGATATTTAGCACAAACATTTATGAAGCAGTACAACCATATGATGAATATGACTTCTGATAGGATTACTCTACAGAACATAAAGAAGAAATCGAATGAGAGTTTCAGACAATATACACAGAGATGGAGGGAAATGGTCATCCAGGTTCAGCCACCACTTTTAGAAAAAGAAACCACGATGCTCTTTATCAATACTTTAAAGGCCCCGTTCATTACTCACATGCTAGGAAGTGCCACAAGAAGCTTCTCAAACGTGGTAATGATTGGAGAAATTATTGAGAATGCAATAAGAAGCGGAAGGATAGAGGCAGGAGAAAATTTCAAAAAGTTGGCCCCGCGAAAAAAAGAAAACGAGGTGAACAATACAAACATGGGGTACTCAAAATCAGTTACTGTAAGCCAACCAAGAGCGGTGGCTGCTGGTTAGGGCTCATCAAGACAAGAATCTAGTGTGAAGTAAATGTTGAGAAACTCCAAGAGATGGAGGGAAGTGGCCATCCAGGTTTAGCCACCGCTTTCAGAAAAAGAAACCACGATGCTCTTTATCAATACTTTAAATGCCCCATTCATTACTCACATGCTGGGAAGCGCCACAAGAAGCTTCCCAAACATGGTAATGTTTGGCGAAATTATTGAGAATGCAATAAGAAGCGAAAGGATAGAGGCAGGGGAAAATTTCAAAAAGTTGGCCCCGCGAAAAAAAGGAAAACGAGGTGAACAATACAAACATGGGGTACTCAAAATCAGTTACTGTAAGCCAACCAAGAGCGGTGGCTGCTGGTTAGGGCTCATCAAGACAAGAATCTGGTGTGAAGTAAAATGTTGAGAAACTCCAATTTACGCCAATCCCAATGACATATAGGGAGCTGTATCAAAGTTTATTTGATGCGTATGTGGTGGCCCCTTTTTATTTAAAGCCATTACAGCCCCCATACCCCAATTGGTACGATGCAAACGCTCAATGTGAGTACCATGCAGGGATCACAGGGCATTCGATAGAAAATTACACTACCTTTAAGATGTTAGTTGAAAGATTTATTCAAATGGGCATTGTGAAGTTTGATAATGCACCTAGTGTAGAAAACCCGTTACCCAATAATACCGATAATAGGGTAAATGCGATAGATGGAAGTATAGGGAAAAGGATCAATGTAGATATTACTGAAGTAAAAACTCCTTTGAAATGGGTCTGGAAGGAGATGGCAAAAAGGGTTAGTTATTTTGAATCTAGAAGGGAGTTGGGAAGAGATAAGGAACTATTGTGAGTTCCATCAGGAAGAGGGGCACGAAATTCAAGAATGTAAAGAATTCAGGGCTTTGGTGCAGGGCCTGATGGACAACAAAGAGATGGAATTATGTGAAGAAGCTAAAGATGAAGGGAGTATATGCGCGTCAGAATCAACAACGAAGGTCCTAAAAGTCAATTATCTTGTGGTCATTATTTCACGTCCTAAAAGTAATAAAGCTAGGATGTAGATGACACCAAAGATCATAATCTAGAAACCAGTCGTCTTCTCTTATAAAGATAGTAAAAGGGTCCACTGGAATTATGATTGTAATGTGACAATACCGGGAAAGGAGAGTTCAACCAGCACTTTAAAGGAGGATCAAGATATAGGTTCTCACACGCATTGTGGAAGATGCTATGATTTGATAAATGCTTGAACAGAACCTGTAAAAGGAAAAGCCCTGATGGTGGAACAAAAGAGAGGAAAAACAGTCGAACCTAAGTTGCCTGTTAATGAGACAGTAAAAGAAGAGGAAGCTAAGGAGTTCCTAAAATTTCTGAAGTACAGTGAGTATAGTGTTGTGGAACAGTTGCATAAACAGCCAGCTCGCATATCTATACTAGCTTTACTCTTGAGCTCAGAAGTACACCAAAGTGCATTGATGAAAGTGTTAAATGAGACGTATGTGGCCACTGTCAATAAATTGGATCGGTTGGTTAATAACATAAGTGCTAATAACTTCATCTTCTTCAATGATGATGAAATACTACCAGGAGGTACGGGTTCCACTAATGCCCTACATATAACCACCAAATGAAACGGGTACATATTGCCAAGAGTCTTGATAGACAATAGGTCGGCACTGAATGTATTACAATTTTTTACTTTAAATAGATTACCTGTAGATAGATCACACATGAAAGGATGTCAGAATATAGTGCGGGCATTTGGTGGCACAGAAAGGAAGGTCATGGGGAGAGTGGAAAAACCTTTGTTGATTGGCCCAACTACATACGAGGTGGACTTTTTAGTGATGGATATTAAACCCTCATACAACCACTTGTTAGGAAGACCTTGGATACATTCGGCAGGGGTAGTACCTTCGTCGTTACATCAGAAGTTAAAACTAATATCAGAAGGGTGGCTGGTAAAGATAAACGCTGAAGAAGATATCATTGCAGCTGTAACCAATGATGCTCCATATTTGGATACAGATGATGAAGCAATCGAATGTTCTTTTCGGTCTTGGGAGTCTGTAAATGCAACATTAATCACTAAAGGGAGCAAGATTCCGGTGCCGAAATTATCAGGTGCCAAAATTATCCAAAGCTACAAGGATAGGTCTACAGTTGATGGTAGGAAAGGGAGCTTTACCAAGAAAGGGACCTGGGAAATGTCTCTAGGGAAGAGTTGAGGTTCAAATGCTGAAAGACAAATATGACCACTTTGGTTTAGGGTTTAAGCCAGACGCGAGACAATGAAAGAGGGAATTAGAAAAAAAATACAGGAAAAAATAAGGACACGTTTGACTGGTGAAGAAATCAAGTGGGAACCCATGATAATTCCTCACATATCTAAGACTTTCGTATCAGGAGGGATTATTCATCCTGAGCGAAGGACACTAGGGAAAGAAAACATTGAAGAAATGTTGGAAAATGTTCACAATCAATGCCATATTTGAAGAAGCAACTAAAGAAGGGACTTTGTTAAATATTCATCCTTATGAACCTGGGAGTGTTCTAGACAACTAGACTGCAGAAGAAATTCCTGTAGTTTTTAGAGCTTACTCAGAGTAATGTCCAAAACATACTTGTTGCTTTAAGCCTAGAGGCAATAAGGATTTCTTTATGAAATAGGCCCATATTCAAACATCATTATTTTAATGAAGTACATTTTGCTATCGTTTTGAGCAAATATTCTTCCATTCCTTCTATAGAAGTAAATATTTTATTCTTTCTGTACAAGTAATTATCTTAGTCCTCTTTGGATTTTTTTCAAAATCATTCTTTCATTTCATTCGTAATCATACCATACAGATAATAATTCTTAAATTCATTCATTCTTTGTATATTTTTGTACCTACAATAGGTCCTTAGATATCAATGACATGAGTGATGCTGTTACTGACTCAAAATCGCTTTTTGAGTAAGACATGTGTTTAGAGGGATCCTAGGACTTTGAAGATAACAAAGATTGTGACTTATCTCTGGACTTGTTAAGGATGGTCGAATAACAGAAAAAGTAAATTCTACCTCATAAGGAGACAATGGACATGGTGACCTTGGAAGAAGGAAAAGTAGTAAAAATTGGAATGTGCATAACCGAATAAACAAAGCGAGACCTCGTGGGTTACTTCAAGAGTTTAAAGATGTCTTCGCATGGTCATACCAGGATATGCTCGGGCTAAGCACCGATATTGTAGTACATCGCCTTCCCATAAAAGAAGATTGCAAGCCAGTTCATGAAAAACTTCGAAAGATGATGCCAGACATTATGCTAAAAACAAAAGAAGAAAGTAAAAAAGCAATTTGATGCTGAATTTCTGCAGGTGGTTAAATACTCAAAATGGGTAGCCAACATTGTGCCTGTTCCTAAAAAAGATGGAAAGATACGGATGTGTGTGGATTATAGAGACTTAAATAAGGCTAGCCCAAAAGACAAGTTCCCCTTGCCTCACATTGATACTCTAGTGGATAATATGGCTGGCTACTCGTTGTTCTCATTTACGGATGGCTTATCGGGATATAATCAGATAAAGATGCATCCTGAAGACATGGGAAAGACTACCTTCATAACCTTGTGGGGTACATTCTGTTATAAGGTAATACCGTTTGGGTTAAAGAATGCAGGAGCGACGTATCAAAGGGCCATGGTGACCTTATTTCATGACACAATGCACAGAGAGATCGAAGTTTATGTTGGCGATATGATTGCCAAATCCTGAACCGAAGAGGAATACATCTAAGTGTTAAGAAAGTTGTTCTTGAGATTGAGACAATTTCAGCTAAAGCTTAATCCAATAAAATGTACTTTTGGAGCTAGATCAGGAAAAACTGCTGGGCTTTGTAGTCAGTGAGAGGGGAATTGAGATTGATTCAGATAAAGTTCGAGCTATACAAGAATTACCTCTATTGTGTACTCAAAAAGAAGTTCGAGGGTTCCTTGGAAGGTTAAATTACATTGCTCGATTTATTTCAGAATTAACGAAGAAATGTGACCCCATATTTCGCCTTCTTAAAAAACACAACCCAGGTGTATGAGATGATGAATGCCAAACAACTTTTGATAAGGTTAAAAAGTACTTGTTAAGTCCCCTAGTGCTGTCACCTCCAAGCCCAAATAGGCCATTAATACTGTATTTAACAGTGTTAAATAACTCTATGGGATGTTTGCTTGGTCAACATGATGAGTCGGGAAGAAAAAAAAGAAGATATATTACCTCAGTAAAAAAATCACTGAGTGTGAGTTGAAATATTCGCCGGTTAAGAAATTGTGTTGCACTTTGATTTGGACGACCCGGAGGTTGAGGCAATACATGTTGTACTATATGACCTGGCTAATTTCGAAGTTGGATCCTCTAAAATATATGATGGAGCCAAATGCTTTGAACAGAAGGATAGCTAGATGGCAAATTTTGCTTTCTAAAATTGACATAATCCATGTGAGCCAAAAGGTTGTGAAAGGAAGCGCAATAGCAGATTTTGTAGCCAGCAGAGCTCTAGAAGATTATGAGCCCCTGAATTTTTATTTCCCCAATGAAGAGATAATGCATGTTACAGCAACTGAAGAGGACGCTACAAAAGATCACCCTTGGAAATTGAACTTTGGCGGAGCTTCAAATGCTGTGGGTAGTGGAATTGGGGCAGTCCTTGTTCCCCAAATGGAGATCATTATCCATTCACATGTAGGTTGGATTTTGATTGCACAAATAATATGGAAGGGTATGAGGCATGTATCATGGGACTTCATACAGCCAAAGAACGCAAGATCAGAACGCTGGAAGTATATGGAGATTCTGCACTAGTGATTTACCAACTTAAAGGTGAATGGGATACGAGGGACTCCAAATTGATCAATTATCGAAGAGTAGTTCTAGGTTTAATTGAGGAGTTTGATGATATCACTTTCAATTATCTTCTGCGGGATGAAAACCAGATGGCAGATGCTTTGGCTACTTTGGCTTCCATGATTAAAGTGAGCAAACAAGAAGATGTAAAACCCATTCAAATGAGCATTTACGAAGCCCCAGCTCATTGTTATAATGTGGAAGGAGAAGAAAGAGATGACCACCCTTGGTACCAGGATATATTGCGATATATGAGAAATCGTGAGTATCCTGACCAAGCAACGGAGAATGATAAAAGCACGTTGAGAAGACTAGCCTGTGATTATATCTTAAATGAGGAGATCCAGTACAAAAGAAGAAATGATCAGGTACTATTGAGATGTGTGGATGCAAAAATCTTGGAAGAAGTTCACGATGGTGTTTATGGAACGCATGCTAATGGTTTCATAATGGTAAGACAAATTATGAGATTTGGATATTACTGGTCTACCATGGAGGGAGACTACATCAATTATGCCAAGAGGTGTCACAAATGTCAAATTTATGGTAACAAAATTCATGTACCTCCTTCGCCTTTGCATGTTATGACTTCTCCATGGCCTTTCTCCATGTGGGGCATAGATGTCATAGGGTCAATCTCACCGAAAGCTTCAAATAGGCATCGGTTCATCTCTGTGGTCATCTACTATTTCACCAAGTGGGTAGAGGCTACTTCATATGCCAATGTGACCAAGTCAGCAATCAGTAAATTTTTAAAGAAGAAAATTATATGTCGATATGGAATGCCTGAAAGGATCATATTTGACAATGCATTAAATTTGAACAATAGCACGATAGCAGAGGTCTGCAGTCAGTTCAAGATTAGACACCATAACTCATCACCATATCACCCAAAAATAGATGGTGTAGTGGAAGCAATCAATAAAAATATTAAGAAGATTGTGGGGAAAATGAATGAAACTTATAGAGATTGGCACGAGAAGTTACCATTTTCTCTCTATGCTTATCAAACATCTGTCAGAACTTCTACCAAAGCAACGCCTTTCTCACTGGTCTATGGAATGGAGGCAGTTTTACCCATTGAAGTAAAGATACCTTCCCTTCGAGTTTTGTCAGAGTTAAAGTTGGATGAAGCAGAATAGATTTAATCTCGATATGATCAATTAAATTTGATTGAGGAAAATAGACTAAGGGCTATCCAGCATGGTCAGATGTATCAAAAAAGAATAATGCAGGCTTATGATAAAAAGGTTCATCCAAGAGAATTTCATGAGGGAGACTTGGTTTTGAAAAAGATCCTTCCTATACAAAAGGATTTTAGAGGAAAATTGATGCCAAATTGGGAGGGACTTTACGTGGTGGAGAAAGCTTTCTCTGGAGGAACATTAATTCTAGCCGAAATGGATGGGAAAAACTTACCCAATCTCGTGAATTCGGATTCAGTCAAGAAGTACTATACTTAAAGAAGGAAAGATGCCAAAGTGAAAACCCACAAAGGGCTCTTTGAGACCTTCAAAAAAAAGAAAAAAAAATAGGGCCAAAGTGAAAACCTACAAAGGGCACTTTGAGACTTTCAAAAAAAATAAAAATAAAAAATAAAAAGATAAAAATGAAAGGCCAATGTTAAAACCCGCAAAAGGCGCCTTGAGACCAAAGGGGATTTGAGTTGAAAACCTAAAAAAGGCGGCTCACATTTGGATCAAAGATGGGGAAGGCGGTGATTTTGCTATACCTAAATGAACAAAGAAAAGGGGTATGTTACATCTTGGGGCATTAACGAAGTACTTCTGACCTCTTAAACACATGTCAAGCCTAAATTGGTCTTCAAGAAGTTCGTACGTAGAAACTCAAGTTGCGATATCGGAGGTACCTAGTCTTCATCTTATTCATATTGAGTTGGCTATCTTTGAAATATTTTTCCTTTTCAAGATATGCTTTTCCAATCAATTTCCATCTTTATTTTTTTTATCGTTGATATTTTATTCTCTTCGAGCTATGCTCCAATTCAATTCCATTCTTATTCACTGTTATGATTTGTTGCAAGCATGTTACATTGAAATAATGATTAATGGGCTAATAATACTTTCACAAAAGTAGTTTCACATATTACTTTGGAAGCTTCTAAATAATACAAGAACCTGAAACAGGACTTTTGTTTAGAACTCACCAAGCTTAAGGAAATATCTGAGAAAGAAGGGTTTAAATTGATATTATTTCTTTGGATTTTTGTCCACAATGGTGATTGAATGAAAGGACAAGATATGGTGTCAATAATACAGTTTCGACGAAAAATGATCAGTATAAAAAGGAGCATTCTTGAGAAAAAAATGATATTTTGCATTCATGCAAATATCAGGCATACACGTCTGGGCATAATACATAGGGAATGGGGTAACAGGCCGAATTGATGGGAAAATTCAGATCCCACACCCCTGAGTTGCAATGGGAAGTATAAACTTTATGTTTCAGAAGGTACAGTGAAAGAAACTTAGAAACTATAGTAGGGCAAGCTTGTTGAGGAGAATATGTTTGTCTCTTTGGGTTTTCTATCAAAATACCAGCCGAACAAGATAGTAGTGTAATACGTCATTGATAATAACTTGATGAACAACGAGCGAGGATACCTTAAGCATTTAAAAAAGGATCATAACATTTTTCCATTCATAACACATCTAGTTAGGAGCATTCGATTCATTCTGATCATAGTATCTTAATCATTTGGCATAAACATAGGCATATAAAATCGAGTCTACAAGACATGTCTCAGAGGACGGTGTAGCAACATCGGTGAATTCAGATTTTGTCTCCTTAAGCAGTAGTGGAGCAAATCAAAAATCGCGAATCTTATCTCCTCAAGGTAGCAGGGGAGCAGATTTTAGCCACTAGCCTTATCTCCCTGAGGTAGCAAGCGAGCAGGCTAATGATTGTAGTCTTATCTTCCTGAGGTAGCAAGGGAGCAGACTAAAGATTGTAGATCTTGTTTCCCTGAAATAGCAGTGGAGTAGATCGAAGATGGCGAATCTTATCTTCCCGAGGTAGCAAGGGAGTAAATTTTAGCCACTAGCCTTATCTCTCTGAGGTAGCAAGGGAGTAGGCTAATGATTGTAGTCTTATCTTCTTGAGGTAGCAAGGGAGCAGATTGATGATTCAGATTGTAGTCTCATCTTCCTGAGGTAGCAAGGGAACAGACTGATGATGTAGATCTTGTATCCTTGAGATAGCAGTGGGGCAGATCAAAAATGGAGAGTCTTATCTTCTTAAGGTAGTAAAGGAGCAGACTGAACATTGTAGATCTTATCTCCCTAAGCAGTAGTGGAGCAGAACGAAGATGGCGAATCTTATCTTCCCAAGGTAGTAGGGGAGCAGGTTGAAGCCATTAGCCTTATGTCCCTGAAGTTGCAGTGGAACAGACGCAGTGGGATAGAATAGGGCTACTTGAAGAAAGGAGTACCAAGAAGTCAAGATTCAGAAAAATCAGGCAAAATCGGTCCTTTTAAAGTCTTTGCTTCATTCTCGTTACACGATAATGAGCAAAAAGGGGCAGCTGTAGAAGGCCCATTTCGCCTGGGCTCATACCAGAAACAAAGAACAAAAATTAAATTAAATCAACAATCTATTTACAATTTATTTAACCCCAAAATAAAAGCCCAAACATTAAACCTAATATAGTCCTGAATTAAAACTAAATAAACCCTAACCCAAAATTCTAGCCCAAAATTAAAAAAACATCTCAGCAAACCCTAGCTAGACCAGTGCAGTAGGACCTCCACGCGTGCCACCGCCTCCATTCCTCTAGCTGGCTCCTTCTGTACCTGCAACAAACTAACAAGCCACAACAGATTGACAGCAAATAATAGAAAGATCTAAGGAAAAATTTCTTCTATTTTCTTTTTTATTTTTATTTTACTCTTTATTCGGCTATAAAAGAAAACTGAATGTAATTTGTAAAGCTCTCTAGATTTTTTGAATACAAAGAAAAGAAGAAATATACTCAGAAAGAGAAAAGGTGATTTATTCATTGATTCATAGTTCTTATTTTTTCTTTTATCTTTTGTTTTATTCTGAGTCTAACTTACAAATATACAAAAAAAGAAGATAACTTTCTTACCCGTTTGTTCAGTGTCGACCTAGTCGATGGCCGTTCTTTCGGTCTAAAGGTAGACGGATCCATAGGGATCCGGTTAAATTCGTGAAGGGGATGGAGGCGCAATATGCACCGATGAAGCCCATAGGTTGACCAAGAGGGGAGGGAAGATTTAGGGAATTTTGAGAAAAAAAGGTTTTGAAAATTTTTTTGAGAGAATAATCGGCCAAATGAATTTTTAGGGCAAATTTTTGGTTTATATATATGATTAAAACGGCATCATTTTAAGCTGTGAGTGTTGGCATTGAAATGGTGTCGTGTCATGGCACAACACGGTGACACGAACCGGATTCTCTTAGGATCTGCGCGTCTCATAGGGAGGGGATAATTGTGCACGCGGCCCTTTTGCATTTCTATTATGTTTTAATACAGTTTTTTCTTTGTTTTTAATTTTACCCCATAATTTTAACTTTGTTTTAATTTGGTCCCCAAAGGAACGACGCCATTTTGGGGCGAGGGATAATTTCCTATTCAACCCTCATGGTTTTGCACGCATTTCAATCCAGCCTTGCATTCTTTTTGTTGTTCAAATTGACCCTTAAATTTCAATTTATTTTCAATTCGATCCAGGACCATTTAATTTCAAATTCATTTTCTTTGCAAACTGTTTTGTATATTTTATTTATTTATCTCTTATATATGTATATTATATTTTAAACAGTTTTATATATATTATTTATCTTAGATTTTTTTCTACATATTAGTTCTTTTAAACTATATTTATACTGTTTATTCAAGATTACTTTATAGTACTCGTTTCAAATTGTTTATATGATATTTAAAAATATATATTATATACCATTCATTTTAAATTATTTTTATATATTATTTATTTTAGCTTGTTTTAATATAATATTTATTAAAGTTTGTTTTACTATTATTTAAAGCTTTACGTTTATTTTCCATCATTGGTTATATATATATATTGTTTAATTCATCTTGAAATTTTGTCAGTGTGAATATGGGAATAATATACGTTGAGTGATTATTCGCCTTATGTGTCGCAATTTAAATTCATTGCTTTTTTATTGTTCATTTGTATCATACTTGATTATTTATGCTTTCCAACACTACGGTTCGTTAATGTTCTTGTAATGTGTTTTGGCAAAATAATATGTCATCTTTCTTATGTAACGGTCATTTGAATGTTTTAGTCTAATCAATTATTTTTTAATTCAATCATTAACTCTTTTTATTTTAAATAGTGATGAAAGGAACTTTTCGAGAACAAGACAATATTTTGTGCTTGGAAATTCAAAAAATTGTGCCCTAACGTGCTGGGTTTTGATTTTCCGTTTGATCAAATGACCAAATACCCTCTTTAAATTTCGTCTGTGTTTTCTTAACTTCAAAACAAGGCAATATTTCATGTTTAGAAATCCGAGAAATCGTGCCCTAACGTGTTGGGTTTCAGTTTTTTGTTTGACCAAATAGCCGAATATCCTTTTGAAATTTTCAATGTATGAGTTTTTGAAAATCGAGAGTCGATCTTGATTTCGAGGGTTTAAAATGTCATGTCCTAACGTACTAGATGTGGTATTTTATTCCTTTGGAACAAGAAAATCTTAACATCCAATTCAAGTTATTCAAATATTTTTAAAAAAGGATTATATTTTAAAATCTTTTCAGATTTTCGACATTAGGACATTAATTAATCAATGAGGTACCAATTTTGGGCGCTGCGAGAGTGCTAATCCTTCCTCACACGTAACCGACTTCCGAACTCGCTTTCTTGAATTTCGTAGGCCAAAATCTATATTTTAATAAAATAAAATGTTTTATAGGTGATCCGATCACACCTAAACAAAGAGGATTGGTGGCGACTCCATAGTTTTTTTAAAGTCGATCCCCATTTTTCAAAATAAGAAAATGGCTTGGACAACATATATAATAAGAGTAATTACATGTTATTATTTACTATCATGATAGGTTAGCCCAAATTAAAAGTAATCTAATTTGGTTAAAATTTTATTGGGCTTTAATTATTAAATAAAGTATGGGTCAAATATGTGTAGATACTCTAATAATTGAGTTCTAATCAAATTCTAATTACTAATTAGAATTTGATTAGAACTAATATGACAAGGTTATAAATATTAGGGTTATGGTTCCCAAATTATACACAAGATATCTTTTCTAATATCCTATATATCATTAGGAAAGTGAGGCTGATATTCTTGGAATTTCTTGTATGCTAATTTGGAAGATCAAATCCCCAAGATCCGGTAAAACTTCAAGAAATTCATGGATTCAAGTATGCTTCCGCATCTAGTTTTGTTTTTGAATTATTCTTGATGATTTGACATGATAGATCTTGGTTTATTCAGTTTATTTTTTAGATTTATTTCACAAATCTAACAAATGGTATCAGAGCCTCGTCATGTTGAATCATTGAGAATGAATTGATTCTCTATTAATTTTGATTGATTCGAATTTCAAATTTCATAGATATGATATTTCATGTTGAATTTTGTTAAATTCTTGATAAATTTCTTTTAAGTTTTGCTTAATTATGATTCAATCCTTTTAGGATTTATACATCAAAGATTTAACTTTTCCTTTGAAATTGAAATTACTGTGGACTAAACCTACATAATTTCTACTTCAATTTTTTATATTGTCTTTTGTAAATTATTGTCTTTCAATTCACAATGACCTAACTCATGTGATTTTGACTTCAATTGATTTGGTCTAGTAATTTATTACCTATATATGAATATTATTCTTATAAAATATAAGTTAATGCTTGACTATTAAAATGTGATTGATAATTAATCATTAACGGTGATTGGTTATTAATCATTAATATTTTTTTATAGATTTATTATCGTAACATTTTTATTATGTTTTGGCTAAACATATCAGTTTGATTATGTTAGCAATATTTATGATTTCTTTATATGATGAATTTTCATGTTATCAATTCCTTTAAGAATCAAGTTTTGTTTATAAGAAAAAAAATATTAAGATCGGCGGCTGCCAATTACCTTAAAGGTTACAAGTTTTTTTTTTTTGTTAGTTGGTTACATGAATTTATATATCTGGTGGTTACAAAACTTTTAAAAGTATTCATGCATACAAAGGTTTATTACGCTAATCCACTTAATTATAAATTCAATCTTGGATTTATATGTAGATGCAAAGTAAAGTCGGTAATATATTATATACATATATATCCATGAATTTAAGTGAATAATGCATGATATTATTTTGCATGAATTGAGATTGATTTTAATGGTACGGTTATAAACTTTGGTCGAAATGGCTTGATGATTGTTTTGATGCAATTTGATGTTGGTTATGATATGTGTTTAAAGAATTTTTTTATATAATTTGATTTATGCATTAAGTGATGCTTCCACCTTATTTAGGTAATAAAGTATCAAATATGTCTATTGACTTCTGTAAATTCATTGTTAATCGGCTATATGAGAAAATAAACTAGAAAGTTATTCTTGGATTTCGCATAGAATCTATGCGTAGTGTTGTTCTTTAGTGATTTGATTCAAAGGATTTTTATGTACCAATCTATTAAGATAAGAGTTTTACATTGATTTTTAAGGTTGAACTCACATTATTTTCCTTTGAGTATTTGATTTTGGCATATTATGATCTCAAATCTTTAGTTAAGTTCTGATGATATGTTTATTGTATGAATTGTGAGATATGCCAACTATTATGATTTTGGTTTTTGAGATTTATTGGCTTGAAAATATTTTTCAAGTATTCATGTGAATATCTGTTTGATCATAAATACAACTTTGGATTTACATGGTAAATTTAGGGTAAGTTTTTCTATTTGATTATGAATACATGTATATGAGTGAATTACTTTGGTATTTTTATCCATGCCAAAATTATGAATACATATGCTTGTTAATTATTTGGCTTTGAACCACTACATTATTTCTGTTTGGTTTTGATATATATGATTTTGGAACAAAAAAAAAAGAAAGAGTAAAAAAATTAAGGTTTTCGGTTTTTTTTATTGCATTATTGAGACAATCTTATTTTGGGTTATTTCGGAGTTTATAAAGCAATAAAAAAATAGTTTTGACATTTGACTGTTGGGGAAATTTTAAATTTGAATACTGGTATATTTATATATATTTTAAAATAACTTAATTGAAGCAATAAGTCGCCAAAGTGATTTTTTTGTATAAATTATATTGTTTTAAAAATATAAAAGTTTGTGTGCATGTAACTTAAGTTATGTTGATATTGATCGGCCCAAATGAAGGTTAATAATATTACATGTGCAACTATGGTGATAAACATGTGATGATTATTCGGTTTTACATGTGAGTAATAAATTGGCCCAAAAGAAGATATATGATTCGACATGTTCTTATTGTCAATGTTTGATTATTACACCAATATATCACTTACAAGTTAATATTTTGTCCAAAGATAAAATATTAATGGAGTTACGATATCTTGAGATGAGGTTTACCTTTATTCAAATTATTTTGGTTTAAATTTGAAGTCTTATGTGAGGTTATTTATGGTTTATGATTTATTCAACTATTATTATATTTGCCAACATCATTGTATGTTGTTTTGGGATAAATATATGTACATATATATACTATTATCTTTTAATTTGATTGAAAGATGAAATTAAAAGAAATATTCTGAAACAAATAAATTCAGATTTTGACTTTAGGTTTTAATTAAAGATGTCTAATATTTTAAATAAATTAGTTGAAATAAAATGCCGCCAAAGTGACCTCTTTTGTGTAGATTAGTTTATTTAAAATATCAAGCTGATTATATGTTTTTGTGATTCATGTATTTATTAATTAACCCAAAGGTAAGCTAATATTTGGCAGGATTTCAACGACATTTGTGGTGATAAATGTGTGACAATTATAAGGTACTTTATGTGAGCAATATGTTAGTCCAAAGATTAATTCATCGTTTGACATAATTTATTGTTAATGTTTGATTGCTACAACAAGAGTACCGCTTACTGTTAATATTACTGTCCAAAGACTTGATATTAATGTTGTGTTTGGTACCTTGAGGTGGGTTAGTCATTATCTTGAATTTATTGTTTACTTATGAATATTGATGTGAGCTTATTTTTATATTCAGCTAATTCATCTGCTATAGCCACAATATCTGCTAATATAAATTCTATACCCATACTGAATGAGACTAATTTCAATGAATGGAAAAAGCATTTACTTATAGTGCTTGGCTATATGAACATAGACATTGCACTAAGGGAAGAACAACCCTCACCTCTCACTGCAAAAAATACCCCTTATGTTAAAAGGGATTTTAAGAAGTGGGATCGTTCAAATTGCACGAGTCTAATGATCATGAAGTACAACATTTCAGAAGCCTTTGGGCAAAGAATCTAAAAAGATTACTCAGGCCAAAATTTTCTTGACAAAATTGAGAAACATTTTGCTAAAAATGATAATTTTGAAATGACATCACTTCTGACTTTTTTGATGTCTATAATGTATAAGGGTCAAGGAAATTCTAAGCGATCTAAGGGCTATAAATTTTATGATCCCATATAAGGAATATTTTTTATGAGAACTGCAAAATTTTTTGAGGATGTTAAGTTTGGAGGGAGAAATAAGGTTAGAGACATTGCTTTTGAGGAGGAATTGAATTATAACTCAGTTCCTACTATCACTTTTGATGATGTTTAGGTTCTCATACCTATCATTGATTGAGAAGTGAATCTAGAACCTCAATAAGATAATGTTCAACAACTCCTTATTCAAGATGAGGTAATTGTTCCAGAAGAACAAACTCACCTCAAGAATGAATGTCATTAAAAAGGTCCACTAGAGAAATGGTTATAATGGGCTTTAGTGGAATATTTTGACATTAAGCTACATCAGATGAATATTAAGTTAATGGTTACTCAATGGTAACATTGATCATACATTTATATGGTGCAATTAGAAAGCTTTGTGCATAATGATGCAAAGTTAATGATTTGCAAAGAACTTCATTTATGGGCTTAAACAAACTTGTCGTCAATAATATTACAAATTTTACCAAATGATTATCTCATTCGGTTTAAAGATGAATTTTATTGATAATCGTATATACCATAAGTTTAGTGGGAGTAAGGTTCTATATTTGGTTTTATATGTTAATGGCATACTGCTTGTCAATAATAAGTATAGCCTCAATCAATGGCCTAAGAATGAATTTGAGATTACAAAAAAAATGCATTAGATTTTTTACATTTTAGCAGTAGAAAGTCTAATGTATGCTCAAGTTTGTATACATTGGAATATTGTGTACACTATTGGGATGTTAGGCAGATATTTTAAGCAACCCTAGTTTGGACCAATGGATAGCATCCAAGAGGGTTATAAGGTATTTTCCAAGAACAAAAGACTACATGCTTACATATCAGATGTATAATTAATTAGAGATCATCAGGTATATAGACTCCGATTTTGATGGAATATAGATACAAGATTTTGTCACTAAGGTGCAAATTGTGAAAACAAATTGCGGTCTTTTATCCAATAGCAGCAAGAGCATATCAAAGTCAAAACACATAGACTTTAAGTTCCTGGTTATTAAAGTAAAAGTTTAAGAGTTTTTAGGTGTCTATAAAGCATATTATAAAAAACTCCATGATTGCGGTCCGCTTACTAAGAGACTACACCCAAGGTTTTTCATGAGCACATTGCTCATATGGGTGTAATATCATTTAAGGATATTTGGTTTTAGTGGGAGTTTGTACTTTTAAATGATTTTATGTTATAGACACATTTTTAGTTATTTCAGTTTAAAGATATTAAGTTTATTTTCTACAGAAATAAAGTTTATTTAGTTTATTCACTCTCTAATTTTGGCAAGGTTTGATCTCACTAAGGAGGACCAGTTGGAAATAGACAAGTTTAGATCATATTACATGTAATTTCCATGCTACACATCCATACTTGATCTATGTCATTTGGTTGTGTTAATATACGTGATCATGGATGGATTTAGTTACGATATATGTAACGAAAGTCACCTTGGTCCTATGTTAACATAATTAATGGACGAGATTGTTCGGAATACCTTTTGGATATGATAGTAAAATTTTGAGCTCATAAAGTTATATAGTAACATGTAATTATAGAGTAATTAGTATATATATGTGGTCCAAGTGGGAGATCGTTGAAAAATATGGACATCACATATATAATAAAGGTAATTACATGTTATTATTTACTATCATGATATGTTAGCCCAAATTAAAAGTGATCTAATTTGGTTAAAATTTTATTTGGCTTTAATTATTAAATAAAGTATGGGTTAAATACAAGTAGATACTCTAGTAATTGAATTCTAATCAAATTCTAATTAATGATGAGCTAATTAGAATTTGATTAGAACTAATATGCCAAGGTTATAAATATTAGGGTTATGGTCCCTAAATTATACACAAGATATCTTTTCTAATATCCCATCATTAGGAAAGAGAGAGTAGATATTCTCTAAATTTCTTATGTGCTAATTTGAACGATCGAATCTCCAAGATCTGGTAAAACTTCAAGGAATTCATGGATTTAGGTACGCTTCCGCATCTAGTTTTGTTCTTGATTTATTCTTGATAATTTAACATGATAGATCCTGATTTATTCAATTTTATTTTTAGATTTATTTTACAAATCTAACAACACGTCCATATTAATACTAATTTGATCATTGATTATCCTATTCATATGTAGCGCCTATATTCTTGAAATCAAATAGCGTAATTTTGTAGCAAAACAATCATTCGTCGGTAATAAAAGAAGCTTTTATCTTGATGTCATCAAGATTTAACCATATCCAAATAGAACATCTACAATGTTTATATCACTACAAGAAAACAGACTTTTAGCGGTATTTTTTTTTAGCCTTTAGCGGCGTTTTCACAAGCGCCGTAAAAAACGCAGGTATAGGAAATGCCGCAAAAATTTGTGGCAAATATAAAACATCTACAGTGTTTATATCATTTGAAAAGCCATGACTTTTAGCGGCGCTTTTTTTACAAACGCCGCTAGTTTTGGCAAATTTCAAATGTACATTTTTCACCAATATTGGCCCTTCCTGCATTAAATCCAACAAAAACCAGCAAATATAGCATGAAATGCAACCAAACAGCAAATTTAGCATACAAAATACAACCAAAAACATAAATCTAAATGATATTTCAAATATAACAAAAGATATATGATGTAATTAAAAAATAAAGTAAAACTCAAAATATTCTTACAATAATTTTAAATGTGAAAATGTTAAAAACATTCTTACAACGAGAAAACTAATGTCTAAGATGGCGGCTTTTGCGACTGCTGAAACATCTGCATCATATGCTGAAGCTGTAACTGGAGCTAATCGTACTTTCTGCTCTGCTCTACCTCCCTCGCTGCTGCCGCTGCCTCCCTCTCTGTTGCCTCCGCTCTAAGTTGTTGCTGAAGTTCTTCATATTTTCTTTGAACCTCGACAATTTGCTCAACCATGTTCGCTTGCATCTGAGCTATCTGGTCTCTTAACCTCTGAACTTCAGCTTGAGCTTGACTCCCGGAAGGCATGTATTGCTGGGAGCCGGATCCAAAATATTGGGTTGGGGTAACACCAGATCCTTGAAATCGAACCCGACCGTATTTTTCAGGACCCAAAACTTCAGTGATAATTATGTTATCAATGTTCTCAAGATTAACAAAACTATCAGTCGAAGCAACCGCTTCATACTCCGCCTTCTTCTCCTTTAATTTCTCCTAATAAATCAATCAAAAAGTTAGAAACGAAATATATAATAAAAAGGAATGCAACATAACTTAAAATTATTTAAAAGTCCTAACGATGAATTAAACCATTATAATTAAACATTATAAATATTTATAATAAATCAAATTTTATTAAATAAATATACCATAATTTCTCCAGCTTCGGATGTCATAGGAGATCCATCTTTCTTCCTATGCGTAATCTCAAAAAGCTGAAGGCGTCCAACTTTTTGACCGGACTAGATTTCCTACAATATAGTAGTAAAAATATTATTTAATACTAGAAAGTCATTAATATTTGACAGAATCAATAAATTCATAATACCTCGGCCTCAGCTATAGAAACAAAACTTCTCGACCCTGTCGTGTGCGTGAATTTTTGTTTTTGTCTGCTGCTTGTTCGAACTCGCTCACGGTCCTACATAATGAAATTATTATTACGTATATAGTAAACAGTATATACCGAAAAATTTATAAGAGTTTGGAAGTACGTAATACCTCTCCTTTCTTTGAATTCCAGAATCTAACCGCATCTTCCCATTGGTACCTCAGCATTCCCGGCGGGACATTTCACAATTTTTCCTCGAGGCTTATATCTTTCTTAAAATATTTTTTTTTAAAGTGCTTTTATTGTCTCTCCATTTTTTACCCAATGCCTTCTTGATATAGTTATCGGAAACCTCTAAAGCAAATCTCTCCTAAAAAAACACAAGTTTAGAATGTAAATATTAATGAAACTTAAACCAAAGTATTATAAATTACACTCACATTTTGTTATCTTAATATTATCGACGGCTTGATTTTTGTTGCTATCAGGCATGTGATGCCATGATTCGTAGTTGATGGGCAACATATTGACATTTTGTGCTAAAATGCCCAAATAGACTGCTAAAAGTCGAGCTTCAGATCCAACAGGCTGACCATGACTGTTTCTACTCACTTTGACACGCTCGATAGGATCTAAGTCGTATAAATCTTTAAACAGCGTACGTCCTCAACCTCTGCGTGTCCCACCACTTTCAGCTGAAAAACGATATACTATTATTATATTAAAATTGACAAATAAATCAATAATAAAAGTCAACATATGTAAAATGAACTTAACATTACTTTGAAATTCTCCAGGCTTGTCAAGTATCTCCGGCACATTCGAAGATCCAACAACTGTCCGATGTTCACTATTTGCTTCTTCCGAATTTGGAGTAGTCTGGACAATACTTAAATCTTGTAATCTTCTTCTACGCATTTTTCCTGCAATACACATAAAATAGTTGAAGTTTTAGTAACAAATTACAACAATAATAGTACATATAAAATAGTTAAGTTATATAACATGACCAAGATTAAAATTATAATATTACATATAATTAAAAAATCATAAAATCTTACTACATCATTATTCGTAAATATCTTCATCCACATCATGTCGAACCTATTGATGTTGTGTACTAGTACTAGGGATATTTTCATTTAAGTTTTGTTCTGGAAAAGGTAATGTTTCTGATCTTTCGACAATGTCATCTCTATTTCCATTACCCATGTCAAAAAAGTCTCCAGGGGTGTTCCGGAGTACAACATACCAACCCTCATCAGTTGGATCTTTCGAATAAAAAACTTGTTTCACTTGAGAGGAAAATACACATTGCTCGTCCATCAATTGTTGTTCAGTGTGAATCAAGTGAGAGAAACTAACCATTGTAGAACCAAATTGATCTTTTTTAATTCCACGAGCAGTATTAACATCAGCCCAATCACATCGAAATAAGACAACTTTCCATCTGCCATAATAATCCAACTCAATAATGTCGGTAAGAAGTCCGTAATACTCTACATTACCCTCAACTGGATTACTGTCCCTAGCACTAGCATAACTTGTAATTGAAGAATTAACAACAATTCCACAATTTTGAGTTCTCCTCATTCTCTCGCGATATTTTTTATAAAATATGTATCCATTGATGAGGAAGGCACTATATCTTTTTATTACTCTGTTCGGACCTTGGGAAACCCATTTAACTTCGTCATTGACGTCCTTCCCACTCCAAACCTATTGAATCAAAAGTAAATTGAGTAATTATAAATGTATTATGTAAAAACATTCTTATTTAATTAACTAAATTTTGCGATTATATGTAACTTAATAACTTTAGTTACATACCGTTTGGCTTAACCATCCATGAAAAGATTCTGTGAATAACTTATTAATATCTCGATGTTGTAATCTTCGAGAGCGTGCACGAGATCTCAAAATTTGTTTGTACTCACTATGTTAAAAAAAAGTTTAATTGGTTAGAAGATAAACAAATCAAAACGACAAATATCTGAGGAAATTTTAGAACTTACTTGCGTAATGGTTCAATTGAATCGTAGTGAAAAAGTACATATCGATGTGCTTGTATCCACTATATATCATCTAATTCTGCAATTTCAACTTTGCCGATTGGTTCTCCATAACTTTGGAATAAATAAGTTTCGGCCAAGTTGTGATCATTGAGATCAGCATTTCTACTTGGTCTATTCAATCATGTTTCAACATCATCTAAATATCTAGAACAGAAGGTCATGCACGCCTCTGCCAAGTGGCCTTCAGCAATTGATCCTTCTGGATAACGTTTATTGCGACAATACGACTTCAATTTGCTTAGGAACCTAAACAAGATATACAATATTTATCAAAAGCCGTAACTAAATGTATAGAGGAGAATGAATGAATACTTGAGAAATAAATTAGCACATTTCTATAGGATACATCCATCGATAAAAAACCGGTCCACCAAGTATTGCTTTGTGAGGGAGATGAATTACCAAGTGCACCATAATGTGAAGAAGGAAGGTGAAAAGATCTTCTCCAAATTGCATAAAGTCAAAGCCGCTCGATCCTGTACTTTCTCAAGTTCTTCAACATCTAAAACTTTGCCACAAATAGCTTTCATTATATTGGATAGTTCAATTATACAGGACGTTACATTTTTTGACATACAGCAACGTAATGCAACTGGGAGTAAATCTTGCATCAAGATGTGATAATCATGTGATTTTAATGAATATAATCTTCGATCTTTAAGACTCACACATCGAGATATATTTGACGCATACGCATCTGGGACATTTATATCCTTCAACACTATACAGAACACTTCTTTCTCTTCCTTTGACATTGAAAAAATAGAAGGCGGCAACCGATATCTCCCATTCGGAAGTACTTGAGGATGAAGATCACACTGAATTCTCATGTCAACTAAATCAAGTCGACTCTGAAGATTGTCTTTTGATTTTCCATCAACATTCAAAATTGTCCCAATTATGTTCTTGCAGACATTCTTCTCAATATGCATGACATCAAGATTGTGGCGTAAAATGTTGTGCTCCCAATAAGGCAACTCAAAAAAATACTCTTTTTTTTCCACAAGTCCGCCTCATTAGGATCATTCTCTTCATCAAATTCATCATCAGATTCATCCCTTGATCTTCTCTTTGTTTGTGTGTTAGGTGGTTGATTCATCTTCCCATAACTAAAATTGATATCTTTTAACATAAACAATATTTCAGATCCAATGGTCTGCTCAGGAGCTCCTCTATACTCTTCAGTGTCGTCAAATAGAGTCCTCTAAAATCTAAATTTATGTATTCCATCTCACCACCGACGATGGCCCATGTAAGAGAACTTTTTCCCATTGTACAACCACTTCGAACAAGTTTACGTAACACAACAAGGACAAGCATAGCGTCATTTAGTACTCCAACCCGAAAAATTAGCATAAGCCGAAAAATCATTAATTGTCCACAACAAAGCTGCACGTAAATTAAAGTTCTCCTTTCTCAATACATCATATGTCTCAACACCAGACCATAATTGTTTTAACTCTTCAATAAGTGGTTGCAAATAGATGTCAATATCATTTTCAGGACCTTTCTCTCCAGGGATAATCATTGATAAAATAAACGAAGATTGCTTCATGCAAATCCATGGAGGCAAATTGTAAGGAACAAGCACTACAGGCCAAGTACTGTACGAAGTACTCATGATTTTAAATGGATTAAAGCCGTCAGCTGCTAGCCCAAGCCTCACATTCTGAGGATCGCTTGCAAAGCTTGGAAATTTACTGTCAAATGATTTCCAAGCTAAAGATTCCTCAGGATGTCTTAATAATCCATCATCAGTCCGTTGATCATTATGCCACCTCATCGATTTGGCCGTCTTTGACGACATAAAAAGCTTTTGAAGTCTTGGTATTAGGGGAAAATATCACAAAACCTTGACTGGCTTCTTTTTTAACTGTGCCCCACCTTCATCCGCATTCACATCTTCTGTATTCCCATTCATCCAACGAGACTTACCGCAAACATGACAAGACTATTGGTTCTTCTGATCACCCAGTACAACATGCAGTCATTTGGGCAACTATGAATTTTATCGTACCCAAGGCCCAAATCTTTTATTAGTCTCTTCATATCTTGAGAAGACTAAGGGATTTTTGCAAAAGGAAACACCTCTCTCAGAAACTCTAGTAGCATTGTAAAAGAGTTTCCAGTCCACCCTTCCAAACATTTTAAGTGAAATAGACAAATACAGAAGGACAATTTCGAATATTTTGATCCCTTGTAAAGTTCTTCATTCATTTTATTAAGAAAATTGTAGAACTTCGCCGCTTCTTCATTTGGCTCCTCATAAGGTGCACTTGTTCCCATTTCGTAAAAAATATTTCCACCAATATTACAATCATCGGATGCAATAAAGTCAGGTGGAAACAGTTGCTCACCATGACTGTGCATATTAAATGCATCCCACAACATACCTTCCATGTTATCTTGTCTAACATTCTGATGGTAAGCAATATCAGGATAAGTCGGATTAATCGTTGAAAAAGTTCCACTAGATGTACACTCTCCATGGAAAATCCATTTTTTATACCCCCGAATAAAGCCATCAACAATTAGATGTTCGTAGACAACTTCACGAAAATGCCAATTGATGTTGCCACATTTCTTACACGAGCAAAGAATCATATTCTCTTGGCTTGCATTTTGAAATGCAAAATTTAGAAAAGTTTGTACTCCATTTCGATATGCATTGCTTACCCTTGACAAATTCATCCAACTCCCATCCATTTCGTAGTTCTTGAAGTCTAAAGTTGACAATAAATTACGGTTACTAAAATAGATAATACATATCAAGTATCAAGTATCTAATGGATGTAAACTACTTCAGGTAAGTTGCGGGATTTTCAAGTGCATATTTATGTATTACGTAAATTAAGTAAGTTTTGTATGTTATGCAAGCTATGATATGATATAAATTTATATAAGGTATGTATTATGTAAGTTTTGTAAGTTATTATATGATATATATTTATGTATTATGTAAGTTTTGTAAATTATTATATGACATATATTTATATATTATATAAGTTTTGTAAGTTATTATATGATATATATTTAACATTAAGATAAATATTATTTCCCTTTAAAAAAATTACTTTAATTAAATAATATTTAAATAAATTAATCCAAATTATTTGTGATAATTTTTAATTGAAAAAAATAAATTAAATATTATTATTTAATATAAATAAACTAAAACAGTAGGCATATATGGAAGTGTAAGAAGGAATGGAATGTGTTACAATTTGGCAGTGGTTTGAGGGATGGGAGAAAAGAAAGAGCATTTTATTATTCAAAATATAAATAAATTATATTTAGAGCAGAATAACTTAGGAGGTATTGAATTTTCTTTGTTTCTTTAATTTAAATTTGTTTTCCATAAAAAAGTTTGATTTGTAATAGATAACAAAAGAAAGAGCATTTTATTATTCAAGGCAAAATAGTTTTATTTAATTAATTTGTAATAGATAACACAAGAAAGAGTTAATTTGATGAAAAAAAACTGCTTAAATATATTAAGTTCTAACATCTCCAAAAACATTCTCTTTAATTTGTTTCTTTTATTTCGGTCATATACTTTTATCATTTTAATTTCATAATAAACAATAAGATTTATATGAATTTATTTATTTTAAAAATTTTAATTTCTAGTAAAGAAAGTAAAATTTCAAGTTATTATTAAAAATAATAAATAATAAATATAATTAAAATATATCACTAATTATTTGTTAATTCAAAAATAGTGCTAATATTCATCTGTACAAAATGAAAAAATTGAATTAGTGTAATAGGGACGAGAATATTTCAATAATAATTTAAATTTATTTATAAAAATATATAAAATATTTGATTAAATATTTGTATGGGAGATGGGACATATTATGCTAAAAATTAAATTTATTAAAAATAGTAAAAAATTAGGGTAGAAAAAATTCATGTCGCAAGCATACATGTAGAGAGGTATAATATTATTAAAAGGTTGCAATTTGAGCATAAATGATCCCTTTTACAGTATGTAAGTAAGAACATAGGCATTGGAACCAGTAGCAAAGATCCCCAAGCAAAGCGAAGCAAATGAAGTGGAAGTTGGTGTACATGTGCAAACATGTGTGTGATTTCTAGAAACTGTCAATTTTAATCTGAAGGCCGAGAAAGGTATAAATGATAAACTTTGATCAACCAAATTTTTGTACTTCTCAGCTTGCTTAATTCATCCAAAAACAAATTTAATTACTATCATCTGATCCAAACAGATTTAACTCCAAATATAAATCGTAATCAATATAATAAAGAAAAAATAATAACCTGAGATCGTGCTCTCTGAAGTTCTTGTTCAAGTTGAGTTAGCTTTATTCTACTCGACTATAGTTGTTGAACATATGCCTATTTTAGAATCACATACCAGAGCTAACTGTTAGACAAACATTTGACAAAGTAAGCACCACAACAAGAAAAACAACTTTGTTAGATTGATAAATAAGAGAATTAAAAATTATAAATAACCAAAACATATTCATAAATTTGGATTTTACAAACTGAACAAAACTGAAAAATAAAAAAAATGTCAACCAGAATAAAATCTTAAAGAAATCTACACATTAAACTACATCTAGTGATATCAAAATCAACCTTACCCATATGAAGTGAAAAAAAAATTGAATGAACGACACCCTCCCCTAGTGCAATTATAAACCCTAAATTTTCATTTAATACTACAAGAAAATAGGAAATTTTAGGGTCTTCTAACTACAATTTACAAATTCATTATAGTTCGAAAAATGTTGCCACTTTAATTCGGTCGAGACCCATGCTTCCTAGAAATATAATTTCACATTTAATTATGTCATACATAACAGTTTGATTACAAAATCATGAATTCATACATTTTATTATTTTAATACTATCACTTCAGTTAAAACTAACATCATTCTGATGAGAGATCCCACTCTACAACTAACATTTTAACATAATAGAATGGTTAATTCCAAAGATTAATTCCACCAATTATTACCAAAGGTTAATTTCATATCTCGAAATACAAACAACAAAAAATCGAAGCTTACCGTCGTCCAACAGTAATGGAATTCTGTCTGGGTATTTTACCCTAACTCTTGCAACATCTGCGAGACTTTTCTCTGTAAAACGCCAATCAAACCACAAATTAATAGAACCCAATCAAACCATTATATGCAAATGCAAATTAATAGAACCGAATCAAACCACACAAAAAATCGAAGCTTACCGTCATCCAACAGTAATGGAATTCTATCTGATTTTTACCCTAACTCTTGCAGCCTCTGCGAGACTTTTCTCTGTAAAAAGACAAAAAAAAATTAACAAAGGCAACCAAAAAATAGCTAAATCAATAACAAAAACTAATACTAATACACAAATATCGGTAAATACTTAACTTCAACTGTTTTCTTCAATCCGAAACCCAACTTCTGAAACCCTTGCCTTTTTTAATTAGATTTTCTATAGATGGGATTACGGGGTATTGACTGGAAGGCCTGGGAGGGATGAATCTTAGGGATTTCAAATCGGGGAAAAATCGTTAGGGATTTGGGATGTCGAATTAGAGAATGGATAATACTTTAGTGATTTAGGATGAGGAAAAAGGGGGAAATAAAACTGGGGAAAAAAGGGGGAAATGATATATGGGATTACAGGGTATTGACTGGAAGGCCGGTGGGAGGGGTGAATCTTCGGGATTTTAAATCGGGGAAAATTCGTTAGGGATTTGGGATGCCGAATTCGGGAATGGGTGATAATACTTTAGGGATTTAGGATAAGGAAGAAGGGAGAAATAGAACTGGGGAAAATGAGGAAAATGTTAAGTGTATCAGGTGTGGGTAAAAAATAAGACAGTTAAACGACGAAGTTTTGAACAAAATAATTTAACATTAGCGGCGTTTATAACCTAGCGCCGCTAAAAACACATCTATTGCGGCGTTTAACCTCAAAACGCCACTAGTAATATAACAAAACGTCACCGTTTTTGTTTTAACCGAAATCACCTTTTGCGGCGTTTATACCCTAGCGCCGCTAAAAACGCACCTATTGCGGCGTTTTACACAAAACGCCACTAACAAATCCAATAAAACGACACTGTTTTGTTTAATACATAATTATATTTTGCGGCATTTTTCTAAAAAACGCTGCTATTGCAAACCTTTTGTGGCGTTTTCTAAATAAACGCCGCTAATGCCTTTTAAAATTAATACTATTTAATATATAAATTAAAAACAATATAAATTAAAAAACAATCACTTATATACCCAAAAAAATTTAAAATTATTTTAAATAATAGTATTTTAATTTTTTTATTTAAATAAATAATTTTTTAAAATTTAACTAATATTTAAAAGAATTACATAAAATTTGAAATCTTGAAATTTTTTTAAAATTTTAATTCTTTAAAATTTGAAATTATTTAATATATAGATTAAAAAATAATCAGTCATATACCCAAAAAACTTTAAAATTATTTTAAATAATAGTATTTTAAATTTTTAACATATATTTTTCACACTAATTACCCTAAACCCCTAACCCTTAACCCTTAACCCCTAACCCTAAACCCATGTCCCTTAACCCTAAAACCCCTAACACATAAATCCTAAACCCTAAACCCCATAACCCATAAACCCATAACTCTTAACCCCTAAACCCTAAGCCATAAAATATAAACCCTAAACTTCTACCCTTAATCTCTAACCCTTACCCCCTTATCATCTAAACTTTAAACAATTAAAGTTTAGCATATATTTTTATAATTTTGAAATGATTAAATCAAAAATTTTCCACTATTCAAAGGGATGAAGTGCAAGTTTACCTTTAAAATTTTTAAAAATTTCAAAAAACCGAAATGAAAAATTTTTCATTTTTAGAGGAGCAGATACCCTTTCAACTCCCTACTTATGCCCCTAAATATATATTAATTATAGGGTTTAGGATTTAATTATTGAATATGATTCACTTGAGATTAACATACTATATACCCATGGCCATTAATCCTTAAACCATAAAACTCTAGACCATAGACCTTAAACCTTAAACATTAAACCCTAAACCCAAAAATAAATTTAATCAATATTAAGTATTGCTTCCATAGTTTATTATGAACATAATCTGGTTTAGGGTTTTAAGGGTTATAGTTTAGTGTTTATGGGTTTACTATTTTAAGGGTTATAGATTAGTGTTTATGAATTTTGTGGGGTTTCGAATTTTAAGGGTTATATGACTTTTAGTGGTATTTTGACCACAAACGCCACTATTGCTGTAAAACACCGCCAATGCTCTGTTTTTTAGCGGCGTTTTATCAAAAGCGCCTATAATGCTCTGTTTTTAGCAGCGTTTTACCAAAAGCGTCGCTAATGCTCTATTTTTTAGCGCGTTTTACCAAAAGCGCCGCTGATGCTCTATTTTTTAGCGGCATTTTACCAAAAGCGCCGCTAGTGCTCTGTTTTTAACAGCATTTTACTAAAAGTGCCGTTAATGCTCTGTTTTTAGCGGCGTTTTATCAAAAAACGCCGCTATTGCTCAGTTTTTAGCGGTGTTTTACCAAAAACGCCGCTAAAGCCCTATTTTCCTATAGTGTATTTTTATGTCTCGTAGACGCATCAACCAGCCTGCCAATATAAGGAAAAGGAACAAATATTTTAAATATAACTTGTTATTAGTAAAATCCACACCCATTTTTTATTTACCATTTGAATTCTATTAGTATTATTTTTACACAAAATAAATTAAACCCTAAAGATAAGAAACCAAACATGAATTGGTCCCATGCTTTGGCCGCCTCAAGCATGCACATATCTTACAAAGTATGTAATATGACTATCTCTCCAAAGTCAAAAGTAATTAATGAATTCACCAACTATATTATTATTATTGGGAATCATCTTTTATAGATAAAATCTTTTTAAATTAGGTCTTCCGATAAACAATACCCTTACTCTTTGTAAAAGAAATTATTTTCATTCCTAACACATTTTTCTTTTTGCAATAACTAATATTTAAATAAGGATGAAAACAAAACAGTGGTGATGGCTTGAGATCTAACATAAACAAAACAGCACTTGTCCTTTCGCTAATTAATCAAATAATTTCTTTTATTTTAATAGTGTTTGTAGTTTTTCATATGCAAAATGAGCTCAAACCCTAAATATTTAAAAGGAAACTGAAAATGAACCTTAAAAATGCCGTAAAGTCCTTGACCTCTTAATTTAATTTATAACCTTCTTTATTTATTTTATTTTATCTATAATTTAATATTTTATTGTTTGCTCGACGTTAATTCTAAACAAATAAGTACGTTAATTTACCCAAACATGTATTTTATTTTATGTTTTTTTTATTGATATGTACATTTGGGTAATGTTGAATGTGAAAAATGGAGTTATGTATAATGATTTTAATGCAAAGATTGAAGGTTAATAAAATAACAAATTTCTATATGAAGACAAGACTGAAAGTGATATATTAATGGTCCCATCCTTCTAACAACACAAATGGAATGATGAAATTTTTTTCTCCAAATCTTCTTCTACCCTTGCTTCACACAATAATTAAAAAACATTGTTTTCATAAGTATCATAAATTTTTAATTTTTAATATTTTACTAGCTTTAAAACTCCACCATACCTTAAAATAAAAAAATAAAAAAAAAAAGGAAATTGAGTACCTATCAAACATAAGTTTTATAAGTTTTAGCGCTAACTCTTCAATAAAAAACCATTATTTTTATATTTTTTTACATAAATAAATTAGGGGTTAATGTTAAAACAAGGTTCAATCCTCAAACCTAGTCAGGTTAGCTTGGTTTTGGATTTTTTCTTTTTCATGTGATTTTTCGCATCATCAAATTTTATTTTTATTATTTTTTTGGTTACAAATCATTTTGTCTTTTGATGGAACAAATTTGATATTTCATCTTAAACGGTTTTTAACTGTTTATACACATTTTATTTAATTATATAATTTGGATTAATTATTTTAAATATTTTTTTTGAAAAATTTATCTTTTTTTTTGGGGGTGGGTCAAATACAATGTTATGGATATTTGATTGAGTCGTGAGTGAATGTTTATTCAACCATTTAAATACATCATTTAAAATTTAAAATAAAAATATATATTTAACTAATTATTTTTAAAAATATATATATACAATGTCTAGAATTACTCATAAACCTCCTCAACTCTTAAATAAGAAGATAAATATGTTTCAACATGCTTGAACTCACATATTCCTGCATTAACAACAATACTGATGCCAATCGACTTAAAAATTTTTTAGTTACTCAAGTGAATCATAAAATAGCTGCAAGTGTAACACCCCTAACCCGTATCCGCTGCCAGAACAGGGTTTTGGAGCATTACTACTATTTGCAGATCACTTAAAAAAAATTAAAATACTTACCGATTCAATGCATCATATAAAATAAATATATTACCATTCAATCAACAGTTTGACACTTGTATAAGCATCAAACAACAACATTGTTAGTATACTTGCACATATCTCATATAAATTCAACATTGATATATCTATTTTCTCGACATGTCGCTCTTGAGTTTAATAATAGTCTCAACTTACATAATTTCCTTGTATCAACATATCAAAGATAATCATATATGTACATGTCATGAAACATATCATACTCTTACCATTTCTTCACAAGCATATATCATTCATTTCATTTTATATCAATATTTTATGCTCCATCATTTCCATATATTTTATGTATATTTATTCTGGTAATAGCTTATATCAAACTTAACATAAATTATATTCCATGTACTTATACTTATTTCGTTTATCCATTTTCATAATTATTTCATACAACGCTTTTGTACATATATTTCCATATGACCAGTTCTTGTAAACATTTCACACAACCATTTCATATAACCATTCGTCATCTGATACATTTTACCTGAATATCAATTGTTCAACAGATGTCATAGCGTCTCCCATCCACGGTCTTATTTATCTTTGACGTGATGCCATAGTGTCTTTCAATTATGGTCTTACTCATTTTCTGTCATGTTGCCATGGTATCTTTCAATCATGGTCTTATTCTTTTCATGTCACGTTGCCATGGTATCTTTCAACCATGGTCTTACACATCTCATATCAGGTTGCCATGGTATCTTTCAACCATGGTCTTACACATTTCATATCAGGTTGCCATGGTATCTTTCAACCATGGTCTTACACATTTCATATCAGAGAGCACACTCCCGCGAACCTCATCCTTACAGTGAGATTACCAGTCCAGGCTAAATCTGTAACGACCCGAACTTTAAGGTTATCGAAAAATGTATTTTCGGGTCTCCATTTTTGAAAAATTGATTAGTAAATATTTTAAATATATATATATTTATGAAGTTAGTAGAGTGGTTAATTAGAGTTTAATTAAGTGAATTTAGCTTAATTAAGAGTAATTAGGAAAATGACTAAATTGAATAAAGGATAGAAGTTGAATTGTAGATTAAAAGAAAATAAAAAGGACCAAAATGGAAAATAGACCATTTAGTATAGTTGAGGCGGCAAACAATGAAAAATCTAAAGATTTTTCTAGATTATTGTTGAATTATAAATTATAAATTATTATTAACTATTATTATTAAATAAATTAAAAAAAAAAAGAAAAGTGACAAATGTATGGTTTTAAATAGATACACATGTATTAATAATATACACATGTATAAATAATAAATAAGTATTACTTATTATTTAAGTATAAATAATATTATATATATGTATATAAAACAAAAGAAAAAAAAAAGAGAAGGGAAGAAACAGAATAGTAGAAACGAAATAGAGAGGGAAGGAAGGAAAGAAAGAAAAGAAAGAAAAAAGGGAAAATATAAGGTTTGAAGCTTGAAGTTTAATTTGGTAAGTCAATTAAGTCATTTCCTCTTAAATTTGATGTTTTAGAAGCTTTAAAACAAGGTTTTATTGAAATTAAGTTGATATTTTGAGAGTTTATAGTTTTTCAAGTATAGTTCATGTTGAATAAAATAGTGAAGTAAGGGTTTAATTGAGTGAATTTCAAGTTAGAATTGATAATAAGATCAAATTGTAAAGTAAGTTATGAGTTTTATGTTGTAGGAACTAAATTGATGAAATTTTGAAATTAGGAAAATATGCTGGAAATTTAATATTTAAATGAGAGTATGGATGAAATTTGAATAGAAATAGAATGTGAATTGAATTAGAAACGTAAGTGAAAATTAGTTAAGATTAAATTGAAATTAAAGTAGAAAATTGAATAGAAAATTCAATTAATTAGATATAAATTAGTAGTGAATTAATGAATATAAATTGTTTTAATTTCCGTAGCTAACGTTGTCTCGAGAAGTTTCGGCTAAGTAAGGAAATAGCAAAGTCGACGAGTAAAAGCTTGGAAAAGCTCGAAAAATACGATTTGTATTTCTATAATCCGAACTCAGTCATTATTTGTTATATTTATATACATATGACAATTGTTAGTGTTAGAATTATGATGTTTTACAATTGAAATGGATTGATTTTGGTATGTGATGAATTTATCAAATTTATATTGATTGAAATCATTTTGATTGAATTTATATTGATTGAAATTATAATATATATATATATGATCTATGTAAAAATTTGAATATTGAATGAATGTTATATTGAAAAATTATATTGATTGGAAATATGAGGGAATTGATATGAATATATGAGATTTGTGATAATTGAATATTTGATATTGAAAAGTGAATTGAGTTGTATTGGATTATGAATTAATGTGAATAATTGAAATATATTTGTTGAATTGAATGAAAATGTATGAAATTGTGAAAATGTGTGAATATATGTGATTATTAGAATGGTATATTGATGAAAGATTCATTAAATTGAGAAAGTGAATCAAATACCCTATTAACAGTATTGGACCAGATTGGATACAAATGGCATGCCATTGGGTTTGTGATGTGATGAGGAGATTTGTAGTTCGGCCGAGAAGATGTTTCTGTTATTATATACTTCGGTTTATCCGAAGAGGCATTTAATGCCTTATTGGTATGTTTGGGAGGATATGATATACTGGTGTGTTATGGAGGATTTATAATATTCCGGGTGTGTTTGTGTTGGATATTCTGGTGTGTTTGAGAGGAATCCGCGTATCTATCAGAGTCCGAATCTTGTTAATAGGGGTAAATAAGTGAAAAGATAAATCGAGTGAATTTGATTGATTGAGCTATTAGAATGAAATGAGAAATTGAATTGAGAATTAAAATTGAGATATGAGATTGAAAACATGAACCAAAAGGTTCATGAAATGAGTGAAGTTCAAATGGATGATGATTGATGTTAGAATGAATTAAAATGGTATATTGTTAAGAAGTAAAGTGTGAATACAAGTGAATTGTGAATATATTGTATAGAATTTATACGGTAAGTAAATGAAATTCATCTATAAAATAAATAAATGAATACTTATAATTGTTATTGTGATTTTAAGTTTAATTGTTATGTTATTAAGTGTTCAGATTATGGAAATACCACTGAGTATACCATACTCAACGTACGGTTTGTTTCCGTGCGCAGGTTAAGTAAAGATAGAACGTTGAATCAGCATCCCAGGCCGATCCCAAATTCAATGAGGTAAAGTGTGTTAATTATGGGTAATGGCATGTACCTAGGATGCCTTATGTGTGTGTCATTTTGAAATTGTAAATGTAAGGATGAAATAAATAAATTTAAGGTTTGGTTATGGTATAAAATAGGATTTGAATAATTTGGTATGAATTTGAATTTTTATGAGACAATGTTAGATTGATTTCGGAATTCCCTATTCTGAATTGGGAAAATCATTAAAAAATGTATAAAAATAATTATGGGCTATAATTTATATTCTTAGAATCCTTAATGAGTCTATTTTCAAGATAAATAAACGGGAACATCACCCGAGTCCTGTGCTATGAGATAATTAAATTTTAGTAAAGAAAGGTCGAAGCTGTCAAATAGCAGACCAGGGGTAACTTTGAGGAATAAACTGTACTAATTGGCTAAACCAAAAATTCAGAAATTTTTATGGTAGAAAAGTATATGAGTCTAGTTTTAAGGAAAATTAACGGAACTTAATTTGGAGCTTCGTAGCTCTAGATATAAATATTTTAGTGACTGTTGCTCAAGAAGACAGCTTTGACATGAACATAAGAAAATAATGGAATTGTGTGTAATTATTCTGTAAACTCCGGTAATGCTCCATAACTCTCTTCCGGTGATGGTTTAAGGTTAGGGGGTGTTACAATTGTTGGTATCAGAGCTATCAGGTTTATCCGATTCTCGGACTAAATCAAGCTCAGAATTGAGTCTAGAGGTACATGCCAAAGTTAAGTTGAAATTGAATCGGGATTGGATGCTGATATATTTGTTTGCTTCTGTTTTATAGTGAAAACGTTAGAAGAATATATTGATAGTATTGATTATGAAATGTATACTAAAAACGAAAAGTCTCGTGAATTAGATGAAAACTGAATCGGTAATACTGAGTATTTATTCAATGAGTAATTAGTTACTGAATGTTGAATGATGAAATAATAGAGAAAGAGATAATACATAATGTTTAGAATTATAACTGATGCTTTTTAGTGAATATAAGAAATTGTATCTGTTACGATAATTGCCTCTCCTGTTTCTCAATCGGTTCCCGAAGTGCTTCAAAGTATAGAACTCATCGGAACGGGTAAGTATCTGTTGTTAAATACTCCGTAAATATAGTGTGAAATAATTGGGAATTATAGTTGAAATTGATTTTGAAAAGAAAACTGAAATCTAGTTAGAGAGTATTATATCAGGGTTATCTATGAATTGTTTTACTCGCCGAATAAATGTTAAAAAGGTATGATATTTCTGCTAAAAGATTTAGTCTGCCAGTGATGAAAATATTGATTAATGTTGTGATTATGTATGAAAGGGTTATTTGGAAATTTTCTGAAATAAGTTTTGAAAGAAATATATATATCAGTCAGAGATTTCTTGATCAGAGATACGAAGGAATTTTTAAATTTTAAACAGAGTAATATACCCGCAATTATGTTTGAATTGAAATTATTTGATTGAATAAATATATCAGAGGGTGTATTCCGATAGAAACTATGATATACAAATGGTTTGAAAATGGTTTAGATGAAGACAAAAGCCGAAGAATGTAGAATAAAGAATGGGATATGAGTTAGATATGATTCTTTTGATTATTATTTTAGTGATTGTTCGAAGAAAGTTGAAAAGATATTATTCAGAATTCAAGACCGAGTACCACAGTTATCAGAGGTAGATTACTCTGTAACCCAGAAATGTGAGTGATAGTTGAAGTGTGACAGGATTTCACTGTAAAATTTGGAGAATGAATATCAGCCAAGGTATATATATATTAATCGTGTAGAAGAGGATAGTTCTCTACCGGATGTCATTCCAGGTACTTTCTTCTTTATCGATATTGATATGATTATTTTAAATTGCTTTTGGTTTGATTATTCCAATGATTGCATGAATTCAGTTCTACTAAGGATTTGCCTGTTGAGTTCGTTGAATTTTTGGTAGAAGTATCAAATTTTCCAGATCAATATTTATTGGTTGATAAAATTTACGGGAAGTGTCTGATAATGATATTAAGGTACTATTTTTTTGATTAATTTGATGATATTATTGTTTGACGTGACTCTAAGAATGGAATGGTTAATTTTGCATGATACTGTGGCAAAATATAAACAGAAGTATATTATATTGTAAATTTGGGATGATGAAATGTTTTATTTTGAATCAGAAAAGATTGAATGATTTGTCCATTATGATATTATCATGTCAACACAGAAATGTGCCGGAAAAGGTTATAGTACTTACTTTACTTATGAATTGGATATTAAAGTTTCTGAGTCAAAGTAAAGTAAAAAAAAAATCAGTGGCAATAGTATGTGACAATTATGATATGTTTCTAGAAGAGTTACCTAAATTACTGTTGATTGAAGAAACTGAATTTGCTATAGATCTTGTGATTGAAATGATACTGAAATTATATCTGAAATAATGGTTTTCTGAGACTAGTCGGTTATTATCAGAAATTTGAAAAAAAAAAGATTTTTTGGATGATACGGTTATTATAGAAAGATATGGAATTGGAATGGTCTGATAAATGTCAGTAAAGTTTTGATTAGTTGAAAACTCAGTTAACCGAAACACTAGTTCTGGTTTAGTCCGAAATCCGGTAAAGGAACTTGTGATTTACAGGGATAGTAGTGTTTGATGCAAGAAAGTGAATTAACGGTTTATGTTTTCAGAAAGTTGGAATTATATAGAAAGAATTATCTGATACATGACTTGAAAGTGGTAGCTATTGTCTTCGCATTAAGAGATCATGATTTGATAATTGATTATTGTTCAGGGAAGGCATATGAAGTTATGTATACTCAGAATTAAAAGTTTTTCTTTGTGTTATGAGCTATGAACATTCGATTGTCATTATCTGATGATGGCTCAATTCTAGTTAAAATAAAGGTTAAACTTACTTCTCTACAGCAGGTATGCAAAGTTCAGAAATGTGATTATGAGTTATTGGTTAAATGGGTATAGTGAACAAATGATTTTAATTGAAAATTTTAGATTGAATTTGATGACTGTCTGCTATTTAGAAATAGAAGTTGTACTAAAGAATTCAGAGCTTAGACAAAAGAATTTGCATGAAATTTATAACAGTACTATGTCTATGCATTCTGGAAGAAATAAGATGTACAGTGATTTGAGGCAGATGTGTTAAAGACTGGGAAAGAAAAGCAATACTTTGAATTTATATATAATTGTTTATATCAGATACAGATATCTTCAAAACTGTTACAACCAGTAGTGACGTCAGAATGAAAATGGGATAGAATTTTTATGGAATCTGAGTTAGAATTATCCCTATCTTCGAAAAAGAAAGATGATATTTGAGTAATCATCGAAGGTATGGTGAAGCTTGTATATTCTATTCTAGTATGAATAAGTTTCTTACTCAATAATTGTCTGAAATATAGGTTTCTGAGATTATCAGATTACATGGTATGGTGGTTTCTATTATTTCTGATTAAGATACGTGGTTTACACTCTGATTATAGAACAAGTACAAGAAGTTCTGGGTGCGTAATAATAGTTTTCAACACTGTATGAAGTTCTGAATAATGATTGATGTAAAACTGCATGGGATCTGATTAAATACAGTGAGAAAAAGAATATACAGAGTTGTTTAACTCGTGAAATTGAAGAAAAGTGGAAGTGATTCGAGATAGATTGAAAGTAGTTTTGATAGACAAGAATCATATGTGGATTTGAAACGTTGGGATATTGAGTATTTTATTAGTGATATGATATTTCTTAAAGATTCACCTTGGAAGAAAATTTTGAAGATCGGGTTGAAAAAGAAATTGAATTCTTGTTCTGTTGGGCTATGTGAAGTTGTAGAAAAGTCAAATCGGTAAAATATTGTTTGGTTTTGCTTCTGAAGTTACAGAAAGTTTATGATAATTTTCCCTGATTTGAAGCTCAGAAAATGATATAGATCAGATTTGTTACATGTTATATCGACAAAGAATAATGAGATTTGATATGATTTATCGTATGGAGAAAAAGCCTGTTGAGATACTCGCTTGAGTAAGTGAAGCCATGATATTGAGGAAACAATACGGGAACCGAAAGAAACAATGAGATCTTTGTACCCCCACCTCTTTTCAGGAAAATTTTGAGGACGAAATTTATTAAAAAGGGGGGAAGAAATGTAACGACCCGAACTTTAAGGTTATCGAAAAATGTATTTTCGGGTCTCCGTTTTTGAAAAATTGATTAGTAAATATTTTAAATATATATATTTATGAAGTTAGTAGAGTGGTTAATTAGAGTTTAATTAAGTGAATTTAGCTTAATTAAGAGTAATTAGGAAAATGACTAAATTGAATAAAGGATAAAAGTTGAATTGTAGATTAAAAGAAAATAAAAAGGACCAAAATGGAAAATAGACCATTTAGTATAGTTGAGGCGGCAAACAATGAAAAATCTAAAGATTTTTCTAGATTATTGTTGAATTATAAATTATAAATTATTATTAACTATTATTATTAAATAAATTAAAAGAAAAAAGAAAAGAAAAGTGACAAATGTATGGTTTTAAATAGATACACATGTATTAATAATATACACATGTATAAATAATAAATAAGTATTACTTATTATTTAAGTATAAATAATATTATATATATGTATATAAAACAAAAGAAAAAAAAAGAGAAGAAGGGAAGAAACAGAATAGTAGAAACGAGACAGAGAGAGAGGGAAGGAAGGAAAGAAAGAAAGAAAAGAAAGAAAAAAAAGGGAAAATATAAGGTTTGAAGCTTGAAGTTTAATTTGGTAAGTCAATTAAGTCATTTCCTCTTAAATTTGATGTTTTAGAAGCTTTAAAACAAGGTTTTATTGAAATTAAGTTGATATTTTGAGAGTTTATAGTTTTTCAAGTATAGTTCATGTTGAATAAAATAGTGAATTAAGGGTTTAATTGAGTGAATTTCAAGTTAGAATTGATAATAAGATCAAATTGTAAAGTAAGTTATAAGTTTTATGTTGTAGGAACTAAATTGATGAAATTTTGAAATTAGGAAAATATGCTGGAAATTTAATATTTAAATGATAGTATGGATGAAATTTGAATAGAAATAGAATGTGAATTGAATTAGAAACGTAAGTGAAAATTAGTTAAGATTAAATTGAAATTAAAGTAGAAAATTGAATAGAAAATTCAATTAATTAGATATAAATTAGTAGTGAACTAATGAATATAAATTGTTTTAATTTCCGTAGCTAACGTTGTCTCGAGAAGTTTCGGCTAAGTAAGGAAATAGCAAAGTCGACGAGTAAAAGCTTGGAAAAGATCGAAAAATACGGTTTGTATTTCAATAATCCGAACTCAGTCATTATTTGTTATATTTATATACATATGACAATTGTTAGTGTTAGAATTATGATGTTTTACAATTGAAATGGATTGATTTTGGTATGTGATGAATTTATCAAATTTATATTGATTGAAATCATTTTGATTGAATTTATATTGATTGAAATTATAATATATATATATGATCTATGTAAAAATTTGAATATTGAATGAATGTTATATTGAAAAATTATATTGATTGGAAATATGAGGGAATTGATATGAATATATGAGATTTGTGATAATTGAATATTTGATATTGAAAAGTGAATTGAGTTGTATTGGATTATGAATTAATGTGAATAATTGAAATATATTTGTTGAATTGAATGAAAATGTATGAAATTGTGAAAATGTGTGAATATATGTGATTATTAGAATGGTATATTGATGAAAGATTCATTAAATTGAGAAAGTGAATCAAATACCCTATTAACAGTATTGGACCAGATTGGATACAAATGGCATGCCATTGGGTTTGTGATGTGATGAGGAGATTTGTAGTTCGGCCGAGAAGATGTTTCTGTTATTATATACTTCGGTTTATCCGAAGAGGCATTTAATGCCTTATTGGTATGTTTGGGAGGATATGATATACTGGTGTGTTATGGAGGATTTATAATATTCCGGGTGTGTTTGTGTTGGATATTCTGGTGTGTTTGGGAGGAATCCGCGTATCTATCAGAGTCCGAATCTTGTTAATAGGGGTAAATAAGTGAAAAGATAAATCGAGTGAATTTGATTGATTGAGCTATTAGAATGAAATGAGAAATTGAATTGAGAATTGAAATTGAGATATGAGATTGAAAACATGAACCAAAAGGTTCATGAAATGAGTGAAGTTCAAATGGATGATGATTGATGTTAGAATGAATTAAAATGGTATATTGTTAAGAAGTAAAGTGTGAATACAAGTGAATTGTGAATATATTGTATAGAATTTATACGGTAAGTAAATGAAATTCATCTATAAAATAAATAAATGAATACTTATAATTGTTATTGTGATTTTAAGTTTAATTGTTATGTTATTAAGTGTTCAGATTATGGAAATATCACTGAGTATACCATACTCAGCGTACGGTTTGTTCCGTGCGCAGGTTAAGTAAAGATAGAACGTTGAATCAGCATCCCAGGCCGATCCCAAATTCAATGAGGTAAAGTGTGTTAATTATGGGTAATGGCATGTACCTAGGATGCCTTATGTGTGTGTCATTTTGAAATTGTAAATGTAAGGATGAAATAAATAAATTTAAGGTTTGGTTATGGTATAAAATAGGATTTGAATAATTTGGTATGAATTTGAATTTTTATGAGACAATGTCAGATTGATTTTGGAATTCCCTATTCTGAATTGGGAAAATAATTAAAAATTGTATAAAAATAATTATGGGCTATAATTTATATTCTTAGAATCCTTAATGAGTCTACTTTCAAGATAAATAAACAGGAATATCACCCGAGTTCTGTGCTATGAGATAATTAAATTTTAGTAAAGAAAGGTCGAAGCTGTCAAATAGCAGACCAGGGGTAACTTTGAGGAATAAACTGTACTAATTGGCTAAACAAAAAATTCTGAAATTTTTATGGTAGAAAGGTATGTGAGTCTAGTTTGAAGGAAAATTAACGGAACTTAATTTGGAGCTTCGTAGCTCCAGATATAAATATTTTAGTGACTGTTGCTCAAGAAGACAGCTTTGACATGAACATAAGAAAATAATGGAATTGTGTGTAATTATTCTGTAAACTCCGGTAATGCTCCATAACTCTCTTCCGGTGATGGTTTAGGGTTAGGGGGTGTTACAAATCCCCTGCAACGATAATTACTCTAATGAGCTTGGATCTGAATTACCAATCCAGGCTAAATTCATACCCTAATTCGAATTACGCATTCGAGCAAAATCCGTTTTACACGTATTCTTCGGGAGGGATATATCAGGATAGGATCACCCGTCCGGGCTAGATCCTTTTTACCGTCAATTCCTTTTTAAAGATCCATCGAATTTTCCTTTCATTCAACCAGGATTTTTCCCATTTTATCAAATATATCAATATTTCATTAATTTTCATACAATGAACATTCAAATCATATTCACATCAAAAACATACAACCTCAAGCATTTAAGAATATAATTCAAGTTACACGAACTTACCTCATTGCTTGTTTGTGTTTATAATTTCATTAATCTGATATCTTTTCTTTTCCACGATCAAGTCTCATATTTGAGTCATCCGGATCTTTATAAATAAATTTGATCGTCATTTTCATTTATTTCATATTCTAATGCATTAATTTATGCTCTAGGAAAAATTACCATTTTGCCCCTAAATTTTTAATTAATGACGATTTCATCCTTAGGGTCAGGAAAATAAAATTCTTGCAACTTAATCCTTATTTCAAGCTATTATTCTCATATATATTGATAACAATCCATGAATTCTATAAACTATCAGAATTTTTCATAATTTCAACACTTTTCAATTTAATCCCTAAAACATGTTTTCCCTCGATCTTGAACTAAATTAATAATTTCATTCAATTTTTTAATTTAAATAATAAAATAATCCATTTCATGCAATTTGATCATTTTTGACGTGTTTACAAAATTGCCCATAAAGTTTTACTTTTATTCAATTTAGTCCCTGAGCCTAAAATATGCAAATTAGCCATGCTAGATGAATATTCATACATATTTTTCCTCCTCCTCCTCTCCATTCCACATCCTTAATGTAGATAACACACTTGTAAGTAACATTATCCATAATTTTTATTATTTACTTTTACGAATATTCAAGTTGTCTATCTGTATCATAGTCACTAAATTATTTATATCTGGATCTATAGAACTCCAAATTAATATCTGATAATTTTCCCTGAAACTAGACTCATATATATTCTTACCATAAAAGTTTCAGAATTTTTGGTTTAGCCAATAAGTACAGTTCTGCTGTCTGACAGTTCTGACACTTCTTCTCCAAAAATTAATTATCTCCTCGTACAGAATTCGAATGATGTTCCCGTTTATTTCTATTGAAAATAAACTCATTCAGGATTATAAAAATATAAATTTAAACCCATAATTATTTTTATCCAATTTTTTATGATTTTTCAAAGTCAGAACAGGGGAACCCGAAATCATTCTGATCTTGTCTCACAAAATTTATTATATCTCATGATTTACAATTCCATTGCTTACATAATTTCTTCTATAAGAAACTAGACTCAATAAGCTTTAATTTCATATTTTATTCATCCTATAATTCGATTTCTACAATGTTTGGTGATTTTTCAAAGTTAAACTACTGCTGCTGTCCAAAACTGTTTTAGTACAAGATATTAATTACTATGTTATAACACCCTTATTTTCTTTTTCTACACCATTTCTCTTCACTTTCTCTTATTTTCTCTTCACTAACATATCAAGAACATAGCACCTTATGTAAGAAAACTCTACTATAACATTATTTCCATGCTTTCTCAATAATAACAAACTTAAAAACATATTGAAATCTTGATATACTTACCTTGTTCTATTGATACTAATCTTTAACTTGATTTTCTCTCTCCTCCAGCTTCTATTTCTTGAATCCAACTTGATATTCTAACTCCCCATGCTCTCCTTAACATTTTTGTCTCTTGGTAGCTATGGAAATTCATTTGATTTTTGGGTGAAAATGGTGAATTTTTGGTAAAAGGACCAAATTGTAAAGAAAGCAAAACTTTCTTTCTTCCTCTCTTTCTCTCACGTTAGTGCATGGGAAAATATGGATAAGAATTTCTCATCTTTCTTTCTTCCTCTCTTTCTCTCACATTAGTGCATGGGAAAATATGGATAAGAATTTCTCATCTTTCTTTCTTTATATACTAATAAAATAATAATAAAATATCTTATTAAAATATTAATAAAATAATATTTATCTAATTAAATAATTATAAAATATCAAAATATCTCTAGCATCATTATTACTTTCTAGATTTCTCTCTCTTCAAATTGACCATTTTGCCCTTCATTATCTTTTAAAATTCTATCCTTGAGTCATCATTTAATTTGGTAAAATTACAATTTAGTCCCTCATAGTTCTTCATCTATTCAATTTGGTCCTAATTCATCCATTTTCCTTAGTTTCTAGATCATTCCACTCTTAAAATATTTATACTATTGGTCCTTCAAATTTTTTATATTTACACTTTAACCCCTCAAATTTTGAATATTTACTCTTGTGCAACAAAACTTTTCTCACTTTTACAATTTAGTCCTTTCTTGAATTAATATGTCATAATATACTTCTCAATATTGACATAACTCAAAATTTCCCTTTTTGTCACTTTATTTCCTTATTTTACTATATCAAGGATAATATCTTACTGTAAAAATTTTCTGGGTATTACAACAAGAGTTATTGCGAGGACCGTTGTTTTAAATATACATAGTTTGTTTGGTATGTATTAAGGTACTAGTGAAAAGTGACTGTTGTCGAAACCATTTTTTTGAAAAACGGGAATCGACTTGGATTTTGAAAATGAAAACGAATAGAGGAGTCGCCACCAATCTTTTTTGATGAGGTGTGATCGGGTCACCTCATAAAAGTGGTTGTTTTTAATAAATAGTTTGATTTATTTAAACAACGATTTTGGTCCACGCAAATCAAGAAAATAGTTTCGAGAGTCGGTTACGCACGAGGAAGGATTAGCACCCTCGATACGCCCAAAATTGGTACCTAGTTGATTAATTAGTGTCTTAGTGTCGAAGATTTGAAAACTTGAAAGAATTTAAAATACAATCCCTCTTTGTATTAATGCTGATTTAAAAATGATCGAATAAATTAAAACGGATGTTAAAGGCTCTCTCATTTCGAAGTAATAAAATGTCACGCCCAGTAAGTTAGGACACATCATCTCGAACATTGAGAATGAACTTGCCTTTATTTAAAATTCATGTATTTTAACTTTTTTTTAAAAAGGATGTTCGGTTATTTAGGGTAAACGAGAAAAGTCAAAACCCAGTAAGTTAGGGCACGTTTTCTCGAATTTCTTAATACCGAATATTGCCTTTATTTGTAAAAGCTCTTATCTCGAGATAACAAGATGTCATATTCGATAAGTTAGAACACAACACCTCGTATTTTCGAGAATAAGCGTTTATTTCAAAACTTGTATTGTGATTTAAAAGAATATGCCGCTATTTAAGTTAAATAATAAAAATCGGGAGGACTAGAGACATAAATAACCCATTAAAAATAAAACATGCGGATCCCCTTTAATGGGTCGGGTCGAAATCCGGGTTGTAATGAAACGACGTCGTTTTGGCACTGGCACTTAAGTCCAAAACGACGTCGTTTTGGATCCAATGCCCCAAAATTTCTTTTTCCCTCATTTCAGCCCACCTTTCTTAAAAAAATATTTCTTTCAAGAAAAGCTCGCCCTTTCCCCGAATTCCGGTCTTGCTCCGATCGACCACCGCCGTGCCGGCCGTCGCCGGCGACCACCGTCGGCCACCGTACACGGTGGCGGAAAATCGTAGAAGGTGAAGTTTTTTTGGTTTTTTTTTTCTTTTATATTTATGTATATGTTTATGTTGAAAGAAAAAGAAAGAAAAGAAAAAAAAAAGAATTCGAAAGTTAAAAAATAAGAAGAAAAAAAGAAATCACCTCCTGATTTAGTTTTGCTTTTCGATTATTCTCTCTTTTTGGTTCTCAATCTCTGTTTTTGTGTTTTTTTGAATGAAAATTTCGTTTTTATTTTTCTCCAAAAAAAATCCCCCTTACATAGAATTTTAAAGGCTTTTATAGCCATTTACAAGTTGCTTGTTGATGATTATTTCTTCTCTCTGCAGGTGCAAGTTGGTAGTGGTTGGAAGCAGTAGAGAGCTGACGTCGGTGGCGCGCTGCAGGCGTGGCCGGTGGAGGAGTGGGTGGTGACAGAGGAGTCAGAGGGTTGGTCAAAGGGCAGTGGCGGCTAGGGTAGATTAGGGTTTCAAAAAAATTTTGTGTAATGGGTATTGGGCTGCTTTTAATTGGGTCTTGTTTTAGGGGATAAATGGGTTTGGTTTTTTTTTGTTGGGCTAGGTTGTAAATGGGCCCCGGGCATAATTTGGGTATTACAACTGTGACATTGATGTTTCCTGGTTCAGATCACCGTCGAAAGCTCCCAGCTGTATAAGGAGTATAGAGTTCTGTTTTGGCATAGGCAGGGGTCAAAGTTGGGAAATTCATGAAATCTCCAGAGAAGTAAATGGGACAGCTGATCGCCTAGTCAAGGCTGGGATCAAAAGACAATCTAGCTTGTTATCGCTTGGTGGTTAACTGTAAGAATGAATGTTCAACTGAGTTTTCCTCATGTCCTCTGGTTGTTAGGTTCGGATCCTTGTAGTTCGACAAGGTCTTCTTCGTACTGCTAATATGCTCTATTCTTAATATTATTACTCCCTTTTAAAAAAAGACACAATCTCTACTAAGTTTATTTTTTTCTTGAAAGTTTAAACATTACGATCTCAACAAAGAGAATCTTTACAACAAATTTGCACTATAATAAGTTCCTAACATTGCACAAGATAAGTTCCCTCAATCTCTCAACTTAAATACTCAATATCTTCTCTGTTTCTTATGCCAAGCTTTCTGTGAGGAATCTAGTACCGAAGTTTTATGTCGATCTCCAGAAGTCCATGCAATACAAGGATAACCCTCATAACATGCAAACATATGTTCGAGGACATTCGTTTACATTCATCCCTAATGCGATCATCAAATTCTTTCACCACTCTAGTGAAGATGAGAATTATGCTGTGGATTATGATGAGTTGGCCTCTCAACCCACAAACAAGGTTCAACCCACCTGGCCTGAGGGTCAAGACTTCAGAACAGAACCTAAATATGTTGCACTGTAGGCCATAGCTACTAGGACTTGGTTGCCAAACAAATAGAATGAGTTGCGTCGTTTTACAAGGTAGTCTCATTTATACCTGTTGATCTTGATTTACTAATCTTCAATTGGACTTTGAAGCCTGAAGAAACCAAGAATACCAGGCACATGCTACTTTTTCCCTCTCCCATTTATTAGATTTTGCTACAATAAAACAAAGATATAGAGCAGAAAGATGAAGTTGCTAAGCCTCCTGTACCAAAACTATTCTTATAAGTGGAAGAGGGGCAAACATGCAATTGTAGACACTAATGATGACAGGATGATGAGAATCTTATGCCAATTGTTGCTTTAGTTGCAACTGGATCTACATTTTGTATGTAACACCTTATACCTGACCCGATCATCGAAGTTGAGCTATGAAATATCATATTCATTATCAGAGCAACTACAACCGAATTGTAATGACTTGGTTTCTACTGGTATCGAAAATCACAGTTTCAAAATTTGGCTTTCGTAAGTTGAGTCCCTATATGTTAAATAAATATATTTATGAAGCTAATATATAGATGGATTGAAATTTGAATAGTCAATTTAGTTGAAATTATGATTAATTCGAACTTGGCCTAGCATAATAGGTTTTTAAGTATATAATATTATATACAAAATAAATAAATATATATAATGGAAGATTGGTATACAATATTAAATATTAAATAAAATTAAAAAATAATATGATAGATCTAAATAAATTATGGATTAATATTTATAAAATATAGATAGGTTTGAATAAATTTATATTTTGAGTCGATAGAAGTTAGAAATTATGTACGGAATTAATAATATAAATTAATAGATTGTATAAAAACATATCATTAATCCACAATGGTTGTGTTTTAAAATTGTGAAATGAGGTTTGTGGAATTTCGTTTATTTGAAATGAGAATGGAGTGTAAATTCGGATTAGGAGCTTGTTTAGAAGAATAGAAAATTCAAGTCACAGATTTAAGAGTATGCCACTAAAATGAATTGGATATTCGAGCTTGCCAAAATGGGTTTATTATTAGTAGTGAAAGAGTTAGGGATTGCCGGCCTAATTTTCATTTACATTCTTTATAAATTATAAAATTTTAAATTAGTAATGGTAAAATTATACTTTGATATCTAAAAAATAATAATAATTTAATTTAATTTTTTAAAAATTATAAAAATATATACTATTGAAATAGTAAAATTATATTTTTTTACTAACATAAAAATATACAATTTAATTTCATCACCTAAAAATTTTCTAACTCCACCACTGATTATTAGCCACTTTTTATTTGTTGACGATACTATTGTGCTCGCCAATACAAAATAGAGATGTGGAAAAAAAAAACACTTCTTTTAACATGCTCAAAATGTATATGTTAAATTATTTTAAATCAAATAATATGGAAGAATAAATAATTTTAAAATATTAATTTTTTAATAATTTAAAAAATTGTCTAGAATAAATCTCTAAATAATTATTTGTCTATGTTGATTCTAGACTTCAAATTTTTAAATAAATTTTAATATTTTTTACTTTTTGTTGACGTGACAGTTGACATGGATCACGGCGTCAACAATGGAATGACTAACTCAGCAACCATCAATGGCCACGTTATTGCCATAATTGTCAAAGACAAAAGATGCTGGTCGGAAGGTTTAATTGATGTAATTTTTAAGTTCAAAAGTTTAATTGAGTGCATTTTTTATAAAAAGGGTTTAATCAATTTTCTTTTTAAAAATTCAAAGGGCTTACTTATCCCTTAACCCTGTTTTTTCTCAATGAATAATTAATCCCCTAGCTCTATCATCTATCATTGAAAAACTACTCAAAATCCTAATCAACCCAAATTTTTGTATTTCTTTTTACTCTCTGTGAAGGGAAGGTATAGAGAAGATTTTGTTAGCTTTAACTTTCAAATATTTTAATATAATAAAATAATTTTTAAAATTCCCTTAATCAAATTTACAAAAACTAATTTCACCATACTTCAATTATTTTCATTTCTCATAAAACTAAAAACCAAGTTTTAAAATGCCTTGAACAAATTACAAAAGTTTTTGTACTCCCAATTTCTTTAAAAAAAAATTCTAAGCTTTAGCTAAGTTTTGAAATACAAAACTCCCAAGTCTTGAAACTTAACAAGTAGCCAAACTTTGTTTGAGGGGGGAGCAAAGTCTCCAGATTTACCTTCAAGGTCTAGAGACATTCAGCCACGTCTCAAAACTTAAGCTTGATAGTCTTGAGAGAAGCAAAGTTAGTAACCAAAGTTTTGCTCCATGGGAGTAAGATATAATTGGATCCAATATTTGCTTTTTGTTTTCCAAAATAAATATTAACTTAATCTTAAAAGAATTAAGAAGAAATATATTTAATTTCCTTATTTAACGGATTTATAATGATTAATTAATTTAATTTTATTTTCGAACTTTAATTATTTAATCATAATTGATTAAATAATAATTTAAAATTTTTAAATTAATTCTCAAGTCATTTATATACTTAGTAAGAAAACGCATTCGTTTGTGAATGCGATCCATTTCTCTAGCTCCATCATTTTCATTCATTTCTGTTCATTTGGTTTTACATGTAATTCATTTTTTGTTTCAATGATCTAGTTGAGGGAACGATTGGACATATATAATTAGTGCTCAAATAATTTATTAATAAGTTCTAACTTTTTGTCTATTAATTATAAACTTATTTAGTTACAAAATCATTCCATTATAGTATCGTAACTGGGCTCTCTAATTACATACCATTAGAAAATATACTTGATAAGTGCTCATCCAATGACCTATCATAAGTGTATTACTCTCATAGGATATCCTTAATCTATTTGAGATAAATTCGTTCTCTCAATTTGATCTTATTTTATCTCATGGTAGCCATTACATCTTCCTTCATGAAAAGTCAATTACTATCAAGTAGTAATCAAGTCATTTATCTAAAAGGCAAATGAATCATGGTCATGTTTACTTTTCATCTATTATGTAATGTTGATAAGAGGATATCATTTATCCATTAGTTAGATTATGAATTTCACTATTGTGAATAATGCTACTGTACAAGCCCGTTTGGCCCTTAGCCCAAAACCCACTGAACCCACTAAGCCTAAAACCCAAATAACCTACCCAAAACCCAATTGCAAAGGAAACCCTAGCCCAATACATTAAAGAAAAATAAAGGAAAACCTAAAACCTAGCCGTTCAGCCACTTGCCTCTGTCCCATCCACCACCGCCTCTGCTCCAGATTGAATCCACGCCACAAACACCTGCAAAAATTAATAAAAGACAGATATTAAAAAAAAAGGGAAATGTAATGGCTATTTAAAAGCCAAATCCAAAAACCATCGTAATATTCGGCCTTTGGTGTAATGAAAAAATAATCTTAGGTTTTTAAACACAAGCAAAGAAGCTAAAAACTCTAGCAATATCAAAAAGCAAAGAAAAACAGTTCAAACACAGGAGCAAAGTTTGAAATCTAAGGTGATAGCTTTAATATTTTTGTGTTCTTGTTTCATTTTTTTTTCGAATCTTTGACAGGTATTAACATATATATATACATACTATAGATACATATAAAATATTAAAAAAATACCTTTTCGATCTCCGACCACCGTGCACGGTGGCCGGCACGGCGGCGGTTGAGGCCCCGATTCCCCTCTAACCGGAGAGCAGAGAGGAGCTCTCAGTTTTTTTTTTTTTTTAAGAATGGTGTAAAAATGAAATTTTTTAGAAAAATTTTAGCTTTTATAGGCATTCAGAAACGACGTCGTTTTGGGCCTTACTCCCACAGGCCAAAACGACGTCGTTTAGCTACCCTAACCCGAGACCCGGCTCCGACCCGCCTCAGGATCCGCGCGTTTTCGTATGATGGTCTAATTGCGCGCGCGGTCCTTCCGCTTTTTGCACGTTTTGCAATTAGCTTTTTATTTCTTTCAAATTGGCCTCAAAATTCATCACGTTTTGTGATTTAATCCTCCCTCTTGCGACGTTGTTTTAAGGGTTCGGGTAAATTACCCTTTTGATCCTCTGCAGTCGCGTGCGCATTCAAAAGGGTCCCTTCTTTCATATTTATTTTAAAATCGGCCCCAAAACTTAATATTTGTTTCGAATTTAGTCCCTTTTTCATATTTATTACTGTTTCTATATTATTTTTACTCTTTATTATTTTAATATTATTTATTATTCTATTTTACCATTCTTGTATTATTATTCTTAGCATATTTTATTATTATTTAGACATTTTTTTAAATTAATATTATATATATATTTTATAGTTGTTTTGTTAATACATTTGTGTCATATATACGTACTTTTAATATATATTTGTATATTATACTTCATATTATGCCTATGTAAATTAATATTATATCGTGTATATCATTTTGTTATAGTTTTTATATATTGTAAATATCATATTATGTTCTATCATGTATATTTTGTATGTCATGTATATGTTTTAATATATTATGTGTATATTTTGTTTTGTATTACACGTACATGTTATGTATATACATTTGATATTATCATATATTTATTTTCCATATATTTATGTAATGTTTTTATTATTATTATCATTATTTTTGCAATTTTACTATAATTACTATTATACCTTTCATTATTATCACTATGGCATTATTACTTTTATTACTATAACCTTTTTATATGTAATTACCCATACGCTATTGTTTTTATACTAACTAATTTAAAAAATATATATATATATATACGTATTTTAGCGTACTTATGTCACTTATATATATCATTATCCTCATTATTATCGTTTCGTCACCTATTTATTTATACTTTTGTAAATTCTTTCAAACCTTAAATCATTCATTATTTGTATCATCATAATTATTATTACTAACATATATATACTATGTAATTTTATTACGTATACATTTTTATATATACTATACATATGTATCTTTTAATATTGTACTATTATATATATATATTTCCTTTATATATTTCTCATTACTACGTATGTACCTTAATACACATATGTATATACTTTTATATCGTTATCATCGCTATAATTGTCATTTTATTTTGCCATTATTTATTTATTTATCTATTTGCTTCCGTGTTCGACCATTTCACTTCCCTCACGCATTAGTTTATATTTACATATTACTAACCTTGTTTTTATGTCATCTTTTTATAATTGCTTGTTATTGTCATTCATTATTACACGTTATTATTAATATCATAATCTGCTTCTATATTACTATAAATCACATTATGTTTTTACACAATGCCTTAAAATAATTCTTCCATAAAAGTGATATTCCGCATTTGGTAATTCGAAATAATCGTGCCCTAACTTACTGGGTTTCGATTTTTTCTCATTTAACCTAAATAATGGGGCACTCTTTTAAATCGCTATACGAGTTTTAAAAATGTTTATTCTCGAAGATGCGAAGTGTTGTGCCCTAACTTACCGGGTATGACATTTTGTCATCTCGAAATAAGAATTTGTTTTAAAATAAAGGCAATTTCGGTGTTTGAGAATTCGGGAAAACGTACCCTAACTTACTGGGTTTCGATTTTTCTCGTTTACTCTAAATAATCGAATACCCTTCTAACAAATTAAAATACGTAAGTTTTATATAAAAGGCAAGCTCGCTCTAAAAAATTCAAGATGTCGTGTCCTAACTCACTGGATGTGACATTTCATATTTTGAGACGAGAAGGTCTTTAACATTTAAACTTTTTTATAGAAAAGGGATCGTATTTTAAATTTTTTCAAGTTTTCAAACTTTTGACACCAAGACACTAATTAATCAACTAGGTACCAATTTTGGGCATATCGAGGGTGCTAATCCTTCCTCGTGCGTAACTAACTCTCGAACTCATTTTCTGATTTTCGTAGACCAAAAATTATCGTTTTAGTAAATCTTAACTTTTATTAAAATGATTAATTTAAGGTGATCCGATCACACCTCATCAAAAAAGATTGGTGGCGACTCCCATTCTTCATTTTCATTCCCAAAATCTTAGTCGATTCCCGTTTTTTTCAAAAAAAAGGTTACGACAGCTACAAACTGAAAAATCATATACCCACCACACTAGCTTTCAGTTATTTATCTATTTGAACTTAGGCTTTTACTTATGTCAAAGTATACAAGTCAAACATACATAGTTCATCATCCATTCAGGATTAAAGTATAACACACTATAAATCTCACAAGTGAATGAATCTATAAATGAATCTATGATATATTCTACTTGGTTATTGTCCTATATACTGTCAATCCAGTCAGTCACATTTATGTATCTATCTTCTGGGAGTCATACACTCCAATGTTTAAGACAAAGCATCTCCCTAATTGGCCTTGGTAGGCGACATATTAGCCTTTGAATCGGTTTGCTCATTTCCGATTAGACTAATGACATGGTTATGTTTACCTACTAATACAAGTTGTCTTTTTGCATTATGATCCAACCACATAATATCGTTTAGTATTAGTTAAACATTAGATAACTAGTGAGCTAATATTTACTTTTATTTTACTTTGCGTGCAGAAAACATTGAGGACAATATGCAAAAACTATTAATGTAATCAATGGATGTTTTATTAAACCAAATTGTTCAAAAAATACAAGTATACAAGCACTAAATCCAACACAAACCACTATAAATTTTTAAACACTAATTCAAACCTCCCCCTTCTTGGTGTATATTGAAGATAAAAAAATGACCACTTTCATAAAAAAATCAACTTAATTTCACTATTTACATCTTTGATGTTCAATAAGAGAATCTCATTGTTTTGCAATCACATACCAAAACACTAGCTATGAAAACATTATGCACGGACCTTAAACCCTAGTTTCAAGATTAATTAGTCCATTGGTTATTAACAGGCCATCGCATTTTTTATTTTTTTTATAAATCTATGAGTTTGTCACCCTCCACGCCTCATCTTCTTTTTTGCATAAAATTCTCTTACAGGTTAAAAAATTAGAAATCAATAAGTCTTCCAACCAAAGTGCATCCTCCATCGTTTCAAGATTATGTACTTTCCTTGTTTTTAATTATATACCCTTATCCTCTTTAATTAGTCTTGAGTCTGCCCATCACTATATGCTCCATTAATTTTGGGATCATTATATCTATTTTCATTCTTCAATGATTCAATCATTTCATTGGTTGCATTGGCCCTCAAAAAATTTAGGCCACGTAAATTAAAGGATTCTTCAATGAATTATCATAGTCCAATGTTGGTGTTCTAATCGACCTTCCAAGCCTTTTTGGACTTCTTTGATCAATAGAGACTATTGATTTAGCATCTAATGACATTGGAGTTATGGATTAGTTAGAATGATTTTTTAGACAAAAACAATCAATTAAGTATCACAAACATAAAACCACCAAAATTGAGTATCAAAACCTCCTCAATATGACTTAAATGATTAGTTGGAATCCTCATAGTCATTTTACTATATTTGTAACTTTCCATGAGTGATTCTAAGTGTGACATATTCTAAGTGTGAAGAGGTACTCTCATCACCCTTACCCAAGTAAACTTGAATCTCATATAGTAGAAGTACGTCCGTGATTCCACCTCTTCAAACCTGCTCAATGTTCAAACTCTTCTCCGCTTAAGAGACATTTCTTTCATCCCATTCGTTCGAAACTAAGAAGTAATCGCTTGCTTGAGGCTCACGATGCCTTCCATTCACTTAGGAAAACTTTGCCTTCCTAATGCTAGAAAATCCGATAAAATTGGATTAACAATCCTCTTTTTGTTTTCATAAAACATCTAACACTTTATCATATCTTTGGAAAACATATATGCCATTTATAAATTTTAATTAACTATTATATCTTTAATTTTTTTATTGAAATCAAATATTAGTTGTTTTCTTTATTTTTTATTATCATTAATATTGAAGTCCTTTTTAAAATAAAGTTCCTTAATTAACTATTAAAATATTTTTTATTTGAATATTTCTCAATTTAATGTCAACTAATTTTTCTATTTTCAAGTAAAATTCTTATTTTATTTTTTTGTTAAATTTAATATTGGAAAATTTTTTGAACCACATATATGTCCTTAATAACTTCTAAAATTAATTATTTGATTCTATTTTTTAATTAAAATAAAATATCAATTATTTTAATTACCATTAACATCAAAGTCTCCTAATTAATTATTAAAATAAAAATTCCTATTAATGATAATTAATACATATATATATTATTTTTTTAATATTAATCACATTATAGGTTTTTATCATATCTATTCTTTTTTATATAATACTTAAAATTAGCCATAACATCTCCCTAACTCTTAAATAAGAGATTAAAGCACACTAGAACACTTTCAAACCCATGTCCTTCTACACTAATAATACTACTAATACTAATTAAGCTAATACTCATCCCAACGCTATATATATATTGTGAACTTCAAAAATAAAAATAAAAATCTAAGGTATATATGTTGTTTATTTCCGAGTTGGTGCTTGCTTTTAAATATAGAATATAGATTAGATGAGGGTTCTTTTTTGTAATACAATTTTTATTGTTACCAACTCTTAAATCGGAGCTTATTAAATATTAATTATTTTAAATTGATTTTTTTAACAAAATCTATACAAATGTGTCATCTCAAAGTTAAAAGAGGATAATTAAACAAATGCAAACATAATTTATGCACAAAAATGACTCATTTTGAGTATCTAAACCCCTGAGAAGTTGATTACATTCTCATTCCATATGCGTAAACCGCTCTACAAAAACATTAACTTGTCACTACATGGGTTTAGCACATTTCAAATATCCTCTCTGCTTTAACCTTTCTCTAAATTTACTTGGGTATATAACCACCGAATCTAAACAAAGACCACCTTTTGTATGTGTGCAATCAATTTGCGTCATCGATATCTTAATCCTAGTCGATGAATTCGAGTTCTCGACGTTGAAATCCCCCACATGGTAGTGAAACCATTCCCCCGGATCACTCACTGTACACTGAGATGTGGCGTACTGACCATCCGATGTCCATAGCTGAAACCTTACGGGTTTTATATCCCAACCATGGACATGCTCGGAGTTGCAGATTCGGCGACCGAACCTCCTCACGGCACGACCTAGCTGCAGTCTGAAAAATACGCTATATGTCCCTGTAGGAAACGGAAATTCCACCTCTCCATCAACTTCAAACCACCAGATTTGCTGAAGATATGCAATGGAACCGAACCTAAATCACAAAGAAATGGTAATTGAGATCAATATCCATTTCCCACTAAGTTAAAAGCTTGATCATATCGAATATAGAAGAGGAAATATGTAGGAAATATGTATGAATATCAACCAGCAACATTAAACTTGGTCTTATATTCAGCCATAATACAGAAACTTGTAAGTTATTATATTGACATCCTTTTCTTTAATTACGTACACTAACCAAATCAGACTGTTTCTGACCGCGTGTGATGAGCTATATTGGGCCACTGTACAAAAGTCAAATACTTGAGTTAATTTCTTACAGTTTCCAATCAGTTATATGTAACGCATGTTTCAAAACTTGGGTTAGAATTCTAACTGGTGTTGTGCAAGAAACCTGTGGGTTTATATTACTAAGTGTTTGTCCCCACGGATTAATATAAAAAGATTTAAATGTCAAACACAGTTGCTTGATCAAACCATAGTAACCAGGGAAGAAGTCAAAAGCGGTGAGCACAAAGATATTTTGCTTTTAACATGCAAGGATCCAAGGAGACCAAGTTGCAATTTAGACGATTATTCCAGCACATAAAATCAAAAGAATACATTAAAAATGGAGATATTTAACAACAAAATAGCCCAAAACAAAAACATGCTTCGGATAAATTCGGCTAGATATGCCCCCAAAACTCTTGATTTTGATCAGCCAATCTAAAAAAGAATTGATGATAAGAAACTACTAATCCTCCCATTCTCCTTAACATAGAAGATAAAGGATTTGCTTGTATCTTACCTAGATTCTTCAGTAGGAATATGATTCCAATATCTTCGATCATCAATCCCTGTTATCTGTAAACCCTTTGAAGATATCGACATACAAACACCGCCTGTGCTCTTATCCAGCCATATTTTCTGCAAAAGGTGCCCAAATCCTCATTCCATCAATATTAAACTAGGTTTTTTACCAAGATTTGCTATTTCCAAATGATTATTGTCTTAATACAACGTTTAAAAGAAATTAAAACTGGAAACCAAGCTCCCAAAAAAACAGAGTGGAAAAGTAGAGGAGTGAAATTTCGGATCTTTATAAGAAAACTTGATCAAAAAACAAATACCCAGAAAGCTTCAAGACCCAAATTTCAAATCCCAGATTTTTTTTCTCATTATCGAAACAAAAATAATAACAAAAACAAATTATACCTTGGTGCCACCATCAAAGGTATTAACTCTACAGAGTCTCGTATAAATGTCTCTTTTACCCAACTTCTCAGGCACAAAGCTCAGAACTTTACCGACAAGGGTTTCATAATTCGGTGGCAATTTCGATTCCCAAACGAAATCAGCCCAAGAAGCAGCCCTAAACGCTCTGTTCAACTTTGCCAACTTGCATATTTGTGGAGGATCCAAATACCCAATAATCGAGGCCACACAGCTCTCTGGTAAATCCCCCAAACTGGGTGACGATGAAGATGATAAACCATCTTGGTCTGTGAACAAAAGAGAGAAACTGGCACCCATCAAGAGAAAAGAAAAAGAAAACCCAGGGCACTGAAAAAAAAACAGACTTCCAAAGGCAGAGAGTATTGATGATAAATCACAAAAGAAGAAAGAAGAGAGAAACAAAGAAAGAGAGAGGTGGCAAACAGAGAACAAGCTGGTATTTAAAGGAAGGACGCGTACTCGTTTTTAAGGATTTTTCATCTTTTTTTTTTGTTTTTTTTTGGGGTTACTGTTTTGTCTGTTTGTTTACGGAGAAAAAAAAAAGCCTCAATTTGGAGGGTAAAAGATGGAAGAAAGATGAGTTAAAGAAGATGTAACAAAATTAAACAAGAGTTAAGTAGCTTTTGTGTTGGGAGTAAGAGAAGTATTGCGAGTGTTTCCATGGTTTTGGAGTCTGTAAATCCTGAGGTGAACATAATGGATAACAATTATATAGAAGATTTTCTTACACTAAACAATGGGAATTTGGGGTTTAAAGAGTTGTTGTGGCAGTTCATGTTTATTGATTGCATTCTAAATTATGTGTAATAATAGCACCACAATGAAAACAGCTCTATTTTGTTTTTTTCTAAAATATTTTTATTTTCATTTTTTAATATTTTTGAAAATAAAAAATTAAAAATGGTTCTATTTTCCGAAACTAAACCCACTATTTTTCTTTGTTATATTTCATTATAACTATTTATTAATAATCAAGTATTATAAGTTTTGAATAGTAATAACTTTTATTTTAGTTAATAATCAAATAAATTTTTTATTTTCAACTAATAAAATGTTTCAACACAATGTTGGCCATTAATTTTTAACATTAACCTGACAATTATTATTATTTTTTTGTTTTATTTTTACAACATGTCATGCCAAAATTATGACTCGTGTAATATTTAAGGAAATGGATTTTTTTTAACGTATATGTATATTATATTATGTTGAATAAATTTTATAAAATTTTTTATTCTATTTTAAATATGATATTAATAAAGCTTTGTTGCTTCTTCTTTAATGTTTGATAAAATTGTTAAGCCTACACAAAATAATTTCTTTTTAGAAGAGGGTAAACACCCATAAATATTGAGGTCTGAAAGCCAAGAAAATTTAGAAGCAGTCACAAAATGGGTATTCTTAAAGAAAAAGCTTTAACTTACCTAAAACAATATTTAAAACTACAAGATGTTAAAAAAAAAAATGAAACCATGGAATTGACCTCCGAAAGTTGGTGAAAGGCAAAAGAAAGGATTTTGTTTTTGTGAGTAATTGGATTGCCAAATTAGTATTAGAAAATATCTAAATTTTAATACAAAAAAATAAATATCTTAATTTGACAGCTGACTACATTTCTGAAAAATCAGAAATTGCGTGCTTAAAACCTAATTTCTCTTTCTTATAATCACCATACGTATCATAGACAAACATAAAACAATAAAATCATGCCATGCTCCATTTATTTTGGTTATACATGTCTTTTAATATTAAATAATTTAGTTCTTATATATATTAAATTAAAAAGTCAACGATTTTTCTTTTAAAATTTTCATTTATTTCTATCATTAAGTGATGATACGATTGATGAAGCAACTGGACAATGACATATACCGTACCAAAAAAATATTAAAAAATTAAAAAATTCTAAAAATAAATAAAATTTAAGTAATTATTTCCATACTTAAAATGAACTTTCAAATATTTATTAACAAATTATTAAGAAATAGAATATTATTTATTAAGAACTATAAAAATATTTAAAAATTAATCTTAATTTAACATTAATAATCAAAATTAAAATAACTCTCTCAAAACCACAAATCTAACATAATAAAATTTTTATTTTTTTTTAGTGAATGGTATTTATGTTTTGACCATTTTTCCTTAAATATTTATTATTTTTTATTCAAATTTATAACATATTTTATCAAATTGATACACTTAGCAGTGAACAATATGCAAAGCAAATAGCTGCTTAAAACTAAAAGATTTCACTTCTATTAAATTTTATATTATTTTCTAGTTATTTGTCATTTCAAGTTTTCTTATACTTAAAATAATTCATAATAATAAATATTTAACTCGAATGTTTACGGTAATTTTAAATATTTTTTTAAATAATTTTTATATTTTTATAATTATTTGAAAAACCGCTTTTAAAATAAATCTAGATAAATGATAGACAATAATATTTGAACTTAGATAACCGTTTAATCAAGTTTATCCTAGACATGATTTTTCAAATATTAATTAAAAAACTTTATTTAAGAATTTTTTAAATATTTTCTGTCATATGAATATGTCACATCAACATAAAATACGTATGGTGTGTTACTTATTTACATCATTAATCACATAATCATTTAACCGTAAAAATGAAAAATTAATTTTAATTTAATTTATTGTTTATTTTAAGTAGAAAAATAAAAGCACAATACACCTCTTAATATAAAAATTTTAATGACAAAATGATTAAATTATTGAGAGATTTTTAATACATATACACTTTTTCTTAGGGTCAGCATATTATTAATTATATTTGTGCACTTTTTCTCCAATTAATTTTATTATTTCTTGGGTAAGCACCCACTATTTTTAATTTTACTTTTTAGGTCATTCCTAATTAAACAAATTAAAAAGCAACCGCATGACTTGAATGGGTTTGACGATAGAAGAGGTTTGAATCATGCTATTTAATTGTCACACAAAAAATTTAATTATTACTCCAAATAAATAAAATTTTATTCTTAAATCTACAATATACTTTTTACCATATTATAATTGTTCTTAACTTATTTTATATTTAAATTTTTTTAATTGAATTAATATTACGAGTTAATTAGATATATCAACTAAGTTGAGAAATGATTAAAAAATTATTCTTTTTACAAAATAAAATATATTATTATGAGTATAGTTTTATTTTTTATATAAAATCTCACACGTAAAGTTAAGACATTAAAATTTTTAAACATTCAAATTTATCATTTTATTTAATTTTTATATAAATTTCCTTCCAGATTATAGATATGCAATTGTGTAATATTAATAACTTTTATTAAGACATTTATACGTTCTTACTGCATATCGTTTTATATTCAAAGTAATATCTAATATTAAGTCTCCAAATATTAATTGGCATTCAAATTAGGCAGGTGGTCTGGGCTTTCACATATAAGTTAAAATTTAAATTAATCAGAAAAATTATGGACCAACCAAAATGTGTCTTGTCAGCAATAAAGTACAAGCCACGTTGATGTGTGTCTGAGTCAGCAGAGGACATGTCAACCACATAAAAAATGAGATATGGCCACCTTGGAAACACGTGCCAATTGGTCAACAAAATGGCCTCTCAATGTGGATAAGGCAAAGAAGAAGAAGAAGAGTAGTAAGGCCAAAATGATGAATTATTTTCTTCCAAAACTTGGCTGATAGCGAGTTGGCAAGTTGCAGGATTAGATAGAAATATATAATTAGTTTAATGTTGGGATGATGCAAATTGTTTTAACAGCTCAATGAATTTGCACCACTCGTTTTAAAATAATTAAACAAAGCCAAAACAGACTAAGCATAGCATTCATCGTAAATATAACCGGAAATGTAGTAGATTAAAGCATGCTTATTTCTTTTTCATTCTACTCTCCACTATACATCTGTGTTCAAAATGGTATTTAATTGTTTATACTATAAAAATAGAAAACACAACATTAATGGCAGCTAATGAGAATCTTCATGTTCATGGCGGCAAAAGATCCAACAACAAAGTCTGGATAAGGGAGGATGATACCCTTGACATTAGTGACACGGCGAGGGGTCCGCTGAAAAGTGTCAGTGTCCTTTAGGGACAACCTTTTGGCTTCTTTGGATTTTATAGGATTAAAGAGGAGTAGGATTTTGATTTCTTGGAAGGTGATGTTGTGATGGAACTTATCTATGGTATACTTACCATAAGATTTTCATACATAATCCATAATTTGATGGAATGAAACATGTTGAAGTCGGTGATGATTTCTTCCTTGTATAATAGAATCCATGCCTTGTGGAAGCTGATGCAAGCTTTTCAACTCACGAATCTTGAAATTTGGCAAAGTTTCAGATAAGAGAACTTTCAGCTAGGGTGCTTTCTAAAGGACCATGGTTGATCTGTGGGTATTATCTATTTGTTCAACCATGGACAATCTTGTTTTCAACTATGCAAGCTTGCCTTCATGATATTGTTGTTTGGATTCACCTACCAGCCATATATAAAAAGAGTCTTTTTTTGGGCAGTGAGAAGTAACACTTGTAGAGTAATCAAAATTAACTATAACATAGACAACGCGACAAGGGGGAAGCTAATGGGAATGGTTATATGTGTGGACCTTTGTTCACCTTTAATCTCCAAGATCAAAATTGGAAATATTCAATTGGTGGAGAATGAAGGGTTGTCGAATGTATGCTTTGAGTATAGTAGATATGACCATGTTAAAGACGTGTCTTTTAGTGACTAATTTGAATATTGAGGGTGAATTGAAGTCATCAAAAAATTAACAACCGATGATGAAGGAGGTTAATCAAAAGGTTGAAACTGAGAATTTTGGTTCATGAATGTTGGACCAAGTGAAACTTGTGAAAAGATAAGTAAAGAACAAAAGGGAATCAAGTGTTAAATGCAAAAGGTTCAATATTTTCGTTAATTACTTACTTTCAAAATGAGATTAATCGGAGAAATAATAATTTGCAATGCATTGCATCGGTTAGTGGTACCAATCCTCAGCAAATATATTTAATAGGCTCTGTAATAACCTAGGCAAAATGGTAGGCAAGGTGCTAAAGAAAAGGCAAAAGTAGGGTTGGATCATGAGCCTCAATAACTTGATCCTTTAATTCCTAATTAGTTGGGTTCAGGCTTTGTAATGTCAACTTAGGTTTCTTCTAACAAAACCAAAGGCTAGTACTATATAAAAAAAACTCAACCAAAGCATGCATATTGTGTTTTTCCTCAACGAGAATGGTGACCCAAATATCCAAGCTACCATGGCGACCTTTACGTACTCGTCATAACGATTTGTTATAATTTGATATGTCAAATTGGACTCTCCATTACACAAGAGGAACTTATTCTCAAGCAGTTTAGATGTATTTTTCTTTACTTTTGTCAGTTTTTAGTTTTTGTTATTAATAAATGGTTTTTATTAGTTTTATGCCCTTTTGAGACCCAAATTGGCCAAATGGCATCATGGGAGACCTAACAATATGATTGAGTTGGTGTAGGAAGTCGATAATGGCCTAAGCTTGAGGAAATCATCATTTAGAGTGGGTATCGCGACATTGAGGTCATGGAAGTCATGATATCCTTGAAGGTACTAAAGTGAAAAAAGTTGAGACCAACTCCAGTGATATTATGACACCGAGACCTCAAGAACCCTAATTTCGATATTGTTTTAGGTGTCACAACACCGAAGCCTAAGTGTCGCAATACCGCTGCTAAACAAAGAGAAAATTGACTGCAAGTATAGTTTTTGTCTAGCAGCAACCCCAATCAAAATTCAATATCTCGGGACACTTTTGTCCAAAAATTTTGGGTTGTATTCAATTGTTGGTTGATAACTTTAAAAGAGCCACCTTTAACATTATTCCACACGTATTTTTTATCATATTTTTAGCTAAGTAGTTATTTTTTCTTCATCTTTTTAGGGTTTTATTTTATCATTTTTCTGGTTTTTAGCTATTAGTTAGTTAGTTGTTACTGTAGTTAAGTGTTATTTACAATTTAGTACTCAAACTTTAGCTTGTATTTTCAATTTCATCTAAGGGTTTCAATATAGCTCAGCTTTATTTTCATTTTAAAATCTTAGAAATTTGATCTTTTCTAATATTTCTCTCACCTCCATTGTTGCTTACATCTTCTCCTTCAAGCATCCATCAAGAAACTACTAAGCTTTCTTATCCCTATTTTTTGTACTTAATCTAATGTATGCTTTGAATGTTTATTGGGTTGTTGTTTGTATGCAAATGATGTTAGGTAACTAAATTTATGGTAGTTGGTTGACTGAAATATTACTTAGTAAGTTTTTGGTACAGGGACTAAATTATAAAAATTGGACTAAATTGAATAAACTTTAAAACTTAAATTAACACTAAGGGAACATATAGATAAGTGAGACCAAAAGGAGATCCTATTGAGCATCAATTCGTTTATCTCATGTTAGTCTAGTGAGGTCAAGAGATAAACCGAACTAAATCATCTAATTTGGTAAAATAGTGACCAAAAGGCAAAAGTGAGCCAATTAGAAGTTTAGGCTTTTTTAGATCTCTAGTCCAAAGACTAATCAGCAACATAGAAGTCAACAAACCATTGTCATTTATTGGATTGTTAATTTCATAGTTTTAAGGTTTTACAATTTGATCCTTGTTAGTGTTAGATAGTTACTTAGTTTAATCAACATTGATCATGAATTATCATAATATAGAACTTAACAAACAGTCAGATAGATTTCTTTGTTGCATGCTTTTTAATTAGGAGTCAAATAATCCCCGAACTCCCTTGGGTTCGATCCTTGGAATACTTGGGTGTTCCATTGTAACACTAAAAATATTACAACTCGACTTGTCATACTTGTAGTACATCGCTAGATTATTGATTGTATTTTATTGATTCTTATCCCAGTGCACGTACATCGTAGAGCAGTCACATAATTGAAAGAACCACTCAACAAAGCTACATCTATTCATTCATCATTTGAGCTAAGGTTTATAATAAATTTGTTAGGCATCCTTACCTTTGCGACAAAAAATCCCAACAAGATTGACACAACCTAAATCCAAACGAATAAAACATCATAAGAAAGCCTTTAAAATTACCTTCGCTGGTTGAGTATCATCAGATCCTTCACTAGTGACTCCTCTCTTCTTTTTCATTCCTTAACTTGTACCTTTTTGCTTCTATATTCCCACTTTTAATAGGGACAATGAGCACACTTCACCAAATGTCAATAGGTTATTCCTCTTTTCCCAACAAAATCTTTCCAATGGCATCATTGGCCTAATGTGGCCAAGCTTTACTATAGGACTTCAAACCTTACCAACTTGAATACCCATCCCTAGATTAGGGCTCTTCTCCTCCAAATAGTATCATTAAATGTTATGAAGGGTGCTCATATTATTGGTAAGCATACTCCAATGCTAACATATAGGATTTGTCCTACATGGATCGTTGGAGGGAATCATCCATATTATGGGGAAAGGAAAGTTTCTTACCAAAATGATGGTGTATCAAGATATATTTCTCCCTCATCAAGTGCATATTGTTTTAAGTGTTAAATAACATTACTTTGCTACCCTTCCAAGCCACAAAAAATACAAACATCTCTAGAACTTTTCGTTAATATAGGATAAGATATAGTTCTTTTGAAACATGTTCACCATCAGCTCCTTCCTATGTCGACTACAATCAATTAAGCATGCCACAAGTGCCTACCAAGATGTCCTTTCCAACTGCCCCGATACAACTCCATAAGTATTTAACGTTGCCACAAATAAAAGGTGAAAAAGAAGATGAAACCTAAACTCAAATGTATACAAAAGAATAAATTAAGTTGATCTCTTCACTTTTGGCAGCCGCACTCAGTACATTATCCCTCATCAAAAAAAAACTCATACTAGTAATCATTCAACTAAAGACCATGACACTCCAAGGCCTTCATCTTTTTCTTTCGTCGTTATGCACTTCAAGCCCTCATTGCTCATGAAATAGTCAATTGGTCTTCTCATTCCCTTCTTCTCCACTCTTGTTCCCCCAACAACACACTTTCCTTTACTATCATCCACCTTCTCTATAACATAAGAAAAAACCCTTAAAAAATTAAATTCAAGAATAAAGAATGAGAAGCTCACCTATCATACTTAAAAAAGCTCAAAAACAAAATAAGAAAAAGACTACCAAATACAATTTGTCACAAAAAAATCAAAGAAAAATAGTAAAGAAAGACTAGAGAAGAGAAATAGACAAAGTGAGAAATGCAGAGGTAAAGTCTAAAGAGCTTGGAGATTACTAAAAGATTTCTTAAGTGCATAAGATTGAAACAAGCCCTTATTCATAGAAAATCTAGCTCTTTCACGTTTACTACGCATATGAATCTCACGTACATTTCCCAAGCTATCACAATGACAACCAATGAAATGATGCCACGTACCTCGTGTTTCATCATAACCCCAACAACCTACACAACTTAAGTAATGGCTAGCATACGTTTCCACAAACCATGCTTATCATAAAATCAACAACCAAGTAATCAGTTGTAAAATTCAAATATTGAAATTTGAAATTCCAAAATTATCTAATGTTATGTAAGACACTCCACCACATATCCTACCATTAAAAGGAACTTTGCTTAGCATACACGTTATCTTAAAGTAGGCCACTTTATAACCTCCCCTTTAATTGGGGGCAATTGTTACACATACTTCACTAGAGATATCTTCATCATACAAGATGCATTGCCAATGGCCTACCTAATTAGGGGAACTACTTTGCCTCACACATGTTCCGCCTAGACCTAATGGTATGTTGTTCAACCATTCAAGTAACTCAACCATACTGGTAGGATTGTTGTCATTTGTCACCCACATACCCTGCAATCTAATCACATTAAATCATATAGTCAACCTAACAAAGAACGCGTGGAATAAAAAAGTCAACCTTATATTTACCACTCCTAGATCTCTAATAGGGGATCATCTCTTTCCTCATTCTTTAGTAGCTCTCATTCTAATATCTGCTATAGAATCTCAACTACCATCCTCTTTTTGCCCCTCAGGAAAAGTCGTCATCTCCTTTCCATCTACATTTTAGTCATCAACACATATGTTATATTATTTTCATTTCATTTAATTACATAATTACATATGTTCAAATCTAACAACTCATCTTGCAATTTGAGAGAATCATTTAATTGGAAATTTAGCTAAATGCAACAAATGTTTCGGTAGTTATCAATAGAAATAAATATTTTGGTTTAATTTGAGAGAGAATCATTTCATTTCAAGGGAAAAGTAAGCAACAATTGTATTTATAGCTAATCAAAGTACGAAACAAAAAAAAAAGCCTAACGGTCAGGGAAACAAATAGCCCAAACAAGAAACAAAAATAGGCTTGAAAGCCAAAGACCAATGACAAACCCAACAACCCAATAAGAACCAAGAAAACCAACTTTCGATTGAATGAATCACTTGCAACAACCACACACTTTTTCGCTAAAACCATACAAAATGGAGACAAATGATTTATCCGCCATTGATCCCAGCTTAAAATCTTTACTTGGTAGAGTAAAAATAAACTTGTAAGGATGAAAATTTGAAGGGGTGGAAAACTAGAAAGATAGAAAACGTAATTTTTTTCCATAGGTGTACTTGATAGGAAAAATGGAAAAATGGAAAGAAAAAAGTAATTTTCTTTCCATCCATTGCTTAATAGGGTTAAAAGATAAAAGGGAAGAAAATAAAACATTTAAATATGCATAATTTTGAGCTGGCATACACTTCTCTCTAACATTTTCTCTCTTCTCATAACCCAAATTTAAAAAGAATGATTTTTATGTATTAGAATGGAAAATGATCATATTTATTATTTTCTTTCCTCACACTTTTCTTCCCTATCAAGCATACTCCAAATCTTTTTCTTTTCCATTTTTCCATTCTCCCCTCCCATCCTTCCACTTTTTCACCCAATCAAGCAATTTTTACTCAGCACACAATAAGGCTCATCCTCAGTTAATCCTTTTACTTCACATAAGGCCAGATATAATTTTTGAGCACTTTTTTGAATGGTCATTTCTGACTTCCCTTGAGTTAGCATTTCAAAGGCAATGCTTTTACTTAATTTAAGGCCAACAATCAATATGTTTTCTCCCAATAATGTGGCAACATTAGTAAGTGAAGTAGAAATTTGTTCACTTCCATCAGAAATCTTTTTTTCTTCTTTGAAAATGTGGAACCATCTTGGTTTGACTTTGGTAATTGCGATTGTGTAGTTGAGAAATCCATCTCATCCAAGGAAACATCAAACTTTGCATCCATGGTAATTGTCTCATTCTTCAACATTATTTACAGTAGCTACATCCTCGGGATCTATTTCTTCAACAATATATGTAGCTGTTTGAGCATATTTCTCAGTGGTTCGATCTTTTGTATATATGGAAGTAAGTTGGTCATAATAAGAGGAACTACGATATCTGAATTGGCCAGCTGCTTTATGACTATAAAAAAGAAGGAATCTACATTAGATATAAGTTTGGTCAAAACAAGATAATAAAGACAAGAAATAATTACTACACTTATATATAAGTCCCACACAGCATCTTCAGCAACAACCATCTGCCTATGCTCGTCCCAACCAGAGCCGCTATTGTTTTTTCCACTGAGCATGTCGCAAAAGATTGCCCAATCTTTTTTCGATGTGCTAATCCTCGATTCAATATTAGGTTTAGCCTTCAACATAGCATGAGGTAAAACTTTTTCTCACATTCTTTCTAGCTCATTTAAATAACCGCCTTGAATCTCATATCTATGTTAAAGGTTCCAACATTGTGCAAGTCAACCATATAGGCAACCAACACAACATCTTCTTCGGAACCCATTTCCTTTTGATTCCTCAAGAATTTTGAGAAGAAGCACTTGATCGTGAAAAGCCTAACATAACTATCTTAAGAAAAAACTCAAATTAAAATTAGGTTCGATATTATGAATTAGAAGGTCGACACTTTATAAAATTATAACATATGATGAATCAAAAGAAAATAAATTAAAGTTTTAATTCAACAAGTCAATACAATACATAAAGACAATTCAAACAATACCAAAGTTTTGTAAACTAGATACATGAAATAACATAAACAAATTAACCTTTTACTATGTTTTAATAAACCTAACTAATTTCTAGATGCTTGCCATTCATAAAACATTTAATTGGTTGTCTTCCAAGTATCTCATGTATCTGATGGATGAATTTTTACAATATTCGGTTCATCGGCATCTATCACATTACTAGGTAATCCTTCTTCCAACTCCACTTCAATAGGATCAAGATTTATATAGGTTTGAATAAAATTATGGAGCAAACAACATGAAATAATAATTCTATTGTGCACCCTCACGGGCTAGAATGATGGACTCCTAAGTATTCTCCATCTAAGTTTTAATAACACAAAGCATCTTTCAATAACATTACATGCTGAAGCATATATCATATCGAAAAATTCTTTTGGAGCACTTGGATGGTAACTCTAACGTCACTTATTCAAATGATATACTTATCTTCTAAAACGGGCAAGAAATCCCTCACAGTTTGTGTAACCAACATCAACTAGATAATAACAACCTATAAAAAAGGGAAAAAAACTATTTATCATGGTTAACTTTCCCAAAAACCTTGGATCTTAAAATTTATTCAAATTCCTCCAAATCTGCATTTTACTATGAGGAACTTTTTGTCTATATCTCCTACTAATGATATCTCAAAGAACTCATCCATCAGCAACAGAACCTTCCCAACAAGAAGAATATAAACAAAGTGCATATCAGGTGTACAAACACCTAACATATTTGTTGCTATGTAAACTTTTTGCATTCAATATCTAGGTTTATCAACTTTTGGAACCCTAATCTTGATGTGGGTTTCAAAGCACCTAAGTAATTCTACATCACATGTATAAAACATCAGGTTAGGATACTATATTTAAATCTAAATCAATTGAATTATATACAAGTTATATATGAAACTCATGCCAATACCTATATCTCAAAGAACTCATCCATCAGCAACAGAACCTTCCCAACAGGAAGAATATAAACAAAGTGCATATCAGGTGTACAAACACTTAACATATTTGTTGCTATGTAAACTTTTTGCATTCAATATCTAGGTTTATCAACTTTTGGAACCCTAATCTTGATGTGGGTTTCAAAGCACCTAAGTAATTCTACATCACATGTATAAAACATCAGGTTAGGATACTATATTTAAATCTAAATCAATTGAATTATATACAAGTTATATATGAAACTCATGCCAATACCTTGAACCATTTCCACCTCAGGTCTGTAGAATTAGCTGCAATTAGAGGTGTGCATGGGCTAGGCCGGGTCGAGTTTGGGCCGGGCCAGTACAAAATTTTAAGCCTGTTTTCTAGGCCCCGGCCCATTACTAACTCTGTTAAAAAAAATACAAAACCAAGCGTTGATAAAGTTTAACAAAAAAGAATTATTCGAAAATGATAGAAAAAATAAAAAATTTACCGTAAAAAATATATTAACAACCAGCATTACTATTTACTAGCTGTAGTCAACCAATTTTGCCCGGGCTCTTTTAAAATATTAAAATAAGCCAAACAAATAAGTCCAGGTAAATTGAATAAAAAAAACACACAAATAAAGAATCCAAATTCAAAAGTCCAATGTCCGTTACAAATATTTGGGCCAAAAATAACTTAAACCCAAAATCCTTTAATATAGACCTAACCCAATCCTTAGTTCAAATAGCACGAACCCGAGGCCCAATACACCCAAAAGGAAACACAACAGTCGAGAGCACCAGAAGCTTCTGGAATGCCAGAGAGTTGGGCTCCCATGAGAAGCTCCTCGCACAGCCTCCTTTGCGCGTCTCCTTGCTCCTCCGTACGACTATCCCTGCATTAGAATACACGAGAAGAGGCCAGCTAACAGAATACAGCAAATGACAGCAATAAAAATGTATTTTTATTTTTTATTTATTTTAATCTGTAAATTTGGCTATAAAAGACGATGATTGTACCTGCAAAAGGGATTACGAATATATACACACGCATAGAGAAGAGAGAAAAAGTAGTTTTAGCAAAGGTGATTTCAAGTGTTAATTTTTTCTCTTTTGATTTTTTTTATTTATTTTATTGGCTTGGATTCTTAGCATATGAATCGACACCAATGAGAGCCCAAATACTTCAGGAATCAGAGGTAAGGGTGAGGAGTCGAATAGTGTTGAAGTTTTCTTTGTTTTATGAATTTTTCTATGTTTAAAAAAAATAGCATGAGACTTGAGTTTCCTTTCAAACAAAGAAGAAAAGGAGGAAAATACTTACCAAATCCTTTTAAAGCATTATCGAGTGCCTTCAACGGTGAGATCAGGTACTGTTTGCATGCTGTTGATCACCAAAATCATGGTGGTTCGGCTGCTAGCAAAGGAAACCCTAGCAATTTGATTTCAGGGGTGTGATTTTCGGCCAAATTGTGGGATGTGTTTGAGAAAGAATAGGGAAAGAAAGGTCTTAAATGACCTGTTAACGAAACGGCACCGTTTAAGAAAAAGGGGGAGGGTCCGCACGTCAACCCGCTTGGAGACCCGGATCCACCCTTTTGCGCCTAAAATAGTTTATTTATGCAGCAGGCCCTTCCCCTTCGCTCCGCATTGTGATTGGATCCTATTGGTGACTGATTTGTTTTAGTTTTCTCTTAAAATTTCCCCAAAATTTGTATGACTTTGCATTTTAACCCGCGTCTCAACGCAATGTTTCAGGATTAGGGATAATTTCAGTTGTGGTCTCTGTGAATTCATGCGTGTTATATATGAGTCCTTATTTTATTATTAGTAGTTTATTTATTTTGTAAATTATCTTTTTTATTTTACTTTGATTTCAATTAGGTAATTTGTTTTGATTCATTTTGTTTTTTTTCTTAACATGTATATTATTTGGGAATGTTTATATTAATTGTATCATTTATATTATTGGTTGACTTATTTGTTGTAATTTGGGTAATTGTATTTCCACATGTTGTATACTATTTTGTGTAAGGTTTTATGCATTATTATACGTGTATATATATATCTTATAATAAAATTAGCCTTATTCTACGAATATTATTAATGTTAAATTATTATATACATTTAACTGTTTTTTTAATTTACTCACATATTTATATATATATTTGGATGTTCAAAATGAAATAACGTGTTTTATATATTATTTAAATTCTAACCATACGTATATGAAAACATTGGTATAAATATATTAAATTTATATACATTACTAAATAATAGTATTTTATACATATAATTTCTTTTAGATCAATTCACATATTTTATTATATATCTTTATTATTTAAAGGAAAATCCCACATAGTTTATGTATTATTTAAGTTATTATTAAACATATATTTAGTACTTATATTTAATTTACATACATTATTAAAGCCACGTTGTTCTTATACATATAGTTTTTAATAAACTTGTATATAATTGTGTTTTTAAATTTATTACGTATATAATCTATGATAAAATTAGGTTAATCTTATAATTCATATTTTAATTCAATGATATTTTGACATACAATTATTTCTAAAATTTCTTCATATATATACATTACCCATATTAAATTATTTTTACTATAGTACATATTATTATTTTCATATAACTTTATGTAAATATGTTTCTATGTATATATCTTCTTTTAAAGTTATTTATGTGTATAATATATTTCTTTTAAGGACCATATTTTAAATCATACAATTTATTATTTGTACACTCTCATATTATCCTTATGTATGTATTATTTATATGTTCCATCAATCCAAATCAATTTGTTACATGTAAAATTATGTTATATATTATTTGTTTTAAATTTCCCTTTATAAATATAGTTTTATAAATATACATCACTAAATTTTTGTATTTTGTAAATATAGTTTTTTACCTTTTTGTGTATACGATTTTTTTTAAAATTTGTTACATGTATAATTTATATATTTACTTAATCTTTTTCATACATTATTAATTTCATGCTATTTTTTACAAATAATTATTTCCAAATTTATTTATATATACATGTTTTATGAATTTGTTATGCACATTATATCCTATCATGTGTTTTATTTTTCTTTTATATTTTATATGTTATTAAAGCAACCATGCATATTGTCAATTTTTAAAATTTGTGTTTGAAACATTTTGCATATTATTCGATTCAAATGTTTTATTCTACAATATTTATTTCAAATAATTAAATATCCCTAGCTTTCATACCAACTTGTCAACTTATGTTATGTGTTAATTAATTCATCATTATTTTGAAAATATCTTATACTATATATTGATTTCTAATTCCATTTTATTTTGTACATATTTTGTGGATCGTTTTACATTGTGCCATGTTAATTATTGTTGTATTTTATTTTTGTATAGATTGTTCACCATCCATGATTAAGAATTTGGTTACATTTTACTTAGAATAGCTGTACATAATTGTTGGATTTATTAATTGTGACTTGTTGTATCCTATTATTTCATGTGCATTAATCCTTTCCTATGCCAATGTTTCGATACAATGCATTAAGTGTTCCATCTATTTTAAAACAAATAAACGTGTTTTGAACGAATTTCCAATTTTCTTTATTATTCAAAAATTCTGAAATAAGGCAATATCCAATATTTGGGAATTCGGAAAATCGTGCTCAATCGTGCTGGGTATGATTTTTTCGGTGAACTAAATATTTGGATAACCTTTATAATTTTAGTGGACGAGTTTTCGAAAGTCAAAAATCAATCGTATTTTTAGAGGTATAAAGGATCGTATCCAATCGTGCTGGGTATGATACTGCATATCTTTGAAACGAGTGAATTTTGACCGCTAATTTAAACTATCCAAACATTTTAAAAAGAATCATACTTTGAAAAATCTTTTCTTTAAAAAAAAACCTTTTGGTATAAGGATAGCATCAAATCAATTTGGTACCAATTTTTGGGCGTAATGAAGGTGCTAATCCTTCCTCATGCGTAACCGACTCCCGAACCCATTTTTTTATTTTACGTGAACCAAATTTATTTTTAATGAAATAAAACGTTTTAGTAGGTAGCCCAGTCACACCTAAATCAAGAGATTGATGGCAACTCCCTATTTTTTGGTTTTCAAAAGTCGATCCCCATTGTTTCCAGAATAAAAAGGGATTCGACACTAACCAATAGATCCAACAACCAACATTAGTGCATTACTAACTCTGCATGTCTCATGGTACATCAAACAATTAAACTTATGATCTTAGTATAAATATTAAAAACAAATATTCTTAAGATTCACATGTTAAAGTGATTGTACCACATTAAGAGATGGGATATAAATCAGAAATGTATGCCCGGAGGAGATAAAAACACCGTCAGGATTCAGCTTTTAAGTTTCAGTGGTGCCAAACAAATATATATTGAGCCAATTTTGATATGATCTAAATGAGCTTAAGATTTGGCAGTTCTCCGAAACAAATGTTAATATGATATCAACATTTTCTGCCCAAAAGAGGGGTGAATAAAAAATATACTGTGGTCAATACGCAAAGCTGCAAAGGTTATTACTTATGTCTAACAACCTATGTTGCTCCAAGTTTTAAATTTTCTTAGAGTATATTGTATGTTATTGAAATGCAAAAAAGTGAAAAAAACCAATAGCTATAGTTAAAAATATTTTAAAAAGAAGAAGAAGAAGAAGCTTACCGTGAAGAAGAGGCTTTCTGAGATAAAGTAAGACACAACAGCAGTGAGCAGTATGAGGTTCTTCAATAGCAGCAGTATGGGGAACGTTAGTAAGGACCAAAAAGGCTTAATTTATATAGCCAAACTCAAATAATAACTAAAGCAAAAAAGAAGAAGAAGCTTACAAGACTTGTGGGGAGCACTGAGACCGCAAATGAAGAAGCTAGAGATAATGAGCTGAGCTGAGCTGAGCTTGAGGCTAGTTGGAGGTGGTCGACAGACAACTAGATCGGTGGATCGGTGGAGGTGGTGGTGAGCTAGGGATTTGGGTTTTGGAAATAAGAATAAGGGGGGGAAGAGGAAGGTAGCAGCAGCATGAAATGAAAGTGAAAAAAAGGGTAAAGTTAAAGTTAAAAATAAAAAAGGATTAAAAATAAAATAAATAATTTAATATAAAGTTTGGGTTGGGCACGACCGAGCCCGGGCCAAAATATCTTACCCGGGGCCCAGCCCATTTCCTAAACAAGCCTCATTTTTCGTCCAAGCCCATTTTTCGGGCGGGCCTTCAGGCTGGGCCACCCACCTCTAACCGTAATTGGCTCTGCCTTTTTAAATAGCACATATTGTAAGCAGATGACAACATTTAAAACATTGTGAAATGATTTGCTAATGGTTTCCCCAGACCTATTAAAGTGATGCTTGATAACTCAACTTTTTAAGGTGATAAGAAATGATATGTAAGAACATTGTCACTTGCTCATCAACAACATGTTCCTTAACGACTTCAATCCTCCTAAAATTTGTAACATCTCACATAGTTTAAAAAAAAAGTAACTCCACTCATCCTAACTTGTTCAATATAGGTCTCGTCACTAGCATGTACAAATCTTTTCAAATAATCTCGTTGTGCATAAAAATCTAAAATATATGATCTAATCATTGGTTTATAAGTATGTAGGCTAGAGACGACACCTAATGTAACTAAGAACCAACTCGCAACTATACACATTCGCCATCATACTTTCAATACAAGACTAATTCTTTTTTGCTCTCACTTTGTACTATTAAAGGCAAACAAGTCATTACTGCAAGATATTAAAGTGTTAAATATTTTCAAATCACAGTATAAATTAATCTCAAAATAGAATGTGATGCATATATCTTCAAAGCACATAACGTAAAGCTAAAAAGAGTAACTAATTTGTTATTTTGATGTATTATATTATGCTTTTTTCAATCTAAGTTACAAGCTTATTTACTCAATTATTTATTCTCATAAATAAATTATCAAACTACCTCATTAATCACTTTATAATTCGACCGATTCTATTATGGTTAATTCAATCTTATTTTATCTCAATATTTGATCAAAAGGAAAACGATGCAAAAATTTTGGAAATTTTTTTGATGTTGGTTTGATTGTTAGTAGCAAAATTAGTTGAAAATTTTTACATACCAGAAAGTACTAGCCAATACCACTCATATGTATGTGTAGCGACATAAAAATTGGTTCCGGGGTCGCTAAATGTGGTGATCTAGTGAAAAAGTTTGGAAACTGAAATTCGATTTTAAAATAAAGAGGGAGTCGCCACCGATCCTTTTTATTAGGTGTGACCGGACACCTGTTAGACTTCTTTTTTTTAAAAAAACAAAAGGAAGGCTGAATTTAGGTCTACGTTAAAAGCCAGAGGAAAATTAGGGTTCGGGAGTCGGTTACGCGCAAGGAAGGTATTAGCACCCTCGCGACGCCCAAAAATTGGTATCTCATAAACACATGTTGTCTTAATTTTCAAAAATACGGTTCAATGTAAAATTTAGTCGTGATCCGATTAAAAAACAAGAAACTTAGTTTATTCCGTTTTTTCTTTTAGAAGGGTATATCGCTTTAACACGAGTCAATTGACGTTCACCCAACATAGCGATGAACTTGATGACTTAATGTTAAATCGATATATTGCCTTGATTATTGAAATTAATTAGCAAAACAAGAATACGATTTTCGAAATAATGCAAAGTAAAATAATATGAAATAAAATCAATAAATGAAAGAGCTATGAATATGTTGAAACAAATAATCGAGGTGACAATAATATTAGAAAATAATAACCGTGCATGCAAGATCAAATGCAATGTTAGCATTGAATACGAGAACGTAATAAGAATACAATGAATACACATATGAAGATAATTGAGAGTATATACGTAAAATATTTATATAAATAGTAGTAGTGTTAGAAATATACTATACGTATAGTGTTTGAAGTACGTATAAGATAGTAAAAAAGTACATAACTAGCAACAATAAAATAAAATATATACATATAGGTGTAAAAAATAATATTACAAAAAGGGTATATATACATGTATAAAAATAGATGTATTAACAATGAATATAATAATAAATATAATAGTAAAAAAAGATAATACTATATGAAATGTGTATATATATAATAACATATGTATGCTAATATGAATAAAGATAATAATACTAATAATAATAATAAAATACGAAGAAGTATATATAATATAATAATAATATTATAATACAATAATTAAAAATAATATTATATATAAATATATACAATATTCACATGTAAAAGAAAAATGTATACTAATATATAGTAATAATAATAATAATACTATAATATTGGAAATAACAATAATCATATTAAATAAGGAAACAAAAAGGACCAAAAATGAACTAAAAACAAAGCTTTGGGGCGAATTTAAAAAAAATTAAAGGGGAAAGGACCTATTTGAATTCGGGTAAAACCATGGGGTATTAAAAGTGCAAATTTTCAAACTTTCCAAAACGCTGCGCATATACGGGGGTTAAATTAAAAACTGAGCAAAATTCTGGGGTCAATTCAGAAACAAACATAAACCTAATTTAAAACACCAAAAATGCAGAAGGGCTGATTGCGCAAATAGCCCTTCCGCTCTTAAAAACACGCGGATCCTTGCTGGGGCGGGTCGGGTTGAAACGGCGTCGTTTATTGGTTGGGGGGGGAAATTGGGGCGCATATTGAAGGTTGTGCGCAAGGGAAGGATTCAGCGCGCAATTTCCCCATTCACACAACATGGCGCAGATCCATTTTTCTATTCGGGCCCACGCGCGGACCCTTATGGTCATGGGCAGCACTGTTTTGTATTTCAGACCATTTTAAACCATTTTTCCCTTCCTTTCCTTTCAAATACCCATCCATTTTAACAAAAACCAGCAGCCTTGAAAATAAATTTGCTAGGGTTCCTTTTACAAGCAGCTGAATCTCCATCGGATTTGGTGTCCAGCAGTGCGCAAAACAATTCCTGGTTCTGTGGCCGTAAGTATTCGACCATGCCTTGAGGAAATTAGTAAGTATTTTCTTTTTTACTTGAGAAAAAATAAAACTTCAAATCTCATACATTTTTAAAAAAACGAAGAAAGTTCATAAAATAGAGATTCAACACCACTTGACCCCTCTCCCCTACTTTTGTATCTTAAAGTATTCGGGATCTCATTGGAGTCGATTTACCTACTAAAAGACGATCTAAACCAAACAAAAAAGAAAAAAAAAGAAAGAACGAAAGAAAACTTGAGATTACCCTTGCAAATTCTTAATTGTTTTTTTTTATATTTCTGTGCGTGTATATTCTGTGTGCGTCTGTGTTCGTGTTCCCCTTTTCTTTTATTTACTCTCGAAATAAAAAAAAATAAAATAATCACAAAGAGAAAGCCCAGAGATTTCGATCGGAGAAATCACCTTCCAATATTGCTTTTTTTGTATTGCCTATTGTGTATTCGTTCGTAAAAATATGCCCCCCCTTCCTTCCTTTACAAATTTTCCCTTTAGGCTTTATAGCCGAATGTTTCAAAGCAGAGTACAAAAAATATTGTTTCTTCCATTCGCTACTGCTCTGTTGCTGCTGTTATTGTGTCTCGTTTTGCAGGCGATGTCAGACGCATGAAGGAGAAGGGCATGCGCGGGGTGTGGTGGTGGTAGTGCGCAAGGTGGCCCATGGTTGGCCTAGCGTGCGGCGGCTGGAGGCTTGGGGAGCTGCTAGGGTTTCCCGATTCTGGTCTTGGGCTAGGGATTTGGTATTGGTTTGGGCTTGTTTTGTTTAATGGGCTTATTGGGTTAGGGGTTTTTGGATTAGGGCAGGTTAGTTTAGGGTATTGGGTTAATAGTATTTGGGTTTGTAAAAGTGTGAATGGGTTTGGGTTTTAAGGGGTTTAGTGTTTTGTAAATGGAGTTTTAATTTGTAAATGAGATTGGGCCGAAATTGGCCTAGTACAGCTGCCCCTCTTTGCTCATTGTCGTGTAACGGGAATAGAGCAAAGACTAAGTGAAAGGTCAATTTTGCCCTGTCCTGCCGAGTCTTGACTTCATTGGTGCTCTTCTTGTTCAGGTGGTCTTCTTCCAATCCACTGCATCTTCTGATATATGCCTTGTAGTTTAAATCTACTCCAATGTGACTTCAAAGATATGTGATTTGTGGCTTTGATCTGCTTCCACGTAGCTTCATAAAGATAAGATTTAAGCTTCAATCTGTTCTTTTATCACTTCAGTGAGATGAGATTCGTGATCTTCTCTTCTGTAACTCTAGCGAGACAAGATTTGATATCCTCGATCAGTTCCACTGCGACCTCAGGGAGACAAGACTTGCAACTTTTGACCGGCTCCACTGCAGCTTCAGGGAGACCAAGTCTGGTGTTTTTCATCAGTTTCAATCTTTATTCTTACTCGGCATGTGATCCTGAGTTCGACTCATTTCTCGCAATATGAATTGACTCTTTAAAAACAGACATAAAAAACAAAAACTGAAAATATCTCCGCATGTGACAAAGGCTCAACTCACTTTTCGCAATATGAGTTGATTTTTTTTTTGACAACAGAAATTGAAATTACCTCAGCGTGTTCTGAGGCTCAACTCACCTCTCGCAATATAAGTTGATTTCGAAAAAGTAGAAATTAAAAGGTTCAACCCACCTCTCGCAATATGAGTTGATTTTTGAACACAGAATTTGCCAAACAGATTTTGAAAATACCTCGGCATGTGACCCGAGGCTCAACTCACCTCTCGCAATATGAGTTGAAATTAAAACACACAAAAAATTGAAAATACCTCAGCGTGCCCCGAGGCTCAACTCACCTCTAGCAATATGAGCTGATCTTGAAAAAGTAGAAATTAAAAGGTTCAACCCACCTCTCGCAATATGAGTTGATTTTTTGAAAGTAGAATTTGAAAATACCTCGGCGTGCCCCGAGGCTCAACTCACCTCTCGCAATATGAGTTGATTTTTGAAAAACATAAATTGAAATTACCTCAGCGTGTCCTGAGGCTTAACTCACCTCTCGCAATATGAGTTGATTTTGAAAAACAAAAATTGAAATTACCTCAGCGTGTCCTGAGGCTCAATCCATTTCTCGCAACATGAGTTGAAATTTGGAAAACAAAAATTGAAATTACCTCAGCGTGTCCTGAGGCTCAACTCACCTCTCGCAATATGAGTTGATTTTTTGAAAACAAAAATTTAAAAGAAATACCTCGGCATGACCCGAAGCTCAACTCACCTCTGTATTATGAGTTGATTTTTGAACACAGAATTTGCCAAACAGATTTTGAAAATACCTCGGCATGTGACCCGAGGCTCAACTCACCTCTGTATTATGAGTTGATTTTTGAAAAACAGAAATTAAAAGGTTCAACTCACCTCTCACAATATGAGTTGATTTTTTGAAAAACAGGAATTAAAAGGCTTAACTCACTTCTCGCAATATGAGTCAATTTAAAACATAAACTAAAAGTACCTCGGCGTGCCCCGAGGCTCAACTCACCTCTAGCAATATGAGTTGATTTTTGAAACAAAAGGAATTAAAATACCTCAGCGTGACCTGAGGCTTGACTCACCTCTCGCAATATGAGTCAATTTTCCTTGGAAAGCATGAATTAAAAACATCAAAATACCAAAACCAGTCCTTTGGTAGAACTCGGGTATCTTTTCCTTTGATTCAGTGCGACTCTCATTCAAGATTTCTTGCTTTTCTGGATTACCTGTATATGCCATGCATGATGTCATCATGATATGCACATGTTTGTCTTAAATGCCTTTATGCCTACATGATTATGCAGTGCTCCTTAAGCATATAGGTCGTATGTCCTTTTCGCCATGATTGTTGAGGATCTGTGTTCATTTTCTCGACCTTCTCTTCAGGCCTCATACCTGTCTTCGAGCTTTACGAGTAATCGACGTTTCTCAAATATCACCCTTTTGCCCTTGGTTAAACTTTGTTCTTGCTTTGAAGATCTTGCACTTATCAAATTCTTATCCGGGTAATGCTTGACATTTCTTTTGTTTAGAGTATGTCATTTCACTATTTATCATTAAATAAACACATAATGAGATGCATGAAAATGGTCAGGTAGGGACAAAAAGGATATCTCATATTCCTTTATTTCAAATGCGGCAAACAAAGAAAGTTAACCAATGAGAGTAAAAATGTCAAAAAGAAAGAAAAGGTCGTATTCAACGGATACAAATGCTCTAGATATTCAACACATGAACTCTTCCACGTTCCTCAATCAATAATCTTTTCGAGCATGGCTTCTTGCGTAGAAAATTTCGAGCTTTCAGAAGTGCTTCAAATACTGTAGTCTCACTACTCGACCTATCGTTCGACCGCCAGGTTTGTTTCATTAGGACGCCCTCTCGGGTTTTCATCCTAATCTTTTTGTACTAATCAAGACGCCCTTTTCGGGTTTTTGCCTTTTTTTTTTAGATGCCATTTTCTGGTTTTCATCTTAAGCATAATATTTCTTCACCGCATCTGAATTCACCAGATTCGGTAACTCCTTCCCGTCCATCTCGGTAAGGATTAAAGCTCCTCCCGAGAATGCCTTTTTTACAAAGTATGGTCCTTCCCAATTTGGTGCCCATTTTCCTCGCAGGTCTTTTTGTATTGGGAGAATCTTTCTCAGAACGAGTTCTCCTTCATGGAACTCTCTTGGTCGTACCTTCTTGTCATGGGCTGCGATCATTCTCTTTTGGTACATTTGCCCATGACAAATTGCCCTTAGACGTTTTTCTTCAATGAGGTTCAACTGATCATATCGAGCTCGAACCCATTCTTCTTCTTCTAACTTTGATTCCATCAATACTCGCAGAGAGGGGATCTCAACCTCGATAGGTAGCACAGCTTCCATTCCATAGACTAGAGAGAAAGGAGTTGCTCCCGTAGATGTTCACACAGATGTACGATATGCAAACAAAGCAAATGGAAGTTTCTCGTGCCAATCTTTATATGTCTCAGTCATTTTCCCAATGATCCTCTTAATGTTCTTGTTAGCTGCTTCAACAGCCCCGTTCATCTTTGGGCGATAGGGCGAGGAATTATGATACTTTATTTGGAACTGCTCGCACACTTCTTTCATCATCTTATTGTTCAGATTCGTGGCATTATCTGAGATGATTCTTTCAGGGAAACCATATCGGCAAATGATTTCTTTTTTCAAAAACTTGCACACTGCAGTCTTCGTCACATTGACAAACGAAGCGGCTTCAATCCATTTTGTGAAGTAATCAATAACCACAAAAATGAATCGATGTCCATTTGAAGCTTTTGGAGAAATTGGCCCTATGACATCCATGCCCCACATAGAAAAAGGCCACGGAGAAGTCATGACATGAAGGGGTGAAGGGGCTACATGAATTTTATCGCCGTAGATTTGACATTTGTGGCATTTTCTGGCAAAATTGATGCAGTCACTTTCCATTGTCAGCCAATAATAACCGAGTCTCATGATCTTTCTGGCCATATTGAAACCATTGGCATACGTTCCGCAAATTCCCTCATGGACCTCTTTAAGTATTTTTCTGGTTTCAACATCATCCACACATCTCAAAAGCATCTGATCCTTTCCTCTTTTATACAGGATATCCCCATCAAGAACAAATCCCGCTGCCATTCTTCTAATTGTTCTTTTATCATTCTCATTCGCTTGTTCGGGATACCTTTGATTCTTGATATATTCTAAGATATCATGGAACCAAGGCCGTCCGTCTACTTCTTTCTCAATACTACAACAGTGTGCAGGGACCTCGTATATGCTCATTTTGAGAGGCATTATTTCTGCTTCTCTACTTGCTTTGAACATTGAAGCCAAAGTGGCTAGGGCATCAGCCAGTTGGTTCTCTTCTCGTGGGAAGTAATGAAAAGTTATTTCTTTGAATTCCTTGATCAATCCAGCCACTAAATCGCTGTACTTAATCAATTTTGAGTCCCTCACTTCCCATTCTCCACGGATTTGGTAAATCACTAGGGCTGAGTCCCCGTACACCTCCAAGATCTCGATGTTTCGTTCGATAGCTGCACGAAGTCCCATGATACAGGCCTAATATTCTGCGATATTATTGGTACAGAAGAAGTTCAGTCTTGCAGTGAACGGATAATGATTCCCGTCTGGTGATACCAGGATTGCTCCAATTCCATGCCCTAAAGCATTTGACGCACCATCAAAGCACATCTTCCATGACTTCTCTTTTGATGACTCGGATTCTATTTCTGTGATGCACATTAAGTCTTCGTCTGGGAAATCGAATCTTAAAGGCTCATATTCCTCTGTCGTTCGAGTTGCTAAGAAGTCAGCTATTGCGCTCCCTTTTATTGACTTCTGACTTACATAGGCAATGTCATATTCCGAAAGGAGGATCTGCCATCGTGCCATTCTTCCTGATAGTGCCGGCGATTCCATCATGTATTTTATTGGGTCCAGCTTTGAAATTAGCCATGTCGTGTGATACAACATATATTGTCTGAGTCTCCGAGCTACCCAAACCAGAGCACAACAATATTTCTCAATGGACGAATATTTTGCCTCATATTCAGTGAACTTTTTGCTGAGGTAGTAGATCGCCTTTTCTTTTCTCCCTGACTCATCATGTTGCCCCAGTACGCAACCCATTGAGTTTTCAAACACGGTCAGGTACAAAATTAAGGGTTTTCCAGGGGTCGGTGGTACTAGCACAGGAGGATTAGACAGATACCGTTTTATCTTATCGAAGGCCACTTGGCACTCCTCGTTCCATTCTCCCGGGTTATGTTTTCGAAGGATTCGAAAAATTGGGTCGCATTGGTTGGTAAGTTGAGCGATAAATCGAGCGATGTAATTTAATCTCCCTAAAAATCCTCTAACTTCCTTTCGCGTGCGCGGAGGTGGTAATTCTTGGATGGCTTTTATTTTATCTGGATCAACTTCGATACCTCTTTCACTGACAATGAAGCCTAGCAATTTTCCCGAGGTAGCCCCGAATGTACATTTGGCTGGATTAAGCTTTAGCTGAAACTTTCTCATCCTTTCGAACAACTTCTTGAGGTTCATTACATGTTCTTCTTCTCCTCGAGATTTAGCAATCATATCATCGACGTAGACCTCTATTTCCTTATGCATCATGTCATGGAATAATGTCACCATAGCCCTCTGATATGTTGCCCCAGCATTCTTTAACCCGAATGGCATCACCTTGTAGCAGAACGTTCCCCACATTGTTATGAAGGTACTTTTCTCCATATCCTCAGGGGCCATCTTGATCTGATTATACCCCGAGAATCCATCCATGAAAGAAAACAATGAATGTTTTGCTGTGTTGTCCACCAACGTGTCAATATGTGGCAAGGGAAAATTATCTTTTGGGCTTGCTCGATTCAGGTCACGGTAATCCACGCACATTCGTACTTTTCCATCTTTCTTTGGTACCGGGACTATGTTAGCCACCCATTCTGGATATTTGGAGGCTTGTAGGAAGCCAGCGTCAAATTGCTTCTTGACTTCCTCTTTTATTTTCAACAGCATTTCGGGTCTCATCCGTCTTAATTTTTGCTGGATGGGCTTGCATTCTGGCTTCAATGGGAGCTTATGGACCACTAAATCTTCATCTAGCCCTGGCATGTCCTGGTATGACCACGCGAAAACATCTTTGTATTCGCGGAGTAAAGTGATCAAACTATGCCTGGTACTTTCTGAAATAGAAGTCCCAATCTTCACTTCTTATTTCCTCTCTTCAGTGCCCAAATTTATTGTTTCCACAGATTCTTCATGAGGCAAAACCTGTTTATCCTCTTGTTCCACCATTCTTAACAATTCAGGAGACGAGACATAATCTTCAGCATTTTCTTCGGCTTCAAATTCTCCTAAGCAAACAGCATTCTCAAAATCAATTTCAAGATTCGTAACGAGCTTATTCATGTCGTCAATATCTGAGCACCTGAAAGTTGAATGGAAAAGGAAGCTACAGGGGGACATCCAAGTATTGGAAACAACGAACAAATGTTATGTCATGGCAAGGAGGCAAATGTAAGGATAGGCTATGAAATGAAAAAATGATTATGAAATTAGTGATAATGCGAAAAATCGTGACAAAATGCATCTTCATTGATATTCTTTTAAATGATAAAGAGCGAATGCAAACTCTTACAAAAGAATTCTATTATATCTAAGGACACAATAGAAGGTTGATGTTTAGCATTACTCTGAAGGCTTATAAACTACAAGAAGCTCCTCAGCAATCCAATTGTTCAACATGAAACCAGGAGGGCAAGGGCGTATCCTCGAGACCTCTTTACTTGCACCAGCTTCTTTGTCAATGACATTTATACTGACATTCTGAAAATCCCTTTCAATTAATCCCAGCATGTTTAGTGGATCATCTTGTCCAGGGTACATCATTCCCGCAGATATAAATGTTTTTGACAAAGGAGGGTACTCTATTGGTTCCCATTCTGGTTCTCGGCCTAAAGTTCTTGCAATTCTTCTCTCTTGATCCTTCTTCCACTGTCTTCTTCTTTGGTGCATGTCAGGCTGGAACCCCAAACCGTATCGGGCCTTGTGGTGCACTGGCTTTAAAGCCCTCACTATTCTTTGCAGATGTCTCCCTAAACCTCTTCTCGCACGAGCTCCCCTTCCTACGGTCAACTTGACACCCATTCTGGTATTTCTCGACAGTTTTGGCATCGGAATTCTATTTCCCTCAGCGACGAAAGTGGCATTGATGAATTCAAGGGATCGAAAGGAACATTCCACTGCGTCCTTGCTTACTTCCAGGTATGGCGCATCAGCAGAGATAGATGCGACGATGTCTTCTTCGCCCTCGACTGTGACCAAACAGCCATCCATGATGAATTTCACCTTTTGATGGAGGGAAAATGGGACTGCTCCAGCAGAATGAATCCAAGGTCTTCCCAAAAGGCAGTTATAAGAGGGTGTAATGTCCATGACTTGGAATTCGACCTCATAGATGTAGAGGCCCACTTCCAAAGGGATTTCGATCTTTCCCATGACTTCGCGCTTCGTCCCGTCGAATGCCCTTACCATGGAATGACAGGGCTTTAAGTAGGACAAATCCATCGGTATTCTGGAAAGTGTAGCCAATGGCATAACATTTATCGCTGACCCATTATCGATGAGTACGTTCGGTATTATGTAGCCCTTGCAGCGGGTCATGATATGCAGCGCTTTCACCGAGCCTCTACCATTTGGCGGTATCTCATCATCACTAAAAGAGATGAAGTTGTCCGCATTCAGATTGTTTACCCACCTATCAAGCTTTTCGACAGATGTGTTGTTGGCCACGAAAGCTTGATTTAACACCTTCAATATAGCGTTCCGGTGTGGCTCTGAATTTAATAGTAGAGATAGAACTGAGATTTGTGCTGGCTGCTTGCTCAATTGTTCCACCACACTATATTCGCTGTGCTTAATAAATTTCAAGAATTCTTGAGCTTCTTCCTCATTCACAGGCTTTTTAGTTTCTTGCACGGGTGGAATTTCTTGCTCGACTTCGACCTCGTACATCACTGCTTTCCCTTTTTGCTTCGAGTCGCTACTTTTCTTTACCGGTTCAACTTCTTTAGAATAGCATCGTCCACTTCGAGTAAAATGACCTACCTCCCCAACATCTTCAGTTATGGCTTTGGACTTTTCAACTTCCGGTGTAACGATATTAACATCATATTTCCACTGTTGACACCATTTTTTGAATGAAAACGGGGTCGACTTGGATAAAAAAAGAATGAAAACGGGAGTCGCCACCGATCCTTTTTGATGAGGTGTGATCGGGTCACCTTGAAAAGTGGTTGTTTTTAATAAACGATTTAATTTTTATTAAAACAAAGATTTTGGTCTATGAAATTTTAAAAAAAACGGGTTCGGGAGTCGGTTACGCACGAGGAAGGATTAGCACCCTCGATACGCCCAAAATTGGTACCTAGTTGATTAATTAGTGTCTTAGTGTCGAAAATTGAAAATTTGAAGGGTTTTAAAAATACGATCCTTAAAAGAAAATTCTGATAACGTGAATTGAAATATAAGATTCTCTTGTTCCGAAGGAATATCACATCCAGCACATTAGGACACGATACCCTAAACCATCGAAACCAAGATCACCTTATAGTTTAATAAAACTATATTTTGAAGCTTTAAGAGGATATTTGGCTGTTTAGTCGAACGAGAAATCGAAACCCAGCACGTTAGGGCACGTTTCCTCGATTTTCCAAACGCGAAATATCGCCTTATTTAAAAGTTTAAAAGGATATTTGGCTATTTGGTCGAACGAGAAATCGAAACCCAGCACGTTAGGGCACGTTTTCTCGATTTTCCAAACGCGAAATATTGCCTTATTTAGAAAAATTTTCCTTTTGATGTTTGGTGTTAATGCTTGACGGAACAATAACGAATACGACAAGGTAAGCAAAGTAAAGTGAGTAACAACAATACAATAGGCAAAATGAAATGACGAGGCGATTACATACACAAAGCATACAAATAAATAAATAGAACTAACATTTAAAAAAAGCACAAGTGTATATGAATAAATAAACAAGCACCCAATAACAATGATGACAATAAATACAATTATGTAAAAATGTATATGCATGTATAATTTAAAACCATAAAATAAGAAATATATATATATATATTACAGAATATGAAAACATAGATAAGTATATACGCATATATGAAATCGATAAATATTTAAAAAATGTAAATGTATATTTATATACTTACAAATCGTGATAATATAAGATATATGTATGTGAATTATAAAATATATGAAATATACAAAAAGCATTTTTAAGAGTATAAAATATATAAGTATGTATATGATGTAAAATATGCATAAATATATGTAAGTGTATAAAAATTATGAAGTGTGAAAAATATGTTTAAATAGGTATAAGTACGTATATCTACATATATATGTAAAAATATAATATTTAAAAAAGGGGGTATATATATATATGCGTAATATATATAAAATTATAATATAATGTTAAAATATTCACATAATATACATAATAATAGTGTTGAAAACATCTATTAATAATAAATATACACTTATATGTATTAAAGATATATTCATAAATATAAAAAACATATACTAATAATCACAATAGTAAAGACAAAAAATGTATACGTAACATAATGCGAAAATATATAAATGTTGTGATATCTAAAACATATACATAAAAATGAAAAAAATGTATGACGAATAATGCAAAGATATTTGTATGAGATGATGGGAAATATACGAATAGCACGATATTTACAAGTGTATGCCTATATAATTATAAAAAATA